>NC_060149.1:125962735-127260735 GCF_021461385.2 Schistocerca piceifrons
TGACACTTAGTTCTGCAGTGACTTTTGCGACTGTCGTCCTGTTATTTACCGTCACAAGACTCTTCAATGAGAGTCTGTCACGATCACTCAGAACACACTTCCGTCCACGTTGTTTTTCCGCTTTTTCTGTATGCGGTATGAATCTTCGATACGGTACCTCTTGAAACACCAAATACTTCGGGTATCTTCGTTACGAAAGCACCCACGATACGAGCACCAACAATTTACTCACGTTCGAATTCACTTAGCACCGACATAATGCACAATAACACAGAACACTGTGCTGATCCCAACTGATACTTGCAGCGTGTTGAGGACATTGCATCGGTGTCGTTCATGGTCAAATACGACAGCTCAATCTGCATTTGTTTTTAAGCATGCGTTCCTCGCGGTCTTTCCATATTTTAGTCAAACGCCTGTACATGTTCTGGATTTCCTCCAGACAGTTCTGCTGCGGTACGAATAACATGTGGATCACAGGGGGGTAGTAAAATGGTGAGGAAAGTGGAAACACGCACCAAATTTTAAGAACGCGGGCAGTACGATTCTTGCGGGCAAAAGATACTCCGTCAGTCCAGATAGTTTCGATACTGGACTAATAAAAAAACATAGAAAAATTAAGATATTGATTTTAATGCTTCACGCGTTGTACATGGTCTCCCCCACTTGAGTACAAAACACAGAACGTTCATACAACGATGTGAAACTGTCACAAAGGTCCTTCCTTGGGATATAGTTCAGCCGCGCGTCGCATTGGCTTAATGTGAGGTCATCCACATGAGTGCTAAAAGGAACTCGTTAAACTTCGGTTACACGATAAATCAGTCTAATCTAAAAGCCGTAAATTCAACTAAATACCTAGGTATTACAATTACGCACAACTTAAATTGGAAAGAACACATAGAAAATTTTGTGGGGAAGACTAACCAAAGACTGCGTTTTATTGGCAGGACACTTAGAAAGAAAATGTAACAGACCTCCTAAGGAGACTGCCTACACTACGCTTGTCCGTCCTCTTTTAGAATGCTGCTGCGCGGTGTGGGATCCTTAACAGATAGGACTGACGTAGTACATCGAAAAAGTTCAAAGAAAGGCAGCACGTTTTGTATTACCGCGAAATATGGGAGAGAGTGTACAGAAATGGTACAGGATTTTGGCTGGAAATCATTAAAAGAAAGACGTTTTTCGTTGCTACGGAATCTTCTCACGAAATTCCGATCACCAACTTTCTCCTCTGAATGCAAAAATATTTTGTTGACACCGACCTACATAGGGAGGAACGATCACAACGATAAAATAAGGGAAATCAGAGCTCGTACGGAAAGATATAGGTGTTCAATCTTTCCGCGCGCTATGTGAGATTGGAATAATAGAGAATTGTGAAGGTGGTTCGATGAACCTTCTGCCAGGCACTTGAATGTGATTTGCAGAGTATCCATGCAGATGTAGAAATGTCGGTTATGTCGTCAACGCGTTGACCCTTCATGCGAATTTCTGCACTGTCGTTTTTTGATGGGTTCGTACTGATAACACCAAGTCTCCTCACCCGTGATGACATCCAAGAAAAGAACTGTCCGCGTTTTGCATTTCAATCAAGTCGTTGCAGGCTTTCGCTCGCGTTGTATTTGTTCGGAATTCATTGCGCGCGGGACAAACTTAGCACACACTTTTCTCTCCTTCAAAACATTCTGATAAACACCGTTTTGCAATGTCTTTGTTTTATGGTGTACTATGCAACGTCCTTCAGACATGGAGGCTCATGAGTCACTGAATTAATTGCACCTAGTTGCTAGTGGGCTAACGGCCTTGCCGCAGTGGTACCACCGGTTCCCGTCAGATCACCGAAGTTAAGCGGTGTCGGGCTGAGCTAGCACGTGGATGGGTGACCATTCGGTCTGCCGAGCGCTGTTGGCAAGCGGGGTGCACTCAGCCCTTGTGAGGCAAACTGAGGAGCTACTTGGTTGAGAGGTAGCGCCTCCGGTCTCGGAAACTGACATACGGCCGGGAGAGCGCTGTGCTGACCACATGCCCCTCCATATCCGCATCCACTGACGGCTATGGGCTGAGGATGACACGGCGGCCGGTCGGTACCGTTGGGCCTTCATGGCCTGTTCGGGAGGAGTTTAGTTTTTAGTTTTTTAGTTGCCAGTAGGTAGCACTCCTTCCCACCACAATACCGGCGACGACTCACTGTGCCACGGGCTACACGAGACACCGAAAGCACTAAGGAACCTTCCTAGTTAGTATCATTGCCACACATACTACTACAACGCCGCGCCAACACAAGGTTGGCAGCCTGTCGTCTGCCGAGCACAGCGCACTCTAGCGGGCTGTGCAGCTCGACGGAACTGAAGTGTGCCTCGTTCACTTCTTAGCTAGTTTTCAACCTAGGCAGACGCACTTTCATAATCGGCCCTCAGCCAGTTTCGTTTGCATTGATTCCCTGAGGTGGGCCCATCAGGCTTAGTCCCTGAGAATATGTTGTATTAGTAATAGCCGTAGCTACAGTCCTACAAACTACTGAAGATAAGTAATTTTCATTGTACTATGTGTTTCTTGAATAATAAGCCTTTTGTCTAACAGTGTGCCGTACCGCATATTATTGCAACCTGGACTCCTTCAGCTCCTATCAACTCGGCCTCCTACTTATTTGCATTTAGTAACGAGCTGAAAACACCCACGCGTTTTGTGCCTCTAAACAGTGAGACAATATCTGGCTTGTGATTACTCAACTGATACCCATAATTCACAGAAATTGGTCGTAGCTAGTTCCAAGACGTGCAGCAGAGACTGTCACAATCTACAGCTGTATGAAATAGAAGAAATGTATTCACAGTTGCAAATACTTTTCTTCTATTGTGGAGAATGTCTTGAACACTTGATTCAGAAATGTTGCCTAGTTACGATTTGTGACGTAATAACGTTAACACATGACTAGGACTGCACGTCTATTACTTAACACCGCCTATTCACAACTGACTGGTCGATTGCACGTCTGCTGTTCTATAGTTGTTTGTTCAAGCTGTCACCGTAGTTGCTGGGCTGACGTTGCTTAAGGTCACTTGCTAGTGAATCTCCTTCAAAAATTCGAATATTTTTCCACCTTAAATCAATATTTAGAGTTTTGTGAACAAAATGGTAATTATATGAATCGATTCGGACATCGGGAACATCTTTAAAAACAAATTTAAATACGTGTCGGTATGCGGCAACGACGGTATTTCCACTGCGGTCGGATGTCAAATGGCGTCATTATTGTTTGCGTTGACCTAGAAGCGTGAGACGCGGAAAGAAACAAGGTTTCACAGTACAATTGAAGGAAAGTAACTGAGAGTGTTTAATTTGCAGTCACATAAGACGAAAAAACAGCCTTTCTCTGAGTTCCTTTAATCTGTTTTTCGGTTTGTATTTCCGGCTTTGAGAAAGTTTTTCCCTGGGAAAGTAAGCGTGTATCAAGTTGAAATTGATATAACGTACTGAGGTCAGTGGTCGCTTGGCGTTGTCAAAGGCTGAAGCTTGTAAGTGAAGGCAGCGAGGAGTTAGGGTAATTTATGCGTTCGCGATGTATCTAATTTGTACGATTCTCTCAGTGTCACTTGCTTGGACTTGTCCCGTTATAACGGGACAGCTAGCATGCGGAACGCAGCGGAGTCGCATGCAAAGCCTTGAAACGAAAAATTCCGCACGAAAAATGGGTTCTTGAGGCAACTAGAGAGGCCAGAATAGCACAGAGGAGCAAGAAAAGGAAGAGAGAAGATGAGGAACACACAAACCAAGGATATTATGCAACTGGAGGGTTTTAAGAACAACAGAGGTGAGTAACAGATGAAATGTACCTTTAAACTGAATTTCCTAAGAATCAAATTTTCTGACATGTTTATTTTATACAAAAAAAACTATTTGAGCTAGAGGTCTGAAATTTTTTGTGATATTTCAGGCTACCAGTTGGAGAAAAGTAGACTACAGACACCAACTTACTATTACAAGGACGAAAAAATACCCTTATTAATTATAAAAATTATGTTAATTTTGATTTTTTAATTTATGTATTTATAGTAAAAAAATTATTGATTGAAATCATTTGATTGTAGTCTACTTTTTAGATAACAATGTCATAAATCTGTGCACAAAGTTTTAAGCATCTAGGAAAAGTAGTTAATCAGTGTATAGACTTTAAACTTAGACTGACAGGAAAAATTGTAAATTGCTGACCGACATAAATATTTATATAATAAAGTTTATATCGAAGCTATTCTGATTACTCTTATGCCAAAATCTTTATCCTCAAAACACTTTCATTGTCTTAAAATTTATTTGTATTTACAGTTCACATTATGTAGTTAGACCCTCATAAACTTTAAGAAAATTATTACTGTTTTTCCAGCCGTTCACTGGCAAGTTATCTTAAAGACCAGAAATAAAATCAGTCTCGGAACGTTTTGGACGAAAGATTTAAATGACAAGAGGCATCGAAAATTAAGTAAAGGTGTTGTTCCCCTGCACGACAATGCAACACCCTGCACGGCGTACCCAACATAAGCTCTGCTCCAACGTTCGCGATGGTATGTTTGAAAGGATGCACCATACAGTCCAAATCTTGAACCATGCTATTTTCATATTTCCAGTTAGCTGAAAGAACATTTTAGGTAAAGAGATTTTCTGAAGAGGAGGACAGAAGTTCTCGAATGCAGAAGTTCCGATCATTGTTTACAGACACATGTGATTATATTGAAAAATGGTGTCATGTATCTGTGTCACTTTGGAGCGTACTGCAGCATTCAATAAGTTACTTGGCCTATCGTAATAACGTGTAGCTTACTTTTTGTAGTCCCCTTGGATCAACAGGTGGAATTCATACAACTTACCTGAGACCTTACACATGCGCAAATGTAAGAACTTTGACTCCGTTGATAGCGATAATCGAATGTGAAAATATGAGTATCTGAATTAAACACAAGTAGCTGCTACTGGGTAGCACTCCTGCCCCACCACAATACTGGCGACGACACACCGTGCTGTGGACTACACGAGACACCTTCCTGGTTTGTGACTACTCCACTCCTATCGTAATAACGTGTAGCTTACTTTTTGTAGTCCCCTTGGATCAACAGGTGGAATTCATACAACTTACCTGAGACCTTACACATGCGCAAATGTAAGAACTTTGACTCCGTTGATAGCGATAATCGAATGTGAAAATATGAGTATCTGAATTAAACACAAATAGCTGCTACTGGGTAGCACTCCTGCTCCACCACAATACTGGCGACGACTCACCGTGCTGTGGACTACACGAGACACCTTCCTGGTTTTTGACTACTCCACTGCAACCAGTGGGCTGTCTGTACTACCAAAAAAAAAAAAAAAAAAAAAAAAAATTCATGGTTCCTGCACACAGCTGTGTTTAAAGTTGTCAGATAACACCCATAATTCACAGAAATTGGTCGTAGTTAGTTCCATGACGTGCACATTTCGTTCTATGCGGTGCCAGATGTACACAATGAGATCGGCATCAAGTCATGAGGGGCACCACACAAGCTCTCCCATGTTTGTTGAGTGTTCCTCGAGCCATCTCGAGACAGTTTGGGAGCGACAGGAAGCTGCTTTTTCTCGCTGAAGGTGCAGTCCCTTGTGGGGTGCTGTAGGCAAACAAACGGGTGGAGATGACAGTTCACCAGTGGGAGAAGATAGCAGACGTATCAGGAAAGCCATTTCATAGGCTAAAATACTCCTTACATCATAATACTTTAACCATCTGCCTTAAGAGTTCCCTGTTGATAAACAATATGCACTGCCTCGCACACTGCCATCGGTGTTTACCAATGAATACCACCATTCGCCATTACAATTTCCCCTCCTTCACGCTTCGAGATTGCAGTGGCGGTGTTGCTGGACCATGCTAACCTCTGTGGCCTGTGACGTTTTGGGTGCAGCGTTTCACGTGTGGCGCCCGTACCCCACAACGCGGAGATTAATCTGGATGGTGCGGCTGTTCACAAGTTGCTGTTGTAAAGTATTGAATTAGCGAATGATTTATGCACAGTGGCTCGCCTGCCAGCTGTTAAAATCCACTGTTGTCGGCGGTGACTCGCCCTACTCCTCATGGCCGCTAATTTTGGTGGCTGCGGTTTTGCACGAATCGAAATAATCATTGCTCACCCTTGAAACAGTGGCATGTGGACTTCGGGCCGATTGCACACACATTGCAGTTTATCGAACCTGATGCCGCAGATCAGTATAAAACCGATTGTTCACACGGCCCTGTTACATCAGAGGCATACTGTTTATTCTTCTGTGCGTGAACTGAAAGGGTTTATGATTAACTTTAATTTTTTTACGTTTACAGGAAACTTTGGTGGCTATACATAAAGCCCATATCGAATGAGAGTGTGGCAGTGTGTTTAGTTATCAATGACAGTGTAATTCTTATTGTTGAAGACTGACAAGTTTTTGAGTGAAGACGTTCTGGCCGCCCTTGCTCGGTTTTTAGTTGTAGGTGAATGTGTTGGAATGGCTGCTGTTCTGTGTTACAAGAAAACATCACCAGCTTGATCTCATATTTTAATGAGAAAAACGCACACTTGGAAGTTATGAGCTCCAGCAATCGATCCCGCTGTGAAAATTTGGGCCATAATTCTGATAGCTCGCAGTTATGTCTGTCGGAGTGTACAGTTTTTAATCTTCAGGCGCACTGAGTATTTGACGCTTCCTCTGCCCCACTGCAGCCGCCTAATGCTCGAGCGCGAAGTACTGTGCAGCGAAGGGACAACCAGAGCTCTCCTAAAAGAGATAAGTAATATGATTACGTAATATGTCAACCTCTCTCACATATACGGAGTGAGTCACCTAACATTACCACCGGAAACACCTCCCAAACCACAACAAACACGGAATAACCAATTCCGCAGACCGAAAATGAGGAGAGGGGCTGGTGTAATTGGTTAATATAAACCATTGAGAAATGCACGGAAGTTGGTTTTCAACACATACTTATGTTTTTTTTTAAATGGGAACCTGTTATTTTTAGCACAACTGAAAATAGAAAAAAATATTTAATCAATGCCGTTTGTTACATCGTAAAATGTTAATTACATCCAGAGTAGTTTTTAACGTAAAGTTGACGGTTGAGTAACTCCTCGACAGTTCAGTCGTGTGTATCGGAGAAAATCGAAATAATTAGGGATACAATAAGAACAGTGATGTAACCTAGGTACAGAAGAGACTAACATTTTTATTAGTCTTTTTCTCTGAATAATACTGTACGGCACTGATTTGTTAGAAGAAAATGTACATTAACATGAAAATTTAGTTAAACTTACAAATTTGTTTTTGGTTTTCAGTTACAGAATGTAAAAGAGTGTGTCGTGACATTTCAGGCCAATAAACGTTCAAAGTGTTGCTCATCATTTGCTGCAGACATTTGCAATCACCTCGTAATGAATGTCTTACACGACGCAGGACATCTGGTATGATGTTGCCACAGGCTGTCTCAATACGATGTTTCATATCCTCTGGGATTGTAGGCACGTCACGCAGACATTCTCCTTTAACGTACCTACAAAAAGAAGTCTAAACGTGTAAGATCAGGAGAACGGGCTGGCCAATTTATGCAACCGCCAGGTCCTATGAAACGCCCGTCGAACATTTTGTTGTAAGTAGGCTGTTTATGTTTTCTCTATGTAAGTAGGCTGTTTATGTTTTCTCTATGTAAGTAGGCTGTTTATGTTTTCTCTATGTAAGTAGGCTGTTTAGGTTTTTTATTGGTAACGCCACCTCTGTATGAAAATCACTGGCTGTGCTGTGTGCAGTCCGTGGCAGCTTTGCATTGTTGTAATACTCGCCATTGTAGTGTTAGGCAGCTGGCTGTGAACAGCGCGTAACGTTGCGCAGTTGGAGGTGAGCCGCCAGCAGTGGTGGATGTGGGGAGAGAGATGGCGGAGTTTTGTAATTTGTCATGAACTGATATATATATTATGACTTGTGATGATATTAAGGTAAATACATTGTTTGCTCTCTATTAATATCTTTCAGTTGCTAACTACCCCTATCAGTAGTTAGTGCCTTCAGTAGTTTGAATCTTCTATTTAGCTGGCAGTAGTGGCGCTCGCTGTATTGCAGTAGCTTGAGCAGCGAAGATTTTTGTGAGGTAAGTGATTTGTGAAAGGTATAGTTTAATGTTTGTCAGGGCCATTCTTTAGTAGGGAATTTTGAAAGTCAGGTTGCGTTGCGCTAAAAATATTGTGTGTCAGGTTAAGCACAGTCCTGTAGAAATGTTCAAAGGGGACGTTTCATATGTCGACCCTTAGCCTAGGATACCTCACTGGAATCTTCTGATTTTTTCTTGTAGTTTGTGTATTTAGTGTAGCTTTTGTTTATTGCTAGCGCGTAATTGTAGAGAGAATTTCCTTTGTAGTTGCAGTCTTTCATTGTTGTATAGTAAAACAGTTGTGGCATGCATGTAGATTTGCACCAAGTATTTCGCAGCTGCGCTTGCAATTAACTAGATATTATTTTCAGTGCTATGTTAATGTGTTCTCTTATTTTTGATCTTCAAATTGTGTTTTTCTGTGTTGTCGTGTGAAATACTGTGACAATAATGGCGTGTGAAAAACGTAACACTAGGCTCCAAACTAAACTGAGAAATAATAGCGATGACGAGCGTAGCTTATCAGCGCCGCCGAGTAATGAATTTACTAATGTTCAAAGTAGTAATTTGGTAACTGTGCACAGGGAAATGGAGCGGGCGTCAAACAATGGCGTGGACAGTGAAACAATTAGTGAAGAGGGAAGCATTATCGATCGACCGGTCGGCAATAGCTCGCCTCAGGAAGCCGAAATGACACGACACGATCTCACAAACACTGTAGATTCAGGTCTTGGATCCTCACCGTTTTCTCAAATAAGTCAAGACACATTTTCTGCTTGTCAAAATGTGAATGTTTCCGGTGTAAATTCACTGCCGAAAAGCACTGAGGAACATGTTTCAGACACCAATGCATTGTTATTACAATTAATACAACAAATGGGACACACACAGCAAAAGCTTCAAAAGTTAGACACAGTGTTGTATTTGTACATTCTTGCTTGTTAGTTGCACGATTACGTAACGACTATCAGGGTTACATACTTAGGACACATACTGGTACTGCTAATGAGATTTTAATGCAACTTTTGGTTTACTTGAAAATATATTCTGGGTTTAAAGTACTTTCTGTGAGATACCAGACGCCACAGTGGTTAGTTTATGTGACAGCTACACGGTTTTATCACGACGCTACTAATAAGTGACAATTTACAGTGTTGCTTTTGCGATGTATCTGTTTTATATCTGCTCAGTTTTCTGAATTCTTCTGGAAAGAAAAACATGTTTTAGTAGTAACTTTTGTGGTATAGCAACAATGAGACAGCCTTTTTCGTGGCATAACAATACGTTACTGTACAGTACTTTCTTCATTACAACAATAAGCGTAATAACTACGATATCTATACGCAAAGCATTTCACTTTTGTGTATTATGAGGTAAGTACATTGACTTATGCAGAACTTAGCTTTCGGAGGACGATAACTACGACACTTTCACACAGATTATGTTGCAACAAGACGCACATTTAGCGCTACAGTACACGTATTTGAGTGATTAATTTTGTACTTGAAACATTTATTTTTAAAGATTTTTTAATTACAAAGAAAGTTTTCCGTGATACATTTCATTCCATTGCTGTAATTTGTAACACCTGAGGGCATAATTACATTTATCCTCAGGGGGGTACACGCTTACTTTGTGTACCATGTGTGTGGCAACCACAAGGAACCCTAGCTAATATGGTATTTGCTTATACAACTTTACACATCGGTACCATATTTCTCCAACACATAATTACACAGCTATCTGATCATTTAACTGAGAGATAAACATGTTTTTTACTACGTCAGTGACACATGTTTACGTAATTACACCGTTGGATAACTTCACACTTACGAAATTGTATTTTGTCTGTACTGTGTGAACTCTTCATATTTTTTCGGAACCATTGTGATACTATGAGAGCTTTGAGTGATGTATTTGGTATGGATTCATGATTTTTAAAGTACGTTTGAGGCAGATGACACTTTTGACATGAGCAGAGAATTTTTTTTAATTATTGGAGGAAGCTACGACGATTTTGAGATTTGACTGAGGTGTTATGATGTTATTTTTACGACGACGATGTGTATTATGCTGCTGAGGTATGTTTACGATTAATAGGCTGAGGCTACTATATGAGTTATTTGATTATGCTTCATATTTATAATGACGAAATATTGACGAGTGTCGATGGATACGTATATGTGTAATAAGGTAAGGAGTAATGAATAGTGGGTAGGGACTCTTGACTTGTGAAAAAGGATGTTGGAAACCAAGAATCGTACTTTAAGAGTTATGACATGTGTGAATCATGTGTGAATGTATCACAATGCCACTGAACATTTTTTGGACACTGTTATATTCATAGGATTTTGTTTCTACAGATTTGCAACGCTAATTCTTGACCTGTGAAGTATTTTTATGTGAGACTGTCACTTTAGCGAAAATTGCTGTCGTAAATATTTCCGTACGAAAGTTAAGTGACCACCTGCACGTAATGCGTCGCGGGCACCCAGCTGTGTCAGACGCCTGGAGAAAAAGTCATTAGCGCGTGCCTTTCAGAGCACAGGAAGAAAGAAAAAAAGAGAAAGGGAAGGGCATTATCCTGGCCATTGTCATTCCTTTAGAGAAAGCATCGCAAAAAACGACATGGTCGAACTTGAAAACATATGATTACACTAGCTCTTAATTTACGATATTTACTGAAATGCCTAATAAAATGACAAGAAATATTTTTACATCTGCACACCTGATTATGACAAGCGTCTTTCTATGAGAGTTGAGAGAATTTCTACTAACTTACGAAATGCCACATGACTATTGAATGATATTTTTATGCTTTGCTTTTCATAGTTGCTTATTTCATTTGACATCTGCTTTCCAGCTGTGTTGCAGCATTGCTTTTATAAAATAAAATGCATTTGCTAATGTGAACACTTTCTGTCAACAGATCTATTAAATAATTATTTTATGATCCACATTCTTTAAAAAAGGAGCACTTGGAAAGGAAAGAACAATAAGAAGGAACTAGTAACTGCATTCATAATTTTCTTTTCAAGTAATTGGTAACTTTTTGGTAGAACAACTTCTTGTGGTGCACCACTTTAATTACATAGACATTAAGATGTGAATATACATTTCCCTTATCTGCATTGTTGTTTAGTGTAATATTTTTTCTGCTTGCGCTATGTCATGTTTAGGTATAAGTTGCTGCTGTTTGCCAGGCATAGTGTTATTGAATTTGACTTTTGCTCATTTATGCTGCTAGCTTTGCCAATTTGCATTTTTTGCATTGCTGTTTGTGTTGATTTGTTATGTGATGCTGCATTGCCTCGTCCCTTAGTTTAGCATCTGAGCTCAGTAGATTTAAGTTAGCTTAAGAGGGGGTAGCCTCTAAGAGAATGAGTTGCGATGAATTGGAAGAAATGCATTGAGAAAACAGGTTTAGGTAGGATTTTCTTGGAAATAAATGTTGAGGTAAGAAATGTGTGAACATATAAATACAGAAAGCATGCTTAGATAGAATTTTTTTTGGTGGAAACAAAGGATGAAATAAGAGGAAAGATATATGAAGTTTTGGGTTGGACTGCAGTACCAAATGTTACACTGAAAACGAACCCTGTCCTTTCCTATTGGTGTTATCCCACTATGTGTTTGTGTACCCTTGAGTATTTGTTTTCTTCCTGTCTCTGTGTACTGTTTCATAGAATTTTTTTTCTCTTCTAATACTAAGCTATATTCACTATGAGGAGGAATACTGTTATCCTCAAATATAAGTTGCATTAATAATATGTTATTTTCTTTGTAAAGTTGTTTACAATTCTGTTCTGTTTCAATGTTCATGTGTGAAATTAATGTTTCGAAAACTATTCTCATTATTTTATGTATGTACTTATGTCACTATTTTTGTAACACTGATGTATATGTTTATTTCTATTCTTTTGTAAAGCCTGTACTACAAATGTTATCTGTATTATTATGTTTTTAATGATGTATTTTGTACCTTTGTAATTGTATTCTTATGTTATAAAATTGTAACTGTCACCAGTTCATGACATTATTAACTTGTAAGTTACATTTCACTGCACACGTTTCTGTTGGTCATAGTATATGGATAATATGTGAGAAGTTGGGACTGTGAGTGTTTGCACGTGTGTTAATAACTCAGCAAGGGACTGGATAACAGCATTGCTGGATCTAAGGACAATTCCAGAAACTTTGTGAGTGCACAAGTGGTGGTTTATGGACTTGCTATATTCACCGCAAGACTCTTCGATGGTGAATGTGCACCTGCACAATCGCAACAGATGGCTGCTGGCCATTTCTACAAGGACTGCAGTGGGTCTGCACCTCTGGTGGCCCACCAATACCACAATCTCTACCAGGACTACAGTGGGTCTGCTCTGTGATGACCTACCTACCAATATTCTTCCAAACTACGACTGACTCTGCTGTGGGTTTGCTCTGTTGTGGCCCATTACCTGCATGCATGTCGAGAGTCAGCACTGTCTTTCCATTGGAAGGACAACACTACTTCTTCAAGACTGCATGGAAATCCACTACTTCTGTGTGCATTTTCTTTTACTGCTCAGACTTTGAGAAAAACACTGCTATTCTCCTGTTATGTACGATTAGGACTGTCTTTATGGACTGTGAGACAATTTTAGCTTTTGACCAAGATTGTATCAATAAGTGTGTGCATTTGATTTCTTTGTTATTGTAATTATGAAAAGAAAAATTTTTGTCAAATCTGTATTGGCCAGTGCCCAACACCATTTGTAAAAATTTTTTGTGGGGAGCATGGGGGCTATGTAAGTAGGCTGTTTATGTTTTCTCTATGTAAGTAGGCTGTTTATGTTTTCTCTATGTAAGTAGGCTGTTTATGTTTTCTCTATGTAAGTAGGCTGTTTAGGTTTTTTATTGGTAACGCCACCTCTGTATGAAAATCACTGGCTGTGCTGTGTGCAGTCCGTGGCAGCTTTGCATTGTTGTAATACTCGCCATTGTAGTGTTAGGCAGCTGGCTGTGAACAGCGCGTAACGTTGCGCAGTTGGAGGTGAGCCGCCAGCAGTGGTAGATGTGGGGAGAGAGATGGCGGAGTTTTGTAATTTGTCATGAACTGATATATATATTATGACTTGTGATGATATTAAGGTAAATACATTGTTTGCTCTCTATTAATATCTTTCATTTGCTAACTACCCCTATCAGTAGTTAGTGCCTTCAGTAGTTTGAATCTTTTATTTAGCTGGCAGTAGTGGCGCTCGCTGTATTGCAGTAGCTTGAGCAGCGAAGATTTTTGTGAGGTAAGTGATTTGTGAAAGGTATAGTTTAATGTTTGTCAGGGCCATTCTTTAGTAGGGAATTTTGAAAGTCAGATTGCGTTGCGCTAAAAATATTGTGTGTCAGGTTAAGCACAGTCCTGTATAATTGTTCAAAGGGGACGTTTCATTGTCTAAGCTAGTGTTCATTGTAGAATGTGCAGGAGCACCATCATGTTGATACCACATACATTTACATTCCACGGTCGCTGTCGCTCTACCTGTCGAAGCCAGCGAATCTTTTCCACGGATCAGTAATGCATGTTTCGTAAATTCACTGCACCTTGGTTTGTGAAACCTGCTTCGTCGGTAAACAGGTAGAACTGCAACGCATTCTCTGTTAATGCCCATTGACAGAAATTCACTCGATTATTAAAGTCACCCCCATGTAATTGGTGGTGCAGCGACAAATCATAGGGGTGACATTTGTGACGATGAAGCATGCGCATTACATTACTTAGACTCACTCCATTGCCTCTAGCGATGTCACGTGAACGCATGTGTGGGTTCGCGGCAACAGCAGCTAACACGCCAACAGCAAATGCTTCTCCTGTGATGGGTTTGTTATGGACCCCTTCGCGTGTTACGACCATATCTGTTGCATACAATTGTTTGTAAATATTTTCAAATATGCGGCGCGTTGGATGACCTCTATACGGGTACCTTTCTGCATACAACCTGCATGCAGCAGCTGCATTTTGTCTACACTCGCCATAGATGAGTATCATCACTGCCTTTTCAGAGTTAGAATAAACCATTTTCACAGTTCTTACAAGACTGTACACACTGTTGTACTTGCGACCTTCTCACTTTCCTACTCTGGGTACTTCTGTTCTTACACTATGTGATCAAAAAGTATCCGGACACCTCCAAAAACATACGTTTTTCATATTAGGTGCATTGTGTTGCCACCCACTGCAAGGTACTCCATATCAGCGACCGCAGTAGTCATCAGACATCGTGAGAGAGCAGAATTGGGCGCTCCGTGGAACTCACGGACTTACTTTGTTTATCAGGCGACACTGCTGAACTGTATCGAACGCCTTGCGAAAGTCAAGGAAAATGGCGTCTACCAGGGAGTCGTATCTAATATTTTCTGGGTCTCATGAACAAATAAACCGAGTTCGGTCTCACATGATCGCTGTTTCCGGAATCCATGTTGATTCCTACTGAGTATATTCTAGGTTTCCAGAAATGACACGATATGCGAGCAAAAATCATGTTCTAAATTTCTACAACAGATCGATGTCAGAGATATAGGCCTATAGTTTTGCGCATCTGCTCACCGCCCCTTCTTGAAAACTGGAACTACCTGTGTTCTTTTCCAATCATTTGGAACCTTCCGTTCCTCTAGAGACTTGCGGTACACGGCTGTTAGAAGGGGGGCAAGTTCTTTCGCGTACTCTGTGTAGAATCGAATCGGTATCCCGTCAGGTTCAGTGGACTTTCCTCTGTTGAGTGATTTCAGTTGCACGCCGGTAAATGCCAAACGACGCCTCGCTTGGTGTAAGGAGCGTAAACATTGGACGATTGAACAGCAGAAAAACGTTGAGTGGAGTGACGGATCACGGTACACAATGTGGTGATCCGATGGAAGGGTGTGGGTATGGCGAATGCGCGGTGAACGTCATCTACCAGAGTGTGTAGTGCCAACAGTAAAATTCCGAGGCGGTGGTGTATGGTGTGGTCGTGTTATTCATGTAGAGGGCTTGCACCCCTTGTTGTTTTGCGTGGCACTATCATAGCACAGGCCTACATTGATGTTTTAAGCACCTTCTTGCTTCCCACTGTTGAAGAGCAGTTCGGGAATGGCGACTGCATCATTCATTACGATCGAGCACCTGTTCATAATGCACGGCGTATGGCGGAGTGGTTACACGACAATAACATCCCTGTAATGGACTGGCCTGTACAGAGTCTTGACCTGAACCCTACAGAACACCTTTGGGATGTTTTGGAACGCCGACTCCGTGCCAGGTCTCACCGACCGACGTCGATACCTTTCCTCAGTGCAGCACTCCGTGAAGAATAGGCTGCCATTCCCCAAGAAACATTCCAGCACATGATTCAAAGTATATCTGCAAGAGTGGAAGCTGCCATCAAGGCTATGTGTGGGGCAACACAATATCGAATTGCAGCATTACCGATGGAGGATGCCACGAACTTGTATGTCATTTTCAGCCAGGTGTCCGAATACTTTTGATCACATAATGTACTTGTGCACAGTACTCTACCACAGACGTCCAGTAACCTAGTGTACTACAGTTATTCTGAGTACAAGGACTAATTCACCACCGAGTGACGTGGCGCAGTGGTTAGCACCCTGGACTCGCATTCGGGAGGATGACGGTTCAATCCTGCGTCCGGCCATCCTGATTTAGGGTTTCCGTGATTTCCCTAAATCGCTCCAGGCAAATGCCGGTATGGTTCCTTTGAAAGGACACGGCCGACTTCCATCCCCATCCTTCCCTAATCCGATGAGACCGATGACCTCGCAGTTTGGTCTCTTCCCCGAAACAACCCAACCCCAACTAATTCAGCAAGCGCTACATGCAGACACTGAGACACCCAAACTCGTAAACATCGTAGTCTTCGTAAACATACCCCTACAGATCTTCTTTGTTACAACACGCGACTGAAAGTCTGAGGTTTCATGCGTCAACTTTACGTTTCAAATTACTCTGGATGTACTTAACATTTTACAGTGTAACAAACGGCATTGATTAAGTATTTGTTTCTATTTTCAGTTGTGCTAAAAATAATAACAGGGTTCCATTAAAAAAACGTAAATAAGTGTTGAAAATCAGACTTCCGTGCATTTCTCAACTAAAACAGCCACTCTCCTCACTTTCGGTCTGCGGAATTGGTTATTCAGTGTTTGTTGTGGTTTGAGAGGTGTTTCCAATGGTAATGTTAGGTGACTCACTCTGTATGTTCAGTATTGTTTTAACAATATTCTCGTGTTGATATTCTGCAAACCTGAGCAACTGAAGAGTTATTGTCAAAGGAAATTAACAATTTTTGATTCACAATTTAATCATGCCCGTCACAATGAAGAATAGTTCAGTTACTGATGATGTTCTTCACTTTAACAGTATCAGCTTCACAATCCAAAGAATATGTCGCACAACCGTGATGTTAATAACTAAATAGCGCTACGCTACTTCTTTAATGACACATTAATTTAATTCACTTACATCGAATTTATGTATGGCTCCATAGAAATCTTAAAAGCAAAATTATCTCTGGCGGCAGCTGATACAATCTTCGCACTTCGCACTGAACAAAGCACGTTACCAATGTCAAAATTTCCCTGTACGGTCTAAGTGGTTTAGTCTGTTACTGGCATAGCTGTTTCAATTCCAAACGTACTGGAAGTCCAGCCGAAAAACTGGTGCCTGTAAAGAAGAGCTGCATTAGAAGGATGTTTCTACGCTGGTTGAAGTTCATATCGACACACAGAAATCGTCCCGATTTACTAAACCTGCAGCCATAACCCTCGAATAAGCGGAAGCCAATTATAAAAATGTTCAAATGTGTGTGAAAATCTTATGGGACTTAACTGCTGTGGTCATCAGTCCCTAA
Organism: Schistocerca piceifrons; assembly: GCF_021461385.2. Taxonomy (NCBI): domain Eukaryota; kingdom Metazoa; phylum Arthropoda; class Insecta; order Orthoptera; family Acrididae; genus Schistocerca; species Schistocerca piceifrons. Next base: position 125,979,767 of record NC_060149.1, read on the forward strand.
GCTTACACACTACTTGACCTAAAATATCCTAAGGACAAACACACACGCCCATGCCCGAGGGAGGACCCGAGCCTCCGCCAGGACCAGCCGCACAGTCCATGACTGCTGCGCCTCGGACCGCTCGGCTAATCCCGCGCGGCGGAAGCCAATTATATTGAGCGGTTGAAAGCGTTTTGTTCCACCTGGTGGTGTCGACAATACAGAAACTGCAGAGTTTTCAGCTCATTGTTTTCATAATTTAAAGTTCGTCTTGACGGTCCCGGAAGACAAATTTCCCTTTTTCAAAAGGAGACAGTTCGTTTCCTACGCTCTTCTGTTACGGATAGGGCCAAAGTGGTATCCGCCGATATTATATGTTAGCAGCAGGCTTCATGATAACTCAGTTTCTCATTTTTACATAACTGTCTCGTTGTACAAATGAAGCTGTTTGACGAACGTGACTAGTAATAGGGCTGCCTCATTATCATCATCGTCATCCTCACGTAAAGGAGCAACGAATGTGAGTCCACTATTTTGCTCTTTATCTAGCACCTCTTCATTCGTTAAGTTGTCTGTGATTGCTGCAGCGAAGCTGAAAGGTATAAGTAAAGCACAAAGAAAATCTGATACGATTTCGTTTGCCTTGTATAAAAGTTAATCGAATAGCTGCATATAATGATGCTTATTAGTCACCACTTTCAGGAATTCTCCTAGTTTTATGTTCAAACATTTCTGTTTGACAGTCATTTCTTACCGCTCCTGTCCGTGGCGCACTATCGCTTGATAATTTACCGACTTCATGAACACACATCCCTCACTCACTTCGCTGTACAGTGCTTCGCTCAATGGCGTTAAACGGCTGCAGTGGGGCGGAACAAGTGACAATCAACCGGTAAAGTTTGAAGTTGTGTATATTCGGGAGGTTATAACGGCGTACTATCAGAATTATGGCCCAAGTTTTCGCACAGGATTGGTTACTACGGCTTATATCTTGCGAGTGTACTTTTCTCTTCGTAAAATATGATGTCAAGTTGGCGATGATTCTATGTAAGGATGGAAATATTGGCTGTGCCTGATATCCTTATCTCTTACCAGAAATCCGTAAGAGTACGAGGGAGTAGAGATCTCTTCTGAACAGCACGTTGCAAGGCATCCCATATATACTCAATAATGTTCATGTCTGGGGAGTTTGGTGGCCAGGGGAAGTGTTTAAGCTCCGAAGAGTGTTCCTAAAGCCACTCTGTGGCAATTCTGGACGCGTGAAATGTCGCATTGTCCTGCTGGAATTGTCCAAAGTCTGTCGGAATGCGCAATGGAATATCGCCAGAAATATTTAGTCAACTACCAGGCACAGTGAGACCAGCCAGCGGAAAAAAGCCAAATGTGTGAGAAAAGCAGTGGCCATTGAAGAGAGGTTTATATCCTGTTTAACAAATTTAGCCAGTGACATAGCCTATTGGGATATGAAGCTGGCATTCTTGTAAGCTACCAACCGTAACTAACCAGAGACTTACAAAGAGAAGTAGTGGGTAGTTGAGCCGATCAGCTCTGTCAGGATGTCCAGCCAACCCGACAACCCGATACCTGGATCCCCATTATTTAGATCCAGTCGCCCGACTGGGCTACACAATACACGATACTAGGACTCGGCTTTCGGACCCGAATTCGCAACGTCTGTAGGGCCCCGCTGACGACTTCTCAGTCGCATGATCTCGCGAAGGCAGCAGCTACCTCTAATTTAACTGATCATGTTTTGAAGACAACAGCATCAAATAAAGTTTCCAAGTATTAGCAACCATTATCAAAGAGCTACATTTTCACCATAGCGTTTTAAATTAAGACTAGCAAATGAATTTTTTTTGTTTCTTCAAAACATACTTATGATCTACATTTGAACGAGTGACAGTACAACACAGTTACGGGAGAGAGGAAGTAGTTATTTCACGTTTAAGTGAGGGAGTAGTTGGCTACCATTTACTGTCGTTTGTTTCAGGTACTGGGAGGGACCCCTTAAGACGACTTCGGAAAAATCCGGTGAGGAAACTGCCGCAGCCCTACTCATACAGTCGTTGGCGGTTTCTGTAGTGCAGTGTGGTTATACACTGAAGAGCCAAAGAAACTGGTACACCTGCCTGATATCGTGTAGACCTCCCGTGAGCACGAAGAAGTGCCGCAACAGGACGTGGCATGGACTCGACTAATGTCTGAAATAGTGCTGGAGGGAACTGACACGACGAATCCTGCATGACTGTCCACAAATCCGTAAGAGTACGAGGGAGTAGAGATCTCTTCTGAACAGCACGTTGCAAGGCATCCCATATATACTCAATAATGTTCATGTCTGGGGAGTTTGGTGGACAGGGGAAGTGTTTAAGCTCATAAGAGTGTTCCTAAAGCCACTCTGTGGCAATTCTGGACGCGTAAGGTGTCGCATTGTCCTGCTGGAATTGTCCAAAGTCAGTCGGAATGCGCAATGGACATGAATAATGGATGCAGGTAATCAGACAGGATGCTTGTGTACGTGCCACCTGTCAGAGTCGTATCTAGACGTATCAGGGGTTCTATATCATTCCAACTGCACACGACCCACACAATTATAGAGCCTCCACCAGCTTGAACAGTCCCGTCCTGGATTCACGTGGTTGTCTTCATACCCGTACACGTCCATCCGCTCGATGCGATATGAAACGAGACTCTTCCGACCAGGCAGCATGTTTCCAGTCATCAACAGTCCAGTGTCGGTGTTGGTGGGCCCAGGCGAGGCGTAAAGCTTTGTGTCGTGCAGTCATCAAGCTTATACGAGTGGGCCTTCGGCTTCGAAAACCCATATCGGTGATGGTTCGTTGAATGGTCGCACGCTGAAGTTCGTTGATGGCCCAGCATTGAAATCAGCAGCAAATTGCGGAAAGGTTGTGCTTTTGTCACGTTATACGATTCTCTTCTGTCGTTGTTGGTCCTGTTCTTGCAGGATTTTTATCCGGCCGCAGCGATGTCAGAGATTTTATGTTTTACCGGATTCCTGATATCCACAGTACTCTCGTGAAATGGTCGTACGGGAAAATCCCCACTTCATCGCTACCTCGGAGATGCTGTGTCCCGCCTGCCGGGATGGCCGAGCGGTTCTAGTCGCGACAGTCTGGAACCGCGCGACCGCTACGGTCGCAGGTTCGAATCCTGCCTCGGGCATGGATGTTTGTGATGTCGTTAGGTTAGTTAGGTTTAAGTAGTTCTAAGTTCTAGGGGACTGATGACCTCAGAAGTTAAGTCCCATAGTGCTCAGAGCCATTTGAACCATTTGCTGTGTTTCATCGCTCGTGCGCCGACTATAACACCACGTTCAAACTCAATTAAATCTTGATAACCTGCCATTGTAGTAGCAGTAACCTATCTAACAACTGCGTTAGACACTAGTTGTCTTGTGTAGGCGTTGCCGACAGCAGCGCCGGATTCTGCCTGTTTACATATCTCTGTATCTGAATACGCATGCCTTTACCAGTTTGTTTCGGCTTTAGTGTAATTAAGCTGTCGTTGCTTGAGAGAGCCCCCATGAAAAATGAGTGATCGTAGGACAACCTTACTTTGTGGAAACATTTTTAAGGACATGCGAAAGGGAAGCAACGAATAAACCATTCAAAGAAACACATATTAATTTCTACAATAGAGAGTAACATTTGTTAATCGCGTACCGTGTTTACGCCCAGATTAGAACTGTTACTAAATGGGACAGCCATCTGCATCCACAACAACCTTAACCGCATTAGCGATACCATTTCATAATTGTTCACACCATTTTTCGAACAGTGGACGATGGAAAATTCAGCTGTCGTGATATAGCTCGTGCACTGCTTGAAGAGCGCGCATTGCGTCCAGCATTCTCAGCCACAGAAACAGGAACTTCTTCAGCAATTCGTGGCGCAATTGGTCGTCGGCCTCTGCCAGGAGAAATCTCCAAATTGTCAGTTAATTCGAGCTTGCGAATCATATTCTTCATACCCAGTCCAAAAAGAGGACCTCTCCGTATTCCTTTAATACGTCGATACTCGTGAAGAGGAGCGACATTTTTGCTGTTGTGTCAATAAAGAAGCTTTACGAGTAATGTTCTGCTGACCTTGTCCAGACCCAAGCTGACTGTCGGCAACTGTAATGCACATGGATGCTTGTATTTCAACCCTCCGTCGCCGTACCAGTACCGGCGCCCAACGGCAAGTCATGACACTAACAACGCAAATCCTGCAGCACATAATCTGAACATCATTCCCATAAAGTTGAATATCCATTAACATCACCATCCGCCTAAGAAAGGGAGGCGCGACAAGGTATTTGAAATTATATGAGAGGGCATCACAGAATGGCGCGTACTAAATCGCTGGCAAAATGATACCTACCAGAGAGAGTGGGATTCGATAGAACAGGGCGTCGTGTCTACACCTGTTTCCCCAACATCAAGGAACGAATGAGGGTAAAACATAGAGATCTCACACGTGGCATGGTCCATTTCCTGACACACAGTGGCCGGCCGAAGTGGCCGTGCGGTTAAAGGCGCTGCAGTCTGGAACCGCAAGACCGCTACGGTCGCAGGTTCGAATCCTGCCCAGGGAATGGATGTTTGTGATGTCCTTAGGTTAGTTAGGTTTAACTAGTTCTAAGTTCTAGGGGACTAATGGCCTCAGCAGTTGAGTCCCATAGTGCTCAGAGCCATTTGAACCATTTGACACACAGTGGTCCATACCTAGAACGCCTCCAATACTTTAAGTCTCAGCCGAACACTCACGTGCTCATGCGGAGCACCAGGAACTCCTGAACATGTCATTTTACACTGTGAAAGACTCACAGACATACAACCTCGAACTGAGTATGACCACATGTGACAAATCCTACGACAGCCGGACGATCGATGTATACTGAATGACATAACCGATAACTTGTCACGTATCTTAAACGAATTACACAAACAAGAACAAATAAGAGCAAACACACAAACCACGGGAACAAATGGTTCAAATGGCTCTGACCACTATGGGACTAAACTTCTGAGGTCATCAGTCCCCTAGAACTTAGAACTACTTAAACCTAACTAACCTAAGGACATCACACATATACATGCCCGAGGCAGGATTCGAACCTGTGACCGTAGCGGTCGCACGGTTCCAGACTGTAGCGCCTAGAACCGCTCGGCCACAACGGGAACAGGTCACTTGGAATGACACAGACACAGACACAGATACAGATTCAGATGCTGAACCAGATACAAACATTGTGATTAATGTACAGACCTACATGTAAATGGTTCAAATGGCTCTGAGCACTATGCGTGCGACTTTACTTCTGAGGTCATCAGTCGCCTAGAACTTAGAACTAATTAAACCTAACTAACCTAAGGACATCACACACATCCATGCCCGAGGCAGGATTCAAACCTGCGACCGTAGCGGTCGCTCGACTCCAGACTGTAGCGCCTAGAACCGCACGGCCACTCCGGCCGGCACCTAGATGTAAGATAAGTCTAAATTAAGTAACACAGATCAGTATCAGCTGTCACAAAATATTTTAATGTATGCAGAAATGCCTTGAGTAACACGTGTAATTTCAGTGATATAACTGTTTATTAAGCTTAGGTAAATTAATACTTGTAATGAGAATAGCACAATTGGTTTTACCTTACAGACAACACAAAACCCATGTAGAAGTAAGGAAGTCATAGACGCACAAATAATGTAGCGATTATGCCCTGTGTTTAGTACATATGACATGTAAGAAGTGTGAAGTAGGAGTAATACAAATACACGTCTTTACACATAAATTTATCCAATGAATATTATAGATATGTACGCTACATCGAATGTAGCTTAATGATCTGCCGTACCCTCACACCCGAGATAGTTAGGTGGTGGGATTTCTAATACAAGTTTATGTACGGTCCTATTATCTTGTATTTATTCTTCTTAAATGCAAAACTGTTGTCATTTTACTAAAATTTTCCGAATTTAAAATATGTTATAAGACCATAATATGTCATGACCTCTTTCCTATCTTTCTTAATTCCTACCTTCTATTAATAAATCGTTAATTTTAAGATTTTCTATCGTAATTACTTTTACGTCTATAAGCGTTTGCTGCTGCAATATTATTAATCCTTATTACAAATAAGAAATATCAAATACGTTTCACAATCTGTGCAAGCACAATTTAATACTGTGAAAATATGACCTGTCTTAGGCAGGTCACTAGTAAATAGCAGCAAATAAAATAAAAAAATACACATACGGTATTTTCTCGTCTACACTGGCTCAAGCAGTGAAAGTTAGTTGTAACCACGCTGTAGACTGCGCCAGACAGGCAAAGCATGGCTCTGCCCTCTCGCGGCAGCTCTGATCACGTACGAGGGAGGTGAATCACATTTGCCAGCGTGCTCCTCGTTGTTAGGAAGTTGGGCGGCCTCCGAGCACGTGTTAACGAAGTTGGGATGCCGTTAGTCCCGTGGAAATTCTGAGGGCCCGAGCAGAAGCGAGGTCGACAACCCGGCACGCGCCGCGCGCCGGTCGATCGCAGCGAGAGACAGGTCACACGTCTCGAGAATAGCCCCAGGGGGACCGGAAGAAATACTCCCCAGCCACGACGGATTATCGGACCTGTCACCTCTTCAGCCAACAGCGTGATCGTTACTTTTCTAACCGGAGCAAATAATTCCAACGAGCGAACTTCGGAATTTCCCCGACAGTTAGAAGAGGCGAGGGCTCGTATGTACTGTAATAATGGAAACGGCTGGAAATGCTCCAATAAGAGCTGTAATGTCTACAGTTTTACAATGAAAAGTGATTGTAGTTTATTTTATTTTCTGTCAGACACAATTATAAAATTTTTACTTATCACCGGGTCTTCACAAACTACAATGGAAAACAAACCAAATTACAAACACGAAATTTAAGAGTCGTATCTCTTACACTTCAGAAAGCATACTTTAAAATACATATAAAATCAAATGTGGTACATACCCCTGAATCGCATACTGTACCGGTAACGTACACTCATGTTCCTAAAAAAAAAAAAAAAAAAAAAAAAAAAACAATACTTCGAACGACTAGAGATAGGACGTTCATATTCACAGGGCATGCACATTAGTATGTTCTGCAGAAATGGTTAGTATTTCAGTATTCACCATGTGTCCGTTGCTTAGTAGGCACAGGATCCGCCATGGGCCCTGATAATTTTCTCCATGCGCGATGGCCTCGATTCATACTGTGAAGCGTCAAGGAAACTGGCATAGGCATGCGTATTCAAATACAGAGATATGTAAACAGGCAGAATACGCCGCTGCCGTCGGCAACGTCTACATAAGACAAGTGTCTTGCGCCGTTCTTAGGTCAGTCACTGCTGCTACAATGGCAGGTTATCAAGATTTCAGTGAATTTGAACGCGGTGTTATAGTCGGTGCACGAGCAGTGGGACGCAGCATTCGAGGCAGCGATGAGGTGGAGATTTTCCAGTACAACCATTTCACGAGTGTACCGTGAATATCAGGAATCCGGTAAAACATGAAATCTACAACATCGCTGCGGCTGGAAAAAGACCCTGCAAAAGCGGGACCAACGACGACTGAAGGGAATCATTCAACGTGACAGAAGTGCAATCCTCCCGCAAACTGCTGCAGATTTCAATGCTGGACCATCAACAAGAGTCAGCGTGCGAACCACTCAACGAAACATCATCGATGTCGGCTTTCGGAGTTGAAGGCCCACTCGTGTACCCTTAATGACTGCACGACACAAAGCTTTATGCCTCGCCTGGGCCCGTCAATACCGACATTGGACTGTTGATTACTGGACTCATGTTGTTGGACGGGTCCCGTTTCAAATTGTTTCGACAACCTCATGAGTCCATAGACCCTGCATGTCAGCAGGGGACTGTTCAAGCTGGAGCCGGCCGAAGTGGCCGTGCGGTTAAAGGCGCTGCAGTCTGGAACCGTGCGACCGCTACGGTCGCAGGTTCGAATCCTGCCTCGGGCATGGATGTTTGTGATGTCCTTAGGTTAGTTAGGTTTAACTAGTTCTAAGTTCTAGGGGACTAATGACCTCAGCAGTTGAGTCCCATAGTGCTCAGAGCCATTTGAACGATTTTTTGTTCAAGCTGGTGAAGGCTCTATAATTGTATGGGGCGTGTGCAATTGGAGTGATATAGAACCCCTGATATGTCTAGATACGACTCCGACAGGTTGCACGTGCGTAAGCATCCTGTCTGATCACCTGCATCCATTCCTGTCCATTGTGCATTCCGACTGACTTGGGCAATCCAGCAGAACAATGCGACACCCCACACGTCCAGAATTTCTACAGAGTGGCTCCAGGAACACTCTTCTGAGTTCAAACACCTCAAGTGGCCACCAAGCTCCCCAGACATGAACACAATTGAGCATATCTGGGATGCCTTGCAACGTGCTGTTCAGAAGAGGTCTCCACCCCCTCGTACTCTTACGAATTTATGAACAGCCCTGCAGGATTTATGGTGTCATTTGCCTCCAGCTCCACTTCACACAATAGCTGAATCCATGCCTCATCGTGTTGCGGAACTTCTGCGTGCTCGCGGGGCCCTACACGATATTAGGCAGGTGTGCCAGTTTCTTTGGCTCTTCAGCATATAAGGCGCGAATGGCGTACTGTGGTATAGCCATCCACGCTGCGTTCATCTGGTTCCAAAGTTCATCTGTGGTGGTTGGCATTGGGCCACAGCGCTGCACCCGTCGTTTCACCGTCTCCCACACATTTCCGATTCGAGACCAGTCTGGTGGTCTGGCGGGCAAGGGGAAAAGGCTGACATCCTGTGACACCAAGAAGGTACGTGTTCGTGCAGTGACATTTGGTCATGCATTGTATTGCTGAAGAATGGCATCTCACTGCTGGCATATGGAGTTTTTCCAGTAGACGAGGACTCTCGGGCTGCAGATAAGCTGCGGTTAGTGAGCGGAATATTTCCAGGAATACTGGGCGCAAGTTTCACAGATCTTTTATGGGCACAAATTTCACTGGGCGCAGTTTTCATACATCCGTCCTCGCTTACATACTTCACATACTTTGTTTATTTACTTGCAGTGTATTCGATTACAACATTTGCAGTACTAATTGTATGTGTTCTGTGTGTGTGTGTGTGTGTGTGTGTGTGTGTGTAATGTTTGTGTTGTATCATGAGAGAAGGGAGTGGGTGAAACCCAGTGCCTACTCCTCGTGAATAGCATCAAGGCGGTCGCGAAGCTTAATGTCCTCATCCGACGGACGGAACACCATCAACAGTGTCACATGCCCGCACTTCATGAGACACGGCAGAGAGATTTTGTGTTTAAATCACGACATTGGCACAAAGTCCGGTGATCACGAACTTCACTCCACCACATCTCCTCCCCTTGCCCGCCAGATACTGGCAGTGAAACTTTTTTCCACCACCAGGATTCGAAGAACCGGATTACCCCAGGTCGAGCCGCACAGCACAAGCGTGCACTGGCGACCTTGCCCACGGGGGAGGGGGGAGTACCATCGCCTTGGTGTGGTTAGGAAAGGTTCCGGTCTGATAACTGGAGTCGTCGCACGTGTCCCAGCCGTCCTATCAGTTTGTTTATTGCCACTGATTCCTTAGTGACTACGAATCCACAGTAGGTTTACCCTGTTACTTTCCCCTAGTCTCACAAGGGCTTGGCGGCATTGTGCAACGATCTTAGATCTCGTTGATATGGATTTCAGAGATGCTTAACTTTCTGTTGAAATGTATGTACTACTGTCTTTCTTGTGCCTACGCAAATTTTCCTCCGCTCACACCCTCATAGCGGATATTTCCGCCTGGAATACCCTGACCAGCTTCCCTAGGAAGATTGCTTTCTTTATATTAGGCTCTATTCCGTACACCCCGGTCACAGAGCATCTGTTTTCGACTGTCAGTAAACCAGACTACGTATCCTGCATGATGCCATGAATCGTTCTTCCGTTGTTCCCTACTACCAATTGTTACGCTGAAAGATTTATTGAAGCAACTGGACCTTAGACTACTGGCCATTAAAATTACTTCACCAAGAAGATGACGTGCTACAGACGCGAAATTTAACCGACAGGAAGAACATGCTGTGATACGCAAATGATTAGCATTTCAGAGCATTCACACAAGGTTGGCGCCGGTGGCGACACCTACAACGTGCTGACATGAGGAAAGTTTCCAACCGATTTCTCATACACAAACAGCAGTTGACCGGCGTTGCCTGGTGAAACGTTGTTGTGATGCTTCGTGTAAGGAGGATAAATGCGTACCATCGCGTTTCCAACTTTGATAAAGGTCGGATTGTAGCCTATCACGATTGCGGTTTATCGCATCGCGACATTGCTGCTCGCGTTGGTCGAGATCCAATGACTGTTAGCAGAATATGGAATCGGTGGGTTCAGTAGGGTAATACGGAACGCCGTGCTCGATCTCAACGGCCTCGTATCACTAGCAGTCGAGATGACAGGCATCTTATGCGCATGGCTGTAACGGATCGTGCAGCCACGTCTCGATCCATGAGTCAACAGATGGGGACGTTTGCAAGACAACAGCCATCTGCACGAACAGTTCCACGACGTTTGCAGCAGCATGGAATATCAGCTCGGAGACCATGGCTGCGGTTACCCTTGACGCTGCATCACTGACAGGAACGCCTGCGATGGTGTACTCAATGACGAACCTGGGTGCACGAATGGCAAAACGTCATTTTTTTTTTTTGATGAATCCAGGTTCTGTTTACAGCATCATGATGGTCGCTTCCGTGTTTGGCGACATTGCGGTGAACGCTAATTGGAAGCGTGTATTCGTCTTCGCCATACTGGCGTATCACCCGCCGCGATGGTATGGGGTGCCATTGGTTACACATCACGGTCACCTCTTGTTCGCATTGACGGCACTTTGAACAGTGGACGTTACATTTCAGATGTGTTACGACCCGTGGCTCTACCCTTCATTCGATCCCTGCGAAAGCCTACATTTCAGCAGGATAATGCACGACCGCATGTTGCAGGTCCTGTACGGGCTTTTCTGGATACAGAAAATGTTCGACTGCTGCCCTGGCCAGCACATTCTCCAGATCTCTCACCAATTGAAAACGTCTGGTCGATGGTAGTCGAGCAACTGGCTCGTCACAATACGCCAGTCACTACTCTTGATGAACTGTGATATCGTGTTGTAGCTGCATGGGCAGCTGTACCTGTTCACGCCATCCAAGTTCTGTTTGACTCAATGCCCAAGCGTATCAAGGCCGTTATTACAGCCAGAGGTTGTTTTTCTGGGTACTGATTTCTCAAGATCTATGCACTCAAATTGCGTGAAAATGTAATCACATGTCATTTCTAGTATAACATATTTGTCCAATGAATACCCATTTATCATCTGCATTTCTTCTTGGTGTAGCAATTTTAATGGTCAGTAGTGTATTTTGGAAGCTGCTGGAATTTACCCGACTATTCCTATATTTACCACATTCCTTATTTTGGTACGGGATTTTGCATACCTTAAAGGTATCCAGTTATTTGTACTTTTTAGCCTGTATGTTCCTGCTGCTGCTTCGATTTTGACGAACAGTTGTAAAGGAGGCATGTCCAACATGGTCTCCATCCTAGCAGTGGGTGTGATGCTGATTCCGCCTGTTATGGCTAAGCAGGCCAGTATCCTCACCTTCCGAAGCCCCTTAGCAGCCACCTTCTGTTCTATTTTGCTCCAACACATCGTATCCCCACAAATTATCGTAGGTCTTAGAAAATTTGGAAATTTGTGGTAAGGTGTTACGGGACCGAACTGCTGAGGTCATCGGTCCCTAATCCTACACACTACTTAATCTAACTTAAACTAACTTATGCAATGGACAACACAAACATACTTGCCCGAGGGAGGGCTCGAACCTGCATCGGAGGGAGTCGCACGGACCGTGACAAGGCGCCCTAGACCATGCTGCTATCCCGCGCGGCGTAGGTCTTACTGCAATGATGTACTGCCAGTATATCCTCTTGGGGTTTAGACCCCAGATTTTTCCACAGTCTCTTCTAGTGCTCGTAAGAGTACCTTTCACCTTGGACCATATATTCCTTATGTGAGGGGTTCACGATAGCTTCGCATCCACGGTTACTCGTAAATAGTTCACTGACCCCTCTACATGTAGAGTTTAATCGAGAAGTTTAAGATTCCAGTAATAGTGCTGGATATGCTTCCTCGTAAATGGTACAACAACAGTTTTCTTGGGGTTGACCATGATCTCCTGTGCCTTGCATCAGTTTTGCACTGTGTTCAGTGCACATTGTGCCATTGTCCTAACATTACTAGCAAATTAGCCAAGTATTACTGTAACTAAGTCGTCTGCTTGCACTTGACAAAAGTAGCCTCTAGTATACAGCTCTTCAGCGAGTTTATTCAACACTAGGCTCCGCAGTCGTGCGGACAAAACTCCTCCTTGTGGGCTCCCTCTGCAAGTGTTGGTCGCCATTTCCTCATTCAGCATGGTGACTTCTACCTTTCTTCTGCTCAGCATAGTCTTAATCTAATCACATATGGTGGTCTCAGTGCCATGCTCTTCTGCAGCTGGAATCATGGATTCAAAGGTCGTATTGCTAAAAGCCCCCTCGACAGCGAGGAAGATGCAGAGAGAAGTTTTCTGAAAGTGTAGTGCTGTTCCTATTTTCCCAACAAGATGGTGAATTGCTGTATCACACGATTTGCCTGACTGATACTCGTGTTGGTTTAAGTGTAGAGAAACCTCTGTTAACTTCTTTTCCATAATGTGCACGTTAACTACACCCATGTTCATAAATTAAGGACAATGCTGATACATGGTGAAGCAACACTCTGGTGGGTGGTTTGCGGGTTTAAATCACCTCGGGGTATGACCATGCGGTGCATTTGACCTGCGGTCGTCGCTAGGTGGCGCTGGCAGCATTCCACTTACGCAGAGGTGTGTTGGTGCATGTCAGAGTACAGTACAGCGAGTAAGTGTGCAGACGTTATCAGACATGCTAATTGTGACTGTGTGTTGAAAATGGCTCAAAGAACACTTATTGATGATGTTATGAGGGGTAGAGTACTAGGGCGACTGGAGGCTGGTCAAACACAGCAGGTCGTAGCACGAGCCCTCCGTGTGCCACAAAGTGTGATCTCAAGATTATGGCAACGATTCCAGCAGACCGGAAACGTGTCCAGGCGCTACAGTACGTGACGTCCACAGTGTACAACACCACAAGAAGACCGATATCTCACCATCAGTGCCCGCAGACGGCCACGGAGTACTGCAGGTAGCCTTGCTTGGGACCTTACCGGAGCCACTGGAACAGTTGTTTATAGACACACAGTCTACAGACGACTGAACAGACATGGTTTATTCGCCCGGAGACCTGCAAGGTGCATTCCACTGACCCCTGGTCACAGGAGAGCCCGTAAAGCCTGGTGTCAAGAACACAGTACATGGTAATTGGAACATTATGTTCACCGATGAGTCCAGGTATAGTCTGAACAGTGATTCGCGCCTGGTTTTCATCCGGCGTGAACCAGGAATCAGACACCAACTCCTTAATGTCCTTAAAAGAGACCTGTGTGGAGGTCGTGGTTTGATGGTGTGGGGTGGGATTATGATTGGTGCCCGTACACCTCTACATGTCTTTGACAAAGGAACTGTAACAGATCAGGTGTATCGGGACGTCATTTTGCACCAGTATGTCCGCCTTTTCAGGAGTGCAGCGGGTCCCACTCTCCTCCTGCTGGATGATAACGCACCGCCCCACCGTGGTGTCATCGTGGAGGAGTACCTTGAAACAGAAGATATCAGGCGAATGGAGTGGCCTCTCTGTTCTCCAAACCTAAACCTCATCGAACACGTCTGGGATGCTCTCGGTCGGCGTATCGCTGCACGTCTTCAAACCCCTACGACACTTCAGGAGCTCCGACAGGCACTGGTGCAAGAATGGAAGTCTATACCCCAGCAGCTGCTTGACCACCTGATCCAGAGTATGCCAACCCGTTGTGCGGCCTGTTTACGTATGCATGGTGATCATATCCCATATTGATGGGGGGTACGTGCACAGGAACCAGTGGCGTTTTGTAGCACATGTGTTTCGGGACGGTTTTCTCAACTTATCACCAGTACCGTGTGTCGTGTGTGTTCGCTATGTGTCTATGCTATTAGCGCCAGTTTTGTGTAGTGCCACGTTGTGTGACACCACACTCTGCAATTATCATTAATTTATGAGCATGAGTGTAGTTTCTTAATGTCGGTCTCATATCCTTGGGCTTGGTATGATCAACTCTCTCTGGTTTCGGAATGAAAATTGTTTTCACTGTCCTCGAAACAGTATGAGTGATTCCTGGTGCTAGGCTCATTCCAAACGTTCTACGTAGGAGTCTAATTAAGCTCCCTCCTGCATGTTGCGGTAGAGCTGGAAGGATTCCATCTGGGCCTAGTGATTAGAACAGCTGAAACGTTTTTACCGCCTTCCGAAATTTTTTAAAAATCAACTCATTCAGAGGCAGATTCTGAGTTTGCACCAGTATGTCCGCCTTTTCAGGAGTGCAGTGGGTCCCACCTTCCTCCAGATGGATGATAACGCACCGCCCCTCCGAGGTGTCATCGTGGAGGAGTACCTTGAAACAGAAGATATCAGGCGAATGGAGTGGCCTCCCTGTTCTCCAGACCTAAACCAGTGTCTCTCCGAGACTGACTCCTGGTCTGTATTACCTGCCAGAGAGCATTGAGGGAAGTGAGTAATGGCAAGCACACCAAGCATCTCACTTGCTGTCCTTGTATAGTCACTACCCTTCTTCCTTAAAGTTCCTCTTGGATTAGGTAGTTTTCTAAATATAATGGCAGACGTCACTGCGTCACTGGTCTGTGTAACACCCACTTCAACCTCGAACTTAATATACATCTGGCCAGATAAGGATGGTTCCGACACCGCATTTCATTGTTTGACATAGCGGCCCATTAGAATTGTCCCAAAAGATATGACAATTACTTCTTGTCACGTTCCTGAATGTAGGTTCCCTGCCCATATTCTGGATCTCCAGGTTGCTTTCGAGTAAGAGACTAGCACTTCTGCCAGAAACGAAACTGTCAAGCAGTGGCTTCACCACTGCCTAGGGATTGTTTTCAGAATGAATTTTCAGTCTCTAGCAAATTTTGCGATGATTTGAAACATCCTGGCAGATTAAACTGTGTGCCGGACCACCTGTTGTTAAAACATTGCTTTTATGGGGCTACAACAACACATCACCTACAAGGTAGGCAGAGCTAGAGAATTATCTCAAATAGACTGGCTACGACTTACTTGAATTACTTATTTCGGAATTAGCCTAAAGTGTTTTAAACAGTCCATAGGAAACCTAAATCGTGTTGGTCAAACCGAAATGTCAACCTAGTTCCTTCTGAAATAAATTGCTCTAAAAGTGTTTTACCGTCCTCATGAGTTTTTGATACCATATTTATTTTAAAAGGGAATCAAGCTGTAAATTAAAAGCAAAATACAACATAAAAAATAGTCAACCTGCTCACGCTCTGCACAGCAAACACCATTACCAGTGCTATGAAGTAATTTATACGCAATAAGGTAGCTTCTCACAGTGGTAAAATAAAATTCAATTCACAGTCACATGGGTTCTCAGGCCATCTTCAGTAAATACAGGCAGCCGGCGGAAGTGATAATGTTGGTAACACTTAGAAAAACAAATGAAACTCTGTATTAAAAAGATGGCAGTTACAGTGATTTGTAACGTAAACAGTGAACTAAAAGTGAACTGTAAGATGTCCACCTGGTTGCCAGATGAGAAAAAGCAGTTTGCTTAGATGCATTGAATTAGAAGTTACCTGTAAGTACCTTTCCATTTCATAAAAAACGCTAAGGAACTGTTTTTAAATCTATAGCCTAGATGTGAAACCATAACCTATGTGTAAAAATCAGTAATATTTCAGGACGCCCACTGAAGATGGCTTGTAAAAAAGGCGAAACGCGTCTGGGTGCCTAAATAAAAATTTCGATATGCAGCATGCAAAAAAGGCATTTTCTTTGAAACAACTGCAATATACGTATCATTATTAAGACACTGTGTCGCTGTACTCCTTCCTCATGTGCGTTTTTTCAGGGATGTATTCGGCCCTGATTTCACTTTTATGGATGACAATGAATGACCACATTCCACTGCGAAGCTGGAGGAGTTGGAATGAGAGGATATTCGGCGAATGGACTGGCCTGCCGTTCCCCTACATAAATCCCATCGAGAACGTGTGGGATGTGTTGGGGAGACGTACTGCACGACATCCACATGCACCACTGACCGTCCAGCAGTTATTGATGGCGCTAGTGGAGGAATGGAACGCCGTACCACAAAAAGACCATACCAACGTTTTGGCCAGCATGGAAGCACATTGCAGTGCAGTGCATTGCATTCGTGGTTACCACACGCCCATTACGAACCATTTCCCGCCTTGTGTAATATCCAGGGGTTCATCATACATTGCGGTGGCCTCTGTTTATTTATTTAATCGTATGGCTAGAGCCCCCCGTCGGGCAGACCGTTCGCCGAGTGCCGGTCTTTCAAGTTGACGCCACTTCGGCGACCTGCAGTCGATGAGGATGACAGAATGATGATGACAGCACAACACCTAGTCCCTGGGAGGAGAAAATTCCCCGACTCTGTCGAGAATCGAACCCGGGCCCAGAGGATGGACAATCCGTCACGCTGACCATTCAGCTACCGGGGGTGGACGGTGACCTCTGTGTAATGATTGTCTTTGAATACAAGTGCATATCTGTTCGTCTGATTGCGGATTCCTTTAGTTACCTTCTGTACTACAGTGTAGCAGTTCTTTCTATGTATGTTTCAAGTATCATCAAGCTGTATTACTTTGCAGTGATCCAGCACGCGAAAGACACTTTCGTCCTAATGATTTCCACACCAGTGTACGTCCCCTCTTCCAGCCAACTCCATACCATACTTCGCTCAACTTGAAAGTTATCTGTTTAAATTTATTTTATTTTTATGTGAATCTGTGATGTTGATTGTGTTTTAATGTTATATTGCCTGTTAGGTGCTAACCATTGGGCTTCCTGTTTCGAGTGGTGCGCATAATAGATCTTAAAGCTGATAGCTTGCTTAATGTTAACTTTTAGTGACAAAATTCAACTGCGAGAATCTGTAGAGAAATCTAACTGCGATAATTCTAAGAAAAATCATGTCCTGTCTGAAACTTATTGTTATCACAAAATCTGACTATTAACTTTGATGAAAAACTGATAACTTTGAAACTAAAGTTGGTCCCTGTGAAATTTAATTAAAGAAAGAATTTGTTTTCTATACTATTTGGCATACCTGGGTCACAATGGATAACTCCGTGAAAACTGCTCTCGTAGTTACAGTGCGTCTCGATAACAGAGTTGCAAAGTCTAACTACTGAAATATTCAGAGGTGCAATGCATTCCCTAAAAACTTTGATATCATTCTTGGTTTTAAATAAATTGAAAAGTAATTGACCTTTGTGATGTGGACAGTGACTCTGGGTTAAATGAACTCAATAGCAATCACATCATTTTACTCAGAAACGTTTAAAGAAACGTTCTTTAAAATCACGTAACATATCCCGAGAATTACAAAAATTAGACTTCACATGTATAAACTTTCCTTGAACATTATTTCAAAATCTAATTTTTAAATCCATTCCTCTCACAATGATTGATAAATCCTAAAAAGAAAATTAAAACAAAAACATTCCTAATCTGGATGTTTGACGAACCAGGAATGCTGGCGCAAATAAAACAGACTTAATAATTACCTCTAATTCATTCTTCACAAAGTGTATTATCGTATCAGTGTAAAAGTTAATCCTTTTTTCTCTCCAGAATAAATCTTCCTTTATTCCATTATATAATTCCCAAAATTCTCCATTGTTTGCTACCTACTGCTACTAAAACAAAACTCGACTGTTCACATCGAACACCAATGCTTAACCGTGTGTCTCCTCTCCTCTCCTCTAGATCAACAAATAAGCCTGGCGGGCATATTCTCAGAGTAAAGATCGCCTCTAACTCATCTCTGTGCGGCACAGCTGTCCTGCCTAGGCTGCCCTCGTGTTTAAGCAATTCAAACCTTACGAGCGTGGTTCAAGACGTTCAGAACAAGAAATGTTTCTACGAAAGTTCACACACACATTTCACAATCCCTCGGCCTCTCAGGCCAGAATTTTTCAGGATTAGATTTTTAATTAACAAAGATTATACTGCAAAATTCGGCAAACGAAGTTAAAATACCAGGTACATGGGTTTCAATAAATGAATGATAACGGTATAAAAAAGAACATGATTCATAGCATTTACAAATTGTTTTCAATTGTCATACACAGGTGCACTAATAGTCCATGACAAATTGCTTTAATTCATTGTGCATAGGCGCACAAACAACTCCATGACAAATTGATTTAAATCATTATGCACAGGAGCACAAACAAGTCCATGACAAATTGTTTTAAATCATTGTGCACAGACGCACCAACAGTCCCATAAACAATAGCGTGCTCAGAAGTTCAGTGAAAAAAACAGATGTGATAATATCATTCATGGTAACCAGCTGACTGTTTTATTCTGCCCATAGCGTGTGAGTTCACTGTTAAGAAATTTGTTGCGTGATAAGGATGAAAACAAAATTTCACTGAAATGTCACTTATCTTTTATGTCATTGCAAAATCGTCGTTAAGTGTACCCAGTACGCCACTAATGAAAACTCATCGAAGTGTGTCTTGAAGTAAACACGTTTTGTCGAAGACTCAGGGCATAAACATTGGTATGACGTGCATCATTGTATTGGTTTATTTGTGAGGAGGCTAAAAGCAGTCTCAGAAGATGCAGTATTGGTCCATAAATATTCCACTGACAACTCAGCGCCCATGTCTCTCACAACAGTACAGTAAAGATCCACAGTAAGGCGGAAACGTAGCGTTAGTTCGCCAAGTGTCAGTGAAATAATTCCATAAACCCAGTTTAAGTGACCTAACGTATCGTTGTAAAAAAACGTCCATTCGTTCGTAAGTGTCTCATGGCGCATAAGAGTATGCTTAAATATTTCCATGAATGTTCTGACTCAGCATAATACATAATAGACAATCATTGTTACAAATGAGTAAATACATAAGCTAGAATAAAAATTGAAATGTGTGTTTGTTACCATATTGTTAAGCAAACAAATACCTAAAGTAAGTTTCCATAAGAGATTGATTTTGGTGGTGGTATTCAAGACCAATGCACAATAAATAGCTAAAGTTGACAAATTACCATAAACGTTCCACAGTAACGTATAAATGACATTTTTTACATCACTGTTACACAGTGTTCTGGGTACAGTACAGTAAAACATAAGTAAAACATTGTATGCATACAAGACATGAACTGAGAATAAAAATCGTAGCATTGTCGTACAAATATCTGTCAAAGTACTGTTGCAAGAGTAAAAGCTTCCGTAAGGTTTTCTTACTTGCAGTGTACAGTAATCACAAAACATACTACATCCGACAAAAATTTCTAGCTCGAGTAACTACACAGAAGGGAAGTCGATGAAGGAAAGAAATAATAGTTTTGCACAAAATTATTGTTGTACATGTCAAAAGAAAATAATTACATTAAAGCGTCAACTGTCAGTCCGTCACAAAACATAATCAGAGTGAAAATGTGGCCACAGATGCTAATTCAGTGCACGTGCTAACTAATCATTATCATGTAAAAAAATGCTTGGCATACGTCCAGTGCAAGAAAAGCAAAGTATATTTATGTGTAGCCTTACAGCTATACAAATACGATATAGAGTAATTGTGCTAAATGGTTAGTAAATGTATTTAAATCTGCTAAGCTGAGCTGAAAAAGTAAAAAATATCATTAACTTGTTAAGCGAGACAGAAAAGTTGTTAGGACAAGCAAAACCAAACAGTTGTCAAATCAAGCACATGAACAGAAGTGTCGTCTCTCATAAATAGCAGAAATTAAAATTCTTACAGGCCAGAAAGTTCTCTTTACAGTGTATCAAATAAAGTAGCAAATTTCCCACTACATCTCGTCTCCATTCGTAAGAAATCTCCTACCCCACACAAAAATCACTAAAGCACAACGGCTCAAAGCTACAAGCAAATCATCACGTAGTCCCTAACAGTCCCAAACTTCAGTGCCTATCTCCTGAACTCTTAAAACATATCTCCTCAAATGCATAACTCATAAATCCACAAAATCAGCATCTTCATCATGTCATCCAATAATCGTTATAAACTCATAATTACTTCTGTCACATACGATATATGGTATTACTCAAAGAACCTCATATGACGCTGTACTCATGGTTCTTACTCTGGATTCAGTTTTGTATGCTGAAAATAAGAAACTATCTCCGATTAGTAACAAAAGATGTTAAATCCATCCAAAAATTCTCTACCTGTTCCACAATTGCGTACTGTACAATACTTGCCAAATACCGTCCAATTGTTGAATAATTCAGTGTCAGCCTGCAAGAAAAATTTCATTGCTTCACGCAGTATCCGACGTTACCATAGAACATACATAGTTTCCTGCCATTACGCATTTATACTCGACTAAACGAGGCTGCATCCTTTTTTCAATGTAGTTTTGCTAGAATCCTTAGAATGCTTAGACATACCGCCAAAAAGATTCATTATTGGTGCCATTGCAATTTCTATCTGTAACAGCAAAGTGCGTTATATCAACAAAAATATATAAAATAAAAGAAAGACAAAGAAATGGTCAGCCTCTTCTACCTTATGTAAGAGAAAAAAATTTCGTTCTACGCATACATAAAACGAAATGGCTCATGACTTTACTTCTACATATTTACAACAATCCACCCATCAATGAAAAAAATCACATGATCACAACATGGTGATGCTAAGAAATGTGTACTGACTAACAAATAAATAAATAAAAATGCCCAAGGAATTACTCTGTGTCACTAGCCAATCTCGTCGTAAAGAAAAGCTGAACTGCTGAATCCAATCTAAAGGCTGTAAATCATTAGTGTCATTGCGAGAAACATTAAACTTTCTAACCGATAAAAATGTTTGTAGT
Organism: Schistocerca piceifrons; assembly: GCF_021461385.2. Taxonomy (NCBI): domain Eukaryota; kingdom Metazoa; phylum Arthropoda; class Insecta; order Orthoptera; family Acrididae; genus Schistocerca; species Schistocerca piceifrons. The sequence goes on from NC_060149.1 coordinate 126,000,832, forward strand.
CATATCCGTCGTGTTTTGTCAAGTCGTTAAAGTTCTTTCTGCTGAAATAGGCTTGTGAATGTTCGTGTTTATTTTAAAAGTCTCTTTCACATCTAAGTCGGCCAAAATGTTGTTCTTGCAACTTTTCCTCGTCCGTGAGAGCTCTCACTGTATCTTCTTCTTGGGTCGAATGCTTTTCAGTGTCAGCTACTGTCCTTCTTTAAAACGCTCTATAGATTTAAATTCTTCGTTTCCCTAACTTATATTGGTTGTGTGTCTGCTAAATGATAGTCTGTTCTTACTTAGATTTGCTCAACTTTGTTGGGAAGTTCATTGATCTGTCCTTTCAGTGTTTCAAAGTGTTCTTTTGCTCCGGTGTCACTTTCATTTGTTTCTGGTTCTAAATTCTGTATCCTCTCGGAATGTTTTTCTGATTTGCACTGCAATTTTGCGACCACAGCACTACGAATTACTTTATTAATTTTTTTTAGTAAATGAAGCTTTGTTTTCTTTATGTATCTGCAATTTCTGTAAATTTTCTGTCAACTCCTTCCACACTCTGAGAAAACTGGCGTTGTAATTGGGTCTGTATTTTTGCAATTTCTGCTATTCTTGTAGAGATTTTGCCTTATTCTTTTTTCATGCCTGTCGTTACATTCTTTACGAATGACTCATTGCTTTCTTTTTGTATTGTTTCAATTATTTGGTTGATTCCTTGTAATCTTGTTACAATTATCTTGTTGTTTTCTTGTAATTTTGTTTCAAGGTGTATTGATAACTGATTTGCTAGTGTTTTGTTACTTTGTTGTAATAAGTGCTGAAGCATAAGTGCAAGTTCGTTTTTCAGCGAAGAATCCGTGCTAACTGTTGTGTGATGAACCGATTGTTCGTCTATGTTTTCATTCACCTCTGTTTTTCGAAAAATTTTGCGTTGTCTGTATGGTGATACCGTCAGACTGTGCAGAATCTAAAACTTTTAATCTCGAGTATCGCATTTCATTATCAAAAGAAATATTTAAGATAGCAAAAATGTTGCCATCTTAATTCTGTGTATTATGCATATACCTCGTAACCTGACTGACTGGGAGGGAAGCATCTACCTCAGCATTGTTGTTCTGAATTAGCTTCTGCAGCATTAATAAGTGACTCATCAGAAAGTAAGTATTGTTATGACTTGAATTTTGGACATCGACTGTCTGAGACTGAGTACTGTGCGACTTGCTGTTTACTGTGTTGAAAGACGTGGCAATTATGATAGCAAAGAAAAATATTCAATATAAACAAAGAAATTTTCAGAAATCATTCCAATGTGCTGCAAGAAGACACAACTGATCTGTAAATAACGCAGCAGCAAAACAAAACTACAAGCAACTAGCGACCGAGGGCAATGCACTTTATCTGACTACTTGGAAAAAAAAAAAAAAAAAAAAAAAAAAACCTCTCAGAAAATTCTCCGATTCCCGAACCTACAAGGAATGTCGCCAAGTGAGCGTTCTTTGTTTAAATTTGTTTTAGTGAAAGTGGATCTGTCATGTTGATTGTGTTTTTAATGTTATATTGTCTGTTATATGCTAAACATTGGGCTTCTTTTGAATTGTGCGCATACGAAACATCGAAGCTGATAACTTGCATAACGGTAACTGTTGGTGACGAAATTCAACTGCGAGAACCCATAGAGAACTCTAACTGCGAGAATTCTAAGAAAAAGCATGCCCTGTCTGAAACTTTTTGATATCTCAAAATTTGACTATGAACTTTGATGAAAAACTGATTACTTTAAAACTAAAGTTGGTCCCTGTGAAATTAAATTTAAGAAATAATCTGTCTTCTACACTATTTGGCTTACCTGGATTGTTCTGGATAACTCCGTCAAACTGCTGTCGTAACTACAGCGCGTCTCGATAACTGAGATGCAAAATCTAACTACTGAGATTATGGAAAGGTGCAGTTCATTCTCTGAAAACATTGCTATCATTCTTGGTTCATAATTTTTGATAATGGTTTTAAATAAATTTAAAATTAGTTGACTGTTGGGAAATGGACAATGACTGGTTTAAATAAACTCAGTAGCAATCACAAATCATTTTACTTAAAAACATTTAATGAAACTTCAACATAGCTAAGCTTGTAACACCTATTGTCGACCTATTTCGTATCTTTATCGATATTTCTATGTCAATTTGTAGTGTTGCTTATGTAGAGTGTTGTATTTGTCATGGAAATCTTTGACTATGTATACATACGAGGTGTGGCTAGAAAAAAACCGGACTAGTACTGGTGAAACAATAAAACGAATGCAATAAGGTTGAAAGTCGCGTGGCCTGTTACGTGACTCTCGCTCCGCCTACTGCTCGAGTTTCATCTGCCTCCTGCACTCAGTCTGCCCGTGGCGTCTGTTTTAAGTAGTTGACGTTTTGTCTGTGCGTCGGAAAATGTTGAGTGTACAGAAAGAACAGCGTGTTAACATCAAATTCTGTTTCAAACTAGGAAAATCTGCAAGTGAAACGTTTGTAATGTTACAACAAGTGTACGGCGATGATTGTTTATCGCGAACACAAGTGTTTGAGTGGTTTAAACGATTTAAAGATGGCCGCGAAGACACCAGTGATGACACTCGCACTGGCAGACCATTGTCAGCAAAAACTGATGCAAACATCGAAAAAATCGGTAAACTTGTTCGACAAGATCGCCGTTTAACAATCAGAGCAGCGTTTGAGTTAACAGGAGTTGACAAGGAAAGTGTTAGGCAGATTCTTCATGAAAGTTTCAACATGAACAAAGTGTGTTCAAAAATGGTTCCAAAGTGTCTCACAATTGAACAGAAGGAACGCCGAAGAATGATTTGTTCTGACAATCTGGAAAACATTGAAAGTGATCCCACCTTCTTACAAAATCGAAGCATTGGAAAACTCCTGGTTCTCCACGACAAAAAAAAGCACGAATGTCAAAATCGAAATTCAAGGCAATGATGATTTTTTTTTTTGACATCAAAGGGATTGTGCACATTGATTGGGTACCAGAGGGACAAACAGTGAATCAGCATTACTACATTAGCGTCCTGGCTACCCTACGTGAGCGAGTACGGAGAAAACGGAACGATTTGTGGAGAAAAAAGTCATGGATCCTTCACCAAGACAATGCCCCAGCTCACAGTGCGTTGTCAGTGAAGACTTTTTTGGCAAAACACAACATTCCCATCTTAGATCATCCACCCTACTCACCTGATTTGGCCCCCTGTGACTTTTTTCTTTTCCCTAAAGTCAAGTCACCTTTGAAAGGAACTAGATTTGAGACTGTTGAAGCAGTAAAAGAAAAAGCGACAGAAGTAATGTATGGACTTACCGAAAATGATCTGCAGCATTGCTATGAACAGTGGAAAATTCGTATGGAGTGGTGTAGAGACCGAGAAGGAGAGTACATTGAAGGAGATAACATGAAATTGTAAATAATTGTAAATAAATGTTTTTTCCAGCATCAGTCCGGTTTTTTTCTAGCCGCACCTCGTATTTCAGTTATGTGCACTTTTGAACGATGTTGTTTAAATTGTGCTTATGGATTTAAATAACTAATGGAATGATGGTTATATCATGTACTGTAAATGACTTGGTCCATAGTTAGGGAACGTAGGGTTGAATGTAAAAGATGTAGGGAAGCGCCGCAGTTACGAAAGTAGCCTGGCGGAGTGGAAAAGGTATGGTTGGCGCGCTAGTAGCAACTTGTCCTTCGTGACGGATATGGATCTGGGCTGAGTAGTGCTTTAATTAACATCTCGCTAGCAGTAGCGGATCGTTGTGGCTCATATTCTTGGAGTTTTGAGGCCAGAGGATCTTAAGGGCGGTATTTATGGGTTTTGGATGCTGCTTTTGGTGATACTATTACCATGGCATAGTTTTTGGCCCTGTAAAAATATAATTCCGACGCCAAGAAGATCTGTAACAGAGCGAGGCCAACAGTACTACCACGACTGCATCGCCGCCATGTTGACAACCACTGCAAATTACGCCACCAGTGCCACCAACCTTCCTCTAAATTTTTTATATTTTGCACTCTGTAAATTGATCAGGTATTTGTGAAATGTGGTTGATTTTAATAATAATCGCGGTGTTGCTAAAAATTATCTTACACCCATGATTATCCCAAATCACAAACCCGGATAGGAATCCTGTCCTAGTGAATGTAATTCCCAGTGTCCTAATTTATTATGGAAAGAAGTATTCGGCAACTGTAAATATAACTGTGACTGTTTTTCAGTGTGTGGAGTTTTAGTGTTTAAAGTTCAGTTTTACAGTTTGAGAAATACTCCAAATCCAGTGCAATTTTAAACCAATCTTCAGTCATTTTCTTAAATAATCTACCTTACCTGAAAAGCTGCTTGAAAATAATAAAGTTGATCTTAAAGATCACTAATTGTTGCATTTATGCACTTTGATCAGAATTACAAAGTTTTATCAATCTTCATTTCATGAGAAATATTTTGTTGACATTTGGACAGCCAACTAAATTTTGAGTTGGTTAAAAGGCTGCTTATCAAAACACATTTGTTATTTAAAGAGTTATACTTTGTTGTGATCTACTTAATTAATAATTATTTATGAGAATACTTACCATTTCTCATACATACTTCTGTAGTTTTGTTAATGAGCATGTTTCTTCAAATCATGAAAGTTTAAGGGCCCTCATGTATTAGGCTAGTGAGTTAATGAAGCAAAGCAAAGGCTTCTTCAGAGCCCATATAGTTAGATTTGCATTCTGTTTAATTGCTTCAAACCGAACTTTAGAAAAAAATATTTGCTGTGTTAGCTATTCTAATGCAAGTTTGTTAATGCACAGGCATAGAGACCCTGTACTAAGCAATGATGTTATAGAAGATGATCATTAAATGACCCCCAGATTTAAATCGGAATCATTTCATGCTCTTCCCTGGTTAGTATTGCTACTATTTTCATGTGTATTGGTGATTGGTTCTATAAACTGCTGCATCTAGTTCATTTAAGGTACGTGTTGTTGAGAGGCGTGTGTGTTTGTGTGTGTGTGTGTGTGTGTGTGTGTGTGTGTGTATGTGTGTGTGTGTGTGTGTGTCAAGGAAGGTTAGGCTAGCCTTGGCACTGCCTTCAGCTTTATGATATTGCTTGACACAAGAAGGTTTAATTAGGCTGGTGACCAATATTAATATGTAATGTTACAACTTACTTTTGTACTGGGAGAACGTCTGTTCCTGACCCACCTGTTTACTATTGGTTATACTCTGCTGGAGTGCTTCGGAAACGAATCCCAGTTTGATTGTTCTGTTTCCATTAGGTTATATCACGGCACAACTTTCTCAAAAATTCCTCGCACAGGTTTACCGTTAGTATCGATTGCCGTTTACGGTGGTCGGTGCTATTGTTTAAGCTTTCTATGAAATCACGCAACTATAATCCAAGAATTAAAAAAATTAAAATTCACATGTATTAGCTTTTCTGAAACAAAATTATTTTTGAATACATTTCTCTCACAATTATCGATAAATTCTAACAAAGAAATGAAAAGCAAAAATATTCCTAGTATTGATGTCTGACGAACCAAGAATTCCAAATTATCAAAGCGCTGACGCATATAAAGCAAACTTAACGATTGCCTGTAATCCATTCTTCACAAAGAGTGTAATCGAAGCCAAGTAAAAATCAATATTTTTCCCTCCGTAATAAATCTTGCATTATTCCATAACGTAATTCTCAGAATTCTTCATTATTTGCTGTTTACTGCTATTAAAACAAAATTCAGTTGTTTATATCTAACACCAAAGCTCAACTGTGTCATCTCTCCTCCCCTCACGATTAACAGATAAATCTGGTGGGCATCATCGCAGAGCAAAGTTCACTGCTAACTCATCTCTGTGCAGCGCAGCTTCTCTAGCGAGACTGCGTGCGCGTGTCTAAGCACTTCAAACCCTACGAGCACCATTCCAGACATCCAAAACAAGAAAAACTCCTGTGAAATGGATGTTAGGCATCTATGGTGAAGACTGTGTAAGCCATCTTTGTGTAAAGACAACTGCATGTTAGCCTAACATGCATATCAGGCGGCTGAACGTTGCCCCTTAGGGGACGGGCAATGCCGGGTGCCCATTAGCTCTCTCCCAGGCAGGCGCAGGTTGGGTGGTCTTCCCTTGTAGATCATCGAACGTGTCTCGGGTACAGTAGGCCGGCAGCTTATACGTCACTGTGATCCAGGTACCATGGTTAACGTGTTGTGGATTGGCGTTCGCGTCATGTGGAACGGAATCCCCACAAACATTTACACATCCTCTTTGATTTCAGTGTGCGACGTTTAGAAACTGTCACTCCATCACGTACTGCTTCTCACCAAATGAATATCCGAAATTCATTAGTCAAATGCTATTCTGTAATTCATTTGTGCTTTAACTTGTACGCAAACTGTGCTGTGAAGCCCATATATCACATATACAATTTTTACTGTCACAATTGTACACAAACATTTGTGTCTGTAACCATGGTATGCTGAGATGGGAGGGACTTAGCGTCCTCTGAAGTTCAAATTGTCATTTGTTATTTATCAAGCTCACTACAGTTATTACAAGCAGATTTCTGAATAACAAGGTGAAGATGCAAATTGTGGCGAATTCATTTGCGGTTCGTGCTTTCTCATACACTACTGGCCATTAAAATTGCTACACCAAGAATAACTGCAGGTGATAAACGGATATTCATTGGTCAAATATATTATACTAGAACTGACATGTGATTACATTTTTACGCAATTTGGGTGCATAGATCCTGAGAAATCAGTACCCAGAATAACCATCTCTGACCGTAATAACGGCCTTGATACGCCTGGCCATTGAGTCAAACAGAGCTTGGATGGCGTGTACAGGTACAGCTGCCCATGCAGCTTCAACACGATACCATAGTTTATCAAGAGTAGTGACTGGCGTATTGTGACGAGCCAGTTGCTCGGCCACCATTGACCAGACGTTTTCAATTGGTGAGAGATCTGGAGAATGTGCTGGCCACGGCAGCAGTCTAACATTTCTGTATCCAAAAAGGCCCGTACGGGACCTGGAACATGCGGTCGTGCATTATCCTACTGAAATGTAGGGTTTCGCAGGGATCGAATGAAGGGTAGAGCCACGGGTCGTAACACATCTGAAATGTGACGTCCATTGTACAAAGCGCCGTCAATGGGAACAAGAGGTGACCGTGACGTGTAACCAATGGCACCCCATACCATCGCGCTGGGTGATACGCCAGTATGGCGAAGACGAATACACGCTTATAACGTGCGTTCACCGCGATGTCGCCAAAACGACGGATGCGACCATCATGATGCTGTAAACAGAACCTGGATTCATCCGAAAAATGATGTTTTGCCATTCATGTACCCATGTTCGTCGTTGAGTACACCATCGCAGGCGCTCCTGTCTGTGACGCAGCATCAAGGGTAACCGCAGCCATGGTCTCCGAGCTGATAGTCCATGCTGCTGCAAACGTCATCGAACTGTTCGTGCAGATGGTTGTTGTCTTGAAAACGTCCGCATCTGTTGATTCAAAGATCGAGGCGTGGCTGCACGATCCGTTACAGCCATGCGGATAAGATGCCTGTCATCTCGACTGCTAGTGATACGAGGCCATTGGGATCCAGCACGGCGTTCCATATTATCCTCCTGAACCCACCGATCCCATATTCTGCTAACAGTCATTGGATCTCGACCAACGCGAGCAGCAATGTCGCGATACGATAAACCGCAATCGCGATAGGCTGCAATCCGACCTTTATCAAAGTCGGAAACTTGATGGTAAGCATTTATCCTCCTTACACGAAGCATCACAACAACGTTTCACCAGGCAACGCCGGGCAACTGCTGTTTGTGTATGAGAAATCGGTTGGAAACTTTCCTCATGTCGGCACGTTGTAGGTGTCGCCATCGGCGCCAACCGTGTGTGAATGCTCTGAAAAGCTAATCATTTGCATATCACAGCATGTTCTTCCTGTCGGTTAAATTTCGCGTCTGTAGCACGTCATTTTCGTGGTGTAACAATTTTAATGTCCAGTAGTGTAAATGCTCCTGGTTATCGTTTTCACAATGTGTGTGAAAACGGATTACATTTATTTCCCATTATTTCAGATATGCTTTCAGAAAATGCCGACACCTCAAACATTATGTTCACAGTATACAAGCAAGATAAAGTAATATATTTTCTGTAGACACAGTAAGTCTAGTTAGAGGTACTGAACAAAAACTTGGTTAAATACGTACTATGTGACGACGTCGAAAGGTAAGTTATACACATCGTCCCACGCTAAGGCTATAGTGCATCCAAAGTGACGCTTTGTCAGAAGAGAGAAAATGTTCCAGGTTTCCTGCAGACAGGAACCGCACTGAACAGATACTTGAATGTTCTGCAGGGGCAGTTGAATTTAGTGAAACTAAACTTCTAATTGTTGTTGTTTATAGGTCCCCTAACTCTGACTTCAGAGCATTTCTGCTCAAGCAAGAGAGGGTTCTTGATTCACTTTGTAGGAAGTACCAGAAATTAGGCATATGTGGTGACTTCAATATAACTTTTGTATATGATGGTACAAGAAAAAGGATGTTGCTAGATCTCCTAAATTCATATGATCTGATACAGAGAGTGTTTTTTCCAACTAGGGTGCAGGGGAACAGCAGCACAGGCATAGACAATATTTTTATTCAGTCTTCATCACTAGATGGGCATTCTATTAGTAAAAGGGTGAATGGCCTTTCAGGCCATGATGCACAAATTTTAACACTAAAAGGGTTTTGTACTCGAACAAATGTCACATGTAGGAACGTTAATCCAACAACAACAGAGAGTTTTTTAAACCTTGTCAAGGAACAAGAGTGGCAGGATGTGTATAATGCTGATAACATAGATGATAAATATAACGCCTTCCTTAACACATTTCTCATGCTCTTTGAGAGTTGCTTTCCATTAGAACTTCTAAACGAGGTACTAGCAGTAATAGGCAGCCTGTGTGGCTGACTAGTGCGATAAGGATATCATGTATAACAAAGCGGGAATTATTTCAAAATGTTAGAAGTAGTCACAATCAAGCTGCAGTAGCCCTTACAAACAGTATTGTAAGACGCTTAAAATGTTATTAGGAAGGCAAAGAGTAAGTGGTATGCAAATAGAAGAGCTAATTCACAGGATAAAATTAAAACCATATGGTCACTTGTGAAGGAAGTGTCTGGTCAGCAGCACAAGGTCGACGATATAAAGTCAGTTCGTAGTAAAAATATTTCTATTACTGATGAATCAGATATATGTACAGCCCTTAACAATCATTTTCTGGGCATTGCTGGTGAATTAAATAAAAATTTAGTTTCTCCAGGGAATCATATAACTTTCATAGGAAATGCCTTTCCGAGATTGATGTCTGAAATACTCCTCTATGCTCTAGGGGACTGATGACCTCAGCAGTTAAGTCCCATAGTGCTCAGAGCCATTTGAACCATTTTTGAACCTTAACAAATTGTTTCAGCAGCCCCAACTTAATGTGAAGTGGTGGAAGTAACATCTTTTTGGAATCCACAAGGCTTTTCCCCTCAACATTTTTAACCCCTACCTGTAAGGTTTTTCTCAAGGGCCAAGCTTTTTTTATGTAGTGTTGCTTACTGTCTCTACTGTCTCATTCACAGAGAAAGCAAGGAAACTTTGTATAGCCACTTTGTTGACCAAGCAGCATTGAAATCAATTTTAAATCACCACATAGTGTCCATTTGTGGTCTGAATAGCAGAGTTTGCTTAAAACCAGTTCAAGGTTTTCGTAACATTCCCTTAAGTGAACCGAGAGTCCAACTGGTATAGAAGCATACTTATTGCCATTGTGTAGAAGTACTGCTTTAAGGCTTCTTTTCGAAGAATCAATAAAAAGTCTCCACTCATCTTGAGCATATTCTATTCTGAAACGTGCCACAAGTCCAGGAACATCAATGCAAAACACCAGGTCATCTTCTTGAGAGAAGAAAGATACAAACTCCTTTTCCCCTCGATCAACACCAAGAAAAGGATGTACCCGGAGCCGACATATGTTTATCTTTCAATCTAGATCCTAAAACCTCTGCCGATTCTTTAGAAAGGCCTAGGTCTCTAACCAAACTGTTCAGTTCAGATTGTGAGAATGGAATGGGATCGGTTGTGCCACGATCGTAGCAATCTCTGTCTTCTTCACTATCACCTTGCTAAACCAATGGCTCGTGATCATCTATATCAACCAAAGAATCTGGAGGAGACGGTATTGGTACTTCAGGTCCATTAGGAACAGGGCGAATGGCTGATTGAATGTTAGGGTAAGAAATATCCTTTTTGTTTTTCAAATTGTAACCTCGTACGTTGTAAGAACAAAACTAGCAGTCATCACTATGTTTTTTGGGCTCCCTCAAAACCATTGGTTTTCCAAAACGTAAGGATTGTTTTTTACGTTGAAACCATTGCCTCAGTTCTTCAACACACACTTAACAAACATTGTGTAGGGCCTAAGGCTTATCTTAATTGCCTAACTTTATACCAAAATTGGAGAAATATACTATTTCAACAAAATCGGAAATGATTCTTTGTTGCTTTTTAACGGTATAGTTACCACAAACGTAGCAGAAGCCATCTGGCGAGTTTATACATACTCTGGTACCCATTGTCCATAAAACAACTTCGCAACACAAGAAAACAGTCACTACTTTAAAGCACAAGTAACAACAACACGTTAACAGCACAGAGTTGAGAGGTACTGTGAATTGAAGGACAGTAGCAGAAGCCCACTACTTAGTGGCGGAGGAAGAGGCAGCGCGACAGACAGGCACTGACATGAAAATACTGCTGTTTCTCCTAATTACTCTTTATTTTATGTATGTCTAGTACAAAAACGGCTAAATAACAGTTTACGGAGATCCTAAAAACCAAAATTCAAGCTCACTACAGTACTGAAATATCGAAACAAACTAAAACTAGACAAACAGTTTGTGAAATAACTGTACGTGATGGAATTTTTTCGCTATTTTTCCCGAAACAGCTTTGAAAACACTATGAAAATCACTTTATAAATTTGAAACACTTTTTATGGTTCAAATGGTTCAAATGGCTCTGAGAACTATGGGACTTAACATCTTAGGTCATCAGGCCCCTAGAACTTAGAACTACTTAAACCTAACTAACCTAAAGACACCACACACATCCATGCCCGAGGCAGGATTCGAACCTGCGACCGTAGCAGTCGCGCGGTTCCGGACTGAAGCGCCTAGAACCGCTCGGCCACTTTGGCCGGCCACTTTTTATGTCGCAGACCTGTGTTACATATGTGATGTCTATTCTTTCGTGGCGCTAGTAATAAGGATAATGGGCAAGGGGCACTATATTAGTAGTAAGTGGATAAGTTGAGAATTTGGGTCGGACGGGAAGTATGTTAGTCCGTGCAGTTGCAACGACCACTGTCATCGCATGGCTCCGTCTGCTTTCGGCAGTGGTGAGGCGAGCACGCCTTTTGTGCTGCCTGCGAGCGAGCGCGCGTTTGTTCCCTTCCGAGTAATGGCTGTCTTCGTGTCCGAATTCACGAACCATCATGGCTTTTTCCTATCGCCAAGCCACGATGAAATTAATGTTTCGTTTGGGTCATGAGCGACCAAACGCATATGAAGATGAACGATTTATACGGGACGAAATGCGTCCCCCGCCGCAATATGTTCTCGACATCCATTTTCCCTGATCCTTAGTACCAGTTTGTATATAAAGCTAAAGAATGAAGTGTTGTGTGCCGCCATGCTAACGATCTCATTCCGATACCCTGCCATACAGGGACTGTATGATCACGCTGATTTTGGCCTCCGAACGTTGCGGGTTTTCGAACTCCCGTTTTAGGTGTCGTTGGATGCTCAAAATGGTTCAAATGGCTCTGAGCACTATGGGACTTAACTGCTGAGGTCATCAGTCCCTTAGAACTGAGAACTACTTAAACCTAACTAACCTAATGACATCACACACATCCATGCCCGAGGCAGGATTCGAACCTGCGACCGTAGCGGTGGCTCGGCTCCAGACTGTAGCGCCTAGAACCGCTCGGCCACTCCGGCCGGCTTGGATGTTGTGGTGGCCGTTTTAGGCAACGTCGTTAGTCACGTTGCTGAAACGTGGAAGACGTTCGGAACATACTGTGTTCTCAGTGGTGTCCGTCAGATAAAAATTAAACTGCGGAAGCACGTGCCTTCCCAATTGGTAATTTCCGGCTGCAGGGCTGTCGTCATGTACGGTGGCCAGCCGCGCACCTGCTCATATTGTGGCCAGGAAGCCCACGTCTGTTCTGAATGCCTCCGACGTAGGCTGGTTCAGATGCCGATCCGAGACTTCGCTCTCCCTGCGGCGCCCACTGGGTTAACTCTATCTTATGCGTCCGCTGCGGGGCTCCCTGCTGCGCCCACTTTTAATCACTTGGCACCGGCATCGAGTCCTCTCGACAACGCCTGTCTCTCCTGCATTGCCGCCGGAGTAAGTACCAACGGACGATGGCTATCAGCAGATGCAAGCCTCCTGTTTCGACCCCATGGATGTTTATCGTGGTGTTGTACAGACCTACGCTTTTCTGCCGTGTGGCCACATGCCGGACGACAGCCACCCGCAACCGATACAGAACAACTTATTAGAAAGTAGCGGTCGCCGAGGGAACGGAAGAGACAACGCCGTATCCCTTCTGATGATTGCCTTCATCGGATGTGTGCACAGGATGACGACGACCCTCCACCTGTTGGTGCGCTGTCCTCTGACGCCCTGGCAGCTGACGACGCAATGTCTTTCCCCTCCTGCCACCCCCCCCCCCATCCCCTCGTCTCCAGTGAGCATCCACCTATGGACAGCACCGACCTTCCTTCCCTTTCTGTGTCTGACGCTCCCTATGGGTGCACCTTTGATAGTGTTCCACTGAACCAGCCTCCTGAGACGTCTGTCTCCTAGGCAGACGACGTCGATTCTGAGGATGGACTTTCTGGAGGTGTTCAGTGCGATGGACTCCCCTTTGGTGGGGTCACAGTGATATGCCCTTCCACGGGGACATAACAGGGAGCTCCCTCTGCTTCCCCCGAGGTTGAATCGCCCGTTCTCCTGGGAATGGCAGCTTTTCAGACTTATCACACAGCCACAGTCAATGTCAATGTCAATTGTGTACCCCGCCAATTGGCTTTACTCCATGAAATGCTGTATGCTGCGGACGTTGATGTTGCCCTGCTCCAGGAGGTGCATGTTATAATCTTTTGTGCTCTCTATTGTTTTACAACATGTGTCTCCCATGCATCCCATACTGGTAATGAGGTGGTGATCCTTCTATGTGATGGTATCCTCACTGATACAGGTGCCTATCTCCCTGATGCTCTCACGTCTAGTGGCCTCAGGGTCACCAACGTCTGTGCGCCATCTGGTGCGGGTCGCCGCCGCGAACGTTCCACTTTCTTCTCCGAGGCAATCGAGCCTCTCTTCCTGGGTCGCCAGTATGCAATGATCATGGCAGACGATTTCAACTCCATCTAGGCGCCCAAAGACAAACTGCCGCGTCACTCTCCGTGCGCCGCGGCAGTTCTCCAGCACCTCAACCTTATGGATTATTGGAAGCATGTTCATGGTGATCGTCTGGGGTCTAGGCATTTCACTAGCTATTCTTCCAGCTGTCGCGATCGTGTTTATATCTCCCGCGATATTGCCAATGGGGTGCGGGCTGATGAAGTCTGGCCCATTGCATTCTTTAACCATGACGCATATACCTGTGCCATCAATCTCTGTCGCCAAAGGGTGAGGCTTGGCCAGGGACCATGGAAACTGAACACGAGTCATCTTCACCCGAATGCCGGCAGCTCATCGAGACCACGTGGACACTTTGTCGTCGACGCTGTGATGCCTATCAGTCTGCCTGTCGTGGTGTATGTTCTGCAAAAAGCCTGCTCTCCACAAGGTATTGACTGGTTATGGAAGGGAGGTCGCGGCGTGGCGGCGACGAACCCAGGATTTCTGTTTCACCATTCTCCGGGAATGTACCGTAATGCCGTATTCGATAGAGCGCCAGACGATGGTGATTCGTGCAAAGACACAGCTCACATCGATCTCCCGCCGCCACCTTGAAGGAGTTATGGTCACGGCCTGCTCACATGACGGATTACTGCAGGAGCGTCCATCTGTGTATCTTGTGATAGTGGAACGGCGCCACCGTCGGAGGACTTTGATTAATGTTCTCATGACTGATGATGGGCGGCGCTTAGATACCCAACGCGACGTAGGATGTTCCTCCAATGCACATTACGTTATGATGTACTCTGCAAAATGTCACCACCCTGCCAACATTATGGGAGCTTCCCGACTCTCGTTTGGCTCAGTTCCTGGGAATGCAAGGTTGGATCTGCTTGCTGACGTCACGTAGGATGAAGTCCATGATGCTATCCGCGTGGGTTCTACAAACAAGTCTCCTGGGCCTGATGGCCTCCTACTGGAGTTTTATCACATATTTCGTTCCCTATTGGCGCCGGTGTGGACGGAAATTTGTCGGGACCTTATATCACCTCTCATGCAGATCCCAAACGATTTCCTAGATGGTCTCAACATTCCCATCCACAAGCCACTGGGTATCTCACGGATATGCGATTTCCACCCCCTGTCGTTGCTCAACAGTGACACAAAGATAATTTCCTGGCTGTTGGCTGAACAGCTTAAACAGATGGCCTGGTATGTGGTTTCACCTGATCAAACTTCTTTGGGAGGTGACAATAACATCCGCATTGCCCGCTGTCGCCAGCGGGACATAACCACTCTTGCTCACGCTCGTCATGTGCTAGGACTCTTGGCAGCTATTGACTTCAGCCAGCCATTCGATCGAGTCGATAACTATCTGGAAGGGGCGTTCCGCAATGTGGGATACCCTGATACTACCGTCTTCGTCGTAATGCGTCTCCTTCATGGAGCTACGTCCCATGTACTCTACAATGGTCATCTCATTCCTCTCATCTTGATCCACCGATCGGTGCGTCAAGGCTACCCGCTCTCTGCGCTGTTTTATGCCTTCGCCATGGAACCGTTGCTCTACAGACTCCGTCAACGTCTGTCTGGGATGTCTCCCGGGGACCATGTGCTCAACTGCACTACTTATACGGACGATCTCATAATTGTTCTTCGTAGTGGTGCTGAGCTCAGCGAGTCAGTGGCATGGGTTACCACCTGTAGTGAAGCTTCTGGTAGCTGCCTTAACGTCCGAAAATCGAGTGCTATATCTATAGGTGCGGGGCTTCCTGCGAACAGCGCTGCTCCATTGCGTGTAGTTGCCACTATCTGGGGCTTGGGACTGTGTTTCACAAGTGATCTGCTGTGCACGATTGCCCTCAATTACCAGCGCCTACTGTCTCAACTACAGGCTGGACTACTAGATCATCGTTTACGAGTCCTCGATCTTCTGCATCAGACACAGTATGTAAATTTATATTTGGCGTCACGTATCCCCCACGTGGCAGAGACAAATCCTACTCCGGCGTCCATGATCCGCCGCATGCTAGCGGCATTGGGTTTATATGTTTTCCAGGGCTTGCTGTTCAAGGTAAGGTACGAGATCCTCACCCTACCGCGGTATGGGTCTGTATCATGTCCCTGACACAGCAACAGCCCTTCTCGTCAGCTCTCATATGGCGCTGCGGCGCCGTTGTCCTACGTTCCTTACCAGCCTGTCGCTGGAGGCCATTGCACCACATTCTGTCTCAGCATCTACCCAGGTTTCAGACGTCCTGCTGCCCTTCTTTTACTTTCGACAAGTTTTCTTGTACTAAGCTACGTACATACTGTAATACGCCAATGTGCTTGACATCCGCGAAGGCGATCTATGGCTTTCTTCAGCAGCACAGGTCACAGTATGTGGTTGACGGGTAGCATCCCCTAGTCGACTGTCGTGTAGTCTGCCGATCGGTATGCGCTCCTTATCTTGATACTGATGTCCAGTCTGCATGGTACCTAATGGCCAATGGGAGGCAACTATGCCAGTCACACCTTCACGGGATTCACCTTGCAGACACCCAACTGTGTGTCGCCTGTGATGTTTTGGACACGGACGAGTACCGCCCGTTGAACAGATCGGCGATAGGTGACTGGTTTTTGGTGCGACAGATACTGGCCCTAATTACACTTACGACTCCTCATCAGATGCCTCTTCACCTGCTCCTCTTTCCGGACTCGGGATACTTCCCGCAAGCTAAGACGAACTCCACGAAGTGGCTTTGTGGACACGTAGTTAACTACTTGTTTGCTGACGGCGAGAAAATTATCCTTGACTTTTGGCACTTCCTTAATGAATGCCATTGTGCAGTTGTCAGAAAACCCAAATACAGACAATTTTTTTCCAGTTTCCTTTTTAGTGTCCATCTTAACCCACCCCAGGGTTGGGGTGCATCTTCAATGAGGAGTTGATCCACACCATTCCCACTCTTAGAATCGGTTATTCTGTGCTCACTGGAATGTTCTCCGAAAAACTATGCGTCGATTGTATCGCGGAGTCTGGCGCCCTGCCGCTCTCTCCTTCTCGCCACACCCATTTCCTCGCATTTTCGGTGGTATTAATAATAATTTAAGAAAACAAAAATGCATTAATAAAAACAATTTAAAAAAGGAAATTACTAAATAAATGAATTATTGATGTTCTATGTATCTCTACTCTACGTTCCCATTTTTCTTGGTCCCTGGGCAGTGGGGAAGGGGGGGAGAGGGGAGGGGGAGAACGGGTCACGGTGGCGAGGTCTCGAGTTACGATCCCTGCCCACTTTGCCCCAACTCCTCCATTTGGGTGCCAGGAAGGTTCTTCAAAAATAAATGTTTTAATTAAAAAATGTTTCCACTTTGATTTCAATGACGCCCCCTCGTAGCAAATGTCTGTAATTCCTTTGTCTCTCTTTCATAGCGGCTGCTGGACCAAAATGGTGTCTGTTCTTTTGGACATGTCACACGTCCGAAAGAGCAGACACCACATATATATACAAAAGTTACTTGGTCTGCAATAATAATGTGCAACTTACTTTTCGAAGTCCCATCGGAACTATACGAATTGTTTACAATTCTGATTATCTGTATGGCTCTACGCCAGCCTCCGTAGCACGATAGTGCATTGCAATGGCACTCCACCCTGACGTAGATTTTCAAATCCTGGTAGTTGTAGAGAGTCTGAGTATCTGATTTGGACGTCAAAAAGAGGAAAAGTGATGGACTACAGTGCCATACCACTCTACTCTGGGCAGCGTTCCTGGATTATACCACATCTACATGTTTAGTCTCAGAGTGAAAGCCTGTGATACTGTTAGCGAACGTCCATCGGTTGAACTATGTACTGCCACCGAACTTCATCGAATCCCTTAGTGTCATTTCCATCACATTTAACATGTACATGTTAAACTCGTCCACACGACATAGATATACATTTGAAACATCGCGTTCAGGAAATAAGGCAGATTTTACCCTAGTGTTTCGATATGTGCCACGGAAACTAATTTAATAGCTTAACATTTTCTGTTTCTAATTAATTGCTAGACGTGATAGGTAAGACTAGGGCATCGACTTTATGTGCTTGACATCCGCGTAAGCGATCTATGGCTTTCTTCAGCAGCACAGGTCACCGAAAGTGGTTGAGGGGAAGCATCCCCTCGTCGACTTTATCCAAGTGAATAGACAAATATTTCAGAACAAAACGTGTAACATGTGTCGCAATAAAGACGCGCAACATTATGTTGAAAAGCCATCCATAAATTACGAGTCTAATGTGAAGTGTTCACTGAAGTATGAATTTTCCTGTCGAGCAAGTAATTAATAATGGTCCTTACTTGTAGCCGGGCGCGGTGACCGAGCGGTTCTAGGCGCTTCAGTCCAGAACCGCGCGCATGTTACGGTCTCAGGTTCGAATCCTGCCTCGGGCATGGATGTGTGTGATGTCCTTAGGTTAGTTAGGTTTAAGTAGTTCTAAGTTCTAGGGGACTGATGACCTCAGATGTTAAGTCCCATAGTGCTCAGAGCCATTTGAACCTTACTTGTAATTTTAAATAAATGCTGCATGTGACCAAAATCGTGCTTTATACTCTTTATTGGCTAATGTCTCGTTAAGGTCGTTTCTTGTTTGTTTTGGCTTGGCATTCACAGCGTTGCTGATGTCGTTCTAAGCATTTGTAATGTGTTATGATTCTTCATTGGTATGTCATTACTGTGGGGGTTAACATCCGAACGATACGCAAACCAATCACAGTTGAAATTTCATTCATATTAAAAATTTATAGCAGACCAGGTCTCCAACCCGGGCCCTTGCCTTACCGACTGAGCAATCGAGGCAAGATCCACGACCCGCCCTCACAGCTTCCCTCGGTACACTGTTTTACTCTAACACGAACTTTCAGAACAGCGCACACTCCACTGCAGAATGGAAATCTATTCTGGAAACAATCCCCTATTCTTTGGTTAAGCCATTTCTCCAGGGGCGCTGTTCCCGCTATGTATGCCCTTGAACATCTGTGAAGTTTGGAAGGTAGGAGAGAGGGCATTGGTGGAAGTAAAGCTATAATGCAGTGTCGTGTGCTCAGCTCTCGGTTGGAATCTGGGTCCGGTGCAGACTTTTAATCTCCCAGGAAGTTTCAAAACAGTACACCCACTCTCATACAAAATGAAAGATTCTTTCGAAAGTCACAGACGAGGTGAAACAACCGAATTTAGTCTCATTTCCCCGCTTCGTGTATTGCGCCACTTTAGACCAGCCGTTGGACAAATTTTTAAAAAATGGAAGAAGAATAGGGTTTAATGTCCTGTCACTGTACACCGAGCGTAAGTTCGGATTTCGGGAAGGACTGCAAAGAAAATCAGCCGTGTCGTTTTCAATAGACTCTTTGAGACTCGTACTTAATCTACAGAGGGGTCAAAAAAAATGTATCCACTGTTTAAAAGTCCGTAACTTGCAAACTAATTGACGGAGTTGTCTCATTTTTGGTGAAAGTCCAGCTCAAAGATATCGCTGTAGGTGTTCGAAATGGTCACCGTTGACATCCACACACAAACGATGCCGTCGAACTGCAGCACGAACTACTGACTGCAACGTGTTCAGTTGGATATTTGCACATGAATGTACGATGGATTCTCGAAGTTCATCCAATGTGCGTGGCGTTTGTCGATAAACGACGTCCTTTAGTGTTCCCCACAGGTAAAAGTCCAGAGAAGTTAGATCTGGGGAACGTGGTGGATACTCCACTGCACCTCTACGGCCTATCCATCTTCCTGCTAGATTTTCGTCGAGATACGCCCTAACACGATTTTGGTAGTGGCCTGGGGCACCATATTGTTGAAAGTAAACTCTTCTGTCTCCATACATGTCTCGGATGGCAGGTAAAATGGATGTCTGAAGCTTCTGAAGGTACACATCACCGGTAACTGTGCCGTCAAAGAAGAATGGCCCAATCAAGCCCCGGTAAGACAACCCACACCACATATTTACTCCTGGCAAATTCACGGATTTGTCTACATGGACGTTCGGATTTTCTGCGGCCCAGTAGATGCAATTGCGGTGATTTACTGAACCATTGAGTTTGAACTGTGCCTCATCAGACCACACAATCATCTCTGCAAACTCTTCATCGTTGCGCACCATGTTAGTAAACCACTCGCAGTACTCCATTCTACGATCTGGGTCGTCCTCGTTCATTGCGTGTAGCAATCGTGGGATGTAGCAGTTCTACTTTGCTGTCTTCAAAATTCGCCGAACACTTGAGCGACTCACTCCAGTTTCACGGGCGCACTGTCTTACAGACTTCTGTGGTGAGCGAGTGAATCGTTGTAACACAGGACGGGAGTTAGCTGGACTTGTTACTGTTACAGGTCGTCCAGATCGTTATTTCTGTACATCTTAAACACAGCCTTCGGCTTCAAATTTGTCTCGAATGCGACGAATCGTGAAACGTGTCGGTGGCTCTGTTTGATACTCATTTCGCCATTGCCATTGAACCTCATTAATGTTTTCGCACTTAAAATACCACTTCAAAACTGACTTCCTTTCATCGAATGTAAGCATTGCGCCAGCCATGTTTACTCGAGTAATTAGGTGCAACTAAGAACGAAACACTGACTATCTGGCGACTGTCATCCGACAAAACAAAACAACGCAATTGCGATTGCCGGAACTACAAACTATTACACTACCAAAGGTGAGACAACTCCGTCAATTAGTTCGCCAGTTATGGACTTTTAAACAGTGGATACATTTTTTTGGACCCCTCTGTATTTAGGGAAACTGTGGAAAATCTAAATCTGTATGGCTAGACGCCGATTTGAACCGGTAATCCACTGAATGCGAATGCAGTGCACAAGCCACTTCTCCAACTCGCGCGGCGCCGTTGGCCAGACAGGAAGGAAAAGAAGGCGTGTCGCAGCGGCCCACGGGTGAGCGTCGGCGATCAGCTAATCTGTGAGGAGCAGGGCTGCGCCGCTACCGGAGGTCCCGTTCAACATCCGGGACGGCGGCATACATTTCCGCTGACGCAATGGGTCAGGGGAGCACACTCCTGTGGGCTCTGGCGCAAGCTAAGCCTGTCTCTGTTGTAGGAAGTAGATGACTGTCTAGTTTTTACAGCCACCTAAACCAGCTACGTTATCCCTGAACGTGGCGTATAACTCCCGTGGCTCTGGGAGCGACGTTGCGATCCGACAAGGAAGACTAGTCAGTAAAGGTGTTACGAAACTTACTGGACCATCCAGCTATAAGCGATGAACAGCAATAAGATAGTGTTACCACACCGCGGGCTTGTTTACACCCGCATTCCAGTTAGGAAATCCGTATTAGTTGTGCGACGTTCCTGGTCGTATGCTTTTTGCAAGTAGCAATATTGATAAACAGGGAATCGCGCTCAGCTATTTTATTAGCAACCTCTTGCAACACTCACACAGATGTGGCGTTATTACTCTTTATGTAGTAGTTTTTAGTTACAATTTATCTGCAAATTTAACGATCAGAAAGAGAAACTAATGCATAAGGGACGATCAAAAAGTATCCTTTCGAGGGCGTTGCTCCACCGTATATGCAACGTAGCGTGACTCCTATGCAGGTATACAGGGTGGTCCATTGATCGTGACCGGGCCAAATATCTCACAAAATAAGCGTCAAACGAAAAAACTACAAAGAACGAAACTTGTCTAGCTTGAAGGGGGAAACCAGATGGCGCTGTGGTTGGCCCGCCAGATGGTGCTGCCATACGTCGAACGGGTATCAACTGCGGTTTTTTAAATAGCAACCCCCACTTTTTATTACATATTCGTGTAGTACGTAAAGAAATATGAATGTTTTAGTTGTAACACTCTTTTCGCTTTGTGATAGATGGCGCTGTAATAGTGACAAACATATGGCTCACAATTTTAGACCAACAGTTGGTAACAAGTAGGTTTTTTAAATTAAAATACAGAACGTAGATACGTTTGAACATTTTATTTCGGTTGTTCCAATGTGATACATGTACCTTTGTGAACTTGTCGTTTCTGAGAACCCATGCTGTTACAGCGTGATTACCTGTAAATACCACATTAATGCAATAAATGCTCAAAATGATGTCTGTCAACCTCAATGCATTTGGCAATACGTGTAACGATATCCCTCTCAACAGCGAGTAGTTCGTCTTCCGTAATGTTCGCACATGCATTGACAATGCGCACCATACATTAACTCGCCAAGGTCGCTGATGTTCCACTTGTCGCAGCCATCGTGGATTTTCCGTTGCCCAATAGTGCATATCATGCCCGTTTACGTTACCGCTCTTGGTGAATGATGCTTCGTCGCTGAATAGAACGCGTGCAAAATATCTGTCATCGTCCCCTAATTTCTCTTGTGCCCAGTGGCAGAACTGTACACGACGTTCAAAGTCGTCGCCACGCAATTCCTGGTGCATAGAAATATGGTACGGGTGCAATCGATGTTGATGTAGCATTCTCAACACCGATGTTTTTGAGATTCCCGATTCTCGCGCAGTTTGTCTGCTACTCATGTGCGGATTAGCAGCGACAGCAGCTAAAACACATTTGTTGCAGATCGTGGTTGACGTTTCACATGTGGCTGAACACATCCTGTTACCTTAAATAACGTACCTATCCGGCGAACGGTCCGGACACTTGGATGATGTCGTCCAGGATACCGAGCAGCATACATAGCACACGCATTTTAATCACAATAGCCATACATCAACACGATATCGACCTTTTCCGCAATTGGTAAGCGGTCCATTTTAACACGGCTAATGTATCACGAAGCAAATACCGTCCATACTGGCTGAATGTTACGTGATACCACGTACTTACACGTTTGTGACTATTATAGCGCTATCTATCACAAAGCGAAAATAGTGGTCCAACTAAAACATTCATATATACGAAGACAGTAACTTTTTCTCGAAAGAACAGTTACTGTTGATGACCGTGCAACTTTTCCCTGGACTAAATGATGACTAACTGAAAACCTCAGCTGCTGACAGGTGTTGTTGATATACCTCGATGTGGACAGCTGAAAATGTGTGCACCGACCTGGACTCGAACCTGGGATCTCCTGCTTACATGGCAGACGCTCTATCCATCTGGATAGGCGCTACAGTCTGGAACCGCGCGACCGCTACGGTCGCAGGTTCGAATCCTGCCTCGGGCATGGATGTGTGTGATGTCCTTAGGTTAGTTAGGTTTAAGTAGTTCTAAGTTCTAGGGGACTGATGACATCAGAAGTTTAGTCCCATAGTGCTCAGAGCCATTTGAACCAAGGAACCCCTTGAGTGAGAGTTCGCAAAAGGCCAATGACGTCTACGGCATTCGACGCCCCACGTATTGTCTACCATGCAACCGCAATATGGGCTGCTAATGGCAGCAGGGGCGGGGCTGGAGGTATCCAATGGCGATCACAGCATGAGGCTACGAAGCGTAATTGAACTGCTTGGTCGACGAGTAACTCACAACAGTGCCACAGTGCTAGTGGTGTTGATACAAAGCAGAGCAATGGCAACGGTATAAAAAGCAAACATTGCATTATATCTACAACAACAGTAGGCGAAGTTGACATTTTGTCACAAAGAAACCCAAGGAATTTGGCAGAGTGAGAAAGAAGTTGCAGATGAAATATCAGCGTTTCTGCAAGATGAGTCAGTCTAATAGGTGGTGTCGTATACGCACGATTGTGCGGACAATGTATAGGACGAGTACAATGATGACGATACATGCTTCTTAAGTGAAACTGGTATTGAAATATGTGTCGACCCGTGTAGTTCATCATCCCTGTGTGACAGGGAACCACAAATCCTGTCTCCAGTGAAACGTTGTAAAGGATAATCGTTGTCCAAGAAGTGGGTACTAAACATAATTACGTACATGGACGAGAGACCATGAGGATAAAATCAGAGAGATTAGAGCCCACACAGAACCATACCGACAAGCCTTCTTTCCACGAACAATACGAGACAGGAATAGAAGGGAGAACCGATAGAGGTACTCAGGGTACCCTCCGCCACACACCGTCAGGTGGCTTGCGGAGTATGGATGTAGATGTAGATGTAGATCCGCAGCATAGTAAAGATAACAATTATGAAAAAGCTTCGATTACGTCCACAGAAGTATGACCGCGTACGGATAGTCAAGGGTGGACAAGGCGTACTTGCTACAGAAACTGGTGTTTGCAAATTTCAAGGATGCTCGATAAAATTTACAGGATGTGCATGAGAGTGGCCCACTACGTTATGCACATTAGACTGCGCGCGGCATTGATTACAGTGATTGCAAAGGAAGCCGTGGATGGCTGCATAACTGCATTCAGTGCTACAGAATAAGAAGATGTAAGATAACGAAATTTGAAACACAGCGTCAACTTGACGATGCACAGCAAAGTGCGGAATCGTCCGATAATTTGTAGATAAAATAAACAAACTTACCCCATTACTCAATAAGGAACTTATTTTCAGCTCCGAACAATCTGGATTTGAAGAGGAAATGCGGTCTGTAATTTTGTGGGTCCATTCCTTTATCCTTCTTATATACAGGAGTCACCTGCGCTTTTTTCCAATCGCATGGGACTTTGCGGCGGGCGAAAGATTCGCGATAAATACAAGCTAAGTAAGGGCTAAGTAAGGGGTCAGTGCCGTAGAGTGCTCTTTGTAAAACCGAATTGGGATTCCATACGGACGTGGCGACTTATTTATTTTTCAGCACTTTCAGTCGCTTCTCTACGCCAGGGATGATTATTACCATGTTCTCCACACGTGAGTCTGTGCGATGGTCAAACGATGATAAATTTTTACGATCCTACTGCGCGAATAATTTCTTAAACGCGAAATTTAAAACTTCAGCTTTCCTTTTTTTGCGGTCTGTTTCCATACCAGACTGATCACCTAGTGACTGAGTACAAGCCTTGGACCCACTTAGGGGTTTTACGTAGGACCAGAATTTTCTCAGGTTCTCGGCCACATCTTTTGCTAGGATGTGACGGTTGAAGGTTTTATACGCTTCGCGCATTGATCTTTTTACAAGCGCACTTTCTGCTAACATTTGCCTACCCTCGTTTGCAGGTTCTCTTTTGAACAGAGTGTGGGACAATCTCTGCTTCCTCAGCTTTTTTCCGACTTTTGTTAATACGATGGTTTTTATCATCTTTAATCCACTTACTCCTTACGTATTTCTCCAGAGTGTAATTTACAAACAGTTTAAACTTTGCCCATAATTCCTCTATGTCCGTCTTATTGGAACTAAATTATGTCTATTCACTGTCTAGGTAAGATGCTAACAGCTACTTGTATGCTCTTTCCAGGATAAGTACTCGCCTTCTTGATGGATTTATTAACTTCAGTAAACATTATGGCCATGATGACACCATGACCAGTAATCTGTGTCTGTAATGACATTGTCGATAAGTAGCTACAAAGTCTAAAATTTATCCGTTTCGTACGGGTTGTCGAGCTAGCTGCTCAAGGCAGTTTTCGGAAGACGTGTTCAGAACTACTTTACAGCACTATCTGTCAGTACCACCGTCAACTTATCCATAGACGTCCCAGTCGACACTCGGTGGGCTAAAGTCGCCTCCTACCTATGTTACATGCTCTAGGTACATCCGCACTACTGAGAGTAGACTTGCTTCAGATGACTCTAAAACTATCATGGCGAAATCAGGTGGCCGGGAAAAACATCCAAAAATTAACCTGAGTTCACCTAGCCTGTTAGTTGCGTCTAGAAACGCCACAGTTAGACTCAATTTCGGCCTTGACAGGCACAATATTTTTGTAGACTGCAAAGAATACTCCCCTTCCTACGACGTCTAATCTGTCTTTTCGAGATACGTTCCGTGATTTGCTAAATACTTTGGAACTTTCTACTTCGGGTTTCAGCCAGCTCACGCGTAAATTAACCTTAATATTATGATAACACCTTCCAGAACAACAATGTACTTAGCCGTTTGGTACGCCTTCAGAAAAAAACTGAATTCAATGAAGATTTTAGGCAATCTAGTGTGTACATATTTCTTCCCGTTTACGTATAGTCGTGCCAACAAGAGTGAAGGAACAGATACTCTTCACTTCCTGAAATTTAAGAAAATATTCAACTTCATACAAATTAAATCAAAGTCACCAAGAAACCTAGGATTCTTACATTAGTCATCAGATAAACATGGATACGTATTCAAAAATAATTATGGACAACCTGGATCAAATCATAAGAATTATTAATGAAAGCACCTGAACACAGAGGAAAGGAAAAAAAAATATTTACATTGACGGTCAAAGACCACTTGACCATTATCAGACAAAGAGGACACAGGAAATAAAGGAAGTAGTGATAGGAAAATAAGGCCTGATATGATACTCTTGCGAGACTTAAGAACTGGAAGGTACGGTATTCCTAACAAACTGAAAGCATTTAATGAGCTAAAAGTATTTGCGAAGAAATTAAAATGTGTGAAAAACAGTTTGTAAAGTCCGTAAGCAGGCTTTATAAACATACAGTTCCACCGAGGAATTTAGAAGGAATTTCGGAGCAAGATAGAAGAAACACTAGCTTTCAAGCCTCGGTTTTATTATTCAGAAAACCGTCACTAACAATGAGAGCTTTTATCTCAAGTTCAGACATTTCGAAGCCCCTGTAAGGCAAGAAGAGCAATCAGAAACATTGTATTTCAAGGAACAACATGAACTAAGCTTTTATTCAACCAACCGGAGCCTTCAGAAAAAGGTATAATATCTTGAATACAGTAAATCGTTACGAGTAGATGGGGTAATAGTAGAACGTAGAAAATTTCAAGGGAAAACGAAGCAGAAAAGTTACGTAACCTGATCTGTAATATCTCTGAAAAGAAAAATCTCCAGAGACATGGATTGCGCCCTCACGTATTAATCGAATAAAGAGGGAAGCCGAAGTGACTCTAAGTAATATCAATGAATTCCCCAGTGACTGTTTCTTACGAAGTACTTTCCGTGGCCACATTCAATTCGATAAAACAGGCGAATAGCCTAATAACGCGGATGCTAGGGTCACGTACCCAACAGATCTTTAGTCTGAACAATACCTTTAAATTAATAACTGTGAGAGGCAGAAAAGTAGTAAACGACTTCGTTTATTTCCAAAACCGACGAGAATCAGTCAACCTTTCGCGATTTTGAAATAATTCTGAAAAGCGCTTGGCAGATTCTACATAACACTAAAATGATTTCGGATATTTTGACAACTCTACAAGCATGATAACGCTTTCAATATTGTGATTGCTTCTTGCATAATTGTCAATATGTTTTCAACTTTTTCAGCTTTTAATTCACAACAATGACTAGGTTTCATGTAAATCTGGTATATAGCTACTCCTGATTTCGCATTAGGATTCTGATACTACTGGTGGATTCTTCTCATCCCTCACTGGCTTGCATAACACCTGCCAATCTAGAACGTGCACTTGAGTTAAAATTCTACATTTCAGAAGACATATCGCCGTTCCACAACCGTGGTCAACGAAGCTACAGTAGACTTGTGTCCGTTAATTTCTACCTTTACGTTCATTTTGTCAGGAAGTGAGGGCCTGTTTGTCGCTAAAATATCTGCTAGTTTCCGTCGCGAGTGATTTGTTTGACTAAGTGCTCACGATAGTTTTCTGAATATTAGGTTTCCTATTGTTAATATCCTCAGGAGTAATTGAATTAGAGAAATCTACGTATGAGCGTTTAGAGCCCCGTTTCACCTTCGTGAGAGCAATGACATGTCGCAGCAGAAACTCCTCGAGACACCAAAACCACGAAGGAGTATTCCCGACCTGTAACTGTTTAACGCCGCCCGCAACACATGGACACTGGCGCTACCGAGCGATGTGTGTGTGCTTTGGACACATCTTCGAGCAGATATTAGAGTCCTATCCAGAATGAGATTTTCACTCTGCAGCGGGGTGTGCGCTGATATGAAACTTCCTGGCATATTAAAACTGTGTGCCGGACCGAGACTCGAACTCGGGACCTTTACCTTACGCGGGCAAGTGTTCTACCAACTGAGCTACCCAAGCACGACTCACGCCCCGTCCTCACAGCTTTACTTCTGCCAGTACCTCGTCTCCTACCTTCCAAACTTAACAGAAGCTCTCATGCGAACCTCGGTCCGGCACACAATTTTAATCTGCCAGGAAGTTTCATATCAGCGCACACCCCGCTGCAGAGTGAAAACCTCATTCTGGAAACATCCCCCAGGCTGTGGCTAAGCCATGTCTCCGCAATATCCTTTCTTTCAGGAGTGCTTGTTCTGCAAGGTTCGCAGGAGAGCTTCTGTTAAGTTTGGAAGGTAGGAGACGAGGTACTGGCAGAAGTAAAGCTAAGAGGACGGGCCGTGAGTCGTGTTTGGGTAGCTCAGTTGGTAGAGCACTTGCCCGCGAAAGGCAAAGGTCCCGAGTTCGAGTTCCGGTCCGGCACACAGTTTGAATCTGCCAATAATTTTCATTAGAGTCCTATGTCGTTCGTCATTGAGAGACAGTGATGGGCAGATGGGCATTCTGTTAGTAAAAGGGTGATGCACAAATTTTACCACTAAAAGGCTCTTGCACTCAAACAAATGTCACATATAATTACAAACTATGTAGGAAACTTAATCCAACAGCAATAGAGAGTTTTTTTAAACCATGTCTAGGAGCAAGAGTGGCGGGATGTTTATAGTGCCGATAACATAAATGATAAATATAACGCCTTCCTTAACACATTTCTCATGCTCTTTGAGAGTTGCTTTCCATTAGAACTTTTGAACGAGGTACTAGCAGTAATAGGCAGCCTGGGTGGCTGATTAGTGCAATAAAGATATCATGTATAACAAAGCGGGAATTATTTCAAAACGTTAGAAGTAGTCACAATCAAGCTACAGTAGCCCTTACAAACAGTATTGTAAGACGCTTAAAATGTTATTAGGAAGGCAAAGAGTAAGTGGTATGGAAATAGAAGAGCTAATTCACAGGATAAAATTAAAACCATATGGTCACTTGTGAAGGAAGTGTCTGGTCAGCAGCACAAGGTCGACGATATAATGTCAGTTCGTAGTAAAAATATTTCTATTACTGATAAATCAGATATATGTACAGTATTTAACAATAATTTTCTGAGCATTGCTGGGGAATTAGATAACAATTTAGTTTCTACAGGGAATCATATAACTCTCTTGGAAAATGCCTTTCCGAGATTGATGTCTGAAATACTCCTCTGTGATACAGACAAGGGTGAGACTGAGTCAATAATTAAATCACTGAAGCCTATGGACTCTCATGGATACGGTGGAGTGCCTAGCAGAATATTAAAGTACTGAGCAGCACATGAAGCCCTGTAATTAGCCAAATTTATAATTTTTCCTTTAGGAATGGTCCGTTTCCTGAACGATTAAAGTACTCAGTAGTAAAACCGATTCATAAAAAGGGAGAAAGGAATAATATAGACAATTTTAGACGTATTTCTATGCCTTCAGTGTTTGCTAAAGTTATTGAAAGGCTGTGTATGTAAGGATAATTGAATACTTTATATCACATGATTTGCTATCAAATGTACAGTTCGGCTTTAGAAGTCGTTTAACAACTGAAAATGCTATTTTCACTTTTCTCTGTGAGGTACTGGATGCGTTAAACAAAAGGTTTCGAACGCTAGGCATATTTTTTATTTAACTAAGATATTTGATTGTGTTGATCACGAAATATGGCTCCAGAAGTTAGACCATTACGGAATACGGGGTGTAGCTCACAATTGGTTCACCTCTTACTTCAGCAAGAGACAGCAAGAGGTCATTATTCACAGTGTTGAGAATGGCTGTGATGAAGGGTCTGAGTGGGGTACGGGCAAGTGGAGAGTGCCCAAGGATCAGTGTTTGGGCCACTCCTGTTCCTTATTTTGCAAATGATACGCTCTCTAGTATTAAACGTAATTCCAAAATATTTCTGTATGCTGATGACACTAGCTTTGTACTAAAGGATATTGTGTGCAACATTGGCTCGGTTTCAAATAGTGCAGTTCATGACCTAAGTTCATGGCTTTTAGAAAATAAACTAACGCTAAACCAGAGTAATACTCAGTTTTTACAGTTTCTAACACAATTCAACAAAACCTGAGGTTTTAATTTCAGAGAATGGCCATATGATTAGTGAAACTGAATAGTTCAAATTTCTAGATGTTCAGATACATAGTAAACTGTCGTGGAAAGCCCACATTCAGGATCTTGTTCAAACACTTAATTCTGTCATTTTTACTATTCGAACGGTATCTGAAGTGAGTTATCGTTCTACACGATAATTAGTCTACTTTGCTTTTTTTCACTCGCTCGTGTCGTATGGTATTATGTTTTGGGATGTTTTTGGCTCAGAAACGGGGGTTTCGGGAAATAAGTGGTGTAAGTTCACGAATCTCTTGTCGACCCATGTTCAGGAGTCTGGGTATTTTGAAATTGTCCTCACAATATATATATTCGTTACTGTCAGGTTTCACTCAGTTAATACTCGGCAGAAATCAAACCCGCATTTCGATCGGACCTCCTTAACTGTTGTGCAGAAAGGTGTGCCGTATACTGCTGCATCCATTTTCAATAAGCTACCACTATAATTGAAACATCTTAACAGTAATCCACGCGCTTTCAAATCGAAACTGAAGAGTTTCCTCATGGGTCACTCCAATTCTGTCGAGAAGTTTCTTGAAAAATTAAGCTGATCCTTGTTGTATTGTTGATTGCGTTTACTTAATCTTATGGCTTGACTTTTTTCGGGTTCATAAACAATTTATTTTTATCTGTTATTACTTTTATGTTGTAATTTCATGTACTGACACGTTGCATGACCTTGGAAATTTGCTCCTCAATTTGGTCCTACGGAACTTGACGTGTACATAAATAAAAATATACCAGAGACCCCATTTATCCCATGTAAGCATCCCGGAATTCACGACTCCACACACACACACACACACACACACACACACACACACACACACACAAACACGCACGAGAATACCTTAAGCACTTCCTTGAGTGGTGCACTATTTTCAATAGCAATCCATTACCTCACGTGGTTTACAACGTAACCGTACCCTGTCATTGACATGAACCATTGTTCTCATTAGGAATGATGTCAAGTGTTCAAGGCACCCACACAATCCCCATTTTATCCATGGAGTTTTTGTTAGATCATTCTGACAGATTCGAATAAAATCCTTTTGGGTTGATGAATTCTTCTCGGGTTATCAGCCGAATGGTGGCGTCGTCTTGTCGCAACGTTTTAATGAGTTTCGTACCCATCATCTTCTGGCGAGAAGAATTCATCAGTGAAATACGCCGAGAAAGACTGAAATCGCATAAATCCTTTTGGGTTTTACGTCGTGTCATCATGAAACACTAAAATAATATAAAGCGGACGTTTCTATCGTCTTTGCCGGGGTCCTCTTCGGAGCGAATAAACTGCTGGGTTTTGGGAATGGTCTTCTGTATGTATAACGTGTTATTTCAGTTATCATTTGACAGCCTCATAATTGCCACCCATCGACACAAAATTATCTTTCTGCAAGCTAGCTGAAGAAGAAAAGTGACTGATACTACGCGTCATCGAGACAGAGCATATTTTATATGTCTAAGTAATTCAGGGATGAAATAATTGCCAAATAAGTTCATTTTTCCCCTAGGGAATGTATCGATGGAGGTGACTCGGTGGTTAAACCATTTGTAGCGCTGTTTTTTTTTTTTTTACCACCTCTACACTGGACAGTTGTTTTACGTAGTGATGCTTTTGTTACATCCACTCTGGGAGTTAATTTATGTTGTGATGGATTTATTACATTCTTCAGCTTGAGAAGCTCATTTCTGTTAATTTCAGTTCTTAACTATCAAATATAGCAATAACGCTTGAGTGTGGCATTTGCAATCTGTTGCAAATGAAAGGATTAGATATGCCAACTGCAAGAATGTAATTAATGCAAAATAAAATTGCTTTCATTTCCTTTAAATTTGTCTTATTCTGTACCATAGGTAAATTGATTGCAGTTACCCTTTACAAAATTTGCTCTGAAAGAGTATCTTTCCATCCCACTCTAAGATTTTAAAAAAGTAATATACGCCCATTGTGTCAATAATTTTTGTCATGTCACTTTCTTGGATGGTATTAATTACATTGAGACAAATAAAAGACAGACTGGATGAATGATGGAACTATTTAGCGTCTCTACTAAAGCCTGTCAAGACAAATGTAGCTAAAACGAATAAACATTGCAGAATAAAAAGATAAAATGTTTGCTAAAACCTCTCTTGTGGAAAACACACACACACACACACACACACACACACACACACACACACACAAGTGAAAAAATACTATAAAACCTTGTCATATGTCAGCTCTTAAAAAAAGAATAAAAGCAAGAAACAGAGCTCCGGAAGAAAGTATGAAGAGACTATCACAGATATAAGGGTTAGCTGATCACTAAACAAAAAAAGGACGCGCCAGACACCGTATAACACAGTAAAACCGCCAGTTGGACAGTTCACAAAATTTTAAAACCTGTACCACACGCGCTTCATCATCAGCTAAAATAGAGGACAGGTCTACGCTCAAATTTTCTGCTGCCCTCTCGTTAGAATGTAGTCTCAAACTGCTAAAATGTGATAATCATCTTGATTTTGAAGCTCTTTTGTCTGTGTTTGCTTTAACAACAACATATGTTTCTGAGTGGGGTCCGCCTTTAGCAAAACACAATTTTATTTTTTGTCCCAGACATGTTTCACTGCAGTTGCAGTATCATCAGTGGGTTTATTATCATTATGGCTGCTAAACATAAGGAATGTTCTTTACTGTTTAAATACATATAAATATTAGTTTCTAAAACGTAACTACAGGTTTTTGAAAAGCACATAAAATTGTGTATTCCTACCTTCTTGCCACATGGTGTGGTTTTCCTGCCGTGTTACGTTTTTACAGTGACTGTTTATCTTTAGAGTTTGTCAACTATATACAACTTAATGTAGGCTAAACATTTACGTAAAAATTACGATTTCTGAACTGTTATGGCTATGCCTACGATTAATTATTCATGTAAAGGTTGTTTGTGTGCACGTGTGTGTGTGTGTAGCCGGCCGCAGTGGCCGAGCGGCTCTAGGCGCTACAGTCTGGAACCGCGCGGCCGCTACGGTCGCAGGTTCGAATCCTGCCTCGGACATGGATGTGTGTGATGTCCTTAGGTTAGTTAGGTTTAAGTAGTTCTAAGTTCCAGGGGACTGATGACCTCAGCAGTTAAGTCCCATAGTGCTCAGAGCCATTTTTGTGTGTGTGTAGCTATTTACATTATTTTTCACTTACGGTTTCTTTTTTCGTCATCTTCTTCATTGTCAAGTTCTATGTATTGAATTGTCGCTGTCACTGTCACTGTTTACCAACTGTAATGACAAGATGGCGGACAGTGGAATAGTAGAAAGTGTGAAAAGAAGGTGGCAGACAGTGGAACAGTTGAAGAGGTCATTGGCCTTAGTTCTAATCCTGCATCGGGCATGGATGTGTGTGATGTCCTTAGGTTAGTTAGGTTTAAGTAGTTCTAAGTTCCAGGGGACTGATGACCTCCGCTGTTAAGTCCCATAGTCCTCAGAGCCAATTGAACCACTTTTTTTGTGTGTAAAAAGAAAGAGGTAGAGAGAGAGAGAGAGAGAGAGAGAGAGAGAGAGAGAGAGAGGTAGAGAGTAGCTTTGAGGATTTAGCATTATTATATATATATATATATATATATATATATATATATATATATATATATATATATATATATATTTTTACTTTTATTTGTGTTTGTGTGTATATGTATGTATGTGTCTGTGTGTACGTGGGGGGGGGGGGGGGAGGTCTATAGGTTGGTATTATCTAATAATTCTTTGAGGGCACAGAACAGAGTTCCATTGCAGAGAGCTGTGTGTTCATTTATTACTTGCTTTCGTTCAACTATGGCGTTTTATATTTGGTAATTTTCTTCAATTATTAGATTTTGTAGGGGGTTGTTGCTGCATTTGAAAATGTTCAAATCAGTGTTGATGTCTGTTGGTCTATGTTTATTGTCCATAAGGTGTTCACCAAATGTCAAAATAACAGCTGTCATTCCACATTTTCTGAACACCTTATGGACAACATCCCAGCACATATTGAAAGCGCGTCACATCAGGCCTAGCAACGAAGGCTGTCACTATAAGAGGACAAGTTCCTCTCTCTCCTGGTGTTCTGCAAAATTGGCCCGGAAGCGTCCTTACATTTGATAGACCAGATCAGATTCTTCATCCTGCTACCAGAATCAGTTGTTAACAACATTCGTTGCTCTTGCATCACACCTTGGTTTTCCATACAAACAGAAAACCACACTTGCCAAAAAAATGTCCCTTTCTAAAATCATTCCTGCATTATTATTGAGTTGGCAATATCTGCAAACTCTGTATCCATGCTTATCATCAGTTTAATGTATTTTCACTGTCACGCTGACCTACCGGCACGAACAGTAATGTTTCTTAACAATCGAATGGCTTCTACTGTGTCTGAATATTACAGTATTGTTAAAACCAATAACCGATTTTTTCTCAGGAGAAGTACAATCTTTAATAAATACAATCAGGTTACACATACTGAACGACAAGAAAAAACAACGAGGTTAAAACACCTGTGCTCTTATTAACAGTGACGAACAGAGAGAGGCTGCACTGGGCTTGTACTCAGAGACATATCTAGACTGGTGCTTTGGCAGACTCACTCACTGCACCGCCTCCACCATTGCAACAAAACGATCACAGGCGATATTTACTCTGGTCCTTGTCAAAAGGTGGAAGATGCACTCCTCTCGTGGAGAATGATGTAATGTATAGAACAGTTACTTGAAATGAAATGACTGGAGTTGACTGCGACGGAAGTAGGCTAGAAAAAGGGTTCGTGCTTCTCCCGGGCGCAGGCGACAGAGCTCCCATCTGCCGCAAATCTGTTCCCACCCCTGTACGATCGATGCCGGAGACGATGAACGCTACTTAAATTTTACATAATTTCCGTAAATAACCTCGTTCCCTAAGACTGCCACCACGGATCAATAAGGTGCAATGCGGACCTGCGCGCTCTTCTTGCCAACTTAACATACTAGGGGACGCGTCCCAAGAGGTCACCAGCGAAAATGAAACTGCACGTTATACTTTATAGTACCATTATCTTATTATAATCATATATGTCAATTTACATTTCGTGGTTTGGTTCATAAGCAAGCAATCCTCAAAAAAGCATCGTATTTCAATTTGTTAAATTTGTCAAAGTATCGCTCTTTGTTACAATGGAAAACAGAAAACGGGCGCGCCCGTCCGAATATCCTGGTTTTGGTTTTCAGTGATTTCCCTAAATCGCTCAAGGTAAATACCGGAATGGTTCCTTTGACGAGATACGGTCGTTTTCCTTCCCCATCCTTGCTTAACCCGACTTTGTGCTCCGTCTCTAATGACCTCGACATCGACAGCACATTATACATTAATTTTCCTTCCTTCCATTTTTCTTCAACCTCCACAGAAGCTTTCTCGAATAACTTGCGGCACTAGCGGGTTCGAGTCCCGAGTCGGCTCACACTTTTAATCTGTGAGGAAGTTTCAAAAGAGCACACACTCTGCTGCAGAGTGAATGATTCATTCCGAAAACAAACCCCAAGCTGAAGTGCGGCCTGTTTTTCGCGATTCGTATCATCCAGAAGTGCTAGTCCATCAAGATAAGCAGAAGAGCTTCTCCTTCTTAAAAAGGAGATCGTTACTGACATAACTGAAACTGTGAGGAGGACTTGTGTATCATTCTCGGGTAGCTCAGTCGGTATGACTATTGACCACCAATGGCAAGCATTCTCATGTCATTACGGTACACTGCTTAAATTTCCACTAATTTTCCCTGGTTGTTTGTTCGAGTAAATACGAGGAAAATTGAAGTGATGAAGGACTACTTGAATTCCTTTAATATTTGAAGAGACTGCTCAAGATAACCAGAGGATAACATTTCGCATCTCGATTTGGAATAAATTTTCATTTGTCAGGACACCTTAGGTCATTGTTTGGCTCACTCAGTTCCATGATCGTAAGTAGTATATTACAAAAATAAACAACGGAATCATATTTTTGACATGAGAAAAGTACAAAATCATGGTTACATTGCTAGAAAAAATGTGTTCTAGAACTCAGGGCCGCCATTTTGCGAAATCCATTGATTAACAATGTCTATACTGGGGAACAGATCATTTCTTTGCAGATAGAACTCCGCTGATACTGGAAATACGTGTTGGGCCCGCAGCTGATTAAGCCGAGAAAGATCTCCAACTAGGTGAGTACTATGCCTGTTTCCATGTCATGCCTCATTCACATGTCACAAAAATACATACAATATAATTTAATTTTTATCTGAACTCACATGTTTCTACATTTACATTTGTATACCTATTCTTCAGTTCACACGGAAGTGCCTGGCAGAGGTTTCATCGAACCAGCTTAACACTATTTCTCGTCATTAAATGTATTCACAGATTGCAAATGCGGCATCCCCACGGCTATACAATTTAATGGAAGCAAATGAAAAGTTGTGTCGGACTAGGACTCGAACCAGGATTTCCCAATCTACGCGAGTGGTCGCTTAATCGAATCGGCAATCTGAGCACGCTTCACGGACAGACCCAAACTTCCATATGTCCCAGTGTCTGCTGTTACCCATAGTGCTCGCACATTTATGTGATTCCCGCACAGGGAGAGACTGACATACAAATGGTTCAAATGGCTCTGAACACTATGGGACTTAACTGCTGAGGTCATCAGTCCCCTAGAACTCAGAACTACTTAAACCTAACTAACCTAAGGACATCACACACATCCATGCCCGAGGCAGGATTCGAACCTGCGACCGTAGCGGTCGCGCAGTTCCAGACTGTAGCGCTAGATTGACATACACTGAAGCGACAAAAGACAGAGAAATGTAAACAGACAGAATACGGCGCCGCGGTCAGCAACGCCTGTATAAGACAACAAGTGTCTGGCGCAGTTGTTGGATCGGTTACTGCTGCTACAATGAGAGATTATCAAGATTTAAGTGAGTTTGAATGTGGTGTTATGGTCGGCGCACGAGTGATGAGACACAGCATCTCCGAGGTAGTGATAAAGTAGGGATTTTCCGGTACGACCATTTCACGAATGTAAAAAAGATCCTGTAAGAACGGGACCAACGACGACTGAAAAAAATGCTGGGCCATCAAGAAGTGTCTGCTTGCGAACCATTCAACGAAATATCATTGATATGGGCTTTCGGAGACGAAGGCCCACTCGTGTACCCTTGATGACTGCACGACACAAAGCTTTACGTCTCACCTTGGCGCGTCAACACCGACATTAGATTGTTGATGACTGGTAACATGTTGCCTGGTCGAACGAGTCTCGTTTCAAATTGTATCGAGCGGATGGACGTGTACGGATATGGAGATAACCTCTTGAATCCATGGCCCCTGCATGTCAGCAGGGGACTGTTCAAGCTGGTGGAGGCTCTGTAATGGTGTAAGGCGTGTGCAGTTGGAGTGATATGGGGCCCTGATACGCCTAGATACGGCTCTGACAGACGACACGTACGTAAGCACCCTGTTTGACCACCTGCATCCATTCATGTCCACTGCGCATTCCAATTGTCTTGGACAATTCCAGAAAGACAATGCGAGAACCCACACGTCCAGAATTGCTACAGAGTGGTTTCAGGAACACTCTTCTGATTTTAAACACTTCCTCTTGCCACTAAACTCCCCAGACACGAACATTATTGAGCCTTGCAAAGTGCTGTTCAGAAGTGATCGCCATCCCCTCGTACTCTTACGGATTTATGGACAGCTCTGCGGGGTTCATGCTGTCAATTCCCTCCAGCACTACTTCAGACATTAATGGAGTCCATGCCACGTCATTTTGCGGTACTTCTGCGGCGGCCCTACACGATATTAGGGAGGTGTACCAGTTTCTTTGGCTCATCAGTGTAATTTCCTCGTCAGATCGTCTTGGCTTTGGTATGAAATATATTATTACAGTGTCTGTATTTGTTAGTATCTGTAAAGATCGATGCAATGTTCCTTCGGACATGCATGCATCGATCTTTACAGACACTGTCAAATACAGCCATTCCACTGATGTACTTATCTACCCTTCCACTACCGAACAGCACACGGTAAAATTAACACTTAAATCTTTTCATACGGGCTTCTATGTAGGCAGGCGCCAACAAAATAATTTCTCATTCGTTGGACGGAGTTGGTAATCGAAATTTCGTCAGAACATCTCGTCACAACGAAAAACGCCATTGCTTTAATGCTTGACACCCCAACTCGAGTATCATATGCGTGAGACTCTCTCCTCCATCTCGCAATAGTACAAAACGAGCTGTCCGTCTTTGAAATTTTTCGATGTCCCCCGCCAGTACTATTTGGTAAGGAGCCCAAACCGCGCAGCAATACTCCAGAGGAAGACAGCAAAATCTCTTTAGCAGATCTGTTGCATCATCTACGTGTTTTGCCAATAAAAGGCAATTTTGGTTCACCTTCTTTACAACATTTTCTTCTATGTTATCGTTCCAGTTTAGGTTGTTCGTAATTGTAATCCTAGGTATTTAATTGAGTGGGAAGCTTTCCGATTTGTGTGATCTAGCCCGTAACCGAAATTTAACGGATTCCCTTTAGCATTCATGTGGATCACCTCACGCTTTGTATTATTTAGTGTCAATTGCCACTTTTCTCACCATATAGATATCTTGTCTAAATCCTTTTGCAGTTGGTTTTGATCTTCTGATACTTTGCAAGACGCTAAAAGACTGTATCATTGCAAATAATCTAAGAGGGCTGCCCAGGTTGTCTCTTAAACAGGTTATGTAGATTAGAAACAGCGGAGAGCCTATAACATTTCTTTGGGGAACGCCAGATATCATTTCTGTTTTACTCGATGACTTTCCTTGGGGCCGCAGGGTGTAGCGGCGCGGTCTAAGGCGCCTTGCAACGGTTCGCGCGGCTCCCTCCGTCGGAGGTTCGAGTCCTCTCCCGGGCATGGGTGTGTGTATGTTGTCCTTAGCGTAAGTTAGTTTAAGTTAGATTAAGTAGTGTGTAAGCCTAGGGACCGATGACCTCAGTAGTTTGGTCCCATACGAACTTACCACAAATTTCCAATTTCCTTTCCGTCGGTTCCTACGAACTGCGATCTTTCTGACTGGAAATCATGAGTCCAGTCGCAGGGCTGCGACGATACTCCAAATGCACGCAATTTCATTAGAAGCCACTTGTGAGAAACGGTGTCAAAAGCCTTCTGTAAATCTAGAAATAAGGAATCTATTCGAGCTCCCCTGTCAATAGCACTCCATTACTTCGTTTAAACAGAGAGCTAGTGTGTTTCACAAGAACGATATTTTCCTTACGCGTGCTGACTATATGTCAGTGGGTTGTTTCCTTAGAGGTTTCTCTTATTGGCCTCAGTTATCATGGGCTTATCTGCGATTTATGTAGCATGACCATATAGTGCATAGTTTCGGGTCAAATAGTGGGCACTCTGCATAACGAACCATGGCCAAAAATATTTCTGTATTTTGACTATACCAAATTAAATCTTGTCTTAAAAGCCGCAATATTGACTGAGACTAAGAGCCCTTACGATAGTTAGTGGAGGTACTGCTACCAGTTATCCGCTCTTTCTACTCGCCAAAATGAACTTTCTAATTGTTAGTTCACTGCTTAATTCTCTCAGCATTTTCTCTGCCAATTTGTGATCAAATTAGTATTTGAGGAATACACTGACATTACTTGATTCTAAAGTGAAGCGAAATCTGTTAGAGAATCTGTCTTATTCTTTATTTATAACGTAGAAGACTTATCGCAGAACTTTTCTGCTGGAGTTCGTCAACAACTGTCTGCAAACAGGGACACTCATTGGCAACGAGATCGACTGCGGTATGTTAAATATGGAAGCTGAAGAGTTCATAGCATATACGCAGTAAAAACAACCTCCTTTAATGAGACAGAATTGAAAGAACCCGTGAGTCATAAATGTCTGTACAATAATTCATGACCTAATAGCGATATAAAACCATTGAGACGTCTGTGAGTTGGCATAAATTAAGTAGAATGTTTATTTGCTTTAGTACTAGTGTAACAATAACGAAGCTGCACTATTGTACATATTAGTAATTTTTTCTTCTGATTTTTCGATAAACTTGTGTAATTGATGTTCTGATTTCATTTCTTTTTTGTTTCATGTCATTATGTTAAGAGAACTGTAAATAAGTTTCAATGTGAATAGTAATGTTTATGTCAAATGTCAAGCAATATTGTAATAGAATTGAAATGTAACTAATGTTGAAACTGTTTTAAGATGTTTAAAATTGTAACTGTGCGTCTGGTCCATACGTAGGCAATGTGTTAGGATATGTAGAATGCAAAACCTCGGGTGAATACCCGGCCTATCAGGGAGCGGTAAAAGGTGGATGGCAGGCGAGCGCGGGAAAATGCGCACGGGCACTGCACGGTACAACGGGCTCAGCAATAGTAGTTGGAGTTAGGCACTGGTTTGAGCAACACCTTCTGGAGCGAGGAGGCTATCCTGGAAGACATAGCTTCACTGAGCCTCGGGTATGCTGTTCCAACGACCACACAGCTTGGCAAAATTCCATAGGCACTAAATGGAAAAGTATTGCGACGCTAAGAAGAATGAAAGTGCCGATACATCAAGAGCCATAGCTGTGGTTGTATGTGTGCTCTGTGCCTAGTCATCTCACCGCCCGCCAACTGCCGCATCGATACTAGCAGGTTGAAACTTTTAGTACTGTATTCGTATGGATCAGAGAGTGAACTGTGCAATAATAACCTAAATTTTACCAGAGCTTTCCCATCATTTAATGATCCTCACAACTAACCTAGACAGAGTCCTTTCCAATTATTGTGCAAACCAAGTGTCCCGAAATGAAAATTAAATTTTGTGTCAATAATAATTAATTGCAGAACTAGCTATGTTAGAATGGTGTTTAAAGAAATGTTTTGTTAATGAACCAGTAAATGAATAACGAAAGTCTAACGAAGTTGAAAGATTACTTTAATATTGATATAGTAATGAAGTTTATTATTTCGAGACAGATATAAAGGTATTTAAATGAGCAGTAAATAAGATGAAAAGAGTAGTAACTTATATACTGGAAATCTTGAACGCATAATAAATTCAGTAATCATTTTTTTTAAATACAGCGATCATAACAGTTTCAAGGTCCCCCACCCCCCTTCATTTGAATTCTGAAGTGTTCTAAATTGGTTTGACCAGCAAAAGTTAAAGTCAATATAAAAGTCAAAATTTATCAGTGTTTTATCTTTATCAAAATTGACATTTTGTGTGTGGCTCGAAAGTGCTATTTCTAGGGTAACCTATGCCCGATTTTAATCAGATTAATAGACAGTATAAAGTTTTGTAGTATGTATTGTAGTGTAGTGTTACGTATTCATGGTTTTTCCATATCAGTACAGGACGTGAGACTATCAGTTCAATAGATTTTCTGGTTCTAAAATTCTACTATATTATGCAGTGTTACCACTTGTTGTTTTGCATGAATATATACCAACTTGTACAAGGAAGAAACTCAGTTAATGCCTAATTAGGCTGGCGACCGTATTACTAACAAATTGATAGCATCTTCAGAGTTGCTTTTGGTCCATCCTGACGTGTAATTGCATTTCGAACTTACTTGACGTATCATTATTACAGAGTGGGTGTAAGTCTGATTAGCCACCATTCAGGTACACGCGGTCGATATCTATACGAAAATCCTTTCTCATAAGGTGAACCCCGCTCACTTACCATAGCACAGGCTTTAACGAGTACTGTGTCACGCGGAGGTTACACTAGGCTCATTTGGTTGATCTGAATTCTCGATCTTTTTCTGTAGATTCTTCTTTGAACTGTCGGAGCATAACTATGACCTGGTGATTTGGCCTGATGTTATAGTAATACCGATCTCTGAGTACCCCATGCCAATGACGTTCTTTCCTAACAGGGAATGCTGCCTAGAAAAAGAGATATTCTGACTAAAGGCTATGAACCTGTTCTATAATCTATGCATAAAGCTGAGGAACGAAATATGCTGGTTTACGTTAAGTGACCCGTACCCTGTAATCCTACCGAAACTGTGCATCAAATTATCTATACTTCGAAAGTGCTACGCAGTACGTCCAGAAGGTAACATCAGCCTGTTACCTTGCGCTAGTTGTTTTTATTTTTGATCCGTCACCTGTGGCAAGATGATCTGACTCGTCTTCAGACTGAGATGCTCATAAGGATGGTGACATCTAGTATTTGGTGTTGAAATAATCTGTCTTTACCAGTTAGAAAGAATGATATTTGGAAGTACGGTACCGGTAAATGTAAATTTTAGGGAAGTTGTAAAATTTAGTAATATGCAATTTGAATATGATAAACTTTACGATATATTACATGTCTTCATGTCTAAAGTCGAAACTGTGCTTGTACTGCAGCTGCAAGAGACTCCGGCAGTGGTAAACGCCCAATATGCTACTCCAAGCGAGTGTAAAATGAATGTGCGCAACGGAAAATAATAAACGCTAAAATGAAGATTTGGCCCTGTCTGACTGCTCCCCGAAGCATATCTTAGGATCTCTTTAATACTATAAATTAGAATCTAAACATAAAAGAATGATGAAGGCAACTAATCCTACTAAATGATAAACGTTGTTCCTGCTTATATATTTATTGCAGATTGAAAAAAAAACTTTATATTACAAAGTTTATATTTCCTAAGTAAAATTACTAATCAATTGCCCAACTCTGCCCCTTATTATGACTGTGCGGTCTAATATCAACAAATGACTGACATCATCTATGTACCAAACACTAGAAGACACTACTTTCAAAGATGATCTACGGTGTTGTGGAACCTCAGTGGAAATAAACTAACGTGATCACAGCTGTTTAGCTCCTATAGCTCTAATTAGCGGAAGCAATTTGCGATATCACCGTGTGTACTGCGTCCGGTGCGTCGAAGTGATGGTTCTCGTACTCGTCTGCGACGAAGGAAGAACTCCAGCCAAAAATAAACTCTTTCAAACACTAGGACGGCAGAAGGCGGTCCTCTGACTAACATACTCTAATACTGTCGTCTCCTCAGTGTGTT
This sequence comes from Schistocerca piceifrons, assembly GCF_021461385.2. Taxonomy (NCBI): domain Eukaryota; kingdom Metazoa; phylum Arthropoda; class Insecta; order Orthoptera; family Acrididae; genus Schistocerca; species Schistocerca piceifrons. The sequence goes on from NC_060149.1 coordinate 126,043,480, forward strand.
CTACAGACGAGAAACGCGAACTCCCAGCCACAAGGACGGAGTTCAGATAACGTCTCAACGTAAGCATAGACAAAGTAAGTGCTCTCAATTACTGAACGCTGCGTACTCAATGACGACTTACAACCCGGAGGTGAATTCCAGAATCGTATAGGTTCGCAACAGTACAGTGCCTAACTGTTCTAACTATAAACTCTGCCGGCCTCTGTGGCCGAGCGGTTCTAGGTGCTTCAGTCCGGATCCGCGCTGCTGCGATGGTCGCAGATTCGAATCTTGCCTCGGGCATGGATGTGTGTGATGTCCTTAGGTTAGTTAGGTTTAAGTAGTTCTAAGTCTAGGGGACTGATGACCTCTGGTGTTAAGTGCCATAGTGCTTAGAGCCATTTTTTATAAACTCTCCTGAGAGCAAAGACAGCGAGTCCATCCGTACCAACAAAGCTGATATCGAGTGACCATCACACACGCAAGACTCAAGTTTCACACGGAATTTGCAGTCTCCCCTCCACAACGGCCAAAGGCCGGTCACGTGATTCCACCTCCACACGGACAGGAGGCGGGGCGTGACTGCCAGCGCTCCTGGTGTTACTTGAGTGTAGTGTACTATGTTGCCTTTCCCGCCAGAAAACACACACACTCTCGCCTGCTTTGTGTCTGTAAGCAAAACCAGCAAAGTGCCCTACACCCAGATTGCACAGATTCTTTTCAGGTTTTTGCTACGAGTTGTTTAAAAACGTACAGCCTAAAATGAGCCTAGAAGATAAAGTGACCTAAGAAAAGTTTGCACTCTTTTTCCATTTTGTTTCACAAAATAAATATTTTTCTTATTAACTTTCGTGTGTAGCGAACATGAGTTTCTACTGTGATGTTTTTATTGCTCAAAATAAAATGTCTGTGACAAAATTGCCGAAGGAGTCAGCTTCAATTTCGTGTACGGCAATTAAAAAGGCTTAAGTTCGTGAAATTTCCACTTTAACGTGCTGTAACGAGTTGGCTATTTCTTTGTACATAAACATTTAGCAGATGCAAACAGTTCGTTGTTCGTTTCGTTTCTTTATTAAATTTGCTGTCTGCTGGTGTTCTTGTGAGATTTTATTTCGCATACTTCAAGCATTATGTTCATAATATATCCGTGTCTTAGGCTGATATAACATTCAATGCATAGTTTGGCAATACATGGGATATGACTTTCCAGAGTTTTACAGTCGGCTGAAGAATGAGTTTCCAACATTTTATCCATTTGCTGCTCAAATAGGATACAATAATTATTGAACTGTCAATATTTTCCATACAGTCGTCCTCAGCAAACTGCTGAATGGTTTTAAAGCTTTGTACAATAACCACATATATTTGCTGCCATGACAAACTCTGTTGCCATTATTATGAATTACCTTATGTATCTATTGCATTTCCAAAATATGTGTGTGTTATTAGTTTCGGAAACTTGTCCTTTTGAATAACATTGCACAGAAGGTATGTTTCTAGTACATACTTATGTTTATCTAAAGACACTGAAATGCCTTGTAAGCAACATGTTCAAAAATTGTAGACTTTGACAATTTTAATTTCAGTTATTAAAGCCCAGGTAAAATCATGATGAAGGCAATTAACATCTGTTTGTAGTAGGTCTAAGACTGAGCGCTGGCAGTCACGCCCCGCCCCCTGTCCGTGTGGAGGTGGAATCACGTGACCGGCCTCTGGCCGTTGTGGAGGGGAGACTGCAAATTCGTGTGAAACTTGAGTCTTGCATCACACACGGGCACTCACAGCAGAAGACCTCGTCTCTCCACCGCTGGCCTCCCAGCAAGGCTCGGCTCCCCACCCTCGTAATTCCGAAAACGAATCATATTCTCGAAACCATGGAATATTCTCCTTCTCTACAGATTCTTCCGAAAGCTGACCAACCAATTTTAGTCTTTTGTCGTCCAGCGCGGAAAGTTTGCAAGGAAAAACCTATACTCATACAATGGGACGCTTCTGAGTAAAAATCCTTGGAAATAGCCCAGCCCGCGTGGTTTCCGAGGCGATGCTTCCTCGTTCCTCTCAGCTGCATCCAAGATTTTCGTAGTTTCCGAAGTATAATCCCTCCCGTCCGGCTACCAGCCGGCCGGTCACGACTATATTGTGCCCCAGCGCTCAGCTGTCCCAACGTCCGTCTTGCTACTTCCTGTGTTTAAGCAGGACCAACACACCTGTGTGGGCCTTCCACCCAGGGCCTGAGTTCCGCCTACCGTTTCATTTCCACTGTCGTTCCAACCTCTACTAGTATGATAATAAAGACACACCGTCACCTTTCATGCAATAAACGTTAGCAATTATTTACAAGGCATACGTGACAACGTCTGTCTCCTTTATATATTCATATATACGATGTACGACCTATCACATGATACCTAATTGTGTTTGTAGGTCACGGCAAAGTATGTGGATGGGTGCTTGTAAGGTACGAAATTATAGCCACCTTAAAAACGTTATAAACAATGAGCTAAAGTGAAAACTTAGATTGAATAATCCATGTACATCAGTACCATCGTTTTAAATATCATCTCACATGCGGCACTAACTTTCTGACGGAGCACAACAGAGTACTGTGGAATATTAAGAAAGTGCTACTTGGCGGCACGCCCTCACCTTATGGTTGATTGGTGCAGTGTGAAATGAGAGAGGATGTCACTATAATTATCGTAACCGTCCTTGTAGCACAGCACATGCCTTGTTTGCAGTGTATACTACCAATGGATTCGCCTGCAGGAAAAGCACAACGTTGCCGACCTACAATGAGGTGACAAAAGTCATGGGATACCTCCTATTATCGTGTTAGACCTCTTTTCGCAGGCGTAGAGCAGCAACTCAACGTGGCATGGGCTCAACAAATCGATGGACGTCCCCTGAAAAAATACTGAACTATGGTGCTTCTATAGCTTCCATCATTGCGAAAGTGTTGCCGGTGTGGGGTTTTGTGCACGAATTGAACTCTAGATTAGGTCCCAGAAATGTTTGATGGGAGTCATGGCGTGCTATCTGGGTGGCCAAATCATTCGCTCGAATTGCCCTGAATGTTCTTCACACAAATGGTGAAGAATTATGGCCGGTGAAAAGCCTATCGTTGTTCGAGAACTTGAAGTCCATTAATGGCTGCAGATTGCCTCCAAGTAGCCAAAAAAAAAACCATTTGCAGTCAATGGTCGGTTCATTTGGAATAGAGGAGCCAGTCCATTCCACGTAAACACAGCCCACACTACTATGGAGCCACCACTAGCTTGTATAGTGTCTGGTTGACAATCCGGGTCCATGGCTTCGTGGGGTCTGCGCCACACTCGAACCCTACCATCGGTTCTTACCAACTGGAATCGGTAGTCATCTGACCCGGCCGCGATTTTCCAGTCTTCTAGGGTCCAACCGATATGGTCATGAGCCCAGGAGAGGCGCTGCAGGCGACGTTGACCTGTTAGCAAAGGCATTCGCGTCTGTCGTTAGCTGCCATAGCCCATTACTGCCAGATTTCGCCGCACTACCCTACCGGATACGTTTGTCTTACGCCCCACATTAATTTCTGCGGTTATTTCTGACAGTGTTGCTTGTCTGTTAGTACTGACAACTCTAAGCAAACGCTACTGCTCTCGGTCGTTAAGAGAAGGCCATCGGTCATTGCATTGTCCGTGGTGAGAGGTAATGTCTGAATTTTGGTATTTTCGGCACACTCTTGACGCTGTGAATCTCGGATTATTGAATTCGATAACGTTTTCCGAAATGGAATGTCCCACGCATCTCGATCCAACTACCATTCCACGTTCAAAGTGTATCACTTCCCGTCGTGCGGTCATGATCACGTTGAAAACCCATTCAAATGAATCACCGTAGTACAAATGACAGCTCCGATTATTTGGGGGAGGGGACCAAACAGCGAGATCATCAGTCCCATTGGATTAGGGTGGGATGGGAAAGCAAATCGGCCGTTCCCTTTCAAAGGATCTATCCCGGCATTTGCCTGATGCGATTTAAGGAAATCACGGAAAACCTTTATCAGGATGGCCGGACTCGAGATTGAACCGCAGTCCTCCCGATTGTGACTCCAGTGCGCTAATCACTGCGCCGCCCAGCTCCAACAATGCACTGTACTTCTGTACCTTGCGTACGCGATACACATCTGTATATGAGCATATAGCTATCCAATGACTTTTGTCGCCTCAGTGCAGAGCGCTGTCCATGTAAGGCCTTGTCACTTCTATAACAATCAAATTGCGTTTCACCAAAATATTTCAGTGTAGCAAAAGACTACTAACGTCATCTAACTATTACGTAGTAAGCAATAGTAGAAGTTTCAGAGCCAAATTGAACGTAATATGTGTTAAAAATTTAAGAGATTGGCTACAGGTCCTAATATTGCCAACTAAAATAAATGCATTAATAAGTAATGCCTCTTCATGAATCTTAAGAATCGATCCCTTCCTTTAATCAGGAAGTATATTGGCACAACTTAACTGAAAGGAAGGATCGGTTTCTTGGACGTATTTTAAAATAGCAAAAAATCGTCAAGTTGGAACCTGAGGGAAGTGTGGACAGTAAAAGTTAAAGAAGAAAACTAAGGCTTGACTACTGTAAGCGAGTAAAAGTGGATGCAGGTTGCAATTGTTCCTGCCAAGATGAAGAGAGGTGCTCAAGATAGACCAGTGTGAAGAGCTGCATGAAACCATTCTTCGGACTGTAAGCCTCTATGTAGCAACAAACAACTAAATAAAATAATATGTTTTAGTCTTCTTATATATTGATGCGCAACTGCTAAAAATTTCATTAAAAAAGGCCTTTTTCCTGTGAATGCTGGTTTTTATTTCAAATAACACAGGGAAAGACTTCATTTAAATCAACTCGACTTTTCCAGTCAAATATGAGCTGGATCCAGACGGAATCGGTAATGTTACAGCGAATAAAAATATACATAATTTCAAGTGGCCGTTAGCTGTTATTCTGAATCTACACACGGAGTTTCACCATTAGAAAAATGAATTTACAGGATTCTCAAAAAGAAAAAAAAAAAGAAAGAAAATGTTCCGGCACTTTGATTGATACCACACGAATGCTTATGTACAACACACCATGGGTCCGTAATCCTTTAAACACTTGTTGCTAGGGATCGATGAGCATGCCGTTTGGTCCCTTCCCCCTCTTTTCAACCAACCAACTAACTTGTTGCTATTCGTTCTAGGGACGCCAGCCAAGTAAGTATTAACAGCAGCTTCTGGACTCCGAAAGAAGCCTTTCACCAAGTTCAGTTACGGCCAAGATGGAATTTGATCTCATTCTTACGAAGAACGACGAAAATCTGAAGCCGTATATTTGGGTGAATTGATCATACACGCTTCCGACGTTCTAGCCCATTCCAGAGATGCTCTGCTGCGTTCAGCTTACGTATTTCAGCAGATAACGTCCCCATCCGACGAATGGATCACCATCAGCAATGTCAAGTGCCTTCACTTTGGAGAAACGGCGGAGGTAATTGGAATATAACACAGGGCATTGAATACATAACTGGTCATCAGAAACTTTACACCATTACCTTTCCTCGCCTTCAGTGCCAAATACTGGTGGTGAAAATTTCTTCCGCAACCCGGATTCGAAACGGGTACCACCGATTCGGGCCCCACTGCACAGGTGTGTGTTAGCGGCCTTGGCTACGGAGATAGGTGGATCAGATTCAGTTTTGCTGTAAGTAAATATCGTCAAGTCAAGACACTTCGTGAACCCACTACTTAACGAATTCCTGAGGCACATTCAGGTTCGTCACACCAGTGACGCTGTCATGAAGAAACACCAAAAGGCCAGTCCGCCTGTTTAGCTGGATAGTAGCGTGCTTCCCTCCCATGCAAGCGGACCCGGGTTCGATTCCCGGCCAGGTTGGAGATTTTCTCCGCTCGTGGACTGGGTGTTGTGTTATCCTCATCATCATTTCATCCTCATCACCGGCGCGCAAGTCGCCCAACATGGCGTCGAATGAAATAAGAATCGCACTTGGCGGCCGAATTTCCGCAGATGGGGCCTCCCGGCCAACGATAGATACCATACGCTCTTCTCCATTTACCAAAAAGACCAAATAGTTTTCTATCAAACCACACTGCATCGCATGGTAGTTCTCACAGTAACATCGGAATAATTCTGAGGAGCCCAGTAGATGTAGAAGTGTCACTTCACTGTGAGATTTAACTGAAATTGTACCTCGCGTTTTTTAAAATGTTGTTTGGTTTGATTCCCCTTTTGATTAGCCGCTTACGATAAAGATTCCCTTGGCAATTGAAAGAGGCTGATCAGAAGATGTACCCTTGCGGCACTTTTAGATGACAGTTGTTTCACAGAACACTCTTTCTGGAAACCTTAAGAATCTGTACATGCTTTTAAGTTATTGCCGACAAAAATTTTGATGCATCTTTTTAAAACTGTTGTCCAAAACGCACTTGAGTTGAGTTCTCTTAATTTCAGTGACACTTTAGCACATATTAACTTTCCTTATAGCTTCGTCACACAAAGATCTTTACTCATATTTCGAGTTTCTTATACGAGTAAAGGTAGAATATTTTCAGTGAACTATAGACGATCAATGAGTGAGTATACATTTCAGTTGCCCTGTATGAAAGTAATCTGCTCACTCACATTACCTTCTCTATGGCTACTATTAGCTTTTCAGGCGGCAAGCCGTCACATCACCTGTGTCAGAGATACAAAGGACCATCGCAAAATTGTGTGGCTCACGACCTATCTGAGAATGATTTTAGCCACTCCCGTGTGTGCTTTGCTTGCGAGTCCTGTACTTGATATAATATTCATTTACTGATTAGAAAAAGGATGGACAGAAAATCCTGATATTATCTGAATTAGGATATAACAGATAAGTCACAGTTAAAATTTTGAACTTGCAAAAGGACAGCGCGCTACTGGAATAGTACACACTCGGCCGAAAGAGCTCATAGTATACCCCCTAGGATCAGTAAGAAATTGAAAATTATTTACATCAATCCCCTTTGTTGAAAATTATTTACATTGTAAGTAGGCTGTTTAGGTTTTCTTATTGGTAACGCCACGTAGCGCTCTGTATGAAAAATCACTGGCTGTGCTGTGTGTAGTCTGTGGCTAGTTTGCATTGTTGTCTGCCATTGTAGTGTTGGGCAGATGGATGTGAACAGCATGTAGCGTTGCGCAGTTGGAGGTGAGCCGCCAACAGTGGTGGATGTGGGGAGAGAAATGGCGGAGTTTTGAAATTTGTAAGACTGTCATGAACTGCTATATATAATATGACCATTAAGGTAAATACAGTGTTTGTTCTCTATTAAAATCTTTCATTTGCTAACTATGCCTATCAGTAGTTAGTGCCTTCCTTAGTTTGAATCTTTTATTTAGCTGGCAGTAGTGGCGCTCGCTGTATTGCAGTAGTTCGAGTAACGAAGATTTTTGTGAGGTAAGTGATTTGTGAAACGTATAGGTTAATATTAGACAGGGCCATTCTTTTGTAGGGATTATTGAAAGTCAGATTGCGTTGCGCTAAAAAATATTGTGTGTCAGTTAAAGCACAGTCTTGTATAATTCTTCAAAAAGGGGACGTTTCAACATCAATTCCCTGTTTAACACAGTTCACTTCTCTCGGAACTATTGTTCCCCGTATTCAGACAGAAAAGTATCGCCAGTGGAACCAGAGCGCGTAAGGTGGTCGATATCTCGCATTCTAAAGAGAATATAAGTACTAGAGAAGCATCCTTCCCACTATAAGCTAACATATTCGATTCTGATCATTTCAGTATCCGAAAGGCAATGCTTCAGTTCCCAAAGCAGCAGTTACACGGAAACAAAGTACTCCTTCATTCCAGAATGACATTTTCACTCTGCAGCGGAGTGTGCGCTGATTAAAACTGTGTGCCGGACTGAGACTCGAACTCGGGACCTTTGACTTTCGCCGGCAAGTGCTCTACCAACTGAGCTACCCATGCACGACTCATGACCCGTCCTCACAACTTTAATTCCGCCAGTACCTCGTCTCCTACCTTCCAAACTTCACAGAAGCTATTCTGCGAACCTTACAGAACTAGCACTCCTGAAAGAAAGGATATTGCGGAGACATGGCTTAGCCACAGCCTTCACTGTTTCAGAACTTAGTATAATGCCTTGCTGAGATATTAAACGGTCTAATGGTGGCAAGAAGAAGCTTTACATGCTATTAGTTACATGAGTAACATCTTTTGAACGTATAATAGCAGATGTCTGGAGACTGTTGGCCGTACAGTATATAGGATGTTCCAGGAGGAATGGTCAATATTCAGCGAACGACCATTCGAACCAAAAAAGTCTAGTAGACATGAGCTCTGAGATTCATACCTGACTTGTCCCTCTTCACTACTGTGAAACACATCTCTTCTACTAAACAAGTGCTCGTATCTCTTAAGGTATATTCCTTTAGGCCCGATGTTTACTGGACATTTTTTTCCTTGTGTGTGCCCATACGATGACATCTCAAAATATGGAAAGCAAAGGGCTTATAACGGAAAAGAATTGTTTCACCGTATCGAAGATGATTAAGTGCTCATAGCTCTTAAGGTACGCATTTTAGAGCCCATGTTTATCAGACTTTTTTGCTTCAAAATATCGTTCCTGTCACCTCACTGAATACTGACCATTTCTGTTCAGACAAGCTATATAACAACTGAAGGAAGCGGCGAGAATCAGACATCCTTACATAATGCGGATGAAAACACACTGGATATACTGTACAAACCAACAAATGGTTGAAGGCAATGTTGTTCGTTACGTAATCAAATGGTTCAAATGGCTCTGAGCACTATGGGACTCAACTGCGGAGGTCATTAGTCCCCTAGAACTTAGAACTAGTTCAACCTAACTAACCTAAGGACATCACAAACATCCATGCCCGAGGCAGGATTCGAACCTGCGACTGTAGCGGTCTTGCGGTTCCAGAATGCAGCGCCTTTAACCGCACGGCCACTTCGGCCGGCGTTACGTAATCCTTACTAAACATATTTTCCATCAGAAAAAATATAAGCCTAAGTTCCTCTAATCAGGCGTGATAAACCTTCTGATGTCTATCAGACCCTGTCACTTCGCATCTCTGTGGCTGATTAAACCGTTCCCTTAATGCTCCCTGCCACTGCAACACGTATTACTTACGGTGATGCATGAAGATATGAACGTGTGATAAGGTTAACTACCTTTAGCGAGACCATTATATGTTTTTGCACGCTACAGTGATTTCTGAGCTCTGAAGAGCCATTCTGTTCGAATTAGATGAGATATGTTGTTCGTTCCATAGACGTAGGTCCTATGGTGAGGACATCCTCGTGACTCCGAAATACGTCAAAAAAATTCAAATTGATTTTTATTTACAAAGTAATACAATAGCTGTCATGTATATATTAAATATTAACCAAGCATTGTTGAATGACAACAATAAAAATATTTACTAATCCAGTCATATTAATGTACTATAGATGAGAAGAAGTCGGTTACTGCATTTTCTTCTCTTTATATGATATGGTAAATAATAATCAATTGGATCTCCTTATAAAGTACTCCTAGATGTAATGAAAGCAGTTGGTCCCAATAAGTCGTAAAGGCTGTTCTGGAACTGTATTTTATTAGTAGCTAAACTATTTATGGCTGGTGACAAGTTACTGAAAATGTATGTTCGTCAAAAATGGATACCATACTGGACTAAAATAAGTGACTTTAAGTATTCATGCAGAGTGTTCTGATTACTATTACTGAATTTTTGAAATGAGCAATTGCCTGAAAAAAATACACTTATTTACAATAAATTTTATCGAGGAGTAAATACACTCTAAGAAAAAATTCCGCACCACGACCCAATTATCCGGATGGGAGGAAAATCGGTGGGCGCTGATGGCCGCGGTGTTGAGCGCATCACAAACCAACATCATCATCCAAGAGCCGTATTTTAAGCGATCAGATGAGGCTACGTCCTCTACAAAATGTGACGTTAATAAAGAGATATCTAAAGGAGGAGTAGGGTATTTTCGTAAACGACGCCTGCAACTTCTCGCATCTCCCTGTCACTAGCAATCCACAAGCAGTCGCTGTATCAGTGGAAGTGCGTCATTGGTGAACAATATGTTCCTTCTACCCGCACCCACATGAGGTTTTAAACTATGATACTGTTTGCCAGGGGTCTCGTCCAAGACGTGGAGGGGATCTTGCAGACGGCTATCAAGAGCACTGGGTGCAATCGACTGCAAATAGTGGCACTTATCAACACGAATGACGCCTGCCACTTGGGTTCTGAGGGCATCCTCAGTTTCTTTCGGCGAATGGCCGATTTGATGAAGACAGCTAGAATCACACGCAGGTTGCAGGCTGAGCTCACCGTTTGTAGAATCGCACTCAGGCTCGATTGTGGTCCACTGGTCTGGAGCACAGTGGAAGGTCTAAACTAGAGGCTCAGAAGACTCTGCGACGCTATCGGGTGCGAATTTCTCGACCTCCGCCATTTGGTGGAGAACTGCAGAGTTCCTCTTAATATATCAGAAGTGCAGTAAACACAGACAGCGCCCACTAGAGCAGTGTAGCATGTGTGGCGTGCACATGCGGTTTTTTAACTCAGAGGAACCCCTGCTTTGGATCAGAATCGAATTGCCTGCAAAAATTGAAGACACATCAGCCATAACGTTATGAGAGAATGCTCGTCCTCACAGATCAGATATAGAAAAGATTAATATCATATTATAAACCGCAGGAGCATCCAAGGGAAGGTCCCAGAATTTAGTATCGCATTTTGACGCTTATAATGTCAAGATAGTATTAGCAACAGAAGGCTGGTTGAAACCTGAAGAGAATAATAACAAAATACTAAATTCAGATTGGAATATTTGTCGTAAAGATAGGTTAATCGCCAATGGTAGGATTGTATTTATTGCAGTAAATAATACGATAGTATCTAGCGAGGTTACCACGGATTCCGAGTGTGAATTAATCTGGGTGAAGTTAAGCATCAAAGGTCGGTCAAAAATGGTAATGGGATGTTTTGGTAGACTGCCTGGGTGAGGAGCTATAGTGGTAGAGCGCTTCAGAGAAAAATTGCGGAATATCGTTAATAGCCTTCTTGATCACTCCATTGTAATACGGGATGACTTCGACTTGTCAGGCTTAGATTGGGAGAGTCATGTTAGCATTTTTTCTCTGGTGCCAGAGACAGAGGTTCGTGTGACATTATTCTGAAAGCCCTGTTTGAAAATTACTCCGAGAACCACTTCGAGAAGTAACGTCTTAGATCTCATAGCAACGAACAGACTTGAACTTATCGAATCAATTAACGTAGAGGAAGTTATCCGTGACCATAAGGCTGCGATAGCAACTCCACGGGTATTACAAGGAATTTTATGAAAGCTTGGAACGCCAAAATATTTTTTGGCTTAGCAAAAGTGACAGGATAAAAATTGAAGAGTATCTAAGTAATTGACATCAAATATTCAGTGCTGAGAACGAAGATGAGGAGTACAAAAAAATGAAATAATTCAAAAGCGTCTTTCAGTTTGCCTTAGACAAGTACGTTCTGAGCAAGTTCTCAAGGGATTCAAAAGACCTACCGTGGCTTAATGGCCGTGTTAGAAAACTGCTAAGTAAACAAAGAGAGCTTCATCACAGATACAAGAGAAGTCAAAACCTAGCAGACAAACAAAAGCTGAACGAAGAGAAAATGAGAGTGAGGAGAGCAATGAGAGAAACGTTCAGTGATTTTGAAAATAAAATTTTATCAACCGACCTGAGTAAAAAGCCTAAGAGGTATTGGTCTTACGCAAAATTACTAAGTGGTTCGATATCAGTTATTCAGTCGCTCAATGGCTATAAATGCATCGAAACGGTAGATAACAGAGAGAAGGCCGAAAAACTAAATTTGGTCTTCCGAACTTGTTTCACCGCGGAAGATCGTAACACGGTACTTCCTTTCAATCATCGTACGAACGTCTAAATGGCAGATATTGAGATAACCGAGTGGAATTGAAATGTTGCTACAATCGCTCAGTAGTGGAAAGGCATCAGGACCAGACGAGATACGTGTAAGATTCCTCAAAGATTATGCGGAAGATCTTCTCCCCTTCTAACAACAGTTTATCATAGGTCGCTGGAGCAACGAAGGGTGCCTAGCAACTGGAAAAAAGCGCGCTGTCGAAATATCGTGCTACGAAAACGACTGCACCCGGATGGATATCCGAGAACAGTATAAGTAATGTTTAACTGGTTTGAGAGTATACAGAGTGTGTGATTTAGTGCTCGGAGCTGCCACCTCTGTTAGTAAAAGTGCCTCTAATCCGGCTGGGCATTAACGTGAACTGAGCTCGGATGACATATATGGTAACATCATACCATGCTACTTCATACCTATGCCAGAATTAATCAGTGTTAGTGGCGGGCAAGAGATGGCGTACCAGTCTGTCAGCAACTCATAACCAGATGTTTTCGACTGGTGGGAGAAGGTCCCGGCGGAGGTTCGAGTCCTCCCTCGGGCATGGGTGTGAGTGTTTGTCCTTAGGATAATTTAGGTTAAGTAGTGTGTAAGCTTAGGGACTGATGACCTTAGCAGTTAAGTCCCATAAGATTTCACACTTCTTTTTTTTTGTGGGAGATCTGAAGAATGCGCTGGCCCAGGCGACACTTAAACACACTCTGCATCGATTTAGGTCACGACAGGAGGCTAACATCTACATCCACGTCTCTACTCTAAAAACCACCGTGAGGTGCGTGTCAGAGGGTACATCCCATTGTACCAGTTATTAGGGTCTCTTCCTGTTCCGTTCACGTATGGAGCGTGGGAATAATGATGGTTTGAATGTCTCTGTGCGTCCAGCAATTATTCTAATCTTATTCTCACGATTCCTACGTGAGCGATTCGTAGGGACTGTAGTATATGAGAGTCACCATTTAAAGCCGGTTCTTGATACTTTGTTAATAGACTTTCTCGGGATAGTTTACTGCTGTCTTCAAGAGTCTTTCTGTTCAGTTCCTTCAGTATCTCGGTGACACTCTCCCACGGATTAAACAAATCTGTGACCATTTGTGCTGCCCTTCTCAATGTATGTTCAGTATCTCCTGTTTGTCCTATTTGGTACTGGTCCTACACACTTGAGCAATATTCTAGGATGGGTCACATGAGCGACTTTTTAAGCGATCTTCTTCGTAAACTGATTGCACTTCCCAAGGATTCTACCAATAAACTGAAGTCTACCATCTGCTTTACCCACGACTAAGCCTATGTGATCACTCCATTTCATATCCCTACAAATACAGAGTGTTACACCCAGGTATTTGTAAGAGTTGACCGATTCCAACACTGACTCATTGATGTTATAGTCATAGGATAGTATGCTTTTCCGGTTTGTGAAGTGCACAGTTTTACATTTCTGAACATTTAAAGCAAGTTGTAATCTCTGCACCACATTGAAACCTTATCAAGATCTGACTGAATATTCATGCAGCCTCTTTCAGACAGTACTTCATAACAAATGAATGCATCATCTGCAAAATGCACATCTTACTATTAATATTGTCTGTTTCTACACCTGACGATAACTCTCCATCCAAGATAACATGCTGTCTCTTCCCTACCAAAAAATCCTCAATCCCGTCACAAAATTGACTTCATATCCCATATGATCGAACTTTTGACAATAAGTGTAATGTTGTACTGAGCCAAATGCTTTTCGGTAACCAAGAAATACTGCATCTACCTGATTGCCTTGATCCAAAGCATTCAGTGTGTAATGTGAGAAAAGTGCAAGTTCACATGATCGATGTTTTCAATACCACAGAGCCACATTGCTTGTCCAAAAGAATCTACTTTATTATAGGTGAAAATCTTAGAAGTCGATCTTATTGAGAATTTTTGAGAGTTAAATCGGAGTACTTCGGAAGAGGTACATTTGACTTTTGAACTTCGCATACCATAAATATAAAAAAGTACAAAAATCCGATTGTAGTGTGGTCCCCTTGTCACAGAAAAATGGGCAGTGTGGTCACATAAGATTAGTAGCAGTATGGTATTCTGCCTTACGGCAGGTCTTGTAATGGGTTAAGCCTCTCGCACCTCTTTCGAGTTCTATTTCTCCACTCATCACACCCCCTATTCTTCCTCTTGCTCTCTTGTTCAAATATAAATTTCTAATTAGCCGTCTATCCCTCCAGTCAACTCCATGTTTCCTTAGGATTTACATCAGTTTGTTCCATCTGACACAGTGAAAAGCCTTTTCAAGATCAATGAACACAACATACACCTTCCTTTTCTTCTTCATGTACCTCTCCCCTATCACTCTCAGAAGCCCAGTGGCATCTCTAGTTCCCACTTCTCGCCTGAAACCAAATTGTTCATCTCCTATTTCCCAATTCAGCTTTCCATATAACCTTCTGTTGAGCGTCCTCAGCAAGATTTCGGCTGCATGCGATATCAGACTCACTGTTCTATGTTCCTCACACTTTTTGCTGTTCTTTTTCTTTTCTATAAGTATTAAGACACTTTCTGTAAAGTCCTTTGGCCATTTTCCTGTCATCTATATTTGATTACACAATTCAATCAACTCCCTTTTCCCTTCTTTCTCCAATAACTTTAACAGTTCCACAAGAATCTCATCAAATCCCATTGCCTTTCCATTTTTCATCTCCTTCATAGATTCTTCAATCTCACTAGTTAGTATCGCATTTCCTTTGTCATCACCTGTAACTTTATCTTCTTCTTCTATCCAAAGGTCTTCTTCACTTGGTCGGTTGCTTGCAACGTATAGCCATTCTATATATTCTTCCCATCTTCTCATTATTTCTTGGGGTTCACATATGAAGGGACAATTTAATTCTACTCCTGGTAAATTTGATTCATGAAGTAATAAACTTTCTAGGTTCCTCTTACGTATAAGGTACGGTGTGCGATGTTTTGAGTCTGTCTCAGTACATTGAAACGCGCCGCCATCTTAATACCGTACACTTATAAAATCCTGGTCGTCTCGTGGAAACCGGGCGTAAGCTACGGTCAAATTTAACGGCGGTCAACTCCCTCGTTTAACTTTAACTAAGGTCGGTGCACCAGAATTTTGTGTTGACACAGAATTAGATCCGATTTAACCGCGATTAACTTTTAATCGAGGTTGGTGCACTAGGCTGTCAAACGCCGTTTCTGAATGAGAAACTTGGTGCATAATGTTTCTTTATGTACAAAATGTAGATAAGCTTAGTCTTATTTACTGTCTGTGGTTGCTATGAAATAGTGATCATTTGTATATCCAAACATACTGCACACTTCGTGATAATCTGGTGCGTGTTGCATGCTACTTTCATGGTGTTGCAGTTTTAATGCGCATCAATGTACTAACGGTGCAGGTGGTGACCATCATGACTCTCACAATAGCGATAATTATATATCTCTGGCTACTTTAGCGATCGAGATGGCGCAATCGCTAAAACACTTAACTCGCATCCGGGAGAAATGCGGTTCAGTTCTGCACCTGGCCATTCAGATTTAGGTTTCTCGTGGTTTCCTTAAATCTCTTTAGACAAATGTTGGAATGGTTTCCTTGAAAATGACACCGTAGATTTCTTTCCCTACCTTCCCAAATCCGAGCTTGTACTCCATGCCTAATTAATTCGGTTTCTACGGGATGATCAACTCTGATCTTCCTTCCTTTTTTTTACTTTCGTACTACTTTCATCACGCCAAGAAATTGGAAGACAACTGATCAGTTCACCTGGAGTTAGACAACGTTTTGGAAACTCCATCACAGTATCGTTATCGGCGTAGGATTAATTATCTGACCAACAAACGATAAGATTAATGGATTAATGGCTCTGAGCACTATGGGACTTAACATCTGTGGTCATCAGTCCCCTAGAACTTAGAACTACTTAAACCTAACTAACCTAAGGACAGCACACAACACCCAGTCATCACGAGGCAGAGAAAATCCCTGACCCCGCCGGGAATCGAACCCGGGAACCCGGGCGTGGGAAGCGAGAACGCTACCGCACGACCACGAGATGCGGGCAAACGATAAGACTTCAAAACATTTTCGTAACCGAGATCTTGTTTATCTAATCCTCTCTCGTCGGAGTTTCGGCCTTCCGTCACTTATAGGTATTTTTGCCGCACCCTGTAGTAAAAAACTATAGTTTTGTAAATGTGCATAGTGTTTGGAAACATTTTGACAAAGTCCTTTTTTTAGTTCACTCTTACTACTAGAAAACAAAAACATTCACACGTTTCTGCCAAGTGGTAATTCACTTTGTAGAACGAGGGCCTACCCACCAGAATTTAAAGCATTTGTTTTCATCTTTTCTTAAATTAATTTAAACAACTAGATTGTAAGATGTCGTTGTTATGTGTTTCACTTCACTCGCAGATAAAAGTCATTCAGTTCTCCACAAACGTTTCAATTCTTTCAAAGTGCATAATGAAGAAAACCGTAATATAGAGCTGTTGAAAGAAGTTACATACATGATACAAATCAGTTTTATTTATTTTGCGAAATACGGCATAATTGTCATTTTGCAGAACGCTTCTAATGATAAAATAACTACTTTCCTTCTATTATTTAACCGGATGACAGTCACTGGTTTTACTTTTACAATTATCAGTTTTAGCTATGATCTACAGCCATCTTCAGATCTGGGTTACGAGTAAACGTAAAACCAGAGACTGCCGTCCCATTAAATAACACAAGAAAAAAAGCAATAATTTTATTTGTATTTAGCTGAGTTAAGAGAATAAATCTGAATCACATTACAGTCAAATAACGTAAGGCAGTGGTTCCCAACCTGGGCGTAATTACCCCCGGAGGGGTGAAATTAAATTTTCTGAGAGGTCAAAAAAAATCAGTAATGTTTGGGTTTCGAAACTCAACTATTTTCAAAAAGTCATTATTATTATCATCACAATTTCGTAATACTCCAGCACTGCTAGCATTAATGGGTGAGGCAATGTGGTGGGGGTTACAGCTTGTGAAACGAATGTATGAACATCAACTTACTTACTCCTCACATAGTCCACCTGCGGCACGTATACTTTGAATCATCCATCTGTGACAGAAAAACTGATACACAAATGCTTAAATATCTCATGAATATACCTTATCTGAAATGTATGTAATTCCCACAATGGACCAGAAACTGCTTCATTATTCACTTCGCTACAATAAACGAGCTAACTGAAATCTCAGCATAGCAGTAATTGGCTGGTTGGTTGGCTAATTTGGGGGAGGGGACCAAACAGCGAGGTCATCGGCCTCATCGGATTAGGGAAGGTTGGGGAAGGAAGTCGGCCGTGCCATTTCAAAGGAACAAAGCCGGCATTTGCCTGAAGCGATTTGGGAAAAGCATGGAATACCTAAATCAGAATGGCCGGACGCGGGTTTCAACCGTGGTTCTCCTGAATGCGAATCCAGTGTGCTAACCACCGCGCCACCTCGCTCGGTACAGCTGTAATTATTTAATGGCTACTACTGTGCGGCAGTGGTCAGACGCCAAGCATTGGCAGCCCAAAGTGTTCCAATTTCTACCATTTCGGGGGTAAGGAGTCCAGGAATCTGGTAGTACACAAGCAGTATGTATAGTTGATTGATTTTAAAATGAAATGAGGTAGCAGGGTGTGAGTAAAGCAAGTGTCACTAGGAACAACAGTGATGCAGAGGAAGCACGTTGTGTAATAAGTATTTACCATCAATGTGGATAATTAGCTTTCTTTTGTGCAGAAGAGTTGTAGGTAACACTCGCGATGCACTGAGAATTACTTCATCTATCTACAAATATTTAAAAAAATGTTGTTAGAATTAAGCGGTACCAATTATTCATCAATTCATTATTTCGGGGTTTAATAAGACACCTACGAAAACTAAATACCATTTAAAAAATAAAGGCTTTCAAAGAATATTCTTTTTCATTCTAAAGTTCGGTTAGGCGTTAATGTTGTTGATGGTTGGTGGGGGTACTAGACAATATCTGACTGCAATCAGGGGTAACAGTCTCATAAAGGTTGGGAACCACAGATGTAGATGAAGCTATACCGACAGCAGGGTCACTAAATAGCAGTCATTGCCAGCTCTGACAGGTACAGCCGGAAGTATCGACCATATAATCTTTGAAGGAACAGTCGTAGGGTTCGTGTGAAATTATTCAAGACGACTCCTCAAAACCGAAACAGCGGAAGCGTCATGGAGGTTTGTACCTTTTTCTCCAATCTATGAGCAGACAAAAATACCACTGGGACGTCTCGATGAAACAGTGTAAGACATACATCGGTTCCTTATGTGCTTAATTCACCAGTACCAACAAGACCGTAGCTCTTTCTGTAAGACATAAGGAAACCTGAAACTTGTTTGTGTGTGTCCACTGAAATAACTGAGTGGGTGAAACTTCTTAGCGTTTACTTATTTTTATAATTTCAACACTGAACTACGAAATTTTCCCTGAAAATGACAACTCAAACTTAATCCATTCATTTATTACCAACGTATACAAGCCCAACGCGATCTGACTGCTATGCAACGTAACATGGCTTCAAACAATTAAATGCTAACTGCTAGTCCGTCCAACCACGGAGTCTCTTACAGAGGGCGCTGCCAACATATAAGCAAGCTACTGACATAGCCCCCCTGATCCCCTCAAAAAATTTTACAAAGTGTTTTGGGCATTGGCCAAAACTAAGTTGTTAAATTTTTTTATATTAACAATATCAAATAGATCAGATGCGTACAAAGGTTAAGTAATATGCTGTCGGTCAATAAAGTGAAAATTCTCCTCACAGTCCCTAAAGACAGTTCTATACAGCAGAAAATAAGTCCACGGAAATTATATGCACAAAGGCTGAGCAGTATATGAAAATGCACATGTAAGTAGTGGACAACCATGCAGTCTTGAAGAAGTAGTGTTGTCCTCCCCAGGGAAACACAGTACTGATTTGACATAAAGATTTCAGTTGATATCGTAAGACTGGTAATGGGCCACAGCGGAGCAGACTCTCAGCAGAATCAGTCGAAGTCTTGAAGAATATTGTTAGAATTGGTGGGTCACCACAGAGCAGATCCACAGTAGTCCTTGTAGAGATTATGGTAGTAACGGCCCAACAAAGGTGCAGTCCCACTGTAGTCCTTGTAAAGATTATGGCAGTAACAGGCCACCAAAGGTGCAAACCCACTGTAGTTCTCGTAGAGATGGCCAGCAGCCATCCGTTGCAGGTGAAGCTTTTAAGTGTTTACTTATTTGTATCATTTCAACACTGAACTACGGAATTTTCCCTGACAATGACAACTCAGACTTAACCTATTCATTTATTACCCACAATATACAAGCCCAACGCAATCTGACTGCTATACAATGACAACATGGCTTCCATTAATTAACACAAAAGAATGGCCCTGAATTGGAAGAGATCCTAACATACTTTTCATAAGTCACTTACCTAACAGAAATTCTTTATAACACGAACTACAGCAATTGCAGCAAGCATCAACTACAGCCACTAAATAAAATGATTGTAACTACTGTAGGCTCTAACTACTAGGAGGCATATGGTTAGCAAAAGAAAGATTTTGTTGAAGAGCAAACAATGTATTTAGCAGATTTTACCTTATATACAGGGTTATTACAAATGATTGAAGCGATTTCACAGCTCTACAATAACTTTATTATTTGAGATATTTTCACAATGCTTTGCACACACATACAAAAACTCAAAAAGTTTTTTTAGGCATTCACAAATGTTCGATATGTGCCCCTTTAGTGATTCGGCAGACATCAAGCCGATAATCAAGTTCCTCCCACATTCGGCGCAGCATGTCCACATCAATGAGTTCGAAAGCATCGTTGATGCGAGCTCGCAGTTCTGGCACGTTTCTTGGTAGAGGAGGTTTAAACACTGAATCTTTCACATAACCCCACAGAAAGAAATCGCATGGGGTTAAGTCGGGAGAGCGTGGAGGCCATGACATGAATTGCTGATCATGATCTCCACCACGATCGATCCATCGGTTTTCCAATCTCCTGTTTAAGAAATGCCGAACATCTTGATGGAAGTGCGGTGGAGCACCATCCTGTTGAAAGATGAAGTCGGCGCTGTCGGTCTCCAGTTGTGGCATGAGCCAATTTTCCAGCATGTCCAGATACACGTGTCCCGTAACGTTTTTTTCGCAGAAGAAAAAGGGGCCGTAAACTTTAAACCGTGAGATTGCACAAAACACGTTAACTTTTGGTGAATTGCGAATTTGCTGCACGAATGCATGAGGATTCTCTACCGCCCAGATTCGCACATTGTGTCTGTTCACTTCACCATTAAGAAAAAATGTTGCTTCATCACTGAAAACAAGTTTCGCACTGAACGCATCCTCTTCCATGAGCTGTTGCAACCGCGCCGAAAATTCAAAGCGTTTGACTTTGTCATCGGGTGTCAGGGCTTGTAGCAATTGTAAACGGTAAGGCTTCTGCTTTAGCCTTTTCCGTAAGATTTTCCAAACCGTCAGCTGTGGTACGTTTAGCTCCCTGCTTGCTTTATTCGTCGACTTCCGCGGGCTACGCGTGAAACTTGCCCGCACGCGTTCAATCGTTTCTTCGCTCACTGCAGGCCGACCCGTTGATTTCCCCTTACAGAGGCATCCAGAAGCTTTAAACTGCGCATACCATCGCCGAATGGAGTTAGCAGTTGGTGGATCTTTGTTGAACTTCGTCCTGAAGTGTCGTTGCACTGTTATGACTGACTGATGTGAGTGCATTTCAAGCACGACATACGTTTCCTCGGCTCCTGTCGCCATTTTGTCTCACTGCGCTCTCGAGCGCTCTGGCGGCAGAAACCTTTATGAGTTTTTCTACGTATCTGTAGTGTGTCGAGACCATATATCAATGAATGGAGCTACAGTGAATTTATGAAATCGCTTCAATCATTGCAAAAATTATATAGTTGTCAATAATTCCTCTACCCAAACGTTTCCAACTACATCCATCCTTATTTTACAATGCATGTCCTACCAACACGAAGTCTCCACCAAGGACACATGTCCAAGCCGTTCGCTCGCTAACTGCTAACTGCTAGTTCGTCCAACCACAGTGTCTCTTACCGAGAGCACACAGTTCTCTCAGCAATATTAATGGAGTCTATAGCGCTGCCAACATACAAACACATAAACAGGCTACTTACAAACCGAATTATCATTAGGGTAAATAAAACATGAAGCACGAAAAATAAATAAATACCGCGATTTGTTGAGATGCTTTTACGAAATTAGTCTCCGTCGCATTTTTCTGTCTGTGTGTGAAGACTAAACCAGGAGATACTGCAACGGTTTTGATTCGGTTTTCACCAATATATAGACTGATTCACGAGGAGGGTTTCTGTGTATAATTTATAAATGAAGAGTGGAGAAATCAAACGTTTTATTTGTCAAATCTCACGTTTGTAAGGAGAATAAAAAGCAATGTATATCTCTTTGTACATAACTTACTTCTATCCAAACAACTGAGAAGTTATTCTGGTAGCAGAGAATTGCGCTCCTCACCTCCTCACTGTAAAAAATAACGAGACACATTATAATATAAGTAATGTGCTAAGAATGTATTGGCTGATATTACAGGCAACTGACTGGTTCTAAGTGCCAATAAGAATGTTTTCTCTTTCAAGTGCCATTAATCCTGAGTCACTACGGTTTATTTCTGTCGATACAAGTACAGAAATATTGCAGTTAAATTTCAACTAGCAAAGCTGTATCCATGAAAAACCATTTCTAATACATTTTACTTTTTTTACAAGAGAATAACATTATATTCAAGAAAAATTCTCGCAGTATTAATTTCTGTTTCCCAACACAACTCCATTCTTGCGATCAGATGTTGCCAAGTTTGTTGCAAAACTTCCATTCATGTAAGGAAGGAACGCCAACATCTTCAACAGGTCTTTCTGTTTTTCAACTGATAAACGTGGTTGATATTTCGTATGAAGTGCAGCATGGCACACGTCAACGGTGGTCTTTCCCCTTTTGAATACACTAGGATATTTTTTCCATTATTCTGTTTCAGATTAGGAATTTTTAGTATCTATCTGAGATGGATTAGTATGAGACACTTTGATCATACTGTATTTGGAGGTTTTACACGCCTGTATTGACAACAATATTTCAGCAATACCTTTAAAATCAAATAAGTCGGTTGTGTGCAGTGAAATTACAATCGTGTGTAAGTCTTGCGGAACAAAGACTTTGACGCATATCACTTGGAACTCCAGATGAAAGCAGTGCTTCGCTATCCAGGAACTGCAGGCTCAATGTCTCTTTGAAATACTAGCTCCTGGACAGTACCGGTGACGGCATTCTACAAATTTAAATACTTTCCTATCTTCCTAGCTTCCTATCTTCTTAACACATAACTTGTTAATTTTAAACATTTCATTATCCTAATTAGTTTTAAGTTTGCAAGTATATGCAGCTGCAAATGTGTTAAAACACTGAGAGAACAAATAAGCTTGATTTTAAGTACATGTACAATTTAATATTGTGAAAACACGACCTGCCTTAGTCATTAGGTGACAGGTCAACTTTAAACGGCAGAAAATAAAATTTAAAAAAATTGGCGAGACGGAACACACGTCTAGTAACATCGCTCCCAGAATCTGACGAAGACAAGTAAGACTGTCATCGTAGAACCGAGGAGTCGCAAATCAGGATGGACACTTGGGAAGACACTATTGATCAAAAGTATCCGGACATCGCTACGTAACGCTGACGTAACTGTTAGATGTCACGAGAGCCACAGCTGCCGCTATAAAAGGAGGCGGGGAGTATTGTGTTGTCAGCAGAGATGCAGTAACAGTGAAACTGGTCGGTAGGAGAGCTCAGTGACTTCGAACGTGGACTAGTCATTGGATGTCACCCGAGCAGCACATCCATCAGGGACATTTGAAACCTTCTAAACCTCTCCAAGTCGGCTGTTGGTGATGTAATTGTAAAGTGGAAACGCAAAGAACAACCACATCTAAACCATATACTTATATGGATATGGTGTCTGTTATAAGTATATAGTTCTGGCAATACCGGCCATGACTTTCCTCTTCTGTGCGCATGCACACATATTACCCGAACTCTTACGGTACTTGGTAAGAATGTCTTCCACGAGTAATGAGTGTGTTGGGTACGGACACTACGAATGTAGTGTGTGGACATATAAGATGAGAATGTGGGTCCCACGGGAGGCGTGCGCGAGATAATCCGTGCATTCGCACTATCCTCTGTGCCCTGGGTGGCTCAGATGGATAGAGCGTCTGCCATGTAAGCAGGAAATCCCGGGTTCGAGTCCCGAGTGGGGTACACATTTTCACCTGTCCCCGTTGGTTTATATCAACGCCCGTCAGCAGTTGAAGGTTCAAAATGGTTCAAATGGCTCTGAGCACTATGTGACTTAACATCCGAGGTCATCAGTCCCCTAGACTTAGAACTACCTAAACCTAACTAACCTAAGGACATCACACACATCCATGCCCGAAGCAGGATTCGAACCTGCGACCGTAGCAGCAGCGCGGTTCCGGCAGTTGAAGGTATTAATATATAATTCTAATTACATCTGAACCAAGACCAGGTAGACTTCATGTACTGATGGGCAGGAACCGTCAAGCATTGCGGAGGTGGCAGTAAAAATCGTATGAAGTCGATAGAAGCAATCACTGTTGATTTCCAAACTACTAGCAGTCCAGCTAGCACAAAGACAGTGCATACGGAGGTAAGAATAATGAGGTACCATGGTCGAACAGCTCCATGTAAGCCACACATTACTGTACTCTGTGCTAAGCGACACCTGAGACAGGGTAAAGACCGACGACACTAGATGGTGGATGACTGGAAGCAAATGATTTGGAGTGATGAATCGCGCTATACTCTGTGGCAGTCCGATGGAGGGGCTGTGCTTGGCGAATGAGTGGAGAGAGTTACCTTCTATCGCGTGTAGTGCCGACAGTGAAATACGGAGGATGTAGCGTTAGGTATGGCAGTGATTTTCGTGGTTAGGGTATGGTTCCCTTATAGCGCTTAAGAAAACACAACATGCGGAAGCATATGAACACATTTTACAGCCGTATGTACTGCGTACGATGGAGGAACAGTTCGGAAACGGTATGTGTATCAGCATGATAATGCACCCTGTCGTAAAGCACCATCTTTGAGGCAATGGTTCTTGGACAATGTTGTAGTTGTGGCCTTCAGTCCAGAGAGTGGTTTGACGCTGTTCTCCATACTACTCTATCCTGTGCAAGCTTCTTCATCTCCGAATAACTACTGCAACCTACATCCTTCTGAATTTGCTTAGTGTATTCATCTCTTGGTCTCCCTCTACGAATTTTACCCTCCATGCTTCCCACCAATACTAAACTGGTTATCCCTTGATGCCTCAGAACGTGTCCTACCAACCGATCCTTTCTTCTAGTCAAGCTTTGCCGTAAATTCCTCTTCTCCTTAATCCTATTCAATACTTCCTCATTAGTTATGTGATCTACCCATCTAATCTTCAGCATTCTTCTGTAGCACCACATTTCGACAGCTTCTGCTCTCTTCTCAACTATTTATCGCCCATGTTTCACTTCCATACGTGGCTAAACTCCATAAAATACTCTTAGAATGGACTTCCTGACACTTAAAGCTATACTCGATGTTAACAAATTTCTCTTCTTCAGAAACGCTTTCCATGCAATTGCGAGTCGACAATTTATATCCTCCTTACTTCAACCATGATCAGTTATTTTGCGCCCCAAATAGCAAAACTCATCTACTACTTTAAGTGTCTCATTTCCTAATCCAATTCCCTCAGCATCATCTGATTTAATTCGATTGCATTCCATTACCCTCGTTGATGTTCATCTTATATACTCCTTTCAAGTCACTGTGTATTCCGTTCAACTTCTCTTCCAAGTCATTTGCCGTCTCTGCAGAATTACACCTTCATCGGCAAACCTCAAGGTTTTTATCTCTTCTCCATGGATTTTAATTCCTACTCCACATTTTCATTTTGTTTCCTTTACTGCTTGCACAGTGCACAGATCGAATAACATCGGGGATAGGCTACAACCCTGTCTCACTCCCTTCTCAACCACTGCTTCCTTTCGTACGCCTCGACTCTTATAGCTGTCATCTTGTTTCTGTACAAATTGTAAACAGCCTTTCGCTCCCTGTATTGGCCCCTGCCACCTTCAGAATTTGAAAGAGAGTATTCCAGTCAACATTGTCAAAAGCTTTCTGTTAGTCTACAAATGCTAGAAACGTAGGTTTGCCTTTGCTTAATCTATCTTCTAAAATAAGTCGTAGGATCAGTATTGCCTCACATGTTCCAACATTCTTACGGAATCCAAACTGATCTTATCCGAGGTTGGCTTCTACCAGTTTTTTCCATTCGTCTGTAAAAAATTCGTCTTATTATTTTGCAGCCGTGACTTATTAAACTGATAGTTCGGTAACTTTCACACCTGTTAACACCTGCTTTCTTGGACTGGAATTATTACATTTTTCTTGAAGTATGAGGGTATTTCGCTTCTCTCATACATCCATGAACCATGGACCTTGCCGTTGGTGGGGAGGCTTGCGTGCCTCAGCGATACAGATGGCCGTACCGTAGGTGCAACCACAACGGAGGGGTATCTGTTGAGAGGCCAGACAAACGTGTGGTTCCTGAAGAGGGGCAGCAGCCTTTTCAGTAGTTGCAGGGGCAACAGTCTGGATGATTGACTGATCTGGCCTTGTAACATTAACCAAAACGGCCTTGCTGTGCTGGTACTGCGAACGGCTGAAAGCAATGGGAAACTACAGCCGTAATTTTTCCCGAGGACATGCAGCTTTACTGTATGATTAAATGATGATGGCGTCCTCTTGGGTAAAATATTCCGGAGGTAAAATAGTCCCCCATTCGGATCTCCGGGAGGGGACTACTCAAGAGGACGTCGTTATCAGGAGAAAGAAAACTAGCGTTCTACGGGTCGGAGCGTGGAATGTCAGATCCCTTAATCGGGCAGGTAGGTTAGAAAATTTAAAAAGGGAAATGGACAGGTTAAAGTTAGACATAGTGGGAATTAGTGAAGTTCGGTGGCAGGAGGAACAAGACTTTTGGTCAGGTGATTACAGGGTTATAAATACAAAATCAAATAGGGGTAATGCAGGAGTAGGTTTAATAATGAATAAAAAAATAGGAGTGCGGGTTAGCTACTACAAACAGCATAGTGAACGCATTATTGTGGCCAAGATAGACACAAAGCCCATGCCTACTACAGTAGTACAAGTTTATATGCCAACTAGCTCTGCAGATGATGAAGAAATTGATGAAATGTATGACGAGATAAAAGAAATTATTCAGGTAGTGAAGGGAGACGAAAATTTAATAGTCATGGGTGACTGGAATTCGAGTGTAGGAAAAGGGAGAGAAGGAAACATAGTAGGTGAATATGGATTGGGGGGAAGAAATGAGAGTGGAAGCCGCCTTGTAGAATTTTGCACAGAGCATAACTTAATCATAGCTAACACCTGGTTCAAGAATCATAAAAGAAGGTTGTATACCCGGAAGAATCCTGGAGATACTAAAAGGTATCAGATAGATTATATAATGGTAAGACAGAGATTTAGGAACCAGGTTTTAAATTGTAAGACGATTCCAGGGGCAGATGTGGATTCTGACCACAATCTATTGGTTATGAACTGCAGATTGAAACTGAAGAAACTGCAAAAAGGTGGGAATTTAAGGAGATGGGACCTGGATAAACTGAAAGAACCAGAGGTTGTAGAGAGTTTCAGGAAGAGCATAAGGGAACAATTGACAGGAATGGGGGAAGGAAATACAGTAGAAGAAGAATGGGTAGCTCTGAGGGATGAAGTAGTGAAGGCAGCAGACGATCAAGTAGGTAAAAAGACGAGGGCTAATAAAAATCCTTGGGTAACACAAAAAATATTGAATTTAATTGATGAAAGGAGAAAATATAAAAATGCAGTAAATGAAGCAGGCAAAAAGGAATACAAACGTCTCAAAAATGAGATCGACAGGAAGTGCAAAATGGCTAAGCAGGGATGGCTAGAGGACAAATGTAAAGATGTAGAGGCTTGTCTCACTAGGGGTAAGACAGATACTGCCTACAGGAAAATTAAAGAGACCTTTGGAGAGAAGAGAACCACTTGTATGAATATCAAGAGCTCAGATGGAAACCCAGTTCTAAGCAAAGAAGGGAAGGCAGAAAGGTGGAAGGAGTATATAGAGGGTTTATACAAGGGCGATGTACTTGAGGACAGTATTATGGAAATGGAAGAGGATGTAGATGAAGACGAAATGGGAGATAAGATACTGCGTGAAGAGTTTGACAGAGCACTGAAAGACCTGAGTCGAAACAAGGCCCCGGGAGTAGACAACATTCCATTAGAACTACTGATGGCCTTGGGAGAGCCAGTCCTGACAAAACTCTACCATCTGGTGAGCAAGATGTATGAGACAGGCGAAATACCCTCAGACTTCAAGAAGAATATAATAATTCCAATCCCAAAGAAAGCAGGTGTTGACAGATGTGAAAATTACCGAACTATCAGTTTAATAAGTCACAGCTGCAAAAAAAACTGGTAGAGGCGGATCTCGGGGAAGATCAGTTTGGATTCCGTAGAAATGTTGGAACACGTGAGGCAATACTAACCTTACGACTTATCTTAGAAGAAAGATTAAGAAAAGGCAAACCTACGTTTCTAGCATTTGTAGACTTAGAGAAAGCTTTTGACAATGTTAACTGGAATATTCTCTTTCAAATTCTGAAGGTGGCAGGGGTAAAATACAGGGAGCGAGAGGCTATTTACAATTTGTACAGAAACCAGATGGCAGTTATAAGAGTCGAGGGGCATGAAAGGGAAGCAGTGGTTGGGAAAGGATTGATACAGGGTTGTAGCCTCTCCCCGATGTTATTCAATCTGTATATTGAGCAAGCAGTAAAGGAAGCAAAAGAAAAATTCGGAGTAGGTATTAAAATTCATGGAGAAGAAGTAAAAACTTTGGGGTTCGCCGATGACATTGTAATTCTGTCAGAGACCGCAAAGGACTTGGAAGAGCAGTTGAACGGAATGGACAGTGTCTTGAAAGGTGGATATAAGATGAACATCAACAAAAGCAAAACGAGGATAATGGAATGTAGTCAAATTAAATCGGGTGATCCTGAGGGAATTAGATTAGGAAATGAGACACTTAAAGTAGTAAAGGAGTTTTGCTATTTAGGGAGTAAAATAACTGATGATGGTCGAAGTAGAGAGGATATAAAATGTAGACCGGCAATGGCAAGGAAATCGTTTCTGAAGAAGAGAAATTTGTTAACATCGAGTATAGATTTAAGTGTCAGGAAGTCGTTTCTGAAAGTATTTGTATGGAGTGTAGCCATGTATGGAAGTGAAACATGGACGATAACTAGTTTGGACAAGAAAGAATAGAAGCTTTCGAAATGTGGTGCTACAGAAGAATGCTGAAGATAAGGTGGGTAGATCACGTAACTAATGAGTAGGTATTGAATAGGATTGGGGAGAAGAGAAGTTGGTGGCACAACTTGACTAGAAGAAGGGATCGGTTGGTAAGACATCTTTTGAGGCATCAAGGGATCACAAATTTAGCATTGGAGGGCAGCGTGGAGGGTAAAAATCGTAGAGGGAGACCAAGAGATGAATACACTAAGCAGATTCAGAAGGATGTAGGTTGCAGTAAGTACTGGGAGATGAAGAAGCTTGCACAGGATAGAGTAGCATGGAGAGCTGCATCAAACCACTCTCAGGACTGAAGACCACAACAACAACAACAACATACATCTTGCTCACCAGATGGTAGAGTTTTGTCAAGGCTGGCTCTCCCAAGGCTATCAGTAGTTCTAATGGAATGTTGTCTACTCCCGGGGCCTTGTTTCGACTTAGGTCTTTCAGTGCCCTGTCAAATTTTTCACATAGTATCATATCTCCCATCTAATCTTCATATACGTCCTCTTCCATTTCCATAATATTTTGCGCTCAAGTACATCGCCCTTGTATAGACCCTCTATATACTCCTTCCATCTTTCTGCTTTCCCTTCTTTGCTTAGGACTGGTTTTCCATCTGAACTCTTGACATTCATACAGCTGGTTCTCTTCTCTCCAAAGGTCTCTTTAATTTTCCGGAAGGCAGTATCTATCTCACCCCTAGTGATATACGCCTCTACATCTTTACATTTGTCCTCTATCCATCCTTGTTTACCCATTTTGCACTTCGTGTCGGTCTCATTTTTGAGAGGTTTGTATTCCTTTTCTGTATTTTTATATTTTCTCCTTTCATCAATTATATTCAGTATCTCTTCGTTACCCTAGGGTTTCTACTAGCCCTCGTCCTTTTACCTACTTGATCCTCTGCTGCCTTCACTATTTCATATCTCAAAGCTAACCATTCTTCTGCTACTGTATTTCCTTCTCCCGTTCTTGTAAATCATTCTCTAATGCTCTCTCTCCACAACATCTGGTATTTTCAGTTTATCCAGGTCCCATCTTCTTAAATTCCCACCTTTTTTCAGTTTCTTCAGTTTTAGTCTACAGTTCATAACCAATAAATTGTGGTCAGAGTCCACATCTGCTCCTGGAAATATCTTACAATTTAAAACCTGGTTCTTAAATCTCTGTCTTACCATTCCAGTGTCTCCAGGCCTCTTCCACGTACACAAACTTCTTTCATGATTCTTAAACCAAGTGTTAGCTATTCTTAAGTTACGTTCTGTCAGATTTGTAACGGGCAGCTTCCTCTTTCATTCCTTATCTCCATTCCATATTCATCTACTACTTTTCCTTCTCTTCCTTTTCCTACTATCGAATTCCAGTCCCCCATGACTATTAAATTTTCATCTCCCTTCACTATCTGAATAATTTCTTTTATCTCATCATACATTTCTTCAATCTCTTGATCATCTGCGGAGCTGGTTGGCATATAAATTTGTACTACTGTGGTAGGCTTGAGCTTGGCGTCTATATTGGCTACAATAATGCGGTCGCTATGCTGTTCGCAGTAGCTTACCCGCGCTCTTGTTTTTTGTTCATAATTAAACCTACTCTTGGACAATAACATTCCTGAAATGGGCTGACCTGCCAAGAGTCCCGACCTGAACCCAGTGGAACAACTGTAGGATGAATTAAACTGTCGACTTCTCTGGTTTCTGATTTTGAAGAAGCATGGGCTACCATTCCTTCACAGACATTCAAACACCTCAATGAAAGTGTCCCCAGCAGATTTGAAGCCGTCATAAAGACGAAGAGTGGACACACCCTGCAGTAGGGGCCAGTGGTAATGGTCCAGATACTTTTGATCAGGCAGCGTATATGTTCCTTCAGTAGTATCAGTAACGCCTTAGAATCACATGTCTAACATGATTCGCACATGTAAGTTTTATTCATATCTTATTTCGCTCTCAATATTTCCCCGGAGTGCAACATTCAGGCAAGTCGTCTGTGATGAGTCACCAGGACACAGCATGTGAAGTCTCGAGCAAAACCGGAGAGTTCTGCAGCTTCCTGACGTGGCTGCGCCACTTTGCTTATCACTTGCAACGCTAAATCGATGATAACGGATGATCCTCGTAAAGCATCTCTTATGTTATGATTGAGATACCCTTGCGCTTTACCAACACGGGTGTGGCTGACGGACGAGAAATGACAGCGCCCAAAGTGTTACGCAATATTTTCTCGCAGCACTTGGCGGTACGGCGAGTCCTAAGTTAAGCTCCTTATCTGTGAACATTGATCCAGTACAGTCTAGCACCCAGCCCGGGTCCGCTAGAGCAGTCCCAGAATATCTGTGTACCGTCAGACCAGCTTCTTCCGTCACCACTGAATCTCTGTTAACTCTGGGCTCACAACACGAGATTATCGCGCGCGAGATAATAGACATGGAGAACCTCATTTACCGTCAGAGTTCCCTAGCACGTTCTTCCCACTCGTTTGGAGCTGTATATTTATTTCCACAGGACAGTACGAGTTCAACTTGTTCGTTTGGAGATCAAACTATACGCATTATTTATCTTATCTTTACTGTTTCGCCAGTAAAACTTTCTTCTCTTTAGTCGCTTTTGAAAATACAAATGCTGTAAACTCAACTTCAAATGTCTCATTTCGATGACGAGTTAAACTTTTAACAAACTAATCACATTGTATCTATTATTCACATTTCTGCCCGAAAATTTTGTCAAACGATAACAACTTCTAAAAGAATTTCCCACATATTAGATTTAAACTGCGAATAGGAATGAAACTACAGTTCATGTTTTAACGTGTAAATAAAGGCTGTGACACATATTAGGAAACTGCGCTGCGCAGTATTGTATGCCTGTTTCTAAAGTTTGTGACGAACTTTACCTCAAGAAAGATCTTTTTGTTTATAATGGGACAAAACATTTGAAGTTACGTTGTATAAAAACAGCTACCATCCGGCAATAACACAACGTTTTTCTTTTTCACTCTGGATAGGAAACATTGCTTTCCACTAGACAAATAATGTTAATATTTTACTAGTTTCAGTATGTTGTGGACGTAAAACTAGTTTTCTACCGAAATTCGTTCTTTGTTAATCCTATGTAGCTTCGTACCAAGATATTACTTAAGCCAATGCACACTCTGAACTGTCAAAACAAACTGTCGCTTACCATTTCCAGTGCTGAAATGAGTGTATGGGCACGTTACGAAAGCCAATAAATTATATGTTTTCACGCTGTACTTTCAGCAGACGTGCAAAAATAACTTAAAATATCGTTCATATATGAACTTCAGTTATAATTTTTTAGAAGAAATAATTTTCAGTCTTATTTACATCTATCTACCTTCAAAAGTCTTTCGGGCAAAAATATAAATTAAAACCCAGGTGTAGGCAGTACTTAAAGTACTGACACTCAAGCGAGACAAACTCATACAAAAATAAATTGATACCGTCTTATATAATCGAAATGTCGATTTCAAATTCGTCAAAAAACTAGACTGTGAGTTAGTAGCTATGTTGTTGTTGTTGTTGTTGTGATCTTAAGTCCTGAGACTCGTTTGATGCAGCTCTCCATGCTACTCTATCCTGTGCAAGCTTCTTCATCTCCCAGTACCTACTGCAACCTACATCCTTCTGAATCTGCTTAGTGTATTCATCTCTTGGTCTCCCCCTATGATTTTTACCCTCCACGCTGCCCTCCAATACTAAATTGGTGATACCTCGATGCCTCAGAACATGTCCTACCAACCGATCCCTTCTTCTGCTCAAGTTGTGCCACAAACTTCTCTTCTCCCCGATCCTATTCAATACTTCCTCATTAGTTATGTGATCTACCCATCTAATCTTCAGCATTCTTCTGTAGCACCACATTTCAAAAGCTTCTATTCTCTTCTTGTCCAAACTATTTACCGTCCATGTTTCACTTCCATACATGGCTACAATCCATACAAATACTTTCAGAAATAACTTCCTGACACTTAAATCTATACTCGATGTTGACAAATTTCTCTTCTTCAGAAACGCTTTCCTTGCCATTGCCAGTCTACATTTTATATCCTCTCTACTTCGTCCATCATCAGTTATTTTGCTCCCCAAATAGCAAAACTCCTTTACTACTTTAAGTGTCTCATTTCCTAATCTAATACCCTCAGCATCACCCGACTTAACTCGACTACATTCCATTATCCTCGTTTTGCTTTTGTTGATGTTCATCTTATATCCTCCCTTCAAGACACCATCCATTCCGTTCAACTGCTCTTCCAAGTCCTTTGCTGTCTCTGCCAGAATTACAATGTCATCGGCGAACCTCAAAGTTTTTATTTCTTCTCCATGGATTTTAATACCTACTCCAAATTTTTCTTTTGTTTCCTTTACTGCTTGCTCAATATAGAGATTGAATAACATCGGGGAGAGGCTACAACCCTGTCTTACTCCCTTCCCAACCACTGCTTCCCTTTCATGTCCCTCAACTCTTATAACTGCCATCTGGTTTCTGCCACCTTTAGAATTTGAAAGAGAGTATTCCAGTCAACATTGTCAAAAGCTTTCTCTAAGTCTACAAATGCTAGAAACGTAGGTTTGCCTTTCCTTAATCTTTCTTCTAAGATAAGTCGTAATGTCAGTATTGCCTCACGTGTTCCAGTACTTCTACGGAATCCAAACTGATCTTCCCCGAGGTCGGCTTCTACTAGTTTTTCCATTCGTCTGTAAAGAATTCGTGTTAGTACTTTGCAGCTGTGGCTTATTAAACTGATTGTTCGGTAATTTTCACATCTGTCAACACCTGCTTTCTTTGGGATTGGAATTATTATATTCTTCTTGAAGTCTGAGGGTATTTCGCCTGTTTCATACATCTTGCTCACCAGATGGTAGAGTTTTGTCAGGACTGGCTCTCCCAAGGCCGTCAGTAGTTCCAATGGAATGTTGTCTACTCCGGGGGCCTTGTTTCGACTCAGGTCCTTCAGTGCTCTGTCAAACTCTTCACGCAGTATCGTATCTCCCATTTCATCTTCATCTACATCCTCTTCCATTTCCATAATATTGTCCTCAAGTGCATCGCCCTTGCATAGACCCTCTATATACTCCTTCCACCTTTCTGCTTTCCCTTCTTTGCTTAGAACTGGGTTTCCATCTGAGCTCTTGATGTTCATACATGTGGTTCTCTTATCTCCAAAGGTCTCTTTAATTTTCCTATAGGCAGTATCTATCTTACCCCTAGTGAGATAAGCCTCTACATCCTTATATTTGTCCTCTAGCCATCCCTGCTTAGCCATTTTGCACTTCCTGTCGATCTCATTTTTGAGACGTTTGTATTCCTTTTTGCCTGCTTCATTTACTGCATTTTTATATTTTCTCCTTTCATCAATTAAATTCAATATTTCTTCTGTTACCCAAGGATTTCTACTAACCCTCTTCTTTTTACCTACTTGATCGTCTGCTGCCTTCACTACTTCATCCCTCAGAGCTACCCATTCTTCTTCTACTGTATTTCTTTCCCCCATTCCTATCAATTGTTCCCTTATGCTCTCCCTGAAACTCTGTACAACCTCTGGTTCTTTCAGTTTATCCAGGTCCCATCTCCTTAAATTCCCGCCTTTTTGCAGTTTCTTCAGTTTTAATCTACAGGTCATAACCAATAGATTGTGGTCAGAGTCCACATCTGCCCCTGGAATCGTCTTACAATTTAAAACCTGGTTCCTAAATCTCTGTCTTACCATTATATAATCTATCTGATACCTTTTAGTATCTCCAGGGTTCTTCCACGTATACAACCTTCTATCATGATTCTTAAACCAAGTGTTAGCTATGATTAAGTTGTGCTCTGTGCAAAATTCTATCAGGCGGCTTCCTCTTTCATTTCTTAGCCCCAATCCATATTCACCTACTACGTTTCCTTCTCTCCCTTTTCCTACACTCGAATTCCAGTCACCCATGACTATTAAATTTTCGTCTCCCTTCACTATCTGAATAATTTCTTTTATTTCATCATACAATTTCTTCGTCATCTGCAGAGCTAGTTGGCATATAAACTTGTACTACTGTAGTAGGTGTGGGCTTCGTATCTATCTTGGCCACAATAATGCGTTCACTATGCTGTTTGTAGTAGCTTACCCGCATTCCTATTTTCCTATTCATTATTATACCTACTCCTGCATTACCCCTATTGGACTTTGTGTTTATAACCCTGTAGTCACCTGACCAGAAGTCTTGTTCCTCCTGCCACCGAACTTCACTAATTCCCACTATATCTAACTTTAACCTATCCATTTCCCTTTTTAAATTTTCTAACCTACCTGCCCGATTAAGGGATCTGACATTCCACGCTCCGATCCGTAGAACGCCAGTTTTCTTTCTCCTGATAACGACATCCTCTTGAGTAGTCCCCGCCCGGAGATCCGAATGGGGGACTATTTTACCTCCGGAATATTTTACCCAAGAGGACGCCATCATCATTTAATCATACAGTAAAGCTGCATGCCCTCGGGAAAAATTACGGCCGTAGTTTCCCCTTGCTTTCAGCCGTTCGCAGTACCAGCACAGCAAAGCCGTTTTGGTTATTGTTACAAGGCCAGATCAGTCAATCATCCAGACTGTTGCCCTTGCAACTACTGAGAAGGCTGCTGCCCCTCTTCAGGAACCACACGTTTGTCTGGCCTCTCAACAGATACCCCTCCGTTGTGGTTGTACCTACGGTGCGGCTATCTGTATCGCTGAGGCACGCAAGCCTCCCCACCAACGGCAAGGTCCATGGTTCATGGGGGGGAGGTTAGTAGCTATAGGGACACAAAAACTTACACCTCTCACATTTCTCTCATGCGTCACATTAAACATACGTCGCTTCAGTTCATAGATGTCTTTACCATGGTGCGGAACCGACAGCAAAACCACAAAGATCAATTATTGTGTTTTGTAACACACTAACAGCTAACTTGGTCTGCTATAGTGTTGTTAAAATGTTGATGCCGCAACTCACATTTTGTGTCGTCCTGTATCATTCTGGATGTGGCTGCCTACACAAAAATATGACTACTCCCTACCTCTCTCTCTCTCTCTCTCTCTCTCTCTCTCTCTATTTGTGTGTGTGTGTGTGTGTGTGTGTGTGTGCGTGTGTGTGTGTGTGTGTGTGTGAGAGAGAGAGAGAGAGAGAGAGAGAGAGAGAGAAAGAGAGAGAGAGAGAGAGCGTGTGTGTGTCAGATATGTACAACAGGTCGGATTCTTACGACGAGGGGCATAAGATCATACTAAAAAGAAAAAAAATAGAGAATTGCAATTTCGATAAAATAGAATACCTTTGTTTGTAAGCTATTATTTAATGATAACGTTTGTTACTTGTTATACATTCAAAAATGTATCGGAAATGCTACCAACTGTGTGGACAAGACATGTTGACAACAAAACTAGTGTTTCTGTGATCGCATTCTACACTGGTGTGCAAAACTTAAGGACGAAAGCAATTTACGCATGATTTGTCACTGCGAAGTAACAGAGCACGGTGAAACTTGGACAATACATAGAAAAAAATGCTACAGGACAGTACAGAAGGTAACTGAAAGAAATAATTAATGAGACGAACAGAAACTACCTTCATTCAAAGACAACAGTTACACTGAAGTCGCCTCGTTTATGATGGTCCCCTGGACATTACAAAAGGCGGGACATGGTTCTTGCAAGGGAACCTCCCCATCGCACCTCCCTCAGATTTAGTTATAAATTGGCACAGTGGATAGACCTTGAAAAACTGAACACATATCAATCAAGAAAACAGGAGGAAGTTGTTTGGAACTATGAAAAAATAAGCAAAATATACAAACTGAGTAGTCCATGCGCAACATATGCAACATCAAGGATAGTGACAGTTCAGGGCAGCCATGGTCCCGTGGTTAGCGTGAGCAGCTGGCGAACGAGAGGTCCTTAGCTCAAGTCTTCCCTCGAGTAAAAAATTTTAATTTTTTATTTTCAGACAATTATCAAAGATCAAGCACTCACACATAATAAACTTCGCTCTCCAAAATTCCAGGACACGTTCAGATTTGATTGGACATATGCAGGATTTGACGGTCTACACACGGAAAAATTTGAAAACGTTAAAAACATGTTTTGACAGAGCACAGGGAAAACTGTGTGACTGTGAAACTGTTGCATTCATTTGTTGCAGTTTATGTGACAAACTCTTATGTCTTCATCACTTTTTCGGGAGTGATTATCACATCCACAAGAAAACCTAAATCGGGCAAGGTAGAAGATTATTTTTACCCATTCGCCAAGTGTACAAGTTAGGTGGGTCGACAACATATTCCTGTCATGTGACGCACATACCGTCACCAGTGCCGTATAGAATATATCAGACGTGTTTTCCTGGGGAGGAATCGGTTGACCTATGACCTTGCAATCAAATGTTTTGGTTCCCATTGGAGGGGCACGTCCTTTAGTCTACTAATCGCATGGTTTTGCGGTGCGGTCGCAAAACACAGACACTAAACTTATTACAGTGATCAGAGACGTCAATGAACGAACGGACAGATCATAACTTTGCGAAAATAGAGAATGTAATGTTTTCACTCGAGGGAAGACTTGCACCTAGGACCTCTCATTCAGAAGCTGCTCGCGCTAACCACGGGATCACGGCGCTCCTGAGCTCACATTATCCTTGATGTTGCCTATCTTGCGCATGGACTACTCAGTTTGTATATTCTGCTTATTTTTTTCATAGTTCCACACAATTTCTTCCTGTTTTCTCGATTGATCTGTGTTCAGTTTTTCAAGGCCTATCCACTGTGCCAACTTATAACTAAATCTGAGGGGGTTGCGATGGGGAGGTTCCCTTGTTAGTAGGGTGTGAGATCACTACGGGGGGAGGGGGGAACAGAGCATGCTCTGTAACGCGCTCCCATGTTGGCCACAAGGTTGGTAAGAACTCCACCAGCGCTGTTGACAACTCCTGGATGGTGGTTGGTCCAGGTAGACGTGCTGCAACACTCTCCTCGCCCACCCCATACGTACTCGATGGAATGTAAGCCTCTGGAACAGGCAGCCCAGTCCATTTCCCGAATATTCTCTCATTTCAAGAGCTTCTCCGTCTCCGCATTCGATGTGGTCGCACATTGTCATCCATAAAAATGAGGTCATGGCCGTATGCACCCCTGAAAAGACGCACATGGGAAGGAGTACAGTGTCACGAAGACGTTGACCGATGAGTGTCCAGTGTTCAAAGATTTGGAGGTCAGTATGCACATGCAACATTGTGTATCTCCACACTATAACACCTGGACCACCAAAGCGATCAAGTTTCACATACTTCAGGATGTTCCCTCATATGGCGAGAGGTGGGAACGCGTAACGCAGCCAGGAACATTGGCGAACATGATCGTTTTGGTGGTCCATGTGTTATGGTGTGGGGAGGCATAATGTTCCATCGGTGTACTGACCTCCAGATCTTTGAACGTGGTACACCCACCTATCAACGTTACTGTGACACTTTACTCCTTCACCATGTGCGTCTTTTCATGTGTGCATTTAACATTGACTTCATTTCTGTGGATGACAGCCGGCCGGTGTGGCCGTGCGGTTCTAGGCGCGTCAGTCTGGAACCGCGTGACCGCTACGGTCGCAGGTTCGAATCCTGCCTCGGGCATGGATGTGTGTGATGTCCTTAGGTTAGTTAGGGGACTGATGACCACAGATGTTGAGTCCCATAGTGCTCAGAGCCATTTGAACCATTTGTGGATGACAATACGCGACCGCATCGAACAGCGTAGGTGGAGGAGTGACTGGAACGAGAGGATATTCCGCGGATTGACTGGCCTGCTCGTTTCCCTAGTTTAAGTTGGGTAGATGTATTACAGCATATTCACATGCACCAAAGACAAGCCAGCAGTTCTCAGCAACGATGGCGTAGGAGTGGAATGTCCTTACCAAACTTGTCGCCAGCATGGGATCACATTGCAGAGAATGCGTTACCGTCCATGGTAATCAAACACCCAATTAAGACCTAGGTCCAAGGAATCATCATAAATCATGATGATATCAGTGTAATTTGTTGTTGTTGTTGTGGCCTTCAGTCCAGAGACTGGTTTGATGCGGCTCTCCATGCTACTCTATCCTGTGCAAGCTTCTTCATCTCCCAGTACCTACTGCAACCTACATCCTTCTGAATCTGTTTAGTGTATTCATCTCTTGGTCTCCCTCTACGATCTTTACCCTCCACACTGCCCTCCAATACTAAATTGGTGATCCCTTGATGCCTCAGAATATGTTCTACCAACCGATCCCTTCTTCTAGTCAAGTTGTCCCACAAATTTCTCTTCTCCCCAATTCTATTGAGTACCTCCTCATTAGTTATGTGATCTACCCATCTAATCTTCAGCATTCTTCTGTAGCACCACATTTCGAAAGCTTCTATTCTCTTCTTGTCTAAACTATTTATCGTCCACGTTTCATACACTCCATACAAATACTTTCAGAAACAGTTTCCTTGCCATTGTCAGTCTACATTTTATATCCTCTCTACTTCGACCATCATCAGTTATTTTGTTCCCCAAATAGCAAAACTCCTTTACTACTTTAAGCGTCTCATTTCCTAATCTAATTCCCGCAGCACCACCCGATTTAATTCGACTACATTCGATTATCCTCGTTTTGCTTTTGTTGATGTTCATCCTATATCCTCCTATCAAGACACTGTCCATTCCGTTCAGCTGCTCTTCCAGGTCCTTTGCTGTCTCTGGCAGAATTACAATGTCATCGGCGAACCTCAAAGTTTTTATTTCTTCTCCATGAATTTTAATTCCTACTCCGAATTTTTCTTTTGTTTCCTTTACTGCTTGCTCAATATACAGATTG
Source organism: Schistocerca piceifrons (assembly GCF_021461385.2). NCBI lineage: Eukaryota > Metazoa > Arthropoda > Insecta > Orthoptera > Acrididae > Schistocerca > Schistocerca piceifrons. The sequence goes on from NC_060149.1 coordinate 126,082,795, forward strand.
AATAACATTGGGGATAGGTTACAACCCTGTCTCACTCCCTTCCCAACCACTGCTTCTCTTTCATGCCCCTCGACTCTTATAACTGCCATCTGGTTTCTGTACAAATTGTAAATAGCCTTTCGCTCCCTGTATTTTACCCCTGACAGCTTCAAAATTTGAAAGAGAGTATTCCAATCAGTGTAATTGTTATTTTGAAATAAAAGTGTCATTTCTGTTCGTCACATTGCGTATTCTTTCATTTACTTACTGTGCTATACTGTAGTAGTTTTTTCTAAGTATGGCCCAAATTTCATCGAGCTATGTTACTTTGCAGTGACAGATCATGCGAAAGTTACTTTCGTCCTTACGTTTTGCACACCACTGCAGGAACTTGAACGCGGTAAACGACGTCGCACGTGCGCTTTGCCGTGTCTTGCTTTCCTTAGAGCTGAGAGGCATATCGTGACGAAATCATTTCCATTTTGTACCCCAAGCCGCAATAACGGCTATTTATGGCTGCGGCTGGCGTAACCCTGCCACGCTTCGTACGATCAATAACGCTAAGATATCCTGGTTGTCTTGCGGACGTCTGGCAGATGAATTTAGTGGTGAACTTCGACCATAAGAACTGCTTTTTTTCTCTTTTAAGAGTCCCCGAATTCCCAAAGGAAAAGTAGATGTCTGACTTTACTGCAGACTAATTTTAAGTGAAAGGCTGAAACGAATATTAGAATTTAATGACTCGTCGACGTACTTACCAATGAAGAAACGAGGAGCAGTCAAATTACAGTACACACACTGGACTAATAATTTCGCTATACATCTAGAAAATTGAGTTTTTAGTAACATATAAGCAGAAACCATGTCTGATCCGCAACATTAGGTGTCTTAGAGACTGAGCGAACAAAATGTCTGACAACCCTCATTTTATCCCCAGTACCGCAAACGAACTTCCTTATTAATATGAGTGGTATGGACTACATTTCCTACGTGAGGACGACTATGGACCTACGTGCTAGTTAACTAGCGGCTCCCGTTCTGCTACGTGAGGATGACTAAGGATTTAGCCGTTAAGCAGCGGTCGCCGTATCTAAATCCATATTAACGGCCGCGAGATTACATGCCTCTACTATGTACCATTGCTTTAGCATGAAACCACCGATGCTGTTGCTAGACAGAGACGTCCAGTGGTACACTGAGGTACTTTTACGAATGCAGTGCATTGTAGCAGTTACTTTCTGCGTTCAAAGCAACAGTCGGCGCGGAGATCGTGCTATGTGAATGTAGGAGATCATTGACAGTGAAAGTTAATATGTCTCAAGTTGTTGCAACGTAAATTTGAGTCTGTACTATTGCTTTTATAAGCCGTTTCGAAACAAAATCACTGGGGAAGTATATAGTTTTTATACAAAATTTATTAAATTTTAGGTCCATTTTTGCTTGTTATTTAGGACTATAATTTCTTTTGGGCACTATGAGTTCATGGAAGTTTCGAGATGTGGTATTCTGTCAAATATATTCAAATATATCACATGAACTGATGGGTGGTTGAAAACTCTGTATACTAGCGGTTCCAAATTGAAAACACCTCATTAAAACAATTGCTTGTTTACTTTTCACTAATTTCTTCTCGTATTCGTTGCCTACTAGGATTATAAAGGTTAATTAAGTGAAAAATTTTAAAATTTTATTTTTTTTCAAGCTGGTGGGACTTAAAGGGTTAAGCAGAGTATAAGGCAGCAGTTGGTCACGAGACCAGTGTCCTACAGGGTGACAGCACAAAGGTGTTTCAAGCAGCAGTTATGTCACGAGCATCTCTATCACTTTCGTCATTCTCGAGTAAAATCATCTGATTGTAGTCTCGTTCAGTACTTCTTATTCATATATAAGAATATTTCTCGAGACACGAGACACATTTTTGCCACACTCACTGTATTAACAAGTATCTGATATCACAATTTGTATTTCGCGGAGTGACTACGTAATTGCTTGTGTTTTGTCTATTAGATACTGCGAAAATATAAACCACATCATTTAGTTTTACTATAATAGCCTTCGTATGTACATTGACGTATTTCTTTAAAAGTTCATTTCAGAGAGGTGTTTGTATGAACCTGGAAGACTGTAGGGTGAGAAATAGTGTTTCCTGCATGAAAGGGCACTGAGAGGATCATATAAGGTCGGTCGTGAACGAATAACATATTTGTAGAAGATGTAGCACACGAAATGTATGTTTACAGGTCATCATCTGCCACACAATTTTACTCATCAAAATATTTCAGCCCCACAAACTGTAGTAACAAATAAGTTCTCCCAGATTATTCTTTAATAATTGCATATTTCATGGGAATTCATTTAGGTTTTCACTTCTCTGTAATTAAAATCAGAGAATATCTCTTTATGTGCAAGAAAAGCAGTGTAACATATCATTTCCTGGCCACCCCTGTGTGCTAACTCTGGCTGCTATTGTAGTTGCAGTCGCCTCGGCCAGTTTCCTGCTGCAATAGGAAAAGGTTTTGTTTGGCCTCAGTATGGAAAACCAGTCTTCCCCTAATCCTCCGAAATGGACGGTGGTTGGAACTAGATAGGCTGATTTCAAGGCGAGATATTTACTCAAGACAGCCAGTGTTTTCCAAAGCTCGTTGTAGTGTGAATTCTGAAGGTTCTGCTAGGAAGTAGTACGTTGCAGAAGTACAGGAAATGGCCTTTAAAAATGCCTAAATTCTGCTCGTGATTTCGATTAGCTGGAAGGCCTATAGATTCAGTAATTTCTCGTGGAGTTTCGGCAGCCCTCGTGGATTAGAGATGGAAAGTCGTGGGCCCTCTGGACCAGAGAGGTGGGTCCCCTCCATATCTGCACTAGCATAGTTCAAATGGTTCAAATGGCTCTGAGCACTATGCGACTTAACTTCTGAGGTCATCAGTCGCCTAGAACTTAGAACTAATTAAACCTAACTAACCTAAGGACATCACACACATCCATGCCCGAGGCAGGTTTCGAACCTGCGACCGTAGCGGTCGCTCAGCCCCAGACTGTAGCCCCTAGAACCGCACGGCCACTCCGTCCGGCCACTAGCATAGTGACAAACACAGAATGTTCTACTGTCATCTCGACGAAAAGGTTTGTACTCGAATCGAAGAATATGCGGGATTGTGATGTTGTCCAAACGTCTTGGTGCGATCTCTCACTAGTAATGTCCCATGGACGAGGTAGTAGACAGAATCGATTGAAGGGTAGCGATTTTAAGGGCAGAGGGGAAAAAAGTGCCACGTTGTGTAGAGTCGTGGGGGCCTGTGTGTTCGGCATCCCTGTTCGTGCTTGCTACTTGGCTGTATGAGTACAGCTGGCTGTGCCAGTCAGGTTTGCTGTAATACAGAGGTTCACCGATATTGCATTCTTTGTGTGCTTAACTCCAAGGAAAAGTTTTTTGGGCAGTTGTGCTTCCACCTATGATTGTGATCGTAGTTCACCAGATTCAATATGAAGGGGCAGTTGGAGTGTCAAAGAGTTCTTGTGCAGTCGTGTGGCGAGCCAGCGATACGTGCTCATCTTAGATCATTGCTTTTGACTCGTACCTTGTTTGTATGACCTGCAGACGGCGCAGACGTATTGGAGCAATAGGGCTCTCTGACGAGAGCTGGGGTCTTAAAGGGGCTTTAATTTCCGAAATATGGAGTTAGTGATCTTTCTTGCTCAATGAGGCTACGTTTTCGATACGGACTGCCTAAAAAATATTCTAAAGTGCACTCCCGTGCGCGGGTTTCCAATTAAGCACTTTCCTGCTCTCGGTGAGTATTGAGTTAGTGAGTGTGGTAGTGTTCGGTAGAAAGAGGACTCAGAGGACAGCGTGGAGCCAATAGCTATTGGAGGCGAGGTTTTCCTCGAATCAAATAAATTTCATTTGTTTCGATGCAAATTGGAGAGTGATGGTTTTGTATGACTCATTCCCTACTGACTGTGAAATGTATTCCTATTTTATTGTTGTTTTGATTTTAGGTGGGCGTTGCCGGTGGACAGTTGGAGGTGGTGTATGAACTGTTGGCAGTGGTCGGATTTCGGGATATTTCTGACATTAGTTGAATTGCTACAGGGTTTTTAGTTATTGACTTTGGAGCTGTGAGAAGTTTAACCCTATCTCGAGGTTCAAAGTGAGACTGGCGACCCTAACTTAGTATGACTGGCATCATAGCAGAGTAGAAAATTAATCGGAGTCCGCCAATAAACGTTCCCAAATGAATCTGCGGCGAAATTCGTCGCGTGATTTGCCTTGCGGGGCTTTTGGTCGCGGCTGCAAGTGGAATTAGGTGTGACGTTACGGAAGTTCTGAGTAACGGATGAGATAACATTTCAACACTAGTTGAGCATGGTTCCGAAACCTTTTTGTCTTCGGCAGTACATTTCAACCCTGTAAGAAAGCTGAGATAGTCACCACTTTCCTCGAATGCTTCAAAATGGTTCAAATGGCTCTGAGCACTATGGGACTTAACATCTGTGGTCATCAGTCCCCTAGAACTTAGAACTACTTAAACCAAACTAACCTAAGGACATCACACACATCCATGCCCGAGGCAGGATTCGAACCTGCGACAGTAGCAGTCCTGCGGTTCCGGACTGAGCGCCTAGAACCGCTAGACCACCGCGGCCGGCCCTCGAATGCTTCATTTCTCCACGGTTATTCTGCAGATTTTCTTCGGTTTGGTGAAACGACTGCGACTCATTTTGAATCTTGACCTCGAAAACGATAAGATCTGGACATGCAGCTATTCAGTCCAGCATTAAACACTCTTACGTATAAATTTTTGCAGCATTCAGCCAGCAATCTAGGAATAAGCTCCTGCAGAGCAGCTACGATCTCATAATAAGAGTCACATGCTCGTTCTTACCATGATAAATAATTGCCGAAAAAGTTCTAAGAGACTGGACTTCCATTCTGAAAGATCAAGGTTCAAATCTTATCCGGCCAGCCACATTCCGATTTTCCAAAAGCTGCGATAGCTCGTTGTGGTTTTGGCATAGTGGTCATAAAGTGAGTGCGGAGGTTGTACTAATACCTCTCCGAGGGTGGAGATAAGGAGTACATAAGTGTGGATGGCGGTAGTGTGGACATGGGCCTGATGGGAGGTATAGCCGGCACTGATGGCAGTCTCAGGTGATTATTTGAGTCTTGACAAGGTCAAACCAGGGACGTAACATCACTCAGCGCGTCAACGGTCGTTCCGAGGTTCCCGTCAGATCACCTGGCCAGTACTTGGATGGGTGGCCGTCCAGATGCGCCGCGCTGGTGGCACTTTCTCCTTTGTCTCTGAGGTGGAGGAGCCAGGAGGTGCGGCGGCGTGGAGTCCGTGATCACCAATCTTTGCGCTAAATGTCCTGGTTTCAACTCCAAATCCTTACGCAGTGTTTCATGACGCGAAGTCATGCTATCCTGTTGATGGTGATTCGTTCATCGGATGGGGAGGTTAAGCTCGGCCACCCACTTGGCGCTCTTCGAGAGTAGATTATGTGCCGAGACCGAGATTCACCCTCTCCCCTCTCTCATCATGACCAACACAACATACACGTGCACACACACCTACCCATTACAGTCACCTACACTCAGCAGATACACTTAAGTACACAGCTCTTATACTTCGTGAAGGAAAGGTACCTGCGGACGCGAAGAATATGGAAAACCTTTCCAATTAAGTGACTGAACCTACCCTTCGGTGTCTCCCAGACATTCACGTCACACGAATTTATTTTACTTAATATCAATCAGTTGTGGCGGCCAGAGTTGCTTACGATGACGCACAAGGTGCCCTTGTCCCGCGCCTACTTCGAAACAATTCATATCTTTGACATCTCTGTGACCAGTGACGATATATGACACCTCGAATCCATCCCGGTGTATGGTAGTAGGTGCGAGTCCATTTGCCCGTTTGAGCCTTGAATGTTCTTACCAACCATTCAGCTTCTAGATTTAACTCAAGGTGGAAACTTTAACTTTGTGTTCTGCCTTACGGCAGGTCTTGTCATGGGGGAAGCCTCGTCAGAGAGGTCCACCACATGAGCGTCTAGGGAAGTGATTCCAGTGGTGGTGTCCCTTTGCCTTCCACTGCTGATGATGAAATGATAATGAAGAAAACATAACACCGAGTCCCTGAGCGGGGAAAATCTCCGACCCAGCCGGGAATCGAACCCGGGCTCCTTGGCGTGACAGGTCGCCGCGCTGACCACTCAGCTACCGGGGAGGACTCAAGGTGGAAAGGAGTGGTGATTTTTTTCACAAAAGGAAAGGGACTCAGCCCGTTTAAACAGTGAGCTGCTGTCGGATATGATGGAGTGTGGCGCTTCTTCTAAGGCAAGGGCGGACAGACGTTGCACGTGCCTCGTGGGGTGGGTACACGGTTGCAAGCTAAAAGATTTACTTTTTGCCCAACTGTGAGCGAGCGGGTTCAGCATTACCTCAGCAAACAGGTCGACAGCGCGCGTTGAGGTATGTTATAAACAGGTCGACTGCGCACGAGTGTTTTATTTGCCACTTTGTAATGTCTGCATTGAACTGTTATCATTAATCACTTCCTCCGAGTGGGTAAAAAGGCCGAGCTGTGTGTGCCAGTTCCTAGTCCTCGTATGTAACCAGCAGGTTAGAAATGTATTGCAACATTCCTTTGAAGCATATGACAAGTGAAAGAGGCCATAAGTTGATCGTTGTTGGAAGCAACAAATTTCGGAAAGATAGAGAAACACAACGTGCAGTAGCATGCAGGTGCACAGTAAAAACAAGTCACGTGTTTACTTAAACGATTCTTCAACCCACATTCTGTATACAAATGAAGTCAGTCATAACAATGAAAACATTGCTACTTAAATAGACAAACAACTTACAATAGTGCAAAATGGAAGACTATTAGTGAATTATATGAGAGACCATACATATGACTGGTCTAGCGTAGCGGTGGCAGAGTCATAAACCTCTTAAAATAGGAAGGAAAATGCTGTAATGCCAACTTGTGTTTTCCTTCGCGTGCAGTTGATTAAAAGTGATCACCACGCGCAGTTGATCTACACTCCTGGAAATGGAAAAAAGAACACATTGACACCGGTGTGTCAGACCCACCATACTTGCTCCGGACACTGCGAGAGGGCTGTACAAGCAATAATCACACGCACGGCACAGCGGACACACCAGGAACCGCGGTGTTGGCCGTCGAATGGCGCTAGCTGTGCAGCATTTGTGCACCGCCGCCGTCAGTGTCAGCCAGTTTGCCGTGGCTTACGGAGCTCCATCGCAGTCTTTAACACTGGTAGCATGCCGCGACAGCGTGGACGTGAACCGTATGTGCAGTTGACGGACTTTGAGCGAGGGCGTATAGTGGGCATGCGGGAGGCCGGGTGGACGTACCGCCGAATTGCTCAACACGTGGGGCGTGAGGTCTCCACAGTACATCGATGTTGTCGCCAGTGGTCGGCGGAAGGTGCACGTGCCCGTCGACCTGGGACCGGACCGCAGCGACGCACGGATGCACGCCAAGACCGTAGGATCCTACGCAGTGCCGTAGGGGACCGCACCGCCACTTCCCAGCAAATTAGGGACACTGTTGCTCCTGGGGTATCGGCGAGGACCATTCGCAACCGTCTCCATGAAGCTGGGCTACGGTCCCGCACACCGTTAGGCCGTCTTCCGCTCACGCCCCAACATCGTGCAGCCCGCCTCCAGTGGTGTCGCGACAGGCGTGGATGGAGGGACGAATGGAGACGTGTCGTCTTCAGCGATGAGAGTCGCTCCTGCCTTGGTGCCAATGATGGTCGTATGCGTGTTTGGCGCCGTGCAGGTGAGCGCCACAATCAGGACTGCATACGACCGAGGCACACGGGGCCAACACCCGGCATCATGGTGTGGGGAGCGACCTCCTACACTGGCCGTACACCATTGGTGATCGTCGAGGGGACACTGAATAGTGCACGGTACATCCAAACCGTCATCGAACCCATCGTTCTACCATTCCTAGACCGGCAAGGGAACTTGCTGTTCCAACAGGACAATGCACGTCCGCATGTATCCCGTGCCACCCAACGTGCTCTAGAAGGTGTAAGTCAACTACCCTGGCCAGCAAGATCTCCGGATCTGTCCCCCATTGAGCATGTTTGGGACTGGATGAAGCGTCGTCTCACGCGGTCTGCACGTCCAGCACGAACGCTGGTCCAACTGAGGCGCCAGGTGGAAATGGCATGGCAAGCCGTTCCACAGGACTACATCCAGCATCTCTACGATCGTCTCCATGGGAGAATAGCAGCCTGCATTGCTGCTAAAGGTGGATATACACTGTACTAGTGCCGACATTGTGCATGCTCTGTTGCCTGTGTCTATGTGCCTGTGGTTCTGTCAGTGTGATCATGTGATGTATCTGACCCCAGGAATGTGTCAATAAAGTTTCCCCTTCCTGGGACAATGAATTCACGGTGTTCTTATTTCAATTTCCAGGAGTGTATTTCGAAAAGCTACCTCGCGCACAGTTGATCACTTTAGGACTAAGTAAAATTTCGGGTCTGCGCGCGGTTGGGATCACCTGGGTTCGTGAATACACAACGATGTACGTGCGCGTCGTTCGCGTAGACTACGGCAGGCCCCGAGGTACGGGGACAGCTCTCAGGTAACGGCAATGTAATACCTTTCTTAAATGGCGAAGATTTTTTTAAAAAAAATATTGACTTTCGGGACGTGTCAATGCAGCCATCTCAATAGTAGAATGTCAGTATTGACGACACGAACGTGAGGACAACACAACACCAGTCCCCGAGAGGAAAAAACCTCTGACTCGGCTGGGACTCGTACCTGGGTCCCGTCGGTTAGCAATACGCCGCGCTGACCCGAGATGGATGATGCCGAAGATGATGAGAAGCGATCACTTGACAGTGTACGTTATATTACAATCAATAGAAAATACACTGCCAATAAAAGAAACGGAGAAGTGGATATCTGGTGTCGTTTAAAATGTGATGGTAGTATCAGCTTTTCTTTGTGCGAAATAATGAAAATTCGATATGTTTAACATGTGGCTCTATACTCGTTGGTCAGCTGAAGTTTGGTATAGAAGGTCATTATGTTTCAAAAGGGTGAGAACAGCTTAATTTAAGATCCTGAACGGATGGGAAAATTAACTAATCTTAAAAAGACGAAACCTGGCGAATCTGACTTAAGCTGTTTTTGTCACGAGAAGTCTACAATTTTCTTTCGGTATGTTTCACATCTAACTGCTGTAGTATTTTATGTAGCAGTATCTTCAATATCTCAGGGCGACAGTAATGACAGCCCAGCGGTACGTGCAAGTTACAAGATTGCACCTAATATAGCAAGAGCTGGAAAACCATTTGCTGACGTGGAGTCCATAAATAGAGCATCAATGACGCTGCAGATCTCATCAATGACGCTGCAGATCTTTTGTGCCCACTGAATGTAAATCGTCTGGAGCAACCAGCCTTTCACCGCGGGCTATACGTCGCCGCCTAAGTGCTACGTCTGGTGACGTTTATCGACAATTAATAAGCAAAGCAGGAGATCCCGGGTTCGAGTCCCGGTCGGGGCACACATTTTCAACTGTCCCCGTTGACTTATATCAACGCCCTGTATGCAGCTAGGGGTATTCATTTCACTGTAATAAGTAAAGTCCAAGACTTCATAGCATTTTCTGTCGCATTTAATGAGTCGACAGACTTTACAGACCCATATGTCTAATAAACACATTAGATAAGAAACTTCCTGGCAGATTAAAACTGTGTGCCGGACCGAGACTCGAACTCGGCACCTCTCAGAATTGAAGCCGTGAGGAGGGGTCGTGAGTGGTAGAGCATTTGCCCGCGAAAAGCAAAGCTCCCGAGTTCGAGTCTCGGTTCGGCACAGTTTTAATATGCCAGGAAGTTTCATATCAGCGCACACTCCGCTGCAGAGTGAAAATCTCGTTCTGGAAACATTAGCTGAGGTTCAAGAGAGACTCCTACGTGACCGCCTGCAAGCAGGCCCACTACGGCCTTAGCTCACAGCAAATAGGCTTCGGAGAAGGCGAACCATTCGATGATGCTATAAACAGAGCACTCACAGTAGTCTCAGAAACCACACGTAACTACTTAACCGGCGGCTGTGACCGAGCGGTTCTAGGGGCTTCAGTCCGGAACCGCGTTGCTGCTACGCTCGCAGGTTCGAATCCTCGGGCTTGGATGTGTGTGATGTCCTTAGGTTAGTTAGGTTAAGTAGTTCTAAGTCTATGGGACTGATAACCTCAGATGTTAAGTCCCATAGTACTTAGAGCCAATTGAACCATTTCAGCTACTTAACTGCAATTACCATAGGTGCTGTTGACAATCTCTGATGGCCTGAAATGTTCATGAGACTTAAAGAACTGGAGGTATCTGAGACACCGTAGCACAATTTCCTAGACTACTGTCGGACATGGACTTAGAATGGCGCTCGAGCAGTCGCAAAATTATTAAGAAAATAACCAAGGGATTGTCCGAAACGATCGATCTGTGAGCCCAATTTCTGGAATATCTTCACTGAACCCTTCCTTCATGTACTGGAAAGAGACACGAGAGCGGGTGAAGTAGTCGAATCAAGTGACAACAGAGACCCTCTAGAAGTGGAAAGCTTCACACAGTTACATAGTGGTGCAACACGAACTGGCTAACAGTCGCAAACAATGGAAGTACATACATTCTAATGAAAGTATCACCGAAAACTAATCCCTGCATTAAACTTGTCAACACAGTCATTAAACGTAAAATAATAGCAACATATTTTTGGATAGAATTGGACCAGAGGCATAATTTGTACGAACATATAAAACTGACAACAGATAAAGCAGGAAAAATACTACACAAACTAGCTCGAATCAACTCGGCCAATTATAGATTATCCACCACACTGACACGAACGTACCACTGTGCACCCTTCAAATTAGTACTGAGCTTTACTTCGAATGCATGGGCACATCTTCTAAAACCCGCCATGAACAAAACAGCTGTCAGGCGAAGGCAGAGGAATGTGCTAATAAGAATATCTGCAGCGTTTGGTACCGCATCAGCGGAAGCACTGTATTTGGTACTAGGAATATACCCAGCCGACATAACGATCGGACGTCGCCCAACATCATACTGTTTCAAAATGGGCAGACCTGACAGGACTGAACAAATCAATGGAGTACCAATTCACAACAAGCTTCAATTCAAACTCTGACGGATGGAGACTTGAAAAGAAGAACGGGACGTTAGTGGTTAGGAGCACCGTGTATGCACCATTCATTGATTTACAGGAGCAGCTGAAGATGAACTACGCCAATCCCAATCGTGGCATGGTTCACTTTCTGACCGGACACGGCCCTTATCCCATGCACTTACCCCGCATTACACAGTAACGCCGCAAACTGTACACGCTGGGCAATTTGAAACTCTGAACACACCGACCTGACCTGTAGGCTGTTCACTAATCTAGGGTAAATAGGACAACACAGAAACGCATTAAAACACATGCAACCTAGGGCATAACGAAGACGCGTCAAACTCACTTAACACTTTAGACGACACAATCTCTTCAGCACTCTACGCTCAGTACCTAACCAGACGACCGTGTCACCGATTACAAAATATACAACACTAAAACAGATTTCATAGGGTAGAAAAACGATGACAAAAGACGAATGCACAAAAGTCAATACGCACATGAAACGTAATGGAGACAAGCAAATACACACTACTAACATACAAATAGATGTAACAAACGACTGTAAAATAAGCCTAGTAATAGTCTCAAACATATAAAGGGCATAAATAATAAATTTAGATAATTGCAACTGATTGCACGGCAAAGTACCACCTTAAATCTGTTCAAAGATAAATAGTTTTATAACAATTACAATAGCACATACATTTAACAAGCAAGAAACATAACATAGCCAGAACAAGTACAACTTAAAATTTATCGTCGGGATTATAAAAATTAAGAATATGAAAGGCGTCCGGAAGTCAATGGTTCGAGGAACAATACCGAGACTTTCACGCCCGGACTCCTACTGTGGTGGGACAAACCTTTCCCCTCTACCCTACCATGTCATCTTCTAATTTTCTTCTTAAATTCAAATATTATGATTTCCTCGTTCACGTTTATATACATTTTTGTTCAAAGAGTATCACTGTAAAGCTGCATCACGTAAACAATAACAAGGAAAGAGAAAAACAAAAAATCATAAAACGTCCGCCTCAACGTGACAGGGATAATCTTTCGCTAACTTACGAACACCAACAGACAATAAGAAATTCGGCAGCCAGCCACAAAAAACACAGCAGAAATAAAAAATCCACAGACGTGTCAGACCCTACGCAATTATGTCTGAGGCATGGACGCTGATCTGCACGTAACTGGGGACTTTTTTTGACATGATAGCTTTAAAGGGTACTACCACTATCGCGTACATACTACAGTGAAGAGCCAAAGAAACTGGTACATCTGTCTACTATCGTGTAGGGGCCCCGCGAGCACGCAAAAGTGTCGCAACACGACGTGGCATGGACTCGACTAATGCCTGAAGTAGTGCTGTAGGGAACTGACACCATGAATCCTGCAGGGCTGTCCATAAATCCGTAACAGTACGAGGGGCTGGAAATCACTTCTGAGCAGCACGTTTCAAGGAATCCCGGATATGCCCAATAATGTTCATGTCTGCTGAGTTTGGTGGTCAGCGGAAGTGTTTAAACTCAGACGAGTGTTCCAGGTACAACTCTGTAGACATTCTCGACGTGTGGGGTGTCGCATTGTCCTGCTGGAATTGCCCAAGTCCGTCGGAATACACAATGGACATGAATGGATGAAGGTGAGCAGACAGGATGCTTACATACGTGTCGCCTCAGAGACGTATCTAGGTGTATCAGGGATCCCATATCACTTCAACTGCACACACCCCACACCATTGCAGAGCCTCCACCAGCTTGAACAGTCCCCTGCTGACATACAGGATCCATGGATTCATGAGGTCGTCTCCATACCCGTACACGTCCATCCTCTCGATACAATTTTAAACGAGACTAGTTCGACCAAGCAACATGTTTCCAGTCATCAACAATGCAATGTCGTTGTTGCCAAGCCAGGTGGGGCATAAGGCTTTTTGTCGTGCAGTTATCAAGGGTACACGAGTGGGCCTTCGGCTCCGAAAGCCCATATCGATGATGTTTCGTTGAATGGTTCGCACACTGACACTTGTTGATGGCTCAGCATTGAAATCTGCAGCAATATGCGAAAGGGTTGTACTTAAGTCATGTTGAATGATTCTCTTCAGTCTTCGTTGGACCCGTTCTTGCAGGCTCTTTTTCCGGCCGCAGCGATGTTGGAGACTTGATATTTTACAGGATTCCTGATATTCACGGCACACTCGTGAAATGGTCGCACGGGAAAATCTCCACTTCATCGCTAACTTGGAGATGCTGTGTCCCATCGCTCGTGCGCCGACTACAAGTTCAAACTCATTTAAATCTTGATAACCTGCCATTGCAGCAGGAGTAACCGTTCTAACTGCGCCAGACACTTGTCTTATATATAGGAGTTTCTGACGGCAACGCCATATTCTGCCTGTTGGCGTATCTGTGTATTTGAATACGCATGCCTATACCAGTTTCTTTGACGCTTCAGCGTAAAGGCCATCGAAGAAGCTATCTTCTGTTGGTTTACACTGGGAATATTTGGTGACAACAGACCGAGCACATGCAATGAAAGGGGAGCAAATGAGATTTGCTGGATAGCTTGGAAAGAATCTGTGGCGCACAGAACAATCGTTGTACAGCATTCATTGCACTTTGCACCAAGAGGTACTCTGTGCAAAAGCGGCAAAATTAGATTACGTCATGCAAGTGGATATTCAGGTAGTCAGTTATTTGATTTTCCGTGGTTTAACACACTAAGAGTTCCATGTACTTTTAGTTGAATTTGGGGCCGAGTCCTGTATCATCCCATGTCACAGCGAAGTCCGGTGACTTAGCCGCGGCAAATCACTGAACAGATTTTTTTGAGTTGAGAATGCTAATAAACGAGTTTTTAAATACCAAAAGAAGGCATGACCCTAAATTAGAAGATCCAGAGTGAGCTGCCGACGTTGCATTGTTACTGGACATTACGGGACAAATAAATGCTTTAGACACTAGCTTGCAAGGTCAAAATCAATTAATTTGTGAAATGAGTGAAAACGTGCATGCTTTCGCGAGACATCTTGCGTTATGCGATAGACAGCTTTCATCAGAGAATGCAGCGCGTTTTCCTACTTGGATAATGGTATTATTAAGTTATTTATAAACCAAAGGGTCGCCAGGTGGAACACACAGCCATGAATAGGTAAGAGGAGGACGCATTGTGACTCACTTTAGTTTCAGTTTCATCTAATGTACTTTCTATTCGCTATGAACGGGAGGGCAACTTGAACACGCTATTGAGGACAAGAATTTGATCGAGGACCTGCAACGGAACAACTTTTTTAATGAACAACGGTCTGATATCCGAAGTGGGAGAAGTACGAAATCAGTCATTACAGTGTTCACAAATATGGTATGTGAAGCTCTTCGCAAGGATGGCTGTGTTACAGGAAAATTTTTACACTGGTCCAAGCTTTTGACGCAGCTTATCGTAAAATATTACTAAACAAGCTAGAAGCATTATGTGTAAGAGGAACAGCAAAAGAGTGCTTCCAGTCTTACCTGGAAAACAGGGTACAAAAGATAGAGATAGTTAACATACCTGCTAATGATGAATTTTTAGTAAAACAGTAGTCAGACAAGAAGCTTATAAACATATATGTCCCTCAGGGTAATGTATGGGCTCCAATCCTGTTCTTAATTTATACCAATGCCTTCACAGACACTATAAGACGTGGAGAGAAAGTTCTGTTTGCCGATGACAGCAACAACATTGTCATTGATTAAAAAGCAGAACTACTATCAGAGAAAGCAAAATAAACACTCAAGAATGTTTACTATTCGGCAATATGTAATAAATTGAGGCTAAAAAATGGTTCAAATGGCTCTGAGAACTATGGAACTTAACATCTGACGTCATCAGTCCCCTAGAACTTGGAACTACATAAATCTAACTAACCTAAGGACATCACACACATCCATGCCCGAGACAAGATTCAAACCGGTGATCGCAGCGGTCGCGCGGTTCCAGACTGAAACGCCTAGAGTCGCTCGGCAACACCGGCCGGCAAATTAAGACTGAACATAAAAAAAACAAACAGTATGCTCTTCAGTATGAAGACAGAAAACAACTGCGTGGCATTAAGCATAGATGATAAATCCATAGATTTTGCAACAAACACAAAGCTTTCAGATATGAAAATTGACTATCAGCAAGCATGTAATTAGCACACAAAGATAATGACAAAAAAGATGAACTCAGTATGTTATGCGCTTAGGGTTTTAGCATCAAATTGTAACAGTCAATGTCTTGTGGTGACATACTGTGCCTACATGCACTCTATTCTTAGCATGGGATTCGTTTCTGGTGTTCGAGGGCACAATAGGTTGACATAGTTTTTAAACTACAGAAAAGAGCCGTAAGAAGAATAAGGAGAAGCAGTAGTCGGGCTCATTGACAAGAGCTATTTTAAAAAATGGGTTTACTTACTGCACAGAGTAAGTGCATCTACCAATCTGTTGCGCAAATAAGTGAAAACGTGCTATTCCAACAACAGTTCCTCATTTAAACATGCAATTAGATATACTTTGGACTTTCATTTACCGAGGAAAAACAAACGAAAAACTCAGAGCAGCATATTCTATCAGACAGTGGTTAGTTGGTTGATTGGTTGGTTGTTTGGTTGGTGGATTCAGGGGACGGGACCAAACAGCGAGGTCATCGGTCCCATTGGATTAGGGAAGGATGGGGAAGGAAGTCGGCTGTGCCCTTTCAAAAGAACCATCCTGGCATTTGCATGAAACGATTTAGGTAAAACACGGGACGTGGATTTGAACCGTCATCCTCCCGAAGGCGACACCAGTGAGCGAAACACTGTGCCACTTCGCTCGGTATCAGATAATGAAATTATACGCTGAAGCGACAAAGAAACTGGTATAGGCATGCGTATTCGAATACAGAGGTATGTAAGCAGACAGAATACGGCGCTGCGGTCGGCAACGCCTATGTAAGACAAGTGTCTGACACAGTTGTTAGATTGGTTTTCAAGATTTAAATGAGCTTGAACGTGGTGTTATAGTCGGCGCACGAGCGATAGGACACAGCACCTCAGAGGTAGCTATGAAGTGGGAATTTTCCCGTACGATCTTTTCACGAGTGTACCGTGAATATCAGGAATCCAGTAAAACATCAAATCTCCCACATCGCCGAGGCCGGAATCCCGTTCTTACGCCACCAACTACGACTCAAGAGAATCGTTCAACGTGACAGAAATGCAACCCATCCGCAAATTACTGCAGATTTCAATGCTGGGCCATCAGCTAGTGTAAGCGTGCGAACTATTCAACGAAATATCATAGATATGGGCTTTCGGAGTCGAAGGCTCACTTGTGTACCCTTCACGACTGCGTGACACAAAGACTTGCGCCTCGACTGGACCGGTCAACAACGACATTGGACTTTTGATGGGTGGAAACATGTTGCCTGATCGGACGAGTCTCGTTTCAAGTTTTATAGAGCGGATGGACGTGTACGGGTATGGAGACAACCTCATGAATCCATGGACCCTGCATATCAGCAGGACAGTTGAGGTGATATGGGACGCTTGATAGTCTAGATACGACTCTGAGGCGATGCGTACGTAAGCAGCCTGTGTGATCACCTGCATCCATTTTGACGGACTTGGGCAATACCAGAAAGACAATGCGACACCCCACACGTCCAGAATAGCTACAGAGTGGTTCCAGGAGCACTCTTCTAAGTTTAAACACTATCGCTGGCCACCAAACTCTCCAGACATGAACATTATTGAGCATATCTGGGATGCCTTTCAACGTCCTATTCAGAAGAGATCTCCAGTCCTCGTACTCTTAAGCATTTATGGACAGCCCTGCCGGATTCATGGTGTCAGGTCCCCCAAGCACTACTTCAGACATTAGTCGAGTCCATGTCACGTCGTGTTGCGGCACTTCTGCGTGCTCGTGGTGGCCCTACACGATATTAGGCAGGGGTACCAGTTTCTTTGGCTCTTCAGTGTAGCCCAAGAAGATGAAAAAGGTTACTAAAAATACATCTGTTTCAAAAGGCACCAAAACATTTATCACAAGTAAAGCATACTATACAAGCAGAGAGATTCGAGCCCACATGGAGGCTAACCGGCATTCGTTTTTCCCGCGAACTAATGGGCAACTAGAACAGGAATGGGTGGAAATGACAATGACGGGGTAAGTCTGGGAGAGTTGAAGCACTAGGTGAGCGAGACCAGTGGCATATTTCACAAATGTGACGCCGGAGAGCAGCTCCCTGCTCCTTGCAAGGAAGATCTTTTGTGAAGGTGCAAAAGTGTTGCTGTCATTTTCATGTTAGTTCTGCAGAAAAATTACATTCTCTGTTTTGATAAGCCGTAGTGTTTTATTGAGTACTTGCATAATTTTAGTGTTATGGCTTAGTTCCCACAAAACTGATGCAGTTTTTTTACTTCGAGCTTGACGTATGTGTAGGCATGAAAGTAACCTAAAATACCCACCGAGTTCGCCGCCTACAGACAGAAGCCGGGTTGGTCCATCCCTCCCAGACAATAGGGAGAGATAGACTACTTTTTTTGATGTGGGCCAGATGGACTACAATTAAATTTACCTTCAAGGCATGTGCAACAATCAACAAATTAGAAACTTCTATACAGACCAACCACCCACTTCAAAGCTCGTCAAAAGACCTACTGATTACAAGAACAGCAAAAGAGCAGAGCTATCTGAACAAGTCAAATTCCTTCACTGATACGACCTGAGACTCCACTCCTACTAAACCTGAAACTTTCAAGATTACCACCTCAAAACTAATTACTCCAAACCAAAACAGACAAATCTTTTGGAATAAATATCACCTGTTTCTACAATTGATAAAGCCATGGATTTTAAGAGGAACGTAGTAGATGTATCGAGAGGACTAAACTCTGCTGAAAATATTGAAACTGTAAAGAACAAGAGGTATAAGAAAAGAAGGGAAACAGAAAAAGTATATAAAGATCATCAAAGAGAAATAATAGTGAAGAGAAAAACAGACTGAATAAGCTCAATGAGAAAAATACTACAAGTAGTTCACAGTGTTCATCAGACGCAGACGTTGCGGTGGATTACGGAAATAACTTTGATGAATGAGATACAGATGAATGTGTTGGCTGTGATGAAATCTATTACAAAACTAATAAAAATTACGATTGGATTCAGTGTTTTGTCTGTTCACGATGGTCAACATTTGGTAATAAGCCTAACTGCTATGGTTACTTCCACAGAGTAATGCTTGAACAAACCCAGCAACTCATTAGAAAAGTCAATGTTCACTCAAAAATGTTCACTCAAGGTTTATAATAAACTTATAAAATTGTTTTGGGCTAAAATACTTAATAGTATAATTCTGTAGTCATCGCAAAAATATGAAATTTTGATTGGCTCTTCTCTCCATGCATAGCCATCCTTATATTGTCTATCTCTCCCAGTACACTATTGCAGATCACCCATTCACCTGTGGATGAGATGGACCACTCATGTATATTTTCATTGTATCATATCTCTTGTATTTTAACTGGCAATGCCGTAATAATATATTGTACGAGGGTTATTCCAAAAGTAAGGTCCGATCGGTCGCGAAATGGAAACGACTATGAAAATCCGATAAAGCTTTGCACAGATGTGTTGGGTAGTGTCTCTAGTATAACCCCAGTTAGCATCACGTCGCTCTTCTCATTTCTGAGCTCGCAGTGAGTGCGTAAAGACGTCTAGAAAATAGTGTCTGCCGCCAAGTACGAGGGCCTGGTGAGAAATTTCGCCTGAAGCTATGCAGCCAACATTACATAACTGTCGTGCTGTTTCGTCTTCACGACAATTCTCAGCCGCATTCTGCAGGGGCAATGAAGATGCTCCTGCATCGTTTTCAAATGGAAATGTTAGATTACCCACAATACAGTCCGCAATTGTCTCCCCCTGAGTTTCATCTCTGGTCACATGAACCGCTGTCTTTGACGACAACATTTTGACACAGACAACGAGGTGTAGGCCAGCGTGGAGAATTGGCGGAAAGCACTGGCGGCAGCCTTCTATGATGAGGCTATTGAAAAGTTGGTACAACGCTATGATAAAAGTCTAAGTCAGAACGGCGACTACGTAGAGAAGTAGCTGAAAGGTGTAGCTAATTGTTACAAGTAAAACATTTCTGATGTTCACTGTGGTTTCAATTTGGCAATCAATCGGACCTTACTTTTGGAATAACCCTCGTATTTAGGTTTATACGACACGCCATAAGAGACATGCTGCTAGAAGTAAAAAAAATTAGAACACACAAATTTTATACTAAAGAAGAATGTGACCGAACTCTCCTGGACTTACCCTACACAAAGTACTCTCTACCACACACTGCAAGTTGGCTTGCGTTGTATAGATGTAGATGCAGAAAGACTGCTTCGAGTAGTGCTCATCAGGAATACATTGCCACTTCCAGATCAGATCTGATACTTGACCTATGACCTTTTATGAAGGCCTTCCATCCTCTGTACCCCACCCCTTCAGTAACCATAACCCCATCGCTCTCCCTCCTATCTCCATCCCCTGCCACTCCTTTTCCCCACCAATACCCCTACCCTTCCCTCCTCCTCTCCGTGCCCCCATGCCCACCCCTTTCCCTCATCCCTCTCTCTTCATTTACCTCCCCCTTTCTCCCCACTCCCAAGCCATACCTTTCCCTTGTCCTTATCTGTAACCCTTTCTTGAAAATAGACCAAACAGACAGCTTCTAAGCCAACACATACATACTGAGCACTCCCAATCAGAGCTCAGTATTTTACTTTTCAATCATACTCTTCAACTCCTTCTTAACCCACGTCCCTTTCTTGGAAACAAGTCAATCAGAGAACTTCTGAGTCATTTGTGTTACCCTAGCTATCACAGCTCAGTATTTTACTGCCATAAAATTAAAACAACTGTCAGAGAGCTTGCTATGATAAGGCTGATCAGGGCATAAAATCATTCTCATCCAGTGGTGATGGAAATGGCCCAATTATCTGCCTTACAGGTTGGAACAGGAATACACTTCGCTTGTCAGCATGCAGACAACTTTTTGTGCAAGCACTCTCTGAAAGCTATATGTGATATAATCAGGGTAATTTTATACACGAATGAAGGAGCTGGAATATTCTGTCTGCTACGAAGGTTGAAATGGGCATTCCAGGTATAGATCACAAGAAAAACACTGAGATTTGTAGTTCATAATATATTATGAAAGTTTTTCAGTACATTTTCTTCAGACATCGATTGCATCACTTTCACATCCATAACCACCATGTTACAATTACATTTTCATAGCCATAATTGTCTATAACATCTAGATTCCAATTTCAGTCATTGTTACCATTACATCTTTTCTGTATCTACGGCATACAGATTGCCTTTCGTATAGCTAACAATCAGGGAACTTAATGCTTCATCTACTCACTGTCGACTGCTTCTTAGAAACGAGGGTTGTTGTACATTCAACTACTAAGCTTTGCCTAGTTTTTCACAGTAGTATTCCAAAGATACACAAAAATGAGATACTTCAATACTTCTGATTTTTTTCAGGGGGAGGAAAGGAGGGGGGAGCGAATAAGAAAACAAGCTTAAATTTCTTGTTGATTTATGCATATGCACTTACACACAGAAAACAAATATTTCTTAGTATTTGTTTGGTACAGTTCTCATAGTATCTAATCTAATTTTTTAACTTAAAAATTAAATTAAAATCACCTATTTTTTCAGTCAGTTTTTCGATAAATACAAAGACGGTATATTCTCGAATTCTAACACATACATAATTTTTTCCTGTAGAAAAGGTCAGCTCATTTTGTACTATCACAAACAGTACGTGAACTTTCTCCTCCGAATTATGAAACATTCTGTTGACTCCCACATACTTTGGGAATAACCACCATCGTGATTAAATAAGAGAAATCAAGCTTGCATGGAAATATTTGGGATTCATTTCTCCCAAATACCATTCGAGAGTGGAATGGTTGAGAAATCTACATCTATATCCACATATATACTCCGCAACCCGCCGTGTGGTTCGTAGTCCTTATGCGAAATTTACGTTAATGGCAACAGAATCGTCATGCAGTCACCTTCAAATGCCGGTCTTTAAATTTTCTCAACAGTGGCTCGAAAAGAACGTCTTCTCTCCAGGCATTCCCATTTCAGTTCACGAAGCATCTCTGAAATACTCGTATGTTAATCAAATCTGCCGATAACAAATCTAGCAACCTGCGTCTGAATTGCTTCGATGTCTTTCTGTAATGCGACTTAGTGGGAATTACAAACATGCGTGCAGTGCCCAAGAATGGGTCGTACTAGTGTTCTATACGTGGTCTCGTTTACAGACGAACCACACCGTACTCAAATTCTCCCAATAAACCGAACTCAACCACTCGCATTCCCTACAATCGTCGCTGGGTGCTCGTTCCATTTCATATCACTTTGGAACATTACGCGTAGATATTTAATCGACGCGAATGTGTCACACAGCACGCTATTAATGCCTTATTAGAACACTACAGGATTATTTTTCCTACTTATCTATATTAACTTACATTTTTCTACACTTATAGCAAGCTGCCATTCGTCACACCAACTAGAAATTTCGTCAACGTTATTCTGTTTACTTCTATAATTACTCAAAGACGACACCTTCCTGTACACCACAGTGTCATCATAAAACACTCGTAGATTGCTGATTACCCTGTCCGTCAGATGATTTATGTAGGTAGAGAATAATAGCGGTCCTATCACACTTCTCTGGGGCACTCCTGACACCACCCCTGTCTCTGATAAACACTCGCCGTCGAGGACAACGTACTTTGTTTTGGTACTTAAGAACTCTTCGAGTCACTCACATATCTGGGAGCCTAAGCCATATGCTCATATCATCGTTAACAGTCTGCAGTGGGGCACCGTGTCAAATGCTTTCCGGAAATCTAGGAATATGGAATCTGCCTGTTGCTCTTCATCGTTGGTTTGCAGGAAATCGTGCGAGAAAAGGGCAAGTTGAGGTTCGCACGAGTGATGCTTTCTAAATCCATGTTGGCTTGTGAACAGAAGCTTTCCCGTCTCCAAGAAATTTATTATATTCTAAATGAGAATATGTTCAAGAATTCTGCAACAAAGACATGTTAAGTATATTGGTCTGGCTGTAAGAAGGTCTGAAAGTAGGTAAGTGAATCATGTGCCAAACACATAACTGTGATTTACAGCGTAAACATGTAGCCGTAGGTTGCACAGTCTGACAGCATTCGTAACAATATTGCAAAATGAACTTTATCTAGGACGAGTACAATGTCAATTCTCTTAGCTCAGCTTCAGCTGTTCCAGTGGCGTGTTTTAAATTTTATAACGGTATTAAATACAGCAATCTCTGATTTTCATTGCGCGTTATGAAATGGCTATTGGTTTTTTTCACTTGGACAAATACATATCACACCCATGTGACAACCTTGAGTTTCACTGAGGCTGCGCATCGTGAAGTAAGTTGGCATTCACCTACTGTTTCCTTGGCTCTGGCTGCCTTCCTTGCTATGCTGTAACCGGTTGGGTAACACGTTCACACGTTCGCAGTGGTGGCTCATAATCCATTATTCACGAAAACTGATGGGGCCGATGAATTTTCGCTGGATCGCCCCCTTGAGCCGAGAGGCGAATACTTTATGGACCACGGTGGTCTTCAAACGCTGCTTCTCTATGACAAATGATGACAACTGAAAATACATTTTGTATGTAAATGTTTATTTGTGTCGGTTTCTGTAAATAATAGAAGTCACTTCGTAAGGAGCTGCTAGGTTTCAGCTGGTCTAAAAGGTCCGAGAACTATATTCCTTCATCTTCCTACATCTGTATAGTCAACTTTGTGAAAGAATGTGTTAACATTCCGCAAAAAATGTCTTTAGTCGGTCATACCCATGTGGGTAAATTGTGAGTGGTTTATAGCTGTGACTGTAAATCCCAGTCTGTTACTATACACGGTGGACAGAGTCTGAGATGCTTTTAAGGGTTCTATATTCCGACATAATTGTCATAAGGAATGTGACCAAAGTATAACTCAAATGTTTATTTGACACTACAACAGTGAAGCCATAGTCACATTAAATAATTTTTTTCTTTAAAAAAAGGGGTTCCATTGCCGGTTTCAACGAACTACGTCCGTCATTTTCAAATGTAGAACATCAGTTGGAGAACATATAATGGGAATTATGACCATAAATCTTGCAAAAACTGCGAGAAATAATGGAACCAGGCAACCGAGGCAATGGTGGCACAACCAAGTCACTACAAGTTATGCCCATGCTTGCCCAAACGATCTTTCCATGCCCTAATGTAGAATAGACAAAAACTACAGCAGGGTAAAAACGGCCCAGAATTCTTGCAATGTGTCCTGCTGTGACACAACGATCGTATGGCTCATATAAATTCACAAGTCGTAAGTGTATCAAGCACAGCAAGCTTTCATATGGAATGCAGCACATAATTTTTCTGTTTCTAAAAAAGAGTCTCAAAACACACTTTACTTTCATGTAGAGTATGTCATTCATATATGAAAGAACAGTGTGTTTTGAGATTATTTTTCCGGAACGCCAACCGGAGTGGCCGAGTGGTTCTAGGCGCTACGGTCTGGGACAGCGCGACCACTACGGTCGCAGGTTCGAATCCTGCCTCGGGCATGGATGTGTGTGATGTCCTTAGGTTAGTTAGGTTTAAGTAGTTCTAAGTTCTAGGGGACTGATGACCTTGTAAGTTAAATCCCATAGTGCTCAGAGCCATTTGAACCATTTCCGGAACATAGTAAAATTACATACTGTATTCCATAAGGAAGCTTGCTGTGTTTGATGCACTTAAGACTTGTGAATTTATATGAGTCATACGATAGTTGTGTCACAGCACGACACTTTGCAAGAATTCTTGGCTATTTTTGCCCTGCTGTAGCTTTTATCTATTCTACATTAGATTAGAACATGGAATGAACGTTTGGGCAAGCATAAGTATAATTTGTAGTGACTTGGTTGTGCTACCATTGCCTCGGTTGCCTGGTCCCATTACTTCTCGCAATTTTTGTAAGATTTATGGTCATAATTCCCATTATATATTCTCCAACTGATGTTTTACATTTGAAAATGACGGACGTAGTTCGTTGAAACCAGTAATGGAACCCCCTTTTTAAAGAAAAAAATTTATGTAATGAGACTATGGCTTCACTGTTGTAGTGTTAAATAAACATTTATGCTTATAAGGGTATTGCAAGGTAGGTTTTGCTGAGAAACTATCGTTAAGAAAAAATTCGATACGTTGCGCCGCTTCCGAGTTAATCAGCTTTGAAGTTAGTCAATCAGGCCACTGCGCACGCCACTTCAAGCGGCGCTCCAGAGTGTGTCGCCAAACGTGTCCTTCATTTAGTTCCTTAAACAAGAGAGCGATATATTAGACATCGGACGGTAGTAAGGACTGAAACCTAGCTAAAGGCTGTGTAATCTCGTGCGCTATCACCTACGCTATGAAAACAGCTGACACTAATAGTATCTTATTGACTATTCGAAGTCATTTTGACTATTTTTCGACCGTGACTGTCTCACGAAATATGTAAAGGTTTTTTTAAATTACCGCTACCAGTCACAAACCTTGTTAACTATTGTATTACTTATTTATTTAGCGACATGTTTCGAGGGTTAAACCTCATCTTCAGGCCAAATGGCATTACAAAAACAACTTTACAATAAGGTCATACTGATGTTACATAGTCTTTTCGTAACTGTTGTGTTCATCCTGTGGAAGAAGAGAAAACTTAGTAATAGGCGATGTCACTTTGGAAGCTGGATTGATGTTTGCACGTAAATGTTTTGTAATGGTCACACACTTTGTTCTTATGGCGTGGCAGTCTTGTTGTGACCCATTGCGGTGTTTCCATTTCCGTGGCTCTCTTGGTCACTGTTCATAAATTGTCACTAACATAGTAGTAACTTGGAGGAAACAGTATCACAAACAGTTCTGTAGTGCACTGGACAAGATGGCGATCGAAATACAGCTGGTTTCGATTTGACTATCGATTTGTCGATATATGTGGTATCAGACGCTTACATGTCTTCTGCACGGCTTGTTACTTTATTACAGATGTAGGCTGACGTATAATACGATAACAAGACGTGCAGAGGACATGTAAACATCTGACACCACATAGATCGACAAATCGATAGTCAAATCGAAACCAGCTGTATTTCGACCGCCTTCATGTTCACTGCACTACAGAACTGTTTGTGATAGTGTTTCCTCCAAGTTACTACTATGTTAGTCTTCACGATAAAGGCTGACAGCCAAAACATTTGCAGGATAAAAATTTATTAAAATTCTTGACCAAGGTTTCGGTGTATATAAATATACCTTCATCAGAAGTAAAAAATCCTGAACAGGAAGACACTTTCATTAGAAAAACCTTAGCATCGGAAATGAGAAACACTAAAACTTAAGTAACAGTGAAATTACCAGAGTAATACAGGCACAAAATCGTTTAGTTACTTATTAAAATTACATCATGCAATGGAGATTAAAAAACAATTGTGCCAAAGGCTTCTGATGAAGGTGTATTTGTATATACCGACACCTTGGTCAAGAATTTGAATAAATTTTTATCCTGCAACTGTTTTGGTGGTCATCCTTTATCGTGAAGAATTTCAACAGTTGCTGTTTCAGCCATGTTTAAAATCTCGTACTATGTTAGTGACAATTTATGAACAGTGACAAAGAGTGTCACGGATATGGAAACACCGCAATGGGTCACAACAAAGCCGCCACAGCAGAAGAACAAACAGAGTGGCCATTACAAAACGTTTTCGTGCAAACATCAGTGCAGCTTACAGAGTGACATCACCTCTTACTAAGTTTTCTCTTCTTCCACAGGATGACCACAACATTTACGAAAAGACTATGTAACATCAGTATGACCTTATTGTAAAGTTGTTTTTGTAATGCCATTTAGCCTGAAGACGAGGTTTAACCCCCGAAACGTGTCGTTAAATAAATAAGTAATACAATAGTTGACAAAGTTTGTGACTGGTAGCTGTAATTTAAAAAAAAAACCTTTACTAATTGTATCTGCCGGGACGCTTGAATTTGCGCGCGCAGCGGCTTGATCTGCTAACTTGGAAACGGTGTAATGTATGGAATTATTTTTTAACATTATTTCACAGCACAAACTATTCTTCAATACCCTTACAAGCTTTACAAACTGTTTCTGATCTTCCTGTATAACGTTACTAGCACTAGCATTATAGCGTATTAGTCCACCTTTGGAACCCAGTACAGCAGCAATTTTGGTGTCGCGGATTCGACAAGTGACGGTAGATTTCCGGAGTAATGTGGCACCAGATGTCTACGGAGAGCTCACGCAATACCCGTAAATTTCCGGCTGGTGGTTTGTCGACGCTGCTGACGTTCTCACAGGGTGAACCTGAAGCTCAAGCAACAAGGGTATTTTCTGAATATTTTTGTACAAGGAATCCGTGGCCTTCGGTGGCTCGTTACAGAGTAATAATGGAATTATGATTTATTCGGTTTATTCACTTACTACATGTTCTTCTGTGTAAATATCTTCCGCCGGCCGGAGTGGCCGTGCGGTTCTGGGCGCTACAGTCTGGAACCGAGCGACTGCTACGGTGGCAGGTTCGAATCCTGCCTCGGGCATGGATGTGTGTGATGCCATTAGGTTAGTTGGGTTTAATTAGTTCTAAGTTCTAGGCGACTGATGACCTCAGCAGTTAAGTCGCATAGTGCTCAGAGCCATTTGAACCAGAGCCAAATACCTTCCCAGCAGAGAACAAGCCTCTAACTGGCAATCGTCAAAAATTACAACACAAAACACAGAGTAATGCAACGATTCGCAGATGTAATGGTACTGAGATGTGGTTACCTCCGCTGCGGAAATAACTCGCAGCTCACAGTAACTCTCGGTCATCACACAATTTCATTGCGTACCCCGCATATCTGTTGTTAGAATCACGTGGGAATGAAAAAGAAAAAAAAAGAAACAGCAGCGAGATTCGATGAACAGCTTACAAAACTAGGCGGTTACTCGCTCTTCTGGGGCATCCTTGAATACTAGCGATCATACGAAGTATGTAAGATCGCGTAAAAGTTTGATACTCGATTTTCTCGGGAACGGTTGAGAGTTGCGACCTCCTGTTTACGTAAGTTGAAGTTCCAGTCCTGTTCTACACACACTGTCAATATGCATCAAATCGGCGAGGGGAACTTCCAACATTGAACAGCCCACGAAACTCCCCTCACCGATTTGATTCATACTGACACCATGTGGAAGACACGACTAGGACTTCAACATAATGTAAACAGGAAGACGCAACTCTCAATGGTTTTCGAAAAAATAGAGTTTGAAAATTTTATGCATGCTTATATACTTTGTATGGTCGACGTATTCAAACAGTTCGCAGCAGAGCGAGTGAGAGCTTAGTCTCAAAAGCGCGGGGTCCTTGGATCGAAATTTCCTGCCAGCCCTTCTTTTTTTCGTTCCCGCGTAATTCTAACAACAAATTTATTATGACGGTGCAGATTGTCAGTATTTAATGATCCATTTATTATTTTCATAATCTTTATCCTGAAAAATCATGATTTTCGTAAGGAGACTGGAAATAAAAAAGGATACTCTTCAACTTTCAATCAAATCATTACAGTCATTTTATTTACATTATTGTATCTACATTTGAGGCAAGTATAATGTGTAACCAACGGAGCTCTGAACGAATCATAATGCTACTGATCACAGAAACATGGAAAACAATAATTACTGGATCATACAGCACTTGTAATGAACGCCGAAGTTTTGCGTGTGCATTGTTTTTTCATTGTGACTGTTGCAAAACAAGCGTGGTTTACATTCATAAACGACTCTCGGTTATCACACAATTTCATGGCGTACCATGCATAATTGTTGTTATAATCACATGGGAATGAATGAAAAAAAACCAGCAGAGAGATTCGATGCACAGCTTACAAAACTAAGCGGTTACTACAGATGGTTTATCTCTTCATTCAGTTCTTTTGTAAACAAGCACATTCCAGCCAAATTTCCCCATGTCTATTCACGTCGTGATACTGATATTCATCGACTCACGAGTCCTTTAATGAAACTTCCAAAAGATTAAAACTGTTAGCCAGATCGAGACTCCATCTCAGACCCTTATCTTTTATGAGCAATGTTTTTACCACGTGAGCTATCTGAGCAAAGCCTGCGGCCCTGTTAGAAGATGTAATCGCCAATGGAGTCCTTTATTATCTCGCCACCCAATCAAGGAATTTTTATTTTCTCCTTCCTACACCACTACCGTTTGGTCATCTGCCGAGATATTTGCTGTTGCATTCGTCTTATTACGTTCCCGAGTATCTGTTATCCCTGTTTCTCGAACATTGACATAAACTGTTTTATACTATTTTGCTTAGATCGGGCCCTGTCTTTGTTTTTCCTGTTGGATCTCCGCCAAGTTCTATGATTTCGTTACTACGCCCACTTTTGTTCTTTGCAAATCGTTCTTACTGACTCCACTGTTAATACTTTTTTTCCGAAGAAGTTGCTGTTGGTGTGACACGTAAATAAGTTCTCCTTCGAGCATCATCTGTCGCTGCGATAGCTTACAGCTTGCAGAAAGATCTTTAGCTGTGTAGTACTAGAGAACATGGCATTACCCTCGCATTAACGGATTAGTCCTGTCCAACAGCTCCGCTTCGCCGAGCGCTGAGTTGTGCACGAGGCAGCAGAGCTAGGCAAGTTTCGAAACCGTGCCGCCACGCCGTATCGTTAAAGAATGCTGGTACCGTTATTGGGCATGTTTTCCGCTTGGCGCATTGCTGTTGCGACTATACATTGTTTTTTTCCCCCACCCTTTAGGGCTTCCCTGTTTTCATATGTACACCCTATCGTCTACAGCGAACCATACAATGTTCGAGCGAATGAGCGATTGCTTGGTTCTCATTACTGTGTAATATGATGCCGTAGAAACTGGTCAATGGGCACGTAGGTTTATAATAATCTGTATGTTTGTTGACCTGCTTACAGCATAGTACAGTACGGTTTTATGAAGTCTGTTTGCTGGTTCGCCCATTTTTCTTCGCGAAATTCAAGCTTTAGGCGTGTCTAAAGGAAAAAGACTGCCCGACAATAACATTTTATTTCCCTTCTGTCTTTGTTAATGGATCAGGCTAATCAAACGAACGTAAAGTGATCGGGAAGAAGATTACAAGTTCTTGGTACCCAGGCGGAGATAGATGGAACATGATATACACGGATGAGTCACACATTTTCATTACGATTTATGATTTGCCTTCTGGCAGTAATATTGTAAATGTGCTATATAAGAATTTGTTCACCATGCTCATGAAGTACTAGGGATAGAAAAGTGGCTGAAGCCAGATGTGAAAAGTAATGTAATTCTAAATTCCGATTGCAACGTATATCGCAAAGATATATCGAACGCCGGTGGTGAGAGCGTGTTTATAGCCGTAAAAATACGATAATATCTAGTGAGGTTAACACAGATTCCGCATGCGACATCATTTGGGGAAATTAAGTGTTAAAGGTGGATTAAATATGGTTCTCGGATACTTTTATAAAACCCATGCCTGAGGAGCAGTGACAGTGGCAGGGAACCATGTGAAACTGTTCTAAATACCTTATCCGAAAATTATATAGAGCAGGCAAACAGAGAATCTAATGGTGAAAATAAAATATTAGAGCTTCTGATCACCGACAGCCGCTAACTTATCGACTCAGCGAAGAACAGGGAATACAGGTCTTAAGGCAGTTACAGCATCACTCACTACAGCTGAAAGTAAGAATGTAAAAAATTTCCACTCATCAAGGGCGACAAAAACAAATTTTATATTAGCTGAGCGGTCAAGATGAAAAATTCATATCTAGGATCGAAAATGTTGAACATCAATGGACGAAGTTCAAGAGTATTGTTCAATGCCCATTAGGCAGGCACGTGCCGAGAAAAAATTGTGAGGGATAGGGTAGACCCACCGTGGTTCGACAGTCGTGTTAGAAAGCTGCTATGAAAGCAAAGATTGCTTCACTTCAAATTTGAACGTATCCAAAGCTTCACAGACAAACAAATACTGAACGAAACCAAATTGAGCCATGTGCCAGGCTTTCAGCAAATTCGAAAGTAAAATTCTATGTAGCGACTTGACAGAAAATCCTAAAAGTTTTAGTCTTATGTTAAATCAGTAAACTGGTCGAAGCCATCCGTCCAGGCACTCTGTGACCATAATGGCATAGAAACAGAGGATGGCATAGAAACGGTCGAAATACTAAACATCTTTTTTCCCAAACTGTTTCACTGAGAAAGATCGCACTGTAGCTTTTTCTTCAAATCGTCGTACGGACGTCAGAATTGCAGATATCCAAGTGAGTGACCATGGGGAAGGAAAGGGACTGAAATCGCTCATCAAGAGAAAGACCACTGGACCTGATTTGATACCGGCCGTTGTGACCGAGCGGTTCTAGGAGCTTCAGTCTGGAACCGCGGGACCGCTACGGTCGCAGGCTCGAATCCTGCCTCGGTCATGGATGTGTCTGATGTCCTTAGGTTAGTTAGGTTTAAGTAGTTCTAAGTTCTAGGGGACTGATGACCTCCGATGTTAAGTCCCATAGTGCTCAGAGCCATTTGAACCTGCCTGATGGGATACCACAACGATTGTACGTAGAGTATGCGAAAGAACTTGCTCCTCTTCTAACAGCAGTGTGCCGTAGGTCGCTGGAGGAGCGAAGCGTTCCTGGTAATTGGAAAAAAATGCAGCTCATTCTCTTTTTCAAGAGGGGTTGTCTAACAGATGCACATAACTATGGACACATATATCTGGCG
Source organism: Schistocerca piceifrons (assembly GCF_021461385.2). Taxonomy (NCBI): domain Eukaryota; kingdom Metazoa; phylum Arthropoda; class Insecta; order Orthoptera; family Acrididae; genus Schistocerca; species Schistocerca piceifrons. The sequence goes on from NC_060149.1 coordinate 126,113,851, forward strand.
TCGTTCTGCTGTAAAATTTAGGAACGTTTTTTATGCTGGCATATTATGATATATTTGGAAACTGAAAATGTCCGTGGGCATCAACATGAGTTCTGGAAACAACGATTGTATGAAACACGATCTGTTATTCCACGAGACCCAGGAAGCAATAGATACCGGCGTCCACGTCGATGCAATGTTCCTTGTCTTCCGAGAGGCGTTCGCTACAATTCCACACTGCCACCTAATGAATAAAATATGAGCGTACGTAATATAAGACTAGCTGTGTGACTGAAATGAAGATTTTCTAGCAAGAAGGTCGCATCATGTCTACCTCAACGCAGAAAAATCTTTAGACGTAAAATTATATTCAGGCGTACCTAAATGGAGTGTTATAGGACCATAACTTTTCATATTATATATAAGTGCCCTTGTTGTAACGACGGGAGTTCCATGAGCTTTTCGCGGATGATGCTGTTGTATACAGAGAAGTCGCTACGGTAGAAAATTGTAGCGAAACGTAGGAAGAAATACTTTTGAACACGTTCTCTGAAAATTCTCTGAGCAGCTAGGTCGGCAGCCCACACGGAATGGAAATATCTTAGACCTTGTAGCTACAAATAGTCCTGAACTTACCGACAATGTCAGTATAGAAACAGGGATTAGCGATCACAATGTCAGTATGGCAACTATGATTACGAAAGTTAATAAATCAGTCAAGAATGGTAGGAGAGTGTTTTTGCTAGACAGAGCAGATAAGCAGTTATTCATATCTTACTTAGACAGTGAATTTGTATCTCTTAGTACCAGTAAGATGGATGTAGAGGAATTATGGGCAAAGTTTAACCAGACTGTAAATCTTGGTCTGGAGAGCTACATGCCTAGCAAGTGGATAAAGGATGGCAAAGACCCGCCACGGTTTAATAACGAAATTCGTACAATGCTGAGGACGCAGAGGCTGTTGCACTCTAGGTTCAAAAGGGGGACGCACAAATGACGACAAGCGAAGGTTAGTAGAGATTCGTGCGTCTGTGAACATATCTATGCGCGAAGCATACAACTACCACCGTCACAAAAAGATCTGACAGAGAACCCTACAAAATTCTGGTCCTGTGTAAAATCGGTAAGTGAGTCTAAGGCTTCCATTCAGTCTCTTGTTGACCAGCCTAGTGTGGCAGTTGAAGATAGCAAAACGAAAACCGAAGTTTTAAATTTCATGTTCAAGAAATCGTTCACGCTGGAGAACCGTACAAATATACCGTCATTTGACCATCGGACAGACTCCGTTACGGACGACATAGAAATAAGCATACCTGGCGTAGAGAAGCAACTTAAAGATTTGAAAACAAATAAATCACCAGGTCTGGATGGAATCCCAGTTCGATTTTACAAAGAGTACTCTACGGCATTGGCCCCTTACCTAGCTTGTATTTATCTTGAATCTCTCGCCCAGCACAAAGTCCCAAGTGACTGGAAAAAAGTGCAGGTGACTCCAGCATATAAGAAAGGTAAATGATCGAACCCGCAAAATTACAGATCAAAATCCCTTACTTCCGTTTCCTGTTGAATCCTTGAACACATTCTCAATTCGAATATAATAAAATTTCTTGAGGCTAAGCAGCTTATGTTCACGAATCAGCATGGTTTTAGAAAGCATCGTTCGTGCTAAACTCAGCTTGTCCTTTGCTCACATTATATACTGAGAACTATGGATGAAGGGCAACAGGCAGACTCCATACTTCTAGATTTCCGGAAAGCTTTGGGCACGGTGCCCTGTTGCAGGCTATTAACGAAGGTACGAGCATATGGAACAAGTTCACAGAAATATGAGTGGCTCGAAGACTTCTTAAATAATAGAACCCAATATGTTATCCTCGACGGTGAGTGTTCATCACAGAGACAACGATATCGCCAGGAGTGCCCCATGGAAGTGTGACAGGATCGCTGTTGTTCTCTATATATATAAATGATTTGGCACACAGGGTGGGCAGCAGTCTACGGTTGTTTGCTGATGATGTCGTGGTAAGATGTCGAAGGTGAGTGACTTAGACAGAATTTCCAATTGGCGTGATGAATGGCAGCTAGCCCTAAATGTGGGAAAATGTAAGTTAATGCGAGTCAGTAGGAAGAACAAACCTGTAATGTTCGGATACAGTCTTACTAGTGTCCAGCTTGACACAGTCAAGTCGTTTAAATATCTGGTATTAACGTTGCACAGCGATATGAGGTGGAACGAGCATGTGAAAACTATGGTAGGGAAGGCAAATGGTCGACTTCGGTTTACTGGGAGAAATTTAGGAAACTACTGCTCAAGTGTTTCGGATCCGTACCAGGTCGGATTGAAGGAAAAGAGCGAAGCAATTCAGCAATTTGCTACCGATAGGTTAGAACAAAACGTAAGTGTTACGGAGATGCTTCGGGAACTCAAATGGGAATCCCTGTAGGAAAGGCGGCGATCTTTTAGGGAAACACTATTAAGAAAATTTAGAGAACCACTATTTGAAACTGACTGCCGAACGATTCTGCTCTCGCCAACATACATCGTTCGTAAGGACCATGAAGATAAGATACGAGAAATTAGGGCTCATTCGGAGGCATATAGATAGTGGTTTTTCCGTCGCTCTATTTGCGAGTGAAAGAGGAGTGGAAATGACAAGCATTGGTACAGGGTACCCTCCACCACGCACCTTGTCGTGGGCTGGGGAGCATCTGTGCAGATGTAGATGTAGAGGACCTGCTGAGGATCGACGCTTGGTGCAGGGATTCGCAATTGACCCTCATCATAAACAAATGTAACGTATTGTGCATGATTAGGCATAAAGACCCATCATTGTATGATTACACTATTATAGAACAATCACTGGAAGCAGTCATCTCCATAAAATATATAGGAATATGGATACGGATCGTCCTAAAGTAGAACGACGACACAAAATTAATTTGCAGGTAGGGCAGCTGCCAGACTGAAAGTCATTGGGAAACTACTCAGGAAAAGTAGTTCACCCACAAAGAGGGTAGCTTAAAAAACCCTCGTTCGACGAATACTTTAATATTTCGTCTCAGTCTGGGATCCAAACCAGACAGTGTTGATGGAGAAAATAGAGAAGATGTAAACAAGAGGAGGACGTTTCGTTACAGGTTCATTTAGCAAGCGCGAAAGCTTCACAGCAAACTCCAGAGGTACACGGTACAAGAGAAGGAAGGAAAGTTAGGATTTAACGTCTGCGGTGCAAGACAGGCGTTCTGTATCAGAGTGTGGTTTACTGTTAAAGCTCCGAGAGTGTACTTCCCTTGTAGTCAAACAACAATCTGCTTGCTCCTACGCATATCTCGCGAAAAAGTTCATGAACGTAGTACTAGAGAAAATCGAGCTGCCATGTGGTTTACTTTTAAAGCTCCGAGAGCGTACTTCCCGTGTAGTCACACAACAATTTGCTTGCACCTACGCATATCTCGCGAAAAAGTTCATGAAGGTAATACTAGAGAAAATCGAGCTGCGATGGTGACTTAACAATAATTGTTCTCGCCGTGAACCAAGGATAAGGCAGTAGTACACAAAATACGCTCCGTTTGCAGCATATATATATGTAGATTTAGATGTAAATCACGGTTATGAAGCCACTGTAGCAGGCCTCTGGCCTAGTGTTGTCGGCAATTGAAAGTAGAACCTCAGTCACCATGCGATGCGTGAATTCAGCAATAACAGTTCTGGCGATGGTTGTTATTTTATATATATCGTGGGTTTACGCTCCAGGTTAGTGAATTTAACTCTGGCAGGCGTAAATAAAATATGCAAGAGTACCGTCCAAACTAATGAACGGGGAAACTTATGACTATTAAATGAGACACAGTTTACAATGAATCTGATTTATTCCAATAAAATTATCGTCAAACAAACGGCAAGCCGTGGAAACATTAATCTTCTCACAACAAAACTGCAGATAAACAAATGCAACCTGTGACATTATTAATCTAACAAGAAACTTGGGATATTTGATATGGTGGGCTGGTAGGAGAGATTCTAACAATCGCACAAGTCAATTAATTACGATCGCGAACTGACTACTGATTGCCGTGCAGTTGATTGAAAATAGATAGTACTACAGAAGGGAATATGTCAAACCTGCGGTCAGAGGTGAAAGCAACTGTCCATGCCGTTAAAATGCAAGTCTTCAGAGTGAAGCTTGAAGTAATTGGAATACTTAAAACTGATTTTAATGGGCACACATTGTGTAGAGGTTGCGACTCGATCTCATCATAATATTGTATGCATCAGCTAAGGTGGCTCGGAAGGCCAGCGGCGGAGACTCTGGCAGATCGTCTTGAAGTTAACGAGGGAAGTCAGTTACGAAGACATTAAGCTGCACTTCTCTGCGTAATCTTCCCCACGTAATTCCTGCGATAATACCTGGTGTACAGTCAGAAACAGACATAAGAGATCACCTTAGACAAAGAGTACGATGAGTGGAATTTAGGTGCCGCAACATAAAACTGTCTGTCCAAATTGAGGTCCCGCATAGGTACCGCTACAGCCACTGCCCCGGGCGCAACGAGCCGCGACAGCGGTCCGCTAACTTACGTTCATCCGTGAATCAGCATCTTCACGCCGTCAATACAAATAAAAAAGTCTAGCCATTTTTTCTGACTGTTTCTGCGGACATAACGGTCTTATTCCAGTAATGACTGAATATTGCCGGCAGTACTTTATACAAAACGATAGCGAACAGCCGGCCGCGGTGACCGTGCGGTTCTAGGCGCTCCAGTCCGGAGCCGCGCTGCTGCTACGGTCGCAGGTTCGAATCCTGCCTCGGGCATGGGTGTGTGTGATGTCCTTAGGTTAGTTAGGTTTAAGTAGTTCCAAGTTCTAGGGGACTGATGACCACAGCAGTTAAGTCCCATAGTGTTCAGAGCCATTTGCATTTTTTGATAGCGAACAGAATCATGAAAATTTCTATCCATATATTGATTTTTTCCTTCTTCTTCGTGTCACACCCAATTTATGATAGGTGAATAACACTTATTAGATTCCACGTTCTATGCTGCACATGAAATGAAGTGAGGAAGGCAGCACAATGACTAAGAGGTTGAACTCGTATTTTTTAGGAGTAGGGCCCTGATCCGCGTCTAGCCATCCTGGTTTAGGACGTATGCAGATCAGATAAAACACTTTAGAGACGTAGCTACATGGTTCTGTCAACAAAGCCACTGCATCATATACCGTTATCTACACTCCTGGAAATTGAAATAAGAACACCGTGAATTCATTGTCCCAGGAAGGGGAAACTTTATTGACACATTCCTGGGGTCAGATAAATCACATGATCACACTGACAGAACCACAGGCACATAGACACAGGCAACAGAGCATGCACAATGTCGGCACTAGTACAGTGTATATCCACCTTTCGCAGCAATGCAGGCTGCTATTCTCCCATGGAGACGATCGTAGAGATGCTGGATGTAGTCCTGTGGAACGGCTTGCCATGCCATTTCCACCTGGTGCCTCAGTTGGACCAGCGTTCGTGCTGGACGTGCAGACCGCGTGAGACGACGCTTCATCCAGTCCCAAACATGCTCAATGGGGGACAGATCCGGAGATCTTGCTGGCCAGGGTAGTTGACTTACACCTTCTAGAGCACGTTGGGTGGCACGGGATACATGGGGACGTGCATTGTCCTGTTGGAACAGCAAGTTCCCTTGCCGGTCTAGGAATGGTAGAACGATGGGTTCGATGACGGTTTGGATGTACCGTGCACTATTCAGTGTCCCCTCGACGATCACCAGTGGTGTACGGCCAGTGTAGGAGATCGCTCCCCACACCATGATGCCGGGTGTTGGCCCTGTGTGCCTCGGTCGTATGCAGTCCTGATTGTGGCGCTCACCTGCACGGCGCCAAACACGCATACGACCATCATTGGCACCAAGGCAGAAGCGACACTCATCGCTGAAGACGACACGTCTCCATTCGTCCCTCCATTCACACCTGTCGCGACACCACTGGAGGCGGGCTGCACGATGTTGGGGCGTGAGCGGAAGACGGCCTAACGGTGTGCGGAACCGTAGCCCAGCTTCATGGAGACGGTCGCGAATGGCCCTCGCCGGTACCCCAGGAGCAACAGTGTCCCTAATTTGCTGGGAAGTGGCGGTGCGGTCCCCTACGGCACTGCGTAGGATCCTACGGTCTTGGCGTGCATCCGTGCGTCGCTTCGGTCCGGTCCCAGGTCGACGGGCACGTGCACGTTCCGCCGACCACTGGCGACAACATCGATGTACTGTGGAGACCTCACGCCCCACGTGTTGAGCAATTCGGCGGTACGTCCACCCGGCCTCCCGCATGCCCACTATACGCCCTCGCTCAAAGTCCGTCAACTGCACATACGGTTCACGTCCACGCTGTCGCGGCATGCTACCAGTGTTAAAGACTGCGATGGAGCTCCGTAAGCCACGGCAAACTGGCTGACACTGACGGCTGCGGTGCACAAATGCTGCGCAGCTAGCGCCATTCGACGGCCAACACCGCGGTTCCTGGTGTGTCCGCTGTGCCGTGCGTGTGATCATTGCTTGTACAGCCCTCTCGCAGCGTCCGGAGCAAGTATGGTGGGTCTTACACACCGGTGTCAATGTGTTCTTTTTTCCATTTCCAGGAGTGTGTATTATTCGAGCTTATGTTTCCCATCCTTAATTACTACTGCTGGTAGTGACGCTAAAGACTGACTTTCCTTCCCTTTGCTTCAGACATAAATTTAAAGTCTGAGAAATCCTGGAACATAGGATTAATTGATTTGCTTAGTAGAGAACTCTGCAGGAATATAGTTTGAAAATAGTGTTTGGAAATTTATGTGATTTCCAGGGCCATATTATTTTGCTCACTGTCTATTTCTTTCAACATCTCAACATAGCTCCTGTTTCCAGATGCTGCATTTGCACTGATAAAAATGATAACAGAACTATGGAGAGAAGTACACTTGAGAGGTGGATGCTTCGAATCCGGCATCACTTTCTACACTGAATCCGCCGTTACCAGCCTCGCTTAGCCTCATCAGCCTCGCTATTAATCTACATCTACACATACATGACTACTCTGCAATTCACAACTAAGTGTCTAGAAGAGGAAATAAAGAAGGAAGACTAGGATTGAACGTCCCACCGTCACTGACGTCATTAGAAAAATGGCTCTGAGCACTATGGGACTTAACATCTGAGGTCATCAGTCCCGTAGAAGTCTTTCTACGTCCCTACAACAAGTAGTTCACAAGACGTTTCGATTTAAGTTTTTCATGTGTTTTTCTTACTGAATGTTGTGATAGCAAACCGCAAATCGAATCTGCCCTTAACGAACGCTACTGCAGATCTTCACTTTCGTTAGGTCCATTTCACCCACACTGGCTCTTCCGAGCCCATTGTACAAGTCTTCTCAATAGAGAGAACAAGTACCTAGTCAAACGAATCCCACTTACAGCTTTCGCCTTCAGCCCGAACTTATAATCGCATCTTACGTGTTTGTACCCTAGTATCTGCTCAGTGCTTATTTCTCGTTAACTGGCGAGAGCTTCATCCTAACTCTAAACATAAAAGGGAAACAGTCAGAACAACAGTGTATATACTGTAAACTGTTTCATTTCTACTCATCTCGATCTAGACGATACTTTTAACTCTAATCTTTCTTTCTTCTTTTTTCTAAACCGCCATATGAGCAGTGATGTACGCTACAGTGTAATGAACGCTATATGCCGCACACAAAACTGTTTATTAATACATATAAACCCAAGAAATTTCAATGCTAACGGAATTCGTACACCTCCAGAAGGTCCATAAACGAGGCATCAGAACGTCTGTTAGTAATTTTGTAGTTATTTAGTACGCGATACTGCAAAACTGTAGTATGCCACATGCGACAGGTATCGAAATCATTAAAATTACTTTGATTGTTTCCAGCACCCAGAATACGTACTGAGGCATCGGTAGTAGAAAGTCGCTTAGTGAAGTCATTTTGAAATCAGTCTACGCCCTTCGAGAGCAGGGCATTCCTATGGCTCTACTGCAATGCGGAACTGCTATCCAAGTAAATTAATTTATTTAAAATAGTTACGTATGTCTGAATTTTTTGGCTCTCGTTTAAGCATATAATATTTCGCTGTGCTGATATTATTGTCTGCCGTGAAGCTGAAACTCGCAACGAATATTTAAGAAAGACATGCATCGCGTTTTATTTACAACAGAGTCATCAGTGATCTGGGATAAAGCTGTACTCGTAAAACTCACTCCATCTTTATTATCCATTACCTTGTAGCATTCGTGGTAAATTCAAGAAAAAAAATTTTCTGCTTGAGGTTTGGGTGCTGCGTGTGTTCAGTTGTCAGTTCCTCTATGGCTGAAGTGTAGGGACGGTCATAAATGAATACTCACAAAGACGCGAATTTATCATGGAAAGTTGTACTAAAATACTGGTTTTATGTACTTCGAGAAGAACATGATGGAGTAACTACATATTTCTCTAAAGTGAACAACCAGATGAGAAATCTACTATAAAGATTGAATTTGACGGGCTGCTAACGGAAAATCAGTGATTTTAAAAATTCTAAACGACACGTAATTGTGCGAATTGGAGACAAAAATTAGTTTACAGTTGCAACGCAGTAATTTCCTGTATTTGTTCCGCAGAATAAGCAATAATCACCTATTGAAATCAGTACTTTCCGCGTTATTGATCGCTGTGCAGCTCATATGAAGGGGTCCGAGTCCTGTTTCTGTGCTGTGTGTGTGTGTGTGTGTGTGTGTGTGTGTGTGTGTGTGTGTGTGTTTGGGGGGGGGGGATGGAGGTTATTGTAGCGTCATTGGAAACAGTGCTCTTCTCGATAGTTGGTTAATTTAGTGAGCTAAATTTGACAGTTAAGTGAATTGTATCGGTGTAGTTATACGTCCACCACAATGAAAACAATAGATAACAAGGCCGAAACTTAGGTAATTACTTAATCACTGAACTCCTTTCTGCACGAGCAATCAAACGCTGAGAAAAATTAAATCGTTCCATCAAAAAGAATGAGATGTTGCTTCAAACTTGAAAGATAATTAAGTTAAGAGTGGTAAGCTAACAACAAAACAATTCTCCCGTTAAACAATATCTTGCTGAAAACTTGGTTCGATGTTTTTCACTATATATGAGGTCTGTCTACACTACTTAGATTACAAAGTACACAGCAAGTTAAACACTCCAACGGTCTATAGCAGGATCTATATAAGACGCCTTAATGTTACGAGATTCAAATCTCTTATCAGTAAATAGCAAACATTTAAATATGTGATTAAACGATCTCGGCCGTAGTCGTTAGGAAGTCGTTAGAGTCAATGAATAATAATGTTTCTACAATCGTAGACAACTTTCAGGCACAGTTGCACGTTATATAAACTACCTTACTACGTTCACTCGCTACATTTTCGTCTTGGTACATGAATGATGATGGTGCCCACTGAGTACAAATTTAAGGAAGGAAAGAAGATGAACCTCTGAACTCCCGTCGACTGCAGGGTCATACTAGAGATGTGGAGCAGCATTGCACGAGGAAAGAAATCGGGCGTATCCTTTTCAAAGGAATAATGCTGCTTAACTGATTTGTGGAATCCACGAAAAACCTAAATCGCTATAGCCGGCTGTGAATTTTAAATCGGTTACTTCCGAATGCGAGTCCAGTGCTTTAACCACTGAGTCACCTCGCGTGGTAGCTAGTTACATAGGCAAAAATTCTACTATTCTTTTGTTTTTAACGGGCAAGAAAGAGTATTACCATTTTTCTTTCAATCACATGAAAGTGAAATCGCGTTTATCTTTCGCCCACAATGATGAAGTGGGTAGCTAGTTACATAGGCCAAAATTGTACTGTTATTTTGTCTTTAACGGGAAAGAAAGAGTATTACCATTTTTCTTTCAATCACATGAAAGTGCGATCGCGTTTATCTTTCGCCCACAATGATGAAGTGGATCAGCATTCGCCAACATTAGCTTGGACTACTGCTTAAAAGCAAGCGTCATACTTTTCACATAGGAAAACTAAGTAGTAACGTAAATAAATATCTTAAAGTTCCTCTCTTCCAGGATTTGTGGTCATATCGGACCCAGTTAACTAATTCACAAATCTTACGGGCAGTGTCAGACGGAAGGATTAATGTCTTACCGACATAATGTTCGTGAAAGATGAAGCACTAGCTGAGTCGACCAGAGTTGAAACATAAAAACTAGCCACAGCTTTGGAGAAAAAAAAACGTCCCGGCATTGGACTCAAGTGGTTTAGGGTATCCTCGCAGAACCTATAGTGAGGTGGCAAGACGAGAATTTGAAACCTGGTCCTGCCATACCAGTCATGCGTTTAACACGCAGCGTCATTTCCTGCGGGATTTTCGTGAACGGTACACAGTGACGACTAGGGATGTTACAGTACCTAGGCGCTATCTCGATTACAAATTTAACTTTTTTTACGTTATTTGGCTTCGTCGGTGTGGGGCCAGTGTGTTTGGCTACCACACGGAGAACATGGATTCGATGCCAGCTACCACAGGCGACTGTTCCCTAGTGTGAGGACTGGGACTGGAACTACCCAGCTTCGTGAGGAACAAGTAGCGGCTCTGGTTTCGAAAGGCGTGATTACCAGCCGGGAAAGCGGGATACTGACCTCATGCCCCTCCAGTACTGCCGCCGAATGACGAGACAGAGAGAGGATGTAGCTGCGGTCGGCAAGCAGGCTGAACTCCTACAAGGGCGTCGGCGTCACGCTGTTTATTTACAGTGTTCGCTATTGAAATGGCGAATAATGACGTTTTACTTATTGCATCTATGCAATATAGTAACAAATTACATGATTATATTGTTGGGTGATTTGACGGTGGGCAGAGAGCGAAATTTACTACACGGAGCTGCTACCTCTAGCAGAAACAACGGCTGTAACTCGGATGGACAGAGATGACAGACACGGGTACATTATTCCATGTCGATTAAACTCTACGCTATCTACATCTACATCTACATGATTACTCTGCAATTCCCACTTAAGTGCCTGACAGAGGGTTCATGGAACCATTTTCATACTACTTCTCTACCATTCCACTCTCGAATGGCGCGTGGGAAAAAGGAACACCTAAATATTTCCGTTCGAGCTCTGATTTCTCTTATTTTATTATGATGATCATTTCTCCCTATGTAAGTGGGTGTCAACAAAATATTTTTGCAGTCGGAAGAGAAATTTGGTGATTGAAATTTCGTAAATAGATCTCGCCGCAAAGAAAACCGCCTTTGTTTCAGTGACTGCGACCCCAACACGCGTATCGTATCAGTGACACTCTCACCCCTATTGAGCGATAACACGAAACGAGCTGCCCTTCTTTGCACTTTTTCGATGTCCTCCGTCAATCCTACCTGGTAAGGATCCCACGCCGCGCAGCAATATTCCAGCAGAGTACGGACAAGTGTAATGTAGGCTGTCTCAAAAATGGTTCAAATGGCTCTGAGCACTATGGTACTTAACTTCTGAGGTCATCAGTCCCCTAGAACTTAGAACTACTTAAACCTAGCTAACCTAAGGACATCACACACATCCATGCCCGAGGCAGGATTCGAACCTGCGACCGTAGCGGTTGTGCGGCTCCAGACCGTAGCGCCTAGGCTGTCTCTTTAGTGGGTTTGTCGCATCTTCAAAATGTTCTCCCAACAAAGCGCAACGTTTGTTTCGCCTTACCACAATATTCTCTATGTGGTCGTTCCAATTTGAGTTGCTCGTAATTGTAATTCCTAGGTATTTAGTCGAATTGACAGCCCTTAGATTTGTGCGATTTATCGTATACCGAAAATTTATCGAATTTCTTTTAGTACCCATGTGGATGACCTCGCACTTTTCTATGTTTAGTGCCAATTGCTACTTTTCGCACCAACCGTGGTAGCTGGCGAGTAGTGTCGTGCCAACCCCTCGATAACCCATGACCACGACGAGAAAATTCCAGGAATCAGAGCCAATACAGAGGCTTATCGACAATCATCCTTCCCACGCGTCATTCGCGAGTGAAAAAGGGAAGGTAATCAGTTAGTGGTACCAGACGTACACTCTGCCACACGTCATTAGGTGGCTTGCAGAGCATGATGTAGATGTAGATGTTTTCAGAGGGTGGAGAAAGTGCTGGGTAGGACAACAGTCGAAAACCCTCTGTATCGAGGAACAGTGGTGGGCAAAAAAAGGGAGACACCAAAAACACAACAAATTACCTTAATACGGTACAAGAAAACCGTTGGCATCCATAATAGCATCCAGTCGTCTCGGAATGGATAAATGCATAAATACAGGTCCAGTGTGGTTTTGAACAGAATTTTGTAACGTTTTTCTTGCAAAACAGAAACACTTTCAGATAACGATGATGGAGGTGGATAGCTGTCACCCACCTTTTTCCTCCAAATTAGACCAAAAAGGCTCAATAATATTGAGATCTGGTGACTATGGCGGCCAGGGGAGATGTGACAGTTCATCCTCGTCCCTAAAAAACCAGGTCTTGGGGATGCAACCTCTGTGAACAAAGGACGTGTCGTCTTGGAACTCAGCATGACAATTGGAGACCAAACGTTGTACCATATGACTAACGTGACCAGCCAAAACGGTCAAATAATCCTCGGCAGCAATACGACCTTGCAGAGTAACTATGACGCGCATGGAATCTACATCTACATCTACATCTACATCCATACTCCGCAAGCCACATGAAGGTGTGTGGCGGAGGGTACTTTGAGTACCTCTATTAGTTCTCCCTTCTATTCCAGTCTCGTATTGTTCGTGGAAAGAAAGATTGTCGGTATGCCTCTGTGTGGGCTCTAATCTCTCTGATTTTAGCCCCATTGTCTCTTCGCGAGATATACATAGGAGGGAGCAATATACTGCTTGACTCCTCGGTGAAGGTATGTTCTCGGTACTTCAACGAAAGCCCGTACCGAGCTACTGAGCGTCTCTTCTGCAGAGTCTTCCACTAGAGTTTATCTATCATCTCCGTAACGCTTTCGCGATTACTAAATGATCCTGTAACGAAGCGCGCTGCACTCCGTTGGATCTTCTCTATCTCTTCTATCAACCCGATCTGGTACGGATCCCACACTGGTGAGCAATACTCAAGCAGTGGGCGAACAAGCGTACTGTAACCTACTTCCTTTGTTTTCGGATTGCATTTTCTTAGGATTCTTCCAATGAATCTGTCTGGCACCTGCTTTACCGACGATCAACTTTATATGATCATTCCACTTCAAATCACTCCTAATGCCTACTCCCAGATAATTTATGGAATTAACTGCTCCCAGTTGCTGACCTGCTGTATTGTAGCTAAATGATAAGGGATCTTTCTTTTTATGTATTTGCAGCACATTACACTTGTCTACATTGAGATTCAATTGCCATTCCCTGTACCATGCGTCAATTCGCTGCAGATCCTCCTGCATTTCAGTACAATTTTCCATTGTTACAACCTCTCGATATACCACAGCATCATCCGCAAAAAGCCTTAGTGAACTTCTGATGTTATCCACAAGGTCATTTATGTATATTGTGAATAGCAACGGTCCTACGACACTCCCCTGCGGCACACCTGAAATCACTCTTACTTCAGAAGACTTCTCTCCATTGAGAATGACACGCTGCGTTCTGTTATCTAGGAACTCTTCAATCCAATTACACAATTTGTCTGATAGTCCATATGCTCTTACTTTGTTCATTAAACGACTGTGGGGAAATGTATCGAAGGCTTTGCGGAAGTCAAGAAACACGGCATCTACCTGGGAACCCGTGTCTATGGCCCTCTGAGTCTCGTCGACGAATAGCGCGAGCTGAGTTTCACACGATCGTCTTTTCCGAAACCCATGCTGATTCCTACAGAGTAGATTTCTAGTCTCCAGAAAAGTCATTATACTCGAACATAATACGTGTTCCAAAATTCTACAACTGATCGACGTTAGAGATATAGCTTCATACCACGGTATGATTGCTCAAATCATCACCGAACCCCCACCGTGTTTCACTCTTGGAACATAAACCCGGAAAGAAGTTGGAAACACTATGGAACAAGACTCATCACACCAAACAGCATTCTTCCAGTGTTCCATAGTCCAAGTTGTATGACTTCTGCACCACGTTTTCCTGTTACGGGCATTTGCATCACTGAAGAATGGTTCTGGAGTTCCAGCTCGCCCTGCACTTCCCTGCTTATGGAGCTCCCTTCGTGTTGGACTGATACTGTCAGGGCATGGCTGTAACGGATCGTGCAGCCTCTTCTCGATCCCTGAGTCAACAGATGAGGACGTTTGAAAGACATCAACCATCTGCACGAACAGTTCGACGACGTTTGCAGTAGCATGGACTATCAGCTCGGAGACCATGGCTCCGGTTACCCTTGACGCTGTATCAGAAACAGGAGCGCTTGCGATGGTATACTCAACGACGAACCTGGGCGCACGAATGGCAAAACGACATTTTTTCGGACGAATCCAGGTTCTATTTACAGCATCATGATGGTCGCATCCTCGTTTGGCGACATCGCGGTGAACGCACATTGGAAGCGTGTATAGCCAGCTGGTGTGGCAAGCGGTTCTAGGCGCTTCAGTCTGGAACTGCGTGACCGCTACGGTCGCAGGTTCGAATCCTGCCTCGAGCATGGATGTATGTGATGTCCTTAGGTTAGTTAGATTTAAGTAGTTCTAAGTTCTAGGGGACTGATGCCCTCAGAAGTTAAGTCCCATAGTGCTCAGAGCCATTTTTTTTATTTTTTTTTTTTTTTAGCCCTCTGTCGCTAGACTGGTTTGAAGTAACTTTCCACACTAGTCCATCATGCGAAAAACTCTTTATCCTTGTATAAAGTTTGCAACCTACATCGACCTTAATCTGTTAACTGTAATAAAGCTTGGGTCTCCCTATTCAATTTTTGTCCCCTCCCCTTATTCACACACGCACGCTTCCCTCTATTACCGAACTGACGACTCCTTGATGCCTCAGGCTGTGTCCTATAAACCAATCCCTTCTCTTACCAGGAAAGTACTTGGGCTCGTACAAACAGATCTGTATGAACGTTTGGTTACAGGACCATTATGTACCTCTGAATGTGCTGGTGGGTGTCGTTTTTCTTCAAAACCCTGCAGTCATGGTCTAGATATCACTGTAGATGTAATTGTAGACGCCATACGCAATGCAGCAATCTTAACTATAAATGTAAATGCGGAATGTCAATAAAATTATCCGAGCAATACGAATGACAGCTAAACGCACAGTGAAGAAATGCAAGTTGATCGCATGGCGTATTTGCACATTCTATAATATCAGTGTTGAACGCCACGTCAATGACACTTTTGAAGCTGTTCACTGGTTCTCCAATATCGTAGCCAGCGTTCTGCCACGCGTAACGAAGCATTGGTCTGTATACTCCCGCAGATAACTAATTGTAAATGACAGAATGCATATTCATGATAAAGAATCTGTCCTGCAATTTCGGCTGCATATTACTGGAACGTAGTTTAATGAAGTGTGTTATTCTCGTGGCATATATTTTATATTGCCTGGAGAAATTTACATCCAGTGTTTTCCGCCAGATGCTTCTAGTAGTACTCGTTCATCCTTATGTCCAGACCAGGAGTCACAAAGTACTAATGACTTTCTCGACAAATGTGGATTCAAAACGGACAGAAACTTCAGATGTTTCGTCATCTTCCGACTTATACTTGCATCGACGACAACATTTTGAGGGCACCGCGTTTCTATTTCCCTTGACACGCGGGGTCCAAACTTTCCACTGGATTCTTGGAAGCAAATATAGAGTTTGTCTGCCAATCGTCCCTCCATTGATATAGCATCATCGATCGTGTAACTATGTGCATAGTTAACTGATTGCAACATCGCGACAGCGTTTCTCTCCCCTTTCATGGATAGTGTTCTGTCACAAGAAAGTTCATAGTTGAACTGACTCTGATCACAGTTGCATACAGAACTAATATCGATGTTTTCTCTCGTGATATGCTCATTGACGTCAGCAACAAACGTTTGAGCTCTTTGAGTCAGCTCTTCTTCGTCATCCTTATCTTTTCGTGCTTGGAGCATAGTGATACGGCGTGATGTTATCCCAAACTCCTTTTTCATATTAGTAATAAATCCTAGTGAAGCTGTAAAGTTTGTACACCCGAGATTCCTGGCTATGTCCAATGCCCAATGTTGTAAATGCCAATAATGAACGGCGGAACCTCATTCTCGCGCTTCAACGAATTTCGCCATTACACGCCCCTTTATGGTCTTGAACAGCAGTGTACGATTTCCTTTGAAAACTGTATTTCCTTCTCTTTTCTTTGCCCCGTAATCCAGTATGTTTTTAATATTGCTTTTAGACTTTAGTTTAGGGTATCTTTTCAGAAGCTTGTCGTATGTGTCAAAACCTCTTACGTAATAATCATCGTACATGTTCTCCAGTGTGTTGTCATCAAACGCCGTGATGATACTTGCAACTTTAACCTTCTTCTTGGGAGACGGTTGGTATTCACTGTCACTGCTTCCATCGCCTCTTCCCGCACTTGTCGTAGCACTACCGTTTCCAATGAGTTGTTCGTCATTATCATCCCCATCATCATCATTATTTGTTAGTGTTGCAACAGTATCTGTTTCTAACTTATTCTCATATTTCTGCACTATAATAGATACCAGAAAACATGCGACTGATTCGTCTTCTAGACCAATACCATCTTCACGAGGAAGGGTTCTTCGTAACTTCATCTCAACCAATCGCAATGCATCAGCAGGATTGATTACCAATCGCCGAGCCCTCTGACACTTCAATACACAAATAATGTCACAAAACGCAACTTCAGAGGCACACTGCACCGTCCCTACTGGTCCCGACTGGCGTACCGGCAGGTCAGTGTGCAATGCGGCATGGCATACGCAGAGGCCTCTAACGGACGACTGCAGAGTTTTGCAGATGCGGTAGTATCACTAGTGCAATAAGAGACCTTTACATTATTTCTCACACGATTTTGGTGCATTTGTGTTTGTTCGAGCCCAAGTACTTTCCTGGTTAGCCAAGCTGTGCCACAAGTTTCTTTCCTTTCCAGTTGGGTTCAGAAGCTCTTCATTGATTATACGATAAACCCATCAAATCTCCGTCATGCTTCTCTAGCACCATATTTCAAAGCTTCTGTTATCTTCTAGTCTGAACAGTTTATCGTCCACGTTTCACTTCCGTACAAGGCTACACTTCAGACAAATGCCTTTATAATGTCTCTGCTTGAGACATCTTCAGCTATTTAGTTGCCCGAGTAGGTAGTTTTAGTGTCTCGTTTCCTAATCCCATTCCTTCACCACTATGTGGCTCAGTTCGATAACACTGCATTCCTTTGCTTTATTTTTGTTAGTGTGCATCTTACAACCTCTTTTCAAGACACTATCTGTTACGTTCAGCGGATCTTCCAAGCGCTTTGCTATCTCTAACATAGTTAAATTTTCATCTACAAAGCCGGCCGCGGTGGTCTCGCGGTTCTAGGCGCTCAGTCCGGAACCGCGTGACTGCTACGGTCGCAGGTTCGAATCCTGCCTCGGGCATGGATGTGTGTGATGTCCTTAGGTTAGTTAGGTTTAAGTAGTTCTAAGTTCTAGGGGACTGATGACCACAGATGTTAAGTCCCATAGTGTTCAGAGCCATTTGAACCTTTTTTTCATCTACAAATGTCAAACTCTTTGCGTCTTCTCTCTGAACACTCTCCAAATTTGTCATTGTTCTCTTTTGGTGCTTGCCCAATTTACAAATTGCTTAATATCAAGCATAGGTTTCGATCCCGTCTCACTTCATTCGCAACATCTACATCTACATGGATACCCTGCAAATCACATTTAAGTGCCTGGCAGAGGGCTCATCGAACCACCTTCACAATTCTCTATTATTCCAATCTCGTATAGCGCGCGGAAAAAATGAACACCTATATATTTCCGCACGAGCTCTGATTTCCCTTATTTTATCGTGGTGATCTTTCCTCCCTATGTGGGTCGGTTTCAACAAAATATTTTCGCGTTCGTAGGAGATAGTTGATGATTGGAATTTCGTTAGAAGATTCCGTCGCAACGAAAAACACCTTTCTTTTAATGATGTCCAGCCGAAATCCTGTTTCATTTCTGTGACACTCTCTCCCATATTTCGCGATAATACAAAATTTGCTGCCTTTCCTTGAACTTTTTCGATGTACTCCGTCAGTTCTATCTGGTAAGGATCCCACACCGCGCAGCAGTATTCTAAAAGAGGACGGACAAGCGTACTGTAGGCAGTCTCCTTAGTAGGTCTGTTACATTTTCTTTGTAAGTGTCCTACCAATAAAACGCAGTCTTTGGTTAGCTTTCCCCACAACATTTTATATGTGTTCCTTCCAATTTAAGTTGTTCGTAATTGTGATACCTAGGTATTTAGTTGAATTTACGGCTTTTAGATTAGAGTGATATATCGTGTAACCGAAGTTTAACGAGTTCCTTTTAGCACTCATGTGGATGACCTCACACTTTTCGTTATTTAGGATCAACTGCCACTTTTCGCGCCATTCAGATATTTCTTCTAATTCGTTTTGCAGTTTGTTTTGATCTTCTGATGACTTTATAAGCCGATAAACGACAGCGTCACCTGCAAACAACCGAAGACGGCTACTCAGATTGTCTCCCAAATCGTTTATATAGAGAAGAAACAGCAAAGGGCCTATAACACTACCTTGGGGAACGCCAGAAATCACTTCTGTTTTACTCGATGACTTTCCGTCAATACTACGAACTGTGATCTCTCTGACAGGAAATCACAAATCCAGTCACATAACTGTGAAACATCCGCTTAAAAAAAATTAAGAATGACAGTGCTGGTAAACCTCTTACGTTATTTGATTTTCAAACAGCTGAGCAAAACTGAACGTACTCAGACATTTCTCTCTTTACTTATTCATATCATCACTAAACTGACACACAATATTTTTAGCGCAACGCAATCTGACTTTCAATAATCCCTAAAAATAGAATGGCCGTGACTAATAATAACCTATACCTTTCATGAATCACTTACCTCACAAAAATATCCTTTACTCGAACTACTGCAATACAGCGAGCGCCAATACTGCCACATAAATAAAAGATTCTAACTACTGAAGGCACTAACTACTGATAGGCATAGTTAACAAATGAAAGATTTTTGATAGAGAACAAACAATGTATTTACCTTAATAGAATTCAAAAGTCATTATATATATATATATATATATATATATATATATATATATATATATATATATATATATATATATATATATATACAGGGCTATTACAAATGATTGAAGCGATTTCATAAATTCACCGTAGCTCCATTCATTGATATATGGTCACGACACACTACAGATACATAGAAAAACTCATAAAGTTTTGTTCGGCTGAAGCCGCACTTCAGGTTTCTGCCGCCAGAGCGCTCGAGAGCGCAGTGAGACAAAATGGCGACAGGAGCCGAGAAAGCGTATGTCGTGCTTGAAATGCACTCACATCAGTCAGTCATAACAGTGCAACGACACTTCAGGACGAAGTTCAACAAAGATCCACCAACTGCTAACTCCATTCGGCGATGGTATGCGCAGTTTAAAGCTTCTGGATGCCTCTGTAAGGGGAAATCAACGGGTCGGCCTGCAGTGAGCGAAGAAACGGTTGAACGCGTGCGGGCAAGTTTCATGCGTAGCCCGCGGAAGTGGACGAATAAAGCAAGCAGGAAGCTATTTTCATCTTTCAACAGGATGGTGCTCCACCGCACTTCCATCATGATGTTCGGCATTTCTTAAACAGCAGATTGGAAAACCGATGGATCGGTCGTGGTGGAGATCATGATCAGCAATTCATGTCATGGCCTCTACGCTCTCCCAACTTAACCCCTATGCGATTTCTTTCTGTGGGGTTATGTGATAGATTCAGTGTTTAAACCTCCTCTACCAAGAAACGTGCCAGAACTGCGAGCTCGCATCAACAATGCTTTCGAACTCATTGATGGGGACATGCTGTGCCGAGTGTGGGAGGAACTTGATTATCGGCTTGATGTCTGCCGAATCACTAAAGGGGCACATATCGAACATTTGTGAATGCCTAAAAAACTTTTTGAGTTTTTGTATGTGTGTGCAAAGCACTGTGAAAATATCTCAAATAATAAAGTTATTGTACAGCTGTGAAATCGCTTCAATCATTTGTAATAACCCTGTATATATATATATATATATATATATATATATATATATCAGTTCATGACATCCAGTCTTACAAATTTCGTTTTTCTGACGGACACACGTCCAGATCGTCCTCTCTCAAAACTCTGCCATCTCCCTCACCACATCCACCACTGCTGGCGGCTCACCTCCAACTGTGCAACGCTACGTGCTGTTCACATCCAACTGCCCAACACTACAATAGCAAATATTCCAACAATGCAAATCAGCCACAGACTGCACACAGCACAGTCAGTGATTTTCATACAGAGCGCTACGTGGCGTCACCAACATAAAAGCCTAAACAGCCTACTTACAACTGTGACGATATTCCATAAGCACGCAATTTCACTACGAGCCGCTTGTGTGGTACAGTGTCAAAAGCTTTCCGGAAATCCAGAAATACGGAATCGATCTGAAATCCCTTGCCAATAGAACTTAACACTTCGTGTGAATAAAGAGCTAGTTGTGTTTCACAGGAACGATGTTTTCTAAACCCGTGCTGACTGTGTGTCAATAGACCGTCTTCTTCGAGGTAATTCATAATGTTCGAACACAATATATGTTCTAAAATCCTGCTGCATATCGACGTTAACGATATGGGCCTGTAATTTAGTGGATTACTCCTTCTACCTTCCTTGAATATTGGTGTGATCTGTGCAACTTTCCAGTCTTTGGGTACAGATCTTTCGTCGAGCAAACGGTTGTATATGATTGTTAAGTATGGAGCTAATGCATCAGCATACTCCGAAAGGAACCTAACTGGTCTAATGTCTGGACCAGAAGACTTGATTTTATTAAGTGATTTGAGTTGCTTCACTACTCCGAGGATATTTACATCTACGTTACTCATGTTGGCAGCTGTTCTCGATTCGAATTCTGGAATATTTACTTCGTTATCTTTGGTGTAGGCATTTCAGAAAGCTGTGTTTAATAACATCTAAGTGGGTTAGTCAAAAATGTGGAAAAACCGCAAGAAATACATGCGTGAACATTAATGCAGATGCTAGCCCAGCCAGCATGTTGTGCTGTTGTATTTGAAAAAAAATGGCTCTGAGCACTATGGGACTTAACATCTGAGGTCATCAGTCCCCTAGAACTTAGAACTACTTAAACCTAACTAACCTAAGGACATCACACACAGCCATGCCCGAGGCAGGATTCGAACCTGCGATCGTAGCGGTCACGCGGTTCCAGACTGAAGCGCCTAGAACCGAACGGCCACAGCGGCCGGTTGTTGTATTTGACCACGGATGGTGACTGAGCAGTGTCCTCAATACGTCGCACGTATCAGTCGTGCTCAGAATAATGTTCTGTGTAGTTATGTGTGAATTACGTCGGAGCTTGGTGAATTCTAATGTGGAGAAATTGTTGCTGTTCGTATCGTGGGCACTTCCGTAAAGAAGACAGCCGAAGTGTTTGGAGTTTTCAAGAGGCAACGTATCGAAGATTTATACCGCATACAGGGAAAACGGACCGAGCGTGGTGGCACAGTGGTTAGTACACTGGACTCGCATTCGGGAGGACGACGGATCAAACCCGCGTCCGGCCATCCTGATTTAGGTTGTCCGTGATTTCCCTAAATCGCTTCAGGCAAATGCCGGGATGGTTCCATTGAAAGGGCACGGCCGATTTCCTTCGCCATCATTTCCTAATCCGAACCGGCCGCTGTGGCCGAGCGCTTCTAGGCGCTTCAGTCTGGAACCGCGCGACCGCTACGGTCGCAGGTTCGAATCCTGCCTCGGGCATGGATGTGTGTGGTGTCCTTACGTTAGTTAGGTTTAAGGAGTTCTAAGTTCTAGGGGACTGATGACCGCATATGTTAAGTCTCATAGTGCTCAGAGCCATTTGAACAATTTCCTAATCCGATGGGACCGATGACTCGCTATTTGGTCCCCTCCTCCAACTGAACCAACCAACCAGTACCCCTGCCTGATCCCAGAACACAGGGAAACCGGAAAAACATCATCCGCTAAGTTACAACTTGGACGAAAGTGTGAACTGAATGATCACGACGGACAGTCATTGAAGAGGTCTGTGAGGAAAAATGAGCGGACGGCAGTTGCAAACCTACTGCAGAATTGAATGTCGCACTCGCGAATTCTGTCAGCATCAAAACAACACGAAAAAGGAGGGAATTGCAGTGCGAGTTGGAATAAGTGACGCAAATGCCCGCAACTGCAAAACGTGGTGGCCAAACCATAAAATCTGGGCTATGGAGCAATGGAAGTATGTCATTTAGTCGGATGAGTCTTGTTTCACAGTGTTTCTAACTTTAGACCAAGCTTACGCCCCGAAAGTGAAACATGGCATGGATTCGGTGAGAATTTGGGCTCCAATGTTACAATGCAAGGCTGCATTACTGCCAAGGATTATGTGATCATTTTGGCTGATCAGACACATCTCATAGTGCAATGGTCATTACTCAATGGTGATGCTGTCTTCCAAGAGAACAGGGCCTCTGTTCACACAAAATGGTTCAAATGGCTCTGAGCACTATGGGACTTAACATCTGAGGTCATCAGTGCCCTAGAACTTAGAACTACTTAAACCTAACTAAGCTAAGGACAAAAGGAAATGGTTCAAATGGCTCTGAGCACTATGGGACTCAACTTCTCAGGTCATTAGTCCCCTAGAACTTAGAGCTAGTTAAACCTAACTAACCTAAGGACATCACACACATCCATGCCCGAGGCAGGATTCGAACCTGCGACCGTAGCGGTCTCGCGGTTCCAGACTGCAGCGCCTAGAACGGCACGGCCACTTCGGCCGGCAAGCTAAGGGCATCACACACATCCATGCCCGAGGCAGGATTCGAACCTGCGACTGTAGCAGCAGCGCGGTTCCCTATTGAAGCGCCTAGAACCGCTCGGCCACAATGGCCGGTTCTCTTCACACAGCTCCCATGGACAAGGACTGATTTTGTGGGCACGAGAATGAACTGGGCATCTCCGCTGGTCACTACAGTCACCAGACCTCAGTGTGACTGAGCCTTTGTGTTCTAGTCTGGAGAGAAGGGTGTGTGATTGCTATCCACCTCCATCATCGTTATTTAGACTTGCCACGTTTTGCAGGAAGAATAGTAGATAAGATTTCCATAAAAACCACACAAGACCGGTATTTATCCACGCCGAGACAACTAGAAGCCCTTTTGAATGCCAACTGCTTTCCTAGGCCGTATTAGTCATATAAATGTGTTGTGTTTTTGGTGTTTCCATATTTTCGTCCACCCCCTGTACATCTATTTCTACAGGATGGTCCATTGATAGTGACCGGGCCAAATATCTCACGAAATAAGCGTCAAACTAAAAAACTAGAAAGAACGAAACTTGTCTAGCTTGAAGGGGGAAACCAGATGGCGCTATGGTTGGCCCGCTAGATGGCGCTGCCATAGGTCAAACGGATATCAACTGCGTTTTTTTTTAAATAGGAACCCCCATTTTTTGTTACATATTCCTGTAGTACGTAAAGGAATATGAATGTTTTAGGTAGACCACTTTTTACGCTTTGTGATAGATGGCGCTGTAATAGTCACAAACATATGGCTCATAATTTTAGACCAACATTTGGTAACAGGTAGGTTTTTTTTTAAATTAAAATACAGAACGTAGGTACGTTTGAACATTTTATTTCGTTTGTTTCAATATGATACATGAACCTTTGTGAACTTATCATTTCCGAGAACGCATGCTGTTACAGCGTGATTACCTGTAAATACCACATTAATGCAATAAATGCTCAAAATGATGTCCGTCAACCTCAATGCATTTGGCAATGCATGTAACGATATTCCTCTCAACAGCCAGTAGTTCGCATTCCGTAATGTTCACACATGCATTGACAATGCGCTGACGCATGTTGTCAGGCGTTGTCGGTGGATCACGATAGCAAATATCCTTCAACTTTCCCCACAGAAAGAAATCCGGGGACGTCAGATCCGCTGAACGTGCGGGCCATGGTATGATGCTTCGACGACCAATCCACCTGTCATGAAATACGCTAATCAATACCGCTTCAAACGCACGCGAGCTATGTGCCGGACATCCATCACGTCGGAAGTACATCGCCATTCTGTCATGCAGTGAAACATCTTGTAGTAACATCGGTAGAACATTACGTACGAAATCAGCATACATTGCACCATTTAGATTGCCATCGATAAACTGGGGGCTAATTTCCTTCCTCCCATAACGCCGCACCACACATTAACTTGCCAAGGTCGCAGCCATCGTGGATTTTCCGTTGCCCAAAAGCGCATATTATGCCGGTTTACGTTACCACTGCTGGTGAATGACGCTTCGTCGCTAAATAGAACGCGTGCAAAAAATCTGTCTTAGTCCCGTAATTTCCCTTGTGCCCAGTGCCAGAACTGTGCTCGACGTTCAAAGTCGTCGCCACGCTATTCCTGGTGCATAGAAATATTGTACGGGTGTAATCGATGTTGATATAGCATTCTCAGCACCGTCGTTTTTGAGATTCCCGATTCTCGCTCAATTTGTCTGCTATTGACGTGCGGATTAGCCGCGACAGCAGCTCAAACACCTACTCGGGCATCATCATTTGATGCAGGTCGTGGTTGACGTTTCAAATGTGGCTGAACACTTTCTGTTTCCTTAAATAATGTAACTATCCGGCGAATGGTCCGGACACTTGGATGATGTCGTCCAAGATACCGAGCAGCATACATAGCACAAGCCCGTTGGGCATTCTGATCACAATAGCCATACATCAACACGATATCGACCTTTTCCGCAATTGGTAAACGGTCCATTTTAACACGGGTAATGTATTACGAAGCATATACCGTCCGCACTGGCGGAATGTTACGTGATACCACGTCTTTATACGTTTGTGATTATTACAGCGCCATCTATCACAAAGAGAAAAAAGTGGTCCAACTAAAACATTCATATTTCTTTACGTACTACACGAATATGTAATATAAAATTGGGGTTCCTACTTTTAAAAAAAAGCAGCTGATATCCGTTTGACCTATGGCAGCGCCATCTAGCGGGCCAACCACAGCGCCATCTGGTTTCCCCCTTCAAGCTAGACGATTTTCCTTCTTTGTAATTTTTTTTATGCCTATTTCGTGAGATATTTGGCCCGGTCACTATCAATGAACCACCCTGTATATGTTGGAAACCACTGTGACGAGCATGGCAGATGTTACCTCCCGGAAGATTGCGTAATTGCTTCTGCGCGCCCAGTGATTAGTCTAACTTTGTCTTCGTGATCCCTATGGGAGTGGTAGCTACAGTGGGTTGTAGTATATTTTTACATTCCCAACTTAATGGCAGTTCTTGAAACTTTGTATGTAGGCTATCACAAGATATACGGCCAATCACGTTAATGTGACCACCTGTGAAAAGCCTGGATAACCACCTTTTGCATTGCGAATTGGTGTGAAATGTGCAGGAAAGCAAGCAGTGATGTTCTGGAATGTACCGACAGGGAAGAGGAACGACGCCGACTCCAGAGCCGCGGCCAGCTGCACTATATTTCTCTGGCGAGGAACCGTGGCGCGAACAGTCTGAACGAGGTGGTTACACAGATTCTCCACTGGGTTTAACTGCAGGACGTTTGGTAGCCAAAGGACTACAGTAAACACATTCTAGTGCTCTTCAAATCACGCACGTACTCTGTGAGCTATGTGATACTTTGCATTGCCGTCCGCTGTGGCCGAGTGGTTCTAGGCGCTTCAGTCTGGAACCGCGCGACCACTACGTTCGCAGGTTCGAATCCTACCTCGGGCATGGATGTGTGTGATGTCCTTAGGTTAGTTAGGTTTAAGTAGTTCTAACTTCTGATGACTTGAGGTGTTAAGTCCCATAATGCTCAGAGTCATTTGAACCATTTTTGAACACTTTGCATTTTACTGCAGGTACACTACTGGCCATTAAAATTGCTACACCACGAAGATGACGTGCTACAGACGCGAAATTTAACCGACAGGAAGAAGATGCTGTGATATGCAGATGATTAGCTTTTCAGAGCATTCACACAACGTTGGCGTCGGTGGCAACACCTACAACGTGCTGACATGAGAAAAGTTTCAAACTGATTTCTCATACACAAACAGCAGTTGACCGGCGTTGCCTGGCGAAACGTTGTTGTGATGCCTCGTGTCAGGAGGAGAAATGCGTACGATCACGTTTCCGACTTTGATAAAGGTCGGACTGTGGCCTATCGCCATTACTGTTTATCGTATCCCGAAATTGCTGCTCGCGTTGGTCGAGATCCAATGACTGTTAGCAGAATATGGACTCGGTGGGTGCTGGACCCCAACGGCCTCATATCAACTAGCAGTCGAGATGACAGGCATCTTGTCCGCATGGCTGTAACGGATCGTGCAGCCACGTCTTGATCCCTGAGTCAACAGATACGGACGTTTGCAAGACAACATCGATCTGCACGAACAGTTAGACGACGTTTGCAGCAGCATGGACTATCATCTCGGAGACCATGGCTGCGGTTACCCTTGATGGTGGATCACAGACAGGAACGTCTGCGATGGTGTACTCAACGACGGCCGGCCGGAGTGGCCTTGCGGTTTTAGGCGTTACAGTCTGGAGCCGAGCGACCGCTACGGTCGCAGGTTCGAATCCTGCCTCGGGCATGGATGTGTGTGATGTCCTTAGGTTAGTTAGGTTTAATTAGTTCTAAGTTCTAGGCGACTGATGACCTTAGTAATTAAGTCGTATAGTGCTCAGAGCCATTTGAACCATTTGAACTCAACGACGAACCTGGGTGTACGAATGGCAAAAGGTCATTTTTTCGGATGAATCCAGGTTCTGTTTACAGCATCATGACGGTCGCATCCGTGGTCGGCGACATCGCGGTGTACGCACATTGGAAACGCGTATTCGTCCTCGCCATACTGGCGTATCACCCGGCGTGATGGTATGGGGTGCCATTGGTTACACGTCTCGGTCACCTTTCATCGCATTGACGGCACTTTGAACAGTTGACGTTACATTTCAGATGTGTTACGACCCGTGGCTCTATCCTTCATTCGATCCCTGCGAAACCCTACATTTCATCAGGATAACGCACGACCGTATGTTGCAGGTCCTGTACGGGCCTTTCTGGATACAGAAAATGTTCAACTGTTGCCCTGGCCAGCACATTCTCCAGATCTCTCACCAATTGAAAACGTCTGGTCAATGGAGGACGAGCAACTGGCTCGTCACAATACGCCAGTCACTACTCTTGATGAACTGTGGTATCGTGTTGAAGCTGCATGGGCAACTGTACCTGTACACGCCATCCAAGCTGTGTTTGACTAAATGCCCAGGCGTATGAAGGCCGGTATTACGGCCAGAGGTGGTTGTTCTGGGTACTGATTTCGTGAAAATGTAATCACATGTCAGTTCTAGTATAATATATTTGTCCAATGAATACCCGTTTATCATCTGCACTTCTTCTTGGTGTAGCTATTTTAATAGTCAGTAGTGTAGATGCTTTCGTGCTGAAAGAAAACAAACTGCATGCAGTTATGGACTTGGTCCCCAAGGATAGGCACATACTTGTGTCGATCCATTGTGCCCTCCATAATCATGAGATCATTCAGGGAATGCCACGAAAACATTCCCTAGACCATAATGCTCCCTTCTCTGATCTGGATCCTTCCGAAGATTGTTGCAGAGCGTTTGCTTTGAGACGTTTCACTCCCGATGGAGCAAAAACGTGATTTATCTGAAAAGGACACCTACACATGTCAGCACTCAGTGGACGACCAGCTGCGGTATTGGCTTGTAAATTCCAGCCTTCATCGCCGATGAACAGCATGGGTGCACGAACCAGGCACCTGCTGCGGAGGCCCCCACAGCGACGTTCACCGAACTGTGGTCGAGGAGACACTATTGGTAGCTCCTTCGATCATCTTGGCAGTAAGCTGATCAACAGTTTTGTGTCTGTTCGGCTGTACGCGTCTCCTTAGTCGTCGTTTACGTCTGTTATGTAGGTGGCCTATGGCGCACCACAGTTGCATCGGCGCCTGTTTTGGATAGCGCCATTTTGTCACGCACGCCAGCACGGTATACTTAAACCACGGTCTCACACGAACAGTTTACAAACTTAGCCGTTTCGAAAATGCCTCCCCTTCCTGTGTGAAGGCAATGATCGTGCCCATTTGAACGTCAGATACATTATGTAGTCAAAAGTATCCGGACAACCCCAAAAACATACGTTTTTCATATTAGGTGCCTTTTGCTGCCACCTACTGCCAGGTACTCAATATCAGCGACCTCAGTAGTCATTAGACATCGTGAGAGAGCAGAATGGAGCGCACCACGAAACTCACGGACTTCGAACGTGGTCAGGTGATTGGATGTCACTTGTGACACACGTCTGTATGCGAGATTTCCACACTCCTAAACATCTCAAGGTCCACTGTTTCCGATGTGATAGTGAAGTGGAATCGTGAAGGGACACGTACAGCACAAAAGCGTGCAGGCCGACCTCGTCTGTTGACTGACAGAGACCACCGACAGTTGAAGAGGGTCGTAATGTGTAATAGGCAGACATCTATCCAGACCATCACACAAACTGCAAGTACTACGACAGTTAGGCGGGAGGTGAAAAAACTTAGATTTCATGGTCGAGCGGCTGCTCATAAGCCACACATCACGCCGGTAAATGCCAAACGACGCTTCGCTTGGTGTAAGGAGCGTAAATATTGGACGACTGAACAGTGGAAAAACGTCGTGTGGAGCCACGAATCATGGTACACAATGTGGCGATCCGATGGCAGGGTGTGGGTATGGCGAATGTCCGGTGAAAGTCATCTACCAGCGTGTGTAGTGCCAGCAGTAAAATTCGGAGGCGGTGGTGTTATAGTGTGGTCATGTTTTTCATGGAGGAGGCTTGCACCCCTTGTTGTTTTGCGTGGCACTATCACAGCACAGGCCTACGTTGATGTTTTAAGCACCTTCTTGCTTCCCACTGTTGAAGAGCAATTCGGGGATGGCAATTGCATTTTTCAACATGATCGAGCACCTGTTCATAATTGACGGCCTGTGGCGGAGTGGTTACATGACAATAACATCCCTGCAGTGGAATGGCCTGCACAGAGTCCTGACCTGAATCCTCTAGAACACCTTTGGGATGTTTTGGAACGTCTACTTCGTGCAGGTCTCACCGACCGACATCTATACCTCTCCTCAGTGCAGCACTCCGTGAATAATGGGCTGCCATTCCCCAAGAAACCTCCAAGCGCCTGATTGAACGTATGCCTGCGGGAGTGGAAGCTGTCATCAAGTCTAGGGGTGGATCAACACCATACTGAATTCCAGCATTACCGATGAGGGGCGCCACGAACTTGTAAGTCATTTTCAGCCAGGTGTACGGATACTTTTGATCACATAGTGTAAGTCACTCCGTTTCTGCATTACGACAACAACTGCACTGTTTTCCGCGTCCCCTTGACATGCTTTATACACCGTCTTCTGGTAGTACTTCCACATGCCGTCTTTGAGTGATTATCGCAAGTTGACGTCGAACATAACCGGTGGTCCTTTTAATGTGACCCGGCCGCGAAGTCTGCGCCTATCTTCGAGTGTCTGCCAATTCCGGTTTTTCTGCGTCTACTCAACGCTCTCCAAAAAATGTGTGTGAAATCTTATGGGACTTAACTGCTAAGGTCATCAGTCCCTAAGCTTACACACTACTTAACCTACATTATCCTAAGGACAAACACACACACCCGTGCCCGAGGCAGGACTCGAACCTCCGCCGGGACCAGCCCTCAACGCTCTCCCATTGGTCAAACAGAGCCTAATGCTTCCATTCCATGTGCTTCGTCTATTATTAATATAGTTTGGTTTCTGTACAAGTTGAAACGTGATTACATTTTCACGCAATTTGAGTGCATAGATCCTGAAAAATCAGTACCCAGAACAACCACCTCTGGCCCTAATAACGGCCTTCATACACCTGGGCATTGAGTCAAACAGAGCGTGGATGGCGCGTACAGGTACAGCTGCCCCTGCAGCTTCAGCACGATACCACAGTTCATCAAGAGTAGTAACTGGCGTATTGTGACGAGCCAGTTGCTCGGCCACCATTGACCGGACGTTTTCAATTGGTGAGAGATCTGGAGAATGTGCTACCCAGGGCAGCAGTCGAACATTTTCCGTATCCACAAAGCCCCGTACAGGACCTGCAACATGCGGTCGTGCGTTATCCTGCTGAAATGTAGGGTTTCGCAGGGATCGAATGAAGGGTAGAGCGACGGGTCGTAACACATCTGAAATGTAACGTCCACTGTTCAAATGCGAACAAGAAGTGACCGAGACGTGTAACCAATGGCACCCCATACCATTACGCCGGGTGATACGCCAGTATGGCGATGACGAATACACGCTTCCAATGTGCGTTCACCGCGATATCGCCAAACACGGATGCAACCATCATGATGCTGTAAACGGAACTTGGATTCATCCGAAAAAATGACGTTTTGCCATTCGTGCACCCAGGTTTGTCGTTGAGTACACCATCGCAGGCGCTCGTGTCTGTGATGCAGCGTCAAGGGTAACCGCAGCCACGGTCTCCGAGCTGATAGTCCATGCTGCTGCAAACGTCGTCGAACTGTTCGTGCAGATGGTTGTTGTCTTGCAAACGTTCCGATCTGTTGACTCAGGGATCGAGACATGGCTGCACGATCAGTTACAGCCATGCAGATAAGATGCCTGACATCTCGACTGCTAGTGATACGAGGTCGTTGGGATCCAGCACAGCGTTCCGTATTACCCTCCTGAACCCATCGATTCCATATTCTGGTAAGTCATTGGATCTCGATCAACGCGAGCAGCAATGTTGCGATAAGATAAACCGCAATCGCGATAGGCTACAATCCGATCTTTATCGAAGTCGGAAACGTGATGGTACGCATTTGTCCTCCTTACACGAGGCATCACAACAACGTTTCACCAGGCAACGCCGGTCAACTGCTGTTTGTGTATGAGAAATCGGTTTGAAACTTTCCTCATGTCAGCACGCTGTAGGTGTCGCCACTTTGTGTGAATGCTCTGAAAAGCTAATCATTTGCATATCACAACATCTTCTTCCTGTTGGTTAAATTTCGCGTCTGTAACACGTCATCTTCGTGGTGTAGCAGTTTTAATGGCCAGTAGTGTAACTTCAACGAGTGTGAACAGAAGCGAATCTAGTGTATTCGGACGGCGATTTGAACCTCATTCCTCCATAACACTAGTGAATGGTATCTCCTGAGATTGTTTTCGTCAGGCCCTCCCAGAAATACGTAGCGGGATTCGACGGTGCCCGATGGAAATCGACAACGTCCCAAGAGCGGTAGGAGAAAGAGGGGGAGGGCGGGCAGTGAACCCGCGGCCGGCCTTGTTCCGGGAATGCGCGCCTCGCTGTGGCGGCCAGTGGGTCAGCCGGGAGAAGGTGATGGTCGCCAGCGCCAGACGCCAGTCGCCGCCGAGCCGCCGCAACATGCCTTTCGCGCCAGGTGAGTCCGCAGCCGGCGCGAGCGACCAGGTAGGCACCGTGGGCTTGCCGCGTGTGTGTTTATCTCCGGCTCCCACAAAACACGGGTCATCTCCCAGTGTAGCTTTAGCGCGAGATGTTCGACGGCAGGTGTCAGCTCTCCGAAGGAAAGAGATGGACATGTAAATAACCTGGAAACCAGTATTCTTTTCAGCCCCAGAGCCTTCGTTCGCGTTCAGCTGTGTGAACTGTGGAATATAAGAGTGGTGATGCCACATCCACCTTCGTAACATGACGGACAGCATTTGATCTTTTGTTTCGGAATGTCTGGCCATAATCGTTATTTAATAGTCACTAAAATCAGCAGAACTGAATCACGCCCACGTGAGGCTTCGGAGTAACACAGGAACAAGCGTAATCCGGAGATAAGACGTCTCTTGACTAGTAGATTGTTTTGATTATTCGTTCAAAGATGTGCTGCTTCAACTTATTAGTTAATCTCTGAATCTTTATCCAACTTCAGTATGTAACTGACTACTTTGTGTCCGTTGTGAGCCGGCCGGAGCGGCTGAGTGGCTAGCCGGCACGGTAGCTCAGCGTGTTCGGTCAGTGGGTTAGCTGCCCTCTGTAATAAAAAAAACTGAGTTAATGGATCAACAACGAACTTAAACGGATGTCTTACGCCGTCCGCCCCGAGCAGATGCAACGAACAAAATGAGGTTAAAAAAAAAAAAAGGTCGTTCTACGCACTACAGTCTGGAACCGCGTGACCGCTACGGTTGCAGGTTCGAATCCTGCCTCGGGCATGGATATGTGTGATGTCCTTAGGTTTAAGTAGTTCTAAGTTCTAGGGGACTGATGACCTCAGAAGTTAAGTCCCTTAGTGCTCAGAGCCATTTGAACCATTTTTGTCCGTTGTGCGTGTAGTATGATGAAAATAATACTCATGAAGGATGTGGCACACAAACATGTAGCTTGCCCCAGTCTAGGAGCAGAGGTGAACTGAGAATGTGTATCTCAGTATTTTGTGTACGAAAAATGGCAAAAACTGACTTACGCTGCCACTCAGTAAGACACTGCGAAGTGTTTTAACACACTATATGCAACCCGGAGTCCTAGTTTACTTACTGAAATCAGCTTGCCCTAATATTTCCTGAGCCATCTGCACTATGTGGACGAAGAAATCCGTACGACCACCAAAAATCTAAGCAGTCAACCTCCGTTTGAGTGTCACTCTGAACTGGCGCTTGTGGCGTTGCATGAACTCAGGAAAGGGTTACAGAAAAAAGGCTTCTTACCAGATGACACTGTCTCAGACACTGCGAAAGCCGATTTGCTGCAATTATGCAATACTGACACCGAAGAAAACCTTTTGTATCACACTAGATTCACTGTTAACAAAATTCTGTCCAAAGTGGTTATATCTGTGGTTTTACATTCCATTTCTCACTTGATCTCAGCTCATGACATTCCTTCCTCTCTACCTAAGCGGTTTTTGTTACTTGGATCGCACGCAGTTCCTCGCTAGAGAAACTGAAAGCAGCGCGAGTTTGAGACTTCCTGGTTTTTTCGCGTGATTAGGATAGCTGTCTACGGCAATATGTTGTTTCGCAAGGCAACTAGGCTGTAATGACGATGTCAAATGTGGCCCAAAATTACTTTCAGACTATCATTCTCGATATGTACTTGCTTTTTCAGGACATACTTGTCTTAGATGACGCAGTCGGTAAAAACGTATTACCAGGTGAGACAGATGGCATCAGTGAAGAAACTGACAGTGTGCTTGCATATAAAGCCACTTAATATTTGTCTGAAGTAATTTTAGGAGCGTTTAGAATCATTGAACTTCTGGTTATGAGTACAGGCTCTTATTACTGCTTCACCAAACTTGAACAGTGCCATAATATCAGGAGCGATGAGAACGAAGAGAACAGCAATGATCCTGTCGGTTAAGGAAAAAGATGGTGATTGTGGCAACTGTAGAAAGTGGTTGCACCACAGGTAACAAATTTACAACGTAAAACACTGCGCTGTATCGGCTTCTACCTTTCGTAACATCGTAGATGTGGTATTTGTTTTCTCCAAACTCCTTCTCCTTATTTTATCTTACGAGAAGTGACGTTGACGCCATCGAAACGTAAAGAAAGAAAGTGTTCCCTGCGAGTGAATTCGACAAGCTGTATGTTGTAGCACGCGATGTGCCTAGGGAAAAGCCGGCCGGTGTGGCCGTGCGGTTATAGGCGCTTCAGTCTGGAACCACGTGACCGCTACGGTCGCAGGTTCGAATCCTGCCTCGGGCATGGTTGTGTGTGATGTCCTTAGGTTAATTAGGTTTAAGTAGTTCTAAGTTCTAGGGGACTGATGACCACAGATGTTAAGTCCCATAGTGCTCTGAGCCATTTGAACCTAGGGAAAATAATGAGAGCAGACTCAATTCTGGTTCACAGATGTTACCATGCATAGGTGTTTAATCAGCTATCAGCGCAGCTCTGAGGGAAAACCGTTTTCAATATTCCACCTTCATTTAGTAAGCACGAAAGCGTCAGACAGTTATTGAGAAAACTCCGGTGGCAGTCGCTGCAAGAGAGGCGTTCTGCATCACGGCGTGATTTACTGTTAATGTTCCTAGAGCGTACGTTCCTCGAAGAATCAACCAATATAATGCTTCCTCCTAAGTATGTGAAAAGATCATGAAGGCAAATTTTGAGAGATTCGGGCTCGGTGCACGCACGGATGCTCACCAGCAATCGTTCTTACAGCTAACTATTCGCCAATGGAAGAGGAAATGAAGGGAAGTGACAGTGGTACACGAAGTACCCTCCGCCACACACCTTAATGTGACTTGTTGAGTATATATATGGATGTAGATTTAGAAGGAAGTCATCAGATGCCACCGTTAACAACTGAAAAGTAGATCCGTGAAGACATACTTGAACCTGTTACCCATTAATCCGGCCGGGGTGGCCGAGCGGTTCTAGGAGCTACAGTCTGAAACCGCGCGACCGCTACGGTCGCAGGTTCGAATCCTGCCTCGGGCATGGGTGTGTGTGATGTCCTTAGGTTAGTAAGGTTTAAGTAGTTCTAAGTTCTAGGGGACTGATGACCTCATAAGTTAAGTCTCATAGTGCTCAGAGCCATCATTTGAACCCATTAGACTGAAATAGGTTAATAATCTTGTTTAGTGTTCGTGTGGATGTGGTCAGACACTTAATTTGCAATCATTGGTTGCGAAGAATAACAATTCGTGTTTGTGAGTTTATCGTTCTTTATCGTAGGATCCAATCTAATCGTATTCCTTTCATCATAAGCCTTGTGAGTCGGCGCATAGGTTGCGATATTGAAGGTGTCGTATTTAGTATTGTGCCTGACTGTCGGCTACAGGTTATCCTAGTTGTCATAAATGACTTGAAGCGAATACCAGTATGAATCCTCAAACAAAGTCATAGCCAATTTCCATCCGTGTTCTTGTGTGTAATGACCTTGATATCAACGGATCGCAGACATCTAGCTCCTCTTTCTTTCTTGTTTCCCTGCAGCACTGCCTTTATAAAGCATTAATTTTATTTCGATCTAGAATCTCCAATCTTAACTCAGATACCTTGAAACCCGTACATAAAACAATTTATCTTTAGTAAGTATCACGAGTATTTCGAGGTGTAAATTCTATCCATAAATTAATTTTAAATTAATCTTTCCGTACTTACGTCGCTGTCAGGAAGAATTGTAAGTCAAATAAGCAACAAAAAAATGCAATGTCTGTTATGTGCGGATAACAGACAAATCTCGGCACGTTTAGTATCGTAGCATATTACTTCCGTTGAAAGTAGGCGCAGCGTGGGCAGCAAAAACTTGTTTACACAAATAAACAAGGAGTATGTGTGTCAGTGGCACCACTTTCCTCTGGCAGCTGCTCCACCCGCAGCTCATGTCCCGAGAGCCATCGCAGTGAGCTCGCCGTTGCAAGCCTTCCACTTTTTATTTTTCTCGTCGAGCTAGGCAAAAAAGGACTACACCTTTATCGTATCTGACTCATGCTAAGATCAGCATCGTGCCAGACTTTCCGTTGTTAATTCTCGTTACACTACTGTGACATTTTTCTTGTCATACTGTCTTTCAGAGTAATGTAGTTTTTTGGCTCGGGGCAGGGGAGACGGGGGGAGGGGGAAGGAAGGTATTGACTCTTTTGTCAATGGGTATATTACACTATCTCTATTCACTGCATTAGTGCTCTATGAAATCCTTATGACGTTCCAACATATTCATTATACCCAAAGTATCAATCGGCGAGCGACGTAGCGTCGTCCTTGTATCACTAGACTCACGTTCGGGATAAGCAGGATCGAGGCATCATCGTTCGGCCATCCAGTTTTAAGATTCCTGTGATTTCCTTAAATCACCGAAAACAAATCGCGGAATTATTCTTTTAATAGACGCGACCGTTTTGTTTCCACATTCTCGGCAAGTTAGAGTTTATGTTCCTTCTCTAACGGCCTCGTAGCCGACGGGACGTCAAATCGTAAACTACTTAGCAGCAGCAGTGACCGTGACTTCCTTTGTGTCTCACCATGGAGAACTAGCTACGTAACAACTTCAGATTAACACTGGATATCGTACAAGTGTGCCTTTAATTGTCTAGCTCTATGCTGGAATAATCTAAAATCTTGGAACGAATTAATTCCATGGACCCTTGAAGACGTAAACTGATGCAAGAAAATAAATGAATAATAGGTTTCCAACAACCACGTCGCCGCGCGGGATAGTCACGCGGTCTTGGGCCCCTTGCCACGGTTCGCGCTGCTCCCCCCGTCGGAGGTTCGAGTCCTCCCTCGGGCATGGGTGTGTGTGTTGTTCTTTCCGTAAGGTACTTTAAGTTATATTAAGTAGTGTGTAAGCCTGGGGACCGATAAACTCAGCAATTTGGTCCCATAGTAACTTACCACAATAAATACAGCCACGTCAGACGTTCATTTTAAATACGTCTTGTGTTTAATTTAATCGTATTGACTCGGTGTAATACTAAATAGCCTTCTCATTTCTTGCTTGTATTCCCGCATTTCCGATATAAAGACCAGATTCATAGAAACGTGAAGCGGTTAACACTATACCAGTAGCATTCTCCTCTGAATTACCGCTTGTTCGCGTGTGGAATTTCTACTCTGTACCTCTTCTAAAATAATCCCTTAAACAAGTTGTATCCCTTAAACAAGCTGTATTGCTTGGAGTTCTAAGCCGCTTTGCAGAATTTTCGTGATGAATTCGACGATCTCAACGGCTGCTATCTTTAGGCACTTATGAAATCGTTGTGCTCAACCAACCACATGGTCGATTTAGTGACGTAAACTGCGGACAACAGAATCAGATGCACGTATCCGGTCGACCGAAATACGCAGTGAGAAATCACAAAACTGGATAGAATATCACTGATAATTAACGCCGTGCGACTTAAAACGTCAGTACATCTAAGATGTGCCGTACCAAACGTATATCAAAAGTCGCCCGCTCTGCATCACAAAATCGCGTGTGATATTCTGTCACAACAACAAGCATTAAACTTTCTACATAGATAAATTATCTCATTATCTTTTTGTTTCCAGTCGTGATTTTTCCATTCTATGCAATGTGTTGATGATTTCCTAACAAAGAGAATTTAAGAACTTCATAAAATACCTGTAAGTAATCACATGCACATGTAACATTCTGAATTATGTTTAAATTGTATTTATATATTTACAGTACCGTGCCTCCTTGAACGGGTGACATGACCCGAGAAGCAATTTCGCTAATCATTGCCGTGACACCACCGTTATCACGGTAAAAAAATGTAATTCCGATAGCTGGTAAACACCCGAATGCGAAAGGAACGATGGAAGATCAGCATATAACGCCCCGTCGACGGCGTTGTCGGTACTGACGTAACACAAGCTCAGAGCCCAAATGAAATTGACCGTGTCCTTTTGAAAGAAACCATCCGGCATTTAGGCCAGGGGATGTTGGAGCAACCACGGAAAATCTAAACCTGAATGGACGAAAGAGACTTCCTCCCGCAGGCGAGTCTACTGTCTAAACCACTAAGCCGCACATTCAGTATCTGAGATAGATTCGACGCTGTCTTTGTCCAGCGATAACAGGCCTAGTTGTTTTACAGAAGGCAGTCAATTAATGATTGATGTCATAGTTGCAAATATCGTCCATGACGAGCTTAATTTATTTGTGTATGTGTTCAGTGAGGTAACGGGAAATATATAAAAATCAATGATCCAATCGAACGATGTTTACCAAAGTAAGATCTTCCGCAAACCTTACATGCTCCCGAAGCGGATTTGCTTGGACTTAGTAACTCATTTAATGTAATAACAATACTTTTAAAAAAATTATAAATTCGTTGACGTAAAAAAAGTAGGAAAAGGTGACATCTTGTACACATGAAACAATACACAAATAGCTTTCTTTATGAAGTAGCACGACAATAATGAACTTAATGAGTAGCTATCATTGTGTGTGTCCTTTTTTTTTTATTTTGACTACCATGGATTGGTTTAATACCTGACCACGTACATTCTCATTCTGGAACAGTGGTTGGACAATATAAATAATGTAATGAGAACAACACAATTAAGAACGGAATATAAGCGAGCACTTAATGCAAACACAACTAGGAGCACATTGGTGCAGTGGGTTTAGACATAACACTCGCTATAGTAAGGAGATGGGTTCAAATCGTCATCCGCTCATCCTGATGTAGATTTTCCGTAGTTTGTCTAAGTCATTGCAAGGATCTTAGAAGAAAGACTAGAGTTTAATAGCTAGTCAAGTCTGAGGAACTCAGTCGGATAACGTTAGAGAAAGAATTGATTATAAACTTTTACAGAAATCATCCCAGTTCTCCCGAAGTGCTTAGGAAAACCACAGGACGGCTAAATCAGGACGTGTATAGAAGATTTTAGCCAACACTCTTTACGAATACGAATCAGTTGTCTAGTATTTAAATTACTTACGGTGAACAGTGCAATAGTATCTATGATAAAGTTACGACCGATTGCTCCCCGCATGCTTAACCAATGTGACTTGCTGCACGGTCCCTAATGACCACAATGTCGCCAGGACGTTGCATTTAGGCTTCCTTCTTACTTCCAACCGTACGAAGAATCACTTACATTACTCATAAGAGTACGATGAGGAGCAGAAACTTGAAAATGGAAGAATAATGAGTTATAGAAAGGTGAGGAGCTTGCCCGTCCTCGTTAGTTGTGCGCTATGAACACGGAAATTAGTTACGCCAGCTGGTTGCATTTCCTGGAGGCATGTCGGACGTGTCTGCAGTACGTTACAAAGGTATAGCACATGTAAAGACACGACCGCTCCAAACGCAACTCCAGAGATGACTCTCGTGGCAGTTCGTTGCAGGTACACGTGACTTCACTGCCCTAGCCCTTACCTCTTTTGGAATCCCGTTGATGGGATAGCTGTTTTGTGACACAAAGTGACACAAAACGCACCTAGGTTCTCAACTAAGCCTAAGCCAACGACAGTGCAAACCTAGGCAAGAATCTGGGCGCTGATTTCTTCCTTTAATCTTAGTCGTTCCTTCAACCCTCTAGATATTAAATGCAACTACAACAAGTTAAGAAAGTTACATCGAAGTGCCTCTGTTGTTCTTAAACAAAAGATTAAAGTCTCTTAGAAAATTAACTGAACACATTCCATTTCCCTTGACGAATTTCAACGTCATTAAAGTTAAGAAAAGATAGAATCTATATTAATATTGCGTTTACTATCGGATGAGAGCAGGAGAAGGAATCGAGTGTCGTCGTTTTGAAGCAGCCTGTGATTTATAGAAATAACGGAAAACCTAAATCAGAAAGGCCGTAAGGCAATTTGAAGTCTCCTGTGTTGAGAGTGACTCCATTTTCTTAACCTCTGTAACACTTCCTTTATTTACCTACGTTTGGACCATATCTAGTCAGATACTGCAGTGTCCATAACTGCCTTGAGCCCGTAACGCGTTATTTATCATCACACGCATAGCATACAAGTATTTGTTTATTATGAATAACACCACCACTCCGCTCAATCGGGAGATCTGGAGGCTTTGGTGCTCTGAGTCGTACTAGGCGGACTTCACATCCGAAGTGTTGTATTTGATTTATACAGCAGGAAGATGAAGCTTGTCAGCTCGCTCTGCCGCCTAGTTGAACATAATTTTTACCTGACACTTTCGCTTCTTGGTGTGTGTGTGTGTGTGTGTGTGTGTGTGTGTGTGTGAGAGAGAGAGAGAGAGAGAGAGAGAGAGAGAGAGAGAGAGAGAAAGAGTTGTAGATTACGTTTATGTGTTTAAAAGTAAAGCTGTCGGACCCAAATGTTAGTTTGGTTAGTTTGCACGCTGTGGTGCTTTAGTGAGCATGGCCCTTTCCTTCTCTGGCTTTTGATCTGACTTGCCTGTGATAGAGAGAGCTACAGTTAAACGTGAACTAGGAACCACAGTGTAGTTTATAATTTTTCATTTACGCAAATCATTGCCACAAGTGAAAAATGCGACATATAACGGAAAATTTTCTAGACCCGACTGAGCACTGAGCACGTGGTCTTTGGATTTATAGTCTGACGCCTGCCTGGGTGGCCGAGCGGTACTAGGCGCTACAGTCTGGAAACTGCGCGACCGCCACGGTAGCGGGTTCGAATCCTGCCTCGGACATAGATGTGTGTGATGTCCTTAGGTTAGTTAGGTTTAAGTAGTTCTCAGCTCTAGCGGACTGATGACCTCAGAAGTAAAGTCCCATAGAACTCAGAGCCATTTGAACCATTATAGTCTGACACCCACCGACTTAGCCCACCAGCCACTTTTGAATGATTATTGTTGGTGAATGTGATGAAGGCGTGTAGAGTGTAAAGCTTTTGTTGAATCAGGGGAGGATGAAACCAGGTGCCATCATGCAGCACACTCGTTCGCAATTACACCAATAGGACCATCGAACTTACCGTCACCATCTGACAAATGGATCTCTGAGTGTCACACGCATTCACTCCGCTGCTGAATGTCGAGGCAATTTATTGTTAACACAGGCACTGGTGCACAGTAGGTCATCAAGCGCTATACAATAACACCTCTTTCCCACATTTACCCAAATTCTATGAACTTTCTCCAAAACACTTAAATGTGAATTGAGGAGAAATCATGTAGCTATAGATACAGGTAGATAACAAATTCTTCCGCCAACATGATTCGAACTATTTGCACTAGCGTGAGTTTAAAACTTCGGTTACGCGCGTCAGTCCACATAGGAGAATTGCAGTGTTAATCCGTTTGTACTCATAAGCTGTTGAAGTGTTAATCTCGACGCTTGTGATTTCTGGGCAGTTTCCGATGGTCACTTAAATGTTCGAGGAACAGTCCCCAATTCCGCATCACTATTTATAAGTAGAGATCAAAATTTTTCCGTTTGAGGGCGTTACTGCAGCGTATTTGCCGTAGCGCGCCTCCGATGCGTGTATATAGGCACCGACATGTAGATAAGGGAACAGTGTGGCATTCGAATCTTTTTGACATGCGTGCGGTAAATTCGGAAACGTGAATTGTGGCGACATTATTACCAAATGCGTCCAAACACAACCATCGTGGCTGCCGAAAGACAAACACTGGCAGATGTCCATCAGAGAATGAAGAATATGTTTGGGGCAGCACGTTCGTCGAAAACCACCGTTGTAGAATGGTGCGAAAAAGGATGCTGCTTCACGATAATGCTCGTCCCCATATCGTAAATGTCGTAACACAGAAATTATGCCAACTCAAGTGGGGACACTTGAGCACTCGCCCTGTATTCCTGGTCTCTCCCCGTGCAATTATCACGCCTTCAGTCCCTTAAAAAAGGCCTTCGAGGACCCACGATTCCTGTCGGACGAGGGTGTGCAGCGGGCAGTTACAGACTTCCTCACTCAGAACGACACTGTGTTTTATCAAACGGGCATCTTCAACCTGGAGCGCCGGCGGAATGATTTCCTCAGTGCTCACGGCGATTTTGCCCAGTTGGCATAGCGATTGTGGACTGCACGGCCTCCGAATGGAAACTTTTTGATCGACCCTTATACTTTCCAAGGGATTTTATGTGAACCGCAAACATATAGAGCCGCAGGAGAGTGCTCACTTAAAATAATGTAGAGTAGTTTACATAAAACCTTGTTCAAAACCTGAAATTTTTGTCGCTTACTGAAGCGATTTTCCCATGTTTTAGTACTCACAACCCACTTCCAGGGTGCGACTGCAACAGTTACCACCATTACGTTTCGTTTGCTTAGCACTTGAATGGATACGATGGATGCTTCGCTGGTCATTGTTGTATGACAGTGTCAAAATTCGTGAAATCAGGCTATGCCACATAATTCAAGACATTTTTTCGAATCCAGTGCAAATAACAAAACTAGGGTGCCTCACTGCAGTTAAACGACATCTTAGTAAATATGTAAAGCTGGGTATGGTTGTCTTCCCCATTAATGAATGTCGTACAGCCTTTACCTCCATCGCCACCAGCTAACTACAGTACCAGTGGTGGCATTTCTCCAGTGCGGGACAAAAATGTGTTCTATCTTCTTTACACCAGAAATTCGGTTTCACACTTAAAGTTTCAATAGCCTCACCGGCAAAATCTCGCAGACCTTTTCTGCGTCAGTGGAATGTTAAGTTCATGTAATATATTGTGGGGCTTCTCTTTTGCTATCCCAAGGGCTATAGTGGTTGAGAGTCTCATTCAGTATGTAGCTTTAAATTTCCTCAATAATGGACGCTTAAAATAATTCATCATAACTTCATGATGGTTTTAAATTACCCATCTGACGAGATGCTGCTCAGATGGGAGGTGATGACGATCACTGTTCGAGTGACCAAGTATCAGTCTGAATCCACGTAGCAGAGAGAGCGATCCTCTGAAGCTGAAAACGAAATACTGGCGCTTGGACTTCTCATACGTCATTGCTAACACCATTACATAGAAGTACATCAATAAAAACAATAGAGAACCAAACTGTCACTTTTCTGTGTAATAATAAAAAGACCTGATGAGCCAAAAATAGGTACGTCACGCTTCGCTCGCTTGTCGAATCCTCAGGTATACTATGGAACAAAAGAAGTTAAATATTTTTCAGAAGTAATTTATTCCTTGATAACTGCATAACTATGAAAATGATTACACAATCTACGCAACGCTAGGGGTAAATGATAAGAAGGGACTCTAAACAGTAATGGAAGTCCCAAATACAACCTCTAGCGCATGGTGTGGGCCGTCACGAGTATACATACGTACAAGGAGTTTGTTATGCGTTGTACCATCATGAAGCCGCAGTTATCCTAAAACGCATTTCTCCAATCTTCCCGAAGATTTTCAACAAATGACGGCAATACCTGATTGCTAGACGTGGCCAGTGAAGTACACGTTGTCCCAATTTCTCTCAGCACATGTGCAGGTCAGTGGAATATGTTACTGACCTACAAAACATGTTGTACCACGGTTGAACTGTCGGCTTTAATGTTACTTTGCAGCAGAATTCTAAAAGAAGCGTACAAGAAATAGCAAAAGTGAACTGATAGCATTTCGTGTACGTAACAGTTGGGATCCAACAGTCAGTTACTGCTGCCCACACCATAGCTCCAGGTTTAGTAACACTGTGTGATGTAGTGTGAACCTCATTATTACGCTAAGAATCTCGAGACCAAGTACTTGAGTATCCGTCATTTTGATGCGTGACTCGTATGAGATTGCAGTGCTACGTAATTCATATTCCCAGTGATCTGTTGACACAACAGAGCAGACTCGATGATGAGTTGAAATATGTTCAAAGGATTCTGTGCCCTTAATCTAACTTCATTAAGTTGCCTTGGACTGTGCCACGTAACAGTAACTGTATCAATACTAACCTCAGGGACCGTAGAATCTGGTACGATAGTGCTGACGCTAAGTGGCACCATATCATCTAATGTGTCTGTCTCCATCATCTGTAGTCTGGTGATAGGCACCAGGAAGTTCGTAGCGTGCTGTACAGTCTTCGTCAGTCTGTACTGTAAAAGATCGTGCCATTCACGCTCGCTACGGTCGCAGGTTCGAATCCTGCCTTGGGCGTGGATGTGTGTGATGTCCTTAGGTTAGTTAGATTTAAGTAGTTCTAAGTTCTAGGGGACCGATGACCTCAGATTTTAAGTCCCATGGTGCTCAGAGCCATTTGAACCATTCACGCTCGGACCGTAGTCAACATGAGATGTTGCTCTACACACACTAGAACCTGGACGCAATATATGATCTCTTCCAAACACATGAAGTTCATATAACCCGAGCTTCTTCCGTAGCTAGACGACGACAATATTAAGTCGATTCTCAGTACGCCCGGAATTGCCAGTAGTCTACTTAGGCAATGTAGGAAGCGGCTTCTCTGGAACAGAGACTTCATTGATATCACATTAAAATCGTTTAAGATTGTCCTGTGATCATATAAGCATTTCAACTATTTTGCAACCGCTAAATCACTTTGTGTAGTGTAATTTTTTCTGTCTAATAGTTTATTCGATAGCTTTACGA
The DNA here is from genome assembly GCF_021461385.2 of Schistocerca piceifrons. Taxonomy (NCBI): domain Eukaryota; kingdom Metazoa; phylum Arthropoda; class Insecta; order Orthoptera; family Acrididae; genus Schistocerca; species Schistocerca piceifrons. Next base: position 126,158,086 of record NC_060149.1, read on the forward strand.
CTGGTTTAGAAACCGAAAACGTTGGACTTCTTCTTGGTGTCAGTTTGTTATGAGAGTCAAACAGAAAATTGTCAGCAATCCTTTCTTGCAACAGCAATCCCATCAGTGTAATAAAACCGATGGTACTCAAAATGACACTCGATGTTTCCTTTCGACAACGTGCTGTCATTTCGTTCCCGGTAAACTCTGCTGACGAAATTCAGTGTGCATACGGATTACGAATGTTTGAATGGGCTCCAGCAGTGTTAGGAGTCAAGTGAAACACTTCAAATATGATAACACGAACACCCAGACAAGATCATTAGAGAAGACAAACGTGTCATTGTGAATGAAATTGCAAACAAAATTTGCGGTAGGATATATGTACACTACAGGAAATGGCTCAGTGCCTGGGTTACAGAAGATTTTGTGCCCCTTGGGTTCTACGTTTATTGACCGACGACCACTAACTTCAGAAAAGAACTGTTACACAACGTCCTCTTAAGAGATTTTGAAATAAATGAGACGCCGTTTTGAAGAGTATTGTGACAGGCGATAAAGCTAATCCCAGTATTATTAACATGAAACAATATCCTAGAGTATGGAATGGCATCGTTTGGATTCGCCATCGAAAAGAAATCTATGACAATTCGATTGGCTAGCGTCTTCTGAGATACCGATGGTTACATTCTGGTTGCTTTTCTTGAGCATGGACATATCATAAATACTGCCCGCTACATCTCGACACTTTGGAAGCTCCGTCGTACATTTCGCGACAAAAGCCCTAGGAAGAAGCTCATCCTACAGCAGGATAACGCGTACCTCATACTGCTCTTGTCATTGTAGAGAAAATTAGAACATCTGTGTGGGAAAGACTTCCACACCCTTCCGAACTGGAACTCCACTTCTACCATCTTTTCTGTTCTGTGAACGATCAGTTGCGATCTCAACGCTACGACACGCTGGAGGACATCTGTTATTGTATTTGGGATACCCAAATGGACATCTACCGCAAGGAAATTTCCAGTTTTACAGAAAGGTGGGAGAACCTGCGAAAAATGGGGATTTTACTTAAAAGTGCCCTAAAAGTATGTACATTAACATTTTACACATGCTGTGTCTAAAGAATAAAAATTAACATACGTGACAACGGATTGTTCATGACTTTCAGGATGACACTCGTATACTAGTACATTATCATTAATAATATTGTGTGTGTGTGTGTGTGTGTGTGTGTGTGTGTGTGTGTGTGTGTGTGTGTGTGAGCGCGCGCGCCCGCGCTTGCATGGATGCGTGCGTGCAAAAAGACGCCACGAAGTGATAAATTAAGGCAAATATAGTCAGAATAAAAGTGACTTTCCAGCCAATAACAGAAAGTGAACGTTCTGGCACCCACGCCAATCTCGCGTCACTTTCGTACTCGGAGGACGCGTGTGGAACTTGGCCGAGCGCTGGCTACGCATCTTGCCTCCAAAGCTGTGCTTCTGATACTATTTTTTAGTTTACCTCATATTTTCAGCGAGAATAAACAGAGGAAGTAAAAGTGAAATTGCATCTAATAAACATACCTCGATTTTTCTTATCCAGTATGTTCGACATAATCGACATGAAGACGCAGGGCATCTGCAACTTTAGAGAATTACTTGAATCGAATCTAAGTACCAATTAAATTTTTATTTTATCCACGACGGTTTCGCACCTCAAGCCCAGTTGGTGAAACACCTTGCTTCATTGCAGTTTTTGGAATGCTTGAAAAAACTTAAGGCTTCCTCTGCCATCTGTTCTTTTCCTGGTCACCCATGTCGTCAGACTTTGTTCATTTCGTTTTTTTGGAGGAAAGTGCAATTCAAAATTGAGTTCGTCCTAATACTGATTACTTTTCATTACTGTAGCTAGAATGGTACAAGGCCTTCCTGTACACACGGACTCAGGTAAAGGATGCACTTTGTAATTAACAAGAAAGCCCTCGCTATTCCATAAGCGACACCCATTCATGAGCCTAACCACACTGGTGTGCAAAACTTCAGGCCGATCATGTTCGACAACATTCCTGTTTGAATTACGTGCTCCCAACTCTTGCCATGTGAGGGTACGTCCACCGCTGTCAAATGATCCTTTTGATGGTCCAGATGTTACGGTGCTGGGAGGCATAATGTTGCATGAGCGTTCTCACATCTAAATCTTCTAGCACGGTACAGTCACCGGTGGGCGTTATAGTGACACTGCACTTCTTCCCTATATGCATCTTTTGAGTGGTTAATTCGGCCCTGACTTCATTTTTTTATGCATAAAAAGGCGTGACCTCTTCGAACAGTTCAGGTGGAGGAGCTTTTGGAACGAGAATAAATTCGGCGAATGGACTGCCCTGCCCGTTCCCCGACTTAAATCTGATTGAGCACGTGTGGAAAGCATTTGAGAGACGAATTTCAGCACGTCCACATGCACCAGCAGTTCTCAACTGCGCTGATGGGGGAATGGAACGCCCTGTCACAAGAATTTCTTAGTAACCTCGGGGGCCATCATGGGAGCACGTTGCGAAGCATGTACTGTCGTCTGGGGGATCACATACACTATTACGAACCATGTCCCGCCTTTTGTAATGTTCTGGTGACCACCACGATTCGTGGTGGCTTCTGTGTAATAATTGTCTGTGAATAAGAATATCATTTCTCATCGTCTCATGGTGTATTTTTTTCAGTTACTTCTGTACTATACTGTAGCAGTTCTTTCTCTGTATGGTCCAATCTTAATTGACCTTTGTTTCTTGGTAGTGACACATCGCGCGAAAGTTACTTTAGTCCTTATGTCCTGCACACTGGCTAGCTACACAGAGTGCAAATTCCTTATTTATGAACTATTAGTTCATAAGCTTCTACTCTCCCTTTATTCTCTACACTGTGTGTCTGTGTAGTAATAAATTCCTGTTTCTGTAAGTAAATCATTATTGTCGTTAATTTTTAGGCGTGTAGCGTTATGAAACAATGAGTGCATAGTGCGTGTAGTGTTGGTAGTAACTGGGAGTGAGAAATGAATGAACTGTATAGTATTAACCTTTTTTATTATTAAATAACTTATTTTTAAAACATTATTGTACACTAGGGTCAAACCGGATGAGGTAGCCCTGTTTTAACAAAAAAAATGGTTCAAATGGCTCAGAGCACTATGAGACTTAACTTCTGAGGTCATCAGTCCCCTAGAACTCAGAACTACTTAAACCTAACTAACTTAAGGACATCACACACATCCATGCTCGAGGCAGGATTCGAGCCTGCGACCGTAGCGGTCGCATGGTTCCAGACTGTAGCGCCTAGAACCGCTCGTCCACCCCACTGTTTTAACAGAGTGGCCTTGTATTCTGGAGGGTAGAGTCTCCAATCTTCATCCAGCCATCCTGATTTTAGTTCCCCGTGTTTTCCATAAATTATTACGGGCAAATACCGGGATGGTTCCTACTATAAGGCCATAATCGACTACCTGTCCCATTCTTGTCATAAGATACCTGTTAGTCTGTAAATGTCTGCATGTATGAATTACTTTCTTTTTGTTTCTCTTAAATTACAATAGCATGTTCAATAGCCTTGTAAAAGAGAGGTGTAATCTTAGACTTAATTAACACTTTCCATATCGAATTAGGACTGCCGTGCCACATGCATGAGTTGTATTTTGATGGATTACTATATGGTGTAAACGACTTCTAATTGTAATTTAGAATACAAGTTGCTACTTCTCTTCCTTCTTCAAGTTTTTAAATCATTTCCTTAACAATCGTTCATTTTAGGCAACGAGATGTTGGACCAATTTCTATTCATAAAACAAAAGAAAACGAAGACTTTGTTATCATGAGCACCGGAGTTTTGAATTTCTTAAGCCGTCCTGAAAATTCTGAAAGGAAGCTGAATCAACTGCAGCGTACTTTTTGTAAAATTTAGGATACTGAACGTAAGACAAGATACGTATACCCCAACTCACATATGCTAGGATTTTCGTGTCTTTTAATTCGCTTCTCGTATGAAACGAAACGATGGGCACGTTGGTGATAACAACAATGAGCAAAAGGAAAGAAGTATTCCACTTTCCACGTGAAATGGATGTTTTCCAGGCGGACGACACAAGCATTCAAAAAAGACCAAAATGCTATAAAAACATTGTGCGACTCTGTATACTCACAGGAGAATCCGGGCAGCTGTGTGGGTAACTCCAATTGAAAGTAAATATTTTGCCAACCTCATAGTTTTAAATTCGTATTAAATAACGGCCCCTGTCTGTCACGGTATATCTCTTTTCATATATAATACCCTCGAATTATTAGCCCGAGTCCAAATATTAAAGTTCGAATAGCGACAACATATGTTTAAAAATATTGACACATGTAAGATAAACGTTGGCATACGAATAACACACACCGGGTGGTTATAATTAAAGTGCAACTACTTATAGAGGTCCAGTATGGGTTGTAATTACCGTATGACAGCGAAACTTGGTAGATATTCTAATGGGTTAATGCGGAACCGATTTACGCTAGAAGAAAATAATTTCCGCAGTGCTCAGCACGCCATGAGAGCCGTGTGCTCCACCCTGCCGGCTTTTACTGTCATCAAGGCGTAAAAATATGGTATGATTATCGTCTTATAAAAGACCGAAACCGGCCACCAAACGAGATATATACAACGTACATATGAACAGGACTGTTTTATTGAAATAATTTTAATATAATTTTACCAATCGCTGTTTTTATAAGCGTAAGGTTCCAAAAAACATTTAATGCTAATATTGTAGTGGGGAATAATGAACAGTCCTAAGGAAGAGATAGATAGGACCCGTGTCAGTAGGCTCACGGTCAGGATTTCTCATGATCCGGCATCTTACCTTGGGTGTGAGTTCGCTCTCATATGCTGTGAGAACCGACAAGTCCATTGCTTACGAATTTGAGATGGCCAAATTACTGCAAGAATTTTTAATTAAAAAGAAGGAGCAGCTTATAAGGCTTACGTTAAATGGTTTGAGTTCCTGCAAAAAAATGAACAAAAAATTGGCTCTGAGCACTATGGGACTTAACATCTGAGGTCACGAGTCCCCTATAACTTAGAACTACTTAAACCTAACTAACCTAAGGACATCACACACGTCCATGCCCGAGGCAGGATTCGAACCTGTGACCGTAGCGGTCGCGCGATCCCAGACTGAAGCGCCTAGAACCGCCAGAATGAACAACAAGCATCCTATTTGTCCATGACGTCTTTAAAATGACTAGGAAAATGTTCGGCTGTTTTTGACAGAGTTGCCTCTAACATGTCTTCGTTCAGCAAGGAAGGAAGGAAGATTGGGTTTAACGTCCCGTCGACATCGAGGTCATTAGAGACGGAGCACAAGCTCGGATTGTGTCAAGGATGGGGAAGGAAATCGACCGTGCCCTTTCAAAGGAATCATCCTGGCATTTGCCTGGAGTGATTTAGAGAAACCTCGGAAAACCTAAATCTGGATGGTCGGACGCAGGTTTGAACCGTCGTCCTCCCGAGTGCGAGTAGAGCGTGCTAACAACTGCTCCTCGCTAAGTGTCTTCGTTCAGGCAGGGCAATGCAATTATCAACAATGAACGTAAGTGTAATTTTTTTAATGAATGTAATGCAACTGTTAAATGTGCAAACAAAGGTCCTATACTGGCTTCATAGAGATAATAAAACCTTTACGATGTTTAAATCTATGTCTTCCAGACTGTGGTTGCTGTTCTTAAACCGGTGCTGTATTTACTGATTCATACGCTCTGACAGTATCTACCATCGCAAGGAAAATGTAAAATATTCTACGCACGTGGAGGCATTTCCTTTTCCGCCCCCGATAGGGGAACGTCGAAGAAGCCCTTTTCAAATTAGCCATCTGGCAATTTGCTTTAAGCGACTAAGGGGTAACAACGAAAAACCTACATCTGGAAGGCTGGACGGGATTATGAACTGCCATCCTTCCAAATGCTTACCAGTCTAGGTTAAGACTGAAAATGCTGAACCATGTTGCCAGTTGAATTTATTGACAGAGTAAAACTGTGCTCCAGACTGAAATTCAAACTCGGTACCTTTGCATTTCGAGGGCAAGTGCTCTCATTTTGGAAGCATGATACCAGTTAGTTGGAGCTAAAGAAAGAATTTTAGTGTAGAGCGCTCCAAAAGAGAATTGACCTTAACTGCTAAAAATGTTCTATGCAAATATTGTATTACACACAATATTTTCGTAGGGCTCTGTACATATAATTACAAAGGGAAACACAGCTAAGGTATGCGCTCGTAAAGCAAGTTATCACTCTTATAAGTTTAAATTTGCATGTAACTTGAAAACTCTCTTCTTCACTTCCAATTTGACCAATGAATTATCATACTCGTTAACTGTTTTTAAAAAAGCTAGATGAAATTGCATGTTACTCAGCTGCCTCAAGTGACTGAGTCCTGCAATATTCTGATCAGATTGAAGTTTATGATCAGTTATTACTATCGGCATGAGAACGCATGGATCATGAGGGTGCATGTACATAATTATCTGCAAGGAAGCCATGTCGTGAGATAAACAGTTTCGGTGTTACGGGAAAAAACAGTCACGTAAAACAATGTGTTCCACTCTTTCGTGACTGCTAATTGAAAGACTAATAGTAAGCTGGCGTAACTCTGATAATTACTAAAGTGTAACAACCTAATTAACCCTGTATCAATATCCGGTTCTAAGGTATACACGAAACAGAGTATTCGCGTGTCAAATTGCACACTCGGTGCTCTTACGCCACTGATGCTCAGCATACCGTTCCACTTAGAAGGGTTATTACGATATCAGTTACTTTGTTACTAGAAGCATTATTGCAATACTTGGTACTCGGTTACAAATGCCGCGCGGGATTAGCCGAGCGGTCTCGGGCGCTGCAGTCATGGACTGTGCGGCTGGTCCCGGCGGAGGTTCGAGTCCTCCCTCGGGCATGGGTGTCTGTGTTTCTTCTTAGGATAATTTAGGTTAAGTAGTGTGTAAGCTTAAGGATTGATGACCTTAGCAGTTAAGTCCCATAAGATTACACACACATTTGAACATTTGGTTACAAATATAGTAATCGCGGGTGTCACAATAAATTAGTATATTTCTCTTTGGTTTGTTTCTGAAAAGTAGAAATGATCTGTTTCTAATGTATGTTTCTGTTCAAAACGTTATATTCTCCATTCCCTCTGAACGTCTTAGGAGTTCATAAGGGAAATTTAGGAACATGCTCTGTATAGGGAAGAGGGCTGGCCACTAGAATTTAGCGTCTTGTCGATGACGAGATCATTAAACGCCAACCATAAGCTAAAATAGGATAAGTACAAAGAAGAACTCCGGCAGAATCCTATCCAAAGGAACTACCCCAGATTTGCCTTAAGCTAAACATAAATCTGGATGGCCAGATGCTGATCTAAACTCAGTCTTAACTAGTGTACACTAAAGTAAGAAAAAGTCATCGAATAGCGATATGCACTATACACATGGCGATAGAATCGCGCACACAAGGTATCAAAGCGCAGTGCGTTGGCGGAGCCGTTTTTTGTACTCAGGTGATTCGTTTGAAACGGGCGAGGGGGGGGGGGAATGGTAGTTGGAGCTAGATTCGGCAATAGTTAGGAAATTAAATATTCCGAGATCCACAGTGTCAAGAGAGTGCATTAACTTAACGACAGATAGCATCGGCGTTTGCGTAGAGTTGTCAGTGTTAACAGACAAGCAACACTGATTGAAATAACCGCAGGAATCAATATGGGGCGTACGACGAAAGTATACGTTAGGGCAGTGCGTAGAAATTTGGCGTTAATGGGCTATGGCAGCAGACGACCGACGTGAGTGTAACTTTGCTAATAGCATGACACCGCCTGCAGCGCCTCTCCTGATCTAGTGAATAGACGATGGCAGCGTAAGATGAGTCCTGATTTCAGTTGCTAAGAGCTAATGGCAGGGTTAGAGTGTGGAGCAGACCCCACGGAGTCATGGGTCCAAGTTGTCAAAAAGGAACCGTGCAAGCTGGTGGTGGCTCCATAATGGTGAGGGCTGTGTTTACATGGGATGGACTGGGTCCTCAGGTCCAAATGAACCAATCATTGACTGGAAATGGTTATGTTTGGTTACTAGGAGACCATTTGCAGTCATTCATGGACTTCATGTCCCCATGGTAATGTGCCATGTCACTGGGCCATACTTGTTCACCGTTGGTTTGAACAACATTCTGGACAATTCGAGCGAATGATTTGGCCACCCAGAACGCCCGACATTAATCCCATCGAACATTTATGGGACATAATCGAGAGGTCATTAGTGCACAAAATCTTGCACCAGCAACACTTTCGCAATTGTGGACAGATGTAGAGGCAACATGGGCAACTGCCTTGCGACAGTGGTAACACCGGTTCCTGTCAGATCACCGAAGTTACAAAGCTAAGCGCTGTCGGGCTGGGCAGCACTTGGATAGGTGACCGTCCAGTCTGCCGAGCGCTGTTGGCAAGCGGGGTGCGCTCAGCCCTTGTGAGCCAAACTGAGGAGCTACTTGACTGAGAAGTAGCGGCTGCGGTCACGAAAACTGACGACGGCCGGGAGAGCGGTGTGCTGACCACGTACCCCTCCGTATCCTCATCCAGTGACGCCCCTCGGCTGAGAGGATGACACGGCGGCCGGTCGGTACTGTTGGGCCTTCCCAGGCCTGTTCGGACAGAGTTTTAGTTTACAGAGGCAACATGGCTCAATATTTTTGCAGGGAACTTCCAATGAGCTGTTGAGTCCATGGCGTGTCGAGTTGCTGCACTACACCTGGCAAAAAGAGGTCCAACACGATATTAGGAGCTATTCCTTGACTTCTGTCACCTTAGTGTAAATCCACTGATACTCTAGAAATGATATAAAGAACAAGGGAAATTACTGGTTCAGGAGCCTAATTACTTATGCGTTATGGTTACCCGCCGGTTGGGAATGAGTTTCCGAAAATGATGAGGATCGTCGTATGTCTACTTGCTATGCTCAGTAGCTCTTATGGAAACGAACTGGCCGCTCAGAGTGGCCGCGTGGTTAGAGGCGCCACGTCACGGATTGCGCGGCCCCTCCCGCCGGAGGTTCGAGTCCTCCCTCGAGCATGGGTGTGTGTGTCGTTCTTAGCATAAGTTAGTTTAAGTAGTGTGTAAGTCTAGGGACCGATGACCTCAGCAGTTTGGTCCCTTAGGAGCTCACACACATTTTAACTTTTATTTTCCATCCAGCTTTTTCGGGAGTTAATGTTTACCACTTCTGGTTTTCATCTTGTTAAGGTAAAAAAATATGGGTTCTTTTGTACCGTATGAAAACTGGCCATAATCTTTCCGCTACACAAGTCACTTCCTCGTTTTTATACAGCACTGTCGGGATTCACTGTGTGGTTTGATTACTGTTTCGTTCTGCTACGAAATGGTGGACCTAAATACTGTTTACAGTAGCTAGTTGGCGCTCAAAATCAGGCAGATTCCTTTTTAAATGCTTTACAGTATACAGATATATTCGTTTTCACATGTCATATTGATTAGTCTTAAACCGAAGTTGTACCCATTTAGCATATATTGAGGTGACAAAAGTCGAGGACTACCTCCTAATTTCGTGACAGACCTCCTTTTGCCCAGCGTAGTCCAACAATTCAATGTGACATGGACTCAACAAGTCGATGGAAGTCCCCTGCAGAAATAATGAGCCAAGCTGACTCTAGAGCTGTACATAACTGCGAAAGTATTGCCGGTGCAGGATTTTGTGCACGGGTGAACTCTCGATTATGTCCCATAATTGTTCGATGGGATTCATGTCAGGCGATCTGGGTGGTCAAATCATTCGCTCGAATTTTCCACAATGTTCTTCAAACCAATCGCGAATAATTGTGGCCCGGTGACATGGCGCATTGTCATTCATACAAATTCCATCATTACTTGGGAACAAATGCTCAACAAGTAACCGAACGTAATCATTTCCAATCGAAGATCGGTTCAGATGAATCAGAGGACTCAGAACATTCCATGTAAACAGAGCCCACAAATTTGCACAGTGTCAGCTTGACAACCTGGATCCATGGACTCGTGGAGTTCTGTTCCACACTCGAACACTACCATCAGTTCTTATCAACTGAAATTGATCATCTGAGGAGACCACGGTTTTCCAATCGTCTAGGGTCCAAGCGATATGGTCACAAGCACAGGGGGGGGGGGGGGGGGGGGGTGCTGAAGGCGATGTTTTGCTGTTAGCAATGCCACTCGCTTCGGTCGTCTGCTGCCATAGCCCATTAACGCCAAATTTCGCGGCACTGTTCTAACGGATACTTTCGCCGTACGTCCCACATTGATTTCTGCGGCTATTTAACGCAGTTTTGCTTGTCTGTTAGCAGTGACAACTCTATTCTAACGCCGCTGCTCTCGGTCGTTAAGTGAAGGTCATCACCACTGCGTTGTCTGTGGTGAGAGTTAATGCCCGAAATCTGGTATTCTCGGCACACTCTTGAGATTGTGGGTCTCGGAGTACTGAATTTCCTAACGACTGACGAAATCTAGCTCCAACTACCATTCAAAATCTGTTAATTTCCGTCGTGCGGCCATAATCACTTCGGAAACCTTTTCAAATGAATCACCTGAGTACAAGTAACAGCTCCTCCAAAGCACTTGCCTTTTATACTTCCTGTACGTGATATTACCGCCATCTGTATATGTGCATATCGCTATCCCATGACTTTTGCGCCTCGGTGTAAAGCTTTCTTATTGTTAATTCTTCTTGCAAAATGTACCGTACGCCTTCTTGTGATACGCATACGGTACCAGCTATTTAATCCGCCTTTAATAGCTGCGCCAATAATCAGTCAAAGCTTGCTAAGATTTCAGAGTGGTGCAAAGATTCCCAACTTGCTTTAAATATTCAGAAATGTAAGTTTTTACTCTTCATAAAACGTAAAAGTGTCGCATCCTTTGGCTACAGTGTCAGCTTGTCACAATAGTTCAAAATGCTTCAAATGGCTCTGAGCGCTATGGGACTTAACTTCTGAGGTCATCAGTCCCCTAGAACTTAGAACTACTTAAACCTAACTAACCTAAGGACATCACACTCATCCATGCCCGAGGCAGGATTCGAACCTGCGACCGTAGCGGTCGCGCGGTTCCAGATGGTAGCGCCTAGAACCGCTTGGCCACTCCGGCCGGCTGTCACAATAGTATCATTTAACTTATACAAATAACAAGTGCTGGGAACATAGACTGTAATGAGCACATAGACTTCATCGTAGCTAAAACAGGTGGTGGACTTGGGGTCATTGTAGGATACTGAGATAATGCAATGAGTCTATAAACGAGATTGATTACAAAACACTACTCCCGCCCGTGTAGCCTTTAACGCTGCAACGGCTGGGATGAAGAATTATACAGCCCCGGATCGAATCCCACCCGCCGGCCGAAGTGGCCGAGCGGTTAAAGGCGCTACAGTCTGGAACCGCACGACCGCTGCGGTCGCAGGTTCGAATCCTGCCTCGGGCATGGATGTGTGTGATGTCCTTAGGTTAGTTAGGTTTAAGTAGTTCTAAGTTCTAGGGGACTTATGACTGCAGCAGTTGAGTCCCATAGTGCTCAGAGCCATTTGAACCATTTTTGAATCCCACCCGGCAGATTAACGACAATGGGTCGATGAGCTGGCAAGCCTGCGTGTGGTTTTTCAGCGGTTTCCCACATTCCACTAGGTTAATACCGGGCCTCAGATACAGGCTACGCAAACATTTAAAACAATTTCTCACACTTGCACAAAGAATTTGATCTACAGGGTGTTTCTGTAAGAGCGTGCAAAAATTTAACAAGACAGAGAGGATGCTCCACTGAACAATTTGAGATAGGGAGCCTGAGATCGGAGAAGCCAGCTTAAGGAGATAATAGGAATAATACCACATTACTATGTACTTTCTTATTTACATTAGTTGCAGTTAAGTACAAATACCATCATTGACACAATGGACGTACCATTTGTACTGTGACTTACAAAATTTTCTGTAACTGACGGCCATGAACCTCAGTGCGAGCATGACATCGGCAAACAAAATTCTGACGCACCCTAACAAATATCCCTAGTGTGTTTCAAAATAATGTTCAAATGTGTGTGAAATCTTATGGGACTTAACGGCTAAGGTCATCAGTCCCTAAGCTTACACACTACTTACCCTAAATTATCCTAAGGGTCCGAGGGAGAACTCGAACCTCCGCCGGGACCAGCCGGTGTGTTTCGAATCATATCACAGGCAGCTATATTTCTGGTAACTAATTCCATTTCCGTATCCACTGGGGTTTCATACACAAGTGACTTTAGATATTGCCATGGGAAATAATCAAGGGGATTCAGGTCAGGTGACCTCGCTGGCCATTGAATAGGACCTCCCCTTCCAAACCAGTAACTAGGAAATACACCATTGAGATAGTTGTGGATATCCACACTGAAGTGAGGCGGTGCACCAATATGTTGTATCCACATCCTCTCACGAACAGCCAAGGATACGTTCTCCAACAACTCAGGTAGAACTCTTTGCACGAAGCTCAAGAACAGGTAGCCATTCAGAGGCCTGGTAGAAGATATGACCCAATGAGATTGTCGCTTACAATGCTGGCCCAAATATTCACAGAAAAAACCTACTTGATGGTGTGACTCAACTACAGCGTGAGGGTATTCCTCATTCCACACATGGCTGCTCCTGCTGTTCGAAATACCATCGCAGTCAAGTGAGGCCTCGTCAGTAAGCAGCACGATTTGGAGGAAATCTGCTCGACGAATCCACTGTTGGAGCAACCACTGACACAATGCAACCCTTGGTGCAAAGTCAGTCGCAAGCATTGCATGGACTCGTTGTGAGTGATATCAGTGTTATTGTTCGTGGAGTACCCACCACACGCTAGTATGTGCAGCGCCCATTTCATGTGCAATACGGCGTACTTGTTGTGGCGTCCGCTGCAACACGTTTCAGCACCTCCTCTTCAAAATCGGGCGTGCGAGTGGTCCTCATGTTGCCATGTCTCTCATTTCTTCTTTCCAATGAACGACTCTCCCGCATTCGTCGATCGAGAGAAATAAAAACTCGTCGTGACGCATGATGCCTGTTAGAAAATCATTCCCTGTACAGCCTTTCAGCAGGGAGAGAATTGCAACGAACGTTCTTCTACAAAACTGTACCGGTACCGCTCGATCGTATTACTCTGTACGTCTCTGAACAGCACTCAGTAATGAATGGGTCTGTCGCTGATTCATAGCATGTTCTGTCATGGTACAATGTAAATACGATACAATAGAGTCACCTTGCAGGAGACAAGGAATGTATACGTAAACAGCACAGTACGTGTAAACTTGTAGGCATGTTAGTTGTAAATAAGCTGAAAAGCAGTAATGCTAGACAAAGCAGTAGATAAGATTACTTCCATACCTACTTAAGCTGGCTTCTCCGACCCCAGGTTTCCTACCTCAGACTGTTCAGTCTTACATTTTTGCACGCTCTTACGGAAACACCTTGTATACGCGAACAGATTGGGCACATTGCTTCTGTCCTGAGTCTAATAGGAGACTGGTGGCCTCATCTGTTTTGTCTCCTTAAACTCTCAGCATCAGCACGAAACACTAGTGCGACCCATATAACAAGTGTATGGGATCAATACCAAATAGGACCAACAAGGGATATTTAGAATGAATCTTCACTCTGCAGCGGAGTGAAGATCTCATTCTGGAAACATCCCCCAGGCTGTGGCTAAGCCATGTCTCCGCAGTATCCTTTCTTTCAGGAGTGCTAGTTCTGCAAGGTTCGCAGGAGAGCTTCTGTAAAGTTTGGAAGGTAGGAGATGAGATACTGGCAGAAGTAAAGCTGTGAGGACCGGGCGTGAGTCGTGCTTCGGTAGCTCAGATGGTAGAGCACTTGCCCGCGAAAGGCAAAGGTCCCCAGTTCGAGTCTCGGTGGGGCACACAGTTTTAATCCGCCAGGAAGTTTCATATCAGCGCACACTCCGCTGCAGAGTGAAGATCTCATTCTGGAAACATCCCCCAGGCTGTGGCTAAGCCATGTCTCCGCAGTATCCTTTCTTTCAGGAGTGCTAGTTCTGCAAGGTTCGCAGGAGAGCTTCTGTGAAGTTTGGAAGGTAGGAGACGAGATACTGGCAGAAGTAAAGCTGTGAGGACCGGGCGTGAGTCGTGCTTCGGCAGCTCAGATGGTAGAGCACTTGCCCACAAAAGGCAAAGGTCCCGAGTTCGAGTCTCGGTCGGGCACACAGTTTTAATCTGCCAAGAAGTTTCAAGGGATATTTAACTATACAAAGAAGGACATCACGGAACTTCACTGGTTAGTTTGACCGAAGGAGAGCGTTACGGAAATTCTAAAGAAACTGAAGTGGCAAACCCTTGAATATAGACGCAAACTACGCCGAGAAAGCCTACGTACAAAGTTTCAAGACCCGGCTTTAAATGAAGACTCTAGGAATATACTACGACACCCTAAGTATCGCTCCCGTAAGGATCGTGAGGACAATACGAGATTAATTGCAGCAGGCATGGAGGCACTTAAACACTGTTTCTTCCCGGCCTCTGTACGTGCGCTGAACAGAAAGAAACCTTAATATTTGGAACAATAGGAAGTACCCTCTACCACACCTTTCACAGTTGTTTGCAGAATATCATTGTAGATGTAGACCCAAAATTGTTCTAAACCGCAGTTTACACTTACTTAACGTCATCAGTTCTGGGACGTCCTTCAAGAGAAGTGCCGCTACATTTCAGATCAGCTGCCCATTTCTTGGTTGTTGGCAATGAAGGACAAGACTCCTTATAAACGTCAGAAATTGTTTCTGTAATCCTGTTGACGATAAACCGTCCGAGATACAGTATTTTACGACGGCAAATCATTCCAGTTTATCGAATGAGGTATACACAATACAACTTTAAAAATCAATATAGAAAAAGCTATTCCACAGAGCTAACGAACACTCGATACGCTTTATTGTACAAGACTTTCCATTATATCATAAACAAACGTTTAAAGATAGCATAGTGAATATCCTTTCAGTCTTTCATTTCATCTTATCTAATTCGATAGATTTATCGATAACAGTTCAATCTCCGTGCCAGACCGAAAACTTTTTGCCTTGCCCTCGTGCTTAAACGTGCTTATCGCGATAGTGTTGATACATGGCCTCCCATATCATACTGGCTTTCTTCACTGGATTATTGTTAGTAAAGTTGGTTAAGGATTGAAAAACGTGAAATAGGACTTCCTTGCTCTCTTTCTTAACGTTTGTGTACACGTTAAATGTGAATAAAGACGCTAGTACCGATTAGCAAGTCAATTAGCGGTCTGCAAAATGTATTGAAATTGGTGGTGGCATTTTTGATATGAATTACAGATGGACACTGACAGTAAACCAAGATAATGACCTAAATGCTAATTTGCTGTCAACTTATCGTTGCCATTCCTGATGGTTTGAAACAGCTTTACCTAGAAAACTCTTGAGAAATGTCCATATGGTCACCTTTTAAGTACCTGCGTTATTTCTTAAAATATGTCGGTCATATGATGCTATTGTGAATATCACAAAGTGCTGGGCGTTCGAGCATGCGACGCCACTGAAGTCCCTGTCGCTTCACGACCCACACACCACGATGACTCACTCACATACCAGGCATTCTGCGCATCCCGATGACCTAGTGCAATGGAAAACGGGAGGTTAGTGACTAACAGGACATCATTCGACGGAGAAATAATGAGGCCAATTGAATTGATAGAATCAAAATTGTGGTTCTGGCAGTTACTTATACAGTCGTTGGAAATGCCACGAGAAATGTGTGCTTGAAAATGCACTACTGGTCATTAAAATTGCTACACAAAGAAGAAATGCAGATGATAAACGGATATTCATTGGACAAATATATTATACTGGAACTGACATGTGATTGCATTTTCACGTAATTTGGGTGCATAGATCCTGAGAAATCAGTACCCAGAACAACCACCTCTGCCCGGAATGACGGCCTTGATACGCCTGGGCATTGAGTCTGTAACCTCCCCCTCACTTTTCGACGTTAATGACAGTGAAAAATTAAACCGCATGTACCTAATGGAAATTTGGGAAAAGCAATCGTCACCGAAGTTAATCTATCGGTAAAGAGGGAGGAAAGGGTTACATCTTAATGAAAGGAAAAATGCAAATGAAACTGGTGGAAATTAATTTTGAAAAGGGGTAAAGTTAATAAAGAAAGTAAATGTGCGGCCGTTACGTTAACAATTAACCAGCGATAATTAGATATTTGAGATTTGGGGGAAATCACGGTCGCCAGTCCTAAGGACAATTACTATAGTAACTGAAAAAGAAAGGTTATTACACATATAATTAGCACTAGAAGCGTGGCAACTGAAGGTTGACACGTGTAGTGTGAAAACTGAAAGTTTGTCAGAAGTAATAAATTTCGCTACACCCTGACTTAATTTAGCAAAAGAATTAATAACCGGAAAATCGAAAGTTAATTTAGTGACTGAAGTTAATAGTGAGCTTTCTTTCTGAAGCACATCGAAATTCAGTAAAATACGGTTAGTCTTGGACTACCTCAACAATCATTTCAAAAACTACTTGAATCTACGCAATTTAGAAATAAGAGATTTAACTTTGAACTTGAATTAAATGATTCTGAACAATTAACAATAGTAAAATTTAGTACGTACCAAGCTGAGCTGCAGTCACAGGTAAGCTAAAATACGATAACAAAACTCGCACTCTTAATTTGTGCTTGTGTAATCTGAATATTGTAGCCAGCTATTAATGCCATAATTGAACTTTGAAATTAAAGCAGTGAAATCTAATTATATTATTTTAATGCTGGCGTTTGAATTTCAACGACACTCGGGTTCATTTCGGAAAAGGAAGGGACCCTGCTTGGCAATGCAATCGGGACAATGAGCAACAAAGGTTCATGCTAAGTTGCTGTAATTTTGCGAGGCAAATGGAACAATTTGAAAAGCTGAGGTCTGCCATACAGTTCTGAAACTTTACGTGCTTTTAGTCTTCCTTGTTGGTTGATTGAAGGTTTGAAGCCGTCGATCGAGGAGGTGGCGACAGTCACTCATTGTCGGCCGTCGCTGTTGCAGAAGCTGGATGTTGGCGCGCCTTCTTCTCGACACGGTCACCAGGCGAAACGGGCTCTTGATGTGCGCCAGCTAATGCTTCCCGTCCGCGACACCATGTCAGAAACTATCATCGCGAGTCGAGCGCAATTACTTGCTGCCAAACCCCGAAAGCGCGGCAACTCGCGGGAGCGTCACACGACACCTGCTCCACTCGCTACTCCCGCCAGACTCTCACTCCACTGTTCTGCCCGCGCTCCACGCGGCAGAGTTCCCACTACCAAAGATCCTACACACTTTGAGTCTTCACACGACCTATCGATGTAATCGTTCGATAGCAGTTTTCCCTAGGCAAGACCCAGCGTAAAAATACAAATAATATTTACGACACAAACCAATTATACTTCGACATAAGTGCATAAATATATATATATATATATATATATATACAAACAGTAAAACAATTACAATATATAAAGAGACAGAAATGTCATATCTTGAGGTAACAAAACAAGGAAAAAAAATAATAGTACAATAGATGGAAATAGGAGGATATGCATTTCCGGCGTTACACGTGCCCCACATTGTCTGAGGATGTTCGTGTAACGTAAACAGACTCAGAAAATGTCCCAAAAAAAGAAACAGCGGAAATGCATATGCTCAAAACATCAACAAAATTTAGCATTCGTCTAATTAATCATAAATCAATTTTTAGACCATAATAATTGAGTGGGGACACTCCTAATCTTATTCCACTCTGTCATCTTGCACAAAATAAAACAGGTTGACAACATATTAAAATTCATAGAAGATATAGAAAATGGTTTAGCTATTCCAAAATCATTAAAATTCGTAACACTATGAGAAATGGAATACTATTTGCAAAATTAATCAGAGTACATGGTCATAAAAACAGGTAGATCAAAATACGCAAATTAATAATTAATTACATAGAATACACATTTTTACATAACCTTTTCATAATTAATATCTCGTCATGAGATTCCACTTAACGCTAAACAAGAAAATAATATTCAGTAGATCGAAAAAAACATAAATATTGACAGCAGAATTCTTTCACATCAGCTGTCCGGGAAGAAAAACTATTCCGCCTTTCGTACTCGCAAGTACAAAGAATGCCGACAGCGGCACAAGAGCCAACAGCGGCACAAGAGCCGACAGCGGCTCGCCTCGCCAGTATTGTTGCGCCCGCGTGTGCGGCACGCTTGATCTCACTCGCCCTTGTGACGGCGTTTCCAGAACGTCCGTTTCACTGAATTCTTTAGGAAAAACTCACTCCCGAGTAATCTCAAGGAGTCCCTTAATACTATCACAGTGGATAACTCAACACTGTCCATCATCACACGCATGTACTAGCCTGAAACTTAAAACAGCGTCTAAGTACATCGGCAATGACTAGTAAAACACATATTCATGAAATCTTACAGCTAGTTACAAAATCATATTTACGTTGCTTAATCTACTGTGACTCAGCTGAAAACTTAAATTAGCAGCTTGGATTTTTCAATTGATAAATAATCACTCTCTCTTAAATCATTTAGTCAAAATTAATTACTTATTAATTACAACTTCTTTAATGTCCTCTTGGTCAGTCAAAAGCATGGCAATCTAGCAAACCTTAAATCTTACACTCTATATTTACATATTGTACAAATTACCCATTGTGTGGTATTAATCGATCCTAGGTTGGTATAATTTCAAATCTATTATATTTCGTATACCTAATAGCTTTCCAGAGCTTGGATACTCTAAGCAATAAGCATTTGTGTGAGGTATACCAATGACTTTATATGGTCCATTATAAACAAACTTAAATTTAGAGATTTCATTGTCTATCTCGCTCGATTTCTCATGAGCTTTTACAAGTACTAAGTCTCCGATCGCAAACTTAGCAAAACGCGCTTTAGCGTCATGACGACGTATGCGAGCATCGGCTTTAAGCTTCATTACTTCTCGCAAACGATCTTTTTTCACACCCATACTAAAGTTAATCCGTGGAGGGAATTTGATTATCTCTTCCAGTTCACTTTCTACACTTTTGTCAATGCCGAAATTCCTCATGTTACGGCAGTTTAAACTCATTCCTACGTCAATGTCATCCAGCCAGTTAACAATGTGTATAGGCTGGTATTGCCTATGCACACCGTCTCCTGCCTCGTCAAAACTAACTACTATTGTTTTATCTTGGGACGTACATGTCAACGTTTTGCTTTCGCAGTTAATCACTGCACGGTACTTTAACAGCCAATCTAACCCGATAATTACTTCCGTAGTTAAGTCTGGCACGACGACAAACTCTTGTTCAAATCGTGCCCCACATATCTCGAAGTTGACAAAAATCTGTTTTGTGACCGGTTTACTGGCCTTCCCAGTAGCACCGATAATTTTCACTCCTGTTACTGGCACAACTACGATGCCAGGTCTGTCTTTCAGTAACTCAAATATTTTCCCAGATACAGCACTCAATTCTGCACCGGTGTCAATCAACACGTTTAGTTGTAGGTCGTGCATATTAACAGACACTACTATCTGTCTACACTTGTTCTCGACTGTTTCTTTATTTTCCCACAGTAAATCCTCGTCTATATCCAGGTCATTCCAGAAAAAACCATCCGGCTTTGATCCTAAATCCGGTTTATCTGGCGGCTTTTTCAGCCTCTGTTCACACACAGTTTTAATTTCAACACGTTTGTCCTGAGGCTTAGTCTGTAGCGTCGCCTCTAATACCGAAACCTTTTCCTGTAACTCGTCAACTAGTGAGTGTTGCTTTGCTATCAATTCACTAATTGTCACCTTCGTTGATTCCTCTTTAGTCAGATTGATCTCATCTGCCAATCTACCTGGAGAAATGTGCCCAGTAGCATCTGAAATTACTTCCTCTGGATCTGCGCAACCCACACTGCTATCGTCTGACCGTATAACGTCAGCTCTAACCTCATACACACTGTAATCTACGTGGTTTTCTACCAATCGTGTCCGGCTATCACTAAAATTTTCGTAATCTTTCTCCTTAATACTCTCGCAACGTTTAAACTGGAGGTTTGCGTCGGATGGGTCGGCTACTTCTATCACTATAACTTTCGGTAAAGTCTGCCGGTTAGGGCCAGAACTTTCCGTTACTACTTCAACACCTAACTCCTGCGGGACGAAACACGACGAATCTTGCTCGTGCTCCCCATTAACATCAACTATTTCTGGTAAAGTCTGCCGGTTAGGGCCAGAACTTTCCATCACTTCACAAATACTATCTTCCTGTGGGACGAGACGCGGCAAATTCTGCCCGCGCTCTCCATAAATGCTTCTCCCTTACAGGCCCCTATAATCTCTTAGTTCGTCGTATAAGCGACCGAACTGCCTTAACCAGACCTCATCCCTCTCTGCATCCCCTCGCTCGATGACGGACGTGTTATCCGACATCTGATCTTCTCTCAACAATTGCGAATCATTCTTAAACTCAATCTCCAGTTCCGCTGTGGGTATTACAGCTGCCCCTTTATAATCGATTTCCGGAACACTACTTAAATTGTTCTCACTGACAGTGAATGTATTTTCTACTGCCGTGTATACAGTTGATCTACTAGTTGTGGGCGCACTCCTTTCTCCTAACACTGGCACACTCTCCCGCCGTTGATTATTCCACACGGAATTTTCATAACGACGACACCTGGGTTTTCTCCTGTTATTGGGCCGCCAAAATTTCTCCACGCCTGGTCGGCCCCTCACCGGCGCGGCTAATGGTTTCCCTGTCTCGTCCCAGCAGATACGCTCCCCGGATGCTGCTGAGGCGGCTGATCACACCCTCTGGCGTTATTACTATTCTGTGAAGCCCGTATCACGTTAGTATGATACTGGTTTCCGTCATTCCTGTTATTATTTGCATTGTACCGATTGTTATTACGGTCCGAACCATTATTGTTATTGCTGCCATGGTTGCGGTATGCATTATTCCCGTGGTTATCGTTGTTGTGGTTGCTGTGGTACCCGCTGTTGTTACCACGGCCTCTGCCACTGTCGCGATTATTGCGCCAATTGTCCTCGTCCTCCACTCTTTCCAGGAAATCATTGATTGTCCTGTAATTGCTTCCTACGTATCGTTTTGTATCATCTGGAAGCTTCTTGTAGGGTTCCCAGACTATTTCGGATTCCGAGCGGCGGTCACGCAAATATTCCAACTTGCGGATCCAGCCCTCACAAAACTCCTTCATCGAACCGCGCGAATTCGCATCGAAAGGCCTCGATACGACAAATTCGCGCCAGACACTTTGCTGTTTTTGCTCTGACCAGTATTCAGCCAGAAACAAATTTTTAAATTCGTCAAAAGTCAGGTTCGTAATGTTGAGGTTTAAGCCCCAACGCTTGGCATCACCAGCCAACACATCAATAATCGCATTAATTTTTCTCTCATCAGTCCATGATCTGGGTAAAACTCTTTCACAATTTTTAATGAAATCCGTCGGGTGTATACCGCCTTTTTTCAAGGGGTCGAACCGCTCCTCCTTCGTCAACAACTCCGAACTATGTGCACAGATTGGCACATAGCTCTGTTTTTCGTCAAGTTTCCTTTCTAATTCCGACACCCTTGTAATCACTTGGCAAGTGGTTGTCGCAAGCGTTTCCACTTCCCTCTTTTTCTCTTCGCAGGTATTAGCCTGCTTCGTCACTTTGGTATCTACTTCGGATACTAAAGCCTTTAAAGTTT
The DNA here is from genome assembly GCF_021461385.2 of Schistocerca piceifrons. Taxonomy (NCBI): domain Eukaryota; kingdom Metazoa; phylum Arthropoda; class Insecta; order Orthoptera; family Acrididae; genus Schistocerca; species Schistocerca piceifrons. Next base: position 126,179,889 of record NC_060149.1, read on the forward strand.
CCACCTTCTTTTGATCCTCTTTTTTCACTAATTGAATTTGTTCCGTCACCTTATTCTCGATGATCGGAGCAACTGATTCTCCTACACTTTTCTCGATTCTGCTAATTTCAGAATTAAAACGAGTATTTATGCTCGCAATTTCCGCCTGAACGCCTATCATTTCCTGTTTAAGATTACCGATTTCGGTATTAATTACAACAATATCTTCTTTGATTTTATCAACTTTTGTGTTAACAACTCCAACATTGTTGTTAACAACGTTAATAGCTTTGTTCTGATTGTCTAGCATCCGTTCAAATTTTTCAGACTGAGCTTCTTGCTTGACCGATTGACTCTTGATTTCGTTAATCAAAACGTTCAATAAATCAGTTAAATTCCCGGAAACTACCGGTTTTACTTCCGTAGCGGCTTCCTCTTTAATTGTCCCCCCGTATTCGTCATCAAGGGATTCAGATTTGATTTTCACTTCTGATTCCGAAACATTTTCTAAAGTTTGGAATTCCATTTCTGCTCTTTGTTGCGTTTCGCCGGTCGCGTCTTTCATGCTAGCCGCCTGCCCCTGAACAATGGGTACCGTGGTGCGCGTTTCCCACTGTTCGACCGATTGTTCCGTATCCAAGTCTACCAAATTTTGGCAATTGTTGCCTTCACTCATTTTAATAATTTTCAATATAACTGCCAAATCTCAACTCTAATTAGGATTCCTCACACGAATATTCTCGCTGACGTATCGACCATTTCGTAACCAGTACTTTGTTACGAGATTTGCACAATGCAAAATTCGTGTCCAGAACAACCTCAAATTTGAAGATTGTCCTGTCACCAGGTCGCCACGTGTAACCTCCCCCCTCACTTATCGACCTTAATGACAGTGAAAAATTAAACCGCGTGTACCTAATGGAAATTTGGGAAAAGCAATCGTCACCGAAGTTGATCTATCGGTAAAGAGGGAGGAAAGGGTTAAATCTAAATGAAAGGAAAAATGCAAATGAAACTGGTGGAAATTAATTTTGAAGAGGGGTAAAGTTAATAAAGAAAGTAAATGTGCGGCCGTTACGTTAACAATTAACTAGCGATAATTAGATATTTGAGATTTGGGGGAAATCACGGTCGCCAGTCCTAAGGAAAATGTGGTGCTACAGAAGAATGCTGAAGATTAGATGGGTAGATCACATAACTAATGAGGAAGTATTGAATAGGATTGGGGAGAAGAGAAGTTTGTGGCACAACTTGACCAGAAGAAGGGATCGGTTGGTAGGACATGTTCTGAGGCATCAAGGGATCACCAATTTAGTATTGGAGGGCAGCGTGGAGGGTAAAAATCGTAGAGGGAGACCAAGAGATGAATACACTAAGCAGATTCAGAAGGATGTAGGTTGCAGTAGGTACTGGGAGATGAAAAAGCTTGCACAGGATAGAGTAGCATGGAGAGCTGCATCAAACCAGTCTCAGGACTGAAGACCACAACAACAACAACAACAACTGAAAAAGAAAGGTTATTACACATATAATTAGCACTAGAAGCGTGGCAACTGAAGGTTGACACGTGTAGTGTGAAAACTGAAAGTTTGTCAGAAGTAATAAATTTCGCTACACCCTGACTTAATTTAGCAAAAGAATTAATAACCGGAAAATCGAAAGTTAATTTAGTGACTGAAGTTAATAGTGAGCTTTCTTTCTGAAGCACATCGAAATTCAGTAAAATACGGTTAGTCTTGGACTACCTCAACAATCATTTCAAAAACTACTTGAATCTACGCAATTTAGAAATAAGAGATTTAACTTTGAACTTGAATTAAATGATTCTGAACAATTAACAATAGTAAAATTTAGTACGTACCAAGCTGAGCTGCAGTCACAGGTAAGCTAAAATACGATAACAAAACTCGCACTCTTAATTTGTGCTTGTGTAATCTGAATATTGTAGCCAGCTATTAATGCCATAATTGAACTTTGAAATTAAAGCAGTGAAATCTAATTATATTATTTTAATGCTGGCGTTTGAATTTCAACGACACTCGGGTTCATTTCGGAAAAGGAAGGGACCCTGCTTGGCAATGCAATCGGGACAATGAGCAACAAAGGTTCATGCTAAGTTGCTGTAATTTTGCGAGGCAAATGGAACAATTTGAAAAGCTGAGGTCTGCCATACAGTTCTGAAACTTTACGTGCTTTTAGTCTTCCTTGTTGGTTGATTGAAGGTTTGAAGCCGTCGATCGAGGAGGTGGCGACAGTCACTCATTGTCGGCCGTCGCTGTTGCAGAAGCTGGATGTTGGCGCGCCTTCTTCTCGACACGGTCACCAGGCGAAACGGGCTCTTGATGTGCGCCAGCTAATGCTTCCCGTCCGCGACACCATGTCAGAAACTATCATCGCGAGTCGAGCGCAATTACTTGCTGCCAAACCCCGAAAGCGCGGCAACTCGCGGGAGCGTCACACGACACCTGCTCCACTCGCTACTCCCGCCAGACTCTCACTCCACTGTTCTGCCCGCGCTCCACGCGGCAGAGTTCCCACTACCAAAGATCCTACACACTTTGAGTCTTCACACGACCTATCGATGTAATCGTTCGATAGCAGTTTTCCCTAGGCAAGACCCAGCGTAAAAATACAAATAATATTTACGACACAAACCAATTATACTTCGACATAAGTGCATAAATATATATATATATATATATATATATATATATATATATATATATATATATACAAACAGTAAAACAATTACAATATATAAAGAGACAGAAATGTCATATCTTGAGGTAACAAAACAAGGAAAAAAAATAATAGTACAATAGATGGAAATAGGAGGATATGCATTTCCGGCGTTACAAGTCAAACAGAGCTTGGATGGCGTGTACAGGTACAGCTGCCCATGCAGCTTCAACACGATACCACAGTTCATCAAGAGTAGCGACTGGCATATTGTGACGAGCCAGTTGCTCGGCCCCTATTGATCAGACGTTTTCAATTGGTGAGAGATCCTCACAGCTTTACTTCCGCCAGTACCTCGTCTCCTACCTTCCAAACTTTACAGAAGCTCTCCTGCGAATCATGCAGGACTAGCACTCCCGATAGAAAGGATATTGCGGAGACATGGCTTAGCCACAGCCTAGGGGATGTTTCCAGAATGAAATTTTCACTCTACAGCGGAGTGTGCGCTGATATGAAACTTCCTGGCAGTCGTGCTTGGGTAGCTCAGTTGGTAGAGCACTTGCCCGCGAAAGGCGAAGGTCCCGAGTTCGAGTCTCGGTCCGGCACACAGTTTTAATCTGCCAGGAAGTTTCATATCAGCGCACACTCGGCTGCAGAGTGAAAATCTCATTCCGGAAGGGGAGAGACATCATTCGCTAAGACACAACGCGGACGAAAGTTTGTATTGAGTAATATTGACATATGATCATTGCAGAGGCTTATGACGAAAAATAAGAGGATGCAAAAGTCACTGCGGAACACAATGTCGTACTCGCGAACCTTGTCAGCACCAAAACAACACGAAGAGAGCTCCACAATTAGGAAATTGCAGGACGAGCTGAAACTCCAAAAGCTACTCATCAGTGATGCAAATGCCCGTAACAAGAAAACGTGCTGCCGATGATATAAAACTTGAACTAAAGCGTTATGGAAGAAAATCGGTTGGTCGGATGAGTCTTGTTTCACACCGTTTCCAACTTCTGGCAGACTTCCCGTTCCAAGAATGAAACATGGCATAGGTTCGGCGATGATTTGGGCTGTCATATCGTAGTATTCCATGGGCCCCATGGTTACTCTGCAAGATCGTGTTGTTTCCAAGGATTATGTGACCATTTTGGCTGAACAAGTCCATCACACGGTACAATCTTTGTTCCCCTCCTTCTGTACCTTGCAGTTCCCACTGATGTTTCGTAACTTCCATAAACCTTGATGACTCGGTCATCCTCTTTTGCCATTATGCGAGAACCTGAGTGGTCAGCCAGCTGGATTGGATCCTGTAGACATGTCCACACAAGGCTCGACGTCCCTTCCTAGCCACGATCGGGATTTTTCACAGTATTTGTAGAGCTACTGGTTTTCTCGTCTTTAATATTCATTACCTTCCTTGACTGGTCGCAGTATGTTCCTTATTATCTGTCTCTCCAGGATTTCAAATTTGTCTGTGAGACGCTTCTTGTTGAGTACTAGACCCTCTGTAACATATAGGGCTTCAGGCCGAATGACTGATATTGCTTCATTTTTGTGCTACGGGAAAGGCACTTTGTGTTAAAGGTGCTTTTGGTAAGTTGCTATCCCACTTTCAGCTATAATGCTGCTCTTTCGGAAAGATTGGGTTCCAGCCATTTTGTTGGTTTTCTTAATTTTTCCCTGCTCCAGGTGCAAAGTGCTCTCATGTTCGCGATGTATTGCGTTCATTCAAGCGACAGATTTAGCTCCACCTTTGGTGCTTGTTGTCAGACAGTATTAAGTTGAATTAGATGGAAATGCCAGGTCGTCAACAAATGCCAGACAATCAGTATTGAGCCCACTGATCTTGTTCCCCAGTAAGATATCATTTCGGTGTTCCTGTCTAGCTAACTCATTCAGTCACACTCTTACTACCCCTTTTCCAACGCACAGTTAAAAACGAGAGGGAAGAGACCATCTCTCAACTTTACTCCTGCCTTCATTTCAAAACTTCTTGAATGTGTTCCTCTGAACTTTACTCGTGATCTGGTGGTGTTTAATGTCGACTGTATAAGATTATGGGCATTCTGGTCCATTACTATCTAGCACATCATCTTCATCAGAGTAGTTCCATAAGTCTATTCATACTCTTTCTCAAAATCAACAAAAATGGCGACATACTTCTTACCAGCCATCTTCTCTTGTTGTAGCGCTGACTTCAAGTTGAGTATTTGTTCGGTATAAGAGTGTCCTTCACTGAATCCTTCCTGGCATTGTCCTAGTTGTGTGTCTACTTGGGATTCGCTTCTGTTTAATATGGCATTGGAAAAAATGTGACAGGTATCAGCGAAATCCTGTTATAATTATAGATGTTGTCAAGTCTGTATTAGTGTATATTATGTATATGAACAGAGGACGTGAGACGGGACGAGAAGAGAAGACGAGGTATCTATTGGTGACACTAATGGATCGCCTCTGAACTTTTACGTTAGATGCAGCAGTGGAACCGAGATACATTTTCCCGCTCCGGAAATGGAGTACCCAACGCACGCGATCAACCAAGTAGCTCGCTTGAGTCGACGAGAGGTCAGACTATAAACGGAGACTCGTATATCCGCTCCACGTGTGCACTCTCGTATATATGCTCACGGAGGCCCAGAAGGGCGTGACAGGCGGCGTATCGCCTGAGGTAAACAAACTTCCTTGGTGGCCGCCCAGTGGTCGTCACGGAAATGCAAGTCCTCGCGTGCAGCCTTAGGCGCTCGCCTGCTCTCGCGTGTACGACAACCACGCCCAAATGCTTGAAAGTGTTTCGACTTTCCTGTACGGACATCGAAAGCTCTAGTAGTTAAGATGCAACACTCAAATTATAGAGCTATGCAAGAAACCGGCGTAATGCTGGAACGTTACGTGGGTTATGTGAATAACGAAGTAGATACACTGCGCGACAAAAAAATGAGGCGCCCAGAAGGTTGAAAATGGTTCAAATGGCTCTGAGCACTATGGGACTCAACTGCTGAGGTCATTAGTCCCCTAGAACTTAGAACTAGTTAAACCTAACTAACCTAAGGACATCACAAACTTCCATGCCCGAGGCAGGATTCGAACCTACGACCGTAGCGGTCTTGCGGTTCCAGACTGCAGCGCCTTTAACCGCACGGCCACTTCGGCCGGCTGCCCAGAAGGGGTGAGCTGAGTTCAGAGCGTATATGACTATATGACATTATTCCAGTGAATACAAAATCGAGTCAAATTTACAGAGAACTTGGCATTATGAGTCTATTTACACTACTGGCCATTAAAATTGCTACACCACGAATGTGACGTGCTACAGACGCGAAATTTAACCGACAGGAAGAAGATGCCATGACATGCAAATGATTAGCCTTTCAGAGCATTCACACAACGTCCTGACATGAGGAAAGTTTCTAACAAATTTCTCATACACAAACAGCAGTTGACCGGCGTTGCCTGGTGAAACGTTATTGTGATGCCTCGTGTAAGGAGGAGAAATGCGTACCATCGCGTTTCCGACTTTGATAAAGGTCGAATTGTAGCCTATCGCGATTGCGGTTTATCGTATCGCGATATTGCTGCTCGCGTTGGTCGAGATCCAATGACTGTTAGCAGAATATGGAATCGGTGGGTTCAGGAGGGTAATACGGAACGCCGTGCTGGTCCCAACGGCCTCGTATCACTAGCAGTCGAGATGACAACCATCTTATCCGCATGGCTGTAACGGATCGTGCAGCTACGTCTCGATCCCTGAGTCGACAGATGGGGACGTTTGCTAGACAACAACCATCTGCAAGAACAGTTCGACGACGTTTGCAGCAGCATGGACTATCAGCTCGGAGACAATGGCTGCGGTTACCCTAGACGCTGCATCACAGACAGGAGCGCCTGCGATGGTGTACTCAACGACAAACCTGGGTGCACGAATGGCAAAACGTAATTTTTTCGGACGAATCCAGGTTCTGTTTACAGCATCATGATGGTCGCATCCGTGTTTGGTGACATCGCGGTGAACTCACATTGGAAGCGTGTAATCGTCATTGCCATACTGGCATATCACCCGGCGTGATGGTATGGGGTGCCATTGGTTACGCATCTCGGTCACCTCTTCTTCGCATTGACGGCACTTTGAACAGTGGACGTTACATTTCAGATATGTTGCGACCCGTGGCTCTACCCTTCATTCGATCCCAGCGAAACCCTACATTTCAGGAGTATAATGCACGACCGCCTGTTGCAGGTCCTGTACGGGCCTTTCTGGATACAGAAAATGTTCGACTGATGCCCTGACCAGCACGTTCTCCAGATCTCTCACCAATTGAAAACGTCTGGTCAATGGTGGCCGAGCAACTGGCTCGTCACAATACGTCAGTCACTACTCTTGATGAACTGTGGTACCGTGTTGAAGCTGCATGGGCAGCTGTACCTGTACACGCCATCCAAGCTCTGTTTGACTCAATGCCCAGGCGTATCAAAGCCGTTATTACGTCCAGAGGTGGTTGTTCTGGGTACTGATTTCTCAGGATCTATGCACCCAAATTGCTTGAAAATGTAATCACATGTCAGTTGTAGTATAATATATTTGTCTAATGAATACCCGTTTATCATCTGCATTTCTTCTTGGTGTAGTAATTTTAATGGCCAGTAGTGTATCAGTGTGGTGTTGAATCTCCTCTGGCCAGGATGCATACAATGATTTCGTTTTGAAGGGTGCCCTAAAGCTATTTTATCCTCTCCTGAGCCAACTCGATCCACAACTGTTGCGAATGGTCCTTGATATCCTGGGAACTGACACAGAACGGAGTTGTCTGAGATGGCCCCGCAGATGCTCTATCGGATACAGATATGACCGTCTTGATGGCCACGGGAGTGACTCACCATCATACAGGCTATTTATAGAGATACGTGCCATGTGTGGATTAACACTATCCTGTTGGAAAATGACACCACGATACTGTCTCATGAGAGGTAACACATGAGGAAGCAAAATGTCCGTGATATACCGTTGCGCCGTCAAAGTTCCCTCAGTCACTACCAGACGTGACCTGAAATCATACCTAATGGCTTCCCACACCATGGTACCAGGAGTACCTCCGTTGTCCTTCTCCAAAGCATCAAAGACCAAGACCTCTCCCCAGGTCGCCGCCATACTCTCCGACGATGGTCGTCCGGTGTAGGACAGCACAGTGATTCATCGCGGAACACAATGCAACGCATCATCAGCAGTCGAGCATCCTACTCACGACACCCCTTCAAACGAAGCTGTTTGTGTTGTGGTGTTAAAGGCAGCCTATACATGGAACGGTAATACACTAATCTATATGATGTGGGATGAGGCAGAATGTTACAGGGAGTTCATCACGGACGGCAGGCGCAGGTCTGGAGGGGCTACGACGTGCTTGATGCACCCTTGTGGTGGTCAGACGTGTTCGAGCGGAACCTTTACGATGAGTATGTCTGTCCTCATGTTCCCACGCAGTCCAACAGCCGGCCACTGTCACATGCGAATGCCTCACAAATCTGGATATTGCCCGATTCGACCAACTGGCCAAATGGAGAGCCACAATGAGGCCCTTTTCAATCTCTGCCAGGTGTTGATAACGCTGTCTCACAAGAGTACGAAGCTTCTCGGTGTCGTATCACTCAACATCTGATGCTGTTCACACCTGTTATATAGCCTACCAGTCCTGGTATCAACTCTAAACTACACTAATGCACTCTGGTAGCCGTCTACCTGCTACAGAGAACTGCAGTTCTAATTGTCTGTACCCGTCAATGGTGTGTACATGTAGGAAGTTACACCGACATCCGACCGTGTCTTCTGGGTGCTTCACTTGGTCAGACAGTGTATTTTTAAAAAGATATAGGTGGAACCTTTCGTAACCAAAACGAAGTGACGACAAAGGGAGAAACCTGCACAGCCATCCTGAACAAGATCTTCGTTTAACTAGTTTCCCGCTGTCTTCCTTTGGTGTTTGTATCCTGTCTCAGATATGGAAGTACATTCAGGAAGGAATGAGTGATATATCGGGGCTGCACATGGCTTAATCCTCAGAAAAAACACTAAGATACTATACAGTTTATCCATCCCATCTGAAGAAACAACATAAATGTAGTAGAAGACGATCGCTGATCTGTCACAGAAGAGAATTACAACCACCAAGTACCTACACGTATCTGTGCGGAGCGATTTTGTGAGAACCTCAACGTAAATCCAACAGAAGACGATTACAGGAAACTCTACGTGGTGGACATAACTGTAAATTTCTATGTGCGTTAGGTCTGAAACACCTTGGTTTATCATGTCAGTGGCCTTGAAGCACAGATAGGGGAGGATAGTTATGTGACATCCACATTTTGTGTCTATTTATTCGGTGTCTCAATTTGCACGCCCTCCAGTACTTAGCCTCAGGCATCAAATATTTCTCATTACTTCATAAATGCAGAACAAAGATGTAACTATCTAGTATCCTGACTGCACTCGTCTAAAAATGAAAACGTTCTCACACTGCCGCTCCATTGTTGTTGTCCGTTTCTGGAATATGCTACACGAAACTCTACATAATATTCCTTACCCTGCTACATTCAAGAAAAAGTTGAAACACTTCCTGTGCCAATTCCTATCCCAAGAAATTTTCTGCTCTGAGATGGAAGTAAATTCTCATTTCCTCTTCCAATACGATTTTTCAGTCACTTACATCACCTTGCTTCACCTACTCTCTTCATAACCAATATTCCACCACCTCCTCACGTTCGTCTATATCCCCGTGGCCCACGCTTTCCCCGGGTTCATTTCTGCGACACTCAACAGTCTGTATAAATCTAATCTACGAGGGGCGTTCAGTAAGTGGTGCAACACTTTATTTCTCTGCCAGTTTCGGTTGAAAAAATGCGGAATTTGTTGTGGGATATCGTGCAATATTCCCGTTTCAGTCCCTACAGTCGCATGAAGTTCTGATTGGTCGCGGCGCTATACGTAGCCTTCAAAATGGCGTCTGTAACTGACTTGTGTTCCAGGCAGAGAGCTATCATTGGTTTTCCGCCAAAACAAATTCAGAGTATCGCAGATATTCATGGGCCCTTTCAAATGGTCTACGGATACCTGGCAGTGAAAAAAAGAACGGTTAATCGTTGGGCGAGACGTTTGTCATCATCGAAACAAGTCACGCAAACCTGTCCGATCTTCCACTGCCGGCCGGCCGCACACAGCTTAACTCCTGCAGTGTTGGAACGTGCAGACACTCTTATTCGAGGTTATCGACAGATCACAACTAAACACCTCACTGCACAACTGGACGTCTCTGTTGGTAGTGCTGACACAGTCGTTCACCATTTGTGGCGCTAAAAGGTATGTGCCCGCTGGGTTCCTCCCCGCCTAACAGAAGACCATAAAGAGCAACGAAGGCCCATTTGTGCAGAGTTGTTTGAACGTAACGAGGCTGATCGTGAAAAATTTTTGTCGAACCTAGTTACAGGTGATGAAACATGGGTTCATCACGTCGAACCGGAAACAAAATGGAAATACATGGAGTGGCGCCACACCACCTTTTCTCCGAAGAAAAGGTCCAAACCCGCACCCTCAGCAGGTACAGTCACGGTGACGATCTTCTGGAATTCTGAAGGGGTTTATTCTGCCTGATGTCTTTCCTCATAGTGCAACGATCACATCCGAACTACAGGGTGTTACAAAAAGGTACGGCCAAACTTTCAGGAAACATTCCTCACACACAAATAAAGAAAAGATGTTATCTGGACATGTGTCCGGAAACGCTTAATTTCCATGTTAGAGCTCATTTTAGTTTCGTCAGTATGTATTGTACTTCCTCGATTCACCGCCATTATTTCAAACGGGATACTCTACCTGTGCTGCTAGAACATGTGCCTTTACAAGTACGACACAACATGTGGTTCATGCACGATGGAGCTCCTGCACATATCAGTCGAAGTGTTCGTACGCTTCTCAACAACAGATTCTGTGACCGATGGATTGGTAGAGGCGGACCAATTCCATGGCCTCCACGCTCTCCTGGCCTCAACCCTCTTGACTTTCATTAATGGGGGCATTTGAAAGCTCTTGTCTACGCAACCCCGGTACCAAATGTAGAGACTCTTCGTGCTCGTATTGTGGACGGCTGTGATACAATACGCCATTCTCAAGGGCTGCATCAGTGCATCAGGAATTCCATGCGACGGAGGGTGGATGCATGTATCCTCGCTAACGGAGGACATTTTGAACATTTCCTGTAACAAAGTGTTTGAAGTCACGCTGGTACGTTCTGTTGCTGTGTGTTTCCATTCCATGATTAATGTGATTTGAAGAGAAGTAATAAAATGAGCTCTAACGTGGAAAGTAAGGGTTTCGGGACACATGTCCACATAACATATTTTCTTTCTTTGTGTGTGAGGAATGTTTCCTAAAAGTTTGGCCGTACCTTTTTGTAACACCCTGTATATTGTGCTACCCTCAAGAAACTGAAGAAACGATTTCAGCGTGTTCGTCGCCACACAATTGCAGACGTACGTCTCCTTCTCTATGACAACGCAAGGCCTCACACAAGTCTGTGCACCCGAGAGGAGCTCACAGAACTTCATTGGACTTCTCATTCTCATCCACCCTACAGCCCTGATCTTGCACCTTCCATCTGTTTGGCCCAATGAAGGATGCACTCCGTGGGAAGCAGTTCGTGAATGATGGGGAGGTTATTGACGCAACAAGACGTTGTCCCCGATGTCGACGAGCAGAGTGGTACTACACGGGCATACAGGCCCTGCCAATAAGGTGACATAAGGCTGTCGCATTGAACGGAGATTATGTTGAAAAATAGGGTTTTGTAGCAAAACGAATGGGAAGTAACCAACCTGCCTTCAGAAAAAAAAGTGCTGCATTACTTTCTGAGTGTCCCTTATATCTGCAAATTTTCTACGAGTATATAAACTACTGGGGCAACGGCCTTGCCGCAGTGGCTACACCGATTCCCGTGAGATCACCGAAGTTGAGCGCTGTCAGGCATGGTCAACACTTGAATGGGTGACCATCCGGGCTGCCATGCGCTGTTGCCATTTTTCGGGGTGCACTCAGCCTCGTGATGTCAATTGAGGAGCTACCCGACAGAATAGTAGCGGCTTCGGTCAAGAATAACATCATAACGACCGAGAGAGCGGTGTGCTGACCACACGCCCCTCCTATCCGCATTCTCCACTGAGGATGACACTGCGGTCGGATGGTCCCAATAGGTCACTTGTGGCCTGTAGACGGAGTGGTTTTATACACTACTGGCCATTAAAATTGTTACACCAATAGGAAATGCAGATGATAAACGGGTATTCATTGGACAAATATATTATACTACAACTGACATGTGATTACATTTTCAAGCAATTTGGGTGCATAGATCCTGAGAAATCAGTACCCAGAACAACCACCTCTGGCCGTAATAACGGCCTTCATACGCCTGGGCATTGAGTCAAACAGAGCTTGGATGGCGTGTACAGGTACAGCTGCCCATGCAGCTTCAACACGGTACCACAGTTCATCGAGAGTAGTGACTGACGTATTGTGACGAGCCACTTGCTCGGTCGCCATTGACCAGACGTTTTCAATTGGTGAGAGATCTGGAGAATGTGCTGGCCACGGCATCAGTCGAACATTTTCTGTATCCTGAAAGGCCCGTACAGGACCTGCAACATGCGGTCGTGCATTCTCCTGCTGAAATGTGGGGTTTCACAGGGACAGAATGAAGGGTAGAGCCACGGGTCGTAACACATCTGAAATGTAACATCCACTGTTCAAAGTGCCGTCAATGCGAACAAGAGGTGACCGAGACGAGTAACCAATGGCACCCCATACATCACGCCGGATGATACACCAGTATGACGATGACGAAAACAGGCTTTTAATGTGCGTTCACCGCGATGTCACCAAACACGGATGCGACCATCATGATCCTGTAAACAGAACCTGGATTCATCCGAAAAAATAACGTTTTGCCATTCGTGCACCCAGGTTCGTCGTTGACTACACCATCGCAGGCGCTCCTGTCTGTGATGCAGCGTCTAGGGTAACCGCAGCCATGGTCTCCGAGATGATAATCCATGCTGCTGCAAACGTCGTCGAACTGTTCGTGCAGATGGTTGTTGTCTTGCAAACGTCCCCATCTATTGACGCAGGGATCGAGACGTGGCTGCACGATCCGTTACAGCCATGCGGATAAGATGGCTGTCTTCTCGACTGCTAGTGATACGAGGCCGTTGGGATCCAACACGGAGTTCCGTATTACCATCCTGAACCCACCGATTCCATATTTTTCCAACAGTCATTGGATCTCGACCAACGCGAGCAGCAAATTCGCGATACGATAAACCGCAATCGCGATAGGCTACAATCCGACCTTTATCAAAGTCGGAAACGTGATGGTACGCATTGCTCCTCCTTACACGAGGCATCACAACAACGTTTCACCAGGCAACGCCGGTCAACTTCTGTTTGTGTATGAGAAGTTGGTTGTAAACTTTCCTCATGTCAGCACTTTGTAGGTGTCGCCACCGGCGCCAACCTTGTATGATTGCTCTGAAAAGCTAATCATTTGCATATCACAGCATCTTCTTCCTGTCGGTTAAATTTCGAGTCTGTAGCACGTCATCTTCGTGGTGTAGCAATTGTAATGGCCAGTAGTGTAATTCTAAGCTTGACAAGCAAATATAAATTTTGATTTTCTTCTGTCATAGCTGTTATTATTGTTTCCTATTTATAACAGTACTATTTCGATATGCTACAATCCAATTTTAAAGTAGATATCATAATGTCCGTATTGTCAAATTCCGGGGTTGTGCTGAAAAGTAAGCCCCTGAATGTCTTATGTGAAAACTCTTAAAGATTTTTAAATAAAAAACGTTATTAACATTCTGTATCTTTATTCTTCATGCCTACATTTCTCAAAATAGGCACCCTGGCGACGAAAACATTGCTCCCAACATGAGACCAATTTGATGATACCTTCACTGTAAAAATTTTGACTTTGGTGACAGAACCACAACCTCACCTCTGCTTGCATCACTTCATCACTATGAAAGTGAAGTCCTTAAAGTTGTCCTTTAAATTTGGAAACAGATGAAAATCGGATGGGACCAAATCGGGACTGTATGGAGGATGACTGATGAGAGTGAACACAAGACATCGGATTGCTACAGACGTCGCAGCGCTCATGTGTAGTCTTGCATGTCATGCTGAAGGAGAGGATGCCCCATGTCTGGAAGAACTCTTCGAATTCGGAACTCGATTACAGAACGCTGTTTCCCATTCACCGACACAGTTACGTTACACCGCCATATTATGCATTACAATTCGGAGCCCTCCAGCGGCATATACGAGGACATGAAGAAAGAAGATAGAAAATGTTAAGAATATCTGTTTTAATTTATTACTCGATGAGTTTTCACATAAAACATTGGCGTCACTACTTTTCAGAAAGCTCTAGAATGATGCATGCGTGGATATATGTAAGACAGGGCGTTGTCACCTTAATTTTGCCAGTATGAATAAATATCTAAGTAAATAAATAAATCAAGCCGTAAAGGAGGATAATGTCAGAAAAATTTAGCGGAATAAACATAGTGTCACACACAGGCAAAAGAGGTAGCTTATAAAATCTTTACACAGTAAGTTTTGTGACACATGTGGTCAAAAAGTATCTGTGGGAGATGGATGGAGGATGCGAAGATTAGGTTTAACGTCCGTCGACGATGAGATCATTAGAGACGGAGCGCAAGCTAGAACTGGAGAATGACAGAGAAGGAAAGCGGCCATACCCTTTCAAAGGAACCATCCCGGCATTTGCCTTACGTTATTTAGGGAGATCGTGGAAAACCTAAATCTGCATGGACGGACGGTGCTTCGAACCACCGTCCTCCAGAAAACGAGCGCAGTGTCTTTCCACTATGCCACCTAGCTCGGTTATACAGGAAAGGCGTTTTACAGCATACAAAATCTGATTCTCAAAACTCCGTACCAATTCGAAACATATACTCGTAACTGTCGTAGTGACCGCGATGGTAGAACTGAAGATATCTACAGTCCATTTTTGTTGCAGAAGCTTATGTTCACTGTTATTTCTAAAACTTTATAGAGATTTTCTTCAGGTAAAGTGCAAAAAAATGAGTCGACAACTACTGTTGGATACAGAGACCTTCTTACCACACAGCCGGGGGTTAGCCTTACACGACTCGAATATTGTAAGCCATAGCACTGTAACTGCCACTTTCTGTCTAGAGTGTCATTCGTTTCTTTTAGTGTTGTCAACTTTCTCAGGTCTCCCTTTAAATTGTTTTTTGTTTGGCTATCTGTGTGTGGATGTAAGTTCTGTGTGTGTGTATGTACTCACTTCGTTTGTTATTAGATTATTTATTTATTCATTTTTCTATTATTATTATTATTATTATTATTATTATTATTATTATTATTTCACTTTTCATTTTTCATTTATTCACTTAGGAGAGACATAGGATTTGTGATCACCTATTTGAAATTTATGTCTGTTATATGATCAGTCAGTGTAAACAGCAAAACCCGAGAGAGTTGCGACAGTTAGAGAAACGAATGACACTCTACACAGAAAATGGCAGTTACAGTGCTATATTTCTAAAACAGGGACCACAAGAAAAACTGCAAGCTTTCAATCTATTTGTTGCATGAGTGAAAGCTGTTGGGCCTATATATAATGAATTAGTTGCTGATCTGTAAGCAACTTCTCATTTCATTATAAAAACTTCCATCAACTGTTTTAAATCTATAACCTATATGTGCAAACGATAATCTACATGTGCAAACAAAAAAGTAGTGTAATACTGCAGAACACCCACTGAAGATAGCTTGTAAAAAAGGTGAAACGCGTCTGAGTGTGTAAGTTAAAGTAAGTTAAATAAAAAAAAGCAGTGTGCCGTATGCAAAGGCATTTTCAATAAACTACTGAAATTTGTATACAACCGCTACGAAAATGGCTACCTTTTGCCGGCGCTAGTTTTCACTGTTGTATATGTTACACACTATAACTAGTGATATCAAAAGTAGAGACACGTCTCGCATTGGTAACCAAATTGCAATGACATGCCTATAAGCGACGGAAGGAAAATAATCATATTGTTGGTGTACAGTACTGTGGCGTGTGACAATTTACATGAATAATTGGAATGAAAGTAATGGAAAGAAAACGGGATGGGAAAGAGGAATGAAATAATGACTCCCACCCGCACAGGGCATTGTGACAAGGCAACGGTGAGAGTTGAAAATTAGTACCGGACTCGGACACGCACTCAGATTCTCAAGAACGGTTGCCTTAACCGCCCCCCCCTCCCCCTCTTTCCACCATTTTGTGTGGGCGGACATAACATGACAACCCTTTAAGTTCATGTTAAATGCTTCGTTCACTTTTTTAATTATTATTTATAGAATACACTGAGCTACCGCGCCGGCAACACGCCTCAGCCAACCGTACACGCTTCCCCTCAGACCAAAAATCCCAACTTGCCGCTCGTCGCACAGCAAGGATCCACCCATTAACGCACTACTCGCAGATTCCTGATTCCAGTTGGAGTTCGGACGTTGGCTGTGCATCCGCACTGAAACTCTCATTAAATAGGCGTCGCGCCCATAGAATTGCAGATATTGGTGGTTTCCGTTCTATCGGACACATCTGTAAGGACGCATGTACACTACTGGCCATTAAAATTGCTACAACACGTAGGTGACGTGCTACAGACGCTAAATTTAAAAGACAGGAAGAAGATGCTGTGATACGCAAATGATTAGCTTTTCAGAGCATTCACACAAGGTTGGCGCCGGTGGCGACACCTACAACGTGCTGACATGAGGAAAGTTTCCAACCGATTTCTCATGCACAAACAGCAGTTGACCGGCGTTGCCTGGTGAAACGTTGTTGTGATTCCTCGTGTAAGGAGGAGAAATGCGTACCATCACGTTTCAGACTTTGATAAAGGTCGGATTGTAGCCTATAGCGATTGTGGTTTATCGTATCGCGACATTGCTGCTCTCGATGATCGAGATCCAATGACTGTTAGCAGAATATGGAATCGGTGGGTTCAGGAGGGTAATACGGAACGCCGTGCTGGATCCCAACGGCCTCGTATCACTAGCAGTCGACATGACAGGCACCTTATCGGCATGGCTGTAACGTATCGTGCAGCCACGTCTCGATCCCTGAGTCAACAGATGGGGACGTTTGCAAGACAATAACCATCTGCACGAACTGTGGTATCGTGTTGAAGCTGCATGGGCAGCTGTACCTGTACACGCCATTCATGCTCTGTTTGACTCAATGCCCAGGCGTGTCAAGGCCGTTATTACGGACAGAGGTGGTTGTTCTGGGTACTGATTTCTCAGGATCCATGCACCCAAATTGCGTGAAAATATAATCACATGTGCTGTAGTATAATATATTTGTCCAATGAGTAGCCGTTTATCATCTGCATTTCTTCTTGATGTAGCAATTTTAATGGCCAGTAGTGTATAAGGACATGTCATGTTCTGTCTGACGTGTCTGACGTGACCATTTGCCGACCTGGAGGGTTGAGGTACGGTCGGCACAGTTTCAAATCCGGCTTAGTCGGCCCCGTCATTAGCAAGCCGAGGCAGCGAGGTTGAACTGCGTTGGCAGAGGACGCTGTTTGGGTAACGGGGCACGCGTGCCATCGCGTGGCGTAGCCGCGGGTGTGGCGCCTGCCACCTGGCCCAACGGCTGCGCAGTTGCCCGCCTTATGGCAGTACTCACAGCACGTAAGCTCCGTTTGTGCGGCGCGCGCCGGTGCGACAGCTGGCGCAGCGAGCCTTGGCATTCATTCTTCTTCTATCCGATAACGCGCTTCTGCGGAAGGAAGGAAGGGAGCTGTAGGGTTTGACTATAGTTGTAAAACTGCCGCAGGCTACTGTAGATTAACAAACGGTTGTTTTCCTACTGGCCTTGGCCAGTTAATATCGTAACCGCCTTACCTGTACGTTAGGTGTGTTGCCTACCCATCGGGCGTTACTTCATTTCGGTCGCTTTGTTTGCGTATGTGTTCAGTGTCTTATTAGATTCCCCCAGAAACCGGAAGCGGCGAACCATCTAGAAACTGAGCGAGGACATATAAAGGGCCATGTAGCTCACAGAACATTTTTATTCTACATTGTTATTCACTTGTCCGTTACTTAAAAATAAACATTTATAGCAAAATTGAAATTGTCAGTGCTTAATTCATGTTTTATTCGAAAACTGGCGACTTGAAATGTGAAACAGATACGTTGTAGTAAAAATAAAAAACAATACAGATTTATCATATAGCACTAGAAAACGCAATATGCTAAAAGATAAGGTAGAATTAAAAACGACGCAAAACAAAAACGTATCAGGCATCGCTTCAGTGCTTCGTCAAGCTCATACACTGAAGCGCCAAACAAACTGGTATAGGCATGCGTAGTCAAATACAGAAATATGTAAACAGGCAGAGTACGGCGCTGCGGTCGGCAACGCCTATACAAGACAAGTGCAAATGGCTCTGAGCAATATGGGACTTAACTTCTGAGGTCATCAGTCCCCTAGAACGTAGAACTACTTAAACCTAACTAACCTAAGGACATCACACACATCCATGCCCGAGGCAGGATTCGAGCCTGCGACCGTAGCGGTCGCGCGGTTCCAGACTGTAGCGCCTAGAACCGCTCAGCCACTCCGGCCGGCACAAGACAAGTGTCTGGCGCAGTTGTGAGATCGGTTACTGCTGCTACAAAGGCAGGTTATCAAGATTTAAGTGAGTTTGCACGTGGTGTGATAGTCAGCTTACGAGCGATGGGACACAGCATCTCCGAGGTAGCGACGAGGCAGAGATTTTCCCGTACGACCATTTCACAGCAATCCGGTAAAACATCAAATCTCCGACATCGCTGCGGCCGGAAAAAGATCCTGCAGGAACGGGACCAACGACGACTGAAGAGAATCGTTCAGCGTGACAGAAGTGCAACCCTTCCGCAAACTGCTGCAGATTTCAATGCTGTGCCATCAGCACTGTCTGTGCGAACCATTCAACGAAACATTAACGATATGGGCTTTCGGAGCCTACACGAACTTTTACGCCGCGCCTGGGCCCAACAACACCTACATTGGACTCTTGATGACTGGAAACGTGTTGCCTCATCTGACAAGTCTCGTTTCAAATTGTATCGAGCGGATGGACGTGTACGGGTATGGAGACAACCTCATCAATCCATGGACCCTGCATTCAGCAGGGGACTGTTCAAGCTGGTGGAGGCTCTGTAATGGTGTGGGGCGTGTGCAGTTGGAGTGATATGGGACTCCTGATACGTCTAGTTCGACTCTGACAGGTGACACGTACGTAAACATCCTGTCTGATCACCTGCATCCATTCATGTCCATTGTGTATTCCGACGGACTTGGGCAATTCCAGCAGGACAATGCGACACCCCACACATCCAGAATATCCAGGAGCACTCTTCTGATTTTAAACACTTTCGCTGGCCACCAAACTCCCCAGACATGAACATTATTGAGCGTACCTGAGATGCTTTGCAACGTACTTTTCAGAAGAGATCTCCATCCATTGTGCTCTTACAGATTTATGGACAGCCCTGCAGGATTCATGGTGTCAATTCCCTGCAGCACTACTTGAGACATTAGTCGAGTCAATGCCACGTCGAGTTGCAGCATTTCTGCGTGCTCGCGGGGGCCTACACGATATTAGACGGGTTTCTTTGGCACTTCAACGTATTTCTTTCCCTATCACTGCTACTAACATTGCGAGCAATGCTACCATTTACTATGTCATTTTTGTACTGTGCTGAAACTAACGAACCGTAGTTTTGGTAGAGCGCAACACTAGGTTTAACATTCAGTGATTTAAAACCGTCGTCGGAGTCGAACCTCAGTATCGAAATGAACGCACCAGCGTTGGACGTTCACAGTTGTTTGGTTTCCCGGCAGCACCGGGGGAGACGTAGACTTTGTGTCGGTTGGCAAGATTCTCCTGCGCCGTGAGCTAGGAGGAAAGTGCGCGCGGATGTAATTTGAACCCAACAAGATTGGGACTCAATCGAGAAGTTTGCATTTCAAATACAGTTGTGTCCATGTATCCGAAGATTTCCAATCGCCGACGTTATTATTCGCATATAGCTACTTGCTTGCTCTGGTTATTTCCGTCGGTTTGCTATTGTGGTTTCGTATGCTATTGACGATTTTTGTTTTGGATTCCTCTCGGTCTGTCCTACTGGTGTGTGTATGGTTTTTGTCGCCATCCACTTGGTCCTTTCGGCTACTCGTCGTGTTCTCAGAAACCTTCCAGTGACACTCCACACCTGGGTACTGCGTTACAAAAAGTAGGTTGGAAGAAGATTAGGGGCTCGTGCACTGAGCACCTATGGTCCTATTC
Source organism: Schistocerca piceifrons (assembly GCF_021461385.2). NCBI lineage: Eukaryota > Metazoa > Arthropoda > Insecta > Orthoptera > Acrididae > Schistocerca > Schistocerca piceifrons. Next base: position 126,199,974 of record NC_060149.1, read on the forward strand.
GGTAATCACTAGACGACCAGTTTGCTTTGTTCGTTCATGAAACCTAGAAGACGATAGCTCAGGTTGGTACTGTGTTTTTTCTCTTCCAGAAAGTCTTTGATATAGTTCCGTACCGCCGCCTAGGTACCACAATAAGTGTATGAGGAATATCGGAATAGACACGCGATTGGATTGACGACTTCATAGCACGTAGAGCTCAGATTGTTTTTCATACTGCGGAAGATTCGACCGAACCAAACTTACCATCCGACTTACCTCAAGATACTGTGAAACGGCTGCAGCTGTTAACATTTGGGGAAACTTGGAGAACATTTCGCGTAAATTTCCTGGTTCAAATGGCTCTGAGCACTATGGGACTTAACATCTATGGTCATCAGTCCCCTAGAACGTAGAACTACTTAAACCTAACTAACCTAAGGACATCACACAACATCCAGTCATCACGAGGCAGAGAAAATCCCTGACCCCGCCGGGAATCGAACCCGGGAACCCGGGCGTGGGAAGCGAGAACGCTACCGCACGACCACGAGCTGCGGACGTAAATTTCCTGGCTATGGTATAATATTACCAGCTATAGACTAAGAGACTCGTGTCATTAAGGCAGGCAGTAGGTACAGAGAATTATTTGACTATGTTCTAAATGCCTTATCCGAAATTAGCTGCAGACGCCACACTGCGATTCATTGGAAGAGTGTGCAGGTAGTGCAGTCCATCCACTGCAGCTGTCAAAACACTTTTTCGACCAATACTTGAATATTGTTCGTCAGTCTGTGATGCGTGCTGGACAAGACTCATAGAGGTGGGCTAGTTGGCTGATTTGAAGGACGGGACCAAACAGCGAGGGAAGGATGGGGAAGGAAGTCGGCCGCGACCTTTCAAAGAAACCATTCCGACATTTGAATGAAGCTGTTTAGGGAAATCACGGGAAACCTAAATCAGGATGGACGGACGCGAGTTTGAACCGTAGTCCTCCCGAACGTAAGTCCAGCGTGCTAACCACTGTGCCACCTCACTCGGTGCTGATAGAGGAAATAGAGAAGATCCAAAGAAGAGCAGCGCATTTCTTTACAGATTCATTTACTAACCGCGAAACCATCAAAGAGACGCTCAGCCAACTCAGGCAGCGTGCACTGCAAGGGAGGCGCTGTGCATCACAGTGTGGTGTATTGTTAAAATTCCGAGAACGTACATTCTTAGAATAGTCAACCAATACATTTCTTTTTCCTACGTGTACCTTGCAAAATGAATATGAGGGTAAATTTAGAGACATTCGATCTCACCCGGAGGCTTACCAACGAGCGTTCTTCCAGAGGACCATTCGCGACTGGCACAGGAAATGGGGAAAGTGATAATCGTACCTAAAATACCCTCCGCTGCTCACCGCTATGCGATTTGCGGAGTATATGTGTAGATGTATATAAATGACCTGATGCATAAAGTCTGTGGCACTACGACGCTCTTCATAGTCAACCAAACTGTGTGCAAGACACAAATGAATGAATGACATTAGCTGTTACTGAGCATTGATTAGATCAACGGGGAAAGTTGAAAATTTGTGCCGAACCGGGACTCGAACAGGGGTCTCCTGCTTACTAGGCAGGTGCGCCGATCACTGCTCCATCCGGATTCAGTGGTCATCGCAGCTGCACGGGCTACCCTAGCACGCCTCCCGTCAGACTCAAATTCTCAACCTGCCCACACACTATTGAAATAGTGTTCGTTACCCATGATTTACATTACTCGCGGCACTGCGCAGATTTCCGTAAGAGTTCGAGCACTGAAGTGATCACTGGCCGTCATTATATATGTTTTGCTCTTTCGGACATGTGAAGTGTTAGGTACCTTTATCGTACAGGTAGGTTAAAAAAATTTGAAAAGATAAAAGGCGAGGATGAAGTTAAATATAACGGGACTAGTGAGGATGGTGGCAGGAATAACACTTCTGGCAAGGCCAGTACGGGGTTACCACACAAAGTCAAATAGGGATAACGCAGTAGATCGTCTAACAACGAGTAAGAAAACACGAATGAAGGTCACTTCCCACTACAGTAACACGAGTTTATATGCCAACTAACTGCGTAGAAGATAAAGAGGCTGAAAAAAATCTATGATGAGACAAAGGAAATTATTCAGGTAGTTAAGACAGGTGAAAATTTAGCTCTTACGGATGACTGGAATTCAGTAGTAGAAAAGGGACGAGAAAGAAAAATCTTAAGAGAACATGGACTAGGAAAAAAGAGTGAAGGATAAAGTCGACTGGCAGAATTTAACACAGAATAATATTTAATCAGCGCTATTAAGACTCATGAAAGAAGTCTGTATACATGGAAGAGGCCTGGAGGTACTGGAAGGTTTCAGATTGACTGTGTAATGTTAGACGTGAATTCTGCTCAAAATTTATTGGCTATGAACTGTAGATCAAAACTGAAGAAATTATAAAAAGTTAGGAAATTAGGGAGATGGGACCTGGATAAATTGAAGGAACCAGAGGTTTTTGAGAGTTTCAGAAGGACTATGAGCCAAACTTAGATTGAATCAGGGGGAAGGAATACAATAGAAGAACGCGTAGCTTTGGGAGATGAAATAATGAAGGCAGCACATGATCGCATAGGTAAAAGGATAAGGCCCAGTAGAAATCTCTGGTTCATACAGAAGATGCTCAATTTAAAGAAGAAATGCGAAAATATAAAAATGCAGTAAATGAAGCAGGCTAAAAGGAAAACAAACAAATAAAAGATGAAATTGACGGAAAGTTCAAACCGGTTAAGCAGGAATGACTGGAGGACAACTGCAAGGCTGTAGAAACATGCATAATTAGGGGAAAGATATATCCCGCCTATAGGAAAGCTAAGGTGACCTAAGGAGAAAAGAGAAGCTCTTGTATAAATATCAAGAGCTCAGATGACAAGACAGTACCGACACAGAAGTGTAAGCTGAAATGAGGAAGGTATATATAGAGAATCTATATAAAGGCAACAAATTTGAGGACAATATTGCGGAAGGAGAAGAGGAAGTAGGTGAAGACGAGGTGGGAGATATGATACAGCGAGATGACTTTGACAGAACTCAAAGAGATCTCGGCGGAAAGAAGGCCCCTGGAGTAGCGATATTCCCTCAGAACTACCGAGTTCCTTGAGAGAGCTAGGAGAGTCAGCCATGACAAACTAATTCCACCTCGTGTGCAGGTCGTATGAGACATGTGAAATATCCTGAGGGATTAGAAAGAATGTAGTAAGTACGATTCCAAAGAAGGCATGTGCTGACAGATGAGAGTGGTACCAAACCATCACGTTAATAAGCCATTGTTGCAAAATCTTGACACGAATTGCCTTCAGAAGAATGAGAAAGAAAAACTGGTAGAAGCCGACCGTCAGGAAGATAAGTTTGGTTCCGGAGAAACATAGCCTGTACCGACCCTACGACTTATCCTAGAAGATGGTTGAAGAAAGACAGACTATTTTGTAGCATTTGTAGACTGCCAGAAAGCTTTTGACAAAGTTGACTCGACTACACACTTTGAAACTTTGAAGGTATCAGGGATAAAATACAGGGAGAGAAGGCTATTTACAACTTGTACAGAAAACAGACATCAACTATAAGAGTCAAAGGACACTGAGATAAGCCAAGGTTGACAAGGAAATGAGAGAGGGCTGTAGCTTATCTCCATTATTATTCAATCTGAGCAAGCGTTAATGAAAACCAAGGAGGAAATTTGCAGAGGCAATCAAAGTTCAGGAAGAAGAAACAAAAACGTTGAGTTTTGACAATGATATTGTAATTCAGTCAGAAGTGACAAAGAGCTTAGAAGGGCAGTTGAATGGAATGGATAGCACCTTGGAAAGAAATAATAAGATGACCATCAACAAAAGTAAAACAAGGGTAACGGAACGTAGTCAAACTGAATCAGTTGATGCTGAGGGAATTAGATTACGAAATAACACAGTAAAAGTTGCAGATGATTTTTGCCGTTCGGACAGTAATGTAACCGATGATGGCCGAAGTATAAGGGAAATTAAAAGCAAACTGGCAAGAGCAAGAAAAGCATTTCTCAAAAAGAATAATTTGTTAATATCTCATATAAATTTAAGTGCTAGGAATGCTTTTTTGAACATATGTATCTGGAATGTACCACTATATGGAACTGGCAAGAGCAAGAAAAGCATTTCTGAAAAAGAAGAAATTGTTAACATCTCACATAAATTCAAGTGCTAGGAACGTTGTTTTGAATACATTGGTCTGGAATGTACCACTGTATTGAACTAAAACCGCGGGGAAAATTAGTTCAGATTAGGAGAGAATAAAAGCTTTTGAAATGTGGTGTACATTGTAACTAATATGAAGATATTGAATGAAACTGGAGAAAAATGGAACTTATTGCCCAACTGTCGGTTGATAGGACACATCATAAGGCACGAAGAAACCGCCAGTTTGGTATGAAAGGGTAGCAGGAGGTGGAGGTAAGGTAGAAACTGTAAAGCGAAAACAATTATTCGATGATGAAGAAGCTTGCACAGGACACAGTAGTATGGAGAGCTGCATCAAACCAGTCTTCGAACTGAAGACCGCAACAACAACGTGGTAATATAGGTAAATCCTAATGTTTAAGGAGAGATGTGCTGAAATACAATGATAATTTGCCAGATACAATAATTCAGAAATTTGTGGGATCCACTACTGATTATGATAATGATAATTATTGTACAATAAATTATTACGAAATTAATAAGCTGATATGTAGCCGTATCGTCAGACTTTTTGTCATTAGTAAAGAAGTACACCTCCCATATAGGATATTAAAGAAATATTACGGCAAAAATACAAATTCCTGTTTTTTTTTTTTACCATTGCAGAAACTAATTTCCTCAACGATAGTGAAGGCGAAAAGAATGGATTTTGTTGGAAAGGCGGAACTAGCGGAAGAAGCAGCACAAGAGAAAAATCCACAATGCGTCTGACTTGCAACAAGCGGCAAAGTGGTCAGCGTCTGTTCACCAGAGATGCGGCTGGAAACATGTTCTTGATGTCTAATTCCACTGGGAGCCGTATGCACCACGACCGTATTCTTGTCAATATATTTTGGATAAATGGCAGCATCGGTCGTTAACATTAAAACCCTTTATTTTACTGATCGATTTGGATCACTGTGTGACCATCTTCAGTGCTAAAAATACACAAGAACCAACAGATATGAGGATCTTAACACAAATGTGGCCCTGTTTATAGGCGCCATCAAAAATAAATAGAAAAATCATATACAAATACACAGATTCTCGTAAATACCAAATTATTGGAACCTTGTAGGCCCATATCATAATAGGACAACATTTTCTATGAGGTGTAACATGTACTGTGTTGACTACTTCCAACAGATATCTTCGCTATTACTGCATACAATAATTTTTAAATTTACAGAAGGGTCTATCTTGTAAACTTAGCAGTTAACCATAGCAGTTGCCGATCCAATGTACAGTGAGCTTGTAGCTTTCGCAGTGAACCAGCTAAGCTCAGCATTGCAATAATAAGCATCATAGTGTCCTATACAATCCAAAGCATGCATATCAGATACTACAAATACTATCAATACCAACGACGGAGCCGGCCGGAGTGGTCGAGCGGTTCTAGGCGCTACAGTCTGGAACCGCGCGATCGCTACGGTCGCAGGTTCGAATCCTGCCTCGGGCATGGATGTGTGTGGTGTCCTTAAGTTAGTTAGGTTTAAGTAGTTCTGAGTTCTAGGGGACTGATGACCTCAGAAATTAAGTTCCATAGTGCTCAGAGCCAACCAACGACGGATGCTGCAATTTATCCAAAATATATTGGAAACATGTTCCTCAGAGCTAACAACCCTGAGTAGTATCTTTAAGGGACTCAACAAGCAGTTAACAATGAAGATGCATTTTGTAAGGAATTTTATCCCAGGGAGCACCCAATCTCCTGTTTCCAAGGAAATGAATAGTAGGCATTCGGATTCTGGGGCCTATAACACAGTACAAAGGATGAGTCGGAGCATTCTGAAAACTGCTTTAAACAACAAACACATAAAATCAAACAACGAAACAATAAATTACCTCGCCACTCTAATGTAAATTCCCTCTTAAAAACAGGAAAACTTAAAACTTTAATAAACTTTCTAAAGGAAAAAACTATAATGATAACAGCACTGCAAGGAACAAGATTTACTGATGAACAACCTTTAGATTCAGAAGGATCCAGTATATGTAAGGGAAAACTTGGAAAAAGAGTTATCAAAAACTTACCGCAATTTGGAAAAGATTTAATTGTAAACGAAAACGTATTAAGCTCAATAACAGAATTTAAATCAATTAATGAAAGACTTTCCACGCTAATATTTAAATAATCAAACAAAGTTTAACTTTGTGTTCTGTCTTACGGTAGGTCTTGTCATGGGGGAAGCCTTGTCAGAGAGGTCCACCGCATGAGCGCCTAGGGAAGTGATTTCAGTGGTGGTTTCCCGTTGCCTTCCACTGATGATGATGAAATGATAATGGGGACAACACAACACCCAGTCCCTGGGCGGAGAAAATCTCCGACCCAGCCGGAAATCGAACCTGGGCCCTTTGGCGTGACAGACCACCGCGCTGACCACTCAGAAAAACAGATCACAGAAAGAGCAAACGGAAATTTTTAGCACACTGTGTCAAACACCCTGGATCACATTCCATCAAAAAACACAGTGTTCTACTTGGAGGCTTTAATGCACAAATTGGCAAAGAACATCAGTACAGATCAATAGTTAGGAAAATTCCCTGCACATAAAGGAACCAACGCAAATTGAGAAAGACTCGTAAACCTATGCAAGCAGCATAACATAATACTGAAAACTATGTTCTTCAAAAAACTTCCTAGGAAACAAACTACATGGGTATCACGAAATCCGATTTGTGGTAAAAAACAACTCGATCACGTTGCAGTAAACAGACACACTGCAACGGAGGTACTCAATCTAACAGTTGTCAAGAGCGCCGGATTAGATTTAGATCATTACCTCCCTGTCAATAAATTCAAGGTTAGCCCAATATTTGGAAAAAAAGAACCAATACCAACCCAGAAAGTTCGACAAACGAAAGTTATCTAGAGAAAATGATTACAAAAAGCAGCTGGAAAAAATAATACCTAAATGTGTTGGAACAACTTCAAAAAGATATTATTAAGATTAAAGAAGAAACTATCCCTCTTAAAAAGAAATGGAAACGTGCATGGTGGAATGATGATTATCATGAGTTAAATAAAAAGCAACAATGAGCTTCGAACATTTGGAACCCAAGTAAAAATGATAAGAACAGGAAAAAATTTCATAGAAGCAAGGAAACATGCATCAAGAGGACCCAAAAAGGTCAGAGTACAACATATAAAAGATCAACTAAAGTCAATCGAGGCACACTCTCAGCAGTACAGCACAAGGAACATTTATAAAACATTCGAAAATAGTTTAAAGAAGTACACATTAGTAGTTTTACAGTTTATAGATCCAAAAATACAAAAGACTGCACGTAATAACACAGAGAACTGCAGAATAATTGCAGACTACTTCAAAGAATTACACAACTGCGATCCACGAAAAGAAGAATATCATTTTGATAATGTGTTCCAAATACACCCAGACTCAAAGCCACTAACAACAGAGGAAATCAAAGGAATCATAAAACAATTTAAAAATAACAAAGCATGAAGGGAAGACAATATAGTTGCTGAATTGTGGAAACACTCTAGTGACAACATTATTCTACATCTAACAGAAATCGTTAATGAAATTTGGACAACAAACAGCTTACCATCAGAATGGACATCGTTATTAATACATCCACTACATAAAAAAGAAAAGAAAACGGATCCTAACAAATATAGAGGGATCTCCCTCTTATCAATGACACGTAAGATCTTGTCCATGGCACTTTTAAAGAGATCTGAAGGAATACTCGACCCACAACTAGGAGAGTATCAAGCAGGATTTAAGAAGGGGAGGTCTTGTCCAGAGGAAATACTAAATCTAAAGAACATAATAGAAATGAGGAAAATCAGAAACTTGAAATTGTGATAACTTTTGTAGATTTTGAAAAAAGCATATGACTCAATTGATAGAAATTGACTGATCAACATTTTAAAGGAATCCGGACTCGACAAGAAATCAACAGAAATAATTAAATGAACTTTACCAAACACAACATCAAAAGTAAAATTTGTGAGTAACTGTCAAAACCTTTGGACATAAAAGCAGGAGTAAGACAGGGAGATGGTTTATCACCCCTACTTTTTTAACTGCGCATTAGAGAAGGTAGTGAGAGAATAGAGAAAATCCGTCGACACCGAGGGTGTTGACTAGAAGGAAAACAAAATAAAATCATCATAAATTGTCTAGCTTTGCTAGTGGCTAAGAACAAAGCACAGAACTACCGAAAGAAGTAGACAAAGTAGGACTAAAAATGTCATTTGAAAAAACATATTTCATGAGACATATCAGTGATGCACCTCCAAATCTTAAAATTCATAAGAAAACGCTATCTAAAACAAACTGTATTAAAAACCTAGGAGAATGGATAACAAGCAACACAAAAGAAAAAATAGCCATAGAAAATGGAGTACATAAAATGGAAAGGCCTTTCCAAATGACAAAAAGTATAAAAAAACATTGTCCTGGAACAGAAAACTAAGACACCATCATACAGTGATAAGGCCTGAAACACTGCATGCTGCAGAAACGCTTAAACTAACAAGATTTGGAGATCTTGAGAAACTGGAAAAAGTTAGAAGGAGAATTCTAAGGAATATGCTGGAACCTAGAGGTAATACTAATGTTAAATACAAATTAAAATCAAACAGAGAGCTCTGTTTGAAACTGGAAAAGCTAACTGATATAAGGAGGACAAGAAGACTACTGTTTTATGGCCACATATCTACATTTACATCACACTCCGCAAGCCACCTAATGGTGTTTGGTGGAGGGTACTTTCGCTATCACTATCTGATCCCTCCAACCCCATTCCATTCGTGAATAGTGCGTGGGAAGAATGATTGTCGGTTGAGACTCTGTATTGGCTCTAATTTCTCGAATTTTAAAAAAATGGTTCAAATGGCTCTGAGCACTAGGGGACATATCATCTGAGGTCATCAGTCCCCTATAACTTAGAACTACTTAAACCTAACTAACCTAAGGACATCACACACACCCATGCCCGAGGCAGGATTCGAACCTGCGACCGTAGCAGTCACGCGGTTCCGGACTGAATCGCCTTGAACCGCACGGCCACCGCGGCCGTGATTTATATGTGGGGGGGGGGGGGGGGGGAGCAATACAGGGCTATTACAAATGACTGAAGCGATTTCATAAATTCACTGTAGCTCCATTCATTGACATATGGTCACGACACACTACAGATACGTAGAAAAACTCATAAAGTTTTGTTCGGCTGAAGCCGCACTTCAGGTTTCTGCAGCCAGAGCGCTCGAGAGCGCAGTGAGACAAAATGGCGACAGGAGCCGAGAAAGCGTGTCGTGCTTGAAATGCACTCACATCAGTCAGTCATAACAGTGCAACGACACTTCAGGACGAAATTCAACAAAGATCCACCAACTGCTAACTCCATTCGGCGATGATATGCGCAGTTTAAAGCTTCTGGATGCCTCTGTAAGGGGAAATCAACGGGTCGGCCTGCAGTGAGCGAAGAAAGGGTTGAACGCGTGCGGGCAAGTTTCACGCATAGCCCGCGGAAGTCGACGAATAAAGCAAGCAGGTAGCTAAACGTACTACAGCCGACGGTTTGGAAAATCTTACGGAAAAGGCTAAAGCAGAAGTCTTACCGTTTACAATTGCTACAAGCCCTGACACCCGATGACAAAGTCAAACGCTTTGAATTTTCGGCGTGGTTGCAACAGCTCATGGAAGAGGATGCGTTCAGTGCGAAACTTGTTTTCAGTGATGAAGCAACATTTTTTCTTAATGGTGAAGTGAACAGACACAATGTGCGAATCTGGGCGGTAGAGAATCCTCACGCATTCGTGCAGCAAATTCGCAATTCACCAAAAGTTAACGTGTTTTGTGCAATCTCACGGTTTAAAGTTTACGGACCCTTTTTCTTCTGCGAAAAAAACGTTACAGGACACGTGTATCTGGACATGCTGGAAAATTGGCTCATGCCACAACTGGAGACCGACAGCGCCGACTTCATCTTTCAACAGGATGGTGCTCCACCGCACTTCCATCATGATGTTCGGCATTTCTTAAACGGGAGATTGGAAAACCGATGGATCGGTCGTGGTAGAGATCATGATCAGCAATTCATGTCATGGCCTCCACGCTCTCCCGACTTAACCCCATGCGATTTCTTTCTGTGGGGTTATGTGAAAGATTCAGTGTTTAAACCTCCTCTACCAAGAAACGTACCAGAACTGCGAGCTCGCATCAACGATGCTTTCGAACTCATTGATGGGGACATGCTGCGCCGAGTGTGGGAGGAACTTGATTATCGGCTTGATGTCTGCCGAATCACTAAAGGGGCACATTCGAACATTTATGAATGCCTAAAAAAACTTTTTGAGTTTTTGTGTGTGTGTGCAAAGCATTGTGAAAATATCTCAAATAATAAAGTTATTATAGAGCTGTGAAATCGCTTCAATCCTTTGTAATAACCGTGTATGTTGTCCGACTCCTCTCGAAAAGTGCTGTCCACAAATTTCAATAGTAAATCTCTCCACGATGCACAACGCCTCTCTTGTAACGTCTGCCAGTGGAGTTCGTTTAGCGTCTCCGTAACACTCTCTTGACAGCTAAACGATCCCGTGTCGAAACGTGCCGCTCTTCCTTGGATCTTCTCTTTCTCCTCTGTCAATTCTACCTGATAGGGATCCCAGATAGATCAACAATACTCAAGAATCGGGCGAACAAGCACCTTATAAGCCACTTCTTTCGTGGATCAGTTACATTTCCTTAAGATTCTTCCTATGAATCTGAGTCTGGTGTCTGCTTTTCCCACTATTTGTTTTATGTGGTCATTCCACTTAAGGTCGCTCTGGATAGTTACGCCTAAATATTTTACGGTAGACGCTGCCTCCAGCTGTTTGTCATCAATAGTGTAGCTGTACAGTAGTGGATTTCTTTTCCTATGTATGCGCAATATGTTACATTTATTTACGTTCTGAGTCAACTGCCAGAGCCTGCACCATTCATCAATTCTCTGCAGGCCGGTCTGCAAATTCTTACTATCTTCTGGCGTTGCTACTTTGGTAGACACAACAGCATCACCTGGTCGATTTTGTTCCGTTAAGAGCGACTGTTGAGTTATATCTGCAAGGAAGTCTTGAATTCAATCGCAAGTCTGCTCCGATACTCCGTAAGCTCCTATTTTTTTTCATTAAACGCCAATGCTGGATGGTGTCAAATGCCTTACTGAAATTAAGGAACACGGCATCAACCTGAGCGGCGTTGTCCACTTCCGTGTGGATCTCATGGAGGAACAGAGCTAGCTGAGTTTCGCAGGATCTCTATTTGCGGAATCCATGTTGATTTTTATAGAGGAGATGTTCATTTTCTGAAAACGTCGTAATTCTTGACCATAAAACATGTTCCATAATTCTACAATAGATTGAAGTCAACGATATAGGTCTATAATTGTGTGGATCTGCCTTATTTCTTAAAAACGGGAATGACCTGCGCTTTTTCCCAATCGTTAGGTACCTTTCGTTGCTCAAGCGAACTACGATAAATTACTGCTAGAAGGGGAGCAAGTTCTTTGGCGTAATATTTATAGAATCTAATAGGTATCTCATTTGGTCCTGATGCCTTTCCACTACTAATAGATTCTAGCTGCTTTTCACTTCCGCGATCGGTTATCTCAATATCTGGCATTTCGATGTTCGTACGACGATTGAAAGGAGGGACAGTGCTACGATCTTCCGTTGTGAAACAACTTCGGAAGACCGAATTCAGTATTTCGGCCTTCTCTCTGTTATCTTCCGTTTCTGTATTGGTGTGGTCGCCGAGAGAATGAACAGATGATTTTGACCCACTTACTGATTTTACATACGACCAGAATCTCTTACTGTTTCTACTCAGGTCGGTTGGCAACATCTTACTTTCAAAATCATTGAAAGCTTCGCTCATTGCTCTCCTTACGCTCATTTTCGCTTCGTTCACCTTTTGTTTGTCAGCTAGGTTTTTACTTGTGTTGAATCTGAGATGAAGTGCTCTTTGTTTAGGTAGCGCTTTTCTAACACGGCTATTAAACCAAGGTAGATCTTTCCCACTCCTTAAAACCTTACTCGGAACATACTTGTTTAGAGCATATTGAACAATGTCTTTAAATTTTTTCCGTTTGTTCTCCTCATCTTCGTTCTCATCACCGGATATTTAATGCTGACTGCTGGGATATTCTGAAATTTGTATCCTGCCACCCCTGCTAAGCAAATATGTCTTCATACCTTTCTTAACATTCCTTGTAGGACTCGTCGTCATAGATGCTGTCACAGCCTTATGATCACTGATACCTTCCTCTACGTTAACCGGTTCGATAAGTTCAAGTCTGTCTGTTGTCAGGAGGTCTAAGACGTTACCCTCACGAGGTGGTTCAAATGGCTCTGAGCACTATGGGACTTAATATCTGAGGTCATCAGTCCCCTAGAACTTAGAACTACTTAAACCTAACTAACCTAAGGACATCACACATATCCATGCCCGAGGCAGGATTCGAACCTGCAACCGTAGCGGTCGCACGGTTACAGACTGAAGCGCCTAGAACCGCTCGGCCACAGCGGACGGTTCACGAGTTGGTTCTCTAACTATCTGTTCAAGGTAATTTTCGGACAAGACATCCAGAACAATGCCACAGAATCCCTGTCTCTGGCACCAGTTTTGGTGGTACAACACTCCCAATCCATACCTGGCAAGTTGAAGTGACCCCCTATTTCAGCAGCATGATCAGGAAAATTACTAATAATATTCTGCAAGTTTTGTCTGAAGCGCTCTACAGCTACAGATCCTGACCCAGGTGGCCTATAAAAGCAACCGATCACCATTTTTTACCGTTCTGCGATACTCGGTTTCACCCAGATTAATTCACATTCGGAATCCTTGATAACCTCGCTAGATTTTATCGAATTTTTTACTGCAACAAACACGCCACCACCATTGGCGACTAACATATCAAAATGGTTCAAATGGCTCTGAGCACTATGGGACTCAACTGCTGAGGTCATTAGTCCCCTAGAACTTAGAACTAGTTAAACCTAACTAACCTAAGGACACCACAAACATCCATGCCCGAGGCAGGATTCGAACCTGCGACCGTAGCGGTCTTGCGGTAGCAGACTGCAGCGCCTTTAACCGCACGGCCACTTCGGCCGGCGACTAACATATCCTTACAATAAACATTCCAATCTGAACTCAGAACTTCGTTGTCATTGGCGTTTGACTTCAACCAGCTTTCTGTTCCCAATATTATCTGTGCATTATTGCCTTCAGTAAACGATACTAATTCTGGGTTCTTCCCTCGGATGATCCAGCAGTTTACTAAAATCATATTAATCTTTTCTATCTCTGACTGCGAGGACCAAGATTCTCTGAATCTTGAATACCGAATGGATAGTAACAGACTTACCAAGCAGATCTTCAGTTTACTAAACAGCTACAATTATAAACCCACATGGTTCACCGAAATTGACTAAGATATGAAAAACACAGGAATTAGAATGCACATAACAGATAACAGAATACTTTTTAGAGAAACAACACAAAAATCACTATTTCAGGAACGAAAGAGGTCTGAAAAAAAAGAAAGTGGTCCCAGAAAGAAAAGGAACGACACCCCCAAAGGATGAAGGAAGTCTGGAAGCAACGAAAATTAAATACATGGAATCAAAACCAAAGTTGATTTGTTCGTAAATTCCAAAAGGGTTATTCGAAGAAATAAATAAATAACCAGGGGTTCTGTTTTAGAAAAAGAATATCTCATATCCTCCTTGGTTACAGTGTCTTAGTGTTTGCTTTGAGTGGTTTATGGATACAACAAAAATCAGAACTGCTAGCAGGGATTAGGGTCCGATTCCTGTTGAATATAAAATCACCCCATCCTTGAGATTCCTCGTTTGGAAAGAAGCATGCGTAAAACAATGTAAATATGTGTAAAACAGATGATGAAGTACGCTTTAGAGCTCAACGGTTTTCCCATGTTAACGATAGCCACGTGTAATCCACTCAAAACCCGCGAAGCGTAAGCGAGTGTGGTCATATTATGGGAGCCTCAGCAAATGCTCAGCCCTTCAAAACCATCCTAATGGACATTCTCAGTACGTCCGTTGCAGCCTAAATTTAGCATACAATTGATGGAAAAATTATTTGTACATTTCTGGTAATTTGAAACACCACTGCAAATGTAACTGTTGATTTTTCTGTGTGTGTCCCTTCTATAATACTTAGAAAGGGGGCAAAAATAAAGACCCCTAACCTTGTCTTTTGTGCGCATGTTCCTTCAGAGGCAAAAGTAAAGACCATCTATCAAATTTTCAGCAGTGGGTTTAGTAACTTCCTCTCAGATCAAAACTGTGTGCGAGACCGCGACTCGCGTCTGAGCTATCCAAGCATGACTTACCATTACTCTTAAGAGCTTTACTTCCGCCAGTACCTCATCTCCTGCCTTGGAAACTTCATTTCACTCTGGAAACATCCCTCAGGTCGTAGCTAAGACACGGCTCTGCAATGTCTCTTCTTCCAGTAGTGCTAGTCCCGTAAGGTACGCAAGACAGCTTCTGTGAAGTTTGGAGGGTGGGAGATATGGTACTCCCGGAAATATAGCTCTGAGGAGCGGTAGTGAGTCGTCCTTGTGTAGCCCAGTCGATAGGCTTCAGTCTGCCAGGAAGTTTGTTTAGTATCAGTGTGATTTTCTTGGTAATGCTGTGTATGTTTAAAGTGCGAGACGTTGATACATGTACCCGGATTATGACACACAAACACGCGGTTCCGCGAACTTGCTTCATTCCAGTTATGAATCTAGTTCAATTGTGATCAACTACGCTAGTTTAGAGTTGCGATCTGCGAGCATAGTCGACTTCCCTTTTGAACTGAAATTTGATCTAATTAAATAAGCGTTAACGCCTTATAGCATGGTTTAGCAGGTTACTGGTGAGAAATGGCAGGTACCAAAAATTTCAATGTTGACAATAGTGAGAGAAATGTTAGAACTGATCTTCATAAGTATCTCCCGTTGTATGTTATGGTTCAAGGTTTCAAAGCCTTAGTTGTTTATGATGGTCAGCCAAGGACTTGCATAGTATGCAGATCCACGGATTATCTCACGGCTACCAGCACCCCTGTAAAATGTTTACGGAGGAAAAACAGGCCCTATCCTCCGCGATTCATGGGCGAAATCACCAAAAACTGACGTACGTTGAGACTTTGTCAGCCCTGTCACAGGAAAATGGAAATTGGCAGGGACCGGACATATCACGTCGGGGAGAAAATGAAGAGCTCGTTGACGAAAAAAAGGGATCCAGCGGTCGACTCGCGATACTGTTCAAACCAGGACTCTGCAAGAGAGACTAGTACCCAGACCATAGAGAGTAGCAAGACACCTGCAAAGGAAACTAATATGTTTGTTAAACGTCCCGAGGTACCACAAGCCTGCAGTCTAGATTACGTTCCACAGTTACCAGTAGGCAGCAACTTGCTAATTGACGAGGACAAAAACCAAAAAAAACCCAACATTAAACGACAGGGTCGGCCATTCAATATCAAGTAGAGACATTTCAAAAAATGTCATATAAACAAACGAAACGGCCCATTAGAATAAAAAATTTGGAAGAGACAGGTATAAGAAAGAGAAAGGACACGCACCAAAGAAATCTTTAAGAAATCTCAGACAGGCGAAAAGGCAGTAGATGATGCAATGAGGGTAATGGATCCATTCAGAATGAGGATGTCTATATGGACCTAGACAATCAGACAAACACAAACATGGTAACATCTTCCTCGTCTACTCCGGATACGAACATGCTTTGGTCGGAAGATACTGAGCAAAAGTAAACATTTATATGCAGACTTACAAGCTGGCTGCGGTAAACTTCCCTCGGATAAGTTCGGCGGTAAAGTTACAATGTTTGAAAAACTGTCTTTATGCTGCTGATATAGATGTTGCTATGTAACAACTAAAGTAGCGGACATAGCAGGTTATGATGCCTTAGTCAACATCGCAAACGAAGAAGGAACAGCAGTTTTATTCAAAGAGGTTACCTCATGTCGAGCTCAAGCTATTCTAGATACGGGTAGAGGTACAACTGTCCAACTGCATGACCTCATTCTGATAACGTATATGCGCCGTCAGGGACTAACTAAACACGTCATAAACTGAGCGAGGTGGCGCAGTGGTTAGCACACTGGACTCTCATTCGGGAGGAATGCAGTAGTGGTCGTCCGCCACACAAGCGGCAACAGGGGAGTAAACGATTTTGTGACTTTTAAGGGTTCAAACCAGGAGCGAATTTTATAATATCATTGTGTGCTTTAATAGTTCAGTTTATTGTGTTTCTGCGTGTTTATTTAATAACGAATAGCCACAGTTCTAGCGTTTTCGTTTGCGTCGGAAAGTAAATCGATTTTATGACATATTACAAGTTCCTAATCAGGGGCGAATTATTTAGTTTCACCAGAGTGCTTCAGTAGTTAGGTTTTTGAATCTCTGTGCGTAAATCTAATTTATTAGACACTAATCTTGCGTTTTCGTCTGGGTCTACAGCAGAGTTGCGCAGGACGTGCCGATAATCCGTTTATCTGTATAGTTTAGTTTTCCACGGTCTTTAGTATGGATAGGGACTGCGGTTGTCGTGTGCGGATGCGAGCCGAGTTTGTGGCACTTCGCACACAACTTCAGGCTGTGATGGCTTCGGTTACACAGCTTGAGGCTGCAGTGGATGGGCGCCACTGTTGTGGGCCGGCCGTGGGGATCCAACGGACGTCCACCACAGCCGAGTCCTCCGATCGGTCCTCACCATTGGACAGCCAAGTTGCTGCTCGCACTTAGGTTGACCCCTCACCTGTGGTCGAGTGGGAGGTCGCCCCGGGGCGTAGCAGGCGGCGAAAGACTTCCCAGGCGGCCGCACATAAAGCCGTCGGCACACGGACCGCGCTGTCCAACGTTAACGTTGAGCGTGCCAAGTTCAATGTGCTGCTGAACGCTCAGGAACGATGCGACTTGTGCATACGGTACGTGGACCTCAACGTGGTATACGCGATCGCAACGCACTCCCGCGGCAGTTGAGGGATGTTAATAGTTCGTAAAATCACACTGTTTACTCAACGGGCGGGCGTAAAATTCCCCATGTTAGCTCTATTAAAACGCACATTTCCTCCATCGTCCGCGAAAAGGAAAGTACCATGTCCAATCAATAAGGACACAGACCTATAAAAGTTCCATTACAAACAGTGCGGTACAAATTTGGAATACTTCTCCGCATAAGATAAACATGATTTCATCATTCCCACATTTTAGTAAAACCCCAAGGCCGCCTTACTTGATCACTGTTCCTACCCAGTAGCAGAATCTTTTCAACATGTGAATTACGAAGCGTAAAAGAAAAAGGAGCAAAGCTGTCCTGTAGATTAAGCCAATCGAACAATGTCACCGCTCAAAAAAAGGTGAATTTATATTTACATAACATCAAATATTATACCATATACTTATATTAAACTAATAATAGAGAATCAGAACCTAATAAAAACGCGAATGTTACGAAAAAAATTGGAAGTGTTAAGATGCGAACCACCGCCCCCAACACATCATTGTTCTTTTTTTTTCGATATTGTTCGTTGTGTTTGGTCTGGGCGGGCGTCACAAGACATCCGTTCAAGTTGATCGTTGATGCCTTGACTCAGTTTTTTATTATTACAGAGAGGACGCAGCCCTCTGACCGAACATGCTGAGCTACCGTGCCGGCATCCTAACAACTGGTTTTCCAGTGATTCTCAATTTGCTGGTGCTCAGAAACGGCATATATACATATAGGCTTGAAATGAATGCCAATATGGCGCCTCACAACTCTGTACTGAAGGGAGACGGCGTGCGTGTGACGTAGATGGCGTTGTGCCATCTCATTGGTCAACACTCAGACGCACGCTCAGAATATCTGACATGCCAGATATTGCTCTGCACGTTCGGAAAGACTCCCGAAAGTACTATTCCACGCTATGACGTCAGAAACTTGGCACGCTCAACGCTCAACGTTCGGATGCACGGTCCGTGTGCCGACGGCTTAAGGCCTCCCCGGTTTGTCTGACAAACAGGTTCCAGACGCTATCTGTGGGTGACGCTGTCGCTGAGCCAGATGCGGTAGCCTGTCCTGTTTCAGAGGAAACCTCTCAGCCCCCAAGATCCGGATAATGACAGAGGGTGGGGTTATTGATAGTTGGGAGCTCCAACGTTAGGCGCGTTATGGCGACATGGATGCCAAGAAGGGAAAGAAAGCCAATGTGCACTCCGTATGCATACCAGGTGGAGTCATTCCAGATGTGGAACGGGTGCTTCCAGATGCCATGAAGAGCATAGGGTGCAGCCAACTGCAGGTGGTTGCTCACCTCGGTACCAATGATATGTATCACTTTGGATCAGAAGAGATTCTCTCTGGTTTCGAGCGGCTAACAGAAATGGTAAAGGCCATCGGCCTTGCTTGCAAGATGAAAGCAGAGCTGACCATTTGCTGCATAGTCGACAGGACCGATTGTGGACCTCTGGTACAGAGCCGAGTGGAGGGTCTGAATCAGAGGCTCAGACGGTTCTGCGACCGTGTAGGCTGCAGATTTCTCGACTTGCGCCAAAGGGTGGTTGGGTCTCGGGTTCCGCTGAACAGATCAGGTGTACACTATACGCAGGAGGCGGCTACAAGCCGCGGACTGGGCGGCTTTTTAGGTTAGAGGGTCTCGCGAAAACGCAAGAAGAGCTTCAGCCACAAAGAGTGCAGGCCGAACACAGGAAGAACATAGATACAGGATCCATCGGTATAACAGTTGTAAATTGTAGTGGTGGTGGTTAGTGTTTAACGTCCCGTCGACAACGAGGTCATTAGAGACGGAACGCAAGCTCGGGTTAGGGAAGGATTGGGAAGGAAATCGGCCGTGCCCTTTCAAAGGAACCATCCCGGCATTTGCCTGAAACGATTTAGGGAAATCACGGAAAACCTAAATCAGGATGGCTGGAGACGAGATTGAACCGTCGTCCTCCCGAATGAGAGTCCAGTGTGTTAACCACTGCGCCACCTCGCTCGGTCTGTAAATTGTAGCTGTGTTGGGAAAGTACCAGAGCTCCAAGCGCTAATAGAAAGTACTGATACTCAAATCGTTATAGACACTGAAAGCTAGCTAAAGCTGGAAATAAGCTCAGCCGAAATTTTTGCGAAGAACCTAACGGTGTTCCGAAAGGATAAGCTAAACACGGTTGTAGGTGGCGTGTTTGTTGCTGTTAGAAGTAGTTTATCTTGCCGCGAAATTGAAGTAGATAGTTCATGTGAGTTAGTATGGGCAGAGGCCGTTGTTGGCAACCGGAATAAAATAATAATTGAATCGTTTTACCGACCTCCCAGTTCAAATTATAGAGTCGCTGAAAAGTTCAAAGAAATCTTGAGTTTGATTTCAAACACGTACCCGATTCATACGATTATAGTTGGCGGTGACTTAAATTTACCCTCTATATGTTGGCGAAAATACACGTTTAATTCCGGAGGTACGCATAAAACATCATCCGAAATTGTGCTAAACGCATTCTCTGAAAATTATTTCGAGCAGTTAGTTCATGAGCCCATGCGAATAGCAAAAATGGTTCAAATGGCTCTGAGCACTATGCGACTTAACTTCTGAGGTCATCAGTCGCCTAGAACTTAGAACTAATTAAACCTAACTAACCTAAGGACATCACACACATCCATGCCCGAGGCAGGATTCGAACCTGCGACCGTAGCGGTCGCTCGGTTCCAGACTGTAGCGCCTAGAACCGCACGGCCACACCGGCAGGCTGCGAATAGCAAACGGTTGCAAAAACACACTTGACCTCTTAGCAACAGATAATCCTGAGTTAATAATGAGCATCAAAACGGATACAGGGATTAGTGAACACAGGGTTATCGTAGCGAGACTGAATATTGTAATCCCCAAATCTTCCAAAAATAAACGAAAAATACACCTATTCAAAAAAGCAGATAAAAATTCACTTGACGCCTTCCTGAGAGACAATCACCACTCCTTCCAAATTAACAATATATGTGTAGACCAGATGTGGCTTAAATTCAAAGAAATAGTATCGGCATCAATTGAGAGATTTATACCAAACAAATTAACAAACGACGGAGCTGATCCTCCTTGGTACACAAGACGGGTCAGAACTCTGTTGCAGAAACAACGATTCAAACATGCCAAATGGAAACAGACGCAAAATCCCCAAGATTGGCGATCTTTTATGGACGCTCGAAATTTAGCGCGAACTTCAATGCAAGATGCTTATAACAGTTTCCACAACGAAACTTTGTCTCGAAACCTGGCAGAAAATTCAGAGAGATTCTGGTCATATGTGAAGTATGTTAGCTGCAAGAAAAAATCAATGCCTTCTCTGCGTGATAGCAATGGAGATACTATCGAAGACGGTGCTGCCAAAGCAGGGTTACTAAACACAGCCTTCTGAAATGCCTTCACAAAAGAAGACGAAGTAAATATTCCATAATTCGAATCAAGAACAGCTGCCAACATGAGTAACGTAGAAGTAAATATCCTCGGAGTAGTGAAGCAACTTAAATCACTTAATAAAAGAAAGTCTTCTGGTCCAGACTGTATACCAATTAGGTTCCTTTCAGAGTACGCTGATGCGTTAGCTGCATACTTGACAATCGTATACAACCGTTCGCTCGACGAAAGATCCGTACTCAAAGACTGAAAAGTTGCACAGGTCACACCAATGATCAAGAAAGGTGTAAGTAGGCTGTTTAGGTTTTTATGTTGGTAACGCCACGTAGCGCTCTATATGAGAATCACTGACTGTGCTGTGGATTATTGAAAGTCAGATTGCGTTGCGCTAAAAATATTGTGTGTCGCTTTAGTGAATGTCTGAGTGCGTTCAGTTTTGCTCAGCTGTTTGAAAATCAAATAACATAAGATGTTTATCAGCACAGTAATTCATTAATTTTTCTAAAGGGACGTTACAAAGTTAGTAGGAGTAATACACTTAATTACAGGCCCATATCATTATCGTCGATATGCAGCAGGATTCTGGAACAAATGTTGTGTTAGAACATTATAAATTACCTCGATGAAAATGGTCTATTGACACACAGTTAACATGGGTTTAGAAAACATCGTTCTTGTGAAACACAACCAGCTCTTTATTCGCATGCAGTGTTGAGTGCTATTGACAAGGGATTTCAGATCTATTCTGTATTTCTGGATTACCAGAAGGCTTTTGACACTGTACCACACAAGCGGCTCGTAGTGAAACTGCGTGCTTATGGAATATCGTCTCAGTTATGTGACTGAATTTGTGACTTCCTGTCAGAGAGATCACAGTTCGTAGTAATTGACGGAGAGTCATCGAGGAAAACAGAAATAATTTCTGGCGTTTGCCAAGGTAGTGTTATAGGCCCTTTGCTGTTCCTTATTTATATAAACGATTTGGGAGACAATCTGAGCAGCCGTCTTAGGTTGTTCGCAGATGACGCTGTCGTTTAACAACTAATAAAGTCAAAATAAACTGCCAAACGATTTAGAAAAGATATCTGAATGGTGCTAAAATTGGCAGTTGACCCTAAATAACGAAAAGTGTGAGGTCATCCTCATGAGTGCTAAAAGGAATCCGTTAAAATTCGGTTACACGATAAATCAGTCAAATGTAAAGGCCCGTACATTTAACTAAATACCTAGGAATTACAATTAGGAACAACTTAAATTGGAAAGAACACATAGAAAATGTTGTGGGGAAGGCTAACCAAAGACTGCGTTTTATTGGCAGGACACTTAGAAAACGTATCAGGTCTACTAAGGAGACTGCCTACACTACGCTTGTCGGTCCTCTTTTAGAATACTACTGCGCAGTGTGGGATCCTTACCAGATAGGACTGACGGAGTACATAAAAAAAGTTCAAAGAAAGGCAGCACGTTTTGTATTATCCCGAAATATGGGAGAGAGTGTCACAGAAATGATACAGGATTTGGGCTGGACATCATTAAAAGAAAGGCGTTTCTCGTTGCGACGGAATCTTCTCACAAAATTCCAGTCACCAACTTTCTCCTCCGAATGCGAAAATATTTGGTTCACACAGACCCACATAGGGAGAAACAATCACGACGATAAGATAAGGGAACTCAGAGCTCGTACTGAAAGATATAGGTGTCCGTTCTTTCCACGCGCTATACGAGATTGGAATAATAGAGAATTGTGAAGGTGGTTCGATGTACCCTCTACCAGGCAGTTACATGTGATTTGCAGAGTATCGATGTAGATGTAGACGACGGTTCAAACCCGTCTCCGACCATCCACATTTAGTTTTCCCATGATTTCCCCTACTCACTCCAGGCAAATGTGGGGATGGTTCCTTTGAAAGGGCACGGCCGATTTCCTTCCCCATCCTTGTCACAATCCGAGCTTGTACTCCGTCTCTAATGAACTCGATGTCGACGGGACGTTAAACCCTTCTTTTCCTCAAAGACGGCATAGAAGTAACTTTTATCGGAATGAGATAGCTGAATTGATAACGAACGTTAGGGTCGTCATACTTGCCGGAGATTTTAACTGTGTTACGCTATGATGGTCAGACACCTAATTTTAATTATTGTCAAGAGCTACAACATTGGTGAATGGATTGGAACTGCAAGACACCTGGACCTTAGCGGCTATACTTACGTTAGCTGCACGTCATCGAGCGTATTAGATAGAATCTATGTTACTAAAGAATTAATGCGCAGTGTCGCTGATTGTGAGATATGGCCTGTAAACTTCTCCGATCATTCTGCATAATCTCATTCAGATACATCAGACAAAAAGCTTTTCTCGGCCATTGGGTGTGGAAACTTAACGACTCGTTATTGCAGGAAGCTGAACTCAAGCAACAGATGAGGCAATCTTGGCAAAAATGCCTACGCTCACAAACCAAGTAGCGGGAGAGAATGATTTGGTGGACCGAACACGCAGAACCGAACCTTTAATTCGTAAATGCGTTATACAATATGCAAAGGCCCAGGCAGGCTGGCGCAAACAAACAGCGGAATATTACTCCCCTGCTTGCGAGACCTTTATAAACAACCAGATGACCTGTCGGCTAACACAATCAAGCTAAAACGCTTTAAGTGGAAAATAACCGCTCTAGCTCGACAGCGTCCGGACGGGGTGCGTACGCGAGCCCGAGGCAAGGACGAGCTTACGCAGGAACATACGTCGTTATTCCACGTATTAAGGGAGACATGCAAAGTGAAACAGAGACTAATAAACGGGCTGGGGGACGGTGAAGAACTTTTAGCACATTTTACAAAGGGAATACGTCAGAAGGACAATGTCAGTCTAATCGAAAACGTTACTCAGGACGAAATAAAAACCATAACTAAAGACGCTTCGAGGAAAGAGTCAGCTTGTGCTGACGGGCACTCGGTGGAATTTCGTGTCTGTATGTGGGACATTTAGGGAATTAACTCATCGAGAAATATAATGATATTTAACCAATCAGGTGTTATTCCCCCCTCCAAATTCACAGAAGGAATGATGGTACCCATTCCTAAAAAACCGAGCAGCAAGAGGATAAAACAAACCGAGCAGTAAGAGGATTGATGTTTTAAGACCATTCACTCTACTCAGCGCTGAGTTTAAAATTCTCACTCGTAGGCGGAATAGTACAATGAAGCGATTCCTGAAAAATGATCGTGTGGCATTGTCGGCTGGGAGGCCCCATCCTGGAAAGTTTCGTATTTCAGGCGACGCCACATGGGGGGCTGGCGTGTCGGTGATGATGAGATCGACACAACACTCAGTCCCTAGTGGAGAAAATCTCCAACCCGGCCGGGAATCGAAGCCGGGCCCCCTGCACGGTAGGCAAACACGTTACCACTCAGCTAAGCAGGCGGATTCCTGAATTATGTCATAGGTCTTTACCAAATTAGTGCAATAAAAGAAAGATCAATGTTAGATACCTTATGCGATTACAGGGACATCATAAATGTTACCTGGTTAAGTGCCAGTTTTTCATTAGTGTTTTTAGACTCTGATAAGGCGCTCGATACGATCAATCACGGCTTCTTACTCAGCACGATGCAGAAAACGTGTTTCAACGACCGCTTCATAAACGTCATCCGTAAATGCATAAGTGGTGTTTTTTCAAGGGTTAAAGTCAATGGACAATAGACTTAAATATTTCCAGTTCAACAATCGGTACGCCAAGGATGCCCTCTGTCTATGACATTATATGCGATCGTGGTGAAACCCTTGCTTTCGACACTGCATCGAAAACTGCTACAGATCTTCAGAATTAAGACAGTCTGTCGCTGTTATGCTGACTATATAAGCGTCATTGCAAGTTGGAATCGTGAGGTTGATGAAGTGCTACGTATGGTACACAGGTATCCGCGATCCTGAGGTGCAATACCAAATCTTCAGTTAGCCAAAATGATGTATCTCTGTCCTTACAGTAGCACGAAAGGTGCGCATTGGTTGGATGTGACTGGAGAGGGAATCCAGCCAGGATTTTGCTCTTGGCCACGAACAAGTGGGAGCGGAAACTTAATGTCATCAGAGCCTTTGCTGAAGGAACATGATTTGCGATCCTTAGGCCTTTTACAGAAAGCCCATTTTATAAATACATATACACTTAACAAAATATATCATGTGGCAGCAGTCTTACCGTTAACGCATATAATTGCGCTAAAATTACTAGCTGAAGCGCATTGGTATGCGTGGAAACAAAATATCTTCAAAGTATCCTCCCATACGGCGACTTTGCTGAGACACAAATGGAGGCTCTGAGCACTATGGGACTCAACTGCTGAGGTCATTAGTCCCCTAGAACGTAGAACTAGTTAAACCTAACTAACCTAAGGACATCACAAACATCCATGCCCGAGGCAGGATTCGAACCTGCGACCGTAGCGGTCTTGCGGTTCCAGACTGCAGCGCCTTTAACCGCACGACAAATGGAGGCTTTGGATTAAAGATGTCACATCAAAATGTGACGTACTGTTTCTAACTCGTGCTACCAAACTAACACATTCCACCAAAGTGAGCATTACGAAACTTCTATACGTCTCCTTAGATCCTGAGGACAGCTCCCATTAATGTAGCATAATAGATGCCGGCCTATATTACGTTGAAGGTACTATGTAGAAGTTCCTCCGGCACAATCCACCACCAGAACCGTCTATGATTTTGTTACGAGCAATCATCCTCACAACCCAACAGAGATACAATATCCTACGAGGAGCTGGATGAATATTTGGAAAAATATCAATAATAAAATTCTACCAACTAGAGTAAGCACTGCATGGTATGACGTCGTAAACGAAACCATACCCACAGTGGAACGACTATATAAAATAAAGTTGAGACCATCCCCATAATGTGACAAATACCAGCTTGTAGAAACAGTGGCGCATATAATCCTATGCGAAAATAAAATCATAATTTGGGACTGGACTAGGAAGAAATTATCACTAACAAATAGAACCACAGAAAGTCATATACCAATAACTGAAGTTTTACAACCCGACCTGAAATATTACCGGTCCACAAAGAATAACTATTATTCGTGGCTTATGGCACAGTTTGTGTTTTACATGCTAACAAACAAAACGTCGAACTTAGAAGAGTACATGTTTTGAGCATTTTAAGTTGCAGAAAAATAACAGAGATAAGGTTCAAATGGCTCTGAGCACTATGGGACTTAACATCTGTGGTCATCAGTCCCCTAGAACTTAGAACTAATTAAACCTAACTAACCTAAGGACAGCACACAACACCCAGCCATCACGAGGCAGAGAAAATCCCTGACCCCGCCGGGAATCGAACCCGGGAACCCGGGCGTGGGAAGCGAGAACGCTACCGCACGACCACGAGATGCGGGCACAGAGATAAGGATTGGTTTCAACATTTTTATCTATTGCCTTATGTCGGCTACCATAAGCAGTACAATTTTGCTATTTGGAACCGCAATTCCTATTCTTTTCTCTTCCGTTATTGCTCAATAAACTCTGTTGTGTTGGTATGGAAACGAAAACTGCTCTAATATGGCAAACTCCTTCGGTGACGAATTTTGTTTTATTTGACGGCAGAAATATAACTTATAGCTACCTTACAGGCGTCACATTTCATCCAACGTATAATACCTTAAGTTGTGAAAATGTTTTCGAATGAATATTTGTTTAATAATTTTATTCGTCACTATTGTGACCGTTTTGAGTTATGTCAATAGGAAGAACTTTCGCCGTTGGAAGTGACAAATCTGTTATTTAGTTCACCTCAATTTACTGCTTCAGTTCCGTTTTACAACTTAAGGCATACATCATAACAAACATGTGACAGTGCCTAGCATTGAATTTTATTTTCCTTACGAGTAATAATTCGAGAAATTATGCCCAGTGTTCCAGGGCCGCCAAAGACCCCACTATTTTGACTGTTTTGAGTTACGTCAATAGGAAGAGCTTTCACCGTTGGAGGTGGGAGTCTGTTATTTATTTCACCTTAGTTTACTACTTCAGTTTGGTTACACATTTTGAGCCATACATGGACAAAAACATGTGACATTGCTTTGCGTCGAATTTTCTTTCTCTAAGAGTGATAATTCGGGAAATTATGGTCTGTGTGCCAGCGCCGACGAAAAAAAAGAAAAGGTTTCCTCATTGGCACATGTCTTATGATTCAAGCCTAGTGTGAGTTGTCAGTTCTAGTCGCACTGTGGAAAAGTGCATTCTATGTCCTTATTTTTCGGTTTATTTAATACAGCTGCAAATCTCTAGAAGAAAATCTTTAAAAAAATGAAGTTGACATAGCGGTAAAGCACTCGCTTAGTAACGCGCTGGCTGATTATCTCTCTGGAGAAATGTTACAGTTAATAATTCCCCTTTTCTCATTTTCTTTATTCGCTATGCAAATGGCCAAAAAATTAAAAAGTTCGATTAAATTAAAAAATAAAATTAGAATTACCAAAAGTCGGTGTAGCATTTGCCTGGCAAAGGCAAACGTCTCGAGTTCGATTCTCGGTCTGACACACAGTTTTAATCAGTCAGTCAGTTTCAAATCAGCGCACACTCCGTTTCAAAATGAAAATTCATTCTGTAATTTCTTTAGCATTTTTTGGTGCCATGATCAATCATCGCTTCCGGCAGCTAGTGGCTACTCTTTCTTGCTTATGAAGTGAAGGTCTCGTGCTCGGAACCCGATGACCATACCAGATTTTTCTGGGATAAAGAGGTCAGCCACCGGAATGACCAAACCTGTTGGAGCAACAGGAGATACTGCTTGGGTTAACAAGAGGGACACTGACGTGCAACCCGCCGCCGCAGTAGCTCAAAGCCAAGTAGTTCCACTTGACTGTGAGCCACCCCCCCCCCTCACCCCCCCCCCCAAAAAAAGGACCCACCACGAAGAAATTATGTGAATGGGGCGGAAATCGGTAGATGTGATGTACATAGAGAAGCGTCTTCGGCCTGGAATCATTGACTTGGGTATAATTGTCTTCAGTGATGAGTCCCGCTTCGAATTGAGGCCCAATGACCAGCGAAGACGTGTCTGGAGACGCCCCGAACAGCGATTGGATGCCAACCTGACTATCGCTCTCTATATGGCCTCGAAACCAGGTGTGATGGTCTGGGGTGCCATTTCTTTTCTTATCAGGACCCCTTTGGTTGTCATCCGCCGCAGCCTTACAGCACAACGATACGTTGACGATATTCTGTGCTCCATTTTGTTGCCATTCGTGGCATGCCATCCTGGGCTTGCATTTCAGCAAGATAATGCCCGCCCGCACACGGCGAGAGTTTCTACTGCTCGTCTCTGCGCTTGCCAAATTCTACTCTGGCCAGCAAGGTCGCCGGATCTCAGCCCAGTTGACTACATTTGGAGCATTGTAGGTAGGGCCCTCCAACCAGCTCGGGACTTTGACGATCTAATGCACCATTTAGACAGAATTTGGCACGTTATCCCTCAGGAGAACATCCAACAACTCTGTCATTTAATGCCGAGCCGAATAATTGCTTGCATTAAGGACCAGAGGTGGACCAACACGTTATTGAATTGCACAATTTTTGAAGCTCTTTCTCTTGATTAAATCAATCAATTTTTCTGAAATTGTAATCATTTGTTTGTCTGTACATGTACATCGCATCTACAGATTTCCGTCCAATCCATATAATTCCTCCTTGGTGCATTGTCTTTTTTGTCTTACGGTGTAATTTATAGCTACCCTCATTCCTCCTGACTTCTTTATAAAATGTTCAAATGTGTGTGAATTCTTAAGGGACCAAACTGCTGAGGTCATCGGTCCCTAGACTTACACACTACTTTAACTAACTTAAACTAAGTTATACTAAGAACAACACACACACACACACACACACACACACACACACACACTCATGCCTGAGGGAGGACTCGAACCTCCGGCGGAGGGGCCGTGCAGTCCATGACATGGCGCCTCAAACCGCGCGGCAACTCCACGCAGCCCATTTTTATAAAAATTTCTAACAAAGGCCAAACGCTTTTACAGTATTTCCATTTACATAATTATTAGACAAGCCGCCGCACAGGGTGTAGTAGATTATACATGGTGTGTTAATATAACCCCGCCCTCATCACCTGAGTAATCAGCTAATGGCTGATATGAGAGGACAACAACTGTCAACGCGTCTCCACATAAGATTCTCTTATCGTCATTAAGCGAGAGGTACACCGATAAGCCAAAACATTAATGACACCTGCTTAATAGCTTATCGGTTCACTTTTGACCGCACTACAGCAGCCCTTCTGGGTTGCTTGTATTTGACAAGCTCTTCGTTCAAATGGTTCAATTGGCTCTGAGCACTACGGGACTTAACATCTGAGGTCCTCAGTCCCCTAGAACTTAGAACTACTTAAACCTAACTAACTTAAGGACATCACACACATCCATGCCCGAGGCAGAATTCTAACTTACGACCGTAGCAGTCGCGCGGTTCCGGACTGAAGCGCCCAGGACCGCTCGTCCACAGCGGCCGGCCAAGTTCTTCGTATTTCCGTAGGTATGTGACACCAGATGTCTGCACACAGGTCACGGAGTTCCTGTAAAGTACCAGCTGCTGGTTCGTGTGCGTGGAACTGGCGCCCGATAGCGTCCCCGATGTGCTCCATCGTGTTCAGGTCAGGCGAAGACACGAACATAAGTTCACTATCATGTCCAACATACCACTATGACATGGATAGCTGTCCTGCTGGAAGACGCTAAGTGTGAAGGACTGCAGGTGGTCCGCAAAAAGTGTTCACGTAGTCCACAGACGTCATAGTGTCTTTGGTTAGTGCAACAGCTCACATGGGAGCCCAGATGAATATTCTCCATAGCATAAAACTGCCCCCATCTACTTGTGTCCGTGGCACGGTGTATGTCAGGAAGGCGTTCACCTGGATGACAGCTTATTCAGAAGTTACCATCGAGTTGGTGTAAAAAGAAACGTGTTTCAGCCGAACAGGCGACACGCTTCCATTGACCCACAGTCCAATCTCTATGATACTGTGGCCACTGCAACCGTAACTGATAACGTCACTGGGTCAACATGGCAACACGAGGTGCGACAATGAAGTAATGTGACTGATGTGAAAAAAAAGTTGCTTACCGTTTTAGTCGAGTTTAGTGTTTTCTCCTTCAAAGTAGTTCCCTTCTGATTGCACACACTTTTTCCAGCGCTTCTGCCATTGATGGTAACATTTCTGGAACTCATCTTCTGTAATATCCTCCTAGACCCTCAAAAATGGCTCTGAGCACTATGGGACTCAACTGCTGAGGTCATTAGTCCCCTAGAACTTAGAACTAGTTAAACCTAACTAACCTAAGGACATCACAAACATCCATGCCCGAGGCAGGATTCGAACCTGCGACCGTAGCGGTCTTGCGGTTCCAGACTGCAGCGCCTTTAACCGCACGACAAATGGAGGCTTTGGATTAAAGATGTCACATCAAAATGTGACGTACTGTTTCTAACTCGTGCTACCAAACTAACACATTCCACCAAAGTGAGCATTACGAAACTTCTATACGTCTCCTTAGATCCTGAGGACAGCTCCCATTAATGTAGCATAATAGATGCCGGCCTATATTACGTTGAAGGTACTATGTAGAAGTTCCTCCGGCACAATCCACCACCAGAACCGTCTATGATTTTGTTACGAGCAATCATCCTCACAACCCAACAGAGATACAATATCCTACGAGGAGCTGGATGAATATTTGGAAAAATATCAATAATAAAATTCTACCAACTAGAGTAAGCACTGCATGGTATGACGTCGTAAACGAAACCATACCCACAGTGGAACGACTATATAAAATAAAGTTGAGACCATCCCCATAATGTGACAAATACCAGCTTGTAGAAACAGTGGCGCATATAATCCTATGCGAAAATAAAATCATAATTTGGGACTGGACTAGGAAGAAATTATCACTAACAAATAGAACCACAGAAAGTCATATACCAATAACTGAAGTTTTACAACCCGACCTGAAATATTACCGGTCCACAAAGAATAACTATTATTCGTGGCTTATGGCACAGTTTGTGTTTTACATGCTAACAAACAAAACGTCGAACTTAGAAGAGTACATGTTTTGAGCATTTTAAGTTGCAGAAAAATAACAGAGATAAGGTTCAAATGGCTCTGAGCACTATGGGACTTAACATCTGTGGTCATCAGTCCCCTAGAACTTAGAACTAATTAAACCTAACTAACCTAAGGACAGCACACAACACCCAGCCATCACGAGGCAGAGAAAATCCCTGACCCCGCCGGGAATCGAACCCGGGAACCCGGGCGTGGGAAGCGAGAACGCTACCGCACGACCACGAGATGCGGGCACAGAGATAAGGATTGGTTTCAACATTTTTATCTATTGCCTTATGTCGGCTACCATAAGCAGTACAATTTTGCTATTTGGAACCGCAATTCCTATTCTTTTCTCTTCCGTTATTGCTCAATAAACTCTGTTGTGTTGGTATGGAAACGAAAACTGCTCTAATATGGCAAACTCCTTCGGTGACGAATTTTGTTTTATTTGACGGCAGAAATATAACTTATAGCTACCTTACAGGCGTCACATTTCATCCAACGTATAATACCTTAAGTTGTGAAAATGTTTTCGAATGAATATTTGTTTAATAATTTTATTCGTCACTATTGTGACCGTTTTGAGTTATGTCAATAGGAAGAACTTTCGCCGTTGGAAGTGACAAATCTGTTATTTAGTTCACCTCAATTTACTGCTTCAGTTCCGTTTTACAACTTAAGGCATACATCATAACAAACATGTGACAGTGCCTAGCATTGAATTTTATTTTCCTTACGAGTAATAATTCGAGAAATTATGCCCAGTGTTCCAGGGCCGCCAAAGACCCCACTATTTTGACTGTTTTGAGTTACGTCAATAGGAAGAGCTTTCACCGTTGGAGGTGGGAGTCTGTTATTTATTTCACCTTAGTTTACTACTTCAGTTTGGTTACACATTTTGAGCCATACATGGACAAAAACATGTGACATTGCTTTGCGTCGAATTTTCTTTCTCTAAGAGTGATAATTCGGGAAATTATGGTCTGTGTGCCAGCGCCGACGAAAAAAAAGAAAAGGTTTCCTCATTGGCACATGTCTTATGATTCAAGCCTAGTGTGAGTTGTCAGTTCTAGTCGCACTGTGGAAAAGTGCATTCTATGTCCTTATTTTTCGGTTTATTTAATACAGCTGCAAATCTCTAGAAGAAAATCTTTAAAAAAATGAAGTTGACATAGCGGTAAAGCACTCGCTTAGTAACGCGCTGGCTGATTATCTCTCTGGAGAAATGTTACAGTTAATAATTCCCCTTTTCTCATTTTCTTTATTCGCTATGCAAATGGCCAAAAAATTAAAAAGTTCGATTAAATTAAAAAATAAAATTAGAATTACCAAAAGTCGGTGTAGCATTTGCCTGGCAAAGGCAAACGTCTCGAGTTCGATTCTCGGTCTGACACACAGTTTTAATCAGTCAGTCAGTTTCAAATCAGCGCACACTCCGTTTCAAAATGAAAATTCATTCTGTAATTTCTTTAGCATTTTTTGGTGCCATGATCAATCATCGCTTCCGGCAGCTAGTGGCTACTCTTTCTTGCTTATGAAGTGAAGGTCTCGTGCTCGGAACCCGATGACCATACCAGATTTTTCTGGGATAAAGAGGTCAGCCACCGGAATGACCAAACCTGTTGGAGCAACAGGAGATACTGCTTGGGTTAACAAGAGGGACACTGACGTGCAACCCGCCGCCGCAGTAGCTCAAAGCCAAGTAGTTCCACTTGACTGTGAGCCACCCCCCCCCCCTCACCCCCCCCCCAAAAAAAAGGACCCACCACGAAGAAATTATGTGAATGGGGCGGAAATCGGTAGATGTGATGTACATAGAGAAGCGTCTTCGGCCTGGAATCATTGACTTGGGTATAATTGTCTTCAGTGATGAGTCCCGCTTCGAATTGAGGCCCAATGACCAGCGAAGACGTGTCTGGAGACGCCCCGAACAGCGATTGGATGCCAACCTGACTATCGCTCTCTATATGGCCTCGAAACCAGGTGTGATGGTCTGGGGTGCCATTTCTTTTCTTATCAGGACCCCTTTGGTTGTCATCCGCCGCAGCCTTACAGCACAACGATACGTTGACGATATTCTGTGCTCCATTTTGTTGCCATTCGTGGCATGCCATCCTGGGCTTGCATTTCAGCAAGATAATGCCCGCCCGCACACGGCGAGAGTTTCTACTGCTCGTCTCTGCGCTTGCCAAATTCTACTCTGGCCAGCAAGGTCGCCGGATCTCAGCCCAGTTGACTACATTTGGAGCATTGTAGGTAGGGCCCTCCAACCAGCTCGGGACTTTGACGATCTAATGCACCATTTAGACAGAATTTGGCACGTTATCCCTCAGGAGAACATCCAACAACTCTGTCATTTAATGCCGAGCCGAATAATTGCTTGCATTAAGGACCAGAGGTGGACCAACACGTTATTGAATTGCACAATTTTTGAAGCTCTTTCTCTTGATTAAATCAATCAATTTTTCTGAAATTGTAATCATTTGTTTGTCTGTACATGTACATCGCATCTACAGATTTCCGTCCAATCCATATAATTCCTCCTTGGTGCATTGTCTTTTTTGTCTTACGGTGTAATTTATAGCTACCCTCATTCCTCCTGACTTCTTTATAAAATGTTCAAATGTGTGTGAATTCTTAAGGGACCAAACTGCTGAGGTCATCGGTCCCTAGACTTACACACTACTTTAACTAACTTAAACTAAGTTATACTAAGAACAACACACACACACACACACACACACACACACACACACACTCATGCCTGAGGGAGGACTCGAACCTCCGGCGGAGGGGCCGTGCAGTCCATGACATGGCGCCTCAAACCGCGCGGCAACTCCACGCAGCCCATTTTTATAAAAATTTCTAACAAAGGCCAAACGCTTTTACAGTATTTCCATTTACATAATTATTAGACAAGCCGCCGCACAGGGTGTAGTAGATTATACATGGTGTGTTAATATAACCCCGCCCTCATCACCTGAGTAATCAGCTAATGGCTGATATGAGAGGACAACAACTGTCAACGCGTCTCCACATAAGATTCTCTTATCGTCATTAAGCGAGAGGTACACCGATAAGCCAAAACATTAATGACACCTGCTTAATAGCTTATCGGTTCACTTTTGACCGCACTACAGCAGCCCTTCTGGGTTGCTTGTATTTGACAAGCTCTTCGTTCAAATGGTTCAATTGGCTCTGAGCACTATGGGACTTAACATCTGAGGTCCTCAGTCCCCTAGAACTTAGAACTACTTAAACCTAACTAACTTAAGGACATCACACACATCCATGCCCGAGGCAGAATTCTAACTTACGACCGTAGCAGTCGCGCGGTTCCGGACTGAAGCGCCCAGGACCGCTCGTCCACAGCGGCCGGCCAAGTTCTTCGTATTTCCGTAGGTATGTGACACCAGATGTCTGCACACAGGTCACGGAGTTCCTGTAAAGTACCAGCTGCTGGTTCGTGTGCGTGGAACTGGCGCCCGATAGCGTCCCCGATGTGCTCCATCGTGTTCAGGTCAGGCGAAGACACGAACATAAGTTCACTATCATGTCCAACATACCACTATGACATGGATAGCTGTCCTGCTGGAAGACGCTAAGTGTGAAGGACTGCAGGTGGTCCGCAAAAAGTGTTCACGTAGTCCACAGACGTCATAGTGTCTTTGGTTAGTGCAACAGCTCACATGGGAGCCCAGATGAATATTCTCCATAGCATAAAACTGCCCCCATCTACTTGTGTCCGTGGCACGGTGTATGTCAGGAAGGCGTTCACCTGGATGACAGCTTATTCAGAAGTTACCATCGAGTTGGTGTAAAAAGAAACGTGTTTCAGCCGAACAGGCGACACGCTTCCATTGACCCACAGTCCAATCTCTATGATACTGTGGCCACTGCAACCGTAACTGATAACGTCACTGGGTCAACATGGCAACACGAGGTGCGACAATGAAGTAATGTGACTGATGTGAAAAAAAAGTTGCTTACCGTTTTAGTCGAGTTTAGTGTTTTCTCCTTCAAAGTAGTTCCCTTCTGATTGCACACACTTTTTCCAGCGCTTCTGCCATTGATGGTAACATTTCTGGAACTCATCTTCTGTAATATCCTCCTAGACCCTCAAAAATGGCTCTGAGCACTATGGGACTCAACTGCTGAGGTCATTAGTCCCCTAGAACTTAGAACTAGTTAAACCTAACTAACCTAAGGACATCACAAACATCCATGCCCGAGGCAGGATTCGAACCTGCGACCGTAGCGGTCTTGCGGTTCCAGACTGCAGCGCCTTTAACCGCACGGCCATTTCAGCCGGCCCTAGACGCTTCTCACAGCTTTTTGGACATCTTGTGTTGTTTGAAAATGGTGTCCCTTGACCGCTGTTTTGACTCTTGGAAAAAGAAAAAAGTCCCATGGAGCGATATCTGGTGAATAATGTGGCTGTGATAGTACTGAAATTTGTTTTGAGGTTAAAAATTGCTGTACTGACAGAGTAGTTGAGATGGCGCATTATCGTGATGCAGAATCTTCAGTTATTATTAGACGAACCGTTTCTCGATTGATGTTCAGTTCTTCTGCAATCATTTTGACGGATAATCTTCGATCAGATCGTACGAGTTCACGCACCCTGGAGAAGTTGATATCCGTCCGTGAGGTTGATGGTCGTCCACTGCGGTCTTCATCTTCAACATTCGTTCTGCCTTCACTAAACATTTTATGCCAACGAAAAACTTGAGTTCTTGACATAACCTCCTCTCCAAAAGTCGTCTGAAGCTTACCGTAAGTTGTTTTCACCCAATTTCACGCAAAAACAAAATGACATACCGTTGCGCAATATTATGTGGTTCCATATCCGTGATGAGAGACACAAACACGTGTTAACTTATTACAGCACAACTCACGACTGAGCAGTTGCATCGATGTGCTGCTTGGACTAGAAGCAGCTTATAGACCAAGGTCAAAGATATTGTGCCTACGCAAGCCTGCAGGGATGCCACATCTTCCAAAGAAAATCAGTCTCATTATTTTATTATCGCACCTCGTATGTAAGCACCATTTTCAAAATTCGATATTGCAGTGCCTGTGTTATTCTGAATTACGATGCAAAGTCCCTTTGGACATGCATACGTGCATGAAGATATGTATTGGGTGTACGATTACAGGTTGTAGACGCATGTTTGATGACGCGTGGAAGTTTGGGTCTGGCCGTGAGTCGTGCATGGATAGCCAGATGGTAAGGACATCACTCGCGATAAGCGGGAAATCCGGGTTCGAGTCCCGGTCCGTCACCAATTTTCATCGCCGTCATTCCATTCTACAGCTGATGGTTGTCCATATTCGCAATTACAAATACATTTGATGTATTTTCAAAATCGGTTCTGACCAGTGTCCTCCAAAACACTTGTGCCTCCATCAGTATTTCACACTGTTGTCACATCTGCCACTGATCACCGCGTTCTATGATGAAATGTGGACGTGAAACACCTACTCGCCTACTCGTAGTTTCACTATCCCTCAACCACTATCCAACGGTGCTCACGACAGTAGCACACAAACAGCTGACCAGTTTCCCGTTTCATAAATGCTATAAAAACCTGCCCTTCTTTCCTTCCCCTCTTATATACGTTCTTTACTGCATCAGGCACCCTCAACACCACCAGGAGGCGTACTGTCCCGCGGTGAATAGTGATCATCACAATATGTGAATGAAAATAATCGACTCATGCTCCGCCCCCGGTAGCTGAGTGGCCAGTGCGACAGAATGTCAACCCCAAGGGCCCGGGTTCGATTCCCGACTGGGTCGGAGATTTTCTCCGCTCAGAGACTGGGTGTTGTGTTGTC
Organism: Schistocerca piceifrons; assembly: GCF_021461385.2. Classification (NCBI taxonomy): domain Eukaryota; kingdom Metazoa; phylum Arthropoda; class Insecta; order Orthoptera; family Acrididae; genus Schistocerca; species Schistocerca piceifrons. Next base: position 126,236,609 of record NC_060149.1, read on the forward strand.
CTAATCATTATCAGTTCATCCCCATCGACGAGCAAGTCACCGAAGCGGCGGCAAATCGAAAGATTTGCACCAGGAGAACGGTCTGCCCGACGGGGGGCCCTATTAAAACGACATTTACATTTTATCCACTCATGAACAAGTGAATTATACACACCTACTTTGTTGGAGTTGAAATGGCGAAATTCGGTGTGTCGCGTAACTGGAATGTAGTCAAACATTCTATTAACCATTGTCTGGACATTCATCTAAAAGATGGCCAAGACAGGCAATAGCAGCACATTTGGTGGCATCCAGACCGTGGATAACCGGCTCATAGAGCACTCTGTCACCAATGTCTTGCAGGCACTGGGGTTTTCACATCCCGACAAATAAGAGTGTACCATGAGTGTCTCGATACTAGCGAAACTGACTCCGCAAGAATGAAGGGCCGTGGGCAACAATGTATTGATGTCAGAGATAGCCGTAGATACTGAAAATTTTAACTGGCCTGTAGACGGACCACAGTGCAGAATAATATGGAACAGGTAGAATCTATGAAGTCACATCACATAGAATCACCTGCCTCTGGGAAGCAGAAGTTACCAAAACAGACTTAAATCTCTAGCTACATGTCAAGGGGGAAGGAAGAGTATCATGAGGGGATACTGTCACTGATCGCTCGAAACATTGTAAAATGTACTGATGAGTAGCGGTATACGTTTGCACATACCGATGACAGGGCCGTGGCCTTAAAGTGGAAACTATCCTGGCATTTGCTTGAAGGAGTTTAGGGGAGCCACGGAAAACCTAAAACAGGATGGTCGGATAAAGAATGAACCTCCATTCTCTCGAAAAGAAGGCCAGTCTGTTAAAAACAGTGCTATCTCATTCTTTTTATCCATATAGTGCAATCGTCTTTTGCAAAGAAATTATTCAGTAGTGTAAAAGGCTAATGCTACACTCCCTTCATTCATTTCTCACTTGAAGTCGCTGCACACACTACACACATTATTTCATAATGTAGCACTTCACATATACTCAGGAGACATCGGATCACATTCGGAAGGACGGTGATTAAAATCTCCTTCCAGCCATCCAGATTTTGCTTTTCCGTGGTTTTCCTAAACTGCCTTGGACACAGTCGTTTTGTTTCCCCATCCTCCCGAATACAAGATTGTGGTTCTTCTGTAATGATTTAGTCGCCGACGGGATGTTAAACCCTAATCTCCTTTGCTTGCTTCTAATCTACAAGACTATGCTTTAGAATCACAGAATACTGACTTGGAACAAGTTCGTCCATGTTAAAAAAAAGATAGCTTATCTTTTGATACAGGCGTCACAAAATTACGCGAACGTCCGAAACAATGCCAGAGTTTTCCAGAATACAGTGAAAGTTAACGACACCATTCCTAACCGATCAATTAACTGACATTACTCTACCTTGAAGATACCATTATGTAAGGTTGCTTAGAGATGAAAAGCTTTCCGACATGTGATATTCAGTCTTTTTCACGTAAGTATTACAGAAAGTAAGTTCCACATGTCGTCCCAAGGTAAGATCACTGCGCAACAGGAGTGACGCATTGTCAAAAGAGACTATTTATTCCAGGTTTCCTGGAAACACACTATTGCTAGGATGACATGTGCATCACAGTGTAGGAGTGAAATGGCGCGGCAATTGGTTCAAATGGCTCTGAGCACTATGGGACTTAACAGCTGTGGTCATCAGTCCCCTGGAACTTAGAACTACTTAAACCTAACTAACCTAAGGACATCACACACATCCATGCCCGAGGCAGGATTCGAACCTGCGACCGTAGCAGTCACACGGTTCCGGACTGCGCGCCTAGAACCGCGAGACCACCGCGGCCGGCCGCGGCAATTGGAAACGTACTTGGAACGTAATCGGGACAGTACGTTTCTTGTGGTAAAAGCGTCCAAATTGTTTACAGATTCACCTCGAAATTCTGGCGGTGTCTGGACTAAACGTGACATCGCGGACAGCCGTGGTGAAATGGTGCCTACAAAGAGACAAAGGCCACTCGTACGTGGATGATGCTGATCTGGAAGGATGACCATAAACATCGTCCACAAACGAGGAAGTCCAGGCTATCGGCAAGCCGAAAGAACATCTGGGGGAAAGAGATTTTCCAATGATGAGCGTGGGCCCACACTGGATCTCTAAATTAAAAAGGGTGCCAGCTAGACTACCCACTAGGTATGGGGTGAAGGATAGAGATCTGGGATCGATGAGATTGGCCACGAAGTTTCTCGGCAAGAGGCGATCCGTCCTGTGAGGATGACCTGAAAGATGCCAGAAAAAAAGTGGGAGCGTCGTCCAGAGGATGATGACAGTGAAGTTCAGGCATTTGGCTTTTAAAAGTGCAGAGTAAATATTGCACTAGAGCATTTGAGGCAGGGTGGAAGGGAGCTATGTGAACTAACGCGACGCCACTTTTGTCACAGAAAGTTGAAAATTCTGCAGATGCAGATTGGGGAACATTGTCTGTGACAATGGCGTCAGGAAGCTCTTCAATGGAAAACATGTGAGATAAGGTTTGAATAGTTTGATTAGTTGATATGGCAGGTATGTGTGAAACATATAAGAACCTGCTGCTTGCGTCTGTTGCAATGAGCCAACTATGGCTTAAGAAAGATCCCATAAAATCCAAATGCAACCTGGGCCAAGGACTGGAAGGGTCTGGCCAAAGGAAAAAACAGTGTGGAGGGGTGGCGTGCTTGCTCTAGCAGGTGGTGCAAGATTACACCATTTCAATAGATATTGTGGTGGGCCAGACGTTTAGTGGACAGCATGTTCCAGTGCCTGACATGGAGAAGTGACAAAATGCGCTGCTGGAGAGATACAGGGATGGCCACCTGGACGCAGCCGTTTTCTCCTTGGAGCAGCAGCACATCACATAGTGTTGAGAGCTTGTTCTGATGGTGCCAGTAGGCCTGGATATCTGGCTGCCGAATGTGTTTGCGGTCTACCAGCGAACCATGGTATACTAGGCAGAGGATCTCACTGATTATTGGGTCCTCCGTGGTGTGGCATGCGTTCAGTGGGAGGTTCGGCATGGCATCTTTCACAGTGATGTCCAGGTCCAAACATACTTCGGGATCCCTGTGAACTGCCGTTCATGACCCACGGGTGGGCAGGAAAGGAGATCAGCATTTACATGTTGTGTGGCAGAGCAATGCTGAATGTCATAATTATAACTCGCTAGGAATGGGGCCCACCACTGAAGGTGGCGTGCTGTTTTGGTGGAAATCCTGGATGAAGCCTTGAAAAGAGGAACCAAAGGTTTATGGTCAGTAAATAATGTGAAATGCTTACCATACACATAATCATGGAACTTTTGAAGGTCAAAAATGATGGCTAATGCTTCTTTCTCTATCTGGCTATAAGTTCACTAAGCAGTGGTGATGGTTTGGACATAATAGCGATTGCGCTTTCCATCCCTCTGTCAGTGGGACAGGACTTCCCCCAACCCATAGTCTGATGCATATACTACCAGAATAAGAGGTTTGGCAGTGTCGTATGCTGTGCGGTGCAAGGAATGGAGAAGAGCCTGCTTTAAATCTCTGAAAGCTTTGTCACACACTGAGGTCCATTGCCAATGGACGGTTTTCCACTGTAGGTGGTATAGTGTTTTGGCAATGGCGATTGCACGTGGAATAAACTGTCGGTAGTAATTCAATTGTCCCAATGCTGATTTCAACTGGTTGGTATTGATAGGAGCCCCAAAGTACTGAGGCACTGGGTGGATGTGAGAAGCACTGAAAATGTGTCCCAGATATTCAACATAAGGATAAAAAAAAATACTTGCCCTTCTTTTATTTTAGATTGGCTAGCTGGATGACCGTGAATAGAGCGTCCAAGTTGTTGGCCACGTCCTTGGCATATTTGCAATGATGGTAATGTTGTCTAAGTAATTTGCTGTTCCCAGTGCATCAAGAGCAAGATACTCGAGCTAATTTTGAAATACCGATGGTACACAGGCTATACCAAACGAAATCTGTTGTGCTATAACAACTGGAAGAGTATTGATGACTAGGATGGATCTAGGCTGGATTGGAATTCTTCGTCCAGTGGAAGTCAAGACATGCATCCCTCTGGTCAGTTTTTGTGAAAACGTTTGTGCCTGCTAAATGGGTCATGATGTCCTCCACCTTAGGTATTGGGTACATATGACTGATTCGGCATTGATGGTCGTCTTGAAATCTCCAAAAGCGTGTAAGGCACCATTTGGTTTTACAACAATGACAATGGACGTAGGCCATTAGCTGTTAGGGACGAAGTGAGGATGCTCTTATCTTTTAGGCGCAGTTATTCGCCCGAAGCTTATCCCTGAGCACAAAAGAAACATTTATAGCCTTGAAACTCTGTGGCGTTGCCGATGCAAGGAGGGCTAGGTGGATTTTAAAGTCTCTAACACCCAAAGAGGGTTGTGAAAATACAGAGCTGAATTAAAAAAAATAAAATAAAAAAAACTTTGAGGTACAGGTTTGTACCCAGAGGGTTTACTGTGGGGAACAGAGACATGAATTTCTGACCTCTGTGCATTGAAGAGGTCCATGCCTAAGAGACTGACAGCTCTCGGGGCATCCACCACCAACACCCTGGTTGTGATGGTATGTGACTGATGCTGTACTTGACCGTGAATTGTCCATTAATTTTTAGAAGGTTATTGCCCCAACTTTGCATTGGGGTATCAAAGGGATGGAGGAAGGGGATCCAACACTATAATATGATTCCCAGTCAATAATGACTGTGGCGAACTCCTCGTATTGACGTGCGTGAATGTGGGCACATTATTCATTTTCAAACTTAAAGAGAGACTTTCTGCAGAGTGTAGTAACACCGTTTGAATAAATTCTATGTATGGGCACAGTTCATCCAGGTTGTCCGCCCCCATGTCTGAGGGATCCAAATGGACGCAGCTCACTGACATTTTCAAAATTGAGTGAGACACTTCGGCCCTGTGTCTATGTTTCCCATAAGAGGTGCACTTTGCTCGCCGGTAAGGGCACTGGGGTCGCTGATGACTGATAAAACACTGACTGCAGGAAGGAGGCTGTGGGACACAGCACTATGGTGACGTGTCTTTGCCTGAACTTTGTAGATCCTTTTGGGCAGATGTCCACAATAGGGTTTGAGGAAGATGTGTTGTCCACATTGCATACACTGATGAGGGTTCCTGTAGCGTAGCCCAGTACTCAAGAGACTGTTTGAATGTCCTGAAGATGGGAAGGCAAGTTTCTAGAGAGGGGTCCTTGAGTTTCATGATAAATTATGATGACAGGTAAGCCCAGATATACATGTACACTCATGTTCGGTAGTTGAGTTATCTTGGAGAGCCACGAAAAATATTGCATCATGTAGATTATACTGAACAACATGGAAACACACGACATACATATCATTCCACGACGAGAACTATTAGTGTGCCTGTAATTGTCCGTGTGCTTAAAACCTGGGATATGGTGATTCTGCGTGTGTGTTGTGGCAAGTGGCACACAGTATTCGAGTCGTGTGGAAGCAGGATGGCACAGCGAATACGCATAAATGACACTACACCTCGCCGGATCGCTGGCATTTGCAGGTTGCCCACAATCAGCGAGATATGTGCTCATAGCATCGTTTCCAATCTGTGGATAAAATTTTAGAAGGGAGGAAACATAAAACGGCACCAACGATAAGATCAGTCACGTACTATAATCCAGTGCGAGGTTCGTTATCTTACATTACAACCCAAATACGTCAAACCAACAATGCGCCTGGCCTACCTAGAGACTTTTCACCAGCCAGCATGTCACACACTACCAATCAGACTGTGTATTATCGACTTCTGCAGACTCATTGGCCTGCCAGACGCATTTTCACCACACGGATGTGGATCCAGGAATAGTGGGATAGTATCCTGTTCACAGATGAGTGGCAGTTTAGTTTGCAGACTGTTCTTTCTGTCTGTCCATCTAGTATACCTTTAGAACACTTTACATCCTTGCCATTATTTTGGAAAGAGACCAGTAAGGTGGTATCAGTGTTTCTGTCTGGGGCGGCATCGTTTTCTAAGAACATATAAAACTGCATGTTTTTCCTATGAATCCTGTGACGGATTTGATCTCTAGCAGATGACAGACTGCAAAGGTGTCTGCACCTTTTTCGTGGTGGATATGAACCTGAGTTCCTCTTGATGTATACTAATATCCGACCACACAGTTTTGGTGAATGAATACCAACAAAACTAGGGCATCACCCCTGTAGAATTGCCAGTTTGCATCCTGAACTGAATCCAACTGAAGACCTATGAGATACTCTGAGTCAAAGTATAGCAGATCTTGTAAGGTCCCATTGACCTCGTGGCCTGTTAGTAGGTGCCACTCTGATCTGTATCGGCAGAACTCTACCGAGATGCAGAAGCTCCCCATAGACTCAAATGTGAAGTGAAAGGTTGCACCCAACGGCAACGTCGGAAAATTAATAGCCCTTACAACAATCAGTAGTAATAAGGGGGTATAGTGGAGTTAATCTAGCTACTGAAATTAAAGAGTGGTCGAGAGTAATCCAAATTTATTAGAGTCATAAACTCAAAGAAGGACAAAAACATCGTCTGACAATATCACAACATTAATTCCGGGTGATCGGAAATAAAAGGAAATTAAAACGTAAAATATGGATGTGTGTGATGTCCTTGGGTTAGTTAGGTTTAAGTAGGTCAATGGTCGTCTCCATAAACGTCGTCATCTAGGTGAACGGCAGCTCGATAAATGCAGTGCACAACGCACGCAGGCTGGTGGAGGCAGTACTATGCTTTGGGATATATTCCCCTGCGCCTGCATGGGACCTGTGGTAGTAATCGAAGACACGCTGACAGCTGCGAACCAGCTTTATGTCTGCCAAGACGGCGATATCATCTTTTGGCAGTACAATTGTCTGTGTCTCGGAGCCAGAACCGTGCTGCAGTGGTTTGAGGAGCATTATAGTGAACTCACGTTGATCTCTCGGCAACCAAATTCGCTTGATGTACGTCCTATTGAACCCATCTGGGTCTCTATGTGGCACCATCACCGCGTACGCAAATCAGCGGCCCGTTATTTTCGCGAATTACATGACATCTAATGCCACATACCTCCACAGACCTACCAACAAACTGTCGGATCCCTGATACGCAGAATCAGTGACGTATTTTGTTCCAAAGACAGTCACACAAGGTATTAAGCAGATGGTCATAATGTTTTGATTCATCAGTTTAGATAGATCATAGTGTGGCACTCATCAAACGAGTTTTATAATTTAATTCCTGTACCCTTAATTAGAAAAGGGGGAAAAAGGGAAGTAGGGGAAGTCGTTATTTGCCGATTGGCTTATTTCTTTGTTTGTATTTTAGCAAAAAGCATCCACACTAATATGGAACCATTATGCTTATTCATTCTGCGTGCTTGCGTAACTAAATAACATTTTTATATACAAATTTCAAAATGCAAAACCAACTCCTATTTCATTCACTTATACAACCAAAATTCTGTCACAGTGATCCCTATCTTAAATCTCTCTCACTCTGGTGAAGCAACAAATGCTCACCCTTACATGTCAGAAACACTCATCTACTCAATCTACTGATGGGTCACCTGTAATCCAATTACACTTATTTCTTGACCTTTACAATATTTGACATTCATTCCTTCATACATTCATCCAAAGTCACATCACAAAATATTATATACAGTTAGAAACATCGCTTGACATCTAGATTACACAATGCAACAACACATATGGCATGACACATAATAAATATTTAACTTTTCGATGTTTTAGAATATAGGAAAAATAATCGTAACCTTTGAGTAAACACAATTGTTTACACAGAGAAGAATTTTGGTCTTGAGTGTAAAAATGTGAAATGTGGAATAACCCAAAAATATAGTCAATTTTTTGTGATTGTTTGTATTTAATCACATCAATTCAGTCCCACCTAATTCTTAACATCTCCCCACACCAAACACTTCAATGCATTGTTCAATACCCACCTGACTGACAATCTAACCTTACATATAAAAATAGCACGAAATTTCATAACACTAATAAAACAGAGAATCAGTAAAATACATTTTATTGGCAAATGACAAAATCAGTCGATCCATTGTTTTGTTAGTGAATGTTTGCTGAAAAATATAATAACAGATACAGCACAGCAAAATAAACATTGTGTTACACTATGACCAATTTCATAGTTTTGTTTTAGACCTATTTACATTGCATTATTACATGCCTTAGTCTGACGCACGCATGACACTTACAGATACAGACCCACAGGGTACGTCAGTGAAGTAGATCAATTCATACAGTGGCCTCTTCCATTACCTCGGGAGGTTTCTGTCAAAAAGTTCATTTTCTCTCTCTCGTAAGGTTGTGGAGTCCCATAACTTATTATTGCCTCTCAAGTTTGTAGCAGGGTCATGGACATTGTGATTCACGCTGAACATTAGTCTCCACTTTGTACCATTTTTTGTTTGTTTTTTTTTTATTGGTGAAGCTGTGTGTCTCTCCACTTCACGATCCTACTTTAGTGGTAGGCCGGGTGCTGGCACCAACTGATATGGAGTTACTTCTCAAACTGCATTGTCAACAGTGATATGCTAGTTTTACTCACATGGGGCATAGTAAGTAGTTAACAGGATTACCATGTGTGGTATTCTGCCAATACGTTATGGCAAAAGTCTGGTTGTCTCTGACCCGTTAGTTACGGCTGAGAATGTAGTTGCTTAGGTGCTTTTCATATAGAAAAGAAAAGGGATGTTACTGTCTCCAGCACAGTCCTACCAAGTGCGGTAGACGGCCAAAGTGTCGCTGTCAGAAAAAATGGTACATTGTAGTGATGGCTGACACCTTACAGTTGTCTTAGGTATACCACGCAGAGACAGCCGCAGTTCATATTTTGTGCTCACGTATGGTTACAAACAGCTGCTCTTTTTCTTGCTGCTTGTAGTGTTGGCAGAAGAGCCAACACGGTGTTTCTAGAGGAGGCCGAAATGCACGCGTTTAATTACACGCGGACTGGCGTGAGGTCTGGAACAGGACAATATCTTGAGAATTGCAAATAAAGTACGTAGATGATGTAATACTTAACTTTAATCCACAATTGTACAACATCTCTCTTGACGGTACATGTTATAACCACAATATATATAGCAAAGGATTATGGCGCCTTGCTAGGTCGTAGCAATTGACGTAGCTGAAGGCTATGCTAACTACCGTCTCGGCAAATGAGAGCGTATCGGTCAGTGTAGCTTCGCTAGCAAAGTCGGCTGTACAACTGGGGCGAGTGCTAGTAAGTCTCTCTAGACCTGCCGTGTGGTGGCGCTCGGTCTGCTATCACTGACAGTGGCGACACGCGGGTCCGGCATATACTAATGGACCGCGGCCGATTTAAAGGCTACCACCTAGCAACTGTGGTGTCTGGCGGTGACACCACACTGCTGACGGTCAGTACTGTGGTGGCCTTCCTGCGCTCGCCACTTTATCTGCCCCAGCTGAGGTTTGCTGTGGAGAGCGCCTGCGGCCCACTCGTCTCGAGGTCAGCCCCCGCAGATCGCATGACGTCTCCATGAGTAGCCCTTTCCTAGAAGGCAGAAGGGTGGGGTCGAACTCCATTCAGTGCCCTTCTGCTCCCTGCTATCGCCTGCACCCAAAGCAGCTCTCTGGCCCCCTCGGGACGCTCACTGTGGCGAGGCTGACCCTTTTAGCTCCCTGTGTCATCTGGTTGTCTGCTGCTCTAGTGGCAGCTACACACGAGTGTCTTGCCTGCACGGGTCTTATCGTAACACTTGCTATCACATCTCTAGATTATCCAAAGGGAAAATTGGATACATCTCAATAAAAACATACTTGAAACTTAAGCGAAAATTACTCACTTCTAATTTTAACAGCGGTGGTTACATTGTTCTTTGTCCTATTTGTTTATGTACAAGAGTAGTATCCTCTAACTAGTCAATTAATTAATTCAATACTCATAACAAAAAACATGAAAACTATCAATTTCTTAATCTAATCATAACATCCTCATTTATTTTCCATATTTACATTTCGTAAAATGAGTATTCAAATTATTTTATACATGTTCTCTCATGCCCTATTAGCATCAAGCTGACTCCAGAAAAGGCTCTTTTTTATTCCCTCGTTTAAAATTATTTGATTATTATCATTAGTGGTTAGTAAAATGTGTTAGATCCTCACTCTTTGAATGGCTCTGAGCACTATGGGTCCTAACAAATGGTTCAAATGGCTCTGAGCACTATGGGACTTAACTTCTGAGGTCATCAATCCCCTAGAACTTAGAACTACTTTAACCTAACTAACCTAAGGACATCACACACATCCATGCCCGAGGCAGGATTCGAACCTGCGACCGTAGCGGTCGCGCGGTTCCAGACTGAAGCGCCTAGAACCGGTCGGCCACTTCACTCTTTGTATGTATTATTTCCTTAACGACCTCGTACAGTCTAATATGCTACATGCGTAAATACAACTAATATTTCTCCTAAGAGCTACGGATGCCCATAAAATCGCTTTCCTCATGCTTCTATTATTCTGTATCCCAATCGTGCTCCAATTTTTACTGTATACTATACTGAGTTTCTCCTTCTAGATTTTCCTTGGTACAATCATCTTTTCTCTCCTTTCCATGTTATTTCTAACCTGCAAAACGCTTCTCGAAAAATAAACAAATAAAAAATAAAAAGTTCAAACAAACAACGAAACTAAATTTAATTAGCACAATATCCACAACAGTATCTTCTGTTACACTTCATTCAAGGAATTTCACGAAATACATTGCCATATGAAAATAAGTTAGGATTCCACTTAATTTTATTCAACCATACCTTCATTGATTACTACCTTTCCTTCCTTTTTTATCCATTCTGCCACCTCTGGCATGTGTTTCCGAACATCGTAGCATTGCCCCTCTTTGTCCTTTTCTCTTTCTCTCTCTGTCTCTCTCTCTCTCTCTCTCTCTCTCTCTCTCTCTCTCTCTCTCTCCCTCCCTCTTTTAGTACAGCACTTTCACCCAAATTTTACAGTTTACTTCGTATCTAGTCTGGTTCTCCTTAGTATGGTGGTACTCTCCATGATCTACTCAACAAGAAGAAACATCGAACATCTGTATTAAGCTCGTACACACTTCAGGTTATCTTAATGTGTTCCGTTTCCGGTTGCTGGTCACTTCACTCTTTCGTTCCAGTGCGCTTCTCACCTGTACGCGATCCCCATCTACTAATTTTCAAGGCAGGAAACTTGTTTGCTGATTATATCTCTTCATGCACCTTCGGGCTCACTGAACAAGATCCTAGAACCAAAACTCCTTCGTGCAAACGAAAATTTGTCCCTTACTCATAACTATCTGTCTAGTGCTATACCTTTCTTCTCACCTTTTCATTACAAGTTTCTGTCACACACTGTAATGAATCTTCGCATCTTTCGTGAGATTCTCTATCTAATAATTCCTCATCCGTCACGAATGTGTCATAACCACAACTTCAACCATACGTTTACTTCCTTGCGACTACATATACTATCAAAACAATCAAAAGGAGAATGGAACTCCTCGACATTACTATTCTTACTTTGCCATTCTCTAAATATGGTCCACACATACTCTCGACGTTCGACGTCCCACTCATTATAAAAAGGCCCAATCTTTCATTTGTCGTGGACATTAAATACCTCACAACTCCCTTTCTCTACAGAAGAAAACAAAAGCTTACAATAACCCAATGAACACTTATCTACGATACAGACTACTCGCTCTAAGCACAGCCTTCCCATCAAGCAAATACACCTTACAGCTAAGGAGACACAAGAAAATGTATTCCAAGGAACTGATGAAGAGAAATAAAGGAAATGTACAAAGTTATGACAATAACACAAACATTTCATCGTATTTACTAAACTTCTCTACAGATTATGAAAAACTCAAGCGCACTTACATGTACATAGATCACCAGATATTTACACTCAATACTTCCAACACCATTATGTCAACTTACGTAGCAACAGGGCTTAGGGTTAACCTTTCCCCTGCTGTCCTCATCCGTTATTGCCATATCGTCCCATACACGCCGTAGTTCGCTCGAAATCCTGTTTTCTTTCCCCTTTTTGTCTCCACCCTACACAGTGAGGATGATTACTCCTCATGCCACTCCTATTTTCTTCCTTGCACTTTGTACACCATAATTCTTGCTGAATTTCCCTAAATTCCTCGAGGCTATCCTTGCAGTGACCCACAACAGCTCGCTTATAATTTATGGGTAGCTTCTAATAGCATATACTTATGATACTAGAGGGACAAAAGGAGGTATCGTGGAACTGATTTTCATGTACCATTTCTTCCAAAAACCTTACTGGACTGCAGAATCCATACTCTCCTATGTTGCGTATGGCAAGTATTTCTTTTCTGACCCTTTCCTGCTTTTCTTTGGGCCAATAACAGGTCAAAACCGCACTCCTAAACCCCTCGTATGACGCACAGGATAATCTCGTCAATCGCATTTTGTTACAGCATCGAGATCGAGATAGTCATTCATAAAATCCCTCTGGTCATGTAGAGGGGAAGGATTGATCAAACATTCCAATCTAGGTCTTGGGATGTTATCGTCTACCGTTATACCTAACGATCTTGTAACTCGGATATGTGATGCTCATAATCGAAAGTCTCGTCTTTCAGTGACAAGAGCGGAACCTTTTGTTCCCTGCATAAGCCCATCTCAGTCCACCCCATCTTTCTGACTTCTCGTTGAACCATTTACTGACTGCTGATCTACAACTGTCCTATCACTTTACGCAAATACTATTCATCAGGTTACCTTTCATTAGGAAAGTGAGTGCACTCAGCGACTGTTATGTAATTTATAAATGATACAGCGCAGCAATCAGTCGTCTTTTTTTTTTTCTTTTTTGCAGGTGTTATTGCGCAAATCCAGATTTCGGCTAGTACCTAGCCATTATCAATGTAGTATTTTTTAGTCTCGATGTACGTTAGTTCCCTGTTGCTCGGGCGTCAGTCACAGTTCTTTGGCTAGGCACTAGCCGAAATCTGGATTTGCGTAATAAAACCTGTAAAAAAAAAAAGGACGAGTGATTGCTGCGCTCTATCATTTACAAAGCGCCATTCAATTTCACCGGACTTTCCACTTATTCTCTCCACTATCCACTATATCCACTTCTCCATTTTCTCTACGCAGCTGTGGCGCAGTGGTTAGCACACTGGACTCGCATTCGGGAGGACGACGGTTCAATCCAGCGTCCGGCCATCCTGATTTAGGTTTTCCGTGATTTCCCTAAATCGCTCCAGGCAAATGCCGGGATGGTTCCTCTGAAAAGGCACGGCCGACTTCCTTCCCTGTCCTTCCCTAATCCGATGAGACCGATGACCTCGCTGTTTGGTCTCTTTCCCCAAAACCAACCAACCAATCCCTACGCAACTTTCTAGTGCAACTTCTAGAAGCCCTGCCACATTAATCTGTTACTGCATCTGTGAAGTTCACTCACCTACATCTACATCACATCTAGATACATACACTCCTGGAAATGGAAAAAAGAACACATTGACACCGGTGTGTCAGACCCACCATACTTGCTCCGGACACTGCGAGAGGGCTGTACAAGCAATGATCACACGCACGGCACAGCGGACACACCAGGAACCGCGGTGTGGGCCGTCGAATGGCGCTAGCTGCGCAGCATTTGTGCACCGCCGCCGTCAGTGTCAGCCAGTTTGCTGTGGCATACGGAGCTCCATGGCAGTCTTTAACACTGGTAGCATGCCGCGACAGCGTGGACGTGAACCGTATGTGCAGTTGACGGACTTTGAGCGAGGGCGTATAGTGGGCATGCGGGAGGCCGGGTGGACGTACCGCCGAATTGCTCAACACGTGGGGCGTGAGGTCTCCACAGTACATCGATGTTGTCGCCAGTGGTCGGCGGAAGGTGCACGTGCCCGTCGACCTGGGACCGGACCGCAGCGACGCACGGATGCACGCCAAGACCGTAGGATCCCACGCAGTGCCGTAGGGGACCGCACCGCCACTTCCCAGCAAATTAGGGACACTGTTGCTCCTGGGGTATCGGCGAGGACCATTCGCAACCGTCTCCATGAAGCTGGGCTACGGTCCCGCACACCGTTAGGCCGTCTTCCGCTCACGCCCCAACATCGTGCAGCCCGCCTCCAGTGGTGTCGCGACAGGCGTGAATGGAGGGACGAATGGAGACGTGTCGTCTTCAGCGATGAGAGTCGCTTCTGCCTTGGTGCCAATGATGGTCGTATGCGTGTTTGGCGCCGTGCAGGTGAGCGCCACAATCAGGACCCGGCGTCATGGTGTGGGGAGCGATCTCCTACACTGGCCGTACACCACTGGTGATCGTCGAGGGGACACTGAATAGTGCACGGTACATCCAAACCGTCATCGAACCCATCGTTCTACCATTCCTAGACCGGCAAGGGAACTTGCTGTTCCAACAGGACAATGCACGTCCGCATGTATCCCGTGCCACCCAACGTGCTCTAGAAGGTGTAAGTCAACTACCCTGGCCAGCAAGATCTCCGGATCTGTCCCCCATTGAGCATGTTTGGGACTGGATGAAGCGTCGTCTCACGCGGTCTGCACGTCCAGCACGAACGCTGGTCCAACTGAGGCGCCAGGTGGAAATGGCATGGCAAGCCGTTCCACAGGACTACATCCAGCATCTCTACGATCGTCTCCATGGGAGAATAGCAGCCTGCATTGCTGCGAAAGGTGGGTATACACTGTACTAGTGCCGACATTGTGCATGCTCTGTTGCCTGTGTCTATGTGCCTGTGGTTCTGTCAGTGTGATCATGTGATGTATCTGACCCCAGGAATGTGTCAATAAAGTTTCCCCTTCCTGGGACAATGAATTCCCGGTGTTCTTATTTCAATTTCCAGGAGTGTAGTTGGCAAGCCACTATATGGTGCGTGGCGGAGTGTACCTTGTACCACTACTAGTCATTTCCTTTTCAGTTACATTCGCAAGTAGAGCGAGGGAGAAACGACTGTCTACATGCCTCCGTACTAGCTCTAAGTTTTCTTATGTTATTTATCTTCATGGTCCTTATGCGAAATGTACGTTGATGGCAGAAGACTCGTTCTGCAGTCAGCTTCAAATGCTGGGTCTCTAGATTTTCTCACTAGTGTTCCTCGAAAAGAATGTTGCCTTCCCTCCAGGGAATCCGATCTGAGTTCACGAAGCATCTCTGTAATACTTACGTGTTGTTAGCGCCCACCGGTAACAATTCTACCACTCTGTCTCTGAGTTGCTTCGGTGTCTTCCTTTAATCCGGCCTGTTATGGATCCCAAAACTCGAGTGGTACTCAAGACTGGGTCGCACTGGTGTTGCATATGCAGTCCCCTATACAGATGAATCACACTAGTCTAAAATTTTCGCAATAAATCGAAATCGATCATTCGCCTTCTCCACTACAATCGTGTCCGCTTGCTTAGCTGGGTGGTAGCGTGCTTGCCTTCCATGCACTGGGCCCGGGTTCGTTTCCCACTCGTGGACTGGGTGCTGTATTTTCCTCATCATCGGTGGCAAGTCGTCCAATGTGGCGCCGACTGAAATAAGACGTGCACTTGGCGGCCGAACCCGAATGGGATATCCCGGCCAGCAATGCCATACGATCTTTTCCTTTCACACTACAATCATTTCACGCTCATTCCATTTCATGTCGCTTTGCAACGTTATGACAAGATATTTAATCGACATGACTGTGTCAAGCACCACACTACTAAGGCTGTATTCGAACATTACAGGATTGTTTTTCCTATTCATTTGCATTAACTTACATATTTATACATTTAGAGCCAGCTGCCATTCATCAAACCGACTAGAAATATTGTCTAAGTTGTCTTGTATCTTCGTACAGTCACTCAATTACGACACCTTCCCGTACATCACAACACCATCAGCAAACAGCAGCAGATAGCTGCTCACCTTGTCTGTCAGATCATTTGTGTCTATAGAGAATAATAGCGTTCCTATCACACTTCCCCGGAGGCACTCCTGGCAGTTCCCTTGTCTCTGATGAACACTCGCGATCGAGGACAACTTACTGGTTTGTATTACTTAAGAACTCACCGAGGCACAGTCATATCTGGGAACCCACTGCGTATGCTTGTAACTTCGTTAACAGTCTGCAGAGAGACACCACATTAAAAGCTTTTCGGAAATCTAGGAATATGGAATCTGCCTGTTGCCCTCCATCCATAGTTCGCAAGATATCACGTGAGGAAGGGGCTACCTGAGTTTTGCACGAGTGATGCTTTCTAAAACCGTGATGATTTGTGGACAGAAGCTTTCCCGTCTCAAGGTAATTTATTATAATCGAACTCAGAATATGTTCAAGAATTCTACAGCAAACCGATGTTAAAGGTATTACTCTGCATGTCCGTTCTTTTATCCTTCTTATATACGGGAGTCCCCTGGGAAGCCGACCGCTGTGGCCGAGCGTTTCTAGGCGCTTCAGTCCGGAACCGCGCTGCTGCTACTGTCGCAGGTTCGAATCCTGCCTCGGGCATGAATGGGTGTGATGTCCTTAGGTTAGTTACGTTTACGTAGTTCTACGTGTACGGGACTGATGACCTCAGATGTTAAGTCCCATAATGCTTAGAGCCATTTGAAGTCTCCTGGGCTATTTTCCGATCGCTTGTGGCTTAGCACTGGGCGAGAGATTAGCAGTAAATGCAAGTTAAGTAAGGGGCCAATGCTATAGAGAACTCTTTATCAAACCGAAGTGGGACTCCATCCGGAATAGACGACTTGCTTTTTTTCGACTTTTTCAGTTGTTTCTCTACGCCATGGATTACGATTACTATGTCCTGCGTATGGTAGTCTGTCGGATGGTCAAACACCGTTATGTTTCCAGGAGTGCTAGTTCTGCAAGGTTCGCAGCAGAGCTTCTGTGAAGTTTGGAAAGTAGGAGACGAGGTACTGGCGGAAGTAAAGTTGTGAGGACGGAGCGTGAGCCGTGCTTGGGTAGCTCAGTTGGTAGAGCACTTGCTCGCGAAAGGCAAAGGTCCCGAGTGCGAGTCTCGGTCCGGCACACAGTTTTAATCTGCCAGGAAGTTTCGACGTTATGTTTGTACGATTCTCCTACGTGAACGATTTCTTGAATACGAAATTTGAAACTTCGGCTTTCTTTTTACTATCATCTATCGCCATCCAAGGCTGGTCGACGAGTGACTGGACAGAAGCCTTCGACCTGCCCAGAGATTTCAAGTAGGACCAGAATTTTCTCGGATTCTCAGCAATGTCTTTTGCTAAGGTATGGCCATGGAAGTTGTTGTATGTTTCACGCATCAATCATTTTATTGACGCATTAATCTCTATTAACTTTTGCGTGTCGTCATTTGCGCGTTTCCTTTTGAATCGAGAGTGCAACAGTCTTTTCTTCCTCAGCATTTTCCAAATTTTTTTGTTAAACCACAGTAGGTGATTTCCATCCTTAATCCACTTACTAGGCACAGAACACTATTTACAGCCCGTCAATGATACTGGAATTTAATGATGTCATTTCATTGTCTAAGTGGGGTGCTAACACCTTCCTGTCGGCTCTTTCCAGCGAAAATACTCGCCTAGCCTTCTTGGTTGATTAACTTTGGTAACTATCGTCTGTATGATGACATCACGATCATGAATACCTCGATAAAGTCAGACCTGTTTGTAGCTAAAAGATCTAAAATATTTCCATTGCGTGTGGGCTGCCGAGCTAGCTGCTCAAGACAGTTTCCGGAAAGCGTGTTGAAAAGTACTTCACTAGACTGTCTGTCCGAACCCTCTTGCAGTGGGTCCACAGTCGTCCCAGTCTATACTCGGTAGGTGAATTGAAATTCTGCCTTTACTAACAGTTCTTCCTCCGACGCCTTCCTCTCTCTTGTCCCTTTATTTTGAATCTCCTGTCCTATGTCCTGTATCATTTTTTCAGTATGTCATTCTTGTCTTTTCCTCTGTCGAATTGGTCGGGAGACATACCGGATTCGCTCGGTTGAGCATCTGTAAATGTGACCAAATCGGACCTAACACTGATTTCTGCGTCAGAAATTGTGGAGGACATGTCCGCGCCCACATTCTGAGGGGCTACCTCACTCTCCTTCACACTTCCACATGTCCTGTTCTCTTCAATTTCGTCTACGTTATATGACTAATAGGGGTGCACTTGCTGACCATTCTGAAATTTCCTATAACTACCTTGTACAATGCCCCTTGTCACAGTCACCATTCATTTTACCTTCTTCCTATCTGATTCTTAGTGGCCCGCACTCTAACATAATAAATGGTAGGATCAAAGCGTTTGTGGACATCCCACTGGATGCGGCATTGAGTTTTACAGATAAAATACTCGCAAATTCAGTAACTAATGATCAGTAGGAGGTATCCTTGTATTGGGACACTGAAGCCTTTGTTCAGTACCACGAAATAAGTCAAGTAAGAAACCAGCGAGTTATGGATCCCAATCTCCCTCGAGAGTTATTGGAGGCCTTGCCACCTTGCACTGGCGATAATCAGCAAGGCAAAAAATGTTCAAAAATGTGTGTGAAATCTTATGGGACTTAACTGCTAAGGTCTTCAGTCCCTAAGCTTACACACTACTTAACCTAAATTACCCTAAGGACAAACACACACACCCATGCCTGAGGGAGGACTCGAACCTGCGCCGGGATCAGCCGCACAGTCCATGACTGCAGCCCCGTAGACCGCTCGGCTAATCCCGCGCGACGAAACATTATCGATATGGGCTTTCGGAACCGAAGGCCCACTCGTGTACCCTTGCTGACTGCACAGCACAAAGCTTTATACCACGCCTGGGCCAGTCAACACCGACACTGGACTGTTGATATCTGGAAACATGTTGCCTGCTCAGACGAGCTTCATTTCAAATTGTATTTAGCGGATGCACATGTAGGGGTATGAAGACAACCTCATGAAACCATGGACCCTGCATGTCAGCAGGAGACTGTTCAAGCTGGCGGAGGCTCTGTAACGGTATAGGGCGTGTGCAATTGGAATGATATGGGACCCTTGATATGTCTATATACGCCTCTTACAGGTGACACGAACGTAAACATCCTGTCTGATCACCTGCATCCATTCATGTCCACTGTATATTCCGACGGATATCGGCAATTCCGCAGGACAATGCGACACCCCACACGTCCAGAACCGCTACAGAGCGGCTCCAGAACACTCTTCTGAGTTTAAACACTTCCGCTGGTCATCAAACTCCCCAGACATGAACGTAATTGAGCATATCTGGGATGTCTTGCAACGTCCTGTTCAGAAGAGATCTCCACCCCCTCGTACTCTTACGGATTTATGGACCGCCCTGCAGGATTCATAGTGTCAGTTCCCTCCAGCACTACTTCAGACGTTAGTTGGGTCCATGACACGTCGTGTTGCGGCACTTCTGCGTGCTCGCAGGAGCCCTACGCGATATTATGCAGGTGTACGTTTCTTTGGCTCAGCAGTGAAGATGCCTAGAATACTGTCACACGTAAAAGTTTTGTTAAGTGCTAGAATTATAGGATATAACGGAACTAAATGTCTCTATGTTTAAGACAGTCGACTCAATTTATAGAGGAGCCGATTTCAAATAATCTTTCGACCATGAAAGGTTCCGTAGCTCATTTCAGGCAATTGCTCAGATGAGTCAATGAAGAAACCCACACCTAAGTTCACTATTATCCAATCACAACGAGTGATTCACCTTTGATGGATCTCTAACCTAACGCTCTTTCCTCCCTCTTTGTAACGGAATCGACGCCCGGACTTTGAGTTTTGTACACGTATACTAAATCATGCAGCTGCCGCTCTAAAATTGAGATAATATGTCTCTAACAACCTCCCAACGGAGACGTTAAACAGAAAATAACGATTTTACGGTCAGTCAGTGTTTTATTTCAATCTTTAAACACTAGATTTTTTTCGTAGTACACAACTAAATTTGCGCCTCCTTACGAATTGAACAAAGTTTTAGCCTTTAGTCTAGTGTACTTTCTGGGCACGTACTTGTATCGCGATCGATACGCCGGTGCAGAGAACAGTAGATTCTATAAGATTGCACTTAATGGAGGAGAGTTATTTGATTTTCTTGGCTTTGTTTGCCTGATAACTAGGAAAACTGTATCTTCCCTATGCTTTAGTACTGTATTATGGGCTGTATACAAATTCGATAAAACGAATTATTGTAGCTCTAGAAAGCATTTCCAAGCAAACGTCCGCGCCCTTAAGTGATTGGACACTTGCACGGAGCACTCGACATCGATTGCCAGTTGGAGTAAGTGGTTTTCTGTTCCTGGCCCAGACATTCTACCTGATTACAACCGCAACATGTAATTTTACTTTCAGTTCGGTAGCATGTTTTTATATGAACAAAGTGCGCAAGTTTATTGTTCACGAAGTCTGAAGTAAAAAAAAATGCATTTGACGCGTTCCGCAGACTTTTTGATACATACTTCTTAATGATCTGATCTTTAACAAACATCGTCGATGCCAGACGAGAAGCTTTAACGTTTAACAACAAGAACTAATAGTTATGCTGTAGGAACTGACAGATGCCACACTAATATAAAAGCAAGTAACTCTGATAAGGAAGGTACAAGGTATAATTCGATAGAGCATCTTATCTACGGAAGCGTTCTTTTTCTGAAGTTATGCTCTAACTTTTTACACAGTTCTCAGATACTTAAATGCTATCTAAAAACGTCTCCTTGAGCGGTGTCAGGTGATAAGCTTGGGTTGTAGTTGCGAGTGGACGACCTTCAGAACGCTAGCATTGCGACATCGCGCTTGTTGGTTCCGAATCCCGACTACGGTTTCTTCCGGGTGGGAAACCCGACCGGTCGTGTCACCGACTCTCCTCGTGCGCTGGCCGCATTTCTGTGGCCGGATTGGGTTCCTGGCTATTTATAAACATCTTGGGCGGACTGACATTCATTTAGAACGACGTAAGGGTCCTTAGCCTCCCTCTGCTTGTGAGCAGCGAGCATTCCTCTGTCTTCTGTCCCTGTATCTAGGTACTTTTGCAGGCAAAGTAAGAGGTTATTTTTCGGTGGTGTGCCCATTGATAGCGTAGTGGGTTATCTGCAGTACTGCTAACGGTTTGTACACAGTCACCGAAATGATGCTACAATACTTGTGAAGTTTTGTTAATTTTTTCAGCATTGTTATTTTGTTGCCCGATTGTTGCGTTTTCTGTTATTATTACCGTATGCCTCATTTAATACTGTATTTAAGCCAGATTGGTTTCAGTAACGTATACAACTCGAGAACGGTAGAGGAAAGGCAAAACCAGTACCTCTCTATGCCTCAGCGGTAACAGGATACTCCATGCTCCCCACAGGAGTTATATTATTCAGAACTGTGACACAACCAACTGTATGACTTAGGTGAACCCTTGGATGCCATATCTACAACCAGGCGTATTTCAACTTCGTGTATTTCAGTAAGTTATTGGGATACAATTACACGTTACTTAAATTTAGCTTCATAGTGCGGCAGGGTTTTCGGAATCAGATTTTGAGAGGAAAATTTGAACTCTTATGACAATTTATTGAGCTTTTTCCAATTCATGGTGGTATGATATCAGTACTAAATGTTTTGAAATGATATATAGTCCTGGCTGTAAAACAAGCTTTATTATTTTATATTTTGCCAATAACGCGTTTCGCCTTGTTTAAGTCATCTTCAGATTGGCCCGCACAACAGGTATTAATCACATAGGATGCCGTCCATCCAAATCTCTTAGAAGGCAAACACCGTTGTCAACATTTTAAGAACATTGCGTGATACGCTGATATAGAATAGTGTTGAGCACACGAGTAGTCACGTTTAAAATACATAAAAGACCTCAATAGGTAGTTGCCGTCGAGTTTTAAGAGACTTCGCGCAGTGTTTTGTAGAGTATATAGCGCAGTCCAAAGGACACCAAAAACAGGATCAGGTCTACAGAAATGCATCACAAAATGTAAACTTGTACAATGGCATTTCTTACATGTTTTATTCCGCGTACTCAACACTATATCTGGGCGTACGTAATTTTCTCAAAATGTTGACAACGGTGTTTGCCTGCTAAGACACTTGCATGGATGGCAGCCTACAAGTTTAACACCCGTTGTGCCAGCCAATCTGAAGATGCCTTAAATAAGGCGAAAAGTGTTGCTAGCATAATATAAAATAATAAAGCCTGTTTAGCAGCCAAGACCGTTTATCTCTTCAAAACACCATTTATTGCATATGAACTGTAAATTAAAACTGAAGAAATTGCAAAGTAGTAGGAAATTAAGAAGATGGCACTTGGATAAGTTGACTGAACGAGAGGTTTTTGAGACTTTCAGAAGGAGCATTAAGCAGCGATTGACTGGAACAGGGGAAAGTAATGCAGTAAATGACGAACGAGTAGGTTGGAGAGATGAAATAGTGGAGGCAGCAGGGGATCAAATAGGTAAAAAGACAAGGCCTAATAAAAATCCATGGATATCGCAGGAGATATTGAATTTAACTGATGAAAGGAGAAAGTATAAAACTGCAGAAATGAATAAGGCGAAAGAAAATACAAACTTCTAAAAAATAGGTCGACAGGAAGTGCAAAACTGCTAAGCAGAAATGGCTAGATGACAAATGTAAGCATTTAGAAGCACATTTCACTAGGGTAAAGATACTCGTAGATGCTAAACTGTTTATCGTCCATGTCTCACTTACATACATTGTTATATTCCAGACAAATACCTTCAGAAAAGACTTCCTATCATTTACATCCATATTCGACGTTAACAATTTTCTCTTCTTCAGAAACGCTCTCCTTGTCATTGTCAGTCTCCAATTTGTATCCTCTCTACTTCGGCCATCATCAGTTATCTTTCCGCCCAAATATCAAAACTCATCTACTACTTTCAGTGTCTCGTTTCTAACCTAATTCCCTCAGGATCACCTGATTTAATACGACTACATCCATTATTCTTGTTTTGCTTTCATTGATGTTCATCTTATATCCTCTTTTCAAGATGCTGTCCATTCCGTTCAGCTGCTCTTCCAACTAATTTGCAGTCTCTGACAGAACTACAGTGTCATCGGCAAACCTCGAAAGTGTTTATTTCTTCTCCATAAACTTTAATTCCTACACATTTTTGTCTGGTTTCCTTTACTGCTTTCTCAGTGTCCAAATTGAATAACATCGGAGATAGGCTACAACCCTGTCTCACTCACATTTCAACCACTACTTCCGTTTCGTGTCCTCGACTCTTATAACTGCCGTCTCGGTTCCATTCAAGTTGTAAATAACCTTACCCTGTATATTACACCTGCTACCTTCAGAAGTTCAAAGAGAGTATTCGAGTCAACTTTGTCAAAAGATACAATTGCTATAAAAGAAGTTTTACATTTCCTTAAACTACCTTCTAATGGAAGTCGTAGGGTCAGTATTACCTCACGTGCTCCTACATTTCTCCGGAATCCAACCTGGTCCTCCCCGACATTGACTTCTACCAGTTTTTCCATAATTTGTGTTAGTATTTTGGAACCTCGACATATTAAACTGATAGTTCGGTAATATTCACACCTATCAGCACCTGCTTTCTTTGGAACTGCATCTATTATACTCTTCTTAAAGTCTGAGGGTATTTCGCCTGTCTCACACAACTTTCACACCTGATGGAATAGTTTTGTCATGACTGGTTCTTCCAAGGCTATTGTTAGTACTGACTTAATGTCGTCTACTACAGGCGCCTTGTTTCGGCTTAGGTCTTTCAGTGCTCTTTCAAATTGTTTTCGCATTATCGTATATCCCATCTCATCTTCATCTACGTCCTCTTTCATTTTTATGACATTAAATTCAAGTACATCTTCTTGGGTAAAATGTGCTAAAATATAATGTATGTTAAACCCTATTTGCCAATCCGCAAATATTGTATGAAGGATTTCCCGTTTACCTCTACGTTTTGGTGCTCTATAGAAAGGAACTTCATAATTCTTTTCTATTTTTGGCGTTTTTTTAAACCACATGTCAAATGTTCGAGAATTTCTGGTTAGCTCTTCCGCGCTTCTTTTTCTTACATTGGTATGTTTCACATTGGTAATGGAAGGAGCATCGTTCTCAGTTGCAGACAGTATTGACATCAGCAGATTCCATGAATTGAAGAGAGCTTTCTCCGCTGTCACAATACCGAGAGAGCGTGTACAGTAGGAATGGCAAGAGGACAAGTATGAGGATGTAGAAGCATATATCACTAGGGTTAAGACAGATACTGGACATGTCGAGAAGAGCGAAATTTACGTCTCCGCCCAATTATTCATGTATAGGTTTTCCTCTCGTTCAACGACAATAACTTCAATCGATGCCGCGATAGTTCATTGACTAAGATCATGATCGACTTCCTTCATCACCCTTCTCCAAATAAATTACTGATCCGTCTTTAATGACGTACATGTCGACGAACACAATTGAGATTTCAAGACCTAATTCTTCTACCGCCCTGACTGACTAACTCGAATTTGGGCCTTTCTTGTTCTGCTCCAGTATATTTCACAATTTTTGTATTTAGCTGAGCCATATTTCCAAGGGGAAAGGAATACAGTAGAACAAGATAACAAGAATGAGTAGCTATGAGAGACGAAATAGTGAAAGCAGCAAAGGACCAAATAAGTAAAAAAGACGAGGGCTAGTAGAAACCGTTGGGTAACACAACAGATATTGAATTTAATGGATGGAAGGAGAACATATAAAAATGCAATAAATGGGGCAGGCGAAAGGGAATACAAACGTCTAAAAAAAGAGATCAACAGGAAATGCAAAATGACCAAGCAGGAATGGCAAGAGGACAAGTATGAGGATGTAGAAGCATATATCACTAGGGTTAAGACAGATTAAAGGGACTTTTGGAGAAAAGAGGACCACCTGTATGAATATCCAGAGCTCAGATGGAAAACCAGTCGTAAGCAAAGAAGGGAAAGCAGAAAGGTGGAAGGAGTATGTAGAGGGTCTATACAAGAAAGATTTACTTGAGGGCAATAGTAAGGAAATGGAAGAGAACGCAGATGAAAATGAGAAAGGAGAAATGATACTGCGTGAAGAATTGGACAAAGCACTGAAAGACTTAAGTCGAAACAAGACCCTTGGAGTATACAACATTCGGTTACAGCTACTGACGGCCTTGGGAGAGCCAGCCGTGAGAAAACTCATGAGGTGAAATACCCTCATACTTCAAGAAGAATATAGTAATTCCAGTTCCAAAGAAAGTAGGTGCTGACAGATGTGAAAATTACCGAACTATCAGTTTAATAAGTAGCGGTTGCAAAATACTATCACGAATCCGATGGCAGTTACGATAGTCGAGGTGCACGAAAGGGAGGCAGTGGTTGAGAAGGGTGTGAGACAGGGTTGTAACCTGTCCCCGATGTTACTCAATCTGTATATTGAGCAAGCAGTAAAGGAAACAAAAGAAAAATTTGGAGCAGAAATTACAGTCCAAGGTGAAAAAATATAAACTTTGGGTTTTACCGATGACATTGTAATTCTTTCAGAGACAGCAAACGACTTGGAACAACAGTTGAATGGCAGTTTCTTGAAAGGAGGGTATAAGATGAACATCAACAAAAGCAAAACGAGAATAATGGAAAGTAGTCGAATTAAATCAAGTGATGCTGAGGGAATTAGATTAGGAAATGAGAAACTTAAAGTAGTAGATGAGTTTTGCTATTTGGGAATCAAAATAACTGATGTTGGCCGAAGTAGAGAGGATATAAAATGTAGACTAGCCACGGCAAGAAAAGCGCTTCTAAAGAGGAGAAATTTGTTACATCGAGTATAGATTTAAGTGTCATGAAGTCCTTTCTGACAGTATTTGTGTGGATTGTAGCCATGTATGGAAGTGAAGCATGGAAGATTAACAGCTTAGACAACTAGAGAATAGACGCTTTTGATATGTGGTGCTACAGAAGAATACTGAAGATTACATGGGTAGTCACGTAACTATTGAGGAGGTACTGAGTAGAATTGAGGAAAAGGGAAATTTGTGGTACAGCCTGAGTAGAAGAATGGATCGGTTAGTAGGACAAATCCGAGGCATCAAGGAATCGCCAATTTAGTACTGGAGGGAAGCGTGGGGAGGGGAGGGGAGGGGGTAAAAATCGTAGACCAAGGGATGAATACAGTAAGCAGATTCAGAAGGATGTAGGTTGCAGTAGTTTCTCGGAGATGAAGATGCTTGCACAGGGTAGAGTAACAAAGCAGCCTTTGGATTGAAGACCACTACAACAAAAACACAACACAACAATGACTATCATCGTTTTCATCTTCCTTAATTATTATTATTCACTTAGTAATGCAATAGCTCGTCTACACCAAATCTTATAGACAGATAGCGACCATTTCAGTCTGCAGTTATAGGTTACTGAGAATTAACGAAAATGGCTTTTGCAGACAAGGAGCTGGATCTGCGAAAGACTGCTGCAGTATTGTCCTATGTTGACGAAATATTGCAGGAATAATTCCAAAAAGCGATCTCTTTCTATATATTGTTCTGCAATACGGATGGCCATTGTAAGTAACAGCATACCGAAAATCGTGCCTTACGGGCAAACATTTCACCACCGTGAACCTTTGCGTCCATATCCAAAGTCGCTGCTATATTTTACTCGATAAGATTACAAAACCGGTATTTTCTTATCGTGTTTGATTACAGAGTTCTTACATACGAGTGGTCAGAACGTCGATAGTATTTCAGCTGATAACGCAGGAGATAACTGCAAATAAATACATACTAGTATATTCTGCTGCAATATTTAGGAATCATATTTTCCCTCTCCCTATGAACCATGAAACTTGCCGTTAGTGGAGAGGCTTGCGTGCCTCAGCGATACAGCTAGCCGTACCGTGGTTCCTGAAGAGGGGCAGCAGCCTTTTTAGTAGTTGCAGGGGCAACAGTCTGGAAGATTGACTGATCTGGCCTTGTAACATGAACGAAAACGGCCTTGCTGTGCCGGTACAGCGAACGGCTGAAAGCAAGGCGAAACTACAACCGTAATTTTTCCCGAGAGCATGTAGCTTTCCTATATGGTTAAATATGATGGCGTCCTCCTGGGGAAAATATTTCGGAGGTAAAATAGTCCCCCATTCGAATCTCCGGGCTGGATTACTCAGGAGGACGTCGTTATCAGGAGAAAGAAAACTGACGTTCTGCAGATAGGAGAGTGAAATATCAGATATCTTTATCGGATAGATGCGTTAGAAAATTTAAGAAGGGAAATGGATAGATTAAAGTTAGATATAGGGGGAATTAGTGAAGTTCGGTGGCAGAAGGAACAAGACTTCTGGTCAGGTGAATACAGGGTTATAAATACAAAGTCAAATAGGGATAACGCAAGAGTAGGTTTAATAATGAATAAAAAATTAGGAGTGCAGGTAAGCTACTACGAACAGCATAGTGAACGCATTGTTGTAGCCAAGATAGCCACGACGCCCACGCCTACCACAGTAGTACAAGTTTATATGCCACCTCGCTCCGCAGATGACAAAGAGATTGATGAAATGTATGATGAGATAAAAGAAATTATTCAGATAGTTAAGCGAAATGAAAATTTAATAGTCATGGGTGACTGGAATTCGACAATAGGAAAAGGAAGAGAAGCAAAAGTAGTAGGTGAATATGGAATCGAGGTAAAGAATGAAGAGGAAGCCGCCTGGTAGAATTTTGTACAGAGCATAACTTAATCATAGCTAAGACTTGGTTTACGAACCATGAAAGAAAGCTGCATGCGTTTAAGAGACCTGGTGACCCTGGAAGGTTTCAGATACACTCCTGGAAATTGAAATAAGAACACCGTGAATTCATTGTCCCAGGAAGGGGAAACTTTATTGACACATTCCTGGGGTCAGATACATCACATGATCACACTGACAGAACCACAGGCACATAGACACAGGCAACAGAGCATGCACAATGTCGGCACTAGTACAGTGTATATCCACCTTTCGCAGCAATGCAGGCTGCTATTCTCCCATGGAGACGATCGTAGAGATGTTGGATGTAGTCCTGTGGAACGGCTTGCCATGCCATTTCCACCTGGCGCCTCAGTTGGACCAGCGTTCGTGCTGGACGTGCAGACCGCGTGAGACGACGCTTCATCCAGTCCCAAACATGCTCAATGGGGGACAGATCCGGAGATCTTGCTGGCCAGGGTAGTTGACTTACACCTTCTAGAGCACGTTGGGTGGCACGGGATACATGCGGACGTGCATTGTCCTGTTGGAACAGCAAGTTCCCTTGCCGGTCTAGGAATGGTAGAACGATGGGTTCGATGACGGTTTGGATGTACCGTGCACTATTCAGTGTCCCCTCGACGATCACCAGTGGTGTACGGCCAGTGTAGGAGATCGCTCCCCACACCATGATGCCGGGTGTTGGCCCTGTGTGCCTCGGTCGTATGCAGTCCTGATTGTGGCGCTCACCTGCACGGCGCCAAACACGCATACGACCATCATTGGCACCAAGGCAGAAGCGACTCTCATCGCTGAAGACGACACGTCTCCATTCGTCCCTCCATTCACGCCTGTCGCGACACCACTGGAGGCGGGCTGCACGATGTTGGGGCGTGAGCGGAAGACGGCCTAACGGTGTGCGGGACCGTAGCCCAGCTTCATGGAGACGGTTGCGAATGGTCCTCGCCGATACCCCAGGAGCAACAGTGTCCCTAATTTGCTGGGAAGTGGCGGTGCGGTCCCCTACGGCACTGCGTAGGATCCTACGGTCTTGGCGTGCATCCGTGCGTCGCTGCGGTCCAGTCCCAGGTCGACGGGCACGTGCACCTTCCGCCGACCACTGGCGACAACATCGATGTACTGTGGAGACCTCACGCCCCACGTGTTGAGCAATTCGGCGGTACGTCCACCCGGCCTCCCGCATGCCCACTATACGCCCTCGCTCAAAGTCCGTCAACTGCACATACGGTTCACGTCCACGCTGTCGCGGCATGCTACCAGTGTTAAAGACTGCGGTGGAGCTCCGTATGCCACGGCAAACTGGCTGACACTGACGGCGGCGGTGCACAAATGCTGCGCAGCTAGCGCCATTCGACGGCCAACACTGCGGTTCCTGGTGTGTCCGCTGTGCCGTGCGTGTGATCATTGCTTGTACAGCCCTCTCGCAGTGTCCGGAGCAAGTATGGTGGGTCTGACACACCGGTGTCAATGTGTTCTTTTTTCCATTTCCAGGAGTGTAGATTATAGAATGGTAAGACAGAGATTTAGGAACCAGGTTTTAAGCTGAAAGATATTTCTACAGGCAGATGTGGACTCTAACCACAATCTATTGGTTATGAACTGTAGATTCAAACTGAAGAAACTGAAAATAGGTGGTAATTTAAGGAAATGGGACCTGGATAAACTGAAAGAACCAGAGGTTGTAGAGAGTTTCAGAGAGAGCATTAGGGAACGATTGACAAGAACGGGGGAAGGAAATACAGTTGCAGAAGAATGGGTAGCTTCGAGAGGTGAAATAGTGAAGGCAGCAGAGGATCAAGTAGGAAAAAAGACGAGGGATAGTAGAAATCCTTGGGTAACAGAAGATATATTGAATTTAACTGATGAAAGAAAAAAGTATGAAAATGCAGTAAATGAAGAAGGCAAAAATGAATAAAAACGTCTAAAAAATGAGATCGACAAGAAGTGCAAAATGACTAAGCAGGGATGGCTAGAGGACATATGTAAGAATGTACAAGCATATATTACTAGGGGTGAAGTAGATACTGCCTACAGGAAAATTAAAGAGACCTTTGGAGAAAAGAGAACCACTTGTATGAATACCAAGAGCTCAGATGGAACTCCAGTTCCAAGCAAAGAGGGGAAAGCAGAAAGATGGAAGGAGTATAGAGAGGGTCTATACAAGGGTGATGTACTTGAGGGCAATATTATGGAAATGGAACAGGACGTAGATAAAGTGAAATGGGAGATATGATACTGAGTGAAGAATTTTGCAGAGCACTGAAAGACCTAAGTCGTAACAAGGCCCCGGAAGCAGACAACATTCCACTAGAACTACCGATATCTTCGGGAGAGCCAGCTCTGATATAACTCTACCATCTGGCGAGCAAGATGTATGAGACAGGCGAATACCCTCACTATTCAAGAACGACATAATGATTCCAATCCCAAAGAAAGCAGGTGTTGACAGGTGTGAAAATTACCGAACTATCAGTTTAATAAGTTACGTCCATAAAATACTAACACGAATTCTTTACAGACGAATGGAAAAACTGGTAGAAACCGACCTCGGGGAAGATCAATTTGGATTCCGTAGAAATATTGGAACACGTGAGGCGGTACTGACGAATAATATTAGGACATAGATTAAGGAAAGGCAAACCTGCGTTTCTAGCCTTTGTAGACTTAGAGAAAGCTTTTGACAATGTTGACTGGAATACTCTCTTTCAAATTCTGAACGTGGCAGGGGTCAAATACATGGAGCGAAAGGCTATTCACAAATTGTACAGAAACCAGATGGCAGTTATAAGAGTCGAGGGACATGAAAGGAAAGCAGTGGTTGGGAAGGGAGTGAGACAGGGTTGAAGCCTATCCCCGATGTTATTTAATCTGTATATTGAGCAAGCAGTAAAGAAAACAAAAGAAAACTTCGGAGTAGGAAGTAAAATCCATGGAGAAGATATAAAAACTTGGAGGTTTGCCGATGACATTGTAATACTGTCAGATACAGCAAAGGACGTGGAAGAGCAGTTGAACGGAATGGACAGTTCTTGAAAGGAGGATATAAGATCCACATTAACAAAAGCAAAACGAGGATAATGGAATGTAGTCGAATTATATTAGGTGATGCTGAGGGAATTGGATTAGGCAATGAGGCATTTAAAGTAGTAGATGAGTTTTGCTATTTGGGGAGCAAAATAATTGATGATGGTCGAAGTAGAGAGAATATAAAATGTAGACTGGCAATGGCAACCTCCACGCTGTCCTCCAATACTAAATTTGTGATAACGTGATGCCTCAGAAAATGTCCTACCAACCGATCCCTCCTTCTAGTCAAGTTGTGCCACAAATTTCTCTTCTCCCCAATTCCATTCAGTACCTCCTCATTAGTTATGTGATTTACCCATCCAATCTTCAGCATTCTTCTATAGCATCACATTTCGAAACCTTCTATTCTCTTCTTGTCTAAACTATTTATTGTCCATGTTTTACTTCCATACATGGCTGCTCTCCATAGAAATACTTTCAGAAACGACTACCTGACACTTAAATCTACACTCGATGTTAACAAATTTCTCTTCCTCAGAAGCACTTTCCTTGCCATTGCCAATCCACATTTTATATTCTCTCTACTTCGGCCATCATCAGTTAATTTTCTCTCCAGATAGCAAAACTCTTCTTCAACTTTAAGTGTCTCATTTCCTAATCTAATTCCCTCAGCATCACCCGACTCAATTCGACTACATTCCATTATCCTCGTTTTACTTTTGTTGATGTTCATCTTATACCCTCCTTTCAAGACACTGTCCATTCCGGTCAGCTGCTCTTCCAGGTCCTTTGCTGTCTCTGACAGAATTACAGTGTCATCGAAATATCTCAAAGTTTTTATTTCTTCTCCATAGATTGTAATTCCTACTCCGAATTTTTCTTTTGTTTTCGTTACTGCTTGCTCAATATACAGTTTGAATAACATCGAGTATAGGCTACAACGCTGTCTCACTCGCTTCCCAACCACTGCTTCCCTTTCGTGCCCCTCGACTCTTATAACTGCCATCTGGTTTCTGTACAAATTGTAAATAGCCTTTCGATCCCTGTATTTTACCCCTGCCACCTACAGAATTTGAAATAGAGTATTCCAGTCAACATTGACAAAAGCTTTCTCTAAGTCTACAAGTGCTAGAAACGTAGGTTTTGCCTTTCAAAAATGGCTCCGAGCACTATGTGACTTAACTTCTTAGGTCATCAGTCCACTAGAACTTAGAACTACTTTAACCTAACTAACCTAAGGACAGCACACACATCCATGCCCGAGGCAGGATTCGAACCTGCGCCCGTAGCGGTCGCGCGGTTCCAGACTGTAGCGCCTAGAACCGCTCGGCCACGCCGGCCGGCGTTTGCCTTTCCTTAACCTATCTTCTAAGATAAGTCGTAGGGTCAGTATTGTCTCACGTGTTCCAACATTTCTACGGAATCCAAACTGATCTTCCCCGAGGTCGGTTTCTACCAGTTTTTCCATTCGTCTGTAAAGAAATCGTGTTAGTATTTTACGGACGAAACTTATTAAACTGATAGTTCGGTAATTTTCACACCTGTCAACACCTGCTTTCTTTGGCATTGGAATAATTATGTTGTACTTGAAGGGTGATGCTATTCGCCTGTCACATACATCTTGCTCACCAGATGGCAGAGTCATATCAGGGATGGCTCAACCGAAGTTATCAGTAGTTCTAGTGGAATGTTGTCTGCTTCCGGGGCCTTGTTTCGACTTAGGTCTTTCAGTGCTCTGCAAAATTCTTCACTCAGTATCATATCTCCCATTTCACCTTATCTACGTCCTGTTCCATTTTCATAATATTGCCCTCAAGTACATCACCCTTGTATAGATCCTCTCTATACTCCTTCCACCTTTCAGCTTTCCCCTCTTTGCATGGAACTGAGGTTCCATCTGAGCTCTTGGTATTCATACAAGTGGTTCTCTTTTCTCCAAAGGTCTCTTTAATTTTCCTGTAGGCAGTATCTACTTCACCCCTAGTAATATATGCTTCTACATTCTTACATATGTCCTCTAGCCATCCCTGCTTAGTCATTTTGCACTTCTTGTCGATCTCATTTTTTAGATGTTTTTATTCATTTTTGCCTTCTTCATTTACTGCATTTTCATACTTTTTTCTTTCATCAGTTAAATTCAATATATCTTCTGTTACCCAGGGATTTCTACCATCCCTCGTCTTTTTACCTACTTGACCCTCTGCTGCCTTCACTATTTCATCTCTCAAAGCTACCCATTCTTCTGCAACTGTATTTCCTTCCCCCGTTCTTGTCAATCGTTCCCTAATGCTCTCTCTGAAACTCTCTACAACCTCTGGTTCTTTCAGTTTATCCAGGTCCCATTTCCTTAAATTACCACCTATTTTCAGTTTCTTCAGTTTGAATCTACAGCTCATAACCAATAGATTGTGGTTAGAGTCCACATCCGCCCGTAGAAATATCTTTCAGCTTAAAACCTGGTTCCTAAATCTCTGTCTTACCATTCTATAATCTATCTGAAACCTTCCAGGGTCACCAGGTCTCTTAAACGCATGCAGCCTTCTTTCATGGTTCGTAAACCAAGTCTTAGCTATGATTAAGTTATGCTCTGTACAAAATTCTACCGGGCGGCTTCCTCTTTCATTCCTTACATCGATTCCATATTCACCTACTACTTTTGCTTCTCTTCCTTTTCCTACTGTCGAATTCCAGTCACCCATGACTATTAAATTTTCGTCTCGCTTAACTATCTGAATAATTTCTTTTATCTCATCATACATTTCATCAATCACTTTGTCGTCTGCGAAGCTAGTTGGCATATGAACTTGTACTACCGTGGTAGGCGTGGGTGTCGTGTCTACCTTTGCTACAATAATGCGTTCGCTATGCTCTTCGTAGTAGGTTACCCGCACTCCTATTTCTTTATTCGTTATTAAACCTACTCCTGCAGTACCGCACTTTATTTTGTATTTATAACCCTGTATTCACATGGCAGAAGTCTTGTTCCTTCTCCCACCGAACTTCACTAATTCCCCCTATATCTAACTTTAACCTATCCATTGCCTTTTTTAAATTTTCCAACTTTCCTGCCCGATTAAGGGATCTGACATTCCACGCTCCGATACGAAGAACGCCAGTTTTCTTTCTGCTGTTAACGACGTCCTCCTGAGCTGTCCCCGCCCGGAGATACGAATGGGGGACTATTTTACCTCCGGAATATTTAACCCAAGAGGACGCCATCATCATTTAACCATATAGTAAAGCTGCATGCCCTCGGTAATGATTGCGGCTGTAGTTTCCCATTGCTTTCAGCCGTTCGCTGTACCAGCACAGCAAGGCTGTTTTGGTTAATGTTCCAAGGCCAGATCAGTCAATCATCCAGACTGTTGCCCCTGCAACTACTGAAAAGTCTGCTGCCCCTCTTCAGGAACCACACGTTTGTTTGTCCTCGCAACAGGTACCTCTCCGTTATGGTTGCACCTACGGTACGGCTATCTGTATTGCTGAGACACGCAAGCCTCCCCACCAACGACAAGGTCCATGGTTCAAGGATGGGCGGGGGAGCGAGTTCCATACACTTCAGCAATAATCCAGAATGGGTCGCAAGAGTGGTTTGTTTGCAGTCTCCTTGGTAGACTCATTATATTTAACCAGTATCCTGCCAACGAACAAAAGTTTGACATTTGTTTTAGTTATGATTGAGTCTACGTGATGCCATGAACTTCACAGTGGTTTGCAGAGTATAGGTTGTAGCTGTAGATGTAGAACTCATGAAAATACCTGGATGTAACTATTTGTGGGAAAATGTAATTAAATTATTACATTTTCCCATCTAGATAGATGGGAAAATGTAATAATTTAATTACAGCTACATCTATACTCTGCAAACCACTGTGAAGTCCATGGCAGAGGGTACGTTCCATTTTACCAGTTATTAGGGCTTCGAGTTACATTCACGTGTGGATCTCGGGAGGAATGACTGTTTAAATGCCTCCGTGAGTGCTCTAATTAGTTTCGTTAAGTCCTTGTGATCGCTACGAGAGCGACTCGTAAGGGGTTATAGTATATTTCCTCACCATCTCTGTGACACTCTTCCACGAGCCAAACAAATATTTGACTATTGGCGTTGTCCTTCTCTGTATACGTTCAGTATCCCCTGTTAGTCCGGTTTGGTAAGCGTCCCACACACTTGAGGAATATTCTAGCAAGGGTCGCTACAATATTAATTATATTACACGGGAAAAGAATACCAAAACAAAAGACAGAGGAAACGTAGGGTGCATAATTAAAGAATCACGTTAAATTAACTATGTCACCACTTAAAATAACTTGACAATGCGGCGCTATGTTGCTGGATTGTTTTCAAGCGTAGTTCATGAGCAGGATTAAAACAATCTGATTTGATCCATTATAAATGGTTCTGAAAGCCTGCAACTGTGAAAACAATAGATTTGTTTATAAATAACTCATCTCCCACCAGTCACGATTCATACACAGAAATTGTTGAATTTATGGAACCCCTTCAACTAACCCTAAGTTACAACTACTACACTTTTAATGGCAACATGTATAAACAACCAGATGGCCTAGCAATGGGCTCATGTATATCTGGTACCATAGCTGACATATACATAATACACTTAGAACAAAAATTAAACAGCCAATAACCTTGCCCAAAGAAAATTGAATTTTATAGGAGATGTGTTGGAAATGATTCAAATGGCTCTAAGCACTATGGGGCTTAACATCTGAGGTCATCAGTCACCTAGACTTAGAACTACTTAACCCTAACTAACCTAAGGACATCACACACATTCATGCCCGTGGCAGGATTCGAACCTGTGACCGTAGCAGCAGCGCGGTTCCGGACTGAAGCGCCTAGAACCGCTCGGCCACACCGGCCGGCGGAGATATGTAGATGTCACACTACTGTTAGTGAAAGGGGATACCAAAGACATCACAGACATTCTAAATTACTTCAACAATCTACATGAGAAAATCAAATTTACAGTGTAACTGTGTAACTGTTTTGTTTATGTAAAATGTTTTCGATGTTTAAAAGTACACAAGTTGTGTGTTATGTTTAGTGTGTATGAGACTCGTGAGACTCTGCACAAATGGACCATAAGGAAACTGTAAGTACAAATTCTTCTAAATTTCGCCACTAACTTCACAAAAAGATCGACAACCAACTAAAAAATCGCGTGTTTTCTTATATACTGCAGTAAAATCAACGAAATGAAGCAGACTCTCACACATCGACAACATCACATAGAAATGGCATAACAAATACAGAAAACGCACTTGAAAATGGGAATCATTTCCCGAAACGCGTCGTGCGAAAAATAAAATAAAGAAAATCGTTACTAGTAGGAGATGAGTTATTTATTAACAAAGACTAAAACAATAATGTGATCATCAATGTTAACACCGACCATACATATATATCTTGTAAATTGACCCGTTCTTCATCATTTCGATAAAAGAATCGTTCAAATGACTTATGGAACATGTAACTAGATAACTACAATAAGTCCACTCAACGCTTTACATTTATATATAAATCTGTCATGATATCAGACTAATGACAACCAATCTATGTAAAGAAGAAAACCAGAAGTAGGAACATGATAAAGATAGTGTACGTATTAGAAATATACTTGTCAGGTACACTTCTTGATTAGGTGTCACTGATACGGTAGGAAATTTTCGGATTCAGCGAACAGGCTCCACTAACTGAACTGTACAGTTTCCCGGCTGTAGATGCAGCATGCCCATCATCCTTGACCCTCGGAATCTGCCGACTACAGGAAATGGAAGGCTTTTATCTGTCAGTCCGACCTCTGGCCTGCTCCTACTAATGCACTCACTGCTCGTCATTTGATCCAACTGAGATTCTCTTTGAATGCGCTGGTATGGCAACACAGTTGTTCTTCAGCTGTCGTTGACAAATGTCGTCGACGATAAAGCTTCTGATATCTCATTGACATTCCTGTCACTTCCATGCCATTAGCGTTGCCAGTATATTCATGTTCCTCTGCAATAGCTCCTACATCCCGCTAGTCACGTCTTAATGCATACCACTGCAGTTCCTTGTGGGATGTAGTCATCTGATCAATTTCAGCCAATTTCCGAATCTTTATGTATTGCTCAAGATCGACAATATGAGAATCTCTATATCCTCCATTCACACACTTCTGGAGACCTCCCACAGTCATATGCATCCGTGAGGGACTTCCTGATTCTTATAATAATTTGGGGGTAAGGGTCTTGCCCAGGAAGAATATACACCACCCCTCCCGGAAAATTTATGCCATATGGGTCGTCAGGCGCATTTTCTCTGGTGTTCCCGCAAATATTTGTAACGTTGTTTTTTTCCATGTGTAGCTGGTGTCGGCCCAAACAAATTCTGCTCATCACATCTTTCATACGACGCCCAGCATCGACGGAATGCGACGGATTGTTTCCCACTTCAACCAAAATGATTTTTAAATCGGAATTTTACTTGAGGCGCCATGTCACGGACTGCACAGCCCCTCTAGCCAGAGTTTCTAATCCTCCCTCGGGCATGGGTGTGTGTGTTGTTCTTAGCATAAGTTAGTTTAAGTAGTGTGTAAGTATAGGGACCGATGACCTCGGCAGATTGGTCCCTTAGGAATTCACACACATTTGAACATTTTTTACATGGCCATTCGATAGAGCGCTACCAGATTAGTCTAGTACGATATTTGTTTTATCGACATGTGTTTACAGGGACAATCAAACGAGATGAATAACCGGTACTCTAGCAGCGACTGAGCAGCACACTTCTGCAGGGCGATAGCAGTCAGCGCAGGCCAGGGCGGCGCTGTGGCTGCTGGAGTAGGCTATTCGTAATTCCTCCTGTTTAAGTAAGCTACTCGTTATTCCTCGTGTTTACTGCCCCGGTGAAACTAATATTGCAACAGACGAATTTGGGACCACTCTGTCGAATATGCCCCTAAAATTCAATTTCAAAAAGCATTTTGTCTGTAATGAGGAACAAACCGACGCTTTCCAGTAAAGCTTGGCGTCGCATGAAAGGCGTGATAAGCAGTATTGGTTTTAGCGGACTCAGTTACACACTGAAAATACAAAATGGCAAATATGTGCCGAAAGACCAGAGAAAATGCGCCTAACGATTCTTAGTAGACACACCCATTATAATCCACCTGATATCTTTCCGTTCAAAAATGGTTCAAATGGCTCTAAGCACTATGGGACTTAACATCTGAGGTCATCAGTCCCCTAGACTTAGAACTACTTAAACCTAACCAACCTAAGGACATCACACACATCCGAGCCCGAGGCAGGATTCGAACCTGCGACCGTAGCAGCAGCACGGTTCCGAACTGAAGCCCCTAGAGCCGCTCGGTCACAGCGGCCGGGTATCTTTCCGTTACACTGAGTAACTGTTCATTTGCCCTGTGGGCAGCGCCTTTTGAATCCCTCTACACTGTAATAGCATCTACATCTACATCTACATAGATACTCCGCAAGCCACCGTACGGTGCGTGACGGAGGGTACCCTCTACCACCACTTGTCATTTCCCCTCCTGTTCCCTCCTCGCAAATAGAGCGACGGAAAAACGACTGTCTATACATCTACATCTACATATATACTCCGCTAGCCAGCAAGCGGTGTGTGGCTGAGGTCACAATTCGCACAAAAGTCATATCCCCCCCCCCCCCCCTCTGTCCCACTCGCTGATCGCGCGAGGGAAAAACGACGGTCTGAACACCTCAGTACGAGATCTAATTTCCCTTATCTTTGAATGATGATCATCAGGCGATTTCAGAGTTGGTGGTAATAATATATGCTCTACATCCTCGGCGAAGATCTGATTTGAGAATGTAGTGAGCAGCCCCTTCCGTTTAGCACGTCGTCTATCTACAAGTGTATCCCACTTCAAACTTTCTATGAGATTTGTAACGCTCTCGCGATGGCTAAATGTACCAGTCACGAATCTTGCCACTCTTCTTTGGACCTTCTCAATCTCTTGAATCAGACCCAACTGGTAAGGGCCCCATGCAAACGACCAGTACTGGAAGAACTAACCTATTGTAGGCAATTTCCTTTGTTGAAGGACTGCATCGCTTCAGGATTCTACCAATAAACCGCAATCTAGAGTTCGACTTGCCCGTTGCTTGTGTAATCTGATCATTCCATTTGAGATCATTTCGAATAGTCACACCCAGATACTTGACGGATGTAGCCACTTCCAAAGACTGGGCATTTATTTTGCACTCGTACATTAATGGGGATTTCGCCTTGTTATACGCAGTAGGTTACACTTACTAATATTGAGAAACAACTGCCAGTCATAACACCACGCATCTATTTTCTACAAATCCTCACTGATTTGTTCACAACTTTCGTGTGATACTACTTTCCTGTAGACTACAGCATCATCGACAAACAGTCTAATGCCGCTTTCAATACCATTAACCAGATCGTTTATGTAAGTCGTAAAAAGCAGCGGACCTATTACACTGCCCTGGGGCACACCTGAAGATACACTTGTCTCTGTTGAAGTCACCACATTCAGAATGACATACTGCTCTCTGTCTGTTAGAAAACTTTCTATCCAACCGCATATGTCATCGGATAGACCGTAAGCGTGCAGTTTTTGGAGCAAGCGACAGTGTGGAACTGAGTCGAACGCCTTTCGAAAGTCGAGAAATATGGCATCAGCCTGGGAGTCGATATTTAGATCCTGTTGTATATCATGCACAAAGAGGGCCAGCTGTGTATTGCATGACCGCTGTTTCCTAAAACCGTGCTGTTTTCTGCAGATGAGCTTCTCAGAGTCTAGAGAGGTCATTATGAAAGGTCCGTATGAGCCCTAATTTCTCGTATCTCATCATCATTGTTCTTACGTGCGATGTATGTTGGCGGCAGTAGAATCGTTCAGCAGTCAGCTTCAAACGCCGGTTCGCTAAGTTTTCTCAATAGTATTTCTCGAAAAGAACGTCGCCTTCCCTCCGAGGATTCCCATTTGAGATCCCAAAGCATCTCCATAACAGGTACGTGTTGTTCGAACCTGCCGGTAAAAAATCTAGCACCCCACCTCTGAACTGCTTCGATGTCTTCCTTCAGTCTGGCATGGTACGGGAGCCAAACACTCGAACAGCGCTCAAGAATAGGTCGCACCATCGTCGTATATGCGGTCTCTTTTACAAGTGATCCACTCTTTCCTAAAATTCTTCCAATAAACTGAAGTAGACCATTTGCCTTCCCTGACACAGTTTTCACATGCTCGTTCCATCTCATATTACTTTGCAGTGTTACGCCTAGCTATTTAAACGGCTTGACTGTGTCACGCATGACACTAGTAATACTGTATCCTAACATTACAGGTTTGTTCTTCCTACTCATCCCCATTAACTTGCATTTTTCAACATTTAGGGCTAGCCGGCATTCATCACACCAACCTGAAATTTGTCTAAGTCATCTTGTATCTTCCTACAGTCACCCAACTTCGACACGGTGCCGTACACCACAACCTCATCAACAAATAACTGCAGATTGCTGCACCCCTGTCCGCCAAATCATTCATGTATACAGAGAACAACAGCGATCCTATCACACTTACCTGGGGCACACCCTACGATATCTTTGTCTTGGATCAACGCCGTCGAGGACAATGTGGTGTCACCGCCAGACACCACACTTGCTAGGTGGTAGCTTTAAATCGGCCGTGGTCCATTAGTACATGTCGGACCCGCGTGTCGCCACTGTCAGGGATCGCAGACCGAGCGCCACCACAAGGCAGGTCTTGAGAGACTGACTAGCACTCGCCCCAGTTGTGCGGACGACGCAGCTAGCGACTACACTGACGAAGCCTCGCTCCTTTGCCGAGCAGATAGTTAGAATAGCCTTCAGCTAAGTCCATGGCTACGACCTAGCAAGGCGCCATTAGCCTTACATAGCTTGTATCTAAAGAGTCTCACTTGTATCGTCAAGAGCGATGTATACAACAAGGATGGATTAAAGTTAAGTATTCCAGCAGCTACGTACTTTTCTTTATAGCATTCATTACGTATCCTGTTACAGACCTATCTCTTGCCTGCGTGAACTACACTCCTGGAAATGGAAAAAAGAACACATTGACACCGGTGTGTCAGACCCACCATACTTGCTCCGGACACTGCGAGAGGGCTGTACAAGCAATGATCACACGCACGGCACAGCGGACACACCAGGAACCGCGGTGTTGGCCGTCGAATGGCGCTAGCTGCGCAGCATTTGTGCACCGCCGCCGTCAGTGTCAGCCAGTTTGCCGTGGCATACGGAGCTCCATCGCAGTCTTTAACACTGGTAGCATGCCGCGACAGCCTGGACGTGAATAGCAGCCTGCATTGCTGCGAAAGGTGGATATACCCTGTACTAGTGCCGACATTGTGCATGCTCTGTTGCCTGTGTCTATGTGCCTGTGGTTCTGTCAGTGTGATCATGTGATGTATCTGACCCCAGGAATGTGTCAATAAAGTTTCCCCTTCCTGGGACAATGAATTCACGGTGTTCTTATTTCAATTTCCAGGAGTGTAGAACGCGTGCCTTTCGGCTACTTCCGTGGCGTGGCTGTCTTGCTACGCCACAACAGACAACATACTGTGTTCTATTATTTAAGAAGTCTTCGCCCACTGACATGTCTGTGAACTTACTCCATATGCTCGTACCTGGGCACCATGTTAAATGCTTTCTGGAAATCTGGAAGTATGAAATCTGCATGTTGCCCTTCATCCATGGTTCTCAGTATATCTACATCTATATCTATACTCCGTAAGCCACCTGACGGTGTGTGGCGGAGGGTATCTTGAGTACCTCTATCGGTTCCCCCTTCTCTTCCAGTCTCGTATAGTTCGTGGAAAGAAAGATTGTCGGTATGCCTCTGTGTGGGCTCTAATCTCTCTGATTTTATCCCCATGATCTCTTTGCGAGATATACGTAGGAGGGAGAAATATACTGCTTGACTCCTCGGAGAAGATATATTCTCGAAACTTCAACAAAAGCCCGTACCGACCTACTGAGCATCTCTCTTGCAGAGTCTTCCACTGGAGTCTATCTATCATCTCCGTAACACTTTCGCGATTACTAAATGATCCTGTAACGAAGCGCGCTGTTCTCCGTTGGGTCTTCTCTATCTCTTCTATCAACCCTATCTGGTACGGATCCCACACGGCTGAGCAGTATTCAAGCAGTGGGCGAACAAGTGTACTGTAACCTACTTCCTTTGTTTTCGGACTGTATTCCCTTAAGAGTCTTCCAAAGAATCTCAGTCTGGCGTCTGCTTTACAGACGATTAATTTTCTATGGTCATTCCATTTTAGATCACTCCTAATGCCTACTCCCAGATAATTTATGGAATTAACTGCTTCCAGTTGCTGACCTTCTATATTGTAGCTAAATGATAAAGGATATTTCTTTCTATGTATTCTCAGCACATTACACTT
This sequence comes from Schistocerca piceifrons, assembly GCF_021461385.2. NCBI lineage: Eukaryota > Metazoa > Arthropoda > Insecta > Orthoptera > Acrididae > Schistocerca > Schistocerca piceifrons. Next base: position 126,278,860 of record NC_060149.1, read on the forward strand.
GTCTACATTGAGATTCAGTTGCCATTCCCTGCACCATGCGTCAATTCGTTGCGGATCCTCCTGCGCTTCAGTACCATTTTCCATTGTTACAACCGCTCGATATACTACAGCATCATCCGCAAAAAGCCTCAGTGAAGTTCTGATGTTACCCACAAGGTCATGTGAGAAAAGGGCAAGCTGATTTTCGCACGACCGATGCTTGCTAAAACCATGCTGATTCGTGGACATAAAGTTGCCATGCTTCGTCTACCGCCGACACGACAACTCAGACAACGGAGACTTCCACAGTGGTGGGCCAGACTCAACTAGGACACTGAGTGGCATCTGTGTTATTTATCGGTGGGTTCCGCTTCTGTTTGTGGTGGCCAGATCGACGCAATATGTCCGTAGATGACCTGGTGAAAAATCGCAGGAAGCAGTGCTTTTCGAGATCCATACCTATCCAACAGGCCCCATGAACCAAGGACCTTTGCCGAAGTTGGGTGGCTTGCATGCCTCAACGATATAGCCGTAACGTAGGCACTCCCAGAACGGAGGAGTATATGTAGACAGACCAGACTAACCCATGGTTCCTGAAGAGGGGCGCCAGCCTTCTCTGTAATTGCACGGGCGATTGGCTGAGCCGGCCTTGTGACATTAGCCACCATGGCCTTCTTATGCTGGTACTGCGAACGGCTGGAAGCAAGGGGAAACTGCAGCCGCCATCAAGAAACACAAAACTGACATTCTACGGGTCGGAACGTTGAAACTCAGTGTTCTTAATCGGGTAGGGAGGTTAGAGAATTTAGAAAGGGAAATGGGTAGGCTGAAGTTAGTGAAAAGTAGGACTTCTATTAAGGTCAGCACAGGGTATCAGCACAAAATCAAATAGGGGTGACTCAGGAATAGCTTAATATGGATTAGGAAGTAGGATTGCCGCTGCGCTACTACGAGCAGGTTAGTGAACGCAATATCCTAGACGAGATAGACACGATGCTAACATTCACCACAGTAGTACAAGTTCATATGCCATCTAGCTCCGCAGATGATGAGATTCGAAGATTACACAGCGAGACGAAAGAAATTATTCAGATAGTTAATGAAGTTCAAATGTTAATTGTGATGTGTGACCGTAATTCGATAGTAGGAAAAAAGAGAGAAGGAAAAGTTTTAAGAGAATGTGGACTGGAGGAAAGGAATGCAAGACGAAGCCGCCTAGTCGAATTCTGCACGAAACACGTGGTTTAACAATCATAAAAGAAGGTTTTATATGTGGAAGAGACCTGGAGATACTGAAAGGTGTCAGACTGATTGTAGTATGGTAAGACAGAGATTTAGAAATCAGGTTTTAAGCTGTAGGACATTTCCAGAGGCCGGTGTGAATTCTTACCATAATTTATTGGTTATAAGCTGCAGATTAAAACCGAAGATATTGCAAAAAGGTAGGATATTAAGGACATGAGACGTGGATATGTTGCAGGACCCAGAGGTTGTTGCCGGCCGCGGTGGCCGTGCGGTTCTAGGCGCTCCAGTCCGGAGCCGCGCTGTTGCTACGGTCGCAGGCTCGAATACTGCCTCGGGCATGGGTGTACGTGATGTCCTTAGGTTAGTTAGGTTTAAGTAGTTCTAAGTTCTAGGGGACTGATGACCACAGCAATTGAGTCCCATAGTGCTTAGAGCCATTTGAACCATTTGAACCAGAGGTTGTTGGGAGTTTCAGGCAACGTTGGGCTGAAACAGCAGGAAGGAATACAATAGAGGACGAATGGATAGCTCTCAGAGATGAAACTGGGAAGGACGCAGAAGATCACATACGTAAAAGAACATGGCCCAGCAGAAATCCCTGGATAGCACAGGAGATACTGAATTTAATGACGAATGGAAAAAACATAAAACTGCAACTAATGAAGCAGGCGAAAGGGAAAACAGACGTCTAAAAACTGAGACTGACAGAAAGTTCAAAATGGCTAAGTAGGAATGATTGGAGGACAAATGCAAGACTGTAGGAGCATGCATAACTAGGGGAAAGATAGAGCCCACCTATTTGAAAATTAATGACACCTATGGAGAAACGAGAGCTATAATACTGATAGAAGCATTTGACAAAGCTCATAAAAATCAGGTCCCTAAAGTAGACGATATTCCCTTAGAATTAGTGAGATGTTTGGGAGAGTCAGGCATGACAAATACATTAACCAGGCGAAACCCCCACAGATTTAAGGAAGAATCCAGTAATCCCAATTCTAAAGATGCCAATTGCTGACAGGTGTAAATACTACCGAACCGTTAATTTAATAAGTCATAGTTTCTAAATATTGAGATGAATTATTTGCAAAAGAATGGAAAAACTGGTAGGGGTCCACCTCAGGGAAGATACGTTTGGGTTCCCGAGAAATGTAAAGGCAAACTACGTTCGTAAGATTTATAGGTTTAGAGAAAACTTTTGACAGTGTTGACAGGCCTGCACTCTTTAAAATGGCGAAAATAGTAGGGACAAAATACAGAGAGCGCCTATGAGAAAGGACACGAGAAAGAAGCCACAGTGGCGAAAGGGGTGAGACAGATTTGTACCCTATGCTCAACGTTATTTAATCTGTGCATAGAGCAAACAGTAAAGGAAACCAAGGAGGAAATTGGAAAATGAACAAAAATTCAGGTAGAAGCAATAAAAACTTTGACGTTTGCGATGACATTGTAATTCTATCAAAGAGGGTAAAGAACTTGGAACAGCAGTTGAACGGAATGGATAGTGTCTTGGAAAGAGTTTATAAGATGATCATTAACGAAAGAAAAACGCAGGTAATGGAATGTAGTTTATATAAATCAGTCGGTGCTGCGAGTATCAGGTTGGGAAATGACAGACTAGGAGGAATAGATACTTTTTGCAGCTTGGGCAGTAAAATAACTGATGATGGCCGAAATAGGGAGTCTGCATTTTATATGCAGACTGTTAATAGCGGCGGAAGCATATCTGGTAAAGAGGAATTTGCTAACGTCTAATATAAATATAAGTGTTGGAAACTCTTTTCTGAAGGTTGTGTGGAGTGTAGCCTGAGATGCAATAAGAAGACATATGGATTCATACCAGTCTGCAGACAGGAATCTCCGTGAACTGATACACGATGTGTTTCAGGCGTAGCAAGAAATTCCCCAGAATGACTTTCGGAGGATTTTCGCTTCCATGTCAGAAAGAATGCAAGAGCGTATTCAAGCCTGTTGAGGGCACGCCATATACTGGAGTTGATGATAGACATAAGTTCCGAATGGAATGACAGTTTAATCACTTAATACCCATTATGTGATGAATATCTCAGCAAAGCCAAAGTTTCTTAGTTTTGATACTGTACCTATACATTTGTACATTATGCATATTTCTTTGTACTACTGTTCCATAATTTCAATGTTTTCAATGTTTTCTCGATACTTCGCTACAAACACGGTTCATTATTTCAATACCCGGGCAATGCCAGATTTGTCAGCTAGCAAGTTTTTAAATCAAAGAAAAATATTGTTAAAAATATAAATAAGTAAAGCAAATTGAAAAAAAATAAAACTAGTAACACTTCCACTATTAAACGATTACCATCATTTAAAGAAAAACTAAAGCTCTTTTCTAGAATTTTTTTGGTCTTTACGCATTATCTTGTACACACTTGCACTTGGAAAGTGGAATTTAGCAGACAGTCATGCACGGACGGGCTGATGTCCTTGCTTATCGTGATGTGGCTGGTCTGGGCTCCCCTTTCGTCAGGTTCTGTACATAGCACTCCAGGACGCGTCCCATCTATCATACCTACACAGGCAGCTCAGGGTCACTGTGACCGCAGCTCTATGACTTTCCATGAGAAGTCCTCCGTTGCAGCTGGCCAGAAGAACCTTGTTCCCAGAACTTTTCATGCGATGACCTCTTCGTGTTAGTGTTCCTTTGTTATTACGTCAACTCCGTAGCTGTTTCACCACTGCTTCGTCGTCCCACGCTTTTGTTCATCTTGCTGTGACCTGTTCTTACAAGGCTGTTGCCCGGGTTTCTATTATGGCAGCTCCAACTCTTCTTTCTTCCTAGTGGATTTCTAACTCCTTCAACGAAACTTTATTTGTTATTTCGTTAAATTTATTTCGCAGCGTTTCTTCTCTCATTTCATAGGGAATTGTGCACTGGAAGAAATTCCTGTCATTGTCTGCCACTGTTGCATCCCTGCACCATATGATCCGGTGCGACTTCACAGTCACACTCATATGCCTTCCATGAATTGCAAGGCGCCCGCATCTCGTGGTCGTGCGGTAGCGTTCTCGCTTCCCACGCCCGGGTTCCCGGGTTCGATTCCCGGCGGAGTCAGGGATTATCTCTGCCTCTTGATGGCTGGGTGTTGTGTGCTGTCCTTAGGTTAGTTATGTTTAAGTAGTTCTAAGTTCTAGGGGACTGATGACCATAGATGTTAAGTCCCATAGTGCTTAGAGCCATTTTGAACCATTTTTTTTTTTTTTTTTTGAATTGCAAGGCCTTTGGTTTATTATTTTCTGGTTTGGTTCGTGTCCAGTCAAGGCCTCAATGTGTCTCAAACCAAGCAAGTCGTTAACGTCTAGGAAGAAACTATGAACACGTCTTCTGTTGCTGTTGTTGTTGTTGTTGTTGTTATGTCCCGAGAATGCTACCATTCCTGCAGGAGCTGTGATTCAATTTCTTGTTTAGTTGTCACAGGACGCCCTAGGTTTTTCTTCGCACTTTGGACCTCTCCCTTCTTCAACCAGTATTCTGCACCTTTTTCCGAACTTAGCCACACCCCCAGGATAATCAGTAGAATCCTAGCCCGTATAGTCCTATATGCTCCCGTAAAACGAAATAATAATCACGTTTTGTTGCAAATGTTACAGGGCTTATACTAGTTTCACCAGTTGCAGTTGATGAACCCAAACGATAGTTCTGTAACCTGTAATAGCTACCAGCATGAGCTCGTAGTATGTTCTGATACTTTGTAATTGGAGTCCAAACCTATTGTGCCCCATATTCGCTTCTTTGTTCTTTATGTAAAGTTCTTTTTGGCAGACATGTTGGATGTAGGAGGAGAATTTTTATCTCTGGTCTAACAGCAACTCCAGATACCTGTTGAGTTCTTGTCTTTTATCTGTTCTTAACTTCGTTTTATTGTAGGATTTCTGCTTATTGACAGCTTCCTCTTAAGCACCAAGTAAACTGTCTTGTATGTGGTTATCCCCAGTTCATTCTCTGCACGCTATGCTTGCAGCCTTTGTATATTGAATGTGTTAGCAGTTGTCTTCTAATTTGCGTCTTGAATATCCCGCTACGCCTCAGTATTAGGTTGTCTGTGTAAGCAGTGCATCTTCTTGCTTCTCGCTTAGCTTCTAGTTCCCCCAGCAACGGCTCAAGGACAATGACAACGTTCTAAAAGACAGGAAAGCTAACAGTGCCTTATGGACATCCTTCGATTAATTCTTTCATAAAACGTTTTCTAGCTGGATCTTTTATCACAGCGGTAATCTGTTTGACAATTGTAGAGGGCTGTTGGACATCTGGCGTCCCTTCGTCGCGAGAATAAGGCAGGTCACTATAAATTATGAAACGCCCTCGTTAGTGCCCTCCTGGAAAATTTCAGTTCAGACTTCGTATCCATATTGTTACTAGTGGTGCAGATGCGAAAATAAAATTGGCAGAAATGCGACGCTGAGAACCATTCAAATTTGTTATCGTCTTTTCTTACCTTCCTATAATCCTGAAATTTTGTTAATTTGCTGTTATTGTGCTGTTACTCTTTTTTTTTTAATTGTGTCTCCAGAATTATTGCTAAACAGAATACTGACACATTAAAATGCTATGTTCATCTAAAGAACCTGTTGCAACTTTAGAGGTTGTCTTTGAAGATGGTTTGGTAGACGGACGTTGAGGCGTCGATCTGTGGAAAGCAGGGGAGGAGGGAGGGGGGGGGGGGGTGAAGGCACCAACTACCTTACTCACCTATATTTCGTTAGGCGAGAGAAGATCCCAACAGTCAGCAGTGCTATTGGGAGCTTTCAATCAAGAAGTGCAACAGGTTACCAAACAGCAACTGTAAACCATTGTTGACTATGCTTAGAATTGCAGCAACAGAGGCGTTGCCATAAAACCGTAAACAGAGCCAAGTTACGTGACTGGTGGTGAAGCAGCCTCACCAAGTCCATTTTAGCTGTTACAGGGCTGTTCTGACCGACGGTAATAAGGGGTGCCAAAATAACATTGGTCTACCTCAGGCAAATATAATAGTAACTCTAATGATCTCAGTAACAAAACGATTTATCAGAAACCATCGGCAGCACTATTTGATTGTTCGCTGACGATGATGATGTATATAGGAAAGTATCATCGTTGGACGATCATAAGGAAATGCAGGAACATAGTTCACACGAAACTTTTGAGTAAATTTAGACGATCTGTATTCGATGAAGTCTGTGTGACCACTATCCTGCTACCGTCGTTTATCTCGCGAAGAGAAAATGGTTCAAATGGCCCTGAGCACTATGGGACTTAACTTTTGGCCACACAGGATTAGCCGAGCGGTCTAAGGCGCTGCAGTCATGGACTGTGCGGCTGGTCCCGGCGGAGGTTCGAGTCCTCCCTCGGGCATGGGTGTGTGTGTGTTTGTCCTTAGGAAAATTTAGGATAAGTAGTGTGTAAGCTTAGGGACTGATGACCTTAGCAGTTAAGTCCCATAAGATTTCACACACATTTTTTGAACTTAACTTTTGAGGTCATCAGTCCCCTAGAACTTAGAACTACTTAAACCTAACTAACCTAAGGACATCACACACATTCATGCCCGAGGCAAGATTCGAACCTGCGACCGTAGCGGTCGCGCTGTTCCAGACTGTAGTGCCTATAACCGCTCGGCCACCCCGGCCGCCTCGCGAAGAGATGATGAGAATAAGGGAAGAGAGATTACAGCACGTGTAAATGCACGTAGATAATCATATTTCCTTCGCTCAATCCGCGAATGGAATAGAAGAGAAAACCAATAATACTGGACAGATGTCGACCCCTATTCAATAGTCTGGGAATTCTGAAATTGCCCTTACAGTATATATTTTCTTTAATGTCGTTTGTTGTTAGCAATATTAGCTTATTCCCAAGAGTTAGCAGCTTTCAATCAGTTAATACTAGGCAGAAATCAAATCTGCATGTGGAATGCACTTCCTTGACTCTTGTGCAGAAAGGAGTGCACTATTCTGCTGCATCCATTTTCAATAAGCTACCACAAGAACTCAAAAATCTTAGCAGTAGCCCAAACACTTTTAAGTCTAAACTGAAGAGTTTCCTCATGGCTCACTCCTCCTATTCTGTCGAGGAGCTCCTGGAAGAGCTGAAAAATTAAGCAAATTCCAGTGTTACATTGTTGATTTTCTTTATTTAAACTTACGAATTGTCGCCTTAATTTGTTTCTTATATTTCATTTTATCTGTTTCTACTTCTTCTTCTTCTTCTTCTGCTTTTACGGCCTCATTGGACCACTTCAGTCAATCATTTCTGGTCCTCTTCTTTGGTATTTTCCCCTTCCGAGTGGCCCAGTATCTCTTCATTCGTTCCGATGCTTTTCGTCGTTCCTTATCTGTAAATACCCTTTTCATTGTATGTCGTTTGTCAATTTTTGGCTTAAATCTTATTTCTGTGTCCCTCAACTTCTTTAAATTTGGCGTTTTGTTCTGCAAATCATCCAGAGTTATTTCCAGTTCTTCCATATCCTCTCTTATTTCCTTAAGCCATACTCCTTGTTGTTTCAAATTCCAGAGTTTCTCAATAATTTTCCTCGATAATCTGGTTTCTGGTGTCCTCAGAATGTGACCACAAAAAGAGATCCTTTTCTTTCGTATAGTATCAGTGATGGGCTCCAGTTCTCTGTATACCACTTCATTTGGAACTATCCGCCATTGCCCAGCTTTTTGATATTTCTTATTTATGCATGTTCTAGCAATTCTTCTCTCTACTTTTAAAATTTTGTCAATTCTGTTTTTCTGGGTGACTTTAAAAACAGTTTCACTTCCGTATGTAACCTCTGGTTGAACCACCGTCTTGTAATGTTTTAATTTTGTTTTAATTGATAGACATTTTTTATTGTACGTAGACCATGTTAGTTTTTGAGCTTTTATCATTTTATTAGTTCTTGCTCGCCATGCAGGTTTCTCGTCCAATTTATGTGTTATAATTTCACCTAGGTATTTAAATTGTTTCACTATTTTAATTTCCCTATTGTTCACTGTGATGTGATCTATTACAAGTGGATCCGTTACCACTATTTCAGTCTTTTCAAATGATATCTGGAGTCCTAATTTTTGTGCTATATTTTGTAAGCTTGTTATTTGTTTCGTGGCTTCCTGAATATTATTAGCTAGTAATGCTAGGTCATCAGCAAATCCCAAGCAATTTAGGTTTATTTTATCTTTCTTAGTTCCAATTTTAATATTCATAGGATTTTCCTTGTTCCATTCTCTCCTCACATATTTAAGAGCACAATTGAATAGCAAATCTGTTTCTACTATCGTGTTATAATTTCATGTATTGACTCGTTCCATGACCATGGAGACTTCTCCTTAAATTGGTCCCACGGAACAATAAATAAATAAATAAAAATAAAAAATAAATATATTATCCACCTGCATTATACGGGGGCGTGCGTAACATTTCTGTAGATGTAGATGCAAATTTCTGGTGGCAGCGATGATACGGGACACTATTATGTTTCAGGTACGGTCGTCGTGTGGCTGGCGCTGGGCGCAGCGGTGCACGCGCAACAGGCGCGGCCCGTATACCGACCACCACCTCAGCAGGGCCAACAGGCAAAGCTGCGTCCCCTGCCTGGACAGCTGCGCTATCAGTCTCTGCAGTCCTCGCCGCAGATACATACGGAACCAGCGCAGCTACATACCCAACTTCCGCAGCACCCTCGGGTGCCTCAGTCTCGCCCACAGCTCATACGGCAGGCTACAGGGTCGGTCAAGTACGATTCTCTGCTGGCCAGCTCACAGCCACTGCGCCAGGTGGCATTGCCGCCCAAGTACGACGGATTTCTGTCGACGGGGCAACTGTTGCATCAGCCCGCCGTGTCGGCCAAATACAACCCTCTGCTGGCCTCGCCCCAGTCGCTGCGACAGCCAGCCGGCCCACTCAAGTACGACTCGCAGTATGCGCCGGCACAGTTGCTGCAACAAAGTGTCGTGTCTCCCAAGTACGAAATAGCGTCCGACGACCATTTCCCCGGAGGCTTCCAGCGGTACCAGTATGCGTCGAGGCCCGTCGATGTGGGTTACACGCCTAGCTTCGCTAGGAAGACACCTTACTACAGACAACATTACTCGCCCTCGGGCGAGTACTACCAGAAGCCGCACTACAGTTATGCTCCAGACCAGGAAATGCTCGAAGTGCAAAAGGAGGTTCTGGAGCTGGTCGAGCCCCTTCATAAGGAGGACGGGATGTTCCCGCAGAAGAACCGCAGCTCCATGTACGCGCTTCTGGTGCCTCTCATGCTGCTAGGCATCAGCATTCCTGCGATCGGCTTCATGTACACCTATCTCAACCGGCGTCGCAGCTTCGGTCGATCCTACACCGACGCCGATGCCTGCTCGTTGCTGCCCAGCGATGAAATCCTCGACTGTTACATGAAAATATTCCAGCGCAGCCTCGAGTGTTTCCACAAAAAATGCGAATGATAATATGCGCAGATCTCGCCTAAAAAGGACAATTTACATACGAATTTCATAATCGTGGATTTGTTACCATCGGCACTCACTAAAACATCCTCGTTGAAAAAGAAGGCTCTGTCCAATCTTGAGCATCAGGTTTCTTCGACCTAGTCTGTTAGGACAACAAATGCTGTTTACCAGCTGTCTGGAGAGATATGAGGAAGTAGGCAGAACGTAACAGCAAAACTGAGTGACAAACAATGAAAGCATCTCTCGAGAAAGCTCAACCGACAACAGTGACAGTTCCTGGCCATCTGCCACACAGCCCAATTCCTGAGAGCTGCTCTCACTTATCAGTACCACCAATATTTGAAGATAATATGAGTTATAAATATTTTTTTCTGTTTCACATTAAGGTTCATCGTTCCTACAGCCAGGGGCAACGAGAATCTTGCACTGAAACTAGCTTAGAGTACTGAATCCCTCCGTTCCTTTAAAGATATTATCGATCACAGCTGGTAGCCCCCAGGAACAATGTCTGTTGGACAACTCATATTTGTGACTTCTGAGAATCCCAGCAAACACTTTCATTGCTTCGACGTGAAGTTAGTTTAACTTAATTCTTAACAATTCTTCCACTGGACACCGGTTTTGTAGAGATGGTAAACAATTACTCATTTTGCTAAAGCCTGTAATGTCTGGTACATCTTGTCATATTCAAGAGGAGCAGCAGTAGCAATCATATTGGACTTCATTTGACTAAAAGAAATCTAATGATGCTGTGGTGACTTCCCTCATGAGGATATCTGGAACCCGTCCTGACAGACTCGGCGCGATTTCCTGACTTAAGAGTAGAGGGAAAAACACTCGAAAGACTGAAACCCTTCTTGATTTGGACGTCATCTTCTTATCTGTATTTCATACAATCACTGCTTATTTATTTATTTGTATTAGTATATTGTACCTAAATTTACTTTATTTGTGTGATATGAAAATACAAATATTTATGATAGAACAGAATACGCTGCCTATTATCGTCGATGATGTTGACTTGGTCGTATGAAACACGCTGTGCTAAACATGTGCCAACATGTGGAGATCATTAATAAAATTTGTAATTACGACTATAAATGCAACTTGCTTGTTGTTCTGAAATATGTAATTCATATGGCTAAGTTATAAACGTTGTTTTGTCTCACACATGTGCAAAATAACATTATTGATGTTCCAAACACCTCAGTTGTTAAAAGAATGTCGACTATGATTATTTGAAATTTCCTTGGCTGCATGCTGGCGTCAGTTGCGCAACACGAAGAACCAGCAGCGACCTAAATCATGTGAAACAACACAGATTTAGAAAGTTTTCATTGCCAAGAGAAGGAGGCGACGATGACAGTATTCGTGTTTTTACAGTAAACAACGTCATAAAATGCAACATAGCCACTGTATTCTCATTGGGAATGACTGGGGTTCGAAGTGGTGGAGGCTGTCGAGATTTAGGTAATCCGAGATTGTAAGGTGTAACGTTAGGTACTGATGACCTTAGCAGTTAGGTCCCATAAGTTTTCACACACATCTGAACATTTGAGAGGCAGGCTGTCACATTTGTTACCGGTAAGTTCGATCAACACGCGAATCGTACGGAGATGCTTCGTGAACTCAAATGGGAATCCCTGGAGTGAAGACTACGTTCTTTCCGAGAAACAGTGTTGAGAAAAATTAAAGAACCGGCATCTGAAGGTGAATGCAGAATGCTTCTGCTGTCGCCAACGTACATATCGCGTCAGGACCAAGAAGATAAGATAAAAGAAATTAGGGCTCGCACGAAGGCATATAGACAGTCCTTTTTCCCTCGTTCTATTTGTAAGTGGAACAGGACAGGAAATGACTAATAGCGATACAAGGTACATTCCGTCACGCACCGTATGGTGGCTTGCGAGACATGTATGTGTATACACTGCCGGAAAAAAATAAGTACACCTGGAAAGATGACGTTGATGTTGATCCGATGACAGCATATGCCACCTGGGGGATAGTAGATGTACTGATAATGATTTCAACGTCATTCGCCAACAGATACCACAGTAATATAGCTACCAGAGAGCCATCTGTGTCTACCCTTTAATAGGGAATGTTCACAGCCAGAAAGGGAAACGTGTGAGACAAGCAGGCAACCACACCACTAAGAATACATTAGTGCTTCCTGCAGCAAACGGAGCGTCTTTGAAAGGGGTCAGATTGTCGCCTTCGAGTGGCAGGATGGAACTGCTACACAAGTTGGACCTACTGTGTCAGTTGAGCAACGATGCTGGTATCAGTAGTCACGTGATCATTCTCACACCTGGAGACGAGGTTATGGACGCCCATGTAGCATAGACGTCCTCCAGGATCGTCGTATTGTAAGGATAGCAGTGGCAGATCGTACAGCTACCATAGCACGGTTAAGAGGCCTTGTGAGCCCAGACGTGCCGACAAGAACTGTTGCGAACCGTTTGTTAGTGTGGGACTACGGGCACGCACACCTCTATCCCGTCTTCCACTCACGCCGCAGCATCCACTTGCACGACTCGATTGGTGTCACCAGCGAATCACTTGGAAGATGGAATGGCGCGCTGTGGTCTTCAGCAATGAAAGCAGATTTTGGACACACGCAATTGACAGTCCTTTGCGCGTACGACGCAGACCTGGTGAGCGTTGTCTCATTGAGTTCGTCCAAGACATGCTGACCCCACCCCAGGCCTTAAGCCGTCGGCACACGGACCGTGCATCCGAACGTTGAGCGTGCCGAGTTTCTGACGTCTTCGCGTGGAATAGCACGTTGGAGTCTTCCCGAACGTGCATAGAAATATCTGGCATGTCAGATATTCTGAGCGTGCGTCTGAGCGTTGACCAATGAGATAGCAGAATGCCACCTATGTCACACGCACGCCATCTTTCTACACTATAGAGTTGTGAGGCGCCATATTGGCATTCATTTCAAGCCTGTATGTATATATGCCGTTTCTGAGCACCAGCAAATTGAGAATCACTGGGAAACCCGTTGTTAACTGTGTGATTCCTTCCAATAAAATAATGAGAAACATCATATTCGTGGCAAAATAATTATTGTAACTTGCGTATTATGAGAGTAGACTATTTGAAGGCAGCGACACACTGAAGATCCACCCAAAACGCATTGTTCATGGTACAATTTGTTATAATTAAATTTCAATTAGTAACATATCTACGATTAAGGTTTTCAGCAAGGTGTAACATACTATGATTAAATGAAAGACGGGCGTTGTTGGCCTAGCGTAATAAGTAGAATCGCCGTCTTCTAGAAAGTTGTCTGTCGGAGCGGTGGTTCGCGTCTTAACACTTCCAATTTCTTTCCTAACATTCGCGTTTTTATTAGGTTCTGATACTTTATTATTAGTTTAATGTAAGTATATACTATAATATTTGATGTTATGTAAATATAAGTTCACCTTTTTCTGAGGAGTGACTTTGTTCGATTGGCTTAATCTACTAGATAGCTTGCGCTACTTGTATAAAGATATTTTGCTCCTTTTTCTTTTACGCTTCGTAATTCACATGTTGCAAAGATTCTGCTGCTGGGTAGGAATAGTGATCAAGTAAGACTGACATTGGGGTTTTACTAAAATGTGGGAGTGATGAAATAATAAACATTATTTATTATTCTTATGCGGAGAAGTATTCCAAATTTGTACCGCACTGTTTGTAATGGGACTTTTATAAGCCTGTGTCCTTATTGACTGGACATGGTAGTTTCCTTTTCGTGGACGATGGAGGAAATGTGCGTTTTAATAGAGCTAACGTGGGAATTTTACGCTGGCCCGTTGAGTAAACAGTGTGGTTTACGAACTAGGAACATCCCTCAACTGCCGCTGGAGTGCGCTGCGATCGCGTTTACCACGTTGGTGCTAACGTACCGTACGCACAAGTCGCATCTTTCCTGAGTGTTCAGCTGCACGTTGAACTTGGCACGCTCAACGTTAACGTTCGACAGCACGGTCCGTGTGCCGACGGCTTTACAGTCAGCGCTTGTACTGGCGCCCGCGGAGGTACACCATGTAATAGTATAGGTGTTTCAGCACGGGTCGATACCTGATACCTTAGAACTCCTTGTGCTACTGATCTGTACTCCATATGCACTGTTGTAGCAATAAATATTTAGTGAACTGGAAACCTCTAAAAGGGTGGACTAATTTTTTTCCGGCAATACAGATAGGTAGACAGATAGTTTACTTACAAAGTATCAAGAACCATTATTAAGAGAGGAATCTGGGAATATACTACAGCCTCTATGTATTGATCCCTTAGAATGCGCACGGACAAGATTAGGCTATTGACAGTTCGCACAGACACACATAAAATGGCATTCTTCCTGCGCTCCATGTGCAAATGTAACAGGGTGAAACCCTAATGTGCGACAGACCGGGAAATACGCTCTATCATGCGCTCAACAGAATTTAACAAAGTATAGCTGTAGACGTACAGCAAAAATAGCATGATTTATCCAGCGACATCCTAAATGATCACCTCTAGTATCTGCCGCAAAACAGCAGTCACTACTGGAGCATCAGTGTCGTGTGTGAGCACCACTGTACGAAAAATTGAACGGAATGCGTCCAAAAAGAATTCATTTGCCACGCTGCCTGCCAGCGACGATTTTCACGAGCCCATAGCTGTCCGATACACTTAGATTTCTGGACAATGTAGGGCGACATAAAGCCACGCGTGCCTGCAGTTCAGCCCGCCGCATACGGAGTCACACCAAAGCACACACGTTATATGGCTGCAACGATGAGCACGCTGTGGACATAGCAGCACGGTGTTACTGACAGTAATCTCTATATCATATGAGTGTAGAACTCATGTCTGAGCAAAGAACTTCCGAGTGCTAGCGTGCTCTTGGCTTCTGCACAGTTAGTCTTACTGTCTTCTTTTCTTTCTTGTCTCTTTGTCCTGCATCAGCGCAGGGTCGGCATGATTATGAAAGGGTTTGCCATGATCAATTTAAGGGGTGGCCGGATGCTCTCAGTGGCGTTATTCAAGCGGAAGTGAGCGAAAGTTTCCCTAACAACAAATAACCCCGAGCAAATAGGGAGCGTTATGACAGATACATGGATTAGTGAGCACAAGGTTGTTGTTTTGAGACTGAATACCATAATACCCATACCTATCAATAAACAAACGCAAAATATGTCTATTTAAAAACAGCAGGTAAAAATTCACTTGACGCCTTCCTACGAGACAGCCTCCATTCCTTCTGAACTGACAATGAATTATGAAAGTGTAGACCAGATCCGGCTTAGATTTGGAGGAATAGTATCAACAGCGAAGAACAGATTTATACAAATAAAGTAATAACAGACTGAACTGACCCTCAGTGGTATACAAAACAGGTCAGAGCACTGTTGCGGAAGCAACGTCTTTGCCAAGTTTAAAAGAACGCAGAATACCCATGATTGTCGAATTTTTACAGAAGTTCGAAATTTAGCACGAACTTCAATGCGAGTGCTTTTGATAGTTTCCACAACGAAAATCTGTCTCGAAGTCTGTCAGAAAATTAAAAGAGATTCTGGTCGTATGTAAAGTACACCAGCGGCAATACACCATCAATACCCTTACTGCGCGCTAGCGTAGGTAATGTTACCGATGACAGTGCCATTCAAGCGGAGTTACTAAACACAGTTTTCAAAAATTTATTTACCAAAGAAGACGAATTAAATATTCCAGAATTAGAATCAAGAATTGCTGCCTACATGAGTAACTCAGAAGTAGATACTGTATCATCCGTGTAGCAAAGCAGCTTAACTCACTTAATAAAGGCAAGTCCTGTGGTCCAAACTATATACTAGTTAGATTCGTTTCACAGTATGCTGATATAATAGCACCATATTTAACAATCATGTACAACCGTTCGCTCGACAAAAGATCCGTACCTAAAGACTGATAAGTTGCACTGGACACCAATACTTGAAAATGGAAGTAGGAGTATTCCAATGAATTATAGACCCATACAAGTAACATCGATTTGCAGTAGGATTTTGGAACATGTACTGTGTTTGAACATTATGAATTGCACGAAGAAAACTGTCAATTGACAGAGAGTCAGGATGGATTCAAAAAATATTGTTCTTGTGAAACCCAGCTAGTTCTATATTCTCACGAAGTAATGAGTACTGTCCACAGAGGATCTCAAATTGACTCCATATTTCTGATATTTCCAGAAGGTTTTTCATACTGCTCCTCTCAAGCGTCTTATAATATAGTTGTGTGCCTTTGGCGTATCGTCTCAGGTTTGTGATTGAATTAGTGATTTACTGTCGGAAAGATCACAGTGACTAGTAACTGACGGAAAGTCATCGAGTAAAACAGCAGGTATCTGGTGTTCCTCAGGAAAGTGTTATAGGCACTCTGCTGTTTCTAATCTATATAAACGACTTAGGAGACAATCCGAGCAGTCATCTTAGATTGTTTGCAAATGATGCTCTCATTTACCGTCTAGTAGAATCATCAGAAGATTCAAAACTAATTGCAAAATGATTTAGACAAGATATTTGTTTGGTGCAAAGAATGACACTTGACCCTAAATATAGAAGAAATCTGTTCAATTTCGGTAACATGATAAATCACGCAAATCTAAAGGCTGTCAATTTAACTAAATACTTAAGAACTACAATTACGGCAACGGCCTTGCCGCAGTGGATACAGCGATTCCAGTGAGTTCACCGAAGTTAAGCGCTGTTGGGCGTGGCCGACACTTGGATGGGTGACCATCCAGCCGTCATGCGCTGTGGCCATTTTTCGGGGTGCTCTCAGCCTCGTGATGCCAATTGAGGAGCTACTCGACCGAATAGTAGCGAATTCGGTCAAGAATACCATCATAACGACTGGGAGAGGAGTGTGCTGACCCCACACCCCTCCTATCCCCATCCTCCTCTGAGGATGACACGGCGGTCGGATGGTCCCGGTAGGCCACTCGTGGCCTGAAGACGGAGTGCTTTTAAGAATTACAATTACAAAGTAAACTGGAACAATCACATGGATAATGTTGTGGGGAAATCATACCAAAGATTGCATTTTATTGGTAGAACACTTAAAAGATGCAACAGGCCTACTAAAGAGACTGTCAATACTATGCTTCTCCGTCCTCTGCTAGAGTACTGCTGCGCAGTATGGGACCTTTACCAGATTGTGTTGACGGACGACATCGAAACAGTTCAAATGACAGCTTGTTTTGTACTATCGTGAATTAGGGAAGCGAGCCTCACGGATTTGATACACTAGTTGAGATGGCAATCAGTAAAACAAAGGCGTTTTTCATTGCAGTGAGACCTTTACACTAAATTTCAGTCTCCAACGCTCTCCTCAGAATGCGAAAATATTTTTTTTGACACCCACTTATATAGGGCGAAATGATCATTGTAATAAAATAAGGTAAATCAGAGCCCATACTGAAAGTTTTAAGTGATCATTTTTCCCACGCGCTAATAGAGTGTGAAACAGTAGAGAAATAGTGTGAAAATGGCTTGATGAACTCTCTACCGGATTCTTAAGTGTGATTTGCAGAGTAGTCATGTAAATATAGGAATGTTTGTGAATGGTGTAACTGAGGCGGGACTTGAGTACCAGCCCAGTGTTCACCTAGCGGTATGTGGCAGACCACCTAAAAACCACATCCAGGCTGGTCGGCACACCAACCTTCGTCGTTAACCCGCCGGGCGTTTTCGATCTGGGGCCCTGTCACATTCTGTCCCAGAAGCGGCACTTTAATACGCATGGCTATCCTTTTTTTCTTCTTAAGAAACCTTCCTGGCACCAAAAGGGAGGGGTACGGAAAAAGTAGCCAGGGATAGTAACCTCAAGCTTGGTATCCATGCCCCATGTAGGGAACATGAAGTAGAGGTAGAAAGAACAACAATTACTTATTTATTTATTTCCTTTTTTGTTGTATTGTTTCTTTAATTATTGTTAATGCCAGGAAACCAGCATCGTGAGGTGGAGGGAGTGTCAAGTCGCCAGACGCAGCGACACTATTGACGCATAGTTTTTCGGAGGAAACTGGAGAAAGATTGTCTGTATTTGGGATTGTCGACCACTGCACAACGGCGTTCATTGAGGAAGTGCCGAAAATCAAAGATATTTTCCTCACTGTCAGCAAACAAGTAGTGAACTGTGTCCACAATTCAGCTTCACAGAGTTTGTCTTCACGTATGGAAAGAATCTCAAGTCCAGAAAGAGAAGCAGGTGAGGAGGTATCTGATGAGGAATCGTATGGGTAATTAGGGCCAGCATCTGTCGCTCCAAGAACCAGACCCCTGTCACTAATGCGCTCACCGGTTGGTGCTCGTCCATGTCCAAAACATCGCATGTGACACATGACAGGTTGTCTGCAAGGTGAATCCGGTTGAGGTATGACCAGCATACTTGCTTCCCATTGACCGTAATCTACCATGCAGATTGGACATCATTATCAAAACAATGAGTGCACACCAATCCCCAGACGGCATGCCAGTTGACGTGGGGTACTTACCCTCAACCAGATTCGGTGACTCTGTTTTGCTGGAGAAAGCCCTAGATCGCCTTCGTGGATGTCAAGCGTGTTGGCAGTATCGCACTATGGAAGCAGCTCAGTTCAACAAAAAATTGATGGAAGCAAAAGAAGGGTGGAGGAACATCCAAAAGCTGGATAGCTGCTGAGAGTGAGTGTGGTGCAAGGGCCTCCAATAACAGGCTAGTACGGCACGTGGGACAATGGCGCCACAGCGCCAATTGAGAGGTGATGAAAAGGGGTATCGCTGTATCAGGGACATGATACAGACCTAAACTGCACCTGCACTGCGGGAGGGTGAGGGTCTTGTACCTTATATTGAACTGCAAGCCGTGAGAAACAGGTGAACCCAATGCCACTAGTGTGTGGTAGGCCATGGATGGCGAAATACGAAGTGTCTGCGCCACGTGGGGTATGAGTGATGCCAAATATACATTTACATATTGTGTCCACTGCAGAAGATCGAGGGCTTGAAAACGGTGATAGAAGAGCCCAGCTCCTAGTTGGGACAGTAGGTGTTGGCAGCTTAGGGCAATTGTGTGCCACCGGCCACTAGCGAAACCTGGTCCTAAGCATCAGATAGTAGCAGCTACACGCAATGGAGCAGCGCTGTCTGCAGGAAGCCCCGTACCTATAACTATGGCGCTCGATTTTCGGATGTTAAGTCAGCTACCAGAAGCGTCGTCGTAGGGAGTAACCCATGCCAGTGACTCCTTGATGGCTCTGAGCACTATGGGACTTAACATCTGTGGTCATCAGTCCCCTAGAACTTAGAACTACTTAAACCTAACTAACCTAAGGTCATCACACACATCCATGCCCGAGGCAGGATTCGAACCTGCGACCGTAGCAGTCGCGCGGTTCCGGACTGAGCGCCTTAACCGCGAGACCACCGCGGCCGGCCCTCCTTGATCTCAGCACCGCTATGAAGAACGATTAGGAGATCGTCCGTCTAAGCAGTGCATCTGAATACATGGCCACCGAAAAATGGCTCTGAGCACTATGGGACTTAACATCTATGGTCATTAGTCCCCTAGAACTTAGAACTACTTAAACCTAACTAACCTAAGGACAGCACACAACACCCAGCCATCACGAGGCAGAGAAAATCCCTGACCCCGCCGGGAATCGAACCCGGGAACCCGGGCGTGGGAAGCGAGAACGCTACCGCACGACCACGAGATGCGGGCATGGCCACCGAGAGACATCACAGACAGGCATTGACTAAGGCTCTAGAACAACAGTTTCCTTGACAAAAGCATACAATATTGTAGAAAGCAGGCAGCCTTGATGCTCCGAATGGCGTATCAAGATGGGAGGAGGGAGATGGCCATTGTAGAGTACATGGGACATAGCTCCACGAAGGAGGTGTATTAAAACGTCGATGATAGTGTCAGGATATCCCATATTGTGGAGCACCCCTTCCAGTATATGGGATCAGCCCGATCGAACACCTGGTTGAAGTCACAGGTTGCCAAAATTCCAGACACATGACAAGAGTGTGCAAGAGCAATTATGTCTCCATAACGACAGAGAGCAGTGCAGATGTTACTGGCAGCTCTCAAAGAAGTTTTATCACCGTAAACCACATAATGGGTCATCTGCTTAAGCCGTGCAGCCAACAACTGGGTAAAGATATTTGTCTCGCTGTTGAGCAACGTCAAGGCGCGGTAATCGCACATCTGAGAGGTACCCTGAGACTTGCGGATGGGAATGAGGAGGCTGTCGAGGAAACCATCTTGGATCTGTAGGAGAGGTGACATAATGTCCAGGCAAATTTTCGTCCACATTGGCTCCAATAGGGGACAAAATATCCGATAACACTCCTGTGGGATGGCGTCAGGGACAGGCGACATGTTCGTAGAACTCACCTGGATAGCAGCATCGATTTTGTCCTCCATGACGATAGCAAGCATATCCATTGTTGCACCTCCGGGAACCAAGCCGAAGGAGAGTCAGGAGACTGCCGTAATGTTGGCAGGGTGGTGATGTTGTGCAGAGTGCACCATAACATAATATGCATGCAGGGCAGACCATATATCATGCTGGGCATTTACGCGCCAGCCATCATCAGCAGTAAGAACGCTAATCAAAGTCCTCTGATGGTGGCGCTGTTCTGTTATCACATGATACATAGATGAATGCTACTGCACCCACTTGTCATGTGTGTGCACCCTGACCATAGCTTCTTCAAGATGATGGTGAGAGAGGCATGTGAGCTGTGCCTTGGCATGATTCACCACCTCATTGTACATTCCCAGAGAAAGTTGAATAGAAACCCTGGATTCGTCGCTGCCACTCCACAACCTCCCTTCTGTAGCCAATCAAGGTCTTGCAGAGGCAGGTTTTGTGCAGAGCTCCCACCATAACAGGGCAGACTGGTATGCGTCACAGTGTCTACGACAAGCTGCCCACGTGGTCTCAATGAGCTGCTGGCAACCGGGTGAAGTAAGATGGATCACGTTCAGCTTCCATGATCCCTGGCCGAGCCACACCCTTTGGCGACAGAGATTGATGACACAGATATATGCATCATGGTCAGAAAATGCAGTGGGCCAAACAGCAGGAGATATACACTCGATCGAGGCAGCTGGAGGAATGGCTAGTGAAATACATACACCCCAGACAATCTTCATGAACATGCTCCCAAGAAACCATCAGGTTGTGGTGCTGGAGAATTGCCACTAGCACTTTGCATTAAGAGTGACGTGGCTGTCTTTGGGCGCCTGGGTGGAGCTGAAATTGCCTCCCGTGATCAGTGTATCCTGCCGACCCAGGATGAGACATATAGGCATGACTGAATTGGAGAAGGAAGTGGAATGTTCACGGTGGCGACCCGATTCAGATGGCGCAAGACCTTGATGATCCTGATGCCACTAAACATGAGAGCCATACCTCTGGCATCATGGAGATAGGCAACTGTATCAGCGAGAATTCCATCACATTAGAGGATCGCCACCCCAGTACAAAAGGTTTCAACATGCACATCCTGAAGGAGGACAACGTCAACATCCGCAGCATACAGCATTTCATGGAGTAATGCTAATTTGTGGCATACGCAAATGGTACTGACATTGGCCATGACTATGCGATAAGTTTGAAAAGCTGTCACAGCCAGGAGGATAGGCAGTTCAAACACAGGGGAAGCTCAGGAACCTCCCTGTTAAACCCTGTGGAAGGGCACACCATTGTGATGGAGAGGGAGCTGAGCCCACCAATGGGGATCTATCGCTCTATACACCTCCAAAACGTCCATCCTCAGCATCGACGTCATCTGCACAGGAGACAGACATCTGACCAGGCTGGTTCAGTGGTACAGGTAGCCGTCAGACACGCAAAGGGAGGCAACAAAATCAGACACAGGTGGGGGAAGGTCGGTGTCTGTAAGTGGATAGTGATTGGAGATGGATGCAGGGAAAGACGTCGCGTCGTCAGGTACCAGGGTGTCAGAGAACAGCGCAACATCAGTAGGACAGTCGTCATCCTTAGCACACGCCTGATGGTATCAATCCTCAGAAGATGTATGACATTGTCTCTTCCCTTTCATCGGCGACCATTACTTCCTAACATCTCGTTCCATGTCGAATGGCGGGCGGCTGTCTTCTGCCAGAAGGCAGGAAAGTGGAAGCTGGTATGGCTCCACGATCAACAACCAGACCTGGACAGATGGCTTGTGTCTGCTGACAGTCATCGTCCGTTGGTACTGCCTCTGGTGGCAGTGTAGGAGAGACAGGCAAAACATCCATCATATTGTCGAGAGGAGTCGACCCCATTGCCAACTGATTCAGAGGGGAACGGGAGGGGGGGAGCAGGCAGCCCCGCCATGGGTGCATAAGATAGAAGCAAAACAGTGGGCGCCCTAAGGAGGGCGACGTCCCTAATGGGCGTCTGTACCAGTCTACATCGGAGACATTCAGAGTGGACATGGCCTTCCTGGCCACAGCCTGAACAAATGGGCAGCTGGCCATCGTATGTGACAACAGCCCTGCATCCAGCAGCTAACAAGCAGGAAGGCATGTGTTTCCTCACAAACTAGACATATATTTTAAATAAGAGCATACTTGCTTATTTTTCCAATAATACTAAACATAATATTCTTGAAATCAGCAATTCAACTTAAATAAATACGCCTAAATCTAGCACCTATATGCTTGTAATAACATAACAACAATTATGTTATAATCAATGAAATAATGGACATAAAAAACGCCATGTTGCTTCAGTAGAGGGGCAGTATTCTTTCTGGCTCAAATCGCTGACTAATGATCTGTCAGCACTTTTTGGCTTGTGTCATATTACAGCTTTGCATATTGAAGGTCACTATGGACACATGGCGAGGTCACCCAGGGGTGAGGAAGAGTGAGGAGGAGGAGGCGAGAGGAACGTCGTTGAACGAGAATCGAACTCTTTCCCACTCCTTTTTTGATCTCATCAGTAGGAATCAGTCGAGTTTTGTGCTCTATGGCGAGAAGACTCTTTGATCAATTGTTTATTGTTGTAACAAACTGTTGCAATTTCGCGATGCCAGTATCACACTGATGCAAGGCCAGTGTCGTCGATGTCTCGCTGATGCACCACTCCCACGCAATTTTGCGAACACATCGAGACAAGGTGCTGGGAATATATGTACTGTACCACGATTGCGACATTTCCCCAGCCTTGCCGCACATAAATGTTGCAATTTTTCTATAAGCATAGTGATGTGCAGCACTCCTTCAAGGTTATGTGTTGACTAATAATTGAGACTAATGCTCGTATGGGTATGTAAGACCCTTGAATGTGATCTTACAAGTTTCATTGTGTTGATACAACAAGTGTAGTCACCTTAAAGTAGGAAAATGTAAAACCGAAGGAGTGATACTTATGGATAAATGGAATTTATTTTTCAAAGATCAGATAGCTAAAGATTGTTTTTCTGTGAACAGATCCATAAGGTACCGTGAAAATTACGATGATGCTCACAACGTTATGACAGGACTATAGATGATCATAGAATCTCATACAAGAGTGAAGATCTTTCTGGGTGTTACGATCACCTAACAAACCGCCTCACTAAATTTTATGTTTATTTAAGACGTGATGACCTAGATGTAATCTTTCTGAAACAGACGTACGTCTTTTCCACCTCTCTAATCGTCTAGCACCAGCAAAGATCAGCTCACGGTTCAATCCTCTTGGCAGAATGCTGACATGCCAAAGACACCATTTCAACACAGTTAAGAAGGTACAAACACGAGTTAACCTGCAGAAGAAATTGGCATGTAGTACATGGGGCGTAAATACATCAGTTCTCTGCTGAATATCCTTTGCAGTGGTATACTCTACAGCAGAATATTGCGCACCAGTTTGGCTCTGCAAAGCTCATATGAAGAAAGTTGACGCCCATTTGAATGTAGCTATGAGAACCATTAGTGGCATTGTCAAATGTACACCTAAATACTGACATCAATACTATTGGGCACCTGCCCAGCTACACCGAGCGAGATGGCGCAGTGGTTAGACACTGGACTCGCATTCGGGAGGACGACGGTTAAATCCCGCATCCGGCCATCCTGATTTATAGTTTTTCCGTGATTTCCCTAAATCGCTCCAGGCAAATGCCAGGATGCTTCCTTTGAAAGGGCACGGCCGACTTCCTTCCCTGTCCTTCCCAAATCCGATGAGACCGATGACCTCGATGTCTGGTTTCCGTGCCCAAAGATCCCAACCCATCTGCCCAGCATATCTTGGCTGAAAGGTGGTTGTCTACAACCTTTGTCAGTAATGTTGTAAATTGAGTCTATTCCTTTTCATGAAGTTTTACTCTCCGCTGACTCGTAAACGCCTCGAATCCAGAAACCAGTATATGAAGGAGTTCAAATGCTGTTCACTGGATTCAACCGCGACTCTGAATGGAAAAGCGAGTGGAAAGCCACGAAAATCCGGTATCACGAACTTATTAACAACCCAATTGTTAAAGTCCCACGCCTTCATCATCTCAGGGAGGTGCGGGTACAGCTCAACAGATTCCTGACTGGAGAAGGTATGTGCAAATACAAAACGCACAAATGGGGCATTTCCACTGACAGGACATGTGACTGTGATAATATTCAGAAAGTGAGCCGCACTGTAAATGAATGCATTAACAGAATTTTTCCTGGTGGTATCAAGAATGTACATGAAACATCTGACGAGGCGTTCAACTGGACTGAATCTTCTGACATTCAAGTATAGTCTGGACCGCTGAATGTCTATAGTATAAGTGGTTGCAAACATGTATTTTTAGGTGCATTTGTAAAACAGTTCTGTTGTGGTAATTAAAGTGTTTTGGTAGAAAGGCAGTTAATATTGTTGTGTGGACAGGCAGAAGGGTGCTTCGAAAGCGTTAGACACAGTTGTTAGGCCAGTTCTGGCATTTGTCATCTCTGTCTGCAGTTGCACAAGAGGAAAAGATTCTACGGATTAGACGGCTGCGTTTGCAGTAGAAGACTGAAGAAGAGGGAGGAAATCAGCAGAAATATTCTCCTCCTTCCCACAGCTCGCATCCCACCTGAAGGAAAACGAACAGCTGGTGAGCACCTTGCCCTTGCCAACTGTCGCTGTTTCATCTACTACCGAATTCAACAGTAAAAGAAGCATTACTGTGCGATTCAAATTCTACAGGGTGAAAAAAGTACAATCGTAAGAGATATGATTCATCAAAATGGTGAAAACTAAAGTAGTGTTGTTATATAAAGGGCGATCAAAAAGTTACCGTTCGAAGGCCATACTGTCCAGAATCAGTATGCAAATTAGACAAAATCGCCGTGAGCACTGAGGCAATCACCCCACCGACACACCAGGTTGAAGATACAAATTTGGTAAAACACCGTGTCCTGCTGTGTGAAGGAGTCTGTGACTGCCTGCTGTACATCCTCGTCCGACAGGAATCGTCGACAGAAGGCGCGATAATCACTTGGAGAGAGTCAGGACTATAGGGCGACCGCTCACATGCCAACCACTTGAGTTGGTGTAACTTCTGCTGGCCTCGCAGATCGACCGGCGTCTTGTGGCGAATCGTGACCAGCACGAGACTTGGCGCGCCATGCCACAACGGTGGTTTTCGGCAGACCTACTGCCCCATACACATTCTTCTTCTCCGATGGATGTCTACCGGTGTTCGTCCTTCGGCAGCCAAGAAAAGGATAACAGAATGTTTGTCCTGTTTGGACTCATTTGGTAATAGCGTCGCCATAGTTCATATTTCTGTATTTACTGCGTGCATGGCAGAAAGACACGAATAATACACTAATCCCTTGCCTAAACGTCCGTGGTTGGAAACGTTTTGATCACCCCTCATGTTTCTTCTGATTTTCATGTTTATGCAGGTTTTGTTATGAGTGTGCTTGGCAATAATGTGTATTATGTTTCTCTAGTGGGAAGGAATGTTTTTTAGATAATTTGTGTTTATTGCAGAGGTGTCGTATGACATCCTTGATAGGGATGTATCTAATATTGTTAAAACCGATGCGTCTGATAATTTTCTAGAACAGATCACTAACAGAGCCAGAAATATGTTTCTTCACTGAATGTATCAGAAAAGAAATTTTTCTTCAATTGAAGGAAGGAAAAGTGGTTATAGAAGGAATTTAAGTATGAGGAGAAATATATTCAAGACATATTGATTCCAGAAACTAAATCATTTTAAAAGCACTGGTGGCGAAGTGAGGTGAGGCAGTGCTATTTTCCTGCCCACTCTCATTCCACCATGTGAATCTTCATAATAACTTAAAATTACTTAGAAGGGTATTATTGTTTCTTGTATTTGATAACATGCAACTAAAAACTGTAAGTTTACTGTTGTAGTCCTCATCAAAATGAGACCAATGGTCCGGGTTTTACCTAATTTTGAAGGTATCGGAGCAACAACGTTACGAGGCGAACAGAGGGGCCATATTTTCTTTTGTTCTGAAGGGTCGAGGTGAAGAACAGCCTGAGGATCAGAGGCGTTGGCGATCAGGTTGCTGATGTGTGGGGAAGAGGTCCCACTTGGAGCTGCTAACACAGCTCCTCAAACCTTTCAGAAGGTATACACTTCTGATTTAAAGAAAAGTAAGAAACAGTTTAAACGACGGGAAGATGAGCCACCAGAAGCAGTGCAGTGTTGGATGAACTCACGCAGCAAACAGCGGGCAAGAGAGCCGCACCACCAACTAAAGTCAGTGCGAGCCACGGTGTTCATGGGTGTGCATGAATCTGCGCTAGCAACATCTGCAGAGAGTTCCATTTTTGTAGACACGTTGGAATCCTAACTTCTCAAACTCGTAGAAACCGATACCTAATATTACAAGCTATTACATCTTGTGAAACTGTATTAATGGAAAGAAGATTGTAAACTTGTTCATGTCAATAAAAAATCTGAATACTCATTCCGGATCGTTAGTGTGTTACCTCGAAGTATTCAGTTTGCAATACTTTACCATCTGCATCATTTTGACACTAAAGTGCAGCAGCTTTATCGGCCTTAGATTCAATGAAAATGTAAGTGGCGTAGCGCGAATATGTGGCAGAGTAATGGCGGGGACGTGGGGCTGTTAACATAATACACTGAGGTGACAAAAGTCATGGGATACCTCCTAATACGTGTTGGACTTACTTTTGCCAGGTGTAGTGCAGCAACTCCACGTGGCATGGACTCAACAAGTCGTTGGAAGTCCCTTGAAGAAATAGTGAACCACACTGCTTATATAGTTGTCCATAATTCTAAAAGTGTTGTCGGTGCATGATTTTGTGCATGAACTGAACTCTCGATTATGTATCATAAATGTTCGATGGGTGGTCAAATCATTCGTACAAATTATCAAGAATGTCCTTCAAACCAGTGGCGAACAATTTTGGCCCACTGACATGGCGCATTGCCAACCATAAAAGTCCCATCACTGTCTGAGAACGTAAGTCCATGAACGGCTGCAAATGGTTTCCAGGTAGCCGAACATAACCATTTCCAGTCAATGATCGGTTCGGTAGGACCATAGGACCCAGTCCATTTCATGTAAACACAGCCCGCAAGCCCACACCATTATGGAGCCACCACCAACTTACACAGTGTCTTGTTGACAACTTGCGTCCCCGACCGGAAAAAGGAACTCAACTGACCAGTAGCCTAGGGTCCAATCGCTATGGTCACGAAACCAGCAGAGGCGCTGCAGGCGATGTCGTGCTGTTAACAAAGAGACTTCCGTCGTTCGCCTGCTGGCATAGTCGATTAACGCCAAATTTCGCCATATTGTCCTACCGGATAGTTCGTAGTACGGCCCACATTGATATCTGTGCTTATTTGACGCAGTGTTGCTTGTCTGTTAGCAGTGACAATTCTACGCAAACGCCACTGCTCTGAGTAGTTAAGAGAAGGCCGTCGGTCACTGTGTTGTCCGTGGTGAGAGGTAACACCTGAAATTTGGTAATCTCGTCACACTCTTGACACCGTGGCCCTCGGTATATTGAATTCCCTAACGATATCCGAAATGGAGTATCCCATGTGCAGCTCCAACTACTATTCCACGTTCAGAGTCTGGTAACTCCCGTCGTGCGGCCATAATCACGTCGGAAACCTTATCACGTGAATCGCTTGAGTACAAATGACAGCTCGGCCAATGCACTGCCCTTTTATACGTTGTGTGCGCAATACTACCGCTATCTGTATACGTGCGTATCGGTATCCCATGACTTTTGACTCCTCAGTGTAAATGGAAGATCGCACACAGAGGTGGCGTAGCGGCGACTCCTCCGTCTGCAGCCACGAGGGGCGCTCCGAAACGACGTATGGTGGAGACGTCCAAGTGGTGCGTCGTTGTTTTCATTCTAGAGCAAACGTGATTTAATGGTTAATGAGACTGAACTTAATGAGAGCTACCACTCGAGAGGGTTTGTAAGTTTAAGGCCCAGCCGAAAGCATAAAACATTTATATCCGATAAAACAATTTTTTATCACATGCATTTTACTTCAGTGAATGTCGTAAGTGAAACACCTAAACCTTCATCTGGAAAACAATTGCAAATAAAATTTCGTACATAGGAGTGTTTAGTCAATGCATTAGCTGCTCTGAAATGAAATGAGGGAGCATTTTAGCAACTATGTGGAAATACACTCTGTAATGAAGCTTCGAGATGACAGATGCGGTTGTTGTTAATAGTTAGTTAGACTTCCTATTATGATATTGCCGCACTGAGGTCTTGAGAATGTCCTGCCACAAACTGGAATGACGTTGTGTAGTGTAACATGTAAACACCTTGAATGATGACATCAATTTTAGAATGCTTGCAACTCAACTGCATATTAACAGTTTCTAATTTTTTTGAATTGACATACTTCATGCGCATTATGCCGATTTTCGTCCTCTAATAAACCTGTTATCGAGTATTTTTTTCTCCAGAATGAATTTTTCACTAAGTAGTCGAGTGTGCGCTGATTGAACACTTGTCCGCGAAAGGCCAAAGTCCCGAGTTCGAGTCTCCGTCTGGCACACAGTTTTAATATGCCAGGAAGTTTCATATTCTTTGCTCGTATGGTAGTGGATTCCATGAAAAAGATTTCATTAATCTGTGTGACGGGAGAGCGCCCCATTTGTCAAGGAACACAAAGAACTTCACGCGTTACACTTGGTAATGGAACTGATTATGGTAAATTAAGGAGTTCTTTTCGGCTTTATCTGTGAATGCTAACAACACATCTTAAAAAATCAGATGTATTTCGCTAAAGCATTTCGAGCATACATGTGTCACTATTTCTTGTATGTTTGTCGTCCAACTCACTGACACAACTGGACAGGTACCACACTGCGTCGAAGTGATTAGATATTTTGTCTCATTGGGCCGTAGTTCGTTACTATTCTCTGAATGATGTCCTTCACTAACACAATATAGAAACACATACCAAACATCCTATAAATATTCTGGAAATGGTCGAAATACATATTTAAATGCTTTATTTATTCTTCTTTTTCAACTATAATGGAAGCGTCAAATATCTTGTTCATAGCCTAACATCCACAAGGTACGAAATATGGAGTGCATTACTGTCTGAATTTGGTCAAGACAGCATACAATGAGGCGAAAAAAGTCTTGGGATACCTCCTAATATCATGTTTGACTTACTTTCGCCGAGTCTAGTGCAGGAACTCGACGTGGCAAGGACTCAACAAGTCGTTGGAAGTCCCCTGCAGAAATACTCAGCCATACTGTCTGTATAGTCTTCCATAACTGCGAAAGCGTTCGCGGTGGAGGCTTTTGTGCACGAACTGAACGCTCAATTATGTCCCGTAAATATTCGACGGGTGGCCAAATCATTCCATCGAATCGCCCAGAAAGGTCTTGAAACCAGTCACGAACAATTGTGGCCTGGTGAAATGGCGCATTGCCATCCACAAAAATTCCATCGTTGTTTCAGAAAATGAAGCAAATGGTTTCCAGGTAGCCGAACTAACCGTTTCCAGTCAATGATCGGTTCAGTTGGACCAGAGGACCCTGTTCATTCCACGTAGACACAGCCCACAAGCCCTCACCGCTTTGGAGCCATCACCAGCTTGCACGGTGCCATGTTGACAACGTGGGTCTAGGGCTTCGTGGGTTCTGCGCCACACTCGAACCCTACCATAAACAGTCGGAACTCATCAGACCAGGCCACGGTTTTCCAATAGCCTAGGGTCCAACCGATAAGGTCAAGATTGGAGGACAGGCGCTGCAGGCGATGTCGTATTTCTAACAAAGGGACTCACGTCGTTCGTTGCTGGCGTAGCCCATTGAAGTCAAATTTCTCCGCACTGTCCTAACGATACATTCGTCGTACATCCCACATAGATTTCTGCGCTTATATGGCACAGTGTTGCTTGTCTGTTAGCACTGACAACCCTACTCAAACGCCGCTGCTCTCGGTCGTTAGGTGAAGTCCGTCGGTCACCGCGTTCCCCATGGTGAGAAGTAATGCCTGAAATCTGGCACTTTCGGCATAACTTTGACAATGTGGATCTTGGAATATTGAATTCCCTAACGATTTCTGAAATGAAATGTCTCTCCAACTATCAATTCACGTTCGAAGTGTGTTAATTCCCGTCTTGCTGTCATAACAACGTCGGAAAACTCCACCTGAATTACCTGAGAACACATGACTGCTCCGTCAATGCACTGCCCTTTTATACCATGTGTACGTGATGCTATCACCATCTATATACACTCCTGGAAATTGAAATAAGAACACCGTGAATTCATTGTCCCAGGAAGGGGAAACTTTATTGACACATTCCTGGGGTCAGATACATCACATGATCACACTGACAGAACCACAGGCACATAGACACAGGCAACAGAGCATGCACAATATCGGCACTAGTACAGTGTATAGCCACCTTTCGCAGCAATGCAGGCTGCTATACTCCCATGGAGACGATCGTAGAGATGCTGGATGTAGTCCTGTGGAACGGCTTGCCATGCCATTTCCACCTGGCGCCTCAGTTGGACCAGCGTTCGTGCTGGACGTGCAGTCCCAAACATGCTCAATGGGGGACAGATCCGGAGATCTTGCTGGCCAGGGTAGTTGACTTACACCTTCTAGAGCACGTTGGGTGGCACGGGATACATGTGGACATGCATTGTCCTGTTGGAACAGCAAGTTCCCTTGCCGGTCTAGGAATGGTAGAACGATGGGTTCGATGACAGTTTGGATGTACCGTGCACTATTCAGTGTCCCCTCGACGATCACCAGTGGTGTACGGCCAGTGTAGGAGATCGCTCCCCACACCATGATGCCGGGTGTTGGCCCTGTGTGCCTCGGTCGTATGCAGTCCTGATTGTGGCGCTCACCTGCACGGCGCCAAACACGTATACGACCATCATTGGCACCAAGGCAGAAGCGACTCTCATCGCTGAAGACGACACGTTTCCATTCGTCCCTCGATTCACGCCTGTCGCGACACCACTGGAGGCGGGCTGCACGATGTTGGGGCGTGAGCGGAAGACGGCCTAACGGTGTGCGGGACCGTAGCCCAGCTTCATGGAGACGGTTGCGAATGGTCCTCGCCGATACCCCAGGAGCAACAGTGTCCCTAATTTGCTGGGAAGTGGCGGTGCAGTCCCCTACGGCACTGCGTAGGATCCTACGGTCTTGGCGTGCATCCGTGCGTCGCTGCGGTCCGGTCCCAGGTCGACGGGCACGTGCACCTTCCGCCGACCACTGGCGACAACATCGATGTACTGTGGAGACCTCACGCCCCACGTGTTGAGCAATTCGGCGGTACGTCCACCCGGCCTCCCGCATGCCCACTATACGCCCTCGCTCAAAGTCCGTCAACTGCACATACGGTTCACGTCCACGCTGTCGCGGCATGCTACCAATGTTAAAGACTGCGATGGAGCTCCGTATGCCACGGCAAACTGGCTGACACTGACGGCGGCGGTGCACAAATGCTGCGCAGCTAGCGCCATTCGACGGCCAACACCGCGGTTCCTGGTGTGTCCGCTGTGCCGTGCGTGTGATCATTGCTTGTACAGCCCTCTCGCAGTGTCCGGAGCAAGTATGGTGGGTCTGACACACCGGTGTCAATGTGTTCTTTTTTCCATTTCCAGGAGTGTATGTGCATTTTGCTATCCCACGACTTTTGCATTTCGGTGTACTTGCCACTATTCTGTATTAAGATCGTCTCGCAACTCTGTGCACCAGGAGCCCTATCGTTTGCCCTATCGTTTGATTGCTATCCTGTATCAGGACATAATGCACGTACCACATCAATAATTATCAATGAAATTATTTGTTTCTGCATGTTAGTGTATGGTATCAGTGTAATGACACTCTGAAACACATCACATGTTTCCGGGCAGCTAGTGACTAAATGATACCCAGTAGCCACAAGTCTTATTTCCGCTAGCTTCCAGACCTTCTGCGATGTTTCGACTCGCATACCATCTGAAACCCCTGCAAATCCTCGTCACATCTTTATATCATATTTTTCATTGTTGAGTGTCCTTTCTGCCAACTAGAGTGTAGCTGTTAACCTTGTGTGGCAGTAGATTTCCTTACGTTTCTTATAGTAAATCACATATTAGCTGGATGGATAGGTGCTGTGTTTGTTGTGTGCGGATGCAGGAGGAGTTGGCCACAGTTCAAACGTAGCTGAACGCTTTGTTGGTTACAGTCAACAGGCTCCAGAGTGCTACCTTGAGATGCGGTGGGCATGGGTGCCTGGGGCAGCCTCTGCTGTACTTGACGTGCAGTGGGGAGGGGGGGGGGTCACAGCTCTATGTCACTGAGCCAGCTGGCCCACTCTCACCTCATTGTGGCTGGCGGACTGTGTCGAGGTCTCGAGCCTCATGGCGAAGGCTACATGGGGGACGCAGGCTCCTGCCAAATCCCATGTACTTTGCGAATAGATTCAGTGTGCTATCTGATGCTGGGGAGGGGGGGGGGGGGTTCTGAGCCGGATCAGAATGCACCTTCTGCCAGGAAAGTGGCTACTCCTTCTGCAAGGTCCAGACAGGCACGTGGACATAGGGGTTCGTTGGTTATTGGAAGCTCCAATGTTAGGCGGGTCATGGAGACCCTCAGGAACATAGCGGCTAGGGCGGGGAAGAAGTCCAACATTCACTCGGTGTCCTTGCCGGGGGGCCTTGTCTGGGATGTGGAAAAGACTCTTCCGGCGGCTATCGAGAGTGCGGGGTGCAGCCAGCTAAAGACTGTTGCACATGTCGCCACCAACGATGCCAGTCGTCGGGGTTCCGAGGAAATCCTTGGGTTTTTTCGAAGGCTGGCTAAATTGGCGAATGCGACCGCCATCTCTCGATGAGTGGAAGCCAAGCTGACGATTTGCAGCATCGTATCCAGGGTGGACTGGGGTCCTTCGGTTTTGAGTCGAGTGGAGAATACAAACCAGAGGCTACGTCGACTCTGCGACAAAATGGTTGTGGATTCCTCGACCTGCACTATGGGGTGGAAGGTTGTAGGACGTCCCTCGATAGATCAGGGGTGCACTACACACAGGAAGAGCTACATGGGTAGCACATGGTCTTTTTTTTTTTTTTAGATTATGTTCCTCCCCACGGGAAACAAACCGTTGGCCTCAAAAATTACCAGTTCATGACACTGATATGGGGTACCAACTGTAACAATTGTTAGTTCGCCTAAACAGGTCATTTCAAAGGATTTAAATACACTAAATCTCATGTTAGTAAACTGTCGAAGTGTCTGTAGCATGATCCCCGAGTTACTCTCAGAAATAAACAGTAGTAATGTCAATATTGTATTAGGTACCGAAAGCTGGTTGAAACCAGATATAAATAGCAGTGAAATTTTTAACTCAGTTTGTACATTGTTTAGGAAGGATAGGACTGATGCTATGGGAGGTGGTGTGTTCATTGCAGTTAAAAGCTCTTCAAACGCAATTGACACCGATGCTGTGTAGGACTTTGAAATAGTCTCAGACAAGGAGTGACAACCGGCATCCGCAACAAACGTCGCAAAACGTTTCAGGAACTTGAGCACATAGGAAACAAATATCAAAGTTATCCATTAGTTACAGGTGGAGTCTTTAATATGGCTTCCACTGACTGGGCAAATTACACATTTATCACAGGGGGCAGAAGCAAGGAATAGTGTGAAGTTATTCTAGGAGCGCTCTCAACATACAACCTTGAGCAATTGGTAAGAAAACCAACTCGAAATGGGAACATGTTAGATATCTTGGCGACAAACAGACCTGATCTTTTTGAGGAAGTTAATCTAGAAGAAAGTATTAGCGACCATAATGTCGTTGCGGCTTCTATGTCAGTGGAAGTTGCAAAACAACTAAAGAAACAGCGTAGCGTTTTCTTACATTGGAAAGCACATAGAAGTGTCATTAATGAATATCTTCATAGTCAGTTCCAAGCATTCACCGCGAGACACAAAGATATTGAGCACCTTTGGTCGGGATTTGTAGGTATTGTCCACCACGAGCTAGAGAAATATGTGCTTAGCAAAAATATATGACAGAGAAACGATCCACCTTAGTTCAACAAACATATTAGGAAGTTGCTGAGAAAGCAGAGAATTTTACACAGTAGTTTTAAACGTAGTCACTTCCCCGATGACAAACAGAAATTATGCGAAATGAAGATAGCTGTAAAAATATCAGTGAGAGATTCTTTTAACGAATTTGAAAGCCATATTTCATCAGCAGATTCTAAAAATAACCCCAAAAAATGTTGGTCGTACGTAAAATCTATGAACGCTACAAATAATTCAATACCTTCTTTTGCTGACCGTACGGGTAATGTAACGGATGATGATAAACAGAAGGCCGAAATTGTAAATGTAGCTTTCAAAAATTCGTTTACGGTAGAGGACTGCAGCACCATTCCCCCTTTCAATTATCGAACAAACGCAA
Organism: Schistocerca piceifrons; assembly: GCF_021461385.2. NCBI lineage: Eukaryota > Metazoa > Arthropoda > Insecta > Orthoptera > Acrididae > Schistocerca > Schistocerca piceifrons. Next base: position 126,313,429 of record NC_060149.1, read on the forward strand.
GGATGGCTGACATAGCGGTTAATGTATTTGGGATTGTAAAACAGTTAAGATCCTTAGACGCCAGGAAGGCATCTGGCCCAGACGGGTCCCCGTAAGATTTTATGTTGACTATGCTACAAATATAGCACCATTCTTATCCATTATCTATAAGAGATCATTGGAAAAGCGAAAAGTTCCACAGAAATGGAAGAAGGCCCAGGTCATAGCAATCTATAAGAAGGGTAGAAAATCGGATGCACATAATTACCGACCAATTTCACTGACATCGACTTGTTGCAGAATCATGGAACATATTTCGTGTTCAGACATAATAACTTTTCTAGACTCTGAGAAGCTCATCTGTAGAAACCAGCATGGTCTTAGGAAACAGCGGTCATGCGAGACCCAGCTGGCCCTCTTTGTGCATGGTATACAACAAGCTCTAGATACCGGCTCCCAGGTTGATGCCATATTCCTCGACTTTAAGGCGTTCGACTCAGTTCCACACTGTCGGTTGCTCCAAAAACTGAGCACTTACGGTCTAACCGATGACATATGCGGTTGGATAGATAGTTTTCTAACAGACAGAGAGCAGTATGTCGTCCTGAATGGCGAGACTTCAACAGAAACAAGTGTAAGATCAGGTGTGCCCCATGGCAGCGTAATAGGTCCGCTGCTTTTTACGATTTACATAAACGATCTGGTTGATGGAACTGACAGCGGCATTAGACTGTTGGACGATGATGCTGTAGTCTACAGGAAAGTAGTATCACACGAAAGTTGTGAACAAATCATTGAGGATTTGCAGAAAATAAATGCGTGGTGAAATGACTGGCAGTTATGTTTCAATATTAGTAAGTATATAACAAAGCGAAAATCCCCATTACTGTACGCGTACAAAATAAATGCCCAGTCTTTGGAAGCGGTAACATCCGTCAGGTATCTGGATGTGACTATTCGAAATGATCACAAATGGAACGATCAGATTACACAAGTAACGGGCAAGGCGAACTCTAGATTGCGGTTTATTGGTAGAATCCTGAAGCGATGCAGTCCTTCAACAAAAAAATCGCTTACAATACTTTAGTTCGTCCAGTCTTAGAGTACTGATCGTCTGTATGGGACCCTTACCAGTTGGATCTGATTCAAGAGATTGAGAAGGTCCAAAGAAGAGCGGCAAGATTCGTGACTGGTACATTTAGCCATCGCGAGAGCGTTACAAATCTCATAGAATGTTTGAAGTGGGACAAACTTGCAGACGCGCTAAACGGAAGGGGCTGCTCACTACATTCCAAAATCCGATCTTCGCCGAGGATGTAGAGCATATATTATTACCACCAACTTTCAAATCGCGCTCCGCCACACACCGCTTGGTGGCTAGCGTAGTATGTATATAGATGTAGATATAGAGCACGTCTGGCAACATCAACTTGGAACGTATGTTATATCTGTGAGCGGCGATTTATCATTCTACATAAAATGTAGTTCGTTTAAAAATCTTCTCGTGATTTATGTTATCACAGAGTAATAACTCGTTTTTAAATATTTTCTAGTAACATTTTAAAAAACAAGATTACATTTTCTTGATTTCTCAGCATATAGAAAAGAGTAACTAATTTTGTTGGTATGGAGGGTTGGTTAGTTGATTTGAGAGAAGGGACCAAACAACGAGGTCATCGGTCTCATCGGATTGCGGAAGGATGGGGAAGGAAGTCGGAAGAAAGTCACAGGAAACATCTCGGAATTTGCCTGAAGCGATTTAGGGAAATCACGGAAAACCTAAATCAGGATGGCCGGACGCGGGTTTGAATCGGCGTCCCGGCGTCCTCCCAAATGCATGTCCACTGTGCTAGGCATGGAGGGATAAAAAGAAAATCAATAGCTATAGCCACAATTTGCTAACGCCTTTTTCAGTGAGATAGCTTCGGCAGGGTGAACAGCATTTGTCATTCTAAGAGCAAATAAGCGCCACATATCTTAATGTGACTTGCGCAGTATGAATGTAGATGTAGATCACAAACATCATTATTCTTTCAGAAACATTTAATTGTTGTGCGCTAGAGTCAGAGTAGTTCTAATTTTCTGAAATATTATTCTAATTTTCTTTGTTTCATCACTTTTTCAAATTGCTCTCATTAGCTTATGAAATGGAGTATCTAAATCTATTTGTGGTTTTCTGTAGTTACTTAAAAACTGACAGAAAAAAATTAACTCTAGCCCCAATTTTCATCCAAGTGTATAGGCTCATGCTAACTTTATAGCCTTTCGAATAGACTGGTAAAGCCTTTGAAGGCAAAGCGTTACCTGTGGATTATTAATGGCATGCGGAAAGTAGAAGTGAGCTAGAAGTGAATCAAAATCGTGTTACTGTTTCATTTTAACGACCCTAAAGATGCTTAAGTGATGTATCTATAGTTGGAGTCACGAATGACGGCGATTGAGTTGAGACGTGTTCTGCGCAACTAAGTAAAGCGTTCTCCGGCAGCCAATGAGTGTTCAGTAGTGTTCCGAGCGCCCTGCTGTGGATGTCGCAGCCAATACGAGCATTAAATTTGAGCGTTGCGAATTATTTAGTGACTTTTTATTCCATTTGTTGTGAGTTATCATGGCTGATGGTGGTGGAAAGTGACAAATGCTACACAATTAAGCGAGAGATATAATCTGCGGGATACACGCTTTCATGAAGCTCGAAGAATAGTGTGCTCGTACCACAACTGTCGTTTGGAGCCGACAACAATGCAGTTCCCATCCAGTGTCTCGACCTGGGCGAACCGCCATCGTTCGTGGATCGAACTATAACCCAATTTACACGACTCTTGGAGGAATAAACGTTCACATTGACGACAGTTGGATACTGTACCTTTTGCGTAATCCGGCCATATCCAAAATCAGCACCACCAAGATGAGCGAACGGGTGAAAAACCATTTAGAGCGCATTTGGATAGAATACCCGGAAAGTTTAGAGTCCATTACGCACAGGGTTTGAGAATGGTCTGTGCCTCTAGGTGGCAGTTTATACGCCAGGCCTACTACGTACATACACACATCAAAAAAAGTTTTGCATCACTTCGGTTCCGAGAGTTCCGCAACCTGTACAGAAATTTGAATACAGATCAATATAAACATCACTTCCGCCATTTTTATTGCTAATCCATTTTGTACCACCATACAGCGAGACCTTCAAGGGTGGTGGCCCAGATTGCTGTATACACCGGTACCTCTAATACCCAGTAGCACGTCCTCTTGCATTGATGCATGCTTTATTCTTCGTGGCATACTATCCACAAGTTCATCAAGGCACTATTAGTCGTGATTCTTGCGCTCCTCAGCGGCGATTCGGCGTAGATCCCTCAGAATGGTTGGTGGGTCACTTCGTCCATAAACAGCACTTTTCAGTCCATCCCATGCATGTTCGATTGGGTTCATCTCTGGAGAAAATGTTGGCCACTCTAATCGAGTGTTGCCGTTATCCTGAAGGAAGTCATTCACAAGATGTGCACGATAGGGTGCGAATTGTCGTCCATGAAGACGAATACCTTGCCAATATGTGGCTGATATGGTTGCACTATCGGTCGGAGGACGGCATTCATGTATTGTACAGCGGTTACGGTGCATTCCATGACCACCAGCGGCGTACGTCGATCCCAAATAATGCCATCCCAAAACAGCAGGGAACGTCCGTGCAGCCTGACCGGGTTGCCTCCAAACACGTTTCCGACGCTTGTTTGGTTGATGGCACATGCGACACTCATCGGTGAAGAGCACGTGATGCCAATCCTTAGCGGTTCATTCGGCTTGTTGGTGGGCCCATCAGTACCGCGCTGCGTGGTGTCGTGGTCGCAAAGATGGACCTCGCCAGTGATGTCCTGAGTGAAGTTGCGCATCATGCAGCCTATTGAGCATAGACTGAGTCGTAACACGACGTCCTGTGCCTGCACGAAAAGCATTATTCAACATGGCGGCGTTGCTGTCAGGGTTCCTCCAAGCCATAATCCGTCGATAGCGGTCATCCATTGCAGTAGTAGCCTTTGGGCGGCCTGAGCGAGTCATTTCATCGACAGGTCCTGTCTCTCTGTATCTCCTCCACGTCGGAACAACATCGCTTTGGTTCACCCCGAGACGCCTGAACACTTCCCTTGTTGAGAGCTCTTCCTGGCACAAAGTAACAATACGGACGCGATTAAACCGCGATTTTGGCCGTCTAGGCACGGTTGAACTTCAGACAACACGAGCTGTGTACCTCCTCCCAGGTGGAATGACTCTAACTGATCGGCTGTCGGACCCCCTCCGTCTAATAGGCGCTGCTCATTCATGATTGTTTACATATTTGCGCGGGTTTAGTGACATCACTGAATAGTCAAAGGGACTGTGATACAATATCCTCAGTCAACGTCTGTATTCAGGAGGTCTGGGAACCGAGGTGATGCAAAGCTTTTTTTGATGTGTGTACAATCTAGACGACCATTCATTTGTTTCTTTGCATGTAACGTGGTCTTACGAGTGTCTATGCGTGTTATTCGGTTCACACTTCAGCTATACTATTAAGCTACCGTCTAGTTGAACGTTTACTCGCTCGTGTGTCAAATAAAATGGCTGTTTCCAAATTCCTTTCAACAAACGCCTAGCTGATTACTTATTTCATCATAAGATAGACAATACAAAATGAGTTAACGTATGATTACACTAAGAAAAGAAATTGCACAGTATACTGCTAAATAGTTTACACTCCATGCCGTCGTACAGTTTTTCTCGCATATTAATGCTTAATGTTTTATTTGAAAGTAGCTGTAGTACGCAAAACGATATTAAAGCATCCCCTTGTACTGAGTAATTAATGAACGGTGTCTGACATGTCGCACATATGCTGGTGTGCAATGCTTAGAGACGGAAGTAACCTAAAGCATGATGTGTCACTGCCAAGTTACATATCTCGATGAAATGAACACCACACATAGCAAGACTTCTAAAGTATAATAGAGAAGGCCACTGAAGGAAATACGAGATGAGATGAACAGATATGGCACTTTCATTCACGGACGATAATTATACTGAAGTTATGCCGATTTGTGATGGTATCCTGCACATTACAAACGGCGGTAGGTGCTTCTTAATAGGGTGTTTGATCACCAGGGATAGTAATGCATACTTTAGAACGTGCTTCCATTCTGGGCACACGGTTGGGAAGGAGTTCATGTGGTAGGGTGTTCCATTGCTCCACCAGCGTGGATGACAACTGCTGCATAGCGCATGTGGAAATGCTGCAATACATCTTCCCAACGCATCCCACACCCACTCGATGGGATTTAAATTGGGGGAATGGGTTGGCCAGTCCGATCGCCAACTATCTTCTCGCTCCGAGAGCTCCTCTGCCCGCGCTGTTCAATGTGGTCGTGCTCTGTTATCCATCAGCGCCGAATGTACCTCTGAAAGACGCACATGGGGAAGGAGTACAGTGCCACAATAATGTTGACTGGTAAGTGTACCGTGTTCAAAGATGTAGAGGTCAGTACGCCCATGCAACATTATGGCTCCCCACACACCTGTGACAACAGAACTATCATGTTCGACAATGTTCCTGGGTGCTTTACGTGTCCTCACCTCTCTCCGTATAAGGGTACATCCAGAATTGCTGTGAGCAGTACCGAACTGCTGGGCTGCACTCGTCGAAGTTCGTCCTTCTTCCAGTTTCCTGATAAGTCTTCCGCGTGTGAAGCTGTCCAGATGTTGTCTCTGGCCCATTTTGTAATGAAGAACACCATCACAGTGAACCGTAACTGCTCGCTGATTGATACACATTGCATTTTCCCATTCCATCCGCAGCTCGTGGTCTAGTGGCTAGCGTTCCTGCCTCTGGATCGTGGGGTCCCGGGTTCTATTCTCGGCCGAGATGGGGAATTTCTCTACCGGGGGACTGGGTGTTTGTGTTGTCCTCATCATTTCATCATCATCATCATCATCATCATCATCATTCGTGACAATAACTCGACTGGACTATGTAAAAATTGGAACTTTGTACGAGGGCTGATGGCCGCACAGTTGAGCGCCCCACAAAACAAACATCATAATTTCCCCGATCCTTTAACTCCCTCGTGCCGGCTGGAGTGGCCGAGCGGTTCTAAGCGCTACAGTCTGGAACCGCGAGTCCGCCCCTGTCGCAGATTCGAATCCTGTCTCGGGCATGGATGTGTGTGATGTCCTTAGGTTAGTTAGGTTTAAGTAGTTCCAAGTTCTAGGGGACTGATGACCTTAGACGTTAAGTCCCACAGGGCTCAGAACCATTTTTGAACTCCCTCGTGTTGTAGGGACGGCCCATTTGGCATTACAGCCACGCTGACCTACCTCCATGTGACTTACAGCTTACTGTGCACCACTGGGAAACCTCTGGCAATATCCTCTCGCACTTTTATTCGTTTCCACCGAGTAAATAATATCCTACGGTACTTCATCTATCTCATCCTTATGTTTCGAAGAGCAGTGCAGATGGTCACGAAGTTCTTTGTCAGATAACTGCAACTCTCCCAATGCCGCACGTTTCTTACGTCTTTATTATTTACCTTCCTTGTATTGAAGATAGGATGACAAAAGCCAAGTGACTGATCATAACCCTTTGGACTACAAATAAAAAGAATAAAAAAATTTAGATGTTAACAAACCGGGACGATTTTTAAGTTGCTGTGTTGGTGATGTATGCTTTTCAGGTGAGTGATGATGAAAGTGAACCTCTGGGGTAAAACATAGTGGACAGTTTCTGTGTCCCTACAGGGAAGCTCTGGACACTCACCCTACTACGAGGTTGCTAATGGCGTTACTTTTTTGAAGTTGGAGGTTTGAAATGCGTCAGGCTGTAGCCAACGTCGCGTTTCAATCTTTTTTCATCCAACAAATTTGATTCCTTATATGACCAGACAGTTTCTTCCATAATAGCAAATATATGCCCAAGAGAGGTAGACATTATCGGTGGGAGTTTGTGATGACTGCTGACGTTAACCTTTTTCCTTTTTTATTCTGATATGCACTGCTAGTTTTTCTTTTACAGTTAGGTGGGACTGCTATGCTGTGGCCGGGAGGTTCCTGGTAACAACAGCATCGGGCGAAGTGAATACGCCAGGCAGACACTGGGGAACACAGGTCCGTCTTAAGCCCTTACGGTGTGACGAAATACGCCCTCAGCCCATTCACGGAGTCCGTCACTTTGACGGATTAGCAACGCTGGTGGTGGACGCCTGAGGGGCTTTGAGGTCATTGACTGCTCTTAGATCTCGCTGTCATGGCGGATATGAGTACAGAGTTTCTCTGAAAGGCCGTTGCCCACCCGTGCAGTCCCAAACGCTTAGAACAGATAACATCTTACCATAGCGTGGGAGATTCAGAGCTAATCCATATGTTGGGCCGCTGGCACCACAATCGTAGACATTACTTACGGAAAATTTACAGAAAGTTTAGGAGAGGCGACTTTTGATTAGTCGGTGTTTGTGACTTTTCGGAATGGCGATTTGCCGTAGGTCATCACTCACAATTTCCAGAAAGAAGCGCTAAACACTATAGAATATGGGAGTTGGAACGTTGTTAGAGAACTACAGATTGGGAGAATTCGAGATGCAGCCATGTATTGGCTTAAACTGCAGTTTTGGGGGGCTCACGGCACAAGGGAGCAGACAGCACAAGTTTCTGGGGCATTCGGACTGAGCACTACGATCAAGCAATTTCTCGCTTTCGGGCTTAGTCCTTCATGCTGAGATATTTTACATTTTGGGCAGAGACGCGTCGGGAGCTGTTGACACAGGAGAACAGATGAAATACAACATGCCAGAGTCCAGCACAGTTTGGAACGGCGGCTCACCTCATCTCACACGTCTTGTGTAAGTGTCTCTGCAGTGTGCTGACGACAGGACTCGCACATGATATTTGATGCGTTTTCACAGTTTAATTAATCATTCTGTAACGAAGGGACCTCTTAGCCACGGCTTTGTTCTTTGCTGTTCTTAGTCTTTATACTCAGTAACCTACTGATGCAATCATCACCATTGACTTAATTCTACTTTTGAATTACGCCACAACATATGTGCAAATTCTTTACTTTTAGTTTTACCTTGTTTGAACACCTCTTCTCGTTATTTTCCCAGTAATCCACTAATATTACAATTTTGAAATGAATACCTACACTCATGTGCTTTACTGCACATCAATAATCTGTAAGTTAAGCAGAAGTATTGCCAAAAACCAGTTACAAGGAAATTAGAACTAAAGGGTAGATAGATTCTAGGAAAAATCATGCCCCCTTATAAAATATGGTGTAAGACGTCGTGGTCTCCTGACCTTCATTGCTTACATATTCCGCCGTCAAAATCATATTCCGCACATCAAGACGCTTCATTCGAACCCAAACTCGATAAGATAAAGTCAATGTTGTATGAATTCATGTAAACGATATGCAAATGACAAGCAAATCGCAAGTGCGCTTCGAGATTGAAATACTCAAGCTTAGCGTACACACACACATTCAAGACACGACGGTCACAAAAGCTTTTAGTTTGGGAGAGGCAAACCGAAGAGGCCGGTCCCTTCAGAGGACGAGTCAACCTATCTACATCGGCCTGCGACCGCCCGTAGAGCAGACAGCGTTTGCCCGAGTGAAAGGGAGAACGACCCCATGTTCGGTTTAAAAGCAAATTCCCCTACATTGTGTGGGAGAACCCAGCCTACGCATTCTTTACAATCAGAGCACGCAGTTTCAGATGTTTTCACAGCAAGACAGCAAACGCCAAACACCGATGCTACAGATTTCCGGATTGGTCGCCTTAAACGAAACGTCATTCTCCCGTTTTAAAAGAGCAATACTAATTGGCAGACAATATTTCTGACGCCTTGAGCTGAAGGAGTAATGGAAGAGACCGAAAGATATATCCCTTCACGTCTGGCGTGGAGAGGGGCCGTTCTGTTGTCGCTCTTGGAGCGAGAACACGTAACGAAAGCGTGTGCGCTCGTACGTGTACTCAAAGAGCGAGGAACAAGTCTCTCCTCAATACTTCACTGGGAGAGCACCTCTGTCGAGAGCGAATTGGAGTGCGACTCTATATTGAGTCCTTGCGATTAAGCGTTGTTCACTGTGTTGGCCGCCACACTTATTGTGCGGTGTGAACGGACAGAGTAATAGTTAAACGCCTGCAAGCGAATTTTTGAGTGGCATCGCGGTGGACTGGTTATCTGACCAGTGTACCACGCCAATAGTTAGACTAGGGGCGAATAGGAGTCCCTGACTTCATCAAGGCGTAGGGAGAGTTTGATTGGCGAAGGTCAGTCCAGATAGAACGAGAGTTATCTTATTTGTCAGCAGCGAGCGGCGCAGACAGCAGTCATCACAACTTGCGGTATTGTGTGCTACAGCTCTTGCGAGCCCCATATTTCCCCCACAACAGTACACTTCACTGAATTTCACACGCGACAGCCTCAACCGTACCTAGCAACATTCTAACGGATTATTATTCAAGTTGAGTAGGCGCGGCTCTCAGCCATTCTGCCAAGTCAATAACAATCTTAAACTTCGTATAGAAATTTCATTAGCGAATCCTATCCTTAAGAGGTAGCTTCACATTCCGAAAAGAACCCGGAAATAACTTGTTCAGATCATAACTAAAAGTGCCATTGTGATTTCTCAGAATTTTTGCAAAATAAATAATAATTTTCGTTAGTTTCATGTTTTTCTTACACTAACTAGCACTACTCCAGTACCTAAGTATCCCACTAGTTACGTAAGAAATTTTGTGAATTTTCGTGTCATTTCCTTACAGCGGACGACTCTAGAAGATATTTATTGCTGAAAGTTTTCCAGGCATTTCTCTTCAGAACGTTAGGAGCGTCTGTCTGACTTCTGTAGTAGTGTGGAGGTGGAAATTGCATCTTGCAGGAGCCATAGGGTAAAGGGTACATCTCAGATTAATCCGTTGCACAGAATGACAGAATAGCACCCACACGCTCACAATGGTGTATACATCATTAGAAACAACAAAGAACTCTACCAACGTGTAGAATGTATTGCAACAGCAAAGAGAAAGAGGAGGCCAATTTTCCACAGGCATGTAGTCAGTGTGGACGACCTTCAGCTGCCTGGGAGGGAAAGTCGCTACCGATAAGCGACGAGTCTAGTTGTGAAAACTAAAAATTCACTACAGCAACGTTCACAACAGAGTCAGTACACAACACTTATCAGAATATTAGATTCTCTTCAGTTACTTACGGCACTGACAGTTCGTTCGAGAACTGGAGATAAATGGACTTAGGAACAGAACAATAGGGTGACAAAGTATTGGGCTAAGAGTTAATCTCCCCGGAAGTATCAATATAATAATATTATATGGCATAATAATGTACCACGGTATACTTTTCAGACTTATGTCTCTAGCCAGCCCAGTAATAGAAGTTTAATATATTTTCTTATTCCGTTTTTAAATGACGGCATTCACTTCTTATGTGCTGCAGTCTTTTTATGAAATTACAGACATTACCGTGGAACATTAAGGTAATTCCGAAAGTGGAAAAGATCGTCAGTGGTACAACATGTTCATGCATGTAGGAACATATATTCGATTGAAGTTCAAAAGCATTTCAAACGAGAGAGTCTCGTCAGTACTGTATTTAATAGCCTGTATTTAATAGCCTATAAGTGACAGTATTGCTTTACTGCACATCAATAATCAGTAAGTTAAATCAAATTAAGCAGAAGCATTACCAAAAACCAGTTACAAGTTAAAATACAAACTATTAGAAGCTAACGCAAATTTCCATTTTCAAGACAGGTACAACTGTAAAGATATTAGAAACTCTGTTCATTTACAAGTATCAGATGTTCCATGGTAAAAGACCTTCTTCTGTTTCAAAGTACAAGATGATGCTCGACCGACGAAGTATGACTTTACTGTCCACATGTTATATAAATAATTCTAAAAATATATATCATTTTACTCACAATACAATTCTGTACCTGAAGAATTGACATTGTTTTCCAAATAGCTTATCAGTCTTCTGACTCGACTGACGCAGCCCACCACGAATTCCTCTCCTGTACTAAACTCTTCATGTCAGAGTAGCACCTGCAACCTGTGTCCTCTATTATTTGCTGGATGTATTCCAATCTCTGTCTTCCTCTGCAGCTTTTATCCTCTACAGCTCTCTCTAGTACCATCGAAGTCATTCGGTGATGTGTTAACACATGTCCTACCATCCTGCCCTTCTGCTTGTCAGTGTTTTCCACATATTCCTTTCCTCGCCGATTCTGCGGAGAACAAAAAAATGTTCAAATGTGTGTGAAATCTTATGGGACTTAACTGCTAAGGTCATCAGTCCCTAAGCTTACACACTACTTAATCTAAATTATCCTAAGGACAAACACACACACCCATGCCCGAAGGAGGACTCGAACCTCCGCCGGGACCAGCCGCACAGTCCATGACTGCAGCGCCTAAGACCGCTCGGCTAATCCCGCGCGGCTGCGGACAACCTCCCCATAAATACAGTGTCGTCCATTGATCGTTACTGGGCCAAATATCTCACGAAATAAGCATCAAACGAAAAAACTACAAAGAACGAAACTCGCCTGGCTTGAAGGGGGAAACCAGATGGCGCTATGGTTGGCCCGCTAGATGGCGCTGCGTTTTTTTAGAATAGGAACCCCCATTATTATTACATATTCGTGTAGTACGTTAAGAAATATGAATGTTTTAGTTGGACCGCATTTTTCGCTTTGTGATAGATGACGCTGTAATAGTCACAAACGTATAAGTACGTGGTATCACGTAACATTCCGCCAGTGCGGACGGTATTTGTTTCGTGATACATTACCTGTGTTAAAACGGAGCTTTAACCAATTGCGGAAAAGGTCGATATCGTGTTGATGTATGGCTATTGTGATCAAAATGCACAACGACTGTGTGCTATGTATTCTGCTCGGTATCCTGGACGACATCATCCAAGTGTCCGTACCGTTTGCCGGATAGTTACGTTATTTAAGGAAACAGGAAGTTGGAACCTTGTTGGCTCTGAGCACTATGGGACTTAACTTCTGAGGTCATCAGTCTCCTAGAACTTAGAACTACTTAAACCTAACTAACATGCCCGAGGCAGGATTCGAACCTGCGACCGTAGCGGTCGCGCGGTTCCAGACTGCAGCGCCTAGAACCGCTCGGCCACTCCGGCCGACAAACAGGAAGTGTTCAGCCACATGTGAAACGTCAACCACGACCTGCAACAAATGATGATGCCCAAGTTGGTGTTTTAGCTGCTGTCGCGGCTAATCCGCACATCAGTACCAGACAAATTGCGCGAGAATTGGGAATCTCAAAAACGTCGGTGTTGAGAATGCTACATCAACATCGATTGCACCCGTACCATATTTCTATGCACCAGGAATTGCATGGCGACGACTTCTAACGTCGTGTACAGTTCTGCCACTGGGAACAAGAGAAGTTACGGGACGATGACAGATTTTTTGCAAGCGTTCTATTTAGCGACGAAGCGTCATTCACCAACAACGTTAACGTAAACCGGCATAATATGCACTATTGGGCAACGGAAAATCCATGATGGCTGCGACAAGTGGAACATCAGCGACCTTGGCGGGTTAATGTATGGTGCGGCATTATGGGAGGAACGATAATTGGTCCCCATTTTATCGATGGCAATCTAAATGGCGCAATGTATGCTGATTTCCTACGTAATGTTCTACCGATGTTACTACAAGATGTTTCACTGCATGACAGAATGGCGATGTACTTCCAACAAGATGGATGTCCGGCACGTAGCTCTCGTGCGGTTGAAGCGGCATTGAATAGCATATTTCATGACAGTTGGATTGGTCGTCGACGCACCATACCACGGCCCGCACGTTCACCGGATCTGACGTCCCCGGATTTCTTTCTGTGGGGAAAGTTGAAGGATATTTGCTATCGTTATCCACCGACAACGCCTGACAACATGCGTCAGCGCATTGTCAATGCATGTGCGAACATTACGGAAGGCGAACTAGTCGCTGTTGAGAGTAATGTCGTTACACGTATTTGTAATGTTGATGCTTTAAGTTGTTCTGAAAGCGGTGCTGATACTCAAGATAATAAAAGCGGGTTAAAATCTGTGAGCTATCTGGGAAAGTTATCCTTGCATTACTGAGCAACTGCTTCACCAGGTATCCAGTCTAGTTTACCAAATTGCCAACCAGACTAACATTAATTATAATCTTTTAATAGTCATCTTACGACAACCGGTGATATATATATATATAAATAGAATTTAAATAAAAAGAAATAAATCAGTTTATATTTGGACATTTATTTTAACATTGATCATTGTCCCGTTAAAATTTCAGCATATTATACTTGATTCATAACTAAACTGGTGCCTTATTTAGGATTGTGAAAATGTGAGTTTGTAATCTTATGGAACACATCAAACATGGAGCCAAGACTGGGAGACTGCATACAACACTGCATTTATAAAATAATACACAAAGAACATTGAAGCATATGGAAGAGGAAATTAACCACAACCAACCGATTCAATTTTCACCCAAAGAAGTTACGTTTGTAGCGCAATCCTGTCCGTCATGAAATTACCACTCTCTGTGCAATCTTCCCGAGCCGGCCGCGGTGGTCTAGCGGTTCTAGGCGCTCAGTCCGGAGCCGCGAGACTGCTACGGTCGCAGGTTCGAATCTTGCCTCGGGCATGGATGTGTGTGCTGTCCTTAGGTTAGTTAGGTTTAAGTAGTTCTAAGTTCTAGGGGACTGATGACCACAGATGTTGAGTCCCATAGTGCTCAGAGCCATTTGAACCAACCAATCTTCCCGAAAAGACTAGCTGAGGGCTACTTTGATGATTACACCACATGCTTCACGTGGTTAACTTGGTTTACACAAAGAGTGTAACTCCATAATAATTTTGATAGTTAAAATAAATTACATCGAAACGCAATTCACAAAAGAAAAACCTCGAACTGGTTACTATCGTCTTACTATTAACCTGATGGGTCAAACAATTGTCTAAGCACGTGGTCCTGGTCTCACAAAGTACACCCCACGTGGGTTGAACATAAAGAGAAGTTGCTATATTGAAAAATGTTGTCAAGACAAGACGTTATAATCTCACGCACATTTGCATTTAAGATTGATGAACTTAGTTAGAGTTACGGCTCATCAACACGTGGTTCCACTTTCTCACAAAGTAGTGACAAAGCAACTACTGGAAGATATTCTGAAATTCACACTCGAATTACACTGTGTTGCAATTTAAGATTACATAAGATATTTTAGATCTAAACCCGAAATAAAGGTGATTAAATTTTCAGTTAGGCTGAACTTAAGAAATCCATTGTCCTACGGACTTAGCAGAGACGCACTTAGCCAGAGATCTTACCACTTCAGGCGCTCGCCGCAGACAGACTGGTGTGGACCCCTACCGAGGGTGCTTCACAGATACAAACGGAAGTGACCAGAGAGGCAGCTTCCTATACCAACATGACAAGGGACGGACAGGACCATACTAAGAATAGAAACCTCTTTGCTTTTAGAAAGCATAGCTACCTGTTCTGACGTTGGTCCTACTGTTCTGTAGCAGACAGGCTTGTCTGCTACCATCAAGCATGCAACTAGAAATACATTTGTTCATTCATCCTTTCACACAGAACGGAATGGGAATGACAGTATCTTATCATATACACTATATTAAAAAAAACGCATGTAGGTTCCATATGAGACTGTGTGACATGAATTACATATAAACTGTGTTTTAAAGTGTAGTGGTGTGACAGATCGCTCTTCTTTATGTGTAAAAGTAATATGTTCCACTGCTCAGTCTTCTCCCAGATGGAGTCAGAAACACCACAGTAAGTTCAGAAGTGGAATGTATGCCGTAAATGACAACAGATTTAAGAAATTAACTTGAAAGGAATCCAACAGAGACCTTTCATATTGAGGTTTACGGACATCATTTTGAGCATTTATTGCATTAATGTGGTATTTACAGGTAATCACGCTGTTACAGCATGCGTTCCCAGAAATGATAAGTTCACAAAGGTACATGTATCACATTGGAACAACCTAAAGAAAATGTCCAAACGTACCTACGTACTGTATTTTAATTTAAAAAACCTACCTGTTACCAACTGCTGGTCTAAAATTGTGAGCCATATATTTGTGACTATTACAGCGCCATCTATCCCAAAGCGAAAAAAGTGGTCCAACTAAAGCAGTCATATTTCTTTATATGTAATAAAAATTGAGGGTTCCTATTTAAAAAAAAAGAAAAACGCAGTTGATATCCGCTTGACCTATGGCAGCGCCATCTAGCAGGCCAACCATAGCGCCATCTGGTTTCCCCCTTCAAGCTAGACAAGTTACGTTCTTTGTAGTTTTTTTCGTTTGACACTTATTTCGTGAGATACAGGACTTAAATGTGTAAAAAGCTCAATATTTACAACTAGTGCAAAACATAACCTCATATCTAACAACAATAAAAACAGTAGAAAAGGGAAGAAACTGCTTACAGCGGTATCTAGTGCACATTCCTTCATATGATTCTCAAGTCAGCCATTAGACTGAAGTACCGACCAAAAAACCATCGTGTGTTCCGAAGTACACTGCCCACTGGGCACAACTCTCTCCCCTACTAGTTTTTATTGCTGTGAATTACTCACACATCATGGAAAGTTTTTACAGGGGCCACTATTAATCTTCGTAAATCTGGTGTGAATTCAATTACAACGAAAAAAGCTGTACGTAGAAATCTCGTTTCCACCATAAATACTGTATGTCAAGACTTTTCAGTAAAAGTTGGAATGTAGTCTCCCCTCCCAAGCGATATAATCATTTATCACGGAATTTGGTGAAAGCTTTTTTCGTTGTAATTGAATTCACACTAGATTTACGAAGATTAATAGTGGCCCCTGTAAAAACTTTCCATGATGTCTGAGTAATTCACAGCAATAAAAACTAGTAGGGGAGAGAGTTGTACCTAGAGGGAAGTCTACTTCGGAACACGCGATGGTTTTTTGGTCGGCACTTCAGTCTAATGGCTGACTTGAGAATCATATGAAGGAATGTGCACTAGATACCGCTATAAGCAGTTTCAGCCCTTTTCACTGTTTTTATTGTTGTTAGATATGAGGTTATGTTTTGCACTTGTTGTAAATATTGAGCTTTTTACACATTTAAGTTCTGTATACAAGGTGGTCCATTGATCGTGACCGGGCCAAATATCTCACGAAATAAGTGTCAAACGAAAAAAACTGCAAAGAACGTAACTTGTCTAGCTTGAAGGGGGAAACCAGATGGCGCTATGGTTGGCCTGCTAGATGACGCTGCCATAGGTCAAACGGTTATCAACTGCGTTTTTTTTTAATAGGAACCCTCAATTTTTATTACATATTCGTGTAGTACGTAAAGAAATATGACTGCTTTAGTTGGACCACTTTTTTCGCTTTGGGATAGATGGCGCTGTAATAGTCACAAATATATGGCTCACAATTTTAGACCAACAGTTGGTAACAGGTAGGTTTTTTAAATTAAAATACAGTACGTAGGTACGTTTTAACATTTTATTTAGGTTGTTCCAATGTGATACATGTACCTTTGTGAACTTATCATTTCTGGGAACGCATGCTGTTACAGCATTTAATCTGTTTCTCAAAAGTGTGTAAACCATGTGAGTCCATGGTCGTTACAAACGTTTTTGTACCTTTAGAAACAGCGTTCCTGTGTAATTTTCAATAGCTTTCAAAGCGTTATAGGATGACATCTAATTTACGTACGTGCGGCAGCATAAAGTTTCTCCGCGTTTTCCCCGTAGCTGTGACAAGCGGGCGTAATAAAAGCGAACGCCTCTCGTAGCAACTGATGGAGACAGAAAAGCGTAACAAAGGGATTTGGAGACTGTGGGTGAGGACAATGGGAAAATTTGCCCGCGACAAAGGCGGGACGAGAAACAACAGTGCTGGCGCGGCCATCCACCTGTCACTCGCGCCGCGCAGACAAAGGGAGCCATTTGGGGCACAGCCGCCACCAAAACACGAATATAGCGCGCGCGCGGCTCCAGCTGTGGCTGTGTCAGCCCTGCCCGCCAACTCCTTCACATTCAAACATTTTCTCTAATTTCCAAAAATTATACGACACGTTCACCCAAACGGCAATCAGACTCCTTCGTCGTGTATGTACTGGATGATCAAAAAGTCAGTATAAATTTGAAAACTTAATAAACCACGGAATAATGTAGATAGAGAGGTAAAAATTGACACACATGCTTGGAATGACATGAGGTTTTATTAGATCAAAAAAAATACACAAAATATCCGACAGATGGCTCTGGACAGCAAAACGTCCGTGTCTGCACATGACAATCATGTATAAAAGAAGCTGTAATGAGAGAGAGAATCAGATGCGCCAGCAGTCGCAGCATGTTGACGTTACCTGAAAAGGCGCTTTTAGTGAAGATGTATTATCAGAATGGGGAATGTGCTAGTTCAGCGTTCCGATCCTATCGCCATAGGAAGGGGATTCGAAAGGGTAAAGGTCCGTTGACAAATGCACCTGTGGCGAGAATGATTTCGAAGTTCGAAGCCACGGGTTGTTTAGATCAGGGGTCTCCAAACGTTTCAGTCTGCGGGCCACATTGATTCCTCCACAAAGTCATAAGGGCCAAGATCTACCTAGTGGGATTGAAGAACCCTAGCACTCCATGATCACCATAATGTAAGGCTAACGGAAAGATGAAATCGCAAAAATCTAAGGTTGTGGGAATAGCTAGCACTAAAACGAACTACGATTTTTATTTAATGACATAATTTTGATTGGTGGACGTACCCGACCGAATTTCTGGCATATTTTATTCTGGCGAATTTCACCGACAAGCGTACTGCAAAGTTAACGAAATCTCAAAATCATTGTTAGCAACACTATTACTACAAGACGTAACAGAGGTAGAGTATGTCAACGCATTGTTATTTCAAGCAGCGCAACAATAAGTTTAATTATGTAGCCTTGTAGCGAGTAGCAGAGCCAGAGCATATAGTTGTGTTGCGTGATTGTGTCTATGTTGCGAGTGTCTCACGAGTTTTTTAGTGTTTTATGCGCTATACTAGTAGGTATGGGACAATTCAAAGTTTGAATTCGAAGAGACAAGGAACATCTGAAAATCGAAATACGTAAAGAATGTGAAACCTTGCTTAAGAAGCATATTCCATAATGATTGATTACTAAGGCTAGTCGCCGAAGTGGCGTCCATTTGCAAGACTTGCACCAGACTCGTGAGTAGAATGAAATGTAAAGAATTTTTTTACTTAAAATGTTTTCGCCAAACTAATCTGTTAACCTTTTTTTTTTTCACTATCGCAAGAAGAATGGTCTGTCTGTTTATTATGGATAGCCACAAGTTTAACCATGACCAAAATGGTTCAACTGCTCTGAGCACTATGGGACTTAACATCTTAGGTCATCAGTCCCCTAGAACTTAGAACTACTTAAACCTAACTAACCTAAGCACATCACACACATCCATGCCCGAGGCAGGATCCGAACCTGGGACCGTAGCAGTCCCGTGGTTCCGGACTGCAGCGCCTAGAACCGCACGGCCACCGCGGTCGGCTTAACCATGACCTTCCGCTTTGTAAAGATAGAGCTCCGACAATGTCGCGGTGTATTGGTCTCGATAGGCCTCGAAACTCAATTGTTGGCAGTATAGGCACCACCTCAAATATTTGGCGGGCCAGATACCAGGGATGTCCGGCCAGCTAACCCCATGTCATTCCAAGCATGAGTGGTTTAGATGATAGACCCCGTAGTGGCCGACCGAGCACAAGGCGTAATGCTGCTGAGACAGTTCAGGAAGAAATGGAGACTGTAGCGGGTTCGTGTATGCACGGGGAAGTCAGCGCTCGTGCAGTCGCACGTCGCACCGGCATTCCATACACTACTGTTTCGTTGGCACTGAGGCGTACCCTCCGACGCTATCCGTACAAAATCCATCGGCATCATGAACTGTTACCTGGCGATTTAGTGAAGCGGAGGGCATTTGCGGTGTGGGCGTTTCAAAAGATGGCGGAAGATGACGATAGGTTGAGTAACGTGTTGTGGACCGACGAAGCTCATTTCACGCTCCGAGGGTCTGTCAACGCCCACAACTGCAGAATCTGGGCTACCGAAAATCCTAGAACTGTCGTGGAAACTCCATTGCACGACGAGAAAGTCATGGTATGGGTTGGATTTACCACAGCTACCGTTATCGGGCCTTTTTTCTACGAGGAAATGCGTGATTCTGGTTTTGTAACTGCTACCGTGACGGTTGAGAGGTACGCCGATATGTTAAAAAATCGCATCATCCCCAGCCTGGCTGATAAACACCTGCTGGAACGTACGATGTTTATGCAGGATGGCGCTCCACCCCATATTGCTAGACGCGTGAAAGATCTCTTGCGCACGTTCTTTTGGTGATGATCGTGTGCTCAGCCGCCACTTTCGTCATGCTTGGCCTCCCAGGTCCCCAGACCTCAGTCCGTGCGATTATTGGCTTTGGGGTTACTTCAAGTCGCAAGTGTATCGTGATTGACCGACATCTCTAGGGATGCTGAAAGACAACATCCGACGCCAATGCCTCACCATAACTCCGGACATGCTTTACAGTGCTGTTCACAACATTATTCCTCGACTACAGCTATTGTTGTGGAACGATGGTGGACATATTGACCATTTCCTGTAAAGAACATCGTCTTTGCTTTGTCTTACTTTGTTACGCTAATTATTGCTATTCTGATCAGATGAAGCGCCATCTGTCGGACATTTTTTAACTTTTGTATTTTTTTGGTTCTAATAAAACCCCATGTCATTCCAAGCATGAGTGTCAATTTGTATCTCTCTATCTACATTATTCCGTGATTTATTGTTTTCAAATTTATACTGACTTTTTGATCACCCGGTATATAATAGGCCACACCATAGCGGCGGCGTGTAACAAACGTTAAATTGGCATGCTTGGACACGGAACGAACTTCGAAATGGCAGATATTAACGTAACTGATCGAGGAATAGAAAAAAAACTACAACCACTTTGTAGTGGAAAGTCATCAGGACCAGAGAAGATTATGCGAAAGAGCTTGCTGCTTCTAGCAGCAGTTTAATGTAGGTCACTGGAGCAACGAAGGGTACCCAGCAACTGGAAAAAAGTACAGGTCATCCATGTTTTTAAGAATTAAAAATCTTGTCTAGGCAGGTATCATCGTACATATAATGTAGGAAATGCGTAACACAAATGCTAACTTTAATGTAATTCGAACCGCGCTGCTGCTACGGTCGCAGGCTCGAATCCTGTCTCGGGCATGGACGTGTGTGATGTCCTTAGGTTAGTTAGGTTCAAATGGTTCAAATGGCTCTGAGCACTATGGGACTTAACTTCTGAGGTCATCAGTCCCCTAGAACTTAGAACTACTTAAACCTAACTAACCTAAGGACATCACACACATCCATGTCCGAGGCAGGATTCGAATCTGCGACCGTAGTGGTCGCGCAGTTCCAGACTGTAGCGCCTAGAACTGCTCGGCCACGGTTAGTTAGGTGTAAGTAGTCCTAAGACTAGGGGACTGATGACCTCAGACGTTAAGTCCCATAGTGCTTAGAGCCATTTTTAATGCAATTCATTTACCGACCGGTTTCAGCCCATGATCATGTTCGTGGTACTATACAAAAACAAAACAAAAATTGTACTAGAATGCAGTGACCAATACGACCTCAAAGGTCAAAAATTAAGATAACAACATTCATAAGAAGATACTTACGTCAAATATTAAAAAAAAAAAAGCTGAACTCCGTCCGAACGCTCTCCCAGCCGTTGTCAGTTTTCGTGACCGGAGCCGCTACTTTTCAATCAAGTAGCTGGTCAGTTTGCCTCACAAGGGATGAGTGCACCCCACTTGCTAACAGCTGTCGACAGTCCAGACGGTCACGCATTCAAGTGTTAGCCAAGCCCGCCAGCGCTTAACATGCAATTCTAAAACGTACATTACATAGCACACACTTTTCTAGATCCAGAGTACATAATTTTAATCAAGCAGAACAATTATGAACACAATAATTATGTGAAATACAGGTGCTAATCGCTACAACTGAAAAATTAAACCATCTCGATAGGTCAAAAACTGAATCACGTATCTTGTTTTTCTTCAGTAGCGCTACAGACCTTAGTGAGCCTTGGCTTCTTCAACAATCTTCCTCCACACTTCTCAGTTATTTGTTGCTCTTTCCTATCCCCGGACTCCCATACTTGTGATATTCATTATTACCTCGTCGATCCAGCTTCCTCTAGGTCTCCCTTTTCGCCTAGCTGAATGGATCACACCTTTCATCATTTTCTTTGGAATTCTATCCTCTGCCATTCTCTCCAAGTGTCCTAGCCATCATATTCACTGTGATTTCACAAATTTTGCTATGTCCCTGCCTTGTACTAACTCTTGTAATTCGGCATTGTAGCGTATTCTCCAGCCTTCATCTTCCCTTATTGGCCCATAGATTTTGCGTAGCATTTTCCGCTCAATGGTTCTTAGTGCATTTTTATCGTGTTCTGTCAACGTCCATACCTCTGACCCGTATGTAATAACTGGGCGGACTAGGGAATTATATATTAGCAGTTTTGTTTTTCTTTTAACAAGGCTATTTTTGAAAAGTTGCGTATTTGCAAAGTAAGCTCTGTTTCCTGCTTGTATTCTTTCCGTTATAGCCTTTTTACAATTCTGTCATCATTTGTTATTAGGGCTCCCAAGTAGTTAAAAGAGGACACTCCTTTGAAGAATTTCCCATTGATGTTTACGTTTTTAGGGGTTCTTCTCGCCCAGATTGTGACATTACCATATATTTTGTTTTGTTTTCATTTACTATGAGGCCAATTTTAAGGCTTCTGTTTACATTGTCCAGTATGTTTCTAGGAGTGTATTGGTATTTCTTCCTACTATAGCAATGTCATCAGCGTATGCACATATCTGGCTAGTTTTCATAAATATGGTGCCTCTTCTGTTGATTTTATTTACTACACAATGCAGGGCTATATTGAATATGACAGTGGAGAGATTATCACCTTGCTTCACACCTTTATTAAAGTCAAAGCTTTCACTTGTTCTGCTAATGACCTTTACTTTTGCTTTTGTCTCTATCATTGTCATTCTGATTAGTCTTATTAGTATAGCATATATAACAACTTCTTTCAGTACTCTGTACAGTTCTTGTCGATTTATGCTGTCAAAGGTTTGTTTGAAGTCGATGAATAGGAAAAGCAGATCTATATCATATTCATACAACTTTTCCATCATTTGTCTTATCACAGCCGGCCTTGTGGCCGAGCGGTTCTAGGCGCTTCAGTCTGGAACCGCTCGACCGCTACGGCCGCAGGTTCAACTCCTGCCTCGGGAATGGATGTGTGTGATGTCCTTAGGTTAGTTAGGTTTAAGTAGTTCTAAGTTCTAGCGGACTGATGACCTCAGATGTTGAGTCCCATAGTGCTCAGAGCCATTTGAACCATTTTGTCTTATCACAAATATTTGATCAGTTGTTCCTCTGTCTGATCGAAAGCCACATTGATATTCCTCTAGTATGCCTTCTGCACACTTCTGTATCCTTTCGTTTAATATACTTGTGAAGATCTTATTGGCTGTGCTTAGGAGT
Source organism: Schistocerca piceifrons (assembly GCF_021461385.2). NCBI lineage: Eukaryota > Metazoa > Arthropoda > Insecta > Orthoptera > Acrididae > Schistocerca > Schistocerca piceifrons. Next base: position 126,336,084 of record NC_060149.1, read on the forward strand.
GTTATACCTCTATAATTTTCACATGCTGTTCTGACCCCTTTTTTTATAAATGAGCATTATTATTCCAATTTTCCAGTTATCTGGCATAGTTCCTGTTTCCCATATATCTCATATTAATGTCTGCAGTTCCTTTATTACAGCCTCACCACCAGTTATTATTAATTCAGCCATTATGATGTCTTCCCCAGAGGCTCTATTGTTTTTTGACTTGTGCACAGCCTGGGAGACCTCTTGTAGTGTTGGCTTTCTTGCCTCATTGGTTGCATTGTCTACTTCCAGCTCCACTCTTTTCTCCTGTGTGGCTGTCGCCGTGCGGTTCTAGGCGCTATAGTCTGGAACCGCGTGACCGCTACGGTCGCAGGTTCCAATCCTGCCTTGGGCATGGCTGTGTGTGATGTCCTTAGGTTAGTTAGGTTTAAGTAGTTCTAAGTTCTAGGGGACTGGTGACCTCAGAAGTTAAGCCCCATAGTGCTCAGAGCCATTTTTTGTGTGGCTGTCTCTTCATCTTCTAGGCTGGTGCTTAGTGTATCTATGACATACTCTGCCCATCTTCCCACTATCTGTTCTTCCTCCCTTATCATTTTCCCATCTTTACTGGAACAGGCCATTGTTTTTGGTTGGAATCTATTCTTCATTTTGCCTGTAGCATGATAGAACTTGCTTATTTCACTCTGTTCCTTTAATTCTTCTGGTTCTTGAAATTTCTCCTTATTCCACGCTCTTTTCTCTCTCTTGCACAGTCTGTTAGCTCTTCTCCTTAATTCTCTATATTGTTCCACATTATTTCTGGTTTCTCTCTGTAGCACTTTTGTTCTTGCCCTGTTCTTTTCTTCTATTGCTGACCTGATCACAACATAATGGTCAAGCACCACGCAGTTCAAAGATAACACAAATATGGAACATACTTGAAGACAACAAAGATTACAAGGTCAAAATGTAAAACACATATAATGAAATACTATACTGCATTTTGTAAAATATGTAAAAGATTAATATAGAAGTTAGGGCTTTTTGTTATTAAGTATAAAACTAACAACAACTGTTACAGCAATATACAAAATATGTAACACAGTTGTAATTATGGCTAATATCAGGCACAATATATCACACCATATCGTAAGTTGATGATACAAGTTGTAATCTTGCGGATGTAAAACAAGAAGGTATGCTCACATAGCTAACATCAGTAATCAATCTCAGAATCAACAAAAAGCCCTAAAGATCTAAACACTTTTTGACTTTGAACGTAAATAAATGTAACATACTGCGCACACATAGGAAAAGAAATGCACTACTCTATACAGCTACACTATTAATGAGAACTGCTGGAAACAGTATAAAATATCAAGATGTATCAATCTGGACCAACCTGAAGTGAAATGACCGCATAAATCCAACAGCAGAAAAAGCCGATGCCAGACAGAGATTCATAGGAAGAATCTTAAGGAAATGTAATTCATCGACTAAAAAAGTGGCTTACAAGGGGTTTGTTCGACCGCTTCTTGAGTATTGTTCATCAATCTGGGACCCCAACCAGATAGGACAGCCTTTGACCAGTAATTACTCAAGAAGGCGTCACAGAACTATTTGTACATTGAACACCACTGTCCAATTGGCGACATTCCTATGGCAGTTTCTCCCCACAAAGAACAACAAATAATTTAAAGGTGCTGCATTAATGACCATGACAGCATAAAACAATGATCAAATTGTTCCAGCCAAGTTTTGGGTTGCAGCGAATTACCAATGCCCTTGAACATCACAAATTTACATACTGTTAAGTAATATGGTCCACACCTGCTCATATTTCTTGACTTCCAAAGTCCAGTCGTTGATCAACGTAACCCTACTTGCATCTGCCAGGGCAGGACCCTATTCTAATGGTCCCTGTACGTCACGTGCTGATTCATCTGCACAAATCCGTCTAATTTGTGCGCAGTTGTTGGGACTTGTGAGAGAAGTGCGACCCCCCACCCCCAATGCATCATTGACTCACACCCGTACTTCTCCTATGTCAGACTCTAATTCTGTTTCCTTGTGCTTCTGCTCCTCGTTAAGGGTCTCTTGCCATTTTTTAAATGACAGAACTGCTAGAACTTCCAGAGTTTAGCTTATTATTACAGCACAAGTTTCTGTGGTCAAACGCACTGCTTTTCGGACGGGAAGGCGTGCCGGTCCCCGGCACGATTCCGCCCGACGGGTTAGTGTCGGGGTCCGGTGTGCCGGCCAGCCTGTAGATGGTTTTAAGGCGGTTTTCCATCTGTCTCGGCGAATGCGGGTTGGTTCCCCTTATTCCGCCTCAGTTACACTAAGTCGGCGATTGCTGCACAAACACTTCCTCCACGTACGCGTACACCATAATTACTCAACCACGCAAACATTGGCGTTACACTCGCCTGGTGTGAGACGTTCCCGCGGGGAGGGAGGGAGGGGACCGGGGGGGGTGCCTGTTGTGGGGTTGTGCACCACTGCATGCTACGGCGGGGACGAAGTCTCTCCGTCGTTTCTAGGTCCCCGGTTCCGTACAATTCAATCTTTAATGGCTCAGTGGCCACACATACTATATGGCGTTCAGTTTATTCTGACGTCTTCCGATGTAGCACCCGTTTTCCTGTTTCCTCTTGACCTTCACTTGCATCTTGCCCATACGTCAGTTCAGCAATTTGCTTCTCAATTACAGGGACTCGCTCTACCGTTTTATACATTTCATTAACACTTGCACATAAATTTGATAATTCCTCCTGCCGACCTTTAATCCTTGTTGCATAACTTGAATGACAGAGTTACTCGCCGCTGTCTTTGCATATAATCTAGAACTGACTTCTTTAATTCGTTTTTGTGGCACTGCATTATCGTCTTCAATTTGTTTTTGTGTACCTTTAAACGATTTGGAGATTTCTGATAAAAAATCATCACCAAACAGTACATCGGACGTAGAGAGAGTTGGTGAATTCACACATGTCTTTCGTGGGTTTGCTTCCGGCATATTCTCACACTCCCTCTCCCAACATTTGCTGACTGACTACAGCATCTACAAAATATTGTAATATTGTATCTAGATTCTCAGTGCTTCCTCTAGCCACTCCGTTACCTGATGAGCTGTCTACTGCAGTGGATGCCAGCTCTTTCATGGTTGGAACAGCTCATTCCATATCTACTACAGCTAAACCCCCCGCTAATTCCATATGATCATTGCCTTGACTAATTTCCACTTTGGACTAACTGTATCGCCCAAGAGCCTCTTTATTCCAGTCTGACTCTGCATTCCCATCAACTATAAATTTCCACAAATTCACTCATGAATATATCTTTCTGTCATACAAAACTACATATAAAACCTTTAAAGAACTCCCTCCAAAAATGACAAACCAACACTGCCGATCAACAACACAACAATGCACATACTCAGAGCTGCAAGAAACACATAAAATTGGAAAATGCATACAGCAATTTAAATCTAATTACTTCTCCTGATTTCACACATGAAATTTAAGTTCACAATCAACATTACTGTATGCAGTCATCACCTAAATACGACAGCTGTCATGAAGTTCATGTAATTCCTCTAACTGACTCAATCAAAACATTACCCAGCAGTAAGATACAGGACAAGGGTCGCCATTATTTGTGAAAGACGTCACTGGGTAGGCTTTACACTATCAGTTTGCCACTGCAATACATCAAGTATCCCCTTGCAGCATACAAATCTCCCACTATGGTCCAGATGAAGAGAACTGTTCTGTGCGCAAGAAAAAGGAGGGGAGAATGACCCTGACGTGTGAATCGTAGCTATCTGCCCTGATAAACATTAATAAATTACTGAGAAGTGATTGAGGCTATCGACTATTGGAATGAGACAAGTATTCCGTATCATGTGCAATTATTGACTAAGAACTTCAACTAATAATGAAAACAAACACTGAAACAAATACATGGCTTGGAAAAAATGAGTGTAGGTATTCATTTCAAAATTGTAATATTAGTGGATTATTGGGAAAAGAACTAGAGGAGGTGTTCAAACAAGGTAAAACTGAAAGGTAAAGAACTTGCACATCTGTTGTGGTTGAATTCAAAAATAGAATTAAGTCAATGGTGATGACTGCATCAATAGGTTACTGAGTATAAATACCAAGAACAGCAAAGAACAAATCCGAGGCTAAGAGGTCCCCTCGTTAGAGAATGATTAATTAAACTGTGAAAACGCGTCAACTATCACGTACGAGTCCTGCAGTCAGCACATTGCTGGGACACTTACACAAGATGTATGAGATGAGGTGAGGCACTGTTCCAAACGGTGTTGGACTCCGGCATGCTGCATTTCATCTGTTCTCCTGTGTCAACAGCTCCCGACGCGTCTCTGCCCAAAATGTAAAATATCTCAGCATGAAGGACTAAGCCCGAAAGAAATTGCTTGATCGTAGAACTCCGCCCGAATGCCCCAGAAACTTGTTCTGTCTGCTCCCTTGTGCCGTGAGCCCATCAAAGCTGCATTTTAAGCCAATACATGGCTACATCTCGAATTCTCCTCATCGGTAGTCCTCTAAAAACGCTTCCACGGCCATACTCTATCATGTTCAGCGCATCTTTTTGGAAATTGTGAGTGCCGACCTATGGCGAATCGCCATTCCCAAAAGTTGAAAACGCCGACTAATCAAAAGTCGCCTCTCCTAAACTTTCTGTAAATTTTCCGTAAGTAATGTCTACGATTGTGGTGCCAGCGGCCCAACACATGGAGGAGCTCTGAATCTCCCATGCTATGGTGAGATGTTATCTGTTCTAAGCGTTTGGGATTGCACGGGTGGGCAAGGGCCATTCACAGAAACTCTGTACTCATATCCGCCATGACAGCGAGATCTAACAGCAGTCAAAGACCTCACAGACCCTCAGGCGTCCACCACCAATATTGCTAATCCGTCAAAGTGACGGACTCAGTGAATGGGCTGAGGGCGTATTTCGTCACACCGTAAGGGCTTAGGACGGACCTTTGTTCCCCAGGTGTCTGCCTGGCGTACTCACCTCGCCCGATGCTGTTGTTAACAGGAACCTTCGGGGCACAGCATAGTAGTCCCACCTAACTGTTAAGGAAATGAACTAGCCGTTAATATAAGAATAAAAAGGAAAAAAGGGTAACATGAGCAGTCACCACACACCCCCACCGATAATGTCTGTCTCTCTTGGGTATATATTTGCTATTATGGAAGAAACTGTCTGGTCATATCAGGAATCAAATTTATTGGATGAAAAGAGATTGAAACCCGAGGCTGGCTACAGCCTGATGCATTTCAAAACTTCCAACTTCAAAAAAACAGCGCCATTAGCAACTTCGTAGGAGGGTGAGTGCCCAGAGCTTGCCTGCAGGGACATAGAAACTGTCCATTGTCTTTTACCCAAGTGGTTCACTTTCATCATCACTCACCTGGAAATCATACATCACCAACACAGCAAATTACAAATCGTCCTGGTTTGTTAACACCTAAATTTTTTTATTCTTTTTATTTGTAGTACAAAGGTTGATGATTAGTCACTTGGCTTTTGTCATCCTATCTCAAACACAAGGAAGGTAAATAAGAATGGCGTAAGAAACGTGCGGCATTGGGAGAGTTCCAGTTGTCTGACAAAGAACTACGTGATCATCTGCACTGCTCTTTGAAACATAGTGATGAGATAGATGAAGTACCGTAGGATATTATTTACTAGGTGGAAACGAATAAAAGTGCGAGAGGATATTGCCAGAGCTCTCCCAGTCGTGCACAGTAAGCTCTAAGTCACATGGAGTGACGTCAGCGTGGCTGTAATGCCAAAATGGCCGTCGCTACAATACGAGGGAGTTAAAGGAACGGGGAAATGATGATGATGATTGGTTTGTGGGGCGCTCAACTGCGTGGTCATCAGCACCCGTAGAAAGTCCCAATTTTTACATAGTCCAATCGAGACACAGTCACGAATGGTGATGATGATGATGATGAAATGATGAAGACAACACAAAAACCCAGTCTCCAGGCAGGGAAAATCACCATCTCGGCCGGGAATAGAACCCGGGACCCCATGATCCAGAGGCAGCAATGCTAGCCACTAGACCACGAGCTGCGGATGGAACGGGAAAAGGCAATGTGTGTCAATCAGCGAGCAGTTACGGTTCACTGTGATGGTGTTCTTCATTACAAAATGGGCCAGAGACAACATCTGGACAGCTTCACACGCGGAAGACTTACCAGGAAACTGGAAGAAGGACGAACATCGACGAGTGCAGCCCAGGAGTTCGGTACTGCTTACAGCAATTCTGGATGTACCCTTTTACGGAGAGAGGTGAGAACACGTAACGCACCCAGGAACATTGTCGAACATGATAGTTTTGTTGTCCCAGGTGTGTGGGGAGCCATAATGTTGCATGGGCGTACTGACCTCTCCATCTTTGAACACGGTACACTTACCAGTCAACATTATTGTGGCACTGTACTCCTTCCCCACGTGCCTCTTTCAGAGGTACATTCGGCGCTGATGGATAACAGCACGACCGCAATAACAGCACAGGCAGAGGAGTTCTCGGAGCGAGAAGATAGTTGGCGATCGAACTGGCCTACCCATTACCTCTATTTAAATCCCATCGAGTACGTGTGGGATGCGTTGGGAAGACGTATGCAGCATTTACACATGCGGTATGCAGCAGTTGTCATCCACGCTGATGGAGGAATGAAAAGCCCTATCACAAGAACTCCTTTCCAACCGTGTACCCAGAATGGAAGCACGTGCTAAAGTATGCATTACTATCCCTGGTGATCAAACACCCTATTAAGAAGCACCTACCGCCGTTTGTAATGTCCATCATTACATCATAAATCGGAATAACTTCAGTGTTATTATTGTCCGTGAATGAAAGTGCCATTTCTGTTCATCTCATCTCGTATTTCTTTCAGTGGCCTTCTGTATTGTACTTTAGATGTTCTTGCTATGTGTGGTGTCCATTTCATCGAAATACGTTACTTGGCGGTGACACATCATGTCTTAGGTTACTTCTGTCCTTAAGCTTCGTACACCAGCGTATGTGCGACATGTCGGATACTGTTCATTAATTACTCAGGACAAGGGGTTGCTTTAATATCGTTTTGGCGTATTACAGCTATTTTCAAATAAAACATTAGGCATTAGTATGCCAGAAAAACTGTACGATAGCATGGAGTGTACACTATTTATCAGTATACTGTGCAATCTCTTTTCATAGTGTAATCATACGTTAACTCATTTTGTATTGTCTATCTTATGATGAAATAGGTAATCAGCTCGGCATTTGTTGAAACGAATTTGGAAACCGCCATTTTATTTGACCCTCGAGCGAGTGAACGTTCAACTAGACGGTTGCTTAATAGTATAGCTGAAGTGTGAACTTGCGAGATGCCGGGGCTAGCAGTGTATTTAACACTAAATTCTAGAATCTACAGATGTAAATGATGCTCTAAGCCCCCCCTGTTCTAACTCCGACTTTTGCTGTTGCACAAGGATTAAAAAATATACGCGAACTGACTGTAATCAACTCTGCAAGTGGAGTAGAAAAGAGTTTGGCACCTGCAATAATTTAATTTGATAAATAAGTTAAATAAAGGAAGGTTTCATTAACGTAGTGAGAAATGATGGGTTGCTCTACCGATCAACAGAATGAAAGTTCTGTCCAAAATAACAATATGATTTATTAAGACTAAACACATAATAATAAACAAAAACACATGAAACATTTATAATACACCAAATTGGCTCAAATTGGATACACAAACAAACGCTGTGAAGGTGAAGTTGTCCCTAAACTAGATTGTGAGGTTTATGACGAAGTGGTATGTGGAGCCAATTCCTTGCCACTCAAATCTTAAGAGAGACACACAGCTAACCCAACATTAATTGCTGCTACTCAAGACAAAACAAAGTTAGAAAAAGACGAACAGGCGCACTCTGCTGGGCTCTGATTATCACCTAGGAAAATCCCTATCTGCCGGTGCTGCGGACATACATTACCAAACTGTCTTCTTAACTGCCAGAACACGATCTGGCGTACCGGAGGCGAGGGCTGGTTGCTTCGACGTCCTCAACCGAAAGGCGAGAGCCGACTACCTAGAGCACCCGTACAGGCCGAACACACAACATTCCCGCCCCCACGACAGTGGCCGTGGTTAAACGTTCCAATCAGCAACTCCAAAACCAGCGGAAAATTCCACTCCATTGCCGGAACACTACCATTCCACCAATGGAGATTCTTGGCGCCAATTTCTGCGCTGATTTTGCTACGTCACGGAGCTATGCCCTGAGCCAGCCAATCACAGTTACTATTTTGCAGAAAGCGCGGGAATTTTCCCGCCACAACTGCCTGGGTACACAAGTCATCCCCACGCCTCGCTGGTAGCCCGCCAGAAAGTGTTTTCGCTAAGATTCTGCGAAGTAACGGAACCTCTACCCCAGCCGCTACTTCAGACCCCTCCAGGCGTGTCTTTTGACAATGTCGGCGTCTGCAAAGCATTCACTCGACTTCCTCACACCCGTCGGCTTAACCCTTTCCAGATCAGGAGTGCCCGCCTGTCATCGGACCACCCGGGTGACGAGAGATGCTGCGTGGGAAGTCCGCGTGTGAAGGAATAGCAACTTTTCACCACATGCAATTAGAGACGAAAATCGTAAGATAGAAATATGAGAGGGGGCTCATGCCACCTCTCATAGCCCCTACGCCATTTTAGATTGTAATTGGTGAGCGGTTGGCTCACTTAGGAGCAAGGTAGTGAGTCAATCACCCAAGAACAATCTTACAAACTGACTCCACATGCCGCACTCTATAAAAAAATCACTGCAACTGAAAAATGCAGCTCATAGAGGGAGGATTATTTATGGTGTAACCAACTTCACCTTCTTAATATGGAACACTAACACTCACATCACACATCCATACCCAGGGAGCCCCTTCCAAACACCGATTCACACAGACATTCACGCTCTAAATATGGCCCGGGCATGTGAGCCAAATATGGAGCAGTTTATTCTTTACAATCAGAGTTGGAGTGCTCCGCAATTAAATGCCCAAGATGTTACAACAATTTGAATCATTAAACTAACCTGAACTCACTCACACATGATACTGTTTAAGTTAACAATCTCTTTTTGTGAGCTTTCAGAATCTAATTACAACCTCCGATTCATTCTGTCTCCCTGCACCAAGAATAACCTTTACAAAATGTTCCCTGAACTGATGGTCCATTCACAATGACAGTGGTGGTATCTGCTTCAGTTTATGGAGACTTCAGGCACGCTGTTTGAATACACACAATAAATACAAAATACAAAAAAAAACATGGTGTGGAGAACAATACAGTAATTTGTAATAAGAATTACAGTGTAAAACACAAACACATACAAGGTATAACATACATTACAAAAACAACACTAGAGAAAAATTTAAGAAAGAAAAGAAAGAAAAAAAAACAAGGTTCATGGGGCATCAAGTTGTGCGTGCACATTGCACAGTGTTCACGACTGTGCTGAGAATGAGGCACTAAATCACATTGTTAGAAATATTCGAAGCACTTCACAAAGTCCACAGTACTGACATCACATAGGGCTAAACGTCGGGTGTTGTTGCTACGTTGTTGCAACGGCAATAGGGTATGCTGGAGCATCTGCAGTACTCTGTTGAGATTGGACCAAGACCCACGCATATGATGACGGCAGTACGGTAGGAAGACACAGTGATAGGCTCTCCTCACGTCGATTAATTGTCTCTGAGGTCTACTTCTTGGGATACATCACTAGTCTAGGTCTCTTCTCTCGCTGTACAGTACTTTTACGTTTCCCAATATTGCAGTCCGACGAAGGATGTGGAGTGACTCCACAAGTGTGTGAGGTCATCCATACAGGATCGAACTAGGAGCGACGATTGCTACACCTGCTCTCTAAGAGAAAGGAGAAGTTAGAAATGAGACCATTCATTTGTTAGAGTGTGTGGCACGATACTGCTTTGTGTATGCAGATCGGCCAATGCTAGTGAGTTGTAAAAACCCAAACAGGTGAGTATATAGCATCCCTTTCTGTCCTGAGGCACATGAGGCGCAGGTTCTGACACGATATGTGATCTTCTTCGTGTACTCACGACAACGTGGTCTGCCGCAGGGAATCCCTCCAAACGGCTGCCACGTCCGGAGAGCTAGCAGGCTGTCGCGTGTGGGTCGCATGTCAGTGTCAGCCTCACTTTCGCTTGTGGCCCGGCGAGGATTGTCCGCTGCCTAATCCCTCAGGTATACGGCCCGGTGACTGTCAGCTTGTAGGACCGGATGCTCTCGCGCCCTTCACGTCAGGTGGGGCGCTGACGCTCTCTTCTTGCAGGTAGCCGATGACCTCTTGCTTTTGCTCCGGCTGGCCTCTGCATTGCCACGATACCCATCATCTGCACAATTCTTACAAAAATCTTATACCTAACTTTTCCCTATGACCTTCTATGTTATAATAAATTTACATAACGATACATTGATGGTCTGTCATTTCAGACATTCTAATTTTAATTTTATGGTTATTTATCTGTAGCTATCATAATAAAATCATGGAAATAATTTATCTTGATATTTGTGTAGAGACCAATCTCACTATTGTACATGGTGTGTGACGCTGTATTGGATGAAGAAATAAATGTGCGGGCCCGCACTAATATTACTATTAATTATATAGATCGACAGTAGACATGCTCAAGAATTAACTACCATTTGCCAACGATCTACATTCTATGTCTTTTAATTCAATTATGTTGTTGTGCAGGTCTAAGTTTTACTGTGCTATAAAGAACATGCAACTATGCTACCTTCGCTCGCTCGTCGTCCCTCCATCTCCGGTCTGTGGTTTGGTGACCTGAAAAATAGCATCTCAACAGGCGCGCGCCAAACACTTGTGGTAGAAAACCGCCACAATATTAAGGATCTAGTTATTGTAAAATCCTAAAGTTTAATTTATCCTAGTATATGGTACTCTCTCTATTATTATTATTATTTTTTTTATACAACACTCTTACATAATTCCTGTTACGCTGAGATGTCTCGCTGCTCGCCGCTATTGACGACAGTGATGTGTGCGCCGTACGACATGGCCTCCGAGTTCTCACTACGCCTCACTGAAACTCCAGAGACTGGGTTAGCCATGGCTATACAAGACAATAAATTTATAGTTGCAACTTCTTTTTCTATGTTATGCAGTATTCGCGATCAAAGCACACCTTTCCAGAGGCAATGTAATATGACCAAGCCAGGACTGGTTCCTGTTGAGGATTCAGTCGCCCAACACACGCCAGCTACACAGTATGTCACGAATATCCAAGTATAAGTCCCTGGTTATTCATCTGTGACAGTCACGAGCAGCACGCTAAATCCCCAACCAGCACATTGGTATGGTAGGCTTTATGCCCGCATTTCTATCGTCTAGGGCACCATTGGAGTCAAACGCTCACAGGTTCACCCCGACTTGCAAGACAACGATGCTGGCGCAGCTCTGCAAAAAACTATACTGCCCATATTCATCCTCGAAATCACGCAATATACCACAATCTTGCAGTGCACTGACGTGTGCCTGCAAGCATTGGTATGAACGTCTCACGAACTGGTTGTGGCCGCTATGGAGCGTATCACGACTTCTCAGAACGCTTCTAAGAGCACATTCTTGTATGCGCCCGTTTGTGCGACATCTAGTCACTCATCTTTATCCCTTAACATGGACACCAGATAGGAAAGGACAAAAACATTGCTCATGGAAAGGTAGTGCCTCTTATCGCAACGACAGAGGAGATCCCGAACATAGACAAAAAAAGTTAACAGCAGTAAATTCTTATGCGAGAAAACGCAGCGTGTTAATACTTTAACAATCTTAATCTATTAATGCAACGATTATTGTTCCCCGAAGAAAGGTTCATATATTTGCCTATTCTACTATGTACACCACTTACACTACTACTATAGCAAGGTTCATGTATTTGCCCATTCTACTATGTACACCACTTACACTACTACTATAGCAAGGTTCATGTATTTGCCCATTCTACTATGTACACCACTTAAACTACTATTATTCCACGAACTTCTTTGTGTGAGAGATGTGGTGGAGTCCTATGGACTAGCGCCAATCCCTTGTCAGACTCCCCCTCCTCTGACGTACATTAGGATTTGCAGGTCTAATTTCAATCCCCTGGTTCTCCTGTTGTCCTTTGTTTCGCTCTCTCCAATTACGGTCGCTTTGCCGTTCGTTATTCCTCCTCTCCCAGATTCCTTGTCTAGCATGACCCTGTTCCCTGACGTTCTGGTTTCCGTGTCTCTGGTTTCCATAACCTTGAATAGCGTAACCTTGATTTCCGTAACCCTGGTTTCCTAACTGACGAACGCGATTATGCGATCTGTTGTCTGCCCTTGCTGGCCTGTGGTATTTCTTATTTTGCGCCTTCTTCCTGTCCTTTGCGTCTTGTTTATCGAAGACTACTTCGAGCTCGCGCAGTAGACTCTTGAATGCTTCTATGTCAGATCCACACTTGCCGACAAGTGTCTGTTGATACCTAACAGGCAATTTGGAAAAACAAAATTTGATGATTTCTCCCTTGCTGTATGGACTATCTAAAAATTGATTCTTCTTGAGTAAATCATCAAAAAATTTGGTTGCGCTCCTTTGCCCGGACACTTCCAGTTCGGGACAAAATATTATTTCCTCTTTAATCCTGTCTTGCGTTTCCTTTGACCAGTAGATCCCCAGGAACGCATCAACAAATTCCTGATAAGTCTGACACGTCGCTGCCACACCCCGCATCTTTTCCGCGGCTTGGCCTTCGATGTGTCCACACATGAATTCTAATTTTGCCAGGGTTGGCCATGATGACGGTAATGAATTTGTAAACTGCATCACCCAGCTCTTGGGATGCATCGACCCTCCATTATCTCTGAACTTTTGGAATTTTAGTATCGACAGGAAGTGATTGTGATCAAAATCCTGTCCGATCCTCGCGCTGGTGCTGTCACTCGTTTCCGATACTTGCACGTCTGCTGAGTGTCCTGATCTATCTTGCTGATAACTGTGATGTGCTACATCTGTATCACAGTGGAAGTGGCACTTCGAATTCACTCTCCTAAGTGGGCTACAATTATTGGAGCTTTTACTAGGTGTTTCTGCGTGTGCCTTGTTAGTTCTGCACTCTGTCTCTGGGCTAGAGCACGGCGGGCTTTTCCCCGGAGACACAATTCTGTGTACTCCATCATTGGTATCCGAACGCGCAGTGCTCATGTGCCCGTTTCGCTCTAGTTTTGCTATCCGACTCTCTACTTCTTTCATTTGTTTCGTGATGTTCGTAACCGCAATATTACCTTGAGTTTTTTAAGAACGCTAGCGATTTTGCGTGGGCTTGCGTCGCACGTCGCAAGCGACCTGCAAGTTGAGAAGTTACTTTTGCGATTTTCATTGCCCCTGTTGCTGCCGTTTTGGCTAGGCCTGCTACTTTTTGTGCTATCATTGACATTTGTTTTGCTTCTCCACATTCTTCCTTTATTGTTAGTAATTCTCCACGAATTTCCCCTATATGGGAAATTATTGCCTCAGTGTCCTTCTTACGCTGTTCATCAGCTTCTTCCTTCCCCTTCTTACGTTGTTTCTCCTCTTCTTCCTTCTCCTTTTTACGCTGTTCGTCAGCTTCTTCTTTCATTGATCATAGGAAGCTCAGTATTGGGTTTACGTCATCTTTTTGATCCTCTTCAAACGTGGGAGATGTAACTCTGGACACCTGGGCGCTAGAGCTCTGACGTGGCCGAGCTAGCCCCTGTCTGCTCTCGTTCGTTTGATTATAAACTTCTGCTACCGTCTCGACTTGTGTGCCTGTCTCTGTTTCATCCTCTAACTCACTATCATAATCATGGCCGCGACGTTGCTCTAAGATCGCGTCCAAATCACCGTCCTCATCAATGACCCTGTCGTCCTGTCCTGCTAAAAATGTGCCCATCTCATCTCCTAACCTATCCCCGTCAGTAACGTGCCTCTTTTCCATTATAGTATCCACTTTTGTTTTAGCTTCGCTCACTAATAGTCGTGCCTTACTTCTCGTGATCATTCATGAGAAACAAAATTTATCTAAAATACACAATAAAAATAATCTACTCCCTGTATTTTTACACATAGACATAAAATTTCAACAACGCCTCTCCAACGCTGTAATTATACGCACGATTTGTTGTGGTACAGAAACCGCACACAAACCTGACAAAGTGTGATGTGTTATGGACACACCATCAAAGGAACACAAAAACAATTAACAAAAGAATATATACACTGAAAACAAAAACTGTAATCATGCGCCGCTACTTAAAACTAAACGCGGAACTACCAGAAAAAAACTTGGGTATTAATCAATAAAAAAATTAAGCAAAAAAAATTCAGAGTGTCCCTAGTACTAATAATACTTGCTTATCAGCGATTCACAGGAAAGATCCTGGCAGGGTCGCCATTTTATGCGAGATGCTGGGGCTAGCAGTGTATTTAACACTAAATTCTAGAATCTACAGATGTAAATGATGCTCTAAGCCCCCCCTATTCTAACTCCGACTTTTGCTGTTGCACAAGGATTAAAAAATATACGCGAACTGACTGTAATCAACCCTGCAAGTGGAGTAGAAAAGAGTTTGGCACCTGCAATAACTTAATTTGATAAATAAGTTAAATAAAGGAAGGTTTCATTAACGTAGTGAGAAATGATGGGTTGCTCTACCGATCAACAGAATGAAGGGTCTGTCCAAAATAACAATATGATTTATTAAGACTAAACACAAAATAATAAACAAAAACACATGAAACATTTATAATACACCAAATTGGCTCAAATTGGATACACAAACAAACGCTGTGAAGGTGAAGTTGTCCCTAAACTAGATTGTGAGGTTTATGACGAAGTGGTATGTGGAGCCAATTCCTTGCCACTCAAATCTTAAGAGAGACACACAGCTAACCCAACATTAATTGCTGCTACTCAAGACAGAACAAAGTTAGAAAAAGACGAACAGGCGCACTCTGCTGGGCTCTGATTATCACCTAGGAAAATCCCTATCTGCCGGTGCTGCGGACATACATTACCAAACTGTCTTCTTAACTGCCAGAACACAATCTCACACACCGGAGGCGAGGGCTGGTTGCTTCGACGTCCTCTACCGAAAGGCGAGAGCCGACTACCTAGAGCACCCGTACAGGCCGAACACACAACATTCCCGCCCCCACGACAGTGGCCGTGGTTAAACGTTCCAATCAGCAACTCCAAAACCAGCGGAAAATTCCACTCCATTGCCGGAGCACTACCATTCCACCAATGGAGATTCTTGGCGCCAATTTCTGCGCTGATTTTGCTACATCACGGAGCTATGCCCTGAGCCAGCCAATCACAGTTACTATTTTGCAGAAAGCGCGGGAATTTTCCCGCCACAACTGCCTGGGTACACAAGTCATCCCCACGCCTCGCTGGTAGCCCGCCAGAAAGTGTTTTCGCTAAGATTCTGCGAAGTAACGGATCCTCTACCCCAGCCGCTACTTGAGACCCCTCCGGGCGTGTCTTTTGACAATGTCGGCGTCTGCAAAGCATTCACTCCACTTCCTCACACCCGTCGGCTTAACCCTTTCCAGATCAGGAGTGCCCGCCTGTCACCGGACCACCTGGGTGACGAGAGACGCTGCGTGGGAAGTCCGAGTGTGAAGGAATAGCAACTTTTCACCGCATGCAATTAGAGACGAAAATCGTAAGATAGAAATATGAGAGGGGGCTCATGCCACCTCTCAAACTGAATAATACGCATAGACACTCGTAAGACAACGTTACATGCAAAGAAACAGATGAACGTTCGTCTGGATTGTACACACATCAAAAAAAGCTTGGCATCACCTCGGTTCCCAGACCTGAATACAGAAATTGACTGAGGATATTGTATCATAGACACAGTCCCTTTGACTGTTCAGTTATGTCACTAAAACTGCCCAAAGATGTAAACAACCATGCAGGAGCAGCGCCTATTAGACGGAGGGGGTCCGACAGCCGATCACTTCCAGTCATTCCACCAGGGAGGAGGTACACGGCTCATGTTGTCTGTAGTTCAACCATGCCTAGACGGCCAAAATCGCGGTTCGATCGCGTCCGCATTGTTACTTTGTGCCAGGAAGATCTCTCAACAAGGGAAGTGTCCAGGCGTCTCGGAGTGAACCAAAGCAATGTTGTTCGGACGTGGAGGAGATACAGAGAGACAGGACCTGTCGATGACATAGCTCGCTCAGGCCGTCCAAGGGCTACTACTGCAGTGGATGACCGCTATCGACGAATTATGGCTTGGAGGAACACTGACAGCAACGCCGCCATCTTGAATAATGCTTTTCGTGCAACCACAGGACGTCGTGTTACGACTCAAACTATACGCAACAGGCTGCATGATGCGCAACTTCACTCCAGATGTCACTGGCGAGGTCCATCTCTGCAACCACACCATGCAGCGCGGTACTGATGGGCCTAAAAACATGCCGACTGGACCGCTCAGGATTGGCATCACGTTCTCTTCACCGATGAGTGTCGCATATGCCCTCAACCAAACAATCGTCGGAAACGTGTTTGGAGGCAACCCGGTAAGGCTGCACGGAGTTCCCTGCTGTTTTTGGGTGGTATTATTTGGGGCCGACGTCCGCCGCTGGTGGTCATGGAATGCACCGTAACTGTTGTACAATACATGAATGCCGTCCTCCGACCGATAGTGCAACCATATCAGCAGCATATTGCAAGGAATTCGTCATCATGGACGACAATTCGCGCCCCCCATCTTCAACATCTTGTGAATGACTTCCTTCAGGATAATTGCTCGACTAGAATGGCCAACATGTTCTCCAGAGATGAACCCTATCGAACATGCAGGATGGATTGAAGAGGGCTGTTTATGGACGAAGTGACCTACCAACCACTCTGAGGGATTTACGCCGATTCGCCGTTGAGGAGTGCAAGAATCTGGACCAATAGTGCCTTGATGAACTTGTGGATAGTATGCCATGACGAATAAAGGCATGCATCAATCCAAGACGACGTGGTACTGGGTATCAGAGATACCGCTGTATACAACAATCTGGGCCACCACCCTTGAAGGTCTCGCTCTATGGTGGTACAAAACGCAACGTGTGGTTTTCATGAGCAATAAAAAGGGCGGAAGTGATGTTTATATTGATCTATATTCCAATTTTCTCTACAGGTTCCGGAACTCTCGGAACCGAGGTTATGCAAGACTTTTTTGATGTATGTATGTACGTAGAAGACCTGGCGTATGAACTGCCGCCTACAGGGACACTAAACTTTCCAGGTATTCTATTCAAATGCGCTCATCTTGTTGGTGCTGATTTTGGATATCTCCAGATTACGCAAAAGGTACAATATCCAACTGTCGTCAATGTGAACTTTCATTCCTGCAAGAGTCGTGTAGATTGGGTTATAGTTCGATCCACGAACGATGGCGGTTCGCCCAGGTCGAGACACGGATGGGCACTGCATTGTTGTCGGCTCCAAGCGACAGTTGTGGTACGAGCACACCATGCTTCGAGGTTCATGAAAGCGTGTATCCCCCAGATTATATCTCTCGCTTGATTGTGTAGCATTTGTCACTTTCCACCACCATCAGCCATGATAAATCACAACAAATGGAATAAAAAGTCACTAAATAATTCGGAACGCTCAAGTTTAATGTTCGTATTGGCTGCGACATCCACAGCAGGGCGCTCAGAACACTACTGATCACTGATTGGATGCCGGAGAATGCTTTACTCAGTTGCGCAGAACAAGTCTCAACTCAGTCGCCATCATTCGTGACTCCAACTATAGATACATCACTTAAGCATCTTTAGGGTCGTTAAAAATCAAACAGTTGCACCATTTTGATTCACTTCTAGCTCACTTCTTTTAATACCTTCTTCTAGATTAACTTCCTCAAAAAGATCAGATCTGTTTGTCGCCAAGATATCTAATATGTTCCCATCTCGAGTTAGTTTTCTAACCAATTGCTCAAGGTTGTATGTTGAGAGTGCTCCTAGAATAACTTCATACGAGTCCTTGCTTCTGCCCCCTGTGATAAATGTGTAATTTTCCCAGTCAATGGACGCCATATTAAAGATTCCACCTATAACTAATGGAAAATTTAGATATTTATTTCCTATGTACTCAAGATTTTCCCTGAAACGTTCTGCGACGTTTGTTGCGGATGCTGGTGGTCTATAAAAACACCCTAATGCAATGGTCACTCCTTGTCTGATTGACAGCTTTATCCAGACTATTTCACAATCCGACACAGCATCGATCTCAACTCCGTATAAACAGCTTTTAACTGCAATGAACACACCACCTCCCATAGCACCAGTCCTATCCTTCCGAAACATTGTACAATCTGAGTTCAAAATTTCACTGCTATTTATGTCTGGTTACAACCAGCTTTCGGTACCTAATACAATATTGAAATTACTACTGTTTATTTCGGAGAGTAACTCTGGGATCATGCTACAGACGCTTCAGCAATTTACTAACATGAGATTCAGCGCATTTAAATCCTTTGGAATGACCTGTTTAGGCGAACTAACTATTTTTACAGTTGGCACACCCATATCAATGTCATGAACTGGTAATTTTTCAGGCCAACGGTTTCTTTCTCGTGGGGAGGAACCTACTCTAACAAAAAACATGTACTCGTCACTAGTACAGTGCTACCAATATAGCTGCTTCCTGTGTGTAGTGCACCCCTGATCTATCGATGGACGTCCTAAAACCTTCCACACCATAGTGCAGGTCGAGGAATCTACAACCATTTTCGTCACAGAGTCGACGTAGCTTCTGGTTTATATTCTCCACTCGACTCAAAACCAGAGGACCCTGGTCCACCCTGGGTCGATGCTGCAAATCGTCAGCTTCGCTTCCACTCCTCGAGAGATGGCGGCCGCCTTCGCCAATTTAGCCAGCCTTCGAAAGAACCCAAGGATTTCCTCGGAACCCCGACGATTGGCATCGTTGGTGCCGACATGTGCAACAATCTTTAGCTGGCTGCACCCCGCACGCTCGATAGCCGCCAGAAAAGCCTCTCCCACATCCTAGACAAGGCCCCCTGGCAAGGACACCGAGTGAATGTTGGACTTCTTCCCCGCCCTAGCAGCTATGTCCCTGAGGGTCTCCATGACCCACCTAACATTGGAGCTCCCAATAACCGACAAACCCCTATCCCCACGTGCCTGTCCGGACCTTGCAGAAAGAGTGGCCACTATCGTGGCAGAAGGTGCACTCTGATCCGACTCAGACTCCCCCCCACCCCTCCCCAGCATCAAAAATGGTTCAAATGGCTCTGAGCACTATGGGACTTAAGATCTATGGTCATCAGTCCCCTATAACTTAGAACTACTTAAACCTAACTAACCTAAGGACAGCACACAACACCCAGTCATCACGAGGCAGAGAAAATCCCTGACCCCGCCGGGAATCGAACACGGGAACCCGGGCGTGGGGAGCGAGAACGCTACCGCACGACCACGAGCTGCGGCCCCCCAGCATCAAATAGCACACTGAATCTATTAGCAAAGTGCATGGGATTTGCCAGGAGCCTGCATCCCCCATGTAGCCTTCGCCTTGAGGATTGAGACCTCGACACAGTCCGCTCCCCACACTGAGGTGAGAGTGGGCTGGCTGGTTCAGTCGCACCTGACGTCGGCTCAGTGACAGAGAGCTGTGACATCCCCCCCCCCCCCCCCCCCCTGCACATCAAGTACCGCAGAGGTTGCCCCAGGCACCCCATCCCCATCGCACCTCAAGGTGGCACTCTGGAGCCTGTTGACTGTGGCCAACAAAGCTTTCAGCTACGTTTGGACTGTGGCCAACTCCTTCTGCATCCGCACACAACAGAGACAGTCCCTATCCATCTAGCTAATATATGATTTACTATAAGAAACTTAAGGAAATCTACTGCCACACAAGGTTAACAGCTACACTCTAGTTAGCAGAAAGGACACTCAACAATGAAAAACATGATATAAAGATGTGACGGAGATTTCCAGGGGTTTCAGGTGGTATGAGAGTCGAAACATCGCAGAAGATCTAGAAGCTAACGGAAATAAGACTTGTGGATACTGGATATCATTTAGTCACTAGCTGCCCGGAAACATGTGATGTGTTTCAGAGCGCCATTACACTGATACCATACACTTACATGCAGAAACAAATAATTTCATTGATAATTGATGTGGTCCATGCATTATGTCCTCATACAAGACAGCAACGATCGGGCAAACGCTAAGGCGCCTGGTGCACAGAGTTGGCGTGGCGCGGGCGTCTGGCGGCGGCGTGGCGGGGACGTGACGCCGATAGGACGTAGGCAAAGAACATTGGATTGGCGCTGCCATGAGATGCGATACGATCTTAATATAGAATAGTCGCAAGTACTCTGAGGTGCAAAATTCCTGGGATAGCAATATGCACATATACAGATGGTGATAGCATCACGTACACATGGTATAAAAGGGCAGTGCATTGACGGAGCTGTCATTTGTACTAAGGTAATTTACATGAAGTTTTCCGACGTTGTTATGACCGCGAGACGGGAATTAACACACTTTGAACACGAAATGATAGTTGGAGGTAGCCAAATTCCGGAAATCGTTAGTGACTTCAATATTCCGAGATCCACAATGTCAAAGTTATGCCAAAATTGCCAGATATTAGGCATTACCGATCACCATAGACAATGCAGTGACCGACGGACTTCACCTAACGACCGAGAGCAGCGGCGTTTGAGTAGAGTTGTCAGTGCTAACAGACAAACAACACTGCACCATATGTGGGACGTACGACGAATGTATCGTTAGGACAGTGCGGCGAAATTTCACTTGAATTGGCTATGCCGGCAACGAAAGACGTGAGTCCCTTTGCTAGAAATATGACATCACCTGCAGCGCCTCTCCTCCAATCTTGACCTTATCGGTTGGAACCTAGGCTACTGGAAAACCGTGACTTGGTCAGATGAGTTCCGACTGCTGATGGTAGGGTTCGAGTGTGGCGCAGACCCCACGAAGCCCTAGACCCACGTTTTCAAAATGGCACAGTGCAAGCTGGTGATGGTTCCAAAGCGGTGAGGGCTTGTGGGCTGTGTTTACTTGGAATGAACAGGGTCCTTTTGTCCAACTGACCCGATAATTGACTGGAAATAGTTAGTTCGGCTGCCTGGAAACGATTTGCTTCATTTTCAGAAACAACGATGGAATTTTTATGGATGGTAATGCGCCATTTCATCAGGCCACAATTGTTCGTGATTGGTTTGAAGACCTTTCTGGGCGATTCGATGGAATGATTTGGCCACCCGTCGAATATTTACGGGACATAATTGAGCGTTCAGTTCGTGCACAAAAGCCTCCACCGCGAACGCTTTCGCAGTTATGGAAGACTATACAGACAGTGTGGCTCAGTATTTCTGCAGGGGACTTCCAACGACTTGTTGAGTCCATGCCACGTCGAGTTGGTGCACTACACCCGACAAAAGTAAGTCAAACACGATATTAGGAGGTATCCCAAGACTTTTTTCGCCTCATTATATGCCGTCTTGACCAAATTCAGGCAGTAATGCACTCCATATATCGTACCTTGTGCATGTTCAGCTGTGAACAAGATATTTGATGCTTCTACTATAGTTGAAAAAGAAGAATAAATATAGCATTTAAATATGTATTTCGCCCATTTCCAGAATACTTATAGGATGCTTGTTAGTGTTTCTATATTGTGTTAGTGAATGACATCATCAGAGAATAGTAACGAACTACGCCCAATGACACAAAACACCTAATCACTTCGACGCTTTGTGGTACCTGTCCAGTTGTGTCAGTGGGACGACAAACACCTGCATGCTCGGAATGCTTTAGAGAAATACATCTGCTTTTTTTGGATGTGTTGTTAGCATTCTAAGATAAAGCCGAAAAGAACTCCTTAATTTACCATAATCAGTTCCATTACCATATGTAACGCTTGAAGTTCTTTCTGTTCCTTGACAAATGGAGCGCTCTCCCCTTGCACAAATTAATAAAATCTTTTTCATGGGACCCACTAACATACGAGCGAAGAATATGAAAGTTCCTGGCATATTAAAACTGTGTGCCAGACCGAGACTCGAACTCGGGACGTTTGCCTTTCGTGGACAAGTGTTCTATCAGCGCACACTCGACTACAGAGTGAAAAATTCATTCTGAAGAAAAGAAAACTCGATAGCAGGTTTATTAGGGGACGAAAATCGGCACAATACGCATTAAGTATGCCAATACAAAAAAATCAGAAACCATTAATACGCAGTTAGGTTGCAAGCATTCGAAAGCTGATGTCATCATTCAGGGCATTTACATGTTACACTACACAACGTCATTCCAATTTCTGGCAGGACATTATCAAGACCTCAGTGCGGCAATACGATAATAGGAAGTCGATCTAACTATTAACTACAGCCACATCCGTCATCTACAATGTTCATTACAAAATGTATTTCCACATAATTGCTTAAATTCTCCCCCATTTCATTTCAGAGTAGCTAATGCATTGACTAAACTCTCGTATGTATGAAATTTTATTTGCAACTGTTTTCCAGATGATGGATTAGGTGTTTCACTTACGACAATCACTGAAATAAAATGCATCTGATAAGAATTTGTTTTATCAGATATAAATATTTTATGCTTTCAGCTAGGCCTTAAACTTACAAACCCTCTCGAGTGGTACTTCTCATTAAGTTCAGTCTCATTAACCATTAAATCACGTTTGCTCGAGAATGAAAACAACGGCGCACCACTTGGACGTCTCCACCATACGTCGTTTCGGAGCGCCACTCGTGGCTGCAGACGGAGGAGTCGCCGCTACGCCACCTCTGTGTGCGATCTTCCATTTACACTGAGGAGGCAAAAGTCATGGGATACCGATACGCACGTACACAGATAGCGGTAGTATTGCGCACACAACGTATAAAAGGGCAGTGCATTGGCCGAGGTGTCATTTGTACTCAAGCGATTCATGTGATAAGGTTTCCGACGTGATTATGGCCGCACGACGGGAGTTACCAGACTCTGAACGTGGAATAGTAGTTGGAGCTACACATGGGATATTCCATTTCGGAAATCGTTAGGCAATTCAATATTCCGAGAACCACGGTGTCAAGAGTGTGACGAGATTACCAAAATTCAGGTGTTACCACTCACCACGGACAACACAGTGACCGACGGCCTTCACTTAACTACTCAGGGCAGCGGCGTTTGCGTAGAATTGTCACTGCTAACAGACAAGCAACACTGCGTCAAATAAGCACAGAAATCAATGTGGGGCGTACTACGAACGATCCGGTAGGACAATATGGCGAAATTTGGCGTTAATCGACTATGCCAGCAGACGAACGACGGAAGTCTCTTTGCTAACAGCACGACATCGCCTGCAGCGCCTCTCCTGGGTTCATGACCATACCGGTTGGACCCCTAGGCTACTGAAAAACCGTGGCCTGGTCAGATGAGTTCCGTTTTTTCAGTCGGTAAGAGTTAATGGAAGGGTTTGAGTGTGGCGCAGACCCTACCAAGCCATGGAACCAAGTCGTCATCAAGGCACTGTGTAAATTGGTGGCCGAGCGGTTCTAGGCGCTTCAGTCTGGAACCGCGCGACAGCTACAGTCGCAGGTTCGAATCCTGCCTCGGCCATGGATGTGTGTGATGTCCTTAGGTTAGTTAGGTTTAAGTAGTTCTAAATTCTATGGGACTGATGACCTCAGATGTTAAGTCCCATAGTGCTCAGAGCCATTTGAACCATTTGTAAATTGGTGGTGGCTCCATACTGGTGTGGGCTTGCGGGCTGTGTTTACATGGAATGTATTGGGTCCTCTGGTCTTCCCACGCCGGGGTTCCCAGGTTCGATTCCCGGCGGGGTCAGGGATTTTTTCTGCCTCGTGATGACTAGGTGTTGTGTGATGTCCTTAGGTTAGTTAGGTTTAAGTAGTTCTAAGTTCTAGGGGACTGATGACCATAGATGTTAAGTCCCATAGTGCTAAGAGCCATTTGAACCGTTTTTTTCCTCTGGTCCCACCGAACCGATCATTGACTGGAAATGGTTATTTTAGGCTACCTGGAAACCAGTTTCAGCCGTTCATCGACTGATGTTCTCAAGTAATGATAGGACTTTTGTAGATGTGAATGCGCCATGTCAGTGGGCCAAAATTGTTCGCGACATTCAGGATAATTCGAACGAATGATTTGACCACCCATCGAACATTTATGATACATAATCGAGAGTTCAGTCCATGCACAAAATCCTGCACCGGAAACACTTTCACAATTATAGACAACTATAGAGGCAGTGTGGTTCAGTATTGGATTTCCAACGACTTCTTGAGTCCATGTCAAGTCGAGTTGCTGCACTACACCGTGCAAAAGTAAGTCCAACACGATATTATGAGGCATCCCATGACTTTTGTCACCTCAATGTATTATGTTAACAGCCCCACGTCCCCGCCATTACTCTGCCACATATTCGCACTACGCCACTTACATTTGCAATGAATCTAAGGCCTATAATGTTGCTTCACTTTAGTGTCAAAATGGTGCAGATGGTAAAGTATTCCAAACTGAATACTTCGAGGTAAGGCACTAACGCTCCGAAATGACTAATCAGATTTTTATTGGCATGAACAAGTTTACAATCTTCTTTCCATTTATGCAATTTCACAAGATGGAATAGTTTGTAATATTAGCTATCGGTTTCTACGGGTTTGAGAAGTTAGGATTTCAACGTCTCTATATAAATGGAACTCTCTGCAGATGTGGCTAGCACAGATTCATGCATGCCCATGAACACCGTGGCTCGCACTCACTTTAGTTGGTGGAGCGGCTCTCTTGCGCGCTATTTGCTGCATGAGTTCATCCAACACTGCACTGCTTCTGATGGCTCATCTTCCCGTCATTTAACCTGTGTCTTACTTCTCTTTAAATCAGAAGGTTTGAGGAGCTGTGTTAGCAGCTCCTCTTCCCCACACGTCAGCAACCTGATCGCCATCGCCTCTGCTCGCCAGGCTGTTCTTCCCCTCGACCCTTCAGAACAAAAGAAAACATGGCTCCTCTGTTCGTCTCGGAACATTGTTGCTCCGATACCTTCAAAATTGGACAGACCCCGGACTATTGGTCTGATTTTGATATGGACTACAGCAGTAAACTTACAGTTTTTAGTTGCATGTTATCAAATACAAGAAACAATAATGCCATTCTAAGTAATTTTAAGTTATTATGAAGATCGACAAGCTGGAATGAGAGTGGGCAGGAAAATGAAATAGCACTGCCACATCTCACTTCACCATCAATGGTTTTAAAATGATTTAGTTTCAAGAATCAATATGCCTTGAATACATTTCTCCTCAAACTTAAATTATTTCCCTAACCACGTTTGCTTCCTTTGATTGAAGAAAATTGCTGTTCTGATGCATTCTGTTAAGAAACATACACTCCTGGAAATGGAAAAAAGAACACATTGACACCGGTGTGTCAGACCCACCATACTTGCTCCGGACACTGCGAGAGGGCTGTACAAGCAATGATCACACGCACGGCACAGCGGACACAACAGGAACCGCGGTGTTGGCCGTCGAATGGCGCTAGCTGCGCAGCATTTGTGCACCGCCGCCGTCAGTGTCAGCCAGTTTGCCGTGGCATACGGAGCTCCATCGCAGTCTTTAACACTGGTAGCATGCCGCGACAGCGTGGACGTGAACCGTATGTGCAGTTGACGGACTTTGAGCGAGGGCGTATAGTGGGCATGCGGGAGGCCGGGTGGACGTACCGCCGAATTGCTCAACACGTGGGGCGTGAGGTCTCCACAGTACATCGATGTTGTCGCCAGTGGTCGGCGGAAGGTGCACGTGCCCGTCGACCTGGGACCGGACCGCAGCGACGCACGGATGCACGCCAAGACCGTAGGATCCTACGCAGTGCCGTAGGGGACCGCACCGCCACTTCCCAGCAAATTAGGGACACTGTTGCTCCTGGGGTATCGGCGAGGACCATTCGCAACCGTCTCCATGAAGCTGGGCTACGGTCCCGCACACCGTTAGGCCGTCTTCCGCTCACGCCCCAACATCGTGCAGCCCGCCTCCAGTGGTGTCGCGAGAGGCGTGAATGGAGGAACGAATGGAGACGTGTCGTCTTCAGCGATGAGAGTCGCTTCTGCCTTGGTGCCAATGATGGTCGTATGCGTGTTTGGCGCCGTGCAGGTGAGCGCCACAATCAGGACTGCGTACGACCGAGGCACACAGGGCCAACACCCGGCATCATGGTGTGGGGAGCGATCTCCTACACTGGCCGTACACCACTGGTGATCGTCGAGGGGACACTGAATAGTGCACGGTACATCCAAACCGTCATTGAACCCATCGTTCTACCATTCCTAGACCGGCAAGGGAACTTGCTGTTCCAACAGGACAATGCACGTCCGCATGTATCCCGTGCCACCCAACGTGCTCTAGAAGGTGTAAGTCAACTACCCTGGCCAGCAAGATCTCCGGATCTGTCCCCCATTGAGCATGTTTGGGACTGGATGAAGCGTCGTCTCACGCGGTCTGCACGTCCAGCACGAATGCTGGTCCAACTGAGGCGCCAGGTGGAAATGGCATGGCAAGCCGTTCCACAGGACTACATCCAGCATCTCTACGATCGTCTCCATGGGAGAATAGCAGCCTGCATTGCTGCGAAAGGTGGATATACACTGTACTAGTGCCGACATTGTGCATGCTCTGTTGCCTGTGTCTATGTGCCTGTGGTTCTGTCAGTGTGATCATGTGATGTATCTGACCCCAGGAATGTGTCAATAAAGTTTCCCCTTCCTGGGACAATGAATTCACGGTGTTCTTATTTCAATTTCCAGGAGTGTATTTCTGGCTCTGTTAGTGATTTGTTCTAGAAAATTATCAGTCGCAGCGGTTTTAACAATATTACATATATCCCTATCAAAGATGTTATACAATGCCTCTGCAATAAACACGAATTATCCAAAAAAAACTTTCTCCCCACTAGATAAACATAATACGCATTAGCCGGCCGGAGTGGCCGAGCGGTTCTAGGCGCTACAGTCTGGAACCACGCGGCCGCTACGGTCGCAGGTTCGAATCCTGCCTCGGGCATGGATGTGTGTGATGCCCTTAGGTTAGTTAAGTTTAAGTAGTGCTAAGTTCTAGGGGACTGATGACCTCAGAAGTTAAGTCCCATAGTGCTCAGAGCCATTTGAACCATATTACGCATTATTGCCAAACACACTGATAATAAAACCTGCATTAACATGAAAATCACAAAAATATAAGGGGTGATCAAAACGTTTCTAAGCACGGACATTTAGGCAAGGATTAGTGTATCATTCGTGTCTTTCTGCCATGCATGTGGTAAATACAGAAATATGAACTATGGCGACGTTATTACCTAATGCATCCAAACAGGACCAACAATCTGTTATTCTTTTCTTGGCTGCCGAAAGACGAACACCAGTAGACATCCTCCGGAGAATAAAGAATGTGTAAGGGGCAGTATGTCTGACGAAAACCACCGTTGTGGCATGGCGCGCCAAGTCTCGTGCTCGTCACGATTCGCCACAAGACGCCGGTCGATCTGCGAGGCCAGCAGAAGTTACACCAACTCAAGTGGTTGGCATGTGAGCGGTCGCCCTATAGACCTGACTCTCTCCAAGTGATTATCGCGCCTTCTGTCGACGATTCCTGTCGGACGAGGATGTACAGTAGGCAGTTACAGACTCCTTCACACAGCAGGACACGGTGTTTTATCAAATTTGTATCTTCAGTCTGGTGTTCGGTGGGGTGATTGCCTCAGTGCTCACGGTGATTTTGGCTGATTGGCGTATTGATTCTGGACAGTATGGCCTTCGAACGGAAACTTTTTGATCGCCCCGTATATAACAACAATACTTTAGTTTTCACCCTTTTGCTAAATCACATCTGATGCGATTGTACTTTTTTCACTCTGTAGAACTTGAATCGCACACTAATGCTCCTTTTACCGTTGAATTCGGTAGTAGATGAAACAGAGACAGTCGGCAAGGGCCAGGTGCTCACCAGCTGTTCGTTTTCCTTCAGGTGGGATGCGAGCTGTGGGAGGGGGGAGAATATTTCTGCTGATTTCCTCCATCCTCTTCAGTCTTCTACTGCACACACAGCCGTCTAATCCTTAGAATCTTTTCCTCTTGTGCAACTGCAGACAGAGACGACAAATGCCAGAACTGGCCTAACAACTGTGTCATAATGCCTTCGAAGCACCCTTCTGTCTGTCCACACAACAATATTAACTGCCTTTCTAACAAAAGACTTTAATTACCACAATAGAACCGTTTTACAAATGCACCTAAAAATACATATTTGCAACTATTTACACTATAGACATTCAGATGCCCAGGCTATATTTGAATGTCAGAAGATTCAGTCCAGTTGAGCACCTCGTCAGATGTTTCATGTAGATTCTTGATACCACCAGGAAAAAGTCTGTTAACGCACTCATTTACAGTGTGGCTCATTTTATAGATATCATCACAGTCAAATGTCCTGTCAGTGGAAATACCCCACTTGTGCGTTTCGTATTTGCACATACCGTCTTCAGTCAGGAATCTATTGAACTGTACCTGCACCTCCTTGAGATGATGAAAGCCTGGGACTTTAACAATTGGGTTGTTAATAAGTTCGTGATACCGGATTTTCGTGGCTTGTCACTCGCTTTTCCATTCAGAGTCGCGGCTGAATCCAGTGAACAGCATTTGAACTACTTCTTCATATACCGGTTTCTGGATTCGAGGCGTTTACAAGTCAGCGGAGAGTAAATCTTCATGAAAAGGAATAGACTCAATTTACAAGCTTACTGACAAAGGTTGTAGGCAACCACGTTTCAGCCAAGATGAGCTGGACAGATGCCCAATAGTGTTGATGTCAGCATTTAGGTGTACATTTGCCAATGTGCATTAGATGATTATGTGCCAAGCAAGATCGTAAGAGATGGAAAAGAGCCACCGTGGTACAACAACCGAGTTGGAAAACTGCTACGGAAGCAAAGGGAACTTCACAGTAAACATAAACATAGCCAAAGCCTTGCAGCCAAACAAAAATTACACGAAGCGAAATGTAGTGTGAGGATGGCTATGCAAGAGGCGTTCAACAAATTCGAAAGTAAAGTTCTATGTACTGACTGGGCAGAAAATCCTAAGAAATTTTAGTCTTATGTCAAAGCGGTAGCTGGATCAAAACACAATGTCCAGACACTCTGGGACCAAAATGGTATTAAAACAGAGGATGACAGACTAATGGTCGAAATACTAAATGTCTTTTTCCAAAACTGTTTCACAGGGGAAGACTGCACTGTAGTTCCTTCTCTAGATTGTAGCACAGATGACAAAATGGTACATATCGAAATAGATGACAGAGGGATAGAAAAACAATTAAAATTGCTCAAAAGAGGAAAGGCCGCTGGACCTGATGGGATACCAGTTCGATTTTACACAGATTACGAGAAGGAACTTGCCCCTCTTCTTGCAGCGATGTACCGTAGGTCTCTAGAAGAGCGTAACGTTCCAAAAGATTGGAAAAGGGCACAGGTCATCCCCGTTTTCAAGAAGGGACGTCGAACAGATGTTCAGAACTGTAGACCTACATCTCTAGCGTCGATCAGTTGTAGAATTTTGGAACATGTATTATGTTCGAGTATATTGACTTTCCTGGAGATTAGAAATCTACTCTGTAGGAATCAGCATGGGTTTCAAAAATAGACGATCGTGTGAAACCCAGCTCGTGCTATTCGTCCACGTGACTCAGAGGGCCATAGACACAGGTTCCCAGGTAGATACCGTGTTTCTTGACTTCCGCAAGACGTTTGACACAGTTCCCCAAAGTCGTTTAATGATCAAAGTAAGAGCATATGGACTATCAGACCAATTGTGTGATTGGGTTGAAGAGTTCCTAGATAACAGAACGCAGCTTGTCATTCTCAACGGAGTGAAGTCTTCCGAAGTAAAAATGATTTCAGGTGTGCCGCAGATGAGTGTCGTAGGACTGTTGCTATTTACAATATATGTAAATGACCTTGTGGATAACATCGGAAGTTCACTGAGGCTTTTTGCGGATGCTGCTGTAGTATATCGAGAGGCTGTAACAATGGAAAATTTTACTGAAATGCAGGAGGATCTGCAACGAATTGACGCGTGGTGCAGGGAATGGCAATTGAATCTCAATGTAGACAAATGTAATGTACTGCGAATAAATAGAAAGAAAGGTCCTTTATCATTTAGCTACAATATAGCAGGTCAGCAACTAGAAGCAGTTAATTCCATAAATTATCTGGGAGTAGTCCGGCCCCGGTAGCTGAGTGGTCAGCGTGACGGAATGTCAATCCTAAGGTCCCGGGTTCGATTCCCGGCTGGGTCGGAGATTTTCTCCGCTCAGGGACTGGGTGTTGTGTTGTCCTAATCATCATCATTTCATCTCCATCGACGCGCAGGTCGCCGAAGTGGCGTCAAATCGAAAGACCTGCACCAGGCGAACGGTCGACCCGACGGGGGGCCTTAGCCACACAACATTTCATTTCATCTGGGAGTAGACATTAGGAGTGATATAAAATGGAATTACCATATAAAATTAAACGTCGGTAAATCAGACGCCAGACTGAGATTCATTGGAAGAATCCCAAGGAAATGCAGTCCGAAAACAAAGGAAGTAGGTTACGGTACACTTGTTCGCCCACTGCTTGAATACTACTCACCGGTGTGGGGTCCGTACCAGATAGGGTTGATAGAAGAGATAGAGGAGATCTAACGGAGAGCAGCGCTCTTCGTTGTATGATTATTTAGTAATCACGAAAGCGTTACGGAGATGACAGATAAACTCGAGTGGAAGACTCTGCAAGAGAGACGCTCAGTAGCTCGGTAAGGGCTTTTGTTGAAATTTCGAGAACATACCTTCACCGAGGAGTCAAGCAGTATATTGCTCCCTCCTGCATATATCTCGCGGAGAGACCATGAGGATAAAATCAGAGAGATTAGAGCCCACACAGAGGCATACCGACAATCTTTCTTTCCACGAACAATACGAGACTGGAATAGAACGGAGAACCGATAGAGGTACTCAAAGTACCCATCGCCACACACCGTAAGGTGGCTTGCGGAGTATGGATGTAGATGTAGAATGGTTCTCATAGCTACATCCAAATGGGCGTCAACTTTCTTCATATGAGCGCTGCGGAGCCAAACTGGTGCGCAATATTCTGCTTTACAGTATACCACTGCAAAGGGTATTTTGCAGAGAACTGATGTACTTACGCCCCACGTACTACACGCCAATTTCTTCACCAGGTTCACTCGTGTTTGTACCTTCTTAACTGTGTTGGAATGGTGTCTTTGGTACGTCAGCATTGTGTCTAATGCGAGACCAAGGTATTTTAGCTTCGTTGCATTTGACTATGACAAGAGGATTGAACCGTGACCTGATCTTTGCTGGTGCTAGACGATTAGAGAGATGGAAAAGACGTATGTCTGTTTCAGAAACATTACATCTAGGTCATCACGTCTTAAATAAACATAAAATTTAGTGCGGCGGTTTGTTAGGTGATCGTAACACCCAGAAAGATCTTCGCTCTCATATGAGATTCTACGATCATCTACAGTCCTGTCAAAACGTTGCAAGCATCATCGTAGTTTTCACTGTACCTTATGGATCTGTTCACAGAAAAACAATCTTTAGCTATCCGAGCTTTGGAAAATAAATTCCATTTATCTATAAGTATCACACCTTCAGTTTTACATTTTCCTACTTTAAGGTGACTACACCTGTTGTACCAACACAATGAAACTGGTAAGATCATATTCAAGGGTCTTACATACCCATACGAGCATGAGTCTCAATTATTAGTCAACACATCACCTTAAAGTAGTGCTGCACAACACTATGCTTGCAGAAAAATTGCACCATTTATGTGCGGAAAGGCTAGGGAAATATCGCAATCGTGATACAGTACATACACTCCTGGAAATTGAAATAAGAACACCGTGAATTCATTGTCCCAGGAAGGGGAAACTTTATTGACACATTCTTGGGGTCAGATACATCACATGATCACACTGACAGAACCACAGGCACATAGACACAGGCAACAGAGCATGCACAATGTCGGCACTAGTACAGTGTATATCCACCTTTCGCAGCAATGCAGGCTGCTATTCTCCCATGGAGACGATCGTAGAGATGCTGGATGTAGTCCTGTGGAACGGCTTGCCATGCCATTTCCACCTGGCGCCTCAGTTGGACCAGCGTTCGTGCTGGACGTGCAGACCGCGTGAGACGACGCTTCATCCAGTCCCAAACATGCTCAATGGGGGACAGATCCGGAGATCTTGCTGGCCAGGGTAGTTGACTTACACCTTCTAGAGCACGTTGGGTGGCACGGGATACATACGGACGTGCATTGTCCTGTTGGAACAGCAAGTTCCCTTGCCGGTCTAGGAATGGTAGAACGATGGGTTCGATGACGGTTTGGATGTACCGTGCACTATTCAGTGTCCCCTCGACGATCACCAGTGGTGTACGGCCAGTGTAGGAGATCGCTCCCCACACCATGATGCCGGGTGTTGGCCCTGTGTGCCTCGGTCGTATGCAGTCCTGATTGTGGCGCTCACCTGCACGGCGCCAAACACGCATACGACCATCATTGGCACCAAGGCAGAAGCGACTCTCATCGCTGAAGACGACACGTCTCCATTCGTCCCTCCATTCACGCCTGTCGTGACACCACTGGAGGCGGGCTGCACGATGTTGGGGCGTGAGCGGAAGACGGCCTAACGGTGTGCGGGACCGTAGCCCAGCTTCATGGAGACGGTTGCGAATGGTCCTCGCCGATACCCCAGGAGCAACAGTGTCCCTAATTTGCTGGGAAGTGGCGGTGCAGTCCCCTACGGCACTGCGTAGGATCCTACGGTCTTGGCGTGCATCCGTGTGTCGCTGCGGTCCGGTCCCAGGTCGTCGGGCACGTGCACCTTCCGCCGACCACTGGCGACAACATCGATGTACTGTGGAGACCTCACGCCCCACGTGTTGAGCAATTCGGCGGTACGTCCACCCGGCCTCCCGCATGCCCACTATACGCCAACTGCACATATGGTTCACGTCCACGCTGTCGCGGCATGCTACCAGTGTTAAAGACTGCGATGGAGCTCCGTATGCCACGGCAAACTGGCTGACGCTGACGGCGGCGGTGCACAAATGCTGCGCAGCTAGCGCCATTCGACGGCCAACACCGCGGTTCCTGGTGTGTCCGCTGTGCCGTGCGTGTGATCATTGCTTGTACAGCCCTCTCGCAGTGTCCGGAGCAAGTATGGTGGGTCTGACACACCGGTGTCAATGTGTTCTTTTTTCCATTTCCAGGAGTGTATAATCCCAGTGCCTCGCCTCGATGTGTTACCAAAATTGCTCGCCAGTGGTGTGTCAGCGAGACATCGACGACACTGGCGTTGAATCAGTGTGATATGGCATCGTGTAATTGCAACAGTTTGTTACAACAATAAATAATTGATCAAAGAGTCTCCTCACTGTAAAGCAGAAAACTCGACTGGTTCCTACTGGATGAGATCAAAAAAGGAGTGGGAGAAAGCTCGATTCACATTCGACTACCTTCCTCTCGCCTCCCCCTCACCAGTCTTACTCACCCCTGGGTGACCTCGCCATGTGTCGTTAGTGACCTTCAACATGCAAAGCTGTAATACGACAGAAGCCAAAAAGTGCTGACAGATGATTAGTCAGTGATTTGTGCCAGAAAGAACATTGCCCCTCTACATAAGCAGCATGGCCTTTTTTATGTTCATTATTTCATTTGTTATAACATATTTGTTGTTGTGTTATTACAAGCAAGTATGTGCTAGATTTACACGTATTTATTTAAGTTGAATTGCTGACTTCAAGCATATTGTATCATTGGAAACATAAGCAAGTATGCTTTTATTTAAAATATATGTCTAGTTTGTGGGATTTTTAGTATTAAAATGGTGGTCCATTTTGTGCATTTTCTGACATTGTAAGAAAGTCGTGTTTTTGTTGGAGGTACCTCAAGTCCTTGTTGGTGGGAGCATTAGGTTACTGGTGAATGCCGGGATGTGGAAGAGCTCTTGGGCGCAAGGGAGAAGCGAGAAGGACACTTCTGTATATGCAATCAAAGGGATAGTAACCAAGTTTTACTGTGATGTCAAGCTATAGAATGATATAGGACCTCATAATTTAGTTTATGTGATAGGAAAGTTTTGCAAAACTTCTTGTCTGGGGCATCGAAAATGCTGTCTTAGTAAAATTCAGCTACAAATGGGACTTGGAACTTTCGAAGAAGCATTGAACTGTGAAATTATTAGGGACTTTACTAACTTTCAGTTTACACAACATCGACCGCTGTTTAATATTTATTATTCTATAACCTTTTTAGCTATATTTTAGGACCACCGTTTCTGCATAATATTGCTTTATTTCTCAATAAATTATCAGATTTGTGCAACTTTAACTCGTGGTACCACCTACATTAATTTGCAAATGTTTCCCAGTTATATGATTTCTGATCATTGCTCATAACTACGACTTATTATTATTAATTAACTTGCATAACTTGCTTGTTCTTAATTTATTAGACCTTAAGATCACAATTTACAACAGATCATCAGATTGGTTAGATATCTTAGCTAAAAACTAAACTAAAAAGTCCTCCCGAACAGGCCATGAAGGCCCAACAGTACCGACCGGCCACCGTGTCATCCTCAACCCATAGGCGTCACTGAATGCGGATATGGAGGGGCATGCGGTCAGCACACCGCTCTCTCGGCCGTATGTCAGTTTACGAGATCAGAAGATATCTTAGCTACTGGACTTAAAGATGATGTGTATAGCTCGATCCTACAACATCAACGAGCCTCATTTTTATTTAGAGCCATACACAGCCCAATTCCGATTCTTATTGCTAACTCACATACCTGGGCGTAGGAAAGCGTAAGAAACTCGTAATTCGCAAATGGAGTTTTTCTCGTCCATGATGTCTCAAAAAATTTGACGCAATCTGCAGTGGCGTGTAGTGTGGCTAGTTTCCGCTCGAGCTTTCTCTAGCCAAAGAACATTATTCATTTTCTAACAGGTCAGGGGTGTGGACCGGACTGCACAAGAAGCTATCACCGGAAGGTGAGTGGACATTTTCAGTAGGACGAACAAGAATATAACAGTGCAGTTATAATATGTGCATTCAACCAATTACGTCAGCATAACTGTATCCTTTCTGACTAACCTGTGTAACAATAGACTACACTCATTCCCAGATTTTCCATCCGAGTGCATGTGTGTCCCAAGAGTAAGTTCTATCATCACGACTTTAGCTCTTCCACGCAGCTGATGTGCAAACACCACACCCTTCCTTGTACTTGTTTCAATATGTTGATGACACAGACATTTTTCATCTACCCAGCCCTCCATTCATCCCAAGAACCCCTCCAACTCCATCACAACGACTTCACAGACCACTGTAACCAGTGGTAGTAGTGCAGTGAACATGTGAAAACAGAAGCAATAATTATAGCAAAAACCATTCAAGCATTCCGTCCTCATCCCCCACCTAACAAACCACAACCATCCAATCTACATAAATAAAATAGTAAAATATCTAAGACTGCCACTCAGTCGAAAAGTAACCAAGAATACCCATCTGGTAGCCATCCAGAAGAATGCTCACAGTAGACTAGCCAAACATGGCGACTAAACACCACAGCCATCTTCAGGGCCCCAATTCTAATGACCTAAAAAACGGTGAAATATGCAAGCATTTATGACATAAAACTTATTCAAATATGACCTTAAAAAAGAAATTACGATTTTCTATAAGTTTATTTAAAAATATCCTTACTGATTTCCTTATATACCACGTAATACAAAATTCAGTTCTGAACAAATTGTGAGTATAGTATTTACTTCTTACAGTGTTTGAAACTAACTAGCACTTATTTCTGTAACAGCTCTACAAACAATAAAACCCTGTTTTTACTACTGCACACCACTTGTATAAAGTATTCCAAATTACAGTATTCAATCCACTCGAGTAATTCTAGTGCTGCTACCGGCTAAAGCGCCCAGCTGTTTGGCACCCAGGCCAATACGATGTACGCATGACTCTACATTGTCCTCTACTTGCTGCTATAACAGTTCAAAGATATTTCTAATTCTTCGTTGCTTTCCTGTATCAGTTTTTCAGACGCCGTTTCCGCCGTGGCTATGGGCTGATTTCCGAAACTGTCTATGTTCCCATAGTTCCTTTTAGTTATTCTGACGGGCGGATCTTCATCCAGATAGTTTTGAGTGTATGTGGTTACATAGAACTTTGATAGCCGGCGCAGTGAACTTCATTTGACAGTTTCGCGTGAGTGTTGTTTACGGTTTTAATAAGATTATTGGTGCAGCTTAGAACCATACCTTATAATGTCTATAAGATAATTGTTTAATTAACCTCCATTTTTCTTTTGGGTAATCTGATGATGCCTAACCACGGTGGAACGCGTTATTTTTAAATAAAAATAACTTTGCAACCATTACTTTTATTTCAGATATATTCCAAATTAATTAACACGTCCTTTCAATCTTCAGTTTCCGCAAGCTGCACTGGGTAACTCGGTCCATTTTCAGGTTTTCCATTTTGAAAGAACTACGATTGTCGCTGAGGAAGGTTTTGTACCTAGAAAAGCTCCTCTCCACATCATAGGGCGTCACAGGAGCGTTTCTGAAGGTGTCAAGGTCTCTGCACGCCATCTTTGTTTCCTTGTCTTCGAATGTTGTGGCAGTCCTAGTAAGACTGTCGCTAATTTTGCACATTGTAGAACATACAGGACTCTGCTAGAGTACACTCGGCGCACATCACTCTGCACATGTTGCACAATATCCAAGGAGTCATACAATGACTAGCAGCAGCTTCCAGTCCTCTGTTACCTTTTGATACTACTGAAAAGTTGACGTTGATGTATGCCACGTTTCCAGACAAGGTATCTGCAAAGACCTCTTTCACAGCTTTGATAGCACTTGATTCATTGCTGTCAAGGTCACAAAAGGTTGCCTCTGTTGTGGTGTAGTTGGTGCAATAATACTCAGCAGCTTCAAGCCAAGAACCCATCGTGTAAGAACAGGCTGAGAGGTAAGGGGGCGGTGAAGCTGCTTGATCCTTGAATTTCTGCACCTGCAGTGGAGCTTTCACATAGAATTCTTGCCAATGGAAATTAATTTGTCCACATTAATTTGAACGAACTCTGTGTAACGTCTGCGCAGGCCAAGTGACGCATGCCATACCGTGGCGTGTACGAAGCACCGAAAAGTAGCAAAATGTTCTCTCAGTTCACACCACCCGGCTACAGTAGCTTCACAGGGTTGTCAGACAGAATGGCAGTTGTCGAGAAGTTTACTCTCTTCAGAGCTTCACACGTTAGGAGACGCAGTCCTCCAGGCCCAACATTTTTAATATGACGCCCACCCACATCGGTGGTTTCATCTATAGACATCCAGACCTTTTAGTCAGCAACACTATTTTATATATTGTTGAGCACCTCCTCGTACGCTACGGTCGCAGGTTCGAATCCTGCCTCGGGCATGGATGTTTGTGATGTCCTTAGGCTAGTTAGGTTTGTAGTTGTAAGTTCTAGGGAAATGATGACCTCAGAAGTTAAGTCCCATAGTGCTCAGAGCCATTTGAACCATTTTTGAACCTCCTCATAGCACACAAATAAATAGTTCTTTCCACTGAAGATCCGTCTGGAGCTGCACGTTTGCCTACTTCTCAAAGAACTGCTTCTTCAATTGGATGCTGCAAGATAGCATCCTCTCACACTATTCGTTGAAGAATGATTGTAAGGTTGAAGATGGACCTGTCTGCTCAAAGAAAAGTGTTTGTCTGCTATCATTTTCAACACTTCTCTTCACACAGCCGCAGTGATTGGCGGTATTACAGTGTTGCTGCACATTAAGGGTATACGGAATGAGTTTTTCGATGAAAAAACGATTTTTGGGTAAATGCATTTTCGAAAAATTTAGACTCTCCCGTTTAATACCATGTGTAAAATATTTGGATGACATGAATAGAACTATTTTAAATAATTTTTTAAAATAATTTCGACACACGATGTTCCGCACCTTGTATATGAGACGCGAAATATACCTGATATAGACAGCCTTGCCAGAGATATAATTGAGCACAAGAGAGTTAGCTTTTCTGTTGGCTACACTGCTAGACAGTTGACAATAGATTCTGCACCATTTGTATTGTTTCCTTTGTGAGTACATCCATGTCATTGTTGTGAAAGTCGTATGTGGAGAAGTCATTGAGTTTTCTTTCCTTCAACATACCAAGACCTAGTCTGAAGATATTTAGAAAGCGTGTACATTGGCGCAAGAAAGTAAAGTGTACTAAAAATTCGTCTGATTCATCTTCATCAGTATCTGATGTCCCAGTAGTGACTAACCTCAACACTGGTAGTGATACATTGAGTGATGCTGCTGCCACCACACCGGAAAGTGCTTCAAGAAGAAAACTAGCTGGAATTGAAGAAGAATACAAGAAACTAAATGCTGGGACTACAAAATATGAGGTAATTAACGTCTCTTTATTATCAGACGTTTTGGAGAACAATGTGTGCTGCAAACAATGTGGAAAATGTGGTGTTTCATTGAAAACAAACTTACATGTAGGACTTGCTTGAGTTGATTTGCAGTTATTGCAAACACAGTGTTACTTTCTTCAATTCCTCACATGTTACTGCAGATACAGGTAAACTATACGATATACACATTAGACTGGTTTATGGATTACGGTGTATAGGAAAGGGCAGGGCTGCAGGTGCCATGTTGTGTGGTGTGATGAACCTCCCTCCTCCACCTTCAAAATTTAACAAACACATAATTGCAATAGGCTCTGCTGTAGAAAATGTGGCACAGGAAAACATGAAAGATGCTGTTGAGGAAGCAGTTGTTGAAAATAATAATAGCAGAGACTTGACCACAGCTTTTGATGGAAGCTGGCAGAAGAGAGGCCACATCTCTGAATGGTGTAGTAACAGCTACAAGTGTGGACACTGGTAAGGTAGTTGATGTGGCAATACTTTCCAAGCATTGCAGATGCGAGGAGAAAATGAAAAATAAACATGAAGAGGCGTGCATGGCAAATTACTATGGGTCAAGTGGTGGTATGGAAGTTGCTGGTGTAAGAAGTATTTATCAACACCCAGTAAAATGGTACAACGTTAGATACATAAATTATCTTGGAGATGGTGACTCAAAGGCTTTCACAGAAATTGAGGAACTGAGACCCTATGGTAACGATGTGAAAATTTCCAAACTGGAGTGTGTTGGCCATGTTCAGAAAAGGATGGGATCAAGACTTCGACGGCTCAAGGCTAGCATGAAAGGCAAGAAATTGAGCGATGGAAAAACTTTAGATGGGAAAAATAGACTGACAGATGCTACAATAGATCATATTCAGAGGTGCTATGGTCTAGCAATAAGACAGAATATCGCAGATGCAGAATTAATGAGAAGAGCAGTCTGGGCTCTGTTTTTTCATACAGCTTCAAACAATGAGAATCCCCAACATGGGCTATGTCCAAAAGGAGACGATAGTTGGTGCAAGTACAACAGAGGCAAGGTAACTAAGAAACAATACAATCACCCTCATCACCTGCCACCTGCAATAATGGATGAAATAAAACCAATATTCCGAGACCTCGCAGATATTAGTCTACTAAAGAAATGTCTTCATGGCCGGGCTCAAAATCCAAATGAGTGTGTGAACCATGTGATATGGAATAGACTACCTAAAACTGTGTTTGTGGGTATAAACACACTTCACTTTGGCGTTTATGATGCTGTTTCATCATTCAATCAGGATAATATAACAAAGTGCAAAGTTCTGCAGAAGTTGGGGCTCTGTGTAGGAATACGAACTGCCGCAGGTATGCTTTGTTTGGACAAGGAACGGCTCAGGTCTTCAGATAATGCCACAAAAGTATATTCAAAGATGGCTAGACAGCATAGCAGAGCCATCAAGAGGAAGCTGTAAACTTTGAAGCTAATTTCCCGTAACTTTAGTTTTTTGTGTATAAGGTACATTTTCTCAGGGCCTATTTATAGTAGAAAGATGAAATTTTCTGTAGTTGTTCCTTAAGACCTTCTAATGTATCTGAATTAAAAGATATGTGGAATAATTTTGTATTAATGGATGTAATTTTAAAATACTTGTTAAAATGTATTACTTTTTTTAACATTTACAAAAAATAAAATATCTGAAAAACTATACATTATTTTTTCAAAATTAACGATTGAGCATAAAAGTAGAACATATCTCTGCGTTCTGTGAAAAAATCAAGAGTATCGTCCAAATAACAAATGAGATAATGTTCCTAACTTTTAGCTCAATTTAACATTGCAAGCATAGGGCGTTCCGTATACCCTTAAAGCGCTTTTCTGCACTAACTTGAACTTCGCATTGTTTACAAAATATTTCTCCGTCAGTGCCGAAGAATTGCTCTTCAAAATCATGTACGAAGCCTGGCAACTTCACGCCGTTGGAACACTTTACTTTTGGCATGTTCAGCAATATTGAGTTTGTATTCAGACTGACTAATGTGATCACATATGTGATGTTTATCACGTCAGAAGTCGCCTTAGTTGGCTTCGAGAGGATTTTGTCGACCCCGCGCAACAATGTCTTACGTCACCGGACTGCTAGTGTGTTACGCTGCTTGACTATATAGTCCTGATAAATAAAACTTAGTAATTATTGTGTTTGTGACAAAAATCACCTGAGCGATTGTCATGTGAGCAATATTTTCACGTTTTTATTCTTGTGCCCTTAAAGATACGACAAATATATGTATTTTTCGCAAAAGTTGGTCGAAATATGACTTATTACTAAAAGGTATGCATATGACTAAATGCAAAATACAAATACATTTTTCTACAATACAATACCTAGATTCGATCACGAATTATTCTAAACTCTTTCCTAAATTTCAGGGGGAAAAAAACATTACTTTCATTAACATACGGTCTCTAGTCCTCACTACTTACAAAATCCACATCCGACAATCTGATCTACTGAAATGCATTTAGTACTCTTGAGGCATCTGCGACACCTTCACTTGTTCTGTATTTCCTGCAAACTCCCCTCAGCACCCTACTGTATCTGCCATCCTCGGAAACCCTATCCTACTGCCATGCGTCTTTGAACAGATTCCACCTTACCTCCGTTTCCAAATAGTACACATCTTCTTCCACACTAATCCTCCTCCCTTGTCAACTCAAATCATCCTTATCTGTCCCTCCCACCCAGCATTATCAGGAGCCTCACAATTGTCTCCATACAATAGAAATATGTCACCACCACGTCATTAATTCATGGATGTTTCGTTTCATTAATATTTATTTTTATCGTAACTTTATTTTCGTAAAGCAAAAGTTGTTGATCTGCAGCTTGGACACTGCTAGCCCGCCCCTACAGGGGGAATGTAAACAACGAATGGATGAAAGAAACATTTTCCTGTCGCATTAACAGTGACTGAAGAATATTCATTGTCCCCTGCTTCAAAGTCGGTTCCTGCAATTTTCAAATTTTCCGGGCATCATTGTTTAACCAGTTTCTTTTACAATTTCCCGCCACTGAAACAAGTTTGTGACTCTTCGCGTCTTCCTAGTCTGTAAGCTCTCGTTTGTCCCGTTAGTAAGAGCTCATACGGATCCTATGCACTTTAATAATAATCCAGCAGAGGCCGTGAAAAGTAGTTTATGACCTTCCGCTGCTGCAGACAGCTGCAGTTTCCCCGTTTCTTACCAACAAACAGAACATGGCCTTTGCTTTGCAGACAACTGAGTTTGTGATCGTTCCTCTTCATATATCTACACGTTGTTCTCCCAAGATATTTGCATACCATGACAACAGTTGAGACTAATTGTGAAGTGGAAGGCTACTTTTAACGTTTCGTGAAACGCACAGCTTGAGTTTCTTTTACATTCACAACTCTTTGTCAGCCTTTGCGGTTCGCTGATATCTTGACGAGATCTAACTGCATACTTCTACTCTTTATCGGCTAAAACTTCTACCTGCGTAGACAGAAAAATCCGCGATTGCAACCAACACTATCCGTGAAGTCACAGATGTATATCGCGAATATTATTTGCCCTACTTCAGTTCCCTGGGACACACTCGGTATTTATACTTTCGCAGCTACCGCATTGTCTAGGGCATCAGAATGGACGACAAAACGCTGATTCGCCCACGCTATTTTATGTTTTGGGAATAAATAATTGAAACATTCGACAAAGAAAAGTGGTATGAACTGACAAAGAAAGTCTCTCCCTTCAGGTATCATGTAAGTTCATTGTACTGTTAACGGTAATGAGAAATCAAATGATGCACCGGTAGGTAGGCGACTTCTTAAAAGCTCTAAGCCATTGCCTGTTGGATGCTTTTTTTTTTTTTTTTTTTAAATCCT
This sequence comes from Schistocerca piceifrons, assembly GCF_021461385.2. Classification (NCBI taxonomy): domain Eukaryota; kingdom Metazoa; phylum Arthropoda; class Insecta; order Orthoptera; family Acrididae; genus Schistocerca; species Schistocerca piceifrons. Next base: position 126,378,661 of record NC_060149.1, read on the forward strand.
GAAGACAAACAGGAAATATGCACGACATATCAAGTCATAAGATACGAGTCTTTTACGAAATAATCACCCGAAAGTCCTTCTTCAAGAATCACTTATACAACCAACCTAACAAACCATGTTACATTCATAGAAGGAAATAAATCTCATTTTATTCGCTTCGACAATCAAGTTACGTATCTTATTTTACGGCAAGACCAGCCTCTACCACCCTGTTTCCTGGACGCGCGAGCTGGCACAAATGCCCGCGTTTCAGTACCACACGCAGCTACTTGACGCATTGCAGGTACGCCCCAGCCAATCAGGGAGACGCTGCCACAATACAGGCAAGAATGTCAGTAAACAGCCGCACCCTACGTCAGGGGAGCAGTTCTCTTGCGCGCAGAAAATAAAGTCCCTAATAAAAACACTTGTCTCGAATTAGAAAAGACCAAGAGTATGTTTTAGAAGTTAGTTTTAAATGTTCTACGCAAATTTGACATATCTATACTGTGTATTATTCATATTATGATAAAGTGTTTCTTGTCGTGGCGGAGCAATACATGACCGTACTGTGTACCAGGCTTCTGTGATTCAGAGTAGCCCTTGGCGTCACGTCGTGTAGTGTGCTCGGAAGAAGGGTAGTGGGTGCTACGCAATGGTGAGTTTAAGTTATAAGATTAGGCGAAGCTTTACCGGTTTCTTATTCTATTTAGATAGAATGTGATAATTTTACTAAAGAGTTCTAGAATAACCTAACGCGAAACAAATAACGTGTTCCAGTTCTTATCGTTTTTAATGATTGAAAAGTTCGAAACTTTGCCGCTCTGTGGTTAGTGTTGCTGCTTAAATTTAGTCTTACTATGCTAACTAATACATATGTAGTATTTCTTTTCCGGCTGTTCAACGTATATTCAGTTTATTGAACGTTGCGTTTTTCTAGTATGTCATTCAGATAAACTATATACACTCAGGACATAGTTTTCACTCCATTTTGTGTACATAGAATTAATCAGGTGCTGTGAACTCGCATCCGGTCACGAAGGTTATGGGCCAGACATTACATGGACATGTTGTCACGCACTCATGATGAGTTTACGCGTTAGTACACAACTGTTCCGAAGATCCACATCAGTTGTCTGTGGAAAGGTCCCGTGTCAAAGCAGCATCCGCTGTATTTGAAGCCGCTCTTTCTGTTGGCATTGTTGTAGAGCAGAGTTTCAGCACGCGAGTTGACTTGTATTTCCTCTTAAATATTTGCTCAAGAGTGCTCATTTTTTGCCTCATGTAATAATGAATTGCAAACGTATGTTAAACATACAGACTGCAAAAATTTCATTATTTCACAGTCATTTAGACTGCTTAGAAATCATAGAACAATCTATCTTAGATAGTAATCATTTGTTATTTCAAAAGAGGTGTTAATTTTGATACCTTGAACAGGCTTGATTTTTGTTTTGAAAGAAACTTGGATATGCATTCACTAGATCATAGTAGATGGCAGTCAGCAACTTTGACGGATTAAAGGACGCTGGAGAGGCTTAAACTACTTCCGTATCAAATCAGGTATTGCTTTTGTTCGTAAATTACTTAAAGGGACTTGGGTTCACATCCATAATAGTAATTTCTTATGCAGTGCACATTGCATCTGATATAAATAAGCCTACATATGTCATTATTAGCAGTAAGTTATATTTATATTGCAGTTGGTGATATATACAATCTGTTCTTCATATAACACCTGACAGGATACCATGTCTGCATTAACGTGTCACAACTGCAATACGCAATGTGACCGACTGGCAGTATTTTGTGATATGGAGGGAGGGGCAGGCACTTCTTAGCAAAGTAATTAAAATAGAGCTTTAAAAAGTATCTAATTGTGTTGCAATTCATAAATTTCAGAAACTTGGCTGATTCACTTCAGTAGGCAAACCTGTCCTCCCTCTCCCCCCCCCCCCCCCCCTCTTTCCAAAAAGAAGGGAAAAAGCTTAGTTAAATGTGTCAGAATTAAAATCTCATCTACTGCTGAATTTTCAAAGAATTTCAAACTTTTTGTATCATTTTCTTTTTTTTACTAACTTGCCAACTTCAAGCATTAATTGTAGTCATTAAAATACCCAAAAAAGAACTGTAATTGTAAAGAGTTAATTACAAATATTTTCTAAACTATGACAGTGTTACTGTCATAAATTTAGCTGTCACATTGTAACATGAATTCATCAATTGAAGGAATTACTGCACCGCTTTAAAAGAAAACTTGCGTGCGAACTGATCACCACATAGTATCAGTAGCATTTCTGAGAAAATTACAGCCAGTTCATATTTTCCCATGTCAGAGCTGTCACTAAACCATGTAAAGCATTGCATTTAGTGTAATGGGGGGGGGGGGGGGGGGAAGGGAAGAAGATTTCAAAGTTTGTGAATGGACTTCCAATCTTCAGTGGGAGGGCTAAAGTTCCAATTTCAAATTTTGGTCTTCTGTGGTGCCACAATATTGTTAAAGCAAATGCAGGCATGGTTCCTGTCATTTGAACACTGTACTGTAGATTTCCTTTACCATCCTTGACCAGTCAATCCGTATTTCACATGTCATGATTTAATTCTCAACAGGAAATTAAACCTTTTTTTCTTCAGTGGTGGAAAAGACAGCTATTAGGATTTCGAAATTTTTGCTCTAGCAAAGGAATATAGTGTTATAAATTAGCAATATTTACTGGAACTGCTAGTCATTTAGGTTAAATAAATTATTTTGTTGTGAATCATCTGTTGGGAAATTTGATTTGGTCCCACAGTGTATTCCACAGTAAAAAAGCTGTAAATTGTATCCCATACAGAAAAGGGTACACAAAGTATAATCTTAAAATACTGTTATTGCAATTTGATGTTCATTACAAATTTAGAATAAAAGTAACATAGGTTAGTAGGTTGACAAGATACAATACATCCATTACACTTACTGACAATAACTCATTATGGAATATTCTACATCTATATTCTTCAAACCACTGAAGTGCACTGCAGAGGGTATGTCCCATTTCACCAGTTATTAGGGCTTTCCTGTTACTCATGTATGGTGCACAGGAAGAGTGACTGCTGAAACCTCTGTCCATGCTGTAATTAACCTTCGCAGTTCCTATTAGACCAATAGGTGATTGCAGGACATGTATTCATTACTTAAAGCTGGTTCTTGACATTTTGTAAGTAGGCTCTCACTGTATAGTTTCTAATCTGAAAGTGTTGTCAGTTCAATTCTTCTTCTGACGATTCCATATGTCCAACATCCTGTACTCACTCTTGCTGCCCTTCATATCTATTCACTATCCCCTGTTATTCCTATTAATGAGACAATGTAGTTTTCTTCCCTAAAGATTATATTGTCTTTCAATTGTTTTCATCTGTAAGCTGTGTTATGTTGGTAGTGGTTTTAAAAGTTGCTATTGTCACAGCCTGAACTGCTTGATACTGTTTTTGATCTTGAGGGAGATGTCAAATTCATTTTCTTAAAAATGAGATGCAGTTTGTTGTGGAGCCTTCTTATAATATTTGAATGCAGCTGAGGCTTCTTACATACTGTCAGCTTTCACGTTTCATAGTGATGTGATTGTACCTAAAGCTGTATTCTTACTCTGCAACTTACTTTGACTCTGTGACCCCATAGGTCCTATTTTACTGTAATCATGGCCTTGACAGATAAACTTTTTGTTGCTATCTCAAACTGAGGGATAATTTCAGTGCTTTACAGCTTCTCATTTCATATTTATAGATCTTGAAATATTGTACTCAGTATTCATTTTCTTATCTCGTGGTAATATACTGTCCCAATCTAGTGAAATGTGCACTCTGCTGTTAAAAAGTGAATACAGTGTGTTTCTGTTATGTTGACTGCTCCAAAGCTACAAATGACATGCACTCCTGGTCTATAGACGTTCTATGTTAAGTGTTATTGACTGGTTTTATGCAGATGGCATCACCCTAAATTTTAAAAATACACAATGTATTCAGTTCAAACAAAAGCTTATAAATGTTAAAAATGTAACCATAGTTACAAACTAACCTGTTATGTCAGTGTAAAATTGCTTGTCCCACATCAAGACGACTTATGCAAATGATCCATGAAGCGTGAATCTAAGCTGTTACCTTACATGTCTGGAATAGTGAGAAAAGATCAGTTCTGATGTCATAGCTAAACTGGCAATGAGGCAAGTACTACACAGTAGTGCTTTAATCATTCAGAATTTAGCTAGTGATTAAAAGCAGCAACACTTATCTGAAATTGAAATGTCAGATGTGTTTATCATAAGAATTGACAACACTTACACATATCTACATTAATATTTCACCTCTTTACTGTAACAGACCTTTGACAACTGACAGGATGGTTTTTGTGTGCCAAACATGAGTCTTCATTGTTATGTTAATTACTGTAGTGAAAAGTTGGTATCCAGACTTGTATGTGTGCTCCTTGTGTACTATTCCATGGATTTGTTTAAAATTACAGGCAGATCAGCTAACAGAGGAACAGATTGCAGAGTTCAAAGAGGCTTTCTCCCTCTTTGATAAAGATGGTGATGGGACAATCACCACAAAAGAACTCGGAACTGTGATGCGCTCACTTGGTCAAAATCCAACAGAAGCAGAATTACAAGACATGATAAATGAAGTTGATGCAGATGGTAAACTTCGCATATTTTTCCTTTTCTTTTGACTGTCGTAAAACACTGAAAAGCAAAAGTACCATCAAATGGGATGAAGTTGACTGATTTTGGACTTTAAATACTTCAAAATGCAGTAACAGTAATGTATTGGTTTTTCTTTCAGGCCTTGGGTACTGAGCTGTGGTAGCAAAATTTTTGATCTATCACCTGTTGCTCTAACAGGTAATAAAATTTAAAAATGCTGTCAGTCAACTTTATCCCCAGGTGGGGGTGAAATTGATGAATTCTGTCAAAATTGTGGATTGTTTGTGGCTCAGGGGGACTTTGTTCTGAAATGTCCAATAACTGAAAAATAAATCTGGTACTATAATTAAATTTTAATACCAGTCTCATAACATTACAAAGAAAGGTTGACAAAAAATGTGACCAGATTTCTTTAGCACTAAAAACTGGCTGACCACCTTTTGTTTTACTAATATGACCCTGAATCCTATTTATTAGGGTTTCTTTGGGAATTTGAAACATTTGCCTAGCTTTCTTAATGTTTGTTTTTCAATTTAAAATTTCTGTGAGGCACAGTTCTAAAACATACAGGCTATATTTCCTCTATTCACTTCTTTTCATTGTGTACACACACAGCATTTTTCAACTGACAACTCTTATTAACTGTATGGTGCAACAAACAGAACAGTGGCCTACAAGACAAATTTGCAAGTTAACATACACACACTTCCTCTTTCCACCATTAGACTTGTTTGCAGAAAACTATTGTTGGATCCAGTGAGTCATTGTTGCTGCAGTCATTGTTGCTGCATTCATTGGGTCACATTCTTGCCACATTCACAAATTTTTTCATATAACTGCTGAAGCTGACAGTCAGCCTCACCCTAATGCCACCAAGAATTTGCAGTGTCTATAAATAGAAAAGTACAATAGATTAGGTTTTGTTATTGCTCTAGTGAAGGGTCATTGTACAACATACATACATAAGTTATTTTATGTTTTATGACAGTCACATGAATAAGTTTTAGCTCATTAAGTTAAAGAAAAAAATCCTTCTGAAAACAATGAGTATTCAGATAGAGATTCAGAATATTGTACATTGAGCCATTGCCACAAATTAAAAATTTATCACCAGTATGTAGTTACGACAATTTTTGTAACTTCATGGTGAACTTCACTCCATCTGATAACTTCAACTGATTACTAAACTGACATACATTTATATTATGAATAAATGTAGGTCAGCAGTTTTATGGATTTTCAAACCAGAACACTGTTTCTTATTTTGCATTTTATGTGGGAGTTGATAGACTGAATCTGTTAGTGGTACATTTTTAATAAAAGCAAAAGAAAGCTGTAGTACTGATTTCATGCATGTGACATATTTAGTTTTCAAACATTGGTGGAAACCCAGTAAGTACTGATTTTTAGATCAGAGCTGGAAAATTAATTTTCCATTCAGGATTACAGTGAACTAGCTGTACAGGTACTGCACTCAACATCATTAGATACTAGACATTTGTAATCCAAATGTATTTCTGTAGCAGTGGCATAGGCCAAACTACTTGGGGCATTAACTAACCAGTGGGAAAGGGTGTACTTGGAATGTTCCTGAGTGACAACTAATGGTTGTAATGTTGTTGATATTACTCATGGCAAACATTTTTGAATGGGGTAAATGCAAAACTGACACACCTCATTGTGGTAGGTCCCCAGTCTGTCTGTTTATGAGTGTAGCAAAGAGGTGTGCTTGAAATTAATTTTCCTCCTGTAATTACATACATTAGCTAAATTTGGTAGATTCTGTATTTGTAATGTAAATGTAACCACCATTCAGAGATTAGGCCTTAACCTGTCCCTGCTGGCAGACTGCTGCCTAAAACACAGGAGCAATCTAAGATTCTGAAATGTGATCATTGTATCACTGAACTTCCTGGCTGAAATTGTCAGTAGATGAATCTTGGTCATACTGCTGCTTCTTTATTCAAGCAGATCCTAATTTGGCATCACAAGGCTGAATGTACCCCATTCCAGGCAATCCCACATCAGAAACTCTGAAGTGGTGCTGGAATTGAATCCAAGTCCTTCCACACAGTGCTAACCAGTTAGAGGTGGTCATTCTGTATTTAAATTGTTTTTCTGTTACATACATCAAATTCGGTAGGTTTTCTGTTTTTACTGCTTATTTGTGTAGTGTTTTTGCATTGTGTTGGAGATGATGATAGAAAGGAGAGTGAAATCTGGTGCTGACACACAGCTGCTGCCTCCTCCTCCTCCTCCTCCTCCTCCTCCTCCTCCTGAAGAGGGCCACTGAGCTTATCTCCATCTGACAGATGAATCACCATCAACAGTTTCAGATGCAGTCACTTAGTGATGGTGGAGAGAGGTTTGGAATTTATTCTGGGACATTGCTGCAGAATGGTGATAGGGAACTATTTGCCAGCATCTTTCCTCCCCTTACCAGCCACCATCAGAATTTGAACAGGCTTACCTCAGAGTAGAGCACCACTGCAAAAACATGAATAGTGACCTCAGCCATGGAGCTAGGTTTTATTTCTGTAAGTGCTTATCAGTGGATTGGGACATAAATCTATTGCTAAATTGGATTAAAAGATTTTAATTTTACCAAGAAATTGAGAACTTACAGAATGTGAAGAATCTGCTTCTGATGAAACCTTAAAAGCAGGAAGGAAAGTGTTTGATTCAACACTTATCATAAAATTACAGGGTCAGTGATGCATTATTTACCCAGTCAACACATGTGCCTACAGAGTATTAGAGTATACAGTTGAGTTTACTTATTAGTGAAAGACAGTCAGTGTGTCATTCTTACTAAAGATGTCAAAAGCAGAAGTAGCATCCAGCATACTAAAAGGATGGATGGTAGGTACATTAGTGTTGACAATATTTATAAATGTCCTGGCATGTGACATTTGTAGCTCTCTAAAAGTGCATTTATGAGCCATATATTATGGCACTATAACAGTGTAGTGTTGCTGCAGTGTGACTGCAACAGATGGCAGTTTTATTGTATGGCTGGGTAATATTGCTGATATCACAGGTAGTTGGCATTTATATTGGTGAGGGATTGCTGCTGTTGCCCACTAAAGGTGGAGAATATTTTGTATTGTAGGGCAATATTTCTGTCCTTATCTCTAAATGGTTACCACTCACTTTCACCTTTATTTCCCACATCTCCCACTGAGAGCAGTTTTCGGACAAATTGCTTGTAAGAGAGATTCAAAGTTCTGACATTTTGGTAAATTCTGGAACATGTATGTTCATTGGTTTAATTTTCTGAAGCATTCCCCCTTGCTTAAAGATCACATCAGTAAAACCCAATTTATCTTGATCTTTTTAACTTGATTCTTTGTGATATTAAAACAGTGAGGTGGAAAAGTGTCCAACAATTTTAATATTTTTTGTTAGTGTGACATAGTAGTAGGATTAATAAACAGGAAGAGAATATTTGCAGATGCTAGGCCTGTTGCATTATGAGTATGCTTAGTCATAGTTAATACAGCAGAAATGTTCAACAAGCCCCAGTGGGAAATGATGAAAGAAAGGTGCTGCATGTTGTGGAGAGACATATTTTAAAATTATGCAGGACCAGATTTCTCGAATGTACATTTCACATTATAGCCACATCATCAAAATTTGAGATATTTACATTATGCAGAATGATATCAATCATAGTTTTATTGTGTGCATCTCTAAATGAAATAGAGAGGAGGAAAATAATTCTGGTATGTTGTATAATCTGCATAGCATATTGTACGTGGAATTCAGGATGCAAAGGTAATTAAAATCCTAACTTGTGTGGAAAAAATTGCCTATATTATGGAACATTAAGTGAACATTTATTTCAGAAGTTAGTTTTCACTCAGAACATAATGTATTCCATTTATTATTATTATTATTATTATTATTAATATTATTGTCATTTTTAGGAAATGGTACTATTGACTTCCCTGAATTCCTCACAATGATGGCAAGAAAAATGAAAGACACAGACAGTGAAGAGGAGATAAGAGAAGCCTTCCGCGTATTTGACAAGGATGGTAATGGTTTTATTAGTGCTGCAGAGCTAAGGCACGTTATGACAAATTTGGGTGAAAAGCTGACTGATGAAGAAGTTGACGAAATGATAAGGGAAGCTGATATTGATGGTGATGGACAAGTTAATTATGAAGGTAGGAAACAGCAGCAGCATTGTTTTTTTACTTGTGTGTGTGTGATCTTGAACGTAGCTTTTCCCCCATATGAAATGGTACCTGGGATTATCTGTTTTCAGTTGTTTCTTCTCTCGCATATGGCTCTTTTGTGTTGTAGATCAACTTACCCATGTTTTCTTCTGTCAGAGGAGGATGATGATTGATTTCATTTGCATGTAGGCACTTAAATGTTCAGATTGAAGTTGCTGGTACAAGAACAGTTCACTTGAATCCTAATACCACAAAAGTATTAAAGAAGAAGTCTTTAATTTTTTGTCTGCCAGATATTCCCTCATATTGTGTGGCTGATAAATTCTTTAAAATAGAAAATGCTTTAGTTGTCTTGCATGATAAACAGCACAAATCTTTTTCTGGATATGTCTTCCCTTGACCATATTGTTCCACATGACTGTGACCCTGTGCCCCAAATTAGTTGACTATTCTAAGCTTTCATTGCAGCCAAGTTATGTATCAAGTTTAATTTCAGTATGTGGCTTTGCTGTCAGCTTTCTACCAGTTCAGTGACAGCATAGTTCTAAAATATTTTGATTACTCAGCTCTCATGGCTTCAGTCATACTCTCACGGAGTGTGAAAAAGTCTGATATTTTGTGTTGAAGCTGCACTGAAGTCTTTATTACAAGACATAATTCTTAGGTATGATGTGGTGGTAGTGGTGACCACAATACACATAATATCTGCTCACACACTAAGGTGTGCAATTTGATTTTTTAATGCTGAAAGTTACACATCAATATTATGAAAGAATTCAGCCATGTGTAAAATTGTATAGCATTTGAAACTGCATTCTGAAATATTATCATTGCAATTTTGGTTATAATAAATACTTTTTTATTGAAAATGGGACAAAAGTGAGATTTCAGCAGGTCTATTGGTATGTTGACCAATGGGTGGGGATAGGGACAGAATTTGCAGGGGTTGTCAGAAAGGAATTGTCCTGTTGGTGTTAATAGATTATAGTCATAGTTCATGGAACATTAGTTCAGCTGAAAGGTATTGTGGAAATTCATTTGTGTCAAGTGTACATTTCTCCTAAAAAGAACTGTAATGCTAGTACTTATCTGTTATATCTTTCCTGAAATTACCAATGCGGATTGCCTCTAACAATTAATGGAAGCAAATCCCAGGGATTCCCTTCAAGATTTTTAATATTGTGCGTGAAACTTTTGTTCATTTAGAGAGTGGAAGATCATTTTAATACAGGGACCTTCAGTGTATTTCTATAGTTTGAAAGAAATATACCACTTTAATCTTTGTTTCAGGATGTAGACATTATAGTAAAAATGAAACTATTAATGTTCCCTGCAGTGAAGTAGTTTCATTTCCTAGAGGTAACAGCTGCACTGATGGTAAATTTGTGGTGGTCAGGTGCAATCATCAGTAGACAAGCTTTTCAAAAAAGTTGTACTCCTGAACATTGAAGAATTTGATGATTGTATCTTACCACACACATAATAATACTTAGTTTCAAATTAAATTGTGTAACTGTAAATATGTCAGACCTATAGCCGTGACTTTGTATGCACAATAATGCTTGTATTATGAAGTGGTCACTCTTGATTGCAAATTTCTCCTCTTGCAGATTTCCATGCCCTTGCTCAAATAATTTTCACTCGGTGTAGCAGTTAGACTGGGCTCAGGCCAAAGCTGTCTAAAGTTCCGGTGGTCAGTGCTTTAAAATGCTTTTTCGGAATGTTATTTGTCTTCAAGCACCCCCAGTATAAGGTTCTCAGTGACTTTTTGTTTCATTATTTTTTTTAATGTTTATGTATAGTTTTTACTTTTCTAACCCATTATTCATGCAACCAAACAAAGCATTGCTGTGCATCGTACAGAACATTTTAACCCTGGACACAGTTATTGTAGGTTTAGTCCATTTTACTGACTTTAGTTTCTTTGTCACTGTTGGTACATGATTTTTTTTCTTTGCAAGCCAGTCTACATAATTTTCATTTTGTGAAATTGAGTGTTTAGCTAGTTAATGGACAGTAAATGTAAAACAGCAGCTTTTAACAGTCCCTGCAAATTGTGTTAATGACTAGAGGACTGAATTAGCTTCTTTTGTAATTTTTCATGTTACTAAATTATGTAACTAGCAGACTTTTTTGTCCTATAACATAGCTGTATAAGCTGTTGGCAGTGGAATTAAGTGTTATAGTTGCAGTTTGAGTGCAAGTGTTCCTGAATCATTACTAATGGCATGGTTGTCTTCTCACACAGTCATAATAATTATTGTATCTGCAAGTGAGGGAGGATCTCTAATTGTGTGCTTTGGTATGTTAGTTGTGCTAAGCAGACATCTAAAAGATTTTCTGCAAGGGGTTGTCATATTTTGTAATGTGCGGTTATATAATAAACTGACATTCATGAGGTAACTGACAGTATTGGGATTAATAAGAAGTGTCTCCATTAGAATGTTCAGCATCCATTTCATCTAATTAGAATACTCAGTTAATTGTAAGCATATTTAGCATTGATTTTGTGTAGGCTTGGGGTAAAACTTTTTTCAGTTCTGGTAATACCTTTTTCACAATACCAATTTCTGATTTTAGCTTCCTATCCGAAATGTTGACTTTATAGCCATGTTGGCTACTGCTGAGAAAAATTAAAACCTTAAACATCATTATTTTTATTTTTTATCCATTTCTCTCACAGTGTCCTCCTTTGTAGATTTTAATTTTCTTGGCATTCCAAATTTTAATCAGTGCTAAATAGCATGCAACAGTTCACATAGCTTGAAAATTAGTCTTCACTTATGTGTTTGACATTCACAGTATGCTTTTTATATTAAATTTAGTGATACTTTTAAGATTGTTTGCCATTTTAGTAAGGCAGAAACTGCTGTAGATCTGCATGAATAACAGATAAATGGAATTATCATATTTTGCTGCTAAGAAAGAAATTCTTACACTGCAGTGTTATGAATATGTAGATGTTGATTCACTTTGTGTTACTTCTTCTAGTATTTTGCAGTTCAGAATTGTAATTGGTAATTAGTTCCCCATTGTTTAGAATTTGTTCCTGTTTGTATGTGAAGATATTTGGTTAATTGGTATTCTTTGTAGTATGTATGTTACGTTGCAATGCTTGAGAGAGAAAAACGAAGTTGATGCTCTTGTATTTAGTGCAAGTAGATGAAGTCTCTGCAAGTAAAATTAAGGCAGATAAATCTTTTTGACAATTGAGTTTTTTAATTTCATCATAGATGCATTCATTTTTGTACTGGGAACTAATATCAAACTCGTACCAAAAAACGTGCCTATTCATAATCAAAATGAATTTAGTTTTTATTAATGTAGGAGTTAGTAAAACAATGAAATATACTGTAAGGAAGATGATAAATGAGGAAAGCAAAATGACTGTTAGTAGACAGGCCTTCTAAGGTTGGCTACTATAGTACATTCAGAGCCAAATTTACAGTATGTCTGCAGTGCCGAATGGAGTGGTGACATGCCAGTCAACTGAAGAAAATCATGACAATGTATCTGATCACTATTACGTGTTTCCTAGGCAGCAGTTGCATTTTTATGAAGGACTTTCGTGTTCTGGTAGTAAACTGTTCACTCCTTGCAATTGATTAGTTTTTTCCCCTGATCACTGTGGAGGGATGTGGTGGGAATGTCAAGTTAGCTTTAATAGCGCTTGAAGTGAAAATGGGAAATCTGTACAAGATTTGGTTTGGGGACTTGGTATGACCTCTGAGGCTCCAAAGGACAAAATTATGCCCAGAATGTTTTGGGTGGCATAAACCACTCTGAGATTAATGTGAAGAAATCTCTGTTGCTCTGGATAAATCCCATGTTGATTCATATTCATAAAAATGTGACCAAAGTGGAAGGGCTTTAGATTAGTGATCAGTTTAACTGTTTGCTTGTAGCACAGGAGATAAATGTGGTAAATCAGTTCTGTCTGTTAGGATTGACGACTGGAAAAGTGAAATGGGTGAACAGGGTTGGTACCTAATGTTACATCCAGGGAGGAGGAGGAATGTCATTGTGCAACAATTAGTCGTGAACTGTTGGCATGTTTAAAGACTGATCCAAATCTATTTGGACAGCAAGACAGCTGGTGAAACAAAAACATGTTATTGGAAGATTTCAAAAAGCAGATTCTGACTGACACTAGCAACTCTTCTGAAACAAAACAAAAATCCACAAGGGCAAATCAAGAATGAAATAATGTTAGTTTTCTTTCATTCAAGAGTTGATTGAAATGGAATGTGTGTCTGCTAAAGGAATAGAGAATGGTAAATTTTACACGTGTGTGTGTGTGTGTGTGTGTGTGTGTGTGTGTGTGTGTGTGTGAAGGTTATGGTCCACCATGTTTGAGAAAATATCAGGTACCAGATACCCCAATGTGAGGGAGGCACTGTGGAAACTCTTCTCTAGATCCTAAAGTCAGAGTGGGCGGCACAGTGTTTAGCTCACTGGTCTTACATTTGGGAGGATGATGGTTTCAAATTCACATCTGGCCAACCTGATTTAGGTTTTCCATGATTTCCATAAATTGCTTCAGTCAGATACTGCGAGTGTTCCTTTGAAAGGACATGGCAGACTTCTTTCCCCATCATTCCCTACTCAGATGAAATCAATGACCTCACGACTTCTTTCCCCAAATCAACCAACCTAGATTTTAAAGTCCAGACTTAGGTCCCCTGGACTTCTTTCCTCAAACAACATGTAGTGTGCAGTGACCACTGCAGGAAATTTTAAAACAGATACGGCAGTTGAGCATGAATTTGTGATCTGTTAAAAGATCTCCTCTGCAGTAGATGCAGATACAGCACGTTTGTAATGGGTCTGGATACATTTTGAGCATGATAAGTATACACAGTGCTGTTTTACATAGTTCCCATAATTTCTTAAGTTACTTTGACTTAGGAGTTCCAGACTGTTCTTATATTCAGTGAAAACAACTAAAGAATCGCATATCTTTTGAGAAATATGAATGGTAATAGTTTTAAGCAATGAACCATATATTGCCCTAATAGTAAAGCAGTTATAATTTAAACAATTATTTGAAAATAGTTGTCTGTTCTGGTTTGTTGCAAAGAGTTTAATGTTTTGTGTGTGCAGTGCTTTAAAATTATGGCAGTTGTGTGGTTGTCTTTGAAATCATTATAAGTGAAATCCCACTTTCTCAATTTTCAAGAAAATCGAGAAAAATATCTAAAAATGTGACAAAATATAAATGTGGGAAATAACTTTTTAAGCAGTAAAGGTTACGTATAGGATCTCCCTTGCCTATGTGTAGTTTATAATACGCTCTATACTCACCAGGGTCTTTCATTACCTAATTAAGGTTATCCAATTTTTATACTAAGTTTAGCTAGTGATATAAGTAGAGCTGGTAACTGTCTGGGAATTAGAAATTTTGACTTAATTTCATTTGTTATAATGAATATTTATGAAAAACCTGCAACTCTTTCATTATTTAAATAATGAAACAGTGCACAGTTACTTTTTTGCTTTGCATGGCATTTAGAGAATTTCTGATTGTCAGGTGCAAATATTTACTCAGGTATTGTGATATTTTACCTCTTGCACAGTTGTAACTTTTTGTGGTTATAAGGTGCTGTGCTGCCTTCATGATGCAGAAAACCATACATATGCAACCCATCACTCATACTGTTAGTGAAACATCACAAAAATACTTAAGTAAATATTCACACTAGACAATGAAAATAAATTCTCAATGTGTCATGTTATGCTTAAAAAGTATGTAATTTGTGCAGTGTTTAGTTATTTAAACAAAAACATTGGAGCAATGCAAAGGGAAGATAAAGGTGTCACATGGCACTGCTAATGGCCAAACAACTAAACACTCGAAACGTGTGTAATGCAAAGTTGTCATGATGATCACAACCATCATGAAGTGGTGCATGCACAGAAGGGACCATTTGAAAACTGTTAAAAGGCCATGATACCTTCATTTGAATGAACCTGGTTTCTTCCATCAACTGTCATGTCAAATAGAGCTCAGCAGTGTCAGGAACACAGCACAAATTTTTCAGGTTCTTACTGACTTGGATGTGTTGAGTAGAGCATTAAACACTACTTTTGAGGCCAGTGCCATGCAAGCTTAATTTTATGTCCATTGCATCAGTTTGTTCTTCAGACATTGTTTCATAAACCATAAATCATGCAAAAAGTGTATGTTAATACAAAACCTGGTGTGAATTAACATTGTGAACTTACACAATTTAATGGGAGTGATAAAAATGTTGTAGATTGTTGGAAAATGTTAATTCTGGGAATATGTTAATTCTGGGAATGTAAAAGTGGTCATTTCTTTTAGTATGAAGAATAAAATATGCACGTGAAAAAGAACCCTAATTGAGATCAGAGATGCAACTAACATGTCAGCAGCTATAACCAAATCCACATCACTAAGAGGTAGCCTGAATACAAGAGTATGAGCAGCTGGAGCAGGGTTGTGCAAATAAGACTTTCCTTCATACTCATGTTTTCTACATTTTGCTCTAACAGCACCTTCATGGCACTGACTTTAAAAATTTTACAGTTCTCTGAATGGTGTCCACAAAAGCTGTGGCGGTTTCTGTTCTACATGCTGTTCACCAGTGAAGCATAGTTGACAAAGCATGGGCAAATCAGTTGTAGCAATTACACACTGTTGACTTAGAAGTGGATGGTGTGTGTGGTGTGTTTCAAAAATAGCTTTACTGATGACTCTAAATAGTCAAAAGTATCTATAGATATGCTGCCACAGTTACTGGAAATCATTCTACTGGGCATACAGAAATCCATGTGATGCCATCATTACTGACAGCACCCAGTCTTCACAAATAACTACATATCTGAACATGCCATTTGGAGATTATTGTATTAATCATCTGAGGACATGTAATGGCCTGTGTACTCACTAGAAAACTCCAGAGTATTATCTGTGTGGGAGGGTGGAAGTAGAGGTCTACTATTAGACACTCCAGAAGACAAGAAATGCTGTATAACCTGACTTTGACAAGTCCAGATGAAATGGAGAGAGGAACTTTCGTATCGTGAAGAAACAAAATGTCAATATAATAGGGCAAAACACACAATCAAGTGTCATGACTTACTGCTGTATTTCCCTCTACTTGAAATACCACAATATTAGCAAAAAAACTTTCTACTGATATGTTCTGTGTTACAGATATGAAGTCCAGATGTGGGATTTCAGTGAAGTGGTCAAAGCAAATTGAAACAGAATATGCACATTTGAATAAAGCCTTTGTCACATTAAGAATTGCTTATGCATTCAAACAATCCAGTCAAATGCAAATCTGATTACATTATGAAATGATGCTTTGGGACTGCTTGAATGCAGAAGCAATGTTGAAAGTGAAAAAATGGCTTTCGTCAGCTGTGCACATTAAGTACCATTTGACTTTGGCCATTTCATTGAAATCCTACACTTCCGTTTTGAATAGCTACGTAACACTGCCAGGTCAGTAGAGAAGTTTGTTGTTCAGATCGAATAAGAAGTCACAGCACTGAAATGTTTCTGGTCATAATATATTGATGTTTGTTTGTGTTTAAGTTCCCCCTCTTAGATCTTGAGTAAGTGATCAGTTCTCATGGTAAGACACACAGTTTTCCATGTGAACTATTCATGCCACTGTTTTTGGAATGATTGATTTTATATTCTGGGTAGTCTTCTGCAGTTCTGTGTGTTAGAGATAACATACTAAAGTTGGTAGTGAAAACTACAGTCTGACACACATTCACTCCTGCTGGATATATTTAGGGTGAGCACTCTTAGCAGACCTGTCAACCTAGTTTTATTACAAAGCTGAAAATGAATTCTGTTGACATGTGGAATAGCTCATTTCACTAGTTTCAAAGCTAGTGCTCTTCCTCTAGCTGTAGCAAACACTGACCTATGTTCCCACTAGTGGCTCTCGGGCTTTCCTCCAAGCGAGCCGTGTTGTGAAAGGCATATTCATTGCTAAGGAAGTGGGTGCTCTCGATGTAGTAAGAATACTAACAAATAAATTGTTGTGAATACATAGTGGAAAACTCTATCCATTTAAGATATTAGTTTCTGACCACTGGCCTTGCACTTGAGTGACTTAGTAAAAATTTTATTTTTGTTGAAGGTTTGAAAGGTTTGGTTGATTTATAGATCTGAAGAAGTTTAAGAATGAGGAATCATTATTGGTTCTGTAAGGTGTAGGTACTATAATGTGAGCATTTTCAGAAAAGGTGCCAGCTACAAACACCCATGGATGTGTACATTTGGATTCTGAAATTTTTACGTAGTTACTCTTGTCAATCAAAATTTACCATCAGTTAGCAGACTACTGCAAGCCTTCTATACCAGCCTTTTACTGGCTTGTAAATGGATTTGTAGGTAGTGAGTGAAGTGACATGTTACTTCCTGAAAATAGGTTGAGAGCTTGAAAAGTATATGCTAAGTTATCCATTTTGAAAAATATATTATTTTAGTAGCTTACTCACATGCCGTAATCTTGTGCTATCTTAATGCATTTGTGTGAAGATTGTAGGGTCTGTAGACCCATTTCTTTTTCACACTTAGTCATGCGTATTATCCATGGATAGACCTTTTTGGGAATTTTAATTGTTCTGGAATAATGTTTAAATCTAGTCTTTTCCAACGTATATTGCCCACATAACTGCAATATTTTCTTATTTCCATAAATCATACAAGTACCCAACTACAGTGTTCTTCAGTAATTTGAGCAAATCATTTTTTCTACTTCCTTGGAAAAATTAGTTCACAGGAAAATGATTGAGGGATGGAGGTAATATTTGGTTGGTGCAAGACATTTTAACCCTCGAGCAGTTTAACACATGGGCATGTGGCACACTTTGTGCAGCGTAAAGAATAGTTGCCCTTTGTTCACAAGGTAAACATGTATGAGCAAAATCACAGTTTAATCTTAGTTTAATTAGACAATGTTATCATAAACTGAGATACATTACTGTTTACTGAAACAATAATAAGACTTTCATTACGGACAGATGCAAGTGTTACCCTCAGTAATGAGCCCCTCAGAGCATTAAACAGTAAAGTTGGATCAGATGCCTACCAATTGCTCATTTGATTACTAATTATCTTGTAGATAACGACCCAATTATAGGATTCTGCTGCAAGCTCGGAATCTGGGTGTGTTCTTGCATGGATTGTAAACTTTTTCTTGCCTACATTCCTGGTTATATTACTGCTGTTCATTTGGATACATGACAACTTATTACTGTTACCAGAAGCAATAAAGAAGCAATAGGTACAACAGTGGAACAGAACAAAAACACTGTCATTTGTTATTGGCGTGCTTTATACATGGGCACACCCACTTGAGGGTTAACATAAGTATAAAAGTTAGTTTTGGCAGCACCTACCATTCATGTTTCTTTCCAGTTTTGTTTGTTGTTCAATTTATGCAATGCGAAAGTTGATATGATAGTATATAGATCGGCAAATGTTGGGAAGTAATGTTTGGTTGTGTTGTTATAATTACTGTGACACTTCTCTTATTCTAATATTGGTTCATGTTGGTAATTGCTAGTAATTGCGCATGGGTTGTAAATGTATTTTATGTCAACATTTTTGATTTGTGTGGAAAAGAAATATATCCATTGCTTAATTCAGACTTTTTTCTTTATTATAAATGTGGCCAAAATGTACTGCCTTTGATTTCTGGCAGTTATGTAGAAGTGTCACTTACCCTCAATAATTCTGTTAGGTTGGGGACAATTCAGTTAGGTTGTTAATTTTTCCTCTTTTTGCATTTGAAGTTGATTGTATTTTTGCAGGTTGCATTATTCATGAGATTTATTTCCTTAATATTTGCCAGGGAGTTACAGGTAGCCCTTGTGGAATAACATTGTTCCTTCTGTCACTTGTAGTCTGTCTGGTGCCAATCAGTGTATGTTTATGCAAATTGGGATAGTCTGTTAGTATGAATAGTTAACATTCTGCTTGGAAATTATTTTGCTGCTATATTTGTCATGCTTACCCTACTTAAAAATTTAATTACAGGATTTGTGCTTCATATAAAGTTTTATACTGAAAGCTGGTACTACTATAAATCAAAAACTTTCATAGTTGTTAAGGTTCAAAACAGTTAATAAATATTATGCTGTGGTTTGAGATTTTCTTGAAAATCTTAAAATTTCATCTGCTGAGAACAGAACTCACTTCTAATTGAACTCAATTTTTGTTGCAGCTACAGCCCTGCAGATGTGACATTGCTTTTTTAAATTGTGGTTCAGTTTGGCTGTTACTTTTTGTCAGTCATTACTGATATTTTCGTACAGTGGAAAGATGTTTCATTTCAGCTTCAGCTCCAAACACTAGATGCCATTTTGCTTTGTCTTCATCTTTAAAATCATAAGTCATCTGTAGTAATCTCATATCACTTCTTTCTTCACACTGGGTTGCAGTATCTGATCAGTGTTAATCGGGTATGGCTCTTGGTATTAATGCTGTAGCTTTTTCACTGTGTATTAAATGGATTGATGAAATCATTCTCTCTTTCCAATAATGGATTGGTGTTCCTCTCTATGTCATCTGTTACCTTCATTGTCCTACATAATCTGCCCCATAAAAAAATTACTGTTTTCCTAATGGTTCTGTCCTATATAAAAGTTTTAGTGATTGTTTTCTTACCCAAGCATATGTTGAGATTGGTGTTGGTTGGCACTGCATCCCCACCCATATTCTCAACAATGGGAATTTGAATTCCAGTGTAAATAATCTGCGAGTGTTTACAGAGCTTCCTCCTAAGCTATAATCTCCTTTCATTAGGATAAGCACTTTAAAAAATGTAATTGACTTCTTCACAAGTTGCCTGAATTTTTGGTGTAACTTGATTCATGTGTCCATGAAGAAAACTTCTTTCCTGTTTGCCAGGTCTCCACATTACAAATATATGAACAACATAACAGCACCAGATTCTTTGCCTTCAAGTGACAGCTCCCAGTGGCTGTTCCTAAATTTTTCCCCATGACATTTGACATCACTGGACTTAGGGAGGACTAGAAAAATTAGAAATATAGTTATGAGCAAGTTTACATGGTCAGGTGACATGAAGAATAATGAAGGAACAAGTAGAGGTACATCAAGGCAGTTGTCAAAGAGGAAATGGGATAAATAATATACAATGTAACTTGCCAGAACTTGACCAAATAGAGCCTGTGAGTCTTGAGTAAATGCTAAGATAGTACAGAGAGGTAATATATAGTCTGTTATTTTAACTGGAGGAAAGAGGACAATTTAAAGCTTGATTGTTTGTTTCCTAAAGTTGAAAAGGAGTGCCCCAAGTCTTCTACAGGGGACTATTGAGGGTGTAGGGGGGGGGGGGGGGGGGGGTTGCTCCATAGTGGTAGTGCAATAGACACTGGCCAAACTGTGCTCATTATAAATTGTGCCACCCCTCTGTAGAAACATACACTGCAACAGAAGTTTACAGCAACCTGTAGCAAGCCACAAGGTACATTGATCAGATATTGAAGCCAAGTGGTGCTCTCTGCAAATGGGTCTGGAAAGTTGGAATTTTCAAGTTAGTGACATAAACCTGAAAAATTTTAATGTGCTGGATATGATAGTCTTGAAAAAATAGTGCAAAAGGGATGGTCATTAGATAACAAAGTAAAAACAATATGGGGTTGTACCAGGCTTGTAGGATCTGAGTAACATAATTTCTGTGCTAGAACTTTGTTAAACCCAAGTGCTCATTTCTGTTCCAAAGTATATGTGGGAGAGTTCATCCATACATACATATTCAGGCAGCTCTTTGCAACCATGGAAAAATTCAGTGTACATAGTCATTTAGTTCTTTCACTTGAATTATCATTATTTTGTCTACATATTTATGTATACAGATATATTGGTTTGCAGTGATTCATTACTAAGGCATGAGACTGCACTCAAAATTTTAGCATATTGCTGTGTGCTCAAGTTTCTGCTAGCCTTTAAATTTTATAGATGTGATGTGTGTGTGTATTGCTGAAATGTGCTCTTCATGTAGTAGTGTGTGAAGCTTCTTTTTGTATTGTTTGACAATTGTGGGTTGGCAGTTGCTCACCTTAATACTTAATTTTCAGAATTCGTCACAATGATGACATCAAAATGAAGTGACAGTTCAAAGTTGACAGTGGTGGAGAAGAACGCTGAAACCAAGAATTAATGAACCTGCATTTCTGCTTTCCATTTAACACTTCTTGACAACACTTCTTGACAAGAGTAACTAAAGTGGAAAGAAGCTTGAATCAGTTCAATGTATCTAAGTGGTTGTATAAAAGAATTAATGAATGAAAATTTTTGTGTGTAGTTTTCTTTCATGTAATGTTTTATCCCCAATGTGCAGTTTGCAGTTTTATTGATCATATATTCAAAATTGTGTGTGCATTTCAACTGGATTCATGCTGTGTAGTTCTTAAGTACTTAATGCTACTTACAGAAACTCACCTATTTGTCTTTCCTATAAAGGTAACAACAAAGTGTTACAGAAATCCTTTCATGAATGTTGGTCATTTGTGTATATTTTTAAGTACTTTTCTAAACCCAGTGCTGCAGAAAAAAGTGCTGTGGTGAAGGGGTGGTTGTTCCAGCCTCTGACATTCCTTCAGTAGCTTGTACAGAGTGTTTTGTGATGTCCTACACTTCTGAAATGTAATATGGAGCCAATGATATCAGTGTAATGGGCAGTTTCTCGCTTCACTGGACTTCCTTCACAGCATCACTGCCTACTTCTGCTGCACTGAATGTAAAAGACAAAATTGATCTGTTCCTTCATGTGAGGTATTGTCTGACAGTTATTTCATTCCTTTCCCAGTCTGAGATTTTTCGTATTGTTAGTATAAACAATGAGTATGTGTTAAATCTTTAAAGCTATAAGAATACATATTTGTAAATTGTCTTCAATAAAGAATTTCATTTATTGTGTATCATGTAAAACTGTTAATAGTTAATATATCTTCATTGGATTCTTAACCTTCATTCCTAGCTATCTTGCAAATTAGTTTGAAAAATGTCAGAATACAACATGCTTGGCAGGCAGAACCTAGATTCCTTCTGTCCTATCTCAGAGCTAAAAGTGCAATGTGTTGTAGAGAAGTTGTACAATAAACTATTACTTTTTGGCTGTGAATACCTTCTGTGCCAATTTTTCAGATATTTAATGCCACCTGTGTTCAATGTTACCTGTACCATTATAAACTGAAGTTGGTGTCAGAAGTTTCCTTGTACAAATCATGGGGGCAGTGGGGTGTTGCAAATGGAAGTAATGAGAATGCAAAACTTCTGTGAAAGGATGAAATTTTTCATAAAGAAAATATGGTCACATCTTTTGCAGAGAATGTTTCTGGCAGAAAACAAGATTAGCCTGCTATACAAACCATAAGTTAGGGTTGCATTCTATAGAATATACTTGAAGTGCTAGATTTTACTGTAGTTAAGCCTTTAACAAGGTGCGTACATGCATGTGTGCTCTCTCTCTCTCTCTCTCTCTCTCTCTCTCTCTCTCTCTCTCTCCAAATTGGTTGAGAAGAGTGAGTAAAGTGGAATAAAGTTTGAATTTGGTTGAGAAGAGTGAGTAAAGTGGAATAAAGTTTGAATCGGTTCCATGTTTCTAAGTTTTGAGCAGTATTATGCACTCCGTGTGAGCAGGAAAGCGTTGTACATAATACATTATTTGTAAAGCATATACAGGGCAAAAAGAGGAAATCGTGGTTGATGATATTTCACAGAAGTCCTTGAAAATAGTGTAACAACTGTTTCCAGTGAAGCAGGTTCAAAAGTGGAAACACAACTGGCAAGATTAATTATCTAAAGAACCATGAAATATTTAGTGAGTTCTACATCTAGTAGCTCTTCTTTGTAAGTTAAGGGTATAGGAATAACTATGGACTGGAGTTAAAAATTTAATGTACATTAGGGATCAAATATTTTGAATATCTTAGTGCTGTATTCATTAGATGGGTTTCCTTCGTAATAGCATCACATAATTACTTCCTTAACTGCCTCTGACCTGTGTTCATGTACACTGAAATGTTTTGCAACATATAGATAGTGTTTGGAACCTATTAAGAAAATTGTGCTAACAAGAATGTGTACTTCAGGTTATAGATGCTGTAGTATTTGTCTGAAGTAAACAAAATAATTAGCCACAGGTATGTTTATTGCTGTCAAAAACTGTAATGTGCACTTCCAAATCAATTCAATTTTACTATCATATCTTAAGGACTGAAATTTTGTAGATAAGTATGGAGATAAGAATACAGAGTAGACAGTTACAGAATTAAAAAAATCTAGGTGAGTGCAGTAAAACATATAACTTGGTTTTTGAAATTGGATGGTTGGGGCCTAACAAGTCCATAAGATCATTTATTTCCCTCCTTGGCACTGATTGAACTGTCATGTAAACAGATCATTTACGAAACATGTCTCGGAAATAATCAGCATAATATTACTGTTAAATACCTGGTGGGGAGATCTTTTATATTACATCCAGTTGTCTTTCAGCCTTTGTCCACTTCAACATGGGGTTGGCCATGTTAGTATGGATTTCGCAGTGTTAGTTGCAGAGGGTGGCTGGATGCCTGTCCTGCTGCCAGCCTGAACCCCCCCCCCCCAGAATGTAAGTAGTGTACCCCAGCTATCTGCATCTACTGTAAGCCATGAAATAGTGCAAACATTTTCAAATGTCTGCGAGTTGGGTAACTGAGGCAGGTGGGGACCAGCCCGGTATTCACCTAGTGGATGTGGAAAACCACATCCAGGCTGGCTGGCAGGCATATCAGCCATTGTTTGCCAGGCAGATTAGATTTGGGGCCGGCGCACCTACCCAAATCCAGGAAGCAGCGGGTTTTGTATATTATATCCAATGATGAACACAAATTGTAAAAATTTCAACAGCTGGTAGGTACTATAAATTGAACTATCCTCGAAGTTGGGAAAGAAAATACTAAAATTTTGTGATGGGAGTACCAGTTCTAATGTATGGGTCAAAGAAGTTGTCTGCCAGTCAATGGAGGTGGATTGAAGCAACAGAGATGAGACTTACGACCACGAGCTGGTGAGACTCAATCAGATAAAGAATAGTAAATCCAGAAATGAATTGGGTGTCAAGTGTCATAAAAAAGAACAGTACAGAAAGATATGGAATGAATTAATAATAAACCTGAAGGGAAAAAGTGATGTCAGATATCCTAAAAGATGGAAAGATCGGCTGCAGACCGCTTGAAATTGGAACAGGCAAGAATCCCTTAACCAAAACTAAATATGATGATTAGCTTATTTCAAGTGGCTTTAGTACATTTTGTACCAAAAAGATTATGCCTATAGTCTTATAGAATTTACAACCTATGGACTTGTTCCCAATGTAATTTATGTGGCAAGTAATTTCCAAAAGACAAGGAGCTTTGATTTCCTGTGTAGTGAGACAATAGGTGGAATGATAAAAGGATGGTTGGCCATATGTTTGTGTTAAATGTGCTTTGAATTATAAGGGCCTAAAGCACACTACCTTTGATTTTGAGATTGTAGCACATGTGCATTCTCCTGGTGTACTTGGCAGGGCACAAGACTGACATTTGGGGGGGGGGGGGGGGGGGGGGTATGTAGGCTGATGGTTACATCACTGGCAGTTAGCTCAGTTCCTGGTGACCAGCTCTGAAACATGTTGTGGGCAGATTGAAACATCTACTCAGTGTAGTGTTATCTAATAAGCTACTTCAGCAAGCAAGCAGTTAAACTGATAAGTGAATTGCCATTGTAGTGTTACAGCAGAGGGCTTGCAACAGGTTGGCAGTGATTATATTACTGTAATATTTACAGTACAAATTGATATCAAGTAGGAAATTGAGGAGCTTGGAACATTTCATATACATCCCAGAAGATACATGTAGTGTTGTAAAATCAATAAATGAATAGGCTGTGATTGAAGAATACTAGTAGCATACTGAAATCAAACCTGAATATCATGCTTTTCACAGGCAGTCGCCTTAACTGTTAGTCTATTTTGACATGTCTCCAAATCTGATTTAAACATTTTGTTCTATTCTTCCCAAACAGTCAAAGGTTTTCTATACCAGAATGGGCTCACAATGGAGAAATATGGTTTACCTTGCCACAGGGAATGTGTACTAAGTGAATTAGATTTAGTGGACTGAAGCAGGGGGATGAAATATTTATGGTGTGTGTTTAGAAAATGGATTCTAAATTAATGAATATAGCATGACTACCTAATCAGTGGGTGTACCAAGAAATATGTTTAAAGTGTATCCAGAAACACCTCTGACCCAAGGTACTTCCTTGTGATTCGTGAAGACATGTCAGACTGAGCACTCACAGAAAATTGGAATACAAAAGGTAGCCAAATTTCCGTTGAAAAAGTATACAAAACGTGTATTCAGTACCATTTTAATTTTCACTTACAAAATAAAAAAATACAATAGACACGCCTATTTGTTTCAAAAACCAATAGGAGAGGTTACATTTGCGGTCCTGAGCCATTTTCTTAAATTTAGGATGACGTGGAGAGCAGCTTATGCGAATAGTGTCTACAAGGTGGGCGGCCGTTCATCTGGAGCGATACTTGTTCTTAAAAAAATTTGAAAATCAAATTTCGGGAGTATATGTGACACCAATCATAGTAGCCAGGTACACGGCGAGTATTTTTAAAATTTTCATATTTTTCTGGGACGTGTTTACTGCAAAATTCTTCAGCGGTTGTTATTTTATACGTTTGTAAGGAAATCTCTTCATGCAAATGTATTATCTCCATACAACTGCGCAGTCACATCCGTTCATTCCGCAGCTGGAGAAACTTCACAAGGCGATTTTAAGAACCGCGACAGCTTCTCCATCTTTGAAAAGTCTAGGAATCTTGCTACAAATTCCTTCTTAAGATCTGACAAAAAATTTTAGAATACTGAAATGTCTGTTTAAGAATTATTTTTATATTCAAAAATGGTTGAAAAGTGACAAATTAATCGACTTACAATGATTTTTTGAAAGATACCCAACTTGCGACGCACAGAAGACACACTTCGTATCCGATCGTATATTAATTTCGCATTTCACTGTAGCCTGCTACTAAGCGCATTTAAATGTTTCAGAATGTCCTTCAACAAAGCCACAGCTTGCGCACTGCGTTTGTTTGCTAGGAACTCAGATTGTTTCTTGCTCCTTGTGAATCCGTTTCGTAAGAAGGATGCTACTTTTATTTGCTAAAAACGTTCAATCACTTGATGTTTACGTAGTCAACGAACATTGTTGTATTTCAGTAAGTCAGAAAGCGCCGAATCACACTCAGAAAGAAATTCTATGCACTGTCTGTGCTGTAGAGCAGAGAGAGATCTCGTACAGTTAATCAGCTTGATGAAACCTGCCCATTACTTCTTTCAGAGTCACACTGTTTTCCAAAAAGGGCTGCCTCGTGAACTATGCACAGACTAGTAGACCAGCATTCTTATCTTTGATTCTCTTTACTATTCCTCTTTCTTTGCCGATCATTGCTGGGGCCCTGACAGTTAAGACACACCATTTTATCATAGCTAATGTTTTGATTTTGTCATGAAGTCATCAAAAGTCTTGAATAGGCCTAAATCTTCTCTGCGAGTCTTGCCTTTCAACGGTAATGTTGCTTGTAATTCTTCCCTAAATTATTTGCTTTCAATTTTCAAAAATCGCATGAAAATGATAGACATTCGTTCTTCATCAACAACGTCGCACAATTCATTTAGTGCTATGGCGTAGCAGGGCGCATTCTGCAGACGCTCGAGCAACCTACCTTTATTTTCAACAGCCAAAATTTCGGTTCTTTTTGTATTACTTCTTGCTGACAATGGATTACCTTGAATTGTTGCAACAACATCCTTTTCCTCTTCAAAAGCGTCAAGGCCATTTCCAAACTACTTTTTTTTTTAGTCAGAAAATTGTTTCTGGTGTTTGTTTAGCGTCGAACATAGACGCGTTGCTGCTGCTGCAGATTTTTCTTGCTCGCTCATAGAGCGAACTAGGAGGGCCCTGCTTGTCTTGTAAGAGCTAGATATGCCTTGAGTTTTTTCTTTGCGAGCTTCACTACCCAGAGGAAAATTTTTATGGAACTGCTGATGAGCTATTTCGTAGTGTCGCTTTAAATTGGCACTTTTGACAAGAGCAACAGTTCTTCGACATATGAGGCAAACTGAGACAGCTCCAGGCCTATCAGGCAGCGCAGAACAATATTGTTCTGTCCGATCAGTCAAAAACTTCCTACTTCCACTACCAACTTTACGCGTTTTTGGATCCATATCGATGCAAAAAAAAAAAAAAAAACATTATAAGCCCCGATAGTAACGAAACGCTCCGTACCAGATCGCAACAACGACTGACGAAGTGGCGATAAAATTTGTATATTTAGATTCGTTCCTCACAAAAATCCGGCACACTGCATGAGCCGACGTGCAGCAAAGGAGTTACTTCCCTGTCTAAGGTTATGCTACATAAAAACGTGACAATTTATAAATGTAATGTATACAATCAATGT
The DNA here is from genome assembly GCF_021461385.2 of Schistocerca piceifrons. Taxonomy (NCBI): domain Eukaryota; kingdom Metazoa; phylum Arthropoda; class Insecta; order Orthoptera; family Acrididae; genus Schistocerca; species Schistocerca piceifrons. Next base: position 126,406,027 of record NC_060149.1, read on the forward strand.
AACAGTATATTAATATGTCAAAAAGATCGCCACCGCCAACTGAACTCGCCCAAAATTTCATAAAGTAGCTTTAAGCTATCGTTCGAGTTACGACCACACAAAATTGTGCTTAAATGAATATGACTTCTCCAATTTAATAGAGGTTGCCAGACTCTGGAATAGGTTTATGAAATGTCCTTGTTCAATAAATAAAATGTCTGTGTTGCATTCATGTGTACAGAGCTTGCCAGCCGGCCAGCTTGCTTCCTTTCGTCTTCGCTCGTCAGCACTCACTCCTGCGTTCTACAGCATGGCAACTATGTATTTAATCTATCTGTAACTAAGCATTAAGAATTCTAATTATTCAACAGGCAGTTGTATACTACTAGAAAAAAACTATAAGGGTGTCGCTCAAACGAATTGTGATTTACAGAAAATATTTTTTAAATAATTTGAGTACATATTTATTCTTTCACTGTATTTTTGGCGGGCCAGTTTTTCACCTTCCATTCACTCGACTACAGTGTGGGAGAGAGCAAAAATATACTTCGCATACTTTGGTGGAAGTTGACGAAGATTACCGATGCTGCTTTGCCTAATGACTGCTGCAGAAGGCTTTGCCACACGGATCTCTCATGCTTGCAATCATTTGCACATAGTCAGTGAATCTGCAGTGTACGTTTACTTCATTCACTTCACTTACCACCAGAATTTTTTGTTCCAATAGCGAATACAGATAGAAATTATTTGTCATTTGTGAATAACCAATATTATTCGAAATATTATTCACTTACATGAATAAAAACCTTCATTCGTCATCTTTGAATAAAAAGTGTTAACAAATAATAAATAATTTTGAAATTGTATGACATTTATTGCTGAAGTTCTTTGTCGTTTATTAAACGAATGTACTTCTTGTTGTTTTTAAATTAGGTTTCAGGACAACTCATTTTGTCAACCTTCTCCTCAGAAACTTTATAATTTTGGAAGGTTTGCCGTTGTGACACCGAAGAAAATATATTAGGCTCGTGCACACAGTATATCAGTACGGCTCCTGAATTCGTCTTTATTTCATGATATTTATGATTTTCAGCTCCCAATATTCTGTGACAAAAATTGAGAAATCAGTGGTAGTTTTTCGCAAATAATTCGTTGTTATTCCACGTTAGCTTCATTTCCCAAATTACATCTAAAACAAAATTTTCGTTTCGTCACAACATCACCTGAATCTTGTGACCCAATTTCATCCGTCTTCCTTTGGCTGTCTGTAATTTGCTGTAAACCTCCCTTCGTCATGGACAGCGATATGGGTGGACGGTTTTGTTTTTAAATCGTGGATAAGATGTTGCTGTAAGAATTGCAACCTGTGTGGAAAGGCGAAAAACGTCTTCCAATCACCTCTTGACATTTTCTCCATAAAAACTTTGCCAGTGTGCGCGGCAATATTAAAATGGCTCTGAGCACTATGGGACTTAACATCTGAGATCGTCGGTCCCCTAGACTTAGAACTAGTTAAACCTAACTAACCTAAGGACATGACACACATCCATGCCCGAGGCAGGATTCGAACCTGCGACCGTAGCAGTCGCGCGGTTCCGGACTGACGCGCCTAGAACCGCTCGGCCACCGTGGCCGGCGGCAATATTATTAACTCTTTAATGTAATCAAATCAGTCTCTCTTCCGAAACTCTTAAATGCCAAAGCTCCATATAACTGCATCCATGCATGTTGGATCGAATAACTATTCCAAATTATTGCGCAAAATTTACTTAGGGCAGGCAATTTCAGAGTGGGCCAAATTCATATTATTCAAGGAAAAACCCTTGTTTCACAAAGCACCTAGCATCCAGTGTACGTTGGTCTATCCATTATTCATATGGTTTTGAAACACATCGCAATTGGTTTTTGAACAATTTTGAACACATTCTTTCTGAACGAATCATAAGTTGATTTTTAAATGCGTGCATAGTGTACGAGATGTCTCTGCCAGGGATATTCCCGTCGCATCAAGAAATACAAAACTCCCTGCAGACAAAAGGCGAGGGTGCTATAACATCTGAGCCGAATAAACCCCAAGGGGTGAATGCCAATCGCTGTTTATGTGGTTGACTGGGTGTACAATGATAAGCGTTGTCATAATCATTAGCGAAATCCCTATTGGAGTAAACTACTGACATGAAGAACTGGTAAGAAAGATTACTTATCTTCTCGGTGTAGCCAAGAAAATGAAATTTTGACACAAAATTTTTGCCAGATCGTTACACAAGGGCCAGTTGTACAGTTCCCGGTAGCAACCGCTTAAATTCTGTTCTCGGAATAGCGCGAAAACGCGTTGTACGAACGCGTAATAGTGCCTGATCTGAGAATAAACGCAAGATAACTAAACTGACGATTCTCGCAGGGTTAGTGAAGTTAACCGGAGAATAAGTTTTGACAATGGCAGGAATAGTTACAGAGTTGGTGATGACATGATTGTTGGAAGGAGGAGAAACAGGGACATCCCACAAATTATATGGAAGAATATGACGATTCCAGATTTATGTAAAAATTTCCTACAACGACAACCTTTCGATTCATGCTTGAGGAACTGGAGCATGTAACTCAGATTTGAAACTATTTCCTCAAATAAAACTTTCTGCTTATAATAGACATAATAGGCATTGGATATTGGTACTACGTGAATTATATTCTATCGTGTTGTTTATGTAAATGAGGTAGATAAAAAATGAATATTTGTGTCAAAACAGTCTCGCTTATTTGGCGTATGACAAAATGGACGTAATTAAACCACACCAGTCTTGGGAACTACTCGTATTAACAGCTTTTACAGTATTAGACAACGATTTTTCATGTAGCAAAAAGTTTGTCAAACTTTACTGTGGCAACAGATTCTTTGGCAGAAAGGAAAGCACACCGTGTAAGGCTTTAGCAAGATTAGAGAGAAAAAAATGCTGAGACCTAAGAACTGTAGAAGTGCGTGTACTGTCTTGCTTATCTCTTGTCTTTACTAGTTTTATGTCACACAAAAGAGAAAGTTCTTAGCTAACAGGCAACAAACAGTGCGAATTTTCTGAAAACTTCTTATTCTCCCAGTCACAAATAATCCCACCCAGTGAGGGTCTGTTTTTTTTTTTTTTTTTTTTTTTTTTAAAAAAAAAGGTGGGTAGGTTGTCAAACCCGTCGACAGAGAGTAGGAGAGGCATCACATAACACTTTAATTTCCACTGTCCTGAATATGGGTTTGATGGCTTCCATTACACAATATACAAGTTTGAATTCCACAGTACGAAATACAGTTACGTGCGATAGAAGAAAGCTGTGTCAAGATGTGTGGCACTGCACTCTGGCACACATGAGACCAAATAACTTGTCTTCCATTTCCTCACACATACATATTTTATACATCAAACTCTTCAGAAAGATGTGCGCAACAAAACGAATATATTTTTGAGAAATTTAGTTGGGGACGCCACTATCAAGTTTTTGACCTGGTTCGGAAACATCGTAGATCCGGGTCTGACGTAGAGTTAATCCCGAAACGCTTTCGGTTTACTTTGGACATCCAGCAGCATTCCACAAACGTTTTAGAAGCTCCTTAAATTTTAAGTCTGTTGATATTAGTCGTTAACAACTGAGTTCTAACTTTGTTCACTCGTTTTGTAGCACTACAAACCGAGGAACTGTGTACTAGTAATTATATTGTGGTGACCACGAGATCGACCAATCGACTAAGTACAGTGCTAAGAGTTACGTGAAGTGATATATTTCTCTCAGTTTGCTTTTGCGTGTTGTCTTGTAAACTCGTATGTTATTAGCGATCAATTCAAATAAATCTTCACTGAATCGTTATGTTTTCCGTACATCATTCCCTCATTTGTAGTTAGCGTAACAGTGGAGCTTAAACCCTGCATTGGTGAAATATGGACAAGAACACACAAAAATTTAATGACAACAGCATGCTCATTCTTACTGACAATGGAGACAACACTGACGCCCCTTACTACAGCACTTAAAGAAGAAACTGTTGTTCTCTTCTCCAACCACTTCAATTCCGACTACAAATGTACTGTCGGGTTTCCACATGAAACTAGATTTGCAAAATGCTTCATCCCTACCAAACATCGGTAATGTGAAGCTCCCACTATTCTGGTCAACAAAGAGTTAATTCTGGTTTCTTCAAGTGGAAGCGATTTTTCACAAACACCAAGTGCCCAGTGACTTCGACAACTATGTGTTAGTGCGCACAGTTAGATAATGATCACATGAAAAACATTGAGAATGTGCTACACGAACAACCATACGCACATGTGAAAGACTCGTTGATTGAACGTTATTCCCTGCCAGAGCACGAACGTTTGAAACAACTGCTTTCACCTCACACTTACTTGCAACTGAAATCATCTGAAGTGCTGAGGGAACTGCATTCTTTTGCAGGTGAAGATCTCGTGACTGGAACTGCATTACGTCTGACATGTCTTAGCAAACTTCCTGCAAAAATGCATCCTGTGTCGGTGGCGGATACTAACCAGCGATTGACAAACGTAGCAAAGAAGGCAGACATAGTGGCTGATTACGTGCAAGATAATGATTTCTATGACCAGATTTCATCTTCCGACAGCAGCCCCAGAACGTGCATGATGAACAATGAAGATGCTCCTGGCCCCGGAATGCACATGACATCTGTAAATGCTACATGAGACTTCACAAGGAAGATGCCGCAGTCACCACCAGCAAATGGCTAAGGCAGTGAAAACCAGTCAATGAAAATCAATGGCTGGTCACATATAGGTCAGTACCTACAAACAAAACTTGGATGCACAAAGAACAAAACTTTGATGGCAGTGCAACTGCTTCACGTAAAAAGACAACTTGAAGTTGATTCCACAGAAAGTTTGGACGCAATTCAACGCTGCTGTCAGTGGTGCAACCATAGAAGCTGGCTTTCTAAGAGTTTTCAAGGTGTGGCTATATCTGATTAATGGTTGTTTAGTGAGTACTAACACAAACACTTTCTATCTGTCACGTTGATTGTGCCAGAGCTCTCTCTCTCTCTCTCTCTCTCTCTCTTGCCCACATGAAGATTTCTATTATGTATTCAATGGAGCCACAAGTCTCGTTCTTCAGCAAATGTGGACCAAGCAATCTGTTTCTTCTGCTACAGTATCCATGATAGGTGCCAGATCCAGTGATGCTATATGTACACAGTTGTTGAATGAATTCTCTGCATGGACAGACCCAGCTAAAGCATGAGAAAAACATTGCCGCACAACGCAGCATCATATCAATACCATACCCAGATAGCTTGTATTTTGCTGTGCACATCATCCACCTCGGAAGAAATTTGCAGCAGCACAAAAAGAAATTAACAAGACGTTAGCATAAGGCATTGTGTCTGTGTCAGCAACTGGGCATCCCCACACTGCATAGTTGAAAAGAAAGATGGTGTGTGGAGTTTATATCGCAATTACCAAGCACTAAATACTCTGACAAAACCAGACCACTATCTGGAACAAAATATTGCCGATTTTAATTATGCAGTTACTGGTGCGCCTATATTTAGCGTCATTGTGCTAAGGCATTCTCACAGATTTCAATAGGAAAGGATGACATAAATAGAATGGCCATCATCACACCATTTGGATTATATCACGACAATTTCATGCTGTACGGATTAACAAATGTCACACAGACGTGTCAGACATTCACGCACGGTGTTTTACATGATCTCTCATTTGTCTTTTGCTATCTTGATGATACTCTGATTTTTTCTAAATCCTTGCAATAACATTTAAAATATTTACGCCAACTCTTTCAGTGTCATGAAGATTTTGTCATCCTCATTAATGCACATAAATGGATGATTGCTAAAGCACAGATTTCTTTCCTGGGCTACAATGCCTCCTGCACTGGATTGCCACCACTGCAAGAAAAATTTCATGTATTCAAAATTTGCCACACCTACTACATACAGTGGCCTGCTGCGATTTATTGGCGTGATGAACTTTTACTACCTTCATTTATGGCACATTGCAGTTGTGCAGAAGCCTCCCATCTGCTTCTCACCAGAAAAAAAACACTTCTAACAACAGAAAAACTGAATGGCCTATGGAAGCATCTAAAGTATTTGAAGATTTGAACACAGCACTATCTAAGACAACATTGCTAACACTTCCAAAGCACAGTGCACTGACTGGATCATTTGTAAATGCCAGCCAGGTAGCAGTGGGTGCTGCCTTTAGCAACAAATCCACGGATCTTTGCAACCCTGGCGGTTTTTCCATTTGTCTTAAAGAGGCACAAACTAACTAGAGGGCAATAGCCAGAGAACTACTTGGCATGAACCCGTCTGTTAAATGCTTCTGACCTATTTTGTAGACCAGCACTTTGCAGTTGTTAGGGGCCATCAGCCACCTAGTTCTTTTCTACAGTGAACAACTGAATGTACCGGGTGGTTATAATTAAACTGCAATTACTTGCAAAGGTTCAGTGTGGGCTGTAATTATCGTATGGCAATGAAACTTGTTAGACATTGTAATACGGTAATGGGGAATTGATGCCTGCTGGAAAAAACTACTTCCAATTGTGGCCACCAGTTGCAAATCTGGCGCTGTGAATCCAAGAAAGAAGTATGTATTTCCATATGTAATGGACTTGGATAGGCAAGATCGAATAAGTGAGAAAGACGTAATTTCAATTATATTATTAACCACCACTTACGCCTTACTGTTCAATATTAGCACTGGAGACATTGATGAGATGCTGTATCCACTAAACAATGTGATCAACTGTTGCTCCTAGCAGTTCCAATGAAATCTGACCACTGTATGGTTGTATACTGACTTTCATATCAGGTAGAGACCAAATATTTCCTTGGTAAACACGTTGTTTTAGATAGCCCAGAACCAAAAGTCATATGGAATCAGATTAGGTGTCTTGCAGGCCATGCATCTGGAAAACCTCTGGAGTTAGGGCGTTGATGGAAGATTGTATTAGGCAGATCTTCCACTGGGCGAGTAACATGTGGTGTTGCCCCATCTTGCATGAAAACAGTGGTTCCCACACAGCTGCGCTCTTCCAATGCAGGAATCCCATGTTGTACAAGGAAGTCGCGATAACATGCAAGCTTCATGGCACACCTAGTATGGCTGTTCACAAATCTGGTCACACTGTTCACTGCAAATGAAATATCTGGTCGAGAGATAACTGACAAAAACATAAGAGATCCAATCGCTTCACGATATGGTACTTTTTCACCACTGTACTCTTTATCATTAGGTAACAGACTCACATGAGGATCAGCAGGAACACTTAAACCTTTTGCTTCAGACATTCCAAATTTCTCAATTATTCTTTTCATATACTGGTGCTGACATTTTAACATTATCTTTCCCATACGATCTCGCTCAATTTCCACTCCAACAAAGCAATGACCTTCACCGACAGTGATTTGAAAGGCTTCTTTTAGTGATGTAACAACTTTATGAATTGCTTCCATTGACTTTGATGCAATAAGGCCATCATCAACGAATAATGATAACAAGATAACATCACCACTGAATAAACATGAATCAACGTCAGTTGCTTGAAAGCTATAATGTGAAAGAAAGTCTATAAACTTCTTGTTCCAACACCGAGGATCTTGCGCAAGCCTGTACAGTGATTTCTCAAGTTCACAGACTACAGGTTTCTCTGTTGTAACCACCACTCCCTCAGGTATAACCATGTAAACTTCTTCAAGGCTTCCATAAATAAATGCTGTGTGAACATCGAACTCTACCATCTCGGGATCATTATATGTGACAATTGCCAAGAAAACTCTGAGTGAATCTTATTGTATCACTGTTGAAAAAGTCTCATTGTAGTTAACACCATAGTCCTGTTTGAAACCTCTTGCGCACAGCCGTGCTTTGTACCGCGTGATGTTACCATCTGGGTCAAATAAAACCTTGAACACCCATTTTGAGTCAATAACACTCTGGCTATTAGTTGTAGGAACTATCTTCCAGGTTTTGTTGTCTTCATATGCTTCCAGTTCTCCAATTGCATTTTTCCAGTATTTTGAGTCAGGACCAGAAATTGCTTCCTTGAAGCTGTAAGGATTATTATACTGAGCAAAATCAGCTTCATATCTTGCTCGCTTGCGGATGATAGAACGGTCTCGTAGCTGCATCGACGGCACTTTGGTAGGTTGCTCTTCAGTTTAGCCTTATTTACATCATTTTGTGAAATTTCCATCCCTTGCTGTGCTTGCGCAGGTCCACCAATAACTTGCTTGTGCCAATCCACGATGTCTTGTTCTTCGTCAGTCTTGAAGTTTAAGTATGTGTCATCAACTTCTTGTTGTGCAGACGCTGAGCTTTTGCTAACCTCATTGAATGTGACATACCTCGATACAAGACACTTTGTGACTCACGGGATCATAAAGTCGATAATTTGTTGGTTCTCCTTGATAAACAACAAGTGCAACTTTTCTGGGTTTGGCATCAAACTTGCTGCGAAATTGTTTTGGTACATGAGCAAAGGCATCTGACCCAAATACTCGAATATGTCCAACATATGGTTTTCGTGCATTCCACAACTCATATGAAGTTTTCTCCAAATTACGTTTTGTTGTAACTCTGTTCAATATGTTTACAGTAGTTTTAACCGGCTCTGTCCATAAAAACTTCGGAAGGTCTTTGGCTTGCAACATCGTGCATGCACTTCCAAGAATTGTGCAACTGTACCTCTCAGAACGACTGTTGTATTCTGGTGTATATGGCGCAGTTGTTTCTAACTGAATTCCATGGTTTCTCAGAAACTGTTTCATACCATAATTAATGTATTTAGTGCCACGTAATGTTTTGACATTCTGACCAAACTTGTTCAACACAAGATTACTGAATTCACGAAACCGATCAATGACATCGGATTTGTGTCTTAGAAAATAAACAACTCTGTATCCAGTTGCATCATCTTTGAATATGACAAAACAAACTTTGCACCACCAACTGATTCAACTGACATTAGCCCACACACGTCTGAATGAATAAATTCCGCTGGTTTTGTTGAACGATTTGTGTTTTTGTTGCTGAACTTCAGCCGATGTCCCTTGCCTAACTGGCATGATTCACAGAAAATACCTTCCTGGTTTTTTACTTTTAGTCCTTCGACCACACCTTTTGATGACATCTGTTGAATTGTTCGTGTACTGACATGTTCTAACCGTTCATGCCACTGTTTCAGATCAGTCACTGCAACATTAACATCACTCTCTAGTGTAGATTCTGTCACGAAACACATCCTATAAATATTGTTCTCTTCGTTCACCCCTTCAGCTACAGTCTCTCCGTCACGTACTAGTACAACTTGATCTTATTTGAAATCTGCAGTGATTTTCTTCGACATGCATACTCCGACACTAGACAAGTGCTTTTTGATACCTGGTACACACAAAACATTTTCGAAACATGCCTCACTCCATTTGCGACTAACTTCTTTGCTGACAATAATAGTACCAACACCGGCGACTTAGCATTCTTTATCATTGCCCAGTAACACATGCTCCCAAGTCACTGGACAGAACTTAGAAGACCATTCCCGTCGAAAAGTCATATGACACGATACCCCAATGTCCAACAGTCACACATCTGACTGCTCACGTTCAAATCACTAAGCATATGTGTCTCTTCACTTTGACAACTCGACACATGTTATCTGCTGACACGATACATGCACACACGGATTCATTTTCGCCACTCTTACGTTTCTCTGTGTCTCGTTTTTTCTTCTGGCACTCGTGAGCTGTATGACCACGCTTCTGCAGTAAAAACACTCCACACCTGATCTTGTTTTCCGTTCTTGTGAACTTTTGGTTTTATCAGGATATCTTACGTTTTCCTTTTGTCTGTTGATGGGCATCACTGCAAATGCACCAATTTCTTCATCCCTCATATTCAAATGGGACTCTTCTTTGATGAGACGTTCTATCAGTTTCCACGTTTTGTTGACTAGCTGGCACACTGTCCCAAGCTGTTTTAAATGTGTTATATTTTGATGGTAATGACGCACTGAATTTCGCCATTACAGCTACATCTGAAACCTTTTCTCAAACATTTCTGAGTTGTAATGCTAGATTTTCAGCTTTAGCTGCATGTCCAACTACAGAATCATTTGCATTCATCCGATATTCATGAAAACGTTGAATTGTTGTTACTTTGCTGACTTCTGACCGTTACTCATGTATTGATCTCAACTTGTACCACATTTCATGGGCTGTCTCACAAATCAACAGACTCTGCATTTGTGTATCGTCTACTGATGTGGAAATCAGAAGCATACCTTTTGCATTTTTTTTTTTTTTATCCACGCTTTCAAGGCGGCACCGTCGTCTTCGTTGGGTTGACCTCGAGTACCAATTATAACATCGAGAATTCCGTAAGCCTTTAAGATTGCAGTTATCTGGAATTTCCACGTCTGATAATTTTTCGCGTCCAGCTTAGAGATGTATTTTGAAGACACTACTTCTGCCATTGCAGACTACTTCTCTCTTCTTTTCGTCCCAACACGTCACAGTCGGGATATCGAATGTTTGTATGAAATAACAACTTTCCTCACGCAAACCGAGCGATGCCTGGGCCTATAACCTGATGCGGATAGTGGAGGTTTGCTAAGATAGATTAATAAAGCTGTGTATGAACTTTTTTGTTAATTAAAATAACTGGATTTCTTTACAATGGCTGACTTTTCACATGCAACAAACACAATACAAAGAATACTACTACTGCAAAGAACACAAACAGCTGCGTTCACATAAATAAACTCTATGCACTAGTGGTCAGAGCATGGAGCTACCGAAGCACGACTCACGCCCGGTACTCACAGCTTTACTTCTGCCAGTATCTCGTCTCCTACCTTCCAAACTTCACAGAAGCTCTCCTGCGAACCTTGCAGAACTAGCACTCCTGAAAGAAAGGATATTGCGGAGACATGGCTTAGCCACAGCCTGGGGGATGTTTCCAGAATGAGATTTTCACTCTGCAGCGGAGTGTGCGCTGATACGAAACTTCTGCAAGGTTCGCAGGAGAGCTCCTGTAAAGTTTGGAAGGTAGGAGACGAGATACTGGCGGAAGTAAAGCTGTGAGTACCGGGCGTGAGTAGTGCTTCGGTAGCTCAGATGGTAGAGCACTTGCCCGCGAAAGGCAAAGGTCCCGAGTTCGAGTCTCGGCCGGGCACACAGTTTTAATCTGCCAGGAAGTTTCATATCACTGCACACTCTGCTGCAGGGTGAAAATCTCATTCTGGAAACATCCCCCAGGCTGTGGCTAAGCCATGTCTCTGCAATATCCTTTCTTTCAAGAGTGCTAGTTCTGCAAGGTTCGCAGGAGAGCTTCTGTGAAGTTTGGAAGGTAGGAGACGAGATACTGGCCGAAGTAAAGCTGTGAGTACCGGGCGTGAGTCGTGCTTCGGTAGCTCAGATGGTAGAGCACTTGCCCACGAAAGGCAAAGGTCCCGAGTTCGAGTCTCGGTCGGGCACACAGTTTTAATCTGCCAGGAAGTTTCATATCAGCGTATACTCCGCTGCAGAGTGAAAATCTCATTCTGGAAACCTCTTCATGAATTTGTATGGGAAGGTTTAACTGCTGTCAGGTATCGTGATGAGATCTTCACACCTCATATGGGGTTGCTGCAAGGTGCTGTGGGCCCATACTTCTTACTGATACATGATTATGCTTGATCTCATAGAGCATGGGCAGTTGATGTTTTTTTGGAAAGAGAAAATATTGCATGCATGGTGTGGCCTGTTCACTCTCCCAATTTGAAACGCACACAGCACACCTGGGATGCACTAGAGACACAGGTTGCATCACGTCAGCATCCACCAACCGCTCTCCAAGACTTGAAAGCAACTCTGCAGGAAGAATGGACGTTATTGCCTCAACATGAGACTGATGACATCATTCACTGCATGGCCCATCGTTGTCAGGCCCGTATTACCGCCAGAGGTGACCACGCCCCATACTGAGCACATTAAGCAATTGTCGGAATGTGTGTGCGAAAAAAACGAAGAACATATTTGCCTATCCCTATGCATGTTGCAGTTGTTGACATTTTGTATTCTTAATATTGTTTCTACTCTTCTATCGCCTATTTCTACAGTTTTGTGGCAAAATGAATGCAGCCTTGCAAAATTTCGCTTTGTTGCTTTAATTTTGGTCATCAGTGTATACATCAGTGAGCTTTATTTGCATTACTGTAACTAAGTTTAGGAACTAGAGCGCACTTACAAACAATATTGAGATGCACTGACTGCAAAATAAACATCACAAATCAATAACTGTCATAGTTATTTGTTTTTATGTCTTAAGGGGAAGGGTGGGGGGTGGGCGTATGTGAAGCTGCAATACTTTGAAGAAAACATTATAAAATTCAAAGTTTTCAAGGCAGTATAACTACATTGGGTACAGTTGTTAAGGAATGTTATAGAGATACACACATACATTTTCATTCTTATTGAAGTTATATGTTTTTAATTATAAACAATTGAAATTTTTTTCAACAAGATGAGTATGAAAGTTCCTTTTTTGAAACATCTGTCGGAGCAAAATTAATGTACTTTTGTAAAAACTTTGATATACTATTATTAGAAATATCTGTGGAACAGAACATTGAGATCTTCTTTTGCTGGATTTTTACAGCTCCCTAAATTTCTGTGAGAGAAAATATACCAAATCTTAGGGCTTTCCTCTTATACAAATGCCTTACTATTGTAGTAAATGTAAATTCATTCCACAGAATGTTTCTCTATAGTATTGACTAATTGCATGCCAAATTTAAGTGCTATAATGTCAGTGGTTTGTGAGGGAAAGATACATAAATTTGCCAAAATTTAAGTTATGGCAAACCTGAATCAAAGTTTGATGGAGTTTGTATTAGGCCTATCTTATCTGGGTGAACTAGTGCAAACCATATACATTCTCCTCTTCATCCTTAAGCAGTATTTACTTTGCTTGTCGTCTTACGTTAACCTGATTTTCAAATTGAGTGACAATAGTATCAACTGCATCGTTCTCATGCTATCGATTTCCTTCAATATGGACAGGATGAAAGCTCCAGGATCAAATCCTAGCCTCTGTAGAGTCTGTCGTCGGCAAAGATTAGCACAGTTAAAAACTAAGCAAGCATCATACGCTGCTACTTCATCAGCAGCTGCGGAAACAAATGTTGTCTTAGGGCTCTCCTATTAGAGAGTTGTGACTATAATACAGATTTTGAGTTTTCCCATGCACACACCTATGTAGAAGTTCTGTATTTGCCAAACACTGAAATATTCCCCACATTGTCACTACATAAAACTGGAAGAAAACACCGCAGGAATAAATAATATGAGGAAATACAGAACAATGTAGAGGCATGGGCCCGTGCAATTATTTTTATCACACTTAGAAGTGGAATTGGAACGTAATATTCAGGAATTAAGATTTCAATACCATGTACACCTTTCCTTAAGCCTGCTGAAAACTAAAAAGATCATTCACCCGACAGATTAAATTGTTTGGAGCGTTCCAGTGGTTATACTGTAAACGTTATGAGTAGGTCACACGTCTTTTGTTCATTATAGACTTTGAAAATGTATTTCTTAAGAACGCTGTCATTGGCACTATCCTCAAAATAAAGGAACAGAAATGAATAGATAACAGCACAGCTCTGATTGCAAAACGTGAACATCTACAGAGAGACTTTGTAGGCTAAGAATAACATAAAGTTCCAGATCAAGAAAGTTTACTGTGCATGGAAACCATAGCCATGACCGAAAAAATGGACTCACGAAGGAGTGGAGAAAGTCAAACCAGCGAACATGAAAGGAGACACATTTGTCACCAGAATGTGGTACAAGGAAAACAGAATTCTGATAATAATGTTTAGAATAAGTCGTCCTTAAGCAAAATTGTCATTCAGTCTACAAATATTGAAAAATGACAGAACTCATCTACTTGGAATGATTAAAATATTACCACTTCTGGTGCTTCGTGAAACTCATCTCTGCTGAAGAGCTATTCAATTTGCAGTACGTTAAAAACAGAGAACCAAGCTTAGTGATATTAATTTTCTACGCAGCACTTCACAGTCGGCACAGGGTGTTATTAACTTAGTCAATGATGGTTTCATGCAAATGATACCTCTACCCTATCACAATATTCATATGAGAATTATTGAGATGTAATGCGACGGCTGCGGTAGTAGATGGCTCCCTCTCACGATATAGTGCGACCAGGATCATATCAGGGAATGGCAATCCTGCTCCGCGTGACATGACGACCATTTGTTCTCCCTCATCTGCTTATCCTTGGGGGGGGGGGGGGGGAGGTATACTATAAAACCCTTATCCATTCACATATCTATTAATTTCTATACCACCCTCCACCTGTTCTGAACTCACATTGGACCAGCGTGAGAACGTATGATCCAAACCTTCCTTGAGCGAACAAGAACTTTAAACCAAACACACCCCGGGCAAGTAGAGCTGGAGGTTCGGAATATTGCACTGAAATGTCAGTTTGCCCTATTGATTCTGGGTCGAGGAGTGGGTGTGGGGGGGAGAGTAATGATAAAATTCGACTAATCAAATTAAACAACATAATAAACACAAGGAAAGAACATCTCAGCTGTTTGGAACGTTAATTGCAGAAAATCAAACAGGACATATTCAGAATATCTGAGACAAGGCTCAAAGACGAAGTTACTATGGCCCTCAAGTCTGTGCGCCTTCTATTATACAACAATTTGGGCGTAAATTCGCATATTGGCGGCATAACTCCGGTAATTCACAGCAGCTAACTCCTTATCACCACGACCATATCTATTTCTCACAGGATGATTTATATGATCCTTGAGTTGACAGCTAAGTTAGCATTACAGTCATTTGTGCCTATACACCTGCTTCCACTGCATCCAATGAAGAACTAGAACAGTTGTATCAATACCTGGCAGCAGCAAAAAATTTCAGAAATTACCAAATGACCATTCTTTCATTGGAAATTTGGCAGAAGAATGTCAGGGGCATGTGGTCAGCGCACTGTTCTCCCTGCCGTTTTGCACACTTTCAAGACCATGGAGCCGCTACTACTCAGTCAAGCAACTGTTCAGTTGGCACCACAAGGTTGAGTGAATACCACACTATTCCTCTCACCAAAGATTTTTCCTTGGTGGGAGGAATAGTGCAGGATCCTTGGTAGTATCGAGATCGAACCTGGGTCCTCCACATTGTAGCCTTCTACACTGGCCACTCAGATAGAGAGGCAGATCCACATTGACTATAGATATACCAAATTAATACGCTTCATTTACGAGAATGTCACTAAATCTCTGAAAATAAAATAAGATTGGATCGTCAGAAAGGTTCCCATGAGAGGCCAGTCAGGCAAGAAGACACAATCTCATCTAAGTTATTCATCTTGACTCAGAAGAATGTGTTAAAGTGTCTATCCCAGGGATATAGAGGTAGCAAATGTTTCAGATGTCTTTGCTTTGCGGATGATATCATCCACTTTAGCAATGACACAAACAAACTGTCCAAAATAATTTAAGAGCTCAAAGATGCTTCCCAAGCTGTAGGCCTCAAAATTAATATTCAAAAGACCAAACTTATGAGCCCAGTCAATATTATGGTCTCTATCAAAAACCATGCTCTGGAAGTAATAAATGAATACTTCACCACGTTTTGAATGGTGGAGCTGAAAGAATGGAAACATCAGATACTTGCCTCGCAGAATATTCGCGTTTACATTAAGGATTCATTTTAAGAGTAACAACAGAATACCTAGTCGTTAAACCTGACAACGCGAAGCTGGTAAATTAGTTATAAATCTGTACCCAGTATCATAATTTAGGAGACATTCACTGTAGGTGTTTTTGGTAGGAGAAGAAAGTGGCCGTGTACGATGGTTTGGTAGATTGTAACACTTGTTTATCGTATCCACAATGAGGTGACAGTCTGCTGGGAAGGAAATTAACTCGCTGGCAGAAAGATGCAAGCATAGGGGCATTTTGTTGTGATTAATGGCATGTAATGAGTCTGTTTTGTTTATGAAGTGCAGTGGCGCTGGTGCTATTCACACACTGTTGAATAATTCTTTCACTGGCAGAAAATAAGTCTGGGTTATAATCTGGTTAACAATGACACTATTAAAATAAAGTAGTGGTAGTTTAGCATCATGAATCAGCAGCGTATTGATACTTTCTGCGAATTCTAGAGCCATCTGTCCCATCTGTGCCATGACGTTCTTCTTCAGCCACTAGAATGCGCTCCTGGACATGACCTCTTCCAAAGATTTCCATGTCGATCTTTTCTGGGTGACCTGTATCCAGGCTTTTCCTGCATGTCGCTGGATGTCATCTCTCCATTTTCTCAGAGGATGTCCAACACTTCTCTTTATGTCCCTTGGACACCACTGCATCAGTGTTGTGGCCCATATGAATTTGTTCCTGACCACATGACCTGCTCCTCTTCCCGTCTCTTCATTCTTGATCCTGTCTCTCAGACTCACTCCAATGCAGAGTGCATGTTGCATGTGTCATATATTAGAGCCTGAATGTTGTTACTGGCAGGATGCGTGAGTCATAAAGCTTCGTTTTTAATTTTCTAGGAATACACTGTTATAGAAAATGTAACAGAGTTTTCCACTTGCCATCCAGGTGAGGCCAATTTGCAGGGTGAGCACTGCTCTCTGGTTACGTACCTTTTCCGAGCTAGATTTTATGCCCCGTACACTTATCAATTTATTACTTCCAGAGCTTGGTTTTCGATGGAGGCTGTAATATTGTCATGGCTCATGACTTTGGTCTTTCGAAAGTTAATTCTGAGGCCTACGGCTCATAAAACATCTTTGACATCTCAGCTCATTTTTGATAGTTCATTTGTGTCACTTGTAAAGAACATGGAATCATCTGCAGCGCATAGGTGGTTGAGACGTTTTCCATGCTGATACCTTTATGTCCACAGAATAAGCATTTTAACACATCCTCCAGAGCCAAGATGAATAACTTATATGATATTGTCTCTCCTTGTCTTATGGTGTTTCTCGTGGGAACCTTTACAGTGATACAGTCTTCCTATATTTTCACATGTAGAGTGGCATTCTTACACATGTAGCGGATTAATTTGGTATTATTTACAGTCAATGTGGGCTCTGTTCATCGCCCTCAATACTGCTCACGTTTCAGTGACGTTGAACGCCTTTTGGTAGTCTATGAAGGCCATGTGATGTGGGACATTATACCCCATACATTTCTCTGTCTGCGTGTGACTGGTTATCTCGCCTTTTACATTGCTGTTTATCTGTCCTTGCCAGCAGTGGGGCCAAAGCTATAAGTAGCCAAATCGAAAATGTATAAGGAAAACTTAAGAATACTTCTCCAATAAAATTAGTTTCGCTACTTCCAGTGCTCCTAGTGTAAGAACGAAGAACTTATGATACTTCACAGCTGATACTGTCGCTTTCCGCTTCTGCTGATATAGTTTTGGTAACTGTGAATACACAGTTTTATTTATGAAATGTCGTACTTACATTTTACTTGAACCGCACAAAAGGCAGTAAATAAACATAGACCATTTTAAAGTCCAAAAACAATAATATCTTACTAATTTATGCATATTCGTGTTAGAGATACTTTATGTTTTAAGATGGATTTCATTTGTATTAGCACAGTCCGTATTTTAATAGCGTCTTCCATTATTTTATTGAATGTAACAGTAAACATCGATCAACAATACAGTATGTCCCCATAGGAAGTCTATTCAGGGATATGACAGGAACGATATTTCAAAGCAAATCCTGAATATTTATCGTTCCTACTGGGACAGCCTGTATATTCTTTCAGAGTATTTGAAACAGTCTGACAATGCTCAGGTAGTCTACCGATTTCACGCCTGTAGAAACTACTGGTTCTAGAAAATGGCGAAAAACCAGCTTTCAGCTGCATTTTAGTTCGGAACGGAATTTTCTTGACAGTTCTTCGACAAGGATCGAGAAAAGTAAACATTTGGGGGCATAAGGTCAGAAGAATAAGTGCGTGGGAGATGATTCCCAAACAAACTCCCGGCAAAGTTTTGGAAAACAGCAGATTGCATTATCTTTTAGTAACAACACGTGATGCAGTTTTGTCACTAGTTTTCGTTACACTGGAACCGAACGGTGTCTCAGTTGTTAGCAGCAAATACCAGCTGCGATGGACAGGTTCGTATCATAGTGCACAACACCCTTTTTGAGCAACCAGATGAAAAATATTATGTTTGCACTGCATTTTGCTCGATTGTGTATCTTTTATTAGGGCTCAGCCGTTGATTTCTTAAGAAGTTAATATAAACGGATAATAACTCATCACCAGTTACAATGTTGCATATTGCTCAATGAGCAAACTATTGACGTCCAATTCTAAAAATAATGTATCCATTATAGCTAGGCTTTTCCTGGAAAATTTTCTGGCTGTATAACACCTATAGTTTCTTCATAGTGTCTCCAGTTACATTCACAAACAAATATTGCACACTGATGGTGAAAAAAAAGATTTCAGTGGAAGCGTATTCTGTACTCAGTGGTACTGTGTCAACTCTGCATGACAAGGCTAAGAAGAAGTTTGGTTTCCTGAAAGTAACAGATGTCATCTCTAAATGTGACAATGATCAGCTTGTTAACGTGTTAAGTAAGGATATGAAATCTCTTTATTCTGTTTGTAGCAATTACATTAGGAAAAGGATGAACAGAACCAGGGCAAGGCAAATGGTTTTCAAACTGGGAAAAGCTGCGACATTTGACGATTGGAAGTAACCCAGACCTTGGCATACGCTACAGATCAGTCACTTTCATGAGAGGGCAATATCACACCCTAGTCAAACGTTAACGTACTGCACCTTCTTTCCGTTTCATATACTAAATAACATCAAAAGCTAACTCCAAGATAAAATCTATAGGTAGCTTATTTATCCCCCAACGTTACATTTCCCTACAGTTTACAACAACAAATCGTACTAAATGCATTTTGTAGAGCGTATGATAGCTTCGCTGCATCATTAATGTTATTGGTATTTTCATTCCTAAACTTCGAACGTTTAATGTTTCCTGCTCTCAAATCACGGCGTTTATGAGTTCCTGTGATGAAACAGTGATGTTTCTGTGACGTCACGGAACTTGTGCTGTGATTGGCTGACAAGAGCAACCTGAGCAACCGCCATGATAATTTACGCACCATATTTGTCGTAATTTGTTGAATGACATCCCTTTCCCTGCCTACATGTTCCATCAGATGCAGGGATTGATGGGTGGTACTATGTTTTGGATGGAAACTAAACTCCTCAGGGCTGGTTGTACTGTTCTCTTTGAGGAATTGCGTGAGGGCTCTGTGGATAAGACACTCCAGTACTTTCGCTATAAAGCAAAAGAGTGAAAAGAGCCTGAGACTTTGATTAGACTAACCCATTACAAAAATACGCATTGTAAGTGATACAGCACACACAACCACTCAACTGCATTGTACTTTGCTCTGTTAAAATTGTGTGTATACCTTTGCCTGCATTTACACTATTTTTGTTCTCGATTCATGTTTACATCGGATCTTGGCGCACCATGTTCCTTAACTTTCATCCTAAACACACTTTCCATAATTTTACTTGATAAATTGCACACTGAATTCACATTGTGTTGCTTTCCAACTCTTGGTATGCTGCTGTTAATCACAGGAAAATAAAACTCTAAATTCATATGTAAAACACGCAAAAAAGGAAACTTGCTAATAATGCATGTTACCCTGCACTTCGGGACGATTTCAAGAGGTAGCTTGCTCATACGAAATTTGGTCAGGCTGTCAGCGAGTTCATTCCCCAGGATCCCAATGTTACCAATGTCCAGACAAAGACCACTGAGCGTCCACATTGTTTGAGGGCAAAAAGGGAATGCTGGATAGTCAGGAACGAGGGATGGTGAGGGTAACAATGGTTAAGAGCTTGAAAACTGCTCAAGGAGTCAGTACAGATGAGGGAGGACTTACCGCTGCAGGAACGTTGAAGAGCACGAGAGATGGCTACCAACTTCACAGTGAAAACACTGCAGCCATCTGGCAAGGGGCAGAGTTCATTGCATCCCACACAAACGTAAGCAAACCCAGTATGACCAGCAACCATCGAGCCGTCAATACAGACCACTATGGAACCCCAAAAAGTGTCAGGAATGGAGAACTGGTGGCGGTGAATGTCAGATGGAGCTGAGCCTTTTGGACCTTGTGACATGTCAAGACAGAGTTGCAGTCAGGGGATGCACCACAGAGATGTACATGAGTGGGCTCAGAGAAGAGGTGGCAGAGGGGAGAGCTGGAGGGACCAGATGCCGATTGCAATCATAACCCCAGACCTGGACTACCATTGTAAGAGGTCGATTGCTCTATCTGGAAAGAGGAGACAGTAGCTCAGGCCTTCCTGGGAGCAGCAGATGTGTAATGCATAAGTGATCAACTCTCATAGAACCCGCAGCGGTGGAATCTCTGCCTTGGTTAGGAGGCTGATGATGGGGATAGATCGACAGGCACCAGTTGCCAGTCATATCCCACAATGGTGTGTCTCGTTCAGCATCTGTAATGTTGAAGGTGATGATGAACTGTATGGAAGACTCCTGTTGGCATAGATAGGACACCAGTTCCGATAAACTATGAGAGCCCACCACATTGAGGGGATGGCCATCAAAGTACAGATACAGATGGGGATGCACTGTACGGTGATGACAGCAGGTCTCGGCAGCTGAAAACTGAAAGCTATGAGTAAGAGCCCAAGATTGTGCTCTGTGTATAGCTTCCTGCAGTCTGCGTTCAGCAACGATCATCACAAACGACACAAATCAATGCAAAAATCACCAGCATACAAAAAGGGTAGATAGATCACTCCGAGGAGAAAATGGGTTAGTCTAATCAAAGCCTCAGATTAATTTCACTCCTGTGCTTTATAGCGAAAGTACTGGAGTGTCTTATCCACAGAGCCCTCACACAATTCCTCAAAGAGAACAGTACAACCAGCCCTGAAGAGTTTAGTTTCCATCGAAAACATAGTACCACCCATCAATCCCTGCATCTGATGGAACACATTGGCAGGGAAAGGGATATCATTCAACAAAGGTCTGGCACTATGGCTTATTTTACAAACTGTCCCACTTTGGCAGGGAGGCAGCACTCTGTTAGGTGTGGCAATACAATCAAGAATGCTGTGGCCAGGGCCCAGCATGGATTGGTTCTGGATTCCATGCCAACCATGTTCCGAAACTGCAAGGTGACGAAAACACACTGTACGCAGATGACACAGTGGTGTATAAAAGCAGCAGCAAGCGAAACTTCATAGCTTGAAAGCTGCAGCAACATCTCGATGTTATCACCCAGTGGTGCAACATCTGGAAAATAAAAATAAAGCCAGAAAAAAGCATCGCAGACATGTTCACAAAGAAGGCAACTCCACTGACAGATAAATCCCTGTTGTTGGGAAATTATTGGAATGGAGTGACTCAGCAATGAATCCGAGCTTACAGCTCAATAGGTATACTTTTTACCTACTGTATCCATTCCTAAAGGGTGGAGAGTTATCTATTAAGACTGTAGAGGAGTGTCATCTTGCCAACGGTCCTGTACGGACCAGAAACACAGTCTATGCCACCGATTACACACCTGAACAAACTCAAACCCTTCCGAAGCAAAGTCCTTCACATCACTACATACGCCGGATGATAGGTGCCACACACACATATTACCGATCTATGAAGTGAGCCATCGATCTTGACATACACGAAGAAGAGGTCTGAAGATCTCTGCAAGAAGGTCTCCACTGCAAAAAGACCTCCAGGGGATTGACACTTAGTGCAGGAGTTGACAGCTGACATTCAACGCGAATAGATCGAACATACTGTGCATAAATAGACAAAAGGAGACACTTATCAGGTATGATTGATAGATGAAACAGGGAAGACTGAAAGGAGATCAGCACCTTTTATTGTAGGTTTGTTTAGCAAGTACTAAACAATTCTGAAGATGTTCATGCAACTGTATTGACAGATTCTACAAGAAAGGCTTTGTGCTTAACAATATGATTTATTATTAAAATTCTGAGAGCACACATTTCTATAAGTTATGGTAGTATTTCCTCTTCTGCCACAAAAAGACTGTGAAAATGAAATTAGAGAGATTCAAGGTAATACTGAGGCCGAACTGTGCCTGGAACAGGAAAGAGGGGATATGTCAGAGGTACACAAAGAACGCTCTGCCCCAAGTTGTAAGGTGGCTTGTGGAGTATAGATGTAGATGTAGTGGTTGCCAAATTTTTTAGATCACGAGCCAATGCTGACCCTGTGGAGTGTCGCTTTGGGCCCCATATGTATCAATCTCATTATTAATTGGTAACCTACATAAATTAGTGTGTTGCGAGGTCCTCAGTAGGCTAGCTACAGTAATAGTGCAACTAATAGTTAAAAGGCAGCACCATTCGGAACTCTTCATGTTGATTGTCCTCTGTTTTAGAATATAGCCAGTGGCCACAGCAGAATTTCACACCTAATGCTGTGGCTTGGTAAGATGGTGAAACATCCATCGTCATACATGCAGCAGTCAAGGTGTTAAAGAAAAACACTGTGGAATGCATCAGCAGACCAAAAGATCAGTTCCATTGCATCAGCATGCTCCACTGCTCTTGTCTGAGTCACAAGACCATCATGTATTTTTCTTTGGTTATTTTTCTTGATTCCACTGCAGGTAGTATGTCTGTCTGCTGTGAAACTTATTCCAGGAAAAATGTCAATTATTCTATGCAGCTGTTGTTATACAATTTATTTTACTGTTGGAAACGAGCAGTTCTATGTAGTCTCTTAGACTTAAAACATGGCCACTGGACAGTCGCCGTAGAGACCAAGTCTGATACAGAAGTGGCTCGAGGATGTCTTAACCCTGTGTTGAACTGTTACAGTGCTGCATCAGCTTGTAGTCCAGGGGTAAACGTCATCACAAATGCAGACACACAGTCGCGAGTTCGAGTCCACACATTCCCCAATTTTCTAAACTGCATTTTGGTTATGCAAATGCAAGTGTTTTGCCATCTGGAAGGCACCGAGTAACATCCTATAGGAAAGTTCAGTTCATATGTGTACAGAGTAAATGCCAGAGGACTAGTACTGAACCCAAAACTAGCAAAGAAGTAAATAGTATGTGAGCAGCCCCAATCTCTGTCTCAACACTGCACACTGTCTTCATGAACAAGATTTAAAGGAGTGCATTATTACAAAAAAAATAAGATGAAAACAATGCAATGGGAGGGTGCAGTAATGATCCACAGTGTTATTAATGGATGACTCTAAGTTTGAAGTATTTGGGAGCCATCGTCAAATGTTTGTTTGTCAACTTTGTGGAGACCATCAAAACTGAAGCATTCATCAATGTGTGGGCATGTTTTGTGGGTGATAGAGTTGGTGATCTAGTGAGAATTAATGGGACATTAAAGAAGTTACGATATCAAGATACTGACCAGCAATACAGTTCCATCTGACAAGAGACTTATTGTCCATTTGTACATTGAAAGAAAAGCATATATTTTTATTATTGGTGATCAAAAACTTTTGACTGTTTGTGTGTCTTGCACTTACATTTTGGATTCTGCACACTTGAAACTTATGAACATTGTTTAAGCATTGTAAAATAAATTCACAAGTGGAAAAAGTATACCATTTGTGAGCTGAAGGCAGTGTTGGCAGCTCGAATGTGTGTGCAAGGGGGGATTAAGGGAGAGTGGCGTGCTGACCATATCTGCATCCAGTGAGACCTGTGGGCTGATGATGACACGGCAGCTGGTCAGTACAATTGGGCCTTCATGGCCTGCTCAGCTGGAGTTTAGTTCTTAGCACACATATCCCTGTGCATTTTGTTCAAAAATTTAAATAAATCCTGTTACCTCCCCTCATTCCTTATTCAATGCATCTTTCCGATTTTTCCTCTGTATTACTCATTATTCCTACATCAGGTTCCTCAACCTTGTCATCACAGTATTCGTTCAGTAGGTGAAGCCTTGACATTTCCACTACTTGGCTATCAGCAGCCTCATCATAAAAAGAAGACTCCTCTAGTTTTAACTCACTATCATCATCAAGTTCACTCTTAATTACTACTTTATTTTTGGCTACAAAGTTAAACTCTTCCATTCCACTACTGTTTTTCTCCTGACCACTCACAATATTTACCCTCTGGCCATTACTATTACACTGTCCTCAACCTCATAGTCACTCACTTTTGTAAATAGTTACCGACTGTTACACAATGCCAGTTTAGCTTTTTATGATCTTTCACATCGGGTGCAACTGCCATTGTGTCATATACTTAGTGTGTTCTAAGTTCCCCCACAGTAGGTAACACACAAGGCTCATAATCTTAAGGGAAAGAATTTGTGTCTCCCTGGGGCACCATTTGCAGCCTAGCTGATGTACCTGCATGTATGTCCTTGGTAGCCAGCACCGCCTTCAAAAACTGGCTGAAAAGTCAGTGGTGAAAGTAGAGGCTACTGTCAATAATATAGTCCACAACAAAACTTTCAAGTTCAAACACGTTAATACTCCTTTGATGTTGTCTGTACTGCTGTTTATGACCAGTTGTGGTCTCATACACTTTAATTAGGTACAGATAAATAGGTAGTAACATACAACACCTGGTAATAGTTCTATAGTTGCAGTTTGAGTGCAGTAACCTAACACCAAAACAGCAATTCATTATTGTTTAAATGTGGCAAATAAGCAGTCAATGTAAGTCACAAACCAACTCACTCTGCAATATCAACATGGTTTAGACAGGATATCACACTGTTCTTCAAACCACATAGAATCATTAATGTTAGTCATAAGTGCACAGTAACAATCTAATGTCATTAAACAACACTGTCATTATAGGTCATAGAGATCGACACAGTCAGTGGTGTCTGGTACTGTTTGACAACATGATTGACCATCAGTCACTGGAAACAGTTATAACTGTCAAGTAACTGTATGTCCAAAATGGTTTAAATTAAAATAAAGGCACAAATCTAGCTGATAAAAAGTTTAATGAGAAGATACTAAAGAAGAGTAACTGGGTCATTTAATACGTCACTCATAAAACCCCCATTCAACCAGTTTTTGAGTATTGTCAGACCCTTATCATGCTGGCCTGTTCCTGTTGTTGTTGTTGTTCCCTTAGGGCAATCAATATTGTGTTTATCTGTATTCTGTTTTATACAAGATTAATGAATGAGTGTCAGGACATTCAAAGAAGAGCTGCATACACTTTGGCAAAGATTTTATTCAGTACTATTGTGACAGAAATACTCATCCAAATCCGATAGGAAACACTGAATGAAAAACGTTGGGAATCATTGAAAGTCACAACTTCAAAAATTTGAGAGCCCATGTTTCAATAGTAGTCAAATTAAGATATTTCCTGTGACATACACCTCAATGGTGAAATATATAATCAAGTATCTCACAATGTTCAGTTCCACCCATACCTTGTGGCAGGTGAAACTGATGACTGAGCACACAAAGATGCAAATGCATAAAAGCAATATCTGCAGAAAGAGGTAGGACACTGAAACTACCACTACGCATTAAGTGGTTGGACGTCAACAACTCTTCACGGAATGTGGGGTTCAGAGGCTCCTCTGCTCTGTAAAGTAGGGCAGATGGTGATCTATGCCATCTCTGCCAAAAAAGCACAATGCTAGTGTACGCACAAGTGATTTGCAGGACACCATTCATCGAACATTGTTTGTTGAACAAGGAGTTTTGCAGCAGACCACCTCTATGTGTTCACAAGCTGACCAAACGACATTGTCGATTATGACTGCAGTGGGCATGGGACGGTCGGGTTTCAATCGTCAATCAATACAAATGTGTCAGTTCTTCAGGTGAATCACATTTTTGTTACACTAGGTCAATAGTCCTCTTCACAAATGGTGTCATCGAGATGAATGGCAGCTTAGAATGTTCAGCACGCCACGGACGCAGACTGGTGGGGGCCGTATTATAGTAATCGAAAACACACCGATAGCTGTGAATCACCTGCATCCCTTCATGCTTGACCTCTTCGCCAACAGTGATGTCATCATTCAACAGTACAGTTGTTCATGCCTCAGAGATGGAACCAAGCTATAGTGGTTTGAGAAGCATTATAGTGAACTCACGTTGATGTCTCGGTGACCAAATTTGCCTGATGTAAATCCTGTGGTACCCTGTGGGTCACTATCGAGGGCCATCACCGTGTATGCAGATCAGCGGTCTGTTTGTTATTCAAATTAAATGACCTGTGTGTAGACATGTTATGACACATACCTCCACAAACCTACCAACAAACTGTTGGATCCTTGATATGCAGAATCAGTGATATATTTCATTCTAAAGACAGACAGACAAGAAATCAGGCAAGAGATCATAATGTTTTGGCTCATAAGTGTAGTCCTGAGCAGCACAAATGGCAGCCAGGATAGGAACATCATTCCTCCCACTGTTGTTCACTTCTTCTATAACTGCCACTGAGAAGTCTTTAAATCGCCCCATGACTTAATACATGCTGTTGCCATAGTGTCATTTATAATGCAGCATAGTAAGGAAACAAAGAAAACCAGACAAACACCTCTTGTTGACATCTTATGAAGACACAGTGTATGCGGTCCACACAGATGCCAACAGCACGTTTTGCCACTCTCTTGTGACTGAGTCAACTGTTTTTGTATTCACTGTGTGTAAGCTTTTGTTACAAAAGTTTATTTTTCCTATTTATCTCTTTTGCACTATTTTCTTGTTTTACCATGGTTCAATTCCAAAGCACATTTGATTAAACAAAGGGAGCCGTACACTATCTAATCAAATGTAGCTGGACACCTATTAGTGGGCATTATTATTGGATGCGTTCACTCTTCACCATTTGATGGCTTGAACTCTGTTGGAGGGAATTTCAATGAGGTGTCTGAATTTCTGTGGAAGAATGGCAGCCCATTCTTCCTCAATAGCCGAAACCAGAGTAGGCAACAATATTGGATGGTGGGGTCTCAGGTGAAGTCAATGTTCTAACTCATCCCAATGTTGTTTTATTGTGTTTAGGTCGGAACCTTGGAAAAGCTTGTCCATTCCAGGAATGTTTTTGTCCCATGGCCAACAAAGAAGCCAAGGAAGCATATCAGGATGGTGCTGCCCATCAATGTCCCATCTCATTTTCAGAGACACGCATCATGCATCAGTGGGAGACTGAATGGCCGTAGGTGACAGAAAACAAACTGCAGTCGCTCAAATCAACCACACAGGTATGGTGAACTTCATGTCAGCCTTCCTACTGGAAGGAGGTTCTGCTTTCCAGGCTGCGCATTGGCCATAGAGCTTTAACACACGGTTTCCTCCACTGTCAGGAGCATCCATCACTCTGTGAACTTTGCGATGTGCCATTTTCAGTTCAGCATATTTTGGCAACATGTGTCCTATATACTGATATTAGGGCAGCCCTCAGTCTCGATGGATATCTGCCCCCCATCCTCCCCTATACTGATTACAATGTTACAAGAGTGGTGAAATCTTGTGAACTGTCTCACAGATGCTGCTTTATGACAGGGTGGACTGACATGCTGATACAGTCACCTCTGAATTATTGTTCTACTGCAGGCAGTACACAATGCTGTAAAAGTTGTTCATATCCTGCAGTTAGCATTTTCTCAAGCACAATATGTGGACCATGTTCTAACCACGGAAAACACCCCAATGCAGTAACATCACCTCCTCCTCCCATCACTGTTGGCACTATACATGATGGCACATAATGTTCTCCAGGCATTCCCCAAATTCCAACCCCCCCCCACTGGATTTTCATAGAGTATAGTGTGATTCGTCACTCCAAATCACTTGTTTGCAGTAAGCCACTGTCCAGTGATGTCACTCTTTACACCATCTCAAGTGCTGCTTACCTGACTACAGAAATGTGTGGCTTAATGAGAAGCTGGTCAACTATAGTACCCCATTCTTTATAACTCACTACACATGGTGAATGTGGTAGCTAGACTGATGGTAGCACTTGGGAACTCTTGAGTGATTCCTTCTGCTGGTTTCATGTGATCGTTTTACAACCACCTCTCAAAATATGTGATGGTCCGTACATGAGGTCTGCCTGGTCTTGGTTTAGTTGAAGTTGTTGCTTCTCATTTCCAGTCCACATAACTTTGGCAGCTTTAGAAGGGATTTGTTACTCAGGTGACATCCAATGACTAGATCATGCTCGTGGTCATTGAGCTCCCCTGACTGATCCATTCTGCTGTTACTGTTTCTCTACTGACAACATAATACTATCATCCACCTTTTATACTGGCACCTCTCAAGACATATAAAGGCCAATTCCACATTACACAGGGGTGTCCAGTACATTTGATCAGTGTACACATGGTCTGAAAATTTCTTCATGGGAAGCAGAGCTCCAGAAGAGACCAGTCAGCTATTGAGATCTCAGCAGGAAAAAACAAAAAAACTATGTTCCTCATTCAAATGGTATACAGAAAATGTGCAGGCACACAGGAAATAAAAAAACAGAGATGATAAAGACTAAGATTCAGTCTACAAGGGAAAAATGTTATTGGAAGAACAATAATTCCCAGAAGGAAATTTATTTAAAATTCTATACACATGATGAGTATCCCACAAATTGGTGGCAGATGTTGTAAATGAAAATTTGAGATGACTTTCAGAAGGTGAACATGTAACACAATGTAATAGACAGAATCACCATTGCTTCAAATGCCTATTGTGAGTTTTAGAATTCACTCAAAAGTTCTAAAGAATAAGGCAATTACAAATCAATAAATTGACGTTTATTATGGTTCCTCATATCATCCTCCTTTCGTTATGGTTCCTCATATCCTCCTCCTTTCGTCTTAGCTCTCCATAATTTATCAAGTCATGTCACAATAGCCTCTGCCATTAATCTGCCCATACTGGCAGTTCATTAATTTTAGTTGTGGGGGATCTGTGGACCAGGTTCGTAGCTTGTATAAAAGTTAAAATTAAAATGCAGAGCAAATAAACACTTAACTATTCATCTTATCAAACTTACATTGCTTTATAAATAGAGAAGTGTTCAATATGCCTGGCTACAA
The DNA here is from genome assembly GCF_021461385.2 of Schistocerca piceifrons. Classification (NCBI taxonomy): domain Eukaryota; kingdom Metazoa; phylum Arthropoda; class Insecta; order Orthoptera; family Acrididae; genus Schistocerca; species Schistocerca piceifrons. The sequence continues at coordinate 126,435,146 of NC_060149.1, forward strand.
CATTCACTACACTTTTGGCAATATTATGGAATGGAATGGTTCAACACTGAATCCATGATGATGATGATGATGATGATGATTATGAAGATATGAGGTGAGCGGTGCTCAACATCATGGTCATCAGTATGACAATCTCGTGGGTAGGGAGGAGGACCGTCCCCCCACGTGGCACAGTTTATAGTGCCCCCTTCTCCACCAATTTAGGGCTTAGGCCTGACAGTTCACAAAATTTCACCACTCTTGTTAAACTGGAATCAATAGCGGGGAGGATGGTGGGCAGACCTCAATTGAGACTGAGGGCTGCCATAATATCAGTATACAGGACACATGTTGCCAAAACATGCTGAACTGAAAATGGCACACCACAAACTGCACAGTGTGGTGCATCCTCCTGCTGGGGGAGGAAGCCATGTGTTAAAGGGTTATGTCTGATGTGCAGCCTGGTCAGCCATGCCTGTGTGGTCGATTTGAGTGACCACCGTTTGTTTTCTGTCAACTGCAACCATTCCGTCTTCTCGTCTCCCACAGACGCATAACACGTTTATCAGAAAATGGGATGATGGCGTACAATGGGGTGGGACACAGACGGATAGCACCATTCCGACATGCTTCCTTGGCTACTTTGTCAGCCATGTCATTTACCTGTATCCTGATGTCGCCAGGTACCAGCAAAAAGATCATGTGCTTGCCACAGTCTTGGAACCACTCTAAGGAGCTATGGATAAGCTGAATCAGTTGGTTTACTAGATACATTTGGTGAAGAGCTTGTAGTGCACTAAGCGAGTCACAACAGAAAAGAAACCTTGTACGGTGATGTCCGTGAATCCTTTCTAGCACCATGTGAATGCCATATAACTCCGCATCATAATTTGTTCCCAAATGGATTGGCCACATGCGGCCAATTCCTGAACAGCCATTCAAAGGTGGGTTGGACCACCACACTAAATGCCAGTGACTGAGGTGACACTGAGATTTTCAGTGCCTGTCGAGCCAAAAGGATACATCACTGAATCCAGAGTGCTGGTTCATCAGCCTCTGCACACACTCTGAACTGGGCTGGTCCGAAAGACACAAATCATTATCCAAATCCCCTCAAGGTGGACAGCATCTATCATCTTGAGGTAGAAAATACAGGCTGATGCGTAGATCACACTGTCATAATCTAAGCGTGATCAAACAAATACCCTATAAAACTGCAGGAGGTGGGACCTGTCAGCTCCTGCTAAGGTATTTCAATATACTGAATGAATGGAAGCCCTTTGTTCGTAGGCCTTTCAAGTGCGGGAGCCAAGTTACTTCCAAGTCAAATAATACACCTCAAAAGTGCACAGTTTCTTGAAAATGTAAAATATTGTACCCCATTGTGAGCACTGCTTGGTTAAAATTTCAACAAGCACAGTTAAAATCAACACATGTTGTCTTCTCTGATGAGAATCGAAAACCAGTTGTTCTGGCCCAGGTTTCCAGCCTCCTAATGGTCAGCTGTAGCGGCCTCATTATCGTCGTAAGATCAGAGGAAGAGTAGAAGACTGCATAGTCATCCACAAACAAAGAACATTTGAAAGGGCCCCTGACTGCAGAGAAAATGCCATCGATAGCAATGGCAAACAACGTGACATTGAGTAAACTGCCTTGGGGGACCCCATTCTCTAAACATAGCAGTCAGACAAGGCATTGCCAATGTGCTATCGAAAATGCCAATCCTCAAGAAAGGATTGTATAAGAAGTAGCAGGCATCCACAGTCCCCATAAATGAGGTTAGTGAAGAATATTGTACCTCCAAGTAATGTTTTATGCTTTTTCAAGGTCAAAGAACACACAGACCAAATGGTTTCAGCATAAGGACAACTCCTGTCAAGTTGTCAAGGGTGGAACAGTAGCACCTGAAATCACGCTGGGAGTCGCTCAGCTGACCTCGAGATTCAAGCAGCCAGATGAAGCGGCGGTTGACGCACTCACACTTGGTAAGGGCCACACTCCGGTAATTGTTAGGAACACTACGGTCCTTGACTGGTTTCCAGAACTGAATTAATATTGTCTCCTTCCAAGTCATGGGGTACTGTCCATCAAACCAGATCTGATTGAAATAAGAGAGGAATTGTCCTTTTGTTTCAGAGCACACGTGCCAAAGCATGGCATAACGGATCTCATCAGGTCCTGGAGCAGTCTCTGGCCACAGACAGAGCTCATTCCAGGTCCCACGTGGAGAATGGGAGGTTGTAGACTTCCTCATTATGCAAGAAGAAATGGAGCTTCCTCATCTACGCAGTCCTACAGAGCACCTGAAAAGCAGGAGCTTGTCTAGATGATGTAGTGACACTAAAGAAGTGTTCATCAAAAACCTGAGCCATGCCTTCTGTCACGACCACCAAGACCCTATTACTTGACAAGGCTATAAGGGGATGTTTACTTCCCTTGCCTGAAATCCACCTTACCGATTCCCAACTCGTGCAGTGAAAGTGGACAGATTAATGGAAGTTGTCAATTCCTTCCAGGAAGCCCTCTTCGTTCTCTTATCACTCACCTCCCATGTGCCCTCGCTTGACGGCATGAAGATTTTCTGTAGTTGGATGGTGTCTGAAGTTCCGCAGAGCTGTTCATCTGGTTCTCATTTACAATCGACAGTCGTCATTCCAGGAAGTTACAGGCCGTCGTCTGAAGTGGTTACTAGACAAGGGATGGATTCTGTGGCAGCCCATTGGATCTCAAAAGTGATATGGCCCACTGTCTCCTGTCCACAATCCTTTGTCCAAAAATAGCTTGTCGACTGTACTGCAGCCAATTTTCCCTTCGTATCATCCATCTTCGTGGTCTGCTGTCAGCCACGGTCCAAGTCAACAGATGAATCCACACTGGGAAGTGGTCATTAGAATGTAAAGCTGTACCCACTTTCCACTGAACTGAGTCTGCAATAGCTGGGGAACAGAAACAAAGGTCACTGACTGAAAAAACCCTGTAGTTGTGGAAACGTGTGTCATCTGAACCAAGTTCATACGACAGATATTCTCAGAATGGACGAGTCGCTCCATCATCTGACACCTGGAGCAAATGGTAGCCAAGCCCCACAGCACATTGTGTGCATTAAAGTCCCCCACAAGGAGGAATAGGCACATGAGTGCCTGGCAATGCTGTATCAGTGCATCTGCATCCAAAGCATCATGAGGTGGAAGATATAAAGAACACACTGTGGTGTTGAATGGTGATACAACTTTCACGGCAATCACTGTAAGAGGGACAGGAGAGGAATGGCATCTGTCATCAATGAAAACAGTCACTCCACCTTTAGCTATGTCTCCAGTAATATCATACTTCCTGTAAGGGTGGTAACCCCGTAATGCTCGTGTGTCGGTGACTTTCAAATGAGTTTCTTGTAAGCAGATGCACAACAGTTTCTCCTGGACCAGGAGCTGCAATTCTTCCAAATGTTATTGGTATCCATTAAAATTCCACTGCAACACACAAGCTCCTGTGGGAGCCATTGATCAGCGATGGTTGGTGTTTTCTCCCTCCTCCGGAAGCAGTGATTTACCGGGGAGGTCAGGGGAACATTAGCCGGTTCCTGGTTCCCCCAACTGTAAATCCATATCCTCAAGAGCATAGTCCTCTTCTGAGAGGGAGAGAGCTCAACGATCTGAAGGTTTAACTGCCTCTTTCTTCGACGTGGAATTAGTTTTTGAAGGACATTTTTCCTTACTTATGGTAGGAGTTGGTTGCTTGGTTTGAGGGAATGGCTTAGTAGGCTTCTGATGGTAAGCAGTGGTACGTGGCTTAGGTGGTAAACCCATTGACAACGGCTTCCGAATTATTTCTGTAGCGTTTCCCCTACACACACACCAAGAAGTGCATGTGCTCATACTTGAATCTGTGGTCAGAGTTTGTGTGGAGTCATCACCCTTGGCGATTGGTGTCTTCAGGGCCAATGCAAAAGAAGTAGCAAAAACTGGGGTTGCCTAGCTTTGAAAGCTTTTTTAATGTCACCATAGGGTATGTCTCTCTTGACTTTCAACTCCTGAATTTTCCTTTCCTTGTTGTAAACCTCACACTTTCTGCTCCACACTGGGCGATCACTGGAGCAGTTTATACATTTCGAAGGAAGTGTACAAGGATTTCCTGATCATGAGCTCAGCTTCCATAATTGCCATACATAGCCCTCCCATTATATCCCATAATGGTATGGCCAAATCTTTGACACTTAAAGCATCACATTGGGTTAGGAACAAATGGGTGAACCTTAAGATGGATATAGTGTGCAATGATATGTTGAGCTAATTCTGGCATACTAAATGTTAGAATAAATGTTCACAATTTTTCCATTTTGCCACTGACTTTTCTCATATAGTTCTGCACTTCCATGCTGCCCATATTTTTTCATTCTTCACACAACTCTGCACCCTTACTAAAGTTAAGGGTGTTAGGCAACTCAGCCTCGACTGGGTAGTCACATAAGGTCTTACATCCCAGAAGCTTAGATACATGGTTTGAATTAGCACTTTCAACAAAAGGTGTTCCATTATGAAGTCATTTGACACTTTTTAGGGACCCAGCAATACGTTCCAATGCCTTGTGAACCTTCTCAAAGGTACCCCTGTTCACTTGATTACAATTAAAGTGTTATGGCCCACCAATGCTCTGTTAATACGATTTTTAGACTTATATTCGGGAGGACTGAACAACTGAGATCTCTTTGGTGAGTGTGTGTGTAGGTACTACCTGACAGTATACCTGTCTCATGAGTAGTAGTAGTTTGATTACACTCTTCCATAGGGATCCCATGAGACGCTACGGAAACAACTGTCAACCCAGGCAGAGCCCTACATGCCTGAGCAGGCCTTATACAAGTGGGGGAGGGGGGCAGGTGCCCCAAAGACTGCCCACTGGAGACTGTTTTAGCTCTTCTGCTATTCACCTCATCAGCATGTAGCATATCTTGATGCTGATATATACAGGGTTATTACAAATGATTGAAGCGATTTCACAGCTCTACAATAACTTTATTATTTGAGGTATTTTCACAATGCTTTGCACACATATACAAAAACTCAAAAAGTTTTTTTAGGCATTCACAAATGTTCGATATGTGCCCCTTTAGTGATTCGGCAGACATCAAGCCGATAATCAAGTTCCTCCCAAACTCAGCGCAACATGTCCCCATCAATGAGTTCGAAAGCATCGTTGATGCGAGCTCGCAGTTCTGGCACGTTTCTTGGTAGAGGAGGTTTAAACACTGAATCTTTCACATAACCCCACAGAAAGAAATCGCATGGGTTTAAGTCGGGAGAGCGTGGAGGCCATGACATGAATTGCTGATCATGATCTCCACCACAACCGATCCATCGGTTTTCCAATCTCCTGTTTAAGAAATGCCGAACATCATGATGGAAGTGCGGTGGAGCACCATCCTGTTGAAAGATGAAGTCGGCGCTGTCGGTCTCCAGTTGTGGCATGAGCCAATTTTCCAGCATGTCCAGGTACACGTGTCCTGTAACGTTTTTTTCGCAGAAGAAATGGTGCCGTAAACTTTAAACCGTGAGATTGCACAAAACACGTTAACTTTTCGTGAATTGCGAATTTGCTGCACGAATGCGTGAGGATTCTCTACCGCCCAGATTCGCACATTGTGTCTGTTCACTTCACCATTAAGAAAAAATGTTGCTTCATCACTGAAAGCAAGTTTGGCACTGAACGCATCCTCTTCCATGAGCTGTTGCAACCGCACCGAAAATTCAAAGCGTTTGACTTTGTCATCGGGTGTTAGGGCTTGTAGCAATTGTAAACGGTAAGGCTTCTGCTTTAGTTTTTTCCGTAAGATTTTCCAAACCGTTGGCTGTGGTACGTTTAGCTCCCTGCTTGCTTTATTCGTCGACTTCCGCGGGCTAGGCGTGAAACTTGCCCGCACGCATTCAACCGTTTCTTCGCTCACTGCAGGCCGACCCATTGATTTCCCCTTACAGAGGCATCCAGAAGCTTTAAACTGCGCATACCATCACCGAATGGAGTTAGTAGTTGGTGGATCTTTGTTGAACTTCGTCCTGAAGTGTTGTTGCACTGTTATGACTGACTGATGTGAGTGCATTTCAAGCACGACATTCGCTTTCTTGGCTCCTGTCGCCATTTTGTCTCACTGCACTCTCGAGCGCTCTGGCGGCAGAAACCTGAAGTGCGGCTTCAGCCGAACAAAACTTTATGAGTTTTTCTACGTATCTGTAGTGTGTCGTGACCATATGTCAATGAATGGAGCTACAGTGAGTTTATGAAATCGCTTCAATCATTTGTAATAGCCCTGTATAAGGTGTGTACCTTCCATGTGGTCCAGGCAAAACATTCCACCACTGCACTGCAATGGTGGTCACTGAAGCATGCCTGGAGCTTATGGTGACAGAGGACTGACAGCGCTTACCAGTCCCCAGCCCAGGAAGCCAGGGTCACCAAACCCGCACTCAGCAACCAAATGCTGAGTCCCTAGGGATACTGGATCCACATTTGTAATTACACTACAGTATTGTTTGATAGCAAAGGTGGGTTAACATTGAATACAAAATACTATTTGAATGAAGGCTTCCATCTTTTTCAGTTTTTTCATTAGTATGCCTTCCTCACACCCAAGTTTTGTGTAGTTTCACCATGCATACAACTTATTTCCAATAGTCTGGTTTTGTTCTTTCACTACCCTTCTATATACTATCGTATACTTGAGATTTTGTCTATTCGTCTACGTACAGTGCTATAACAGACATAATACAACAGGTTTGTCTGCTTAGCAGGTTCAAGACCTTATGACAATAGACACCCGTGGGTGCAGGCCCAAGGACTACAGATTTCTGCAAACTGAGGATGAGGGTGGGGATGTGACTGAAGGAGTATGCAGACTAGGTGAAAGGGGGAGATTGTTATCCATTGCTCCTGTATCTACTGCAGCATGTTATGGTATTGTATAAGTGAACAACAGTATACAATAAAACGAAAACTGCTTGGAGTCTATTTTGTCTCCCCATAGCTTGTCTGTCATGGTGTTTCATACATACATTAGGGACAAAATAGTCATGTATTACAGGTACTTCATTACACTTTTACACACACACACACACACACACACACACACACACACACACACACACACACACACACACACACACACACGTCCCATACATTTTTTAAAAAATAGAGAGTGATTATAAATAAACTTTTGTTACTTGAGAGAGGCCCCATGAAAAATGAGTGAAACTTTGTGGAAATATTTGTAAGGTCATGCGGAAGAAATAGTAACTAATAAACTGCTGAAAGAAACACACTTAATTTCCACACAAGAGGGTAACATTTGTTAATTGCATTCCATGTTTATGGCTCAGATTATACGTTGCTCAATGTGGCAACCATTTGCATCCCCAAAAGCCTGCAAGTGCACTAGAGATTGCTCTACTGCTGCCACAAACAATGGTGGATCACGGAATGTTCAGCTGCCATGACACAACTCATGCACTACCTGAAGATCGTATGCTGCACCTATCATTCTCAGCAACAGCAACAGAAACTTCAACAACTTGTGGCACAACTGGTTGTTGGCCTCTGACACAATTTCAACTTCCAAATAATGTTCTTCAACCCCGGTGTGCAAAGAGGACCTCTCTGTATTCCTTTAATGTATTGATACTCGCAAAGAGCAGCAGCACTATTGCTGTTATTTTAATGAAACAGCTTCGTGATTAGAGCCCTGCTCATCTTGTCCAGACACATGTTGACTGTTTGCAACTGTAATGCACGCTGATACTTGTGTTCCAACCCTTTGTCACCTTATCAGTACTGGCACTTAACGGCAAGTAATGACACTAACAATACTAACACCACAAATCCTGCAGCGCAAAGTCTGAACAGTGCACAGTCTGAACATCACTCCTAAAAAAGTTGAGTACCCATATGGTAAATAGTTTTTGGTTTCCATTGACTCAAGTAGCAAAAGTTTAATAATACCCACACTGTAAATGGAGGAGGAGTACATGCAGGATACATATGATTTTCATTTGCTAGTTCCGCAGAAGAAAAACCAGTAATATCACTGCCATAACAACTCTATAAAAATGTTTAATTTGTGCAATTTATTATAACACAGACCCTGGGAATAAATACGCATAAAACTGATTTTTTCTTGCCTACTGTGAGGCAAGAATATTCACAGTCAATACACTACAAAATGCGTGCATCATAGAGTGTACAATTGTTCATGATTTCCTAACATGAGATGCAACAAAAGAAATATAGAGCAGTGCATCAGTGGTCCCAGCCTGGCAACCGAGTATTTCAGCATTTCTATAATGTTCCACACAAAAGTAATGAATCAAAAAGAGATCTGTATTACAAATCACATACAATGCATATTTCATTGATATTGACAATTATGAAATAAATTTATTGTAATTAAACATATTCAGTCAAGTTGTCCACAAGCAGACTGGAAATTGCATATTACATCACACAGCACCTACCAAACTGACAAATGATATTAAGAAATATCTAATTAATTAAAATAAATAAAACATGAAAGTTAAAACTTACAACAAAGTGTCTCTCTGTTACAGATGATCACAGAACTACAAAATTAGTCATCAAATAAAAGGCAACATGAAGTTGATACGGATATAAATTCTGGGAAGCATTACCCTATATTCATATACACAAATATACAAAATAATAAATTTTAAAAAAGCTGCCGATATGATTGTTTCTTACTAGTATGGAAAGTAAGTACACTTCTAAAATACAACACAATGTACAATGTTGTCAACATAAAACATATAAATGCTTTTAATAAATACTGCAGTCACTCTTCACAAGTTCTCCATACACTTCATCCAGATCTTAGAGCAGTTAATTTATTTTACACATTTAAGTCAAATGTTTATTATTTACATACAAAAATAAAATATGAAATATCTTACAAGGGATATGAAATTGAAACTTTTTTTCAAATCTGTGGCAAAATTAAAACTTATCTGTCACAATAAAGTATGAGCTCCAGTTAGCAGGAAATCTGCGAATGGAGATCACCAGTCTTTTTTTCTTACAAGATTTGTTACAATGGTGTCCTGAATTTTTCTTTTATTTGCTTATTTATTTATTGTGGAACTTCTCTCTTGTAAACTGTAACAATCCTTTTTTGTTGCTGAGCTGCTTCCAAGAGAGAATTTTATCAAAAGGTCTGCTATAAAAGGCAGTCAGTAACACTTGTAATTTCCAAACACCTGACTAGTAACTGCATTTTGGCTTAAGTGCATTTTCATATTATAACAAGCAGTACACTGCCGGCAAGAAATGATCAAATATCTGATATTTTTGAATCATGTCTGTTGCCCTGTTTTGTGTGTGGTGATGGTAGTCTCACTATAATCTGTGCTGGAGCACTATTTGAATATTTACTCTGGTGTCTTATGTTCCCAGTTTCCTGAGACAATGGCTTTGTTGATGAACACATGGGCTGCACAACACCTATGTGGAAGTTTGCATTATGTGCAAGATGCTGAACAATGTTCTGACACTTCTGCTGTGGTGCTTCATCCACTTGCATTTCATGATATACAGGTAACAAATGCTGGTTGCTATTAATTTGTGCTGTTGTCTTCGGAGCTGAAATATAATGAAACTGACCACTCGATTCACTAGAATACCGAGGCATACCTTGTATTTGACGATGTTCAAAATTTGGAGATGAGCATGACGATGAATTACATGCCTTTTTGTAGTGTTCAGAATTCAATCCTGCACTATCAGCATGAAAAGGGTAGTTTTCAAAATCTACAACGTTTTTACTTGGTGAACTTGCACAGCTTACTGAATGTTCATGTTCTGGCGTTTTTCCGGAAAGACAATGATTCATTAATCTGCTGCAACTTCCTGGAGAGGTTTTACACAGAGAAAGCAGTCTTGCATTTATTTCGGGAAAGGATGGCCTGCGGTTTGGTATTTCATGCCAGCATTCAATCATAAGTGAATATATACTTGACGGACAGTCTTCGGGGCATGGAAGAAGCTGACGAGAACGAATCATGTCTATTACTTCTTGGTTACTGTAACCATAGTATGGCTGCAACAAGAGTAAAACCCTGTTAATACATTAATTTGTGTTACCTATGCATAATTTTTGGATTTTATAAACATCAATTGGAAATATTCAGAAATAGGTTAATGAAGTCAATCACCTGTAGACCATAACTATAAATCTCCCAAAGAACCACACCATAGCTCCATACATCACTTTCAGTCGTGAATTTCCCATAGAGAATAGATTCTGATGGCATCCATCTAACAGGTAGCAGAGATTTTGACTGAACTCTAGAACACACATAATAATTTCATTCTACAATTTAAAAAAGAAATGAAACAAGCATAGCAACAGAATTTATTTTTGCAGTAAAGTATTACAATACTTTCACCTTGCCACAACAGCTTCAATTTCCTGACTGCATGAAAGGCAATAGAGATAGATCCCTGCTCTTGTTAAAAATGGCAATTTGACGCACGCGCCAAGAGAAGCAGCGCCATAGTATAGTATAGCTCGCAAACTTACTTTTTTTGGGGGGGGGGGGGGGGGGGAGAGCACGTAGTTTATGAAGTAAAGCCACCACGGCCGCATTAACCTAACAGAGACGTGCTCCCCGCATTCTGCGCTGTGCGTGATTTTGTCATCACTGCACTGCTCGCCTGTGCTGACACATGGTGTTCCGACTGCTTTGACACACTTATCATTCGATTTCACAAAAACTATTTGGCCCAAAAATTTGATTTTTACACGTCTTCTTGACTGATACCTTTCCCCCGTAAATGACTTAATTTTTTTTCGATGTTCAATGCAGTTATTGTGCAGCATTAAATGTAGTAAACCATTGCACGAAATTTTGGAGAGTTTGCAGAGGTAAAAGTCCATAGCGTTTACTTTCTCTATGGTCGATTTTAGTTGTCACAATGTTGAGAATGAAATGTGGACAAGATACCTAAATTTCAAAATTTACTGTATAACAATATCTCATTTAATTTAAGTACCAGATAGGTGTCGTATGTAATATTGAGAAATATTCTGTCTTTTGTCTGTAATAAAAGTTTTATTTATACCAGAGTCATTTCGCTTTTTTCTAAAAAGTTCTGATCAAAACAAAGTTGACGAAGTACACAAAACTGAATTGTGGATGAAATAAAACAGAAACTAAAATATATCGTCAGTGAGGCGCAGTGCGCAAACAATTTGTTTGTCACAATGGACAGCAAAACATAGATCAGTCGACAAAAACATTGAATATGATGATGTTGCCAAAGCAGCGAAGCAAAGAATTGTGTCAGACAATCAAGTAGCTCGGCAACGTACGAGCCGAAATTCTGCTGTAAATAATACTTTTAATACTGTCGCAAAAGAATATATCTCAATATGAATAGTAAAACAGCGACTGCAGAAGAGAAGATATACAAACAGATTTTATGTGTGCCTTTTCATTGTTTTTAATTGCTGTGAAAAGAAGTATTGGAGGACAAAATTAGAAAAACCGAAAAATTATCATGATTATAATGAAGAGACAAAGCCCTAGAAATTTCAAAAAATTACATTCAAGTGAATAAAATTCATGAAGTAAGACACTTCGATATTGTTTTAAAAACAAGAAAATATGAAGCATCGAACAAGGTTTGAACTCGGAACCTTTCACTTAGCAGTCAAACACCTTAACCATTACGCTAACGTAGCTCGTCATTCAAACAAATACCTGGAGGATTGTAAAATATGACGAAAATACCGACAAACACTGTATACACACTGGTATGACTATGAATTACGTTTTGTCGAAGAACAATAGGAAATAAAAAATTAACGCTGTTCTTTATTGCGAAAAAGCGGTTCGTGAGAATGATACACACACCTTTCCTTGATATTGCCTGTATTAGGAGGCTTATTGCTTGTTTGGTTTAATTAATGAATAGAATATGAAGCAATTGGTATAAAGAATGCTTTTTCCAAACTTTCTATAAAAGAAAGTCTGCTATCAAGACATTGCTTTTGCTCAATTACTTTATTTATGACTGAACGTTTCTAAAACTGAAGACACTCGTCCGTGCTCTGCACTGCAGTCGAGCTCTGGCAACGTCGTTGTCTGTTCATTGGCTGACTGTGTTTTGCACTATAGTAACGTGCTGAATTAGTAAGTCTGCATACCTGTAGTAGTCCGAAGAGTAAACATCCCTTGATAGACCAAAATCAGAAATTTTAACAGTAAGGTTATCTCCAACCAGACAATTTCTAGCAGCTAAGTCTCTGTGAACATAGTGGTGGCTCGATAAGTACTCCATCCCTAATAAAAATGAAAACAAATTGAATAAAACAGTACATAATTTATGAACATAGCATGATTCAAATAATGTCATTTGAACTAGAACATTACTATTTCATTATGACTGCTAACCTGCGCCTATTTGCATTGCAATATGCAAAAAGTCATTCTGGTCCAGAACATGATTATTCCCTTCATCATTAAATGCTGACACATCAGAGCGAGGTGAGTGGCAAATTAGGAATTCATGAAGATCACCCTGTAAAAGTTCAAATAACACCGCTGATAAGAAAACTACCACAAACAAGATAAATTAAAAGAATTTTCTCATAAAAATAATTACAGATACTCAGTTTTAGAAATGCAAGTTCAGTTCATCAATACAGATATGACAACATTAACGTAAAATATTTGTTACATGTTTCCAATATGGTTCCCATGTGCTCTCAAAATGAAATGCTTATGTGAGTTACAGCAATTCAATTCACAATCATTACCACAAGAATAAAATGCCTTACTCAAAACTTATTTTTTCAGTAACTATTTCATATTATTTTTGTTTTAAGTTCATGGTTAACATACAGTGAACAAGATGAAAATACACACACATATATAAAATCAAGTACAAACTGTATATGGGATGTGTTACGCTACTCAGGAAAGTGTTCTCTATATTTAATACCAGCAGTTTCAGAGTTAATATACTGTTCCAACATAATTATATATTTTTTAAACATCCATATGTAACAACGTTATGTAAAAATGTAACTGTTTTTTCGAACAAAGTCTTAAGTCATAAGTAGATACCGGATTTTCATGCACTATGAAATTGAAAAACATGCACGCATTCATGTAGTACATCACTAAACATGAATAATGAGGCAGCAAAAGAATGTATATATGTGATACGAAAATTCAGTTCTATATTTTTATTTTCTTCTAAAACAATACACAATAACCAATTTCTCCAATTTTTTTGACTTAATCACATGTGTTTATCTGATAGAACATTTTTGTGGATAGAAAATAACCTTTCTACTTCACAAGATGTGACAAATGCATACTTAAGTGAAGAAATTTCAGACAGTGTCGGAAGCCATCACTAAACTTTATGATTCGACATCACAAATGTATGAGGTACCCGAATTCATCAGATCCCAGGCAGTACAGAATTCAGCTGCTTTCCTTTGTTAGTGACAATGAAAAGCATTGCATCATCAACCAACTTCGTAATACAAATGCAGTAAGGAAATGGTTTAGTGATGTGTTGTTGCCATATTTTACACGCAGTTCTACAAAGCCATGTCCCGCTCAAAATTGCTAAAACATCTGCAGTACAGACTACTGAGAGACATGCAGGAAGATAGTCAGTGAGGTCCTGGAAGGCACCAAAAGGGATGTGGAGCCATGATGGCTCCTGTGTCATGGGCAGCTGAGCTAGGTTTTTCAGTCAAGGATCCATGGCGCGAACATCCCAAACAAGGTGGTGCCACAGATTCTCAACTGGGTTTAAATCTGGGGAGTTTGATGGCCAGGGGAGTACAGAAAATTCATCACAGTTTGTTTCGAACCACACACATACAGTGCAAGCTGTGTAACACATAGCATTGTCCCACTGTTAGATACTATCATGCCAAGAAAAAATAAACTGCGCATATGGGTGGTCATTGAACTTGATCCCCAAGGATAGATGTGAACTAGTATTGATCCAGTGTGCCTTCCAAAATAACGAGATTATCCAGGGAATGCCACAAAAACATTCCCCACATTATAACACTCCCTCTTCCAGCCGGGATCCTTTCAATGATTTTTAAAGGGTTTTTGCTTTCAGATGTTTATGCTGATGGAGCATAAAACATGATTCATCTGAAAAGGCCACCTATATCCAGCCAGTGAATATCCAGTTGAGGTACTGGCAAGCAAATTCCAGCCTTCGTCACTGATGAACGGCAGTCAGTAGGGGTGCATGAACCAGGTGCCTGCTGTGGAGACCCATATGCAGCAACATTCTCTGAATAGTCATTGAGGAGACACTGTTAGTGGCCCTTTGGTTCACGTGGGCAGCCTGTTGCTCAATCGTTCACATCTATTCGCCTGTACTTATCTCTGCTACCATTGTTCATCCCTGTCACCATGGTCCATGGTGCATCTCAGTTGCCTTGGCACTGGTTTTCAATACTGCCATTTTGCCATGCATGGTATACTTTAGCCATGACAACGTGTGAAAAGTTAACAAACCTGGCCATTTCAGAAATGCTTGCACCCTTGGCCCACACACCAGTCATATTTTCCTTTTCGACATCAGATAAACGGCTCCGTTTCCACATTATGACAACACCTGCACTCTTTTCTGTGACCCCAGAACGTTTTTATATACCCTCCCCTGCTAATGCCACCATCTGCCACCTGTGAGTGGTTAATGCAAGTTGACATTGAACATAGACAGTGGTCACATTAATGTGTAGTGTATGAACTACTTCAGGATTTTACACACCACCAATTACACAAAAACACATTTGGCAGGATTTAGAAGAAAACCCTAGCCCTCCTCAAGGGTTCCCTTCCACCTTTTTAATAAGAGTTTATGCCAGAACGCTCCTGTATCTCCAAGTCATAATGGCCTGCTAAGGCTATGTAAGGCTGGATTGCCCATGATCCCACAGGACCTAACACTGGAACATCCACCTATTTTGTAACTAAACGCTTTACACTGAGGTGGAAAGTAATGGGACAGCAATATGCACTTATACAGATGATGGTAGTATCGTGTACACAAGGTACAAAAGGACAGTGCATGGACAGAGCTGCCATTTGTACACAGGTGATTCATGAGAATAGGTTTCTGAAATGCTTATGACCGAATGACGAGAATCAACAGACTCTGAACGTGGAATGGTAGTTGGAGCTAGATTAACAGCACATTCCATTTTGGAAATTGTTAGGGAATTCAATATTCTGACACCCACAGTGTCAAGAGTCTGCCGAGAATACCAAATTGTAGATACTACCTCTCATCAAGGACAACACAGTAGCTGACACCTTCACTTAACAACTGAGAGCATGGCAGCATCGTCAGATGAGCCCAATTTCAGTTGGTAAAAAGTGATGGTAGGGTTCGAGTGTGAGGCAGACCCTATGATGCCATGGACCCAAGTTCTGAACAAGGCCCTGTGCAAGCTGTCGGTGGTTCCATTATGGTGTGGGCTGTGTTTACATGGAATGGAGTGGGTCCTCTGGTTATATTTGACTATTTGGAGACCATTTGCAGTAATTCATGGATTTTATGTTCCCAGAAAATGATGGAATTTTTGTGGATGACATTGTGTCACATAACTGGGCTACAGTTGTTTGCAATTGGCTTGAAGAACATTCTGGACAATTCGAGTGAATGATCTGGCCACCGACATCACCTGACATCAACCCTGTGGAACATTTATGGGACATAATCAAGAGGTCAGTTAATGCACAAAATCCTGCTGTAACAGCACTTTTGTAAATACCAATGGTTATATAAGCAGCATGGCTCTACATTTCTGCAGGGGCTTCCAACGACATGTTGAGTTGATGCCACACTGATTACTGCACTACAACAGGCAAAAGGAGGTCCGAACCAATGTTAAGAGGTACCTCATGACTTTCGATGATGATGATGATGATGATGATGATGATTTTTTTGAGGTGAGTGGCACTCAACATCATGGTCATCAGTGCCCTAATGAAAACTCAGCATGACAATCTCATAGGTAAGGAGGAAGACTGTCCACACAAGTGGCACAGTTTATAATGTATTAAAGAATGCCTCCCTTCTCCACCAATTTAGGGATTAGGCCCGACAGTTCACAAAATTTCACCATTCTTGTAAAACTGGAATCAATAGTGGGGAGGATGGTGGGCAGATCTCCATAAAGACTGAGGGCTGCCCTAATATCAATATACAGGACACATGTTGCCAAAATACGCTGAACTGAAAGTGGTACACCACAAACTTAACAGTGTGGTGGATCCTCCTGCTGGAGAAGGAAGCCATGTGTTAAAGGGATATGTCTGATGTGCAGCCTGGTAAGCAGAACCTCCTTCCAATGGTGAGGCTGACATGATGTCAGCCATGCCTGTGTGGTCGATTTGAGCAACCGCTGTTTGTTTCCTGTCACCTGCAACCATTACGTCTCGCACTGTTGCATAATGTGTCTGTCAGAAAATGAGATGATAGTGTGCAAAGGAATGGGACATTGATGGACAGCACCATGCCGACATGCTTCCTTGGCTGCTTTGTCAGCCACAATATTTACCTGTATCCCGATGTGATCAAAAGATCACCTCCTTGCCACGGTGTTACAACTGCTCGAAGGAGATATGGATGAGCTGAATCAACTGGTCTACTGGATACATTTGGTAAAGTGCTTGTAGTGCACTAAGTGAATTGGAACAGACAAGAAACCTTGTATGGTGATGTCTGTGAATCCTCTCCAGTGCCATCAGAATGCTATATAGCTCCACATCATAATTTATTAACTGTTCTGGAAGATGCACTTTGCAGGGAAAACAGCGGAACAACTGAGGACATTCTCTTGCTGGGATTCATCTGTATAAACTACAATAAAACTGTGGTACATACTTAAAATGGAAGAAAACAAAGCTGTAAAAATGTAAGCTGGAGTACAGGTCGAAGACACCAATGCGGTAACATGTTCCATCCCTGGTTCTGTATTTGGAGGTCTGACAGATCTAGATCTTTGAGACAGTCAGTAGCACATATTCCGAATGGCTTGGTTGCATGAAGCTAATTTCTCAACAGCCATTCAAAGTTGGGTTGGATCACTACACTAAATGCCAATGGCTGAGGTGACACTGAGATTTTCAGTGTCTGTTGAGCAAAACAGATACACTGACAAATTTAGAGTGATGGTTCATCAGCCTCTAAACACAGACTCTGAAATGGGCTAGTCCAACAGACTCCAGTCGAAATGTGAATGCCCTCATGGTGGACAGCATCTATCATCTTGAGGTAGGAAATATGGGCTGATGTGTACACCATGCTGCCATAATCTAAACATGATTGAACAAATGCCCTAAAAAACTACAGGAGGCGCGACCTGTCAGCTCCCCATGTTTTTTCACGAAGACATTTCAAAATATTCAATGACTGGAAGCCCTTTGTCCATAGTACGTCTTTCAGGTGTGGGAACGACGTTAATTGGAAATCAAATAATAAACCCAAGAAGGGCACAGTTTCTTGAAAACGTCAAATTTGTCCCCCATTGTGAGCACTGTTGATCAAAGCTTCGATGAGCACAGTTAAAATTAACACATTTAGTCTTCTCTAGCACAACCAAAAATCAGTTGTTCTGGCCCAGGTTTCCAGCCTCCTAATGGTCAGCTGCAGCTGCCTCATTGTCACTATAAGATCGGAGAAAGAATAGAAGATTGTGAAGTCATCCACAAACAAAGAACATTTAACAGGGCTCCTGACTGTGGAGTGAATGTCACTGACAGCAATGGCAAACAACGAACCACTGAGTACACTGCCTTGGGGGACGCCATTCTCTTGAACATAGCAGTCAGACAAGGCATCGCCGACATGATGTTGAAAACATCATTCCTTGAGAAAGGACTGGTTAAGAAGTGGCAGACATCCACATAGTTCCCATACATGAAGTTGGCAAAGGATGCTGTACCTCCAAGTAGTGTTGCATGCTTCTTCAAGGTCAAAAAACACACAAACCACATGGTTTCGGTGTAAGAAGGACTCCAGTATCACTGCATATAGTGGACTTAAGTCATCAAGGGTGGAATGGTGGTGCCTGAAAGTGCACTGGGAGCGGCTCAGGTGATCTTGGGATTCAAGTAGCCAGACGAGGTGGCAGTTGACCATGCATTTAAGAGTTTTACCTGTACACCTGGTAAGGGCTACACTCCGGTGACTGTTAAGGGCGCTACAGTCCTTGTCTGGTTTCCAGAATGGAATTAATATTGTCTCCTTCCAAGTCATGGAGTACTGTCCATCAAACCAGATCTGATTGAAACAAGACAGGAGCTGTCCTTTCACTTCAGGGTGCAGATGACGAATCATGGGCATAACGGATCTCATCAGATTCTGGAGCAGTGTTTCTGGTTGCAGACAGAGCTGATTCCAGTTCTCACATGGAGAACTGAAAGTTGCACACTTCCTCAATACGCAAGAAGAAATGGAGCTTCCTCATCTCCACATTCATACGGAACACCTGAAAAGCAGGAGCTTGTCTGGCTGACACAGTGACAGTTAAAAAAGTGTTCAGCTAAAACCTGAGCCATATCTTCTGGAGCATCCACCAAAACCCCATTTACTGACATGGCTATAAGGGGACGTGTACTGCCCTTGCCTGAAATCCACCTTGTTGACTCCCAAACTTGCACAATGGAAGTGGACCAATTAATGGAAGCTGTCAATTTCTTTCAGGAAGCCCTTTTTCATTCTTTTATCACTTGCCTCCCATGTGCTCTTGCAGATTTGAAGGCATTACGGTTTCCTATAGTTGGATGGTGTTTGATGTTCACAGAGCTGTTTGTCTTGATCTGATTTCTGAGCAACAGCTGTCGTTCCACTAAGATCCAAGCTGTTGTATGAGGTGGTTATTAGATTGGGGGATGGACTCTGTGGTGGCCAACTGGATCTCACAACTGATATGGGTCACCATCTCTGTACAAAACCCTTTTGCTCAAAAATAGCCTGCTGACTAAACTGCAACCAGTTTGCCCTTTGAAATCATCCGTCTTTGTGGTCTTCTGACAGCCACTGTCCAAGAGGGGATGAAAACAAAGAAAAAGACACTGTAGCTGTGGAAACGTGTCAACTCATGCCCATTCAAAAAGCAGATATTCTCAGAATGGATGAGTCACTCGATCATTCAATCCCTGGAGCAAGTGGCAGCTGAGCCCCACAGCACATTGTGTGCACTGAAGTGCCCCACAAGGAGGAATGGGCGTGGCAGTGTCCGGAAGAGTTCTGTCAGTACGTCTGCATCTAAAGCATCATGAGGTGGAAGATATAAAGAACACACTGTGATGTTAAGTGGTGCTACAACTTTCATGGTAATTGCTTGTATGGCCACTGTAAAAGTGAAGGGAGAGGAACAGCATCTGTCATCAATGAAAACAGCCCTCCAACTTTACCCTCATCTCCAGTAATATCATCCTTCCTGTAAGGGTGGTAACCCTGTATGCAGGTGGGTCAGTGACTTTCAAATAAGTCTCTTGAAAGCAGATGCAGAACAGTTTCTTCTGGAACAGGAGCTGTAATTCTTCCAAATGTGATCGGTATCCATTTAAATTACACCGCAACACAGTAGTCCCTGTGGGAGTCATTGATTGCAGATGGTTGGTCTTGTCTGTCTCACTTGGAGGCAGTGATTTACTGTGGAGGTCAGGGGAACGTTGGCCGATTCCTGATTCCTTCGATCGGAAGTCCATATCCTCAAGAGCATAGACCCCATCTGAAGGGGAGAGAGCTCACTGATATGAAAATTTAACTGCCTCCTTCTTTGACTTAGAACTAGTTTTTGAAGGACTTTTTCCTTACTTACGGTGGGAGTTGGTTGCTTCGGTTGAAGGAACAGCTTAGCAGGCTTCTGATGGTGGGCAGTGGTATAAGGGTTAGGTGGTAAACCCATTGCCGACGGCTTCCCAATGATTTCTGGTTCAAGTGTAGCGTCTCCCCCACAGGCACACCAACAAGTTTATGTGCTCATACTTGAATCTGCGGTCTGATTTGTGTGGAGGCACTTGGCAATTGGTTTCTTACGAGCTGATTCAAAAGAAGTAGCACAAACTGGAGGTTGCATAGCTTTGAAAGCTTTTTTAGTTTCACCATAGGGTATGGGTGTCTCGACTTTCAGCTCCTGAATTTCCCTTTCCTTATTGTAAACCTCACACTTCCTGTTCCACACTGGGTGATCCCCGGAGCACTTTATACATTCCAGAGGAAATGTACAAAATTTTCCTGATTCATGAGCTGAGGCTCCACAATTGCCACACCTAGCACTCCCATTACATCCCATATTGGTATGGCCAAATCTTTAACATCTGAAGCATCACATTGTGTTATGAACAAATGGGCGAACGTTAAGAAAAATATAGCCTGCAAGGATGTGTTCAGGTAATTTTGGAGTACTAAACATTGGAATAAATCTTGCAGGTTTTTCCAATGTGCGACTGACTCTTCTCATACAGTTCTGCACTTCCGTGATGCTCATATTTTTCCATTTTTCACGAACTCCACAGGGTCCTTCACCATTATATTGAAGCAGGTAACTATGCCCTTACTAAAGTTAAGGGCGTTATGCAACTCAGCCTCGACTGGGTAGTCACATAAGGCCTTACACCCCAGAGGCTTAGATACTTGGCTTGAATTAGCACTTTCAACTAGAAGTGCTCCATTACGAAGTCGTTTGACACTTTTTAGGGACCCAGCAATACCCTCCAATATCTTGTGAACATAGAAAGAGGAGATCTTCTCAAAGGTTCCCCCTGTTCTCTTGATTAGAATGAAAGTGTTATGGCATACTAATACCCTCTTACTATGATTCTGAGACTACTTCTAAGGAGGACTGACCAGTGGAGTTCTCTTTTATGAGTATGTGTAGGTACTACCTGATGGTACAATTATAGTCAGGAGTAGTAGTTTGATGAGACCATTCCATACGGATCCCGTAAGATGCTAGGGAACAACTGTTGACCCATGCAGAGTGCTGCATGCCTGAGTAAGCCTTGTACAACTGGGAGAGGCAGGTTCCCCAGAGGTTGCCTGCTAGAGACTTTTAGCTCAAAAGCCATTCACCTCAACAGCATGTAGCATACCTTGTGGTCAAGGTTTTTTTTATAGAGGTGTGTACCTTCCTCATGGTACAGGTGGTGAAGCCAAGGCCCCTTCTCCTAAACACATTACATTCCACCGCCGCACCCCACGGTGGTCACTAAAGCATACCCAGAGCTTATGGTAACAGAGGACTGGTGGTGCTTACCAGTCCCCAGATCAGGAACCCGGGGTTGCCAAGCCTATACCCAGTAATCAAATGCTGAGCTCCTGGGGCCCTCATGACTTTTGTTACCTCAGTGTGTATCACTACTGGAACCCCTCTTGGGCAAATTCAGTCACATCATCGGGAAGTTTGAGGACTCCATAGGTCACCTGAAAACATATTACAACCACTGGATCTCTATGTTAGTTTCAATGTAGTATCTTTGTTTACAAAAGTCCTTTATAAGTCTCCTTGGAACTCACTGGCAGCCCATCTGAGGAGGAAATTATGGCACTGTTCAAACATGTGCTTAACTTAACATACTTCGTACCCAACAACCAGTACTTCCGGTGAGTACGTGGGCTTCCGTTGGGACACCCTCTGTCTCCTGAGAATGCCAACTATTTTATGGAGGACTCAAAAGTAAAATCACTACAGCTGACAGCCCGAAAACCTTTCTGCTTTTGGCAGTACACCAACAACTCATACATGATGCGACCTTTTGGAGCCAAAGGGCCATCGATGTTTCTGAAGCATTTCATTTTGCACTGTCCAAATGTTCTAGTTACAATACAGGTGGAAAAATGTTGTGTATTACCCTTTCTGGATATTTATGTACAAAGTAAGCCAAATGAAACACTGGCACAAAGCATGTACTAAAAGGCCAGTTCACACTGATGTATATTTGCAGGCTATAAGTTCTCACGACACTGAACAGCATGGCAGCAAGCTGTGAAACCTACTTCAGTGAGTCTGCAACCTTTCCCTTCCTGCCTGCGACATGAGTTTCAACATCCAATGACAGTTTTCTGACAGGATGGCTGTTCAGACTAGCCCAGGGAACAAAATCGAGCAATGGAAGCATCCATAATCACAGCCTTCTTACTACACTTCAGCAGTAAATTTTCAAGAATTGTAAGAATCCTCAATAGAAACAACATTAAATGTTTGTTTTTCCCATCTGTGAAACCAAGAAACTTACTGGTGGTGACGGTGGTGGTGGTGGTGGTGGTGGTGGTGTGCCTGACGTTAGGTAATCCAGTTTCATTCATGTTTTATGAGTGAAATATGAAGTAAACATGACCCCACGGGTAGTTCACATAATAATAGTTTTATGGCAATTTGTGCAATACGGTGCCTGATTAATACCCTGTTGTGATACCATACCATGAAAGCATTTTAAGGAGCATGCTTAACTACCTGTGTATTATTGCCTATCAAGCAGTTTTGTGAAAGGTGGCATTCGTGATTTCACAATCACGAATGGGCCATTAAATGCAAGCTTCTAGGGGTTCTTCACTACAGTCATCAAACATGCATAAAAAATGTTGAGATGCAATTCATACGAGATGTCAACATGCTACTAATTAAATTCCATTGCCTACATCTGCAACTTAACTACAGATGGTTGTGCATATGATAATTACAATAGTAGACGACAAGCAATCAAATCTCTCTTTTTGGAAATGGTATGGAAAACCACAGACAAATATGGAGGACTTGTACTCTGCAGCTTTGGCTGTTACTGAGAAATTTATGACTGACGTGCAGTAGAAGTGCCTATCCATTCATTAATTTTGTGACTGGAATCCCACAGTGTTGTCAACATTTACATCTATCAGCTGATCAAAGACTGCAGATCCATCTGTTTATAGTTTAGGCAGTACGTATGGTAATCTGACTTTCAGAGAAATCATAGCCTCACATCTCAACAATGATACAGCATTCCAAATGTATCAATGTTTTGTACTGTCTTTTCTACATGAAGTATGACTAAAGGGGCACTCTAAAATACATTACTGCTAGTAGTCTCAGTTTTTCTAAGAAAATGGGTTCCAGTTGATTGTACATAGGAGTTTGACCAACACTGAAATTGCTCAAGTTATCACACAATTTTAAGTAATAATGCCACTACTCGTTCCTGCTGTCTCTTAAGGACCACTCTTCTCTTCTGCATCTACTGTAAGTCATATCTGAAAATGAAATCACAATGGAATTTTGAACTGCAACCACTTTCAACTCAAATATGACTAAAAACACCACGAATTTTGCTCCAAACACTATTTACTGAAGTACTTGAACTTTTTCTTGAAAATATTTCATATCATTCTCAAATTGGTATGCAACATCATCATGAGCATTCATCATCAGTCAATTGCAGCTTGTCATGTTGACACAACAAAGCACACATGGGCTTAAATGTGTTGCTGAATAGATCGGCAAAAAAGAAACAAATACACATGCTCCTTCAGCATGTCCATACCATCTACTGACTAACACTTTAACTGCAGTCTGTGATGAGAATTAATTTCAGTTGTGCTAGAAACATAAGAACATGAAATAATATAGGCAGGGTTTACTTTTTTCTGACTACTGATACAATCCCGTTCCTAGCAGTGTCAAATATACTATTTTTTTCCATGTTCAGAAAGTTTTACATTTAAAAAAATTATGATAGGTAAAATTAATGCATTTCTTGTTCTTCAGATATACAGTACATTCCATCTGAAGACTCTGCACACACAAAGCAAAACCAGTTTTTATAAGTGGCACAAAATACAAACAATATATTTAATTTATAACTCAATCACTCACCTGTGTCATGTACTCAAACAACATACATAGTGGTTCGCCCCTCATAACAACTCCAAGTAGACATACAATATTGGAATGCCGTAGATCAGTCATTAGTTCCACCTCTCTTCTAAAGTCTGCCTGTGTCTTTGGAGTAGCATTTTCCTTCAGAGTTTTTATTGCGACAAGCAAAGGTGTATCACCAGTATCACCGGTTGTCACCTCCCCTTTATAAACTTTCCCTGAAAAATTAAAGCTTGCTCCAGACAAATCTACTTTTGAATATGAAACATCTTAGCCTACAGAGAAGAAACAAATTAAACATAAGACATTATGTATTGTTTGACAAATGAGGATTCAACTTCCTTCAAGCATATAAGATCGGATACATTTAGTTCAGTCAATTTTGAATAATGTTTCTACATGAGATTTCTCCATTTGGTTTCTTACACTGCAATTAAGTCAAGTCAGATAAGTGAACATCAAGTATATAGTGTCTCAGTGTGCAAATTAACACATGTAGAGTACTGTTTATTCAAGACCTCAAACAGGTTAAGTTTTGCACAGTTATGTAAAAAATATCATCATCAAAATTATATAAAAGGCCCAACTGTTATAACAAACATCTCAACTGAGTTCATGAAAGCAATACATGTTATGCTGTTATTGTTGAGTCAATTTTATGGCAGAAAATATTATCAGATAACAGTTCCTAAACAACTGAGAAATGCGAGAAATCTAAACTTTTCATAACTTGCTCCTTAAACCACAGCAACTCATTCAGCAGTATATAACTGTATGGTGATTTAGGGATTTATGGCACACATGGTCTCTGGTTGGAGTAAGAATGACAAGTGCAGCTAGAGTTGTAATCTCCCACATGTCCTGTAAGGAATGACAAAAATTCACTATGATTGCTATACAAGTTAAAACAGGAAATCCAAATGTGAGGGCTTAAAAAATTTGCTTCCATGTTTGTTATCATTGTACGTAAACATGATGTTTTTGTGTATACAGTATTTCCAACACAGAAATATACAGGGTGGCGAAAAAATGCACTCGGCGATGAGTTTGCGATTTCTCATGCTAATTCAAGACAAAAGTATATCTGGCAAAACCTAGTCTTGCCAATAAGTTTAATAGATATTGATTTAAAAAACAAGGCTCTGGCAACACTAACTGCATGCAGTGTGGCCAGAACAGGTAGCATGAACTCTGCCCTGCTCAGTGAGATAAGACAATGATGTGGGGAATGGATATGCAGGCTCGTCAAGTTTGTGAAAAACAATTTTTTTTTTTTTGGTTAAAGCATCAAACTGTATCCAATTTAAACACCCACAATGCAGTATCTTGTGTATTTCTTTCTGTTCCTGTTAACTTCATTTAAAGATTAAGATATAACGTGCACTTCTTACAGACATAAACAACCACTTTGTTCTGTCCATGACACAAAGCCAATAGAAAATAACAGTGGAAACAGTAACATCGCCTGTATGCAATAAGGTACAAAAAATATGACAGAAAGGCTAAATTAGACTGCACATTCCCGATAATTCAGTACTATACGTTTGACATCCAGGCTTATTTTTACACTGCCAGTACTGACGCACACGAGCAACATTCACTTTATAGAAGATGCTCAATGCGGCCACCTTGCAATTGCAAACACTTTGCCCCTTCCTGCATCATACTTGGCTAGATCCTATGCACCACACTTGCATCCACCATTGCCAAAGTGACGTGCATGCAAGTTATGTTGTGTACATCCATGGGTGGAGTACTATCATCCATGGGTGGAGTACTATAAACCTGTCCCTTTAAATGTCTCCACAAATAAGAATATAGTGGATTAAGGTGCAGGGAACATGGAGGCCAGAACATTTGACCTACATGACCAATCTATTTCCCTCAAAATGCTTCATTTAAATAGTTAGGCACATTCATTCCAAAGTGTGGAGGTGCACCATCACGCTGAAATCATAAGTGTCATTGAATATCAAGTTCAACATTTTCTAATGTCTCAGGCAATGAAACATACAATACAGGGGCCCACTGAATCTGTCTGGCAATAGGTAAGGGGCCAAAAACACTCCGCCCACGATTTCAGCCCAAAGGTTTATGACAAAGCATGGCTGCAAGTCATGTTCATGGGTGACATGTGTTGTGTACTGACCAATAATGGCTATTGTAGAGGTTGAAAATACCTTCATGAGTGAAGCTAGATTCATCATTATATATCATGTTACTTACAAAATTTGTATTATCTTCCACTTGGTGCACAAGCCATCCACAAAACTGTACTCATTGAAAGTGGTCTTCTGGCTGCTGGTGTTGAGTTAATGTGTAATGATATGGATGCAGTTTTTCATTGTGCAACACAGCAACAACCAGTCTTCGATATATCTGTAACTACCCTCTAATACCATGGGTACTTCGCCAAGATGATTGGTGAAAGGTTACAAGAATCGCGTCATCTGTTTGTGGAGTATGTCTAGTCCTTGGATGACCTCTGTCCATTACTTGCGGACAAAGATTACCAGTTTCCCAAAGGCATTGCTTCAGGTGATGAAAAACATCCTTATTGGGATGGCACCTTTGAGGGTACTGCACAGCAGAGATAAGAAACGCGCTCCGTGAACTCGCTTTAAACTTGCCACTGGGTCCTCTGACATCACCTCCAAACTCATCATCTCCGTGTGCTCAGAGACTGGACTCTCAAGTCTCCATAGCAGCCCCTGTAACCAACAACATGCCACTTAAGTCTGTTGTCGGGTACAGCTATACTCTGCCACCACGGAAAGGAGAGCCTGTACACAAGTTCGCGAGTATAACCAACGACTCACAGCGCTGCAGCTAATCGCACATGGGATGACGACTATCTGAAGTCCCTCGTCACGGTTTTCTGCCTGTATGTGAAGAATAATCTCAGAAGCTATTGTAGGGATTTTGATACTGTTTCACTGACAGATAGACTGATGCACGATGACAATTTGTGTACATAATATATTACCACCAAATCTGACATGTCATCCAGCCATAGATAACCAGCATGAATTTGGGGGGGGGGGGGGGGTCACTGGTTACTTACTGATACTGATCTGTTCACGCAATCGCGAACACACACACTCACTCTCACTCTCTCTCAACAAATTATCGAGTCCAAGACAACAGTACAAGAATATGAAGATGTGGAGATGTTTCTAGGAAACTGCTGGAAAGGATCATTAAATTTAAATAACATAATGTCATAATGTTAACTTTAATATCTGTATAGTATCACCATAAATTAATCTCTGTCAAAATTATTTAACAAATCACTTTTCAGAATGAGATTTTCACTCCGCAGCGGAGTGTGCACTGATATGAAACTTCCTGGCAGATTAAAACTGTGAGCCGGACCGAGACTCGAACTCGGGACCTTTGCCTTTCGCGGGCAAGTGCTCTACCAGCTGAGCTATCCAAGCACAACTCACGCCCAGTCCTCACAGCCTTACTTCTGCCAGTATGGGGTAACTCCACAATATCCTTACTTCCAAGAGTGCTAGTTCTGCAAGGTTCACAGGAGAGCTTCTGTGAAGTTTGGAAGGTAGGAGACGATATACTGGCAGGAGTAAAGCTGTGAGGACAGGGTGTGAGTCGTGCTTGGGTAGCTCAGTTTGTAGAGCACTTGCCTATGAAAGGCAAAGGTCCTGAGTTCAAGTTTTGGTCTGCCACACAGTTTTAATCTGCCAGGAAGTTTCAGATCACTTTAACTTTGAAAAAGTAAAACGTCATCCACAACATTAGGGTTCAGATGACTGCGATGTTCAGTAACAACCCAGCGTGGAGCACTGAAGTTCGTCTCACTAGATCCTCTTGAGGCTGGAATACCTAGTATGCTCTTAACCAGAGAGAGTACCTAGAGACAGAATTGTTGTGTCATGTTCTTTCCACCATCCAACAATATCAGTTTCCACCTCTGCATGTTTTTCAGTAGCAGTGAGTGGGAGGTACAACAATACTTCGTGATGTTTGTCTGATGGTCCAGACTTCTTGCACACCTCTGGAACTTCAACAGCTGTCGCAATTCTGATGGCCCTGGCGCTCTTTCGTGAGAACCACGATTAACTAGAAAAAATGGATGTCGCAATTTGTAGCAACATTCACTCACAATCATGTTGCATGAGCAAAGAATATTAATGTCTACAGTCATTACAGACATGCAGCTTTACTGTATGATTAAATGATGATGGCGTCCTCTTGGGTAAAATATTCCGGAGGTAAAATAGTCCCCCATTCGGATCTCCGGGCGGGGACTACTCAGGAGGACGTCGTTATCAGGAGAAAGAAAACTGGCGTTCTACGGATCGGAGCGTGGAATGTCAGATCCCTTAATCGGGTAGGTAGGTTAGAAAATTTAAAAAGGGAAATGGATAGGTTAAAGTTAGATATAGTGGGAATTAGTGAAGTTCGTTGGCAGGAGGAACAAGACTTTTGGTCAGGTGATTACAGGGTTATAAATACAAAATCAAATAGGGGTAATGCAGGAGTAGGTTTAATAATGAATAAAAAAATAGGAGTGCGGGTTAGCTACTACAAACAGCATAGTGAACGCATTATTGTGGCCAAGATAGACACAAAGCCCATGCCTACTACAGTAGTACAAGTTTATATGCCAACTAGCTCTGCAGATGATGAAGAAATAGATGAAATGTATGACGAAATAAAAGAAATTATTCAGGTAGTGAAGGGAGACGAAAATTTAATAGTCATGGGCGACTGGAATTCGTCAGTAGGAAAAGGGAGAGAAGGAAACATAGTAGGTGAATATGGATTGGGGGGAAGGAATGAAAGAGGAAGCCGCCTTGTTGAATTTTGGACAGAGCATAACTTAATCATAGCTAACACTTGGTTCAAGAATCATAAAAGAAGGTTGTATACCTGGAAGAATCCTGGAGATACTAAAAGGTATCAGATAGATTATATAATGGTAAGACAGAGATTTAGGAACCAGGTTTTAAATTGTAAGACATTTCCTGGGGCAGATGTGGATTCTGACCACAATCTATTGGTTATGAACTGCAGATTGAAACTGAAGAAACTGCAAAAAGGTGGGAATTTAAGGAGATGGGACGTGAATAAACTGAAAGAACCAGAGGTTGTAGAGAGTTTCAGGGAGAGCATAAGGGAACAATTGACAGGAATGGGGGAAAGAAATACAGTAGAAGAAGAATGGGTAGCTCTGAGGTATGAGGTATGAAGTAGTGAAGGCAGCAGACGATCAAGTAGGTAAAAAGACGAGGGCTAATAGAAATCCTTGGGTAACAGAAGAAATATTGAATTTAATTGATGAAAGGAGAAAAATATAAAAATGCAGAAAATGAAGCAGGCAAAAAGGAATACAAACGTCTCAAAAATGAGATCGACAGGAAGTGCAAAATGGCTAAGCAGGGATGGCTAGAGGACAAATGTAAGGATGTAGAGGCTTGTCTCACTAGGGGTAAGATAGATACTGCCTACAGGAAAATTAAAGAGGCCTTTGGAGAGAAGAGAACCACTTGTATGAATATCAAGAGCTCACATGGCAACCCAGTTCTAAGCAAAGAAGGGAAGGCAGAAAGGTGGAAGGAGTATATAGAGGGTTTATACAAGGGCGATGTACTTGACGACAATATTATGGAAATGGAAGAGGATGTAGATGAAGACGAAATGGGAGATAAGATACTGCGTGAAGAGTTTGACAGAGCACTGAAAGACCTGAGTCGAAACAAGGCCCCGGGAGTAGACAACATTCCATTAGAACTACTGATGGCCTCGGGAGAGCCAATCATGACAAAACTCTACCATCTGGTGAGCACGATGTATGAGACAGGCGAAATACCCTCAGACTTCAAGGAGAATATAATAATTCCAATCCCAAAGAAAGCAGGTGTTGACAGATGTGAAAATTACCGAACTATCAGTTTAATAAGTCACAGCTGCAAAATACTAACACGAATTCTTTACAGACGAATGGAAAAACTGGTAGAAGCCGACCTCAGGGAAGATCAGTTTGGATTCCGTAGAAATGTTGGAACACGTGAGGCAATACTGACCTTATGACTTATCTTAGAAGAAAGATTAAGAAAAGGCAAACCTACGTTTCTAGCATTTGTAGACTTAGAGAAAGCTTTTGACAATGTTAACTGGAATACTCTCTTTCAAATTCTGAAGGTGGCATGGGTAAAATACAGAGAGCGAAAGGCTACTTACAATTTGTACAGAAACCAGATGGCAGTTATAAGAGTCGGGGGGCATGAAAGGAAAGCAGTGGTTGGGAAAGGAGTGAAACAGGGTTGTAGCCTCTCCCCGATGTTATTCAATCTGTATATTGAGCAAGCAGTAAAGGAAACAAAAGAAAAATTCGGAGCAGGTATTAAAATTCATGGACAAGAAGTAAAAACTTTGAGGTTCGCCGATGATATTGTAATTCTGTCAGAGACAGCAAAGGACTTGGAAGAGCAGTTGAACGGAATGGACAGTGTCTTGAAAGGAGGATATAAGATGAACATCAACAAAAGCAAAACGAGGATAATGGAATGTAGTCGAATTAAGTCGGGTGATGCTGAGGGAATTAGATTAGGAAATGAGACACTCAAAGTAGTAAAGGAGTTTTGCTATTTAGGGAGTAAAATAACTGATGATGGTCGAAGTAGAGAGGATATAAAATGTAGTCTGGCAATGGCAAGGAAAGAGTTTCTCAAGAAGAGAAATTTGTTAACATCGAGTACAGATTTAAGTGTCAGGAAGTCGTTTCTGAAAGTATTTGTATGGAGTGTAGCCATGTATGGAAGTGAAACATGGACGATAACTAGTTTGGACAAGAAGAGAATAGAAGCTTTCGAAATGTGTTGCTACAGAAGAATGCTGAAGATAAGGTGGGTAGATCACGTAACTAATGAGGAGGTATTGAATAGAATTGGGGAGAAGAGAAGTTTGTGGCACAACTTGACTAGAAGAAGGGATCGGTTGGTAGGACATGTTTTGAGGCATCAAGGGATCACAAATTTAGCATTGGAGGGCAGCGTGGAGGGTAAAAATCGTAGAGGGAGACCAAGAGATGAATACACTAAGCAGATTCAGAAGGATGTAGGTTGCAGTAGGTACTGGGAGATGAAGAAGCTTGCACAGGATAGAGTAGCATGGAGAGCTGCATCAAACCAGTCTCAGGACTGAAAACCACAACAACAACAACAACAACAACAACAGTCATTCACTAACCTGAAATATTTGGACACAGAACACCAACCTCTTTGAAAACATTATCTCAGTATTCAGTGCTCAGCATCAACATATCACGATATATGGGGGACAAAAAAATGTTGCGATCTTGGGGTACCAGGTAGTTTAACCTTATCATTACTTCTGTTCATGTAAGTTCTGCATCTTAATAGAAGTATTTCTATGGCATCACTATCTAATTTATTAGGGCTCAAGCGCTCATCCAAAAGTTTACACTGCACAAAAGTACTAAATGGGGAAGTGGATAGTTGTCACATTCTAGATCATTATTAGCTTCTTTGATTGGCCTAAGGAACATGGCAAGCTTATTTAGGGTATGCTCATCTATAGTCTTAGGTCTAATTAACAACTTCTTCTTCTTCTTTTTTTTTGGAGCAATTCCTTAATCTCGATCAAAGTATCCCAAACTGAAAGTAGCATGTTATGCCACTACTGCTTTACCCAAGTTTACTGTCTCTCCTACATGAGTTAGCTCTGGCTGCGATGTTGAAAACTCTGACTTAAAAAGTATGTTTGAGTCAATTTCTCAAACTATGATAAGTGTAAGGAAGTTTTGTGACATCTTTCAGGATTGATCTGTTATGAAAGGTGCTAACTTCATTAAGTCCTCAGAAATTGTCAAGGACTTGTAACAGTGAACAAACTCCGATAAGATGTTAACTGCTGGTTCCCCCCACCCTCATCACGAAATGGAGTGGTGAACAGTACTCTGTACTTCACACAGAACATTCATCTAATAGTGAATACAGTCACTGTAGTGTAGTTATTTTATGTGTATCATCCATCCACATACCAGTTTGGAAAGAGGCTCTTATCAGTAATAGCAGCCAGTGGAACCAGCACCTGTTTAATAGCATCCGCAGTTACATTTACTCTATTCCTAAATGCAGTCAGATGACAGAGTATCGCCTCCACATCATTGTCACAAGCCACTTCAGCTCCTACAGATATGAGTGCTTGGGCTACCTTTTTGAAACTGGAGCCATGAAACATACTGAATGGTCTAATATATTCACTGCACAAGAGTGCCACTGAATCAAAGATAGCAGGCTTTTTGGTTGCAGGGATATAAGAGTGACAGTCAGAAGAATGCAAAATCCCCAAGACTGGCTAAGTTTCACGAAAGCTCGAAATTGAGTGTGGATGTCAATGCGAGATGCTTTTAATACTTTCCACAATGAAATATTGTCTCAAAATATGGTAGAAAACCCAGAGATATTCCGGTCGTATGTAAAGTACACCAGTGGCAAAAAACAGTTAATACCGTCATTGCGCAATAGCAATGGAAATGTTACAGATGATGGTGCCACTAAAGCAGAGTTACTAAATAAAGTTTTCCGTAATTCCTTCACGAAAGAAGATGAAGTAAATATTCCAGAATTCAAAGGTAGAACAGCTGTTAGCATGTGTGACAAAAGTAGATATCTTAAGCGTTGCGAAACAACTCAAATCACCTAAGAAAGGCAAGTCTTCCGGTCCAGATGGTATACCAATCAGGTTCCTTTCAAAGTATGCAGACACAATAGGGCCTTTCTTAGCAATCATATACAACCGCTACTTGACGAAAGGTCTGTTCCTAAAGACTAGAAAGTATCACAGGTCACACCAATATTCAAGAAGGGAAATAGGAGTAACACATTGAATTACAGACCCACATCACTGACCTCAATTTGCAGTAGGATTTTGGAGCATATACTGTACTTGAACATTATGAATGGCTTTGAAGAAAATGACTTATTGATACATAACCAACACGGATTCAGAAAATATTGTTCTTGTGCAACACAGCTAGCTCTTTATTCCCATGAAGTAATGAGTGCTGTCGACAAGGGATCTCATATTGATTCCATTTTCCTAGATTTCCAGAAGGCTTTTGATACCATTCCTCACAAGCAACTATTAATCAAATTGCGTGCATATGGAATATTGTCTCAGTTGTGTGACTGGATTTGTGATTTCCTCTCAGAGAGGTCACAGTTTGTAGTAACAGGCAGTAAATCATCGAGTAGAACATAAGTGATATCTGGCGTTCCGCAAGGTAGTGTCATAGGCCCTCTGCTGTTCATGATTTATATCAATGTTCTAGGTGATAATATGAGCAGCCCCCTTAAATTGTTTGCAGATAACGCGGTAATTTACTGTCTAGTAAAATCATCAGATGTTCAATTCCAATTACAAAATGATCTAGAGAGAATTTCTGTATGGTGCGAAAAGTGGCAATTAGCACTAAACAAAGAAAAGTGTGAGGTCATCCACATGGGTACTAAAAGAAATCTGATAAATTTTGGGTATACGATAAATCACACAAATGTAAGGGCTGTCAGTTCGACTAAATACCTAAGAATTACAATTACGAGCAACTTAAACGGGAAAGACCACATAGATAATATTGTTGGGGAAGGTAAAACAAAGACTGCACTTTGTTGGCAGAACACTTAGAAGATGCGTCAAACCCACTAAAGAGACAACCTACATTACACTTATCCGTCTTCTGCTGGAATATTGCTACGCGGTATGGTATCCTTACCAGGTAGGATTGACGGAGGCAGACACGCCAACTTTCAAAAGTGAAAAATCAGGAGAATTTTAGCGATGTAGCATTGTAAATTACAACACATTCCTGATGATTAAAGTTGCAATAATTCAATACCTGTAACAACTCAATTACATTTGCTTTATTATTTACATGTAAATACTAAATAATGGACATACTGAGCCTTCGGACTGTATAACTTATCAGTCAACATGCTGAACAACATGAATGGATTCACACACATTCAAGTGAAGCACTCTCGAGAGAACTACAGTTTGAAATTACGATCCAAGGAAACAAATTAACATCTATTAGATTTCTGTTTTGACATTGGCACAGTTTTCATTTCATAATGCAACCCATATTTGCATGGCATCTTATATCCCTAAGAAATCTTACCAAAATTTAAATCAATTTTATACAGGACATACATGTTAGGCTTAGCAAATAATCTGAATAGTTTATCAGTCTGAATTTGTCTGATTACGGTAGTTACTTATTCAGCACACCCGTAGCTGACTTAGCCTTCTTCAAAAACTCTGAACTAAATTTCTGCTCAAAGCACTTGCCTTTTTGAACTGATTTTAAAACTAAAAATTTCTCCAAAGGCGCTTTTGAAAGCATAGACCTGAACCGAGTTTTGGTCTTTGTAACTGTGCTAAAAATTCTCTCACATTCCACATTACTATGTGGAATTGACAAAATAGCCAGCATCACCTTTGCAAGTTTATCATACTGAAGAACCCCATCAGCCGATTTCGTCTGACCTACCAATGCCCACTGAACATCAATTCTCTCTGCTGCCAAGTTGGTTTCTTCTAGCTGAAAGTTACAGAACTGAGAGTGGAGAATATCAACTTCTGTATCTAAGTGTTCACTTTTGCTAGTTAGAATATTAGGACATCTATTTATGAAAAATCTAAGGCTGGAAAATGATGCTTTGCCAATTGTACAAATATTTGCAACTTCTGCATGCATTAAAACTTCATCTTTGAATGGAAATTTGTGTATTATGTAATCACATGATAAGAAACATTTTCTTACAGGCTTAAAGAATATAGACTTTTCCTCAGGCTTCAAAGTGGTCACCAAAGCAAATGTAGAATTCCCTATCATCAGATCACAATCATCCTTTTGATTTGCTGGAGTGCGATAATCTTCATCAATAAGAGAGCTGGAGGCTTTAATAATGAGTGGTCTCACAAATCTGGCCATCACATTCTTCAATAGTTTCTCCAAAATTGACCTCAATAAGTGGGGCACTTGACTGAAGAGCTATATTTGGGCTCTCAAAGATAAGCATAAAACTTGAAAGGAAAAGGCATAAAGATTTATGTAAATTTGATGACAGAAACATGAAAAGTTGTTCCTCATGTGATAAAGCATAGTCCACAGTGCCAATGGTGTTCTGTAAAACTGATAATTGGGTTTTTCTTTTAAGTGAGGAGTGTGGTGAAATCTTATCACAGTGCTGTGACTTGTGATATGAAGTAGACACATCGACATTTTGAGCGTGTTTTGGAATTTTATAATTCTTCAGAGTTTCCACTTCAAAATCCTTACTTACAATTTCACTCTTGAACAAACTAACCAAAGGGTCCCACTGCTCCAAAATCCTATCTAAACATCTTTTCAACGATAACCATCGTGTAGGCACGAGTTTCAGGATATTCCTCATTTCTGTGTCGTGTAAAGTTTGAAACTTTCTAAATTTTTCTTTCCTCTTTGCACTCCTTTCCAAATAATAAAATATATCAATAATATTTTCGTCACCATTTAAAGGCAAACATGCCGCCCCCATCTCAGCGACAAGATTAATTAGGTGACAAGAACAGCCTACAGTGATTAAGTTAGCAATTTCTTGCTTCAAACTTCTTGCCACATCCTTTTTTATACAGAATTGCCATAAAGTAGAAGATCAGCAATATTAGCTCCAGTGGCATCCCCTTTTAAATTAGGCCAGAGAGTAGGCAATTTTGAATTTCACGGAGTTCAGGGCTGAAGAACTATACGATAATAGGATATAACGTAAAGTCCATTTTATTACTAGCATCAGTAGCAATAGCGAATGGATTCAACTGCAAGTGTGTAATAATTTTCGCTTTTTCTTCCATGCACATTTCCATAAGGATAGTGACTGTTTCTGTTCTGGCGCACCCATATTGTTTCGCAATTTCATAAACGGGAAACATTTTGCAAAACAAAGGCTCAGCGTGGTTGGCACAGTTTAAAGTCAAGTTATGCTCTACAATAAATGAGGTAAATAAAGCTTGAACACTGCATCGTATTTCTTCACCATTCTACATGGAAAATAATCAACACCTCCAAGATATGCAGCCAACAACTACTGCAGAGTACACAAATCGTGCAGCAGAACCATGAACATAATTGTCCTACATTGTAGACAATGGTCTTGTAGCAGTGATACCAACCCTGGCGCACCATTTCCCCCTATATTGCACTTCAAATTCTCCTAAATAATTTATCGGGTAAGCAAGCGGGGTGGGGAGGGGCAGTAAAAGGGAGTCAAGAATAAAATTGTCGAGCGGAGGGGTGGGGAAGGCAGGGTAGTAACCCTTAATATTTTTCCCCCTGAAACATTAATCCCTCCAACTTCCCCCTAGACAGCTTAATTCCCCCTAAATTTAGGGGGAAATCCCCCAACTTGGCAACACAGCCTTGTAGACACAACAACACTAATCACTTCGCTTGGAACAACTATCGACTACTCATTGTCCATGATAACTTTACGATTGCACTGGTGCTACCAGAAGCGGAGGAAATTGGCACTAGTTGAAAGACATTCATTTGTCTCCGAACGCTGCCATCAATAAGTTCCTTACTTCCTTATAGATACGAAGCATGAGCTACGCCTACTGCCGCTCCCGACAGCCAACGCACGAATCTTCCAAGTTAACACAGACAAGTAGCAGCCATACCTTGTCATCTACCAATATATCGAAGAAGCAGGATTCTCAAATAGTAACGAAAGTATTTAAACAGCTCTGAAAATTGGGAGATCGGTCTTCACGGTCGGGAGATCGGGAGGAAGAAGGAAAAATTGGGAGTCTCCCGCTTAAATCGGGAGAGTTGGCACGTCTGCGGAGGACATCGAAAAAGTGCAAAGAATGGCAGCTCATTTCATGTTATCGCAAAATAGGTGTGAGACTGTCACTGATATGATACGCGAGTTGGCGTGGCAGTCACTGAAACTAAGGCGGTTTTCTTTGCAGCGAGATCTATTTACAAAATTTCAGTCACAAACTTTCTCTTCCGAATGTGTAAATATTTTGTTGACACCCACCTACGTAGGGAGAAATGATCATCATAATAAAATAAGAGAAATCATAGGTTGAACGGAAAGATTTAGGGGTTTCTTTTTCCCATGCGCCATTCGCAAGTGGAATGGTACAGAAGTAGTATGGAAATGGTTCGATGAACCCTCTGCCAGGCACTTAAGTGTGAATTGCAGAGTAACGATGTAGATGTAGACATTGAGCTAGCTCATGTTTTCTTTTGATGGATTACGTGTGTTTCCTCTTGGTGAAAGTAGATTAAACAAGAACGAAACCATTTTATCTGCACTGTACAAAATAGCATCTTTCAAGACCTCACTCTTTCTATTCTGGAGCACTCTTGAAATTATGTACACTTCATCATTTAATTTTTATTCTATATCTTCTAGTCTCAGAAACCACAGCATTGTTAGAGTCAGTAATTTTTGTCCTGTTGATGCTACACACCACAAAAAGATCGTGAACTCAGCTTCCTTGTTACTTCACAGCTAGACACACACTCCCGCATATTTAAGAAAGAGGGAATAAGTCAACGAGTATGAAGCAACCCTACTGCCATCTTCTCTGACTTGTGAAACTCACAGAACTACATCTGGAATGGAGATAGCAGGTACGACACTGAATTAACACTGGTGCCTTGATTTCTAGTATATGCAATCCGCATCATTGGACTCTTACCTACTCCGTTTCTGATCTCTACGGTGCAGAATAGCAGCAGCACCATCACCAGCTTCATTATCTGATGCTCCCCACACCAAAAGCCAAAAGCGTATTGACATACTCATCGTCTGTGTACTCCCATTGGGAAGCCTCCTACATGAACCTGACAGGATCAGTGAAGGTTGTGCACTGCGTGGTTGGTAAACATATTCATGCATTTTAACAGACCCCATTGTCATATGATAGGCTGCTGTCATGCAACAAAATGATGTCCTGCTTATAAACGATGAGAACTAGACAACGGATACCTAAAAAATAAAAAAGGAACACAATGAGGATCCAGACCCCAACTCCACAGCGGATGTGCGTTTGTTGTCTCAGCAGTCTACTCAGTAAGCTACGACGGCTGGAATGGTGGTGCAGGGTGACACGCATTCCTCTATACATTCCGACATGCTGCACGAAATGCTGTGTTGCCAGCTCCTTGTTTTCAAAATGCACCCAAAGAGATTATAACATGGATTTTGTGAAGACTATCATATTGCCACATAGCCACCCGAATTGCGTATCAAATTTGAGGACACAATCATAATGACAAACAACACTTAATACAGACAGCAGGTAAATTATAGAACCACCACACAAAGCACGCATGGAGCTAAGTGTCTTCCCAATGTTTGTTCCAATTTGATCACAATGAATATTTGAGTAATTTAAGCATTTTGTTAGTAAGTTTTGGCAATCTCATGAAATTCTTAAACATTACGCCATAAATACTGAAACGAGATTGGAATTGAACCTTGGATCTGTCAGCTGCCATCCAGTAACTAACTGTTACATCATACTTAACAACAGTATTGCATCACCTCCAGGTAAAACAGACACACAAAGATTCTCACGCTGTTTTAAAGTATCTTGTCAAAGGTTATTAGCACAACAATGCTTGACCATCTGCATGTTCACGTTGACTTCTCAGATCCTAAATACCACTGTGACATTCAAAGGTAGCACTGCCAATTAAGGTCTGACAACCTCATATAAGGAGTCTCTAGTATCCACGTCAGTGGACATAACAGTGGAGGCAAACGAGCTTGTGTGGTTAGCAAGACGAGACAGTGAGGAAACCTGTCATGAAAGGGGCAAGCAACATGTAGTATGGGCAGACCCGCTGGCGGGGAGTTTGCCTGCAGGTGGCAGTGGGCCAGTGCTTACCAGTAGTTCAATGAACTTGGACCTCATCCTGTGCTTTGTGCCACAAGTTGTCGAGTGCTTAGCCATTAGCTATCAGTACCAGCCATGTACAGAGTGAGTCCCGTGCTACCCTATGTGGGTTTTGACGCTCTGATTCCCATAGACTGACTCACACAGTGAGTTCGTTGTCCTCTCAGTGGCTTCTGTTGCTGCTATTCTCGAGCTACTGTCGGACAATGAAGTATCCGCACGAACTGTGCAGTCTAGCGGCATTGGCACACCTGTGCAGACACCAAAGTGGTTATGAAGGATATTCTTACACATGTAATGCTTCTATTTTTTTCTTTTACCCTTTTCCTAGTGTTAACTTAAGCCACCACGGACCTGGAAATTCTGCAAAGTTGGCAGGAACAGTTGCACTTACAGAAAGAACAGCAACAGCTGCAGGATATGAAGTTGTCCAAATTTGGAAGCATTCCACTGTTCCACTGAGCCCGAGAAACTCTCCTTTGATGAGCTTTGTCAGTTACCTACACAGTGTTTTGGACATCAAACCCACATGGTGGAAGCACAGTTGCAGTTCAGCCAACAACAGAAGTGCATTGCAGGGCCTCTCACGCCAATGATGTTTTTGAGGTCCCAACTGTGCTACCTCTTACACAGACCCACTAAATCGCCACGTTTGGTTAGCGGACTAAGGTGTTGACCTTATCCAACCCCTCCTTAGCCGACATAGCCCAAACTGCAGAATCACATGAGGTTACAGCGGCGGCAAGGAATGTCGTTTTTGGTAACTGGCAGATGGCACAATTATATATGCATGGTAAACAATCCTCGATACCCCATGAGATACTCCAGGTGGTCTTACCTCCCACTGAGTCACCGTGTATTTCCAAAGTTGAGGATTCTGGTACAGTGGCGTCGTAGGGCTGCCCATCCTTGATTGTGCCAAGCTCAGCGAGTACGCACCACAATGTCGTAATTCCCACCAGTGGCATTTTTTAGATATTAGGCGTCATTCTCTTTCCACCTGTCGGGCGAACCAGTGATCCTGCCCTGGCTGTCATTTGCTGCTTGTTTGCTGAGACTGCCCACATTCGGAGGCCATGTGTGAGGCATATAATCAGATAAGCCATTTGGCAACTGTTTGAGACAGCTGGTGGGCCATGAGTCAGTCACTGAATGCCCACACATCGCCCTAGTGTATTTTGCTGACAAAGATAGTGGATGGACGACTGGTCAGATTTCAGGAAGACATGAGAGCGATGATCAGCCTCATTAATTTAAACACATAAAAACTCTTGGGATGCGTGGAGTTGCAACGGCTGCTCCATCAGGTTGTGTTTATTAGCACACAGTGCACTTCTTTGTGGGAGCAATTCTCCATCTCTGCACTTTATAAGAATGTGTAACAGCAACTTACACTGTTAGTGATATCTCTGCGCTCAATGCTTTTTCTGTTTTTGGCTTCCAAATCATTAACAACGGGCATTTAGAGACTCAGTCTGTTCCTTCTCATGATTTGAACTTCTTAATGTGGTCATACAGCCCACTGTCTGAGAATACTTTGTGCAAGCAGAAAATTTTGAGGCATATGTTTCTCTTAAGCCGTAGAGGTACCTAAATTCTGTCGTCCTGCCCCATTCCCTTTGCGATGTGCGATGAGGTGAAGGCAGAGTTGCAGCACAGTCAGGCTCAAGGTGTTGTTGCTCTTATTTAGTGAAGTCAGTGAGCCGTCACCCCTTTGGTGGTTATTAAGAAGCACAATGGTGCTATGCACCTTTGTGGAGATTTTAAACTGACGGTCAATGTGCCATGTGTTGCAGATTCATATCCCATTCTGCAGCAGGTGGAATTATTGGTGAAGTGGTCGGGGAGGGGGGTGGGGGCAGGCAGTATTTTTCCCACATCAACTTGTGTGATGCCTACCTCCAGTTGCTGTTGGATGCAATTTCTCAGACATTCCTGGCCCTGAACATCCCCTTCAGACTTTACCAGTTTCATCACTTGCCCTCTGGAATCTCGTCTGCACCTGGAATTTATCAATTATAAATGGAACAAGTAATTCAGCACATTCCCTGTTGCATCAATAACCTTGATGACTTCTAAGTAACTGGCCCTACTCAGGAGGAGCATTTCGATAACTGCAGTTGGTTTTCCAGTGCCTCATGGAGAATGGCAGTGTTTTTTTCTCCCCAAAGGTGTGTATTTTGGGACACGCTTAGTATAGATGGTCTCATTTCTACAGATGACCATATCAAAGCCATCATCCACTTGCCTTTTTTTGTACTGTGCTCAGTTCATTTC
Organism: Schistocerca piceifrons; assembly: GCF_021461385.2. NCBI lineage: Eukaryota > Metazoa > Arthropoda > Insecta > Orthoptera > Acrididae > Schistocerca > Schistocerca piceifrons. The sequence goes on from NC_060149.1 coordinate 126,476,259, forward strand.
TTGGGCCCCCCAAGTCTGCTAGCTTCTTAACTGGGTTTGCTAAAAGGGTGTTAAGTTTGTCTGGTCTGCAGATTGTCAACAGGCTTTTCAGTCTCTCAAGCAGTGTTTGTGCTCGACTCCCTGTGTGGTTTCCTTTACACTGGCTAAACATTTAACATTGGCCTGTGATGTATCCCATTATGGCCTCAGTTCTGTAGCAGGGTGGGATAGCTGTGGAGAACCCAGAGTGAAACGTGAGCAAATCTTGCTTGTCAGGATGGGTTCGAGTATTCCTGTGGGTGTGGTAAAGTCCGTATTTGGTATAGGAGACAGTAGAGATGTGGGATGAAGTGGTAGACAGACCAGCAGTGAACATATTCACAGTCCTTTATGCAATCATTGAATCTGATTCCTCCATGAACATGAACAAGCCATTAGTTATTCCATCTGGCTAGTACAGTTAATCAAGTGGATTTCCTTCTTCATGTAATATTCTGCACTGAGCAGTGTGTGATTACATATGGAGAGTGGTGTGCATGTGCTGCTGGAGAGAGACAGCACTGCACAGGGGTCTCCAGTATGTGAGGTGAGCTGAGGCAGCGAGCCACACTGCAGTCACGGATGACCACCACGTCTTCTATACTGTGGAAGTTCGTGGGGCCCAAGCAGCATGGTGGTGGTGTTGCCTGAAGTTGACCTCTGGACTGAAGCTGAAGAGCAGGGGCAGGCAGCTGGTGCAGTGGCAGCTGCTCGGGGTGAGCTGACGGGAAAAGATCCCTCATTCATGCCTGATGGCAGCACCACTGGCACTGGCGCCGACAAACACAGAGTGGGTGTCACTTACTGCCCAGTTGGCCAACTATGAACTGTTAAGTTCATGATTAAATACTGCTTCCTCCTGCTGATTCCATGGTAAGAGCAGGGTTTTTGGGTTTTGTCGAAGTGCCTGGAGGGTGTCAATGTCCGAAAGGTGTGGCGTAACCAGCATTAGATCAGCCAAGCTGCATCAACTGACATCGGGCTATGGCCTGACCTCAGCACTTGTGGCCTGACGACACAAGAGCTGTTCACACAGTTCAATGATCAGTGCCAGCTGCCTGGCTATGCAGTTCTGGGCTCTCTGACTTTGCTTCAGGTTTTCCTGTAGCTTTATCCTTTACAACGCCATCTTGTCCCATTGGAATCCGGATGGCACCAAACAGCCCATCACTTACACCTTGAAGACGCTTTCCGCTGCACAGCATAATTATTCACAGGTGGAAAAGAAGGCACTAGCTATTATTTTCGGAATTAAAAAGTTTCACATTTTCCTGTATGGAGTAAGGTTCCTCCTCATCACCAAGCACACGCCGTTGGTTTCCTTATTTGACTCTCATTCCACACTACCGTATAGGACTGTCCACTTATTGCAGAGGTGGCCCCTCTTCATGAGTAACTATTGCTATGACATTCATCACCACTCCACTGACCAGCATGTCAATGGTGATACACTATCATGGCTGCTGGTAGAGTCCAATCCGGAGTTAGACCAACAAGAGGCTCTTGTGTTCCGTGTTTGATGATGCCTTGCTGCGAACCCTGTCGGATTTTCCCTTGACAGCATGTGAAGTCATGACTGCCATGGCCACTGACCTGCTTTCCCAGTAAATCATTTCAGCCGTCCAGTTGGGTTGGCAGGAGGGCATCCCTTCGGGTGGAGATCAGGTGTGGTGTATATTTTTCCTCCTATGCATTCTTGGTATTGTCAGGAGAGTCCTCAAGGTTGTCAAGGAGGAGCAATGCTGTTGAGTGGTCATTCCCAAGGCACTGTGTCCTTGCATACTCCAGCTGCTGCATGTGTTGCTAGGGGTATGACTTGTATGAAGACACTGGCACAACATCACATCTACTGGCCAACATGTTGTTGTTGGTGGTCTATGTAGCCAAGCTCTCATCCACGTCCTTGCCCCACAGGACCTTCATGTACAGTAACGGTAGGCAATTTGCGTCATGGGAGTTTGAGGACATTTGTTTTCACAATGATATCTAGCATCTGACTCTTGCCCTGTTTCACCTGGCTTCCAAATCAGAGGGGGTGCACTTCGTGCATACATTCAAGACCCATATGAAGAAGTATGTGACTGACTCTTCCCATGAAAACGTGTTGAAGAGTTTTCTGGCTATGTACCGGGCAATGTCAAAAACAGGAGCAGTCCGGCAGAACATTTGCACAGGCACCAGTCATGGAGTCTCCTGGATTTTCTGCACCTTCAGTCACATGCCATGAACCACCGTGGACCGCTGACTTTTCCTTCCGGAACTGCTGTTTGGGCCTACTTCTTTGGCAGGTGGCAGAGGTGGTTGCCAGGTGTCGTGGTGGGCCACAAAGGTTGGAAGTTGCTTGTAATGGATGTTGGCAGGGAGTAGCTGACCCACCGTGCAAATCAGCTGCACACATGTCCTGTTGGGACATCACCACCACATACTTCTGGTGAGCAGGAGAGCAGCGTTGGTCATGACATTGTTACGGGTGAGGGCACTCACTTGCTGCGGCATGCTTCCCTGTTGTCTCCCCCTCCATGCCCTCCATCTCCGTTATCCTCCAGTCATCTACCACCTCAACACCAACTGAAACTAGCACCTGTGCTGCCAATGTGGAGTCCATGGATTATGCAATGATGAATATCTGTAACTATACAGGGAGAGATTTTTTTTATCTTGAAACAATGAAATATCTCAAAAAACTATGCATTGGATTAAAAAATGAAAAATTATGTGTTCAATATTTTTAAAAATGCTATCCGGTGATACCAATGAAGACCCCCTGTCCCACATCCAGAGGGTGGTGAGTGGAAAACTTTGAACTCTTAAATAGGAACATTGCATTCTGATTGTAGATTCAGAGTCTACATGAAAAAATGCATAACTTTTGTACATAACACTTCTGTTATTGCACAATAGATGATGCAGTTGGTTGGTGGAAAACTTGACTGTTGTTTTACATCTATTCCATAGATCTGAGGTAGCAAATAGCATTTCTCAAGATTATTGTACATGGTAGTAAACACATGTATCAGAGATCAACACAATTCTTTAATTGCTATCACCAGCCATTTGAACTCTTATTTTTATAACTGTCAAAAACTCGTATGTCCCTTCTTTTACTATATATTGTATCGGGGATGTGAGGTCCCCGTGGTCTGGTACTGATTGCCATGGTAGAAGTTGGTCAGAAGGATAACATGCCAAACATCATCTGCTATGGCTTCATTAAGTGTGAAACTTTAAAGATTTAGGTCAGATTTTTGTAGTACAGTGCTGAAATACATTGGATGTATGATTTTATAGTCTCCCCAATACACTGGAATTTGTTTGTCAATGTTTTACCACCAAGTAGACTTAATGTTGCTGATAGTGATAAAAAAACCACTCAAGCAGGAAACCCGTACTCATGTTACGATCATCTGCACTGGTGGTAACCTGACCACATACTCACCTGTTGCAGTTTTGCAGGTAAAACAGATCTGTTGACCTATCTATTGATGGTGGGCAACACTAATTTATCAGCTAAGTGTAGGACTGTCTGTGCTGATGCACCTTTAAGATCCTTGTCAGGAAGTGAGTTAGCTGTATGAAATCAGGACAATAAACTGTTCACATGCAACGAAAAAGTACAAAGTGGCACGAGAAAATTTAGTAGGCTAATAAATATTCCAGTGCACAGTGCATTTATTGTTTATGAATCTGTTGAAAAGGCAAAGGAAGATGCACATTTAAATGTCTGGCTGCCTCTCATAACAGAACTCCTGGAAACTCATGGGAAAAAGACTGTGGTGTAGGACTTTCATTTCTTCAAAATGATTATGTATGTTTTAAATGTAATACAGGTTTACTGTTGTTAATTCATGACAATTTCATTAATTCCCAACAAATAATTCTAATGCTACACAAAATGTTGCTGTCCTGTACTAGATGCTTACGTAAACTACTGCCACTAGGCTAGGCACAAGAACAGAAACTAACAGCTTTAAATGTTAATATTCACCTGAAACTTCTAACAGCTGCTGAGATTGTCTGTATTATTCTTGATAGTTTATTCCAGCCAAGTATAAGATATTGGTAAGACATTATATCATCTCATCTTTAGTTACGTTGGCAACTCAAATTCATGAACAATTTAGCCTTATCCTACCAGCACCTCATGGAAACTGTTATGTAAACCTGACACTTTGGCATGTGCAACCACTAGTCCCCTGACTGAATGCACTTTAATTACATACAATGAGTATTTGGATTTGTGGTCATGTATGTCTGCAGTGTAAATTGGATGCCCAATGTTGTCAACATTCTAAATTACTCCACATTTCCACACAAAACTAATGAAATCCAGTACATGGATTAATGATGATAGTTGATGATAGTATTGGATGTGAGACACTCAAAAGCATGGTCATTAGCACCCTTACAATTTGTCTGCTGGGGGGAGGATCTGTCTTCAACAGATGGATCATAATGCATGAAAGCCCACCTTTCAAATGTAAAAAGCCACAATCATGATGCACTACACTGTGAAACTGAAAACCAATTAATAAAAATGCCAAATTGTCTGGGCAGAGCATGCTGACATTCCCTCCCACAAATTTTATGGGTGAAGCCAGACAGTTAACAAATTTTCAAAACCCTTTTTTACACTGGTGCCAGTGTCAACAAGGAGGTGGGAGTATCTCCTGTCAAACTGATGGTTGCCCTTAAGTCAGTATGAAACACATGTAGCCAAAACATGCTGAACCAAGAGTGGCACGCCACAAACTTCACAGACTGGTGGATCATCCTGCTGGAGGAAGAAACTATGTGTTAGTGGGCAATATCCTGCAGATACATGCGGTGAAATGCTTGTAGCATACTGAGTGAGCCTGAGCAGATGAGAAATTTTGTATTGTGATGCCTATGAATCCAGTACAGTGCCATAATAATGCCATATCTTTCCACATCACAATTTGTAAAATGTTCTGGAAGGTGTACTTGGAAAACCCAATCAGGGAACATCCGGGTGCATTCCCTTGCTAGGAGCCACCTGTATACACAATGGAAAAACCATAGTACACAGTTAAAACTGAAGACAATACATTTGTAACAACCTAAATCAAGCTTAAAGTGAGTTTGGGCCTTTGAAGACACCGGGCAGCAATTTGTTCCATCACTGGCTGTTTATTCGTAAGCTAATATATCCAGATCTGTGAAACAGCTGGCGCATGTATCCCAAATGGCTTGGTCAAATGAGGCTGATTCCTGAACAGCCACTCAAAGTTGGGGTGGATTACCACACTAAATGCTCATGACTGAGACACTGCTAATATTTTGAGGGCCCATCAAGCCAGGAAAAGGTACCGTCAAAGTCAGAGTGGTGATTCACCATCATCTGCACATAGACTCTGAATTAAGACAGTCCAGTAGGCTCCAGTTGATATCCAAATGCCCTTATGGTAAACAGCATTTAACACCTTGAGGAAGTAAGTACTTACTGATCAATGCTGCTGTAATCTATTCATGATTTGACAAATGCCTTATAAAAATGCAGGCGGCAGGACCTGTCAGCACTCTACGCCTTTTGGCTGAGGTATTTCAAAATATTCAATGATTTGATACTACTATAGCCTGTGTCACGTAGAATGGTGCTTCTGCACATAGGGGCAGAGTGATAGGGAAGTGTGGAGGGGATGAGGTCTGCACATGCGTGGAGGCAGAGAGCAGGCAAACAAGGTCCGTGTTGCCAAACTGTGTTGCTGCGGACAACAATCAGGCCCATTTGCCCTTGGTACATCATATTATACGTTCAAATCTATGACGGAATAATGCATTTTAAAACCAATTTTGATCATTCATCTACAAGAGAGAAGTCTTACTTCAGATCGTGAGGTTGTCTCCAGTGCTCCATAACAATTGTCTGTGTGACGTCGGTAGGAGCGCCCAGCTGACGCAGCTTTGTGAAGATGTCAATTACAATTTTTCTCAAAACAACAATTGTCTAACAATGAGATCATCAGAAATGGTTGCAGTAATTGCCATTTATTGTGATTTGGACTATATAATAAGTAAAAATGTAATACACATCAAAATAAAGTCAAACCAAAATCATCACACTTGTTTGACAACTGCATCTACTCCATGTAATTTTTTAAATGTGTATAATGCACATATGAGGGTGTGTTTCACTGCAGTTCAATGTAAATCACTATGAGTAAACAAGAATTGCTGGTAGCAAAGTCTAGTGGAAAAGACTAATGGAAAAACTGTTAGCATGTCATATTTTTCGGTGCCAAGAGGCATTATGAGTTTAAATTAATTTGTTCGACATTACAGTGGGAGAATGCATTTATGATACATTGAACAAGTAAACTGTGAATAACTCAACGGAATGCTGACAATAATGTCGAAAACCACTGATATCTCGACAGGTAACTCTCCCTTTCATTTTGAGGCATTTTCCAATTGGTGTCTTGAAAATGACAGGGGTTTACTTGTTGAAATACTGGAGTTTTTGGCAAATTTATCTGGCCAAATTCTCATGAGTAATTAGAGCATACAACACGCTGGGAAAAGCTTAACTTTTCCTTGGGCAATGTGTTGAACATTACAATGTGAATACTTCATAGGTTACATATTCCTAATCAACAAAACCTAGGAAGTTCTCATATACTATGTATGCAGTTGATATGTTGACAAAAACATTTTTAAACCACGAGTCTTTTTATTATTACTTTTGTTTCAAAGTCTGCATTGTAATACCAACTGCTATCTGAGACCACGTTCAAACCATTTGATTGTAAATTTAGGATGATAAATTCAAGATTTTTATCCATCTTCACCTCCCTGTCAAAGTCTTATTTCTGAATGTGTGCCCACACTGAAAGGTGGTGATGTCTATTGCTTCATGCAGAAGCATTTCAGTGTCTGTCCGTTATCTTGAATATTTAATTTTTTTCACCACATAGCCTGTAACCAATGAGCAAATTAATTCCATCGGATTATACTGACAGTGATATGTAGGTAAATGCAAAACTGTGTGGCCACATACACATGCAAGAAAGTCAAATTTGTACATTCTGTCGCATGACTTTTATAAATTATCAAGATTCATGCAGGAATTTAGCACGAGTCTGGGTTACATTGGCAGAATATTTTTATTTTTCAGCTAGAGCATGATATCCCCTTTCCAGGTGCTTGTACTTGGTCTTTTCTCTGTAATGGCTGAGTGATAACAGCCATGATAATTACAATGACCAAATTCGAAGCAAGGTATGGCAAGAATTGTTCAATGAACTGCTTCTTGAAAGTGACAGCATTCATTTCCGAATGGTAGTCACTACTGATTTTCTTATGCCTAAATACAAATTTGCTCTCAGGAACCAAATCAGAAGAAGAGCCAGCATGCAGAATAAGTATCAGAGAACCTTTTCCTATGGGAACTTTAAAACTGCCAGTACCATCACTCATTTTCCAGCAGGTATTCATGGAATGATTCCAACTCATCCATGTTTCATCAATGTAATACAGTGTAGAACTACCTCCCCCTCTTGTATCATGCATCTTTATAAGGGATGTGGTTCGTGCTGCTTCTATGTCACTTCTTTCAATTAAAAACTCTCTTCTTAACATAACTGAAACCAACGTCTTTTAAAATTCCTTGCATTGACAAAGTGTAACTTTGAGGCCAATTTGCTCAAGCATAATTGTAACAAGTTTTTTTTATGTTGGGTATTCCCTGCTTATATACATTTCAAACATGGAGTGCTTTAAAATATCGTAGTCAAAACCATCCATTAGTGTTACAGGTTTCTTGCAATTTTGATGCTTTCCAGGCAACACGAAAACAAATTTGCCTGAGGTTTCTACAGCTCCGACACTTTTGTTTACTATTCTCTGTTTAGTTCTCTTGCTGACAAACACTTTTGCAGTTCCTTCTTGAGTCTTCAAAAAGTCAAAAATATAAGTCTTGCTTTCAGATTCACTTTTGAAAAAGTTATAAACTGAGGATGCAAACATCCTTGACTACTACGTCTACATCTATATCTACATGATTACTCTGCAATTCACAATTAAGTGCCTGGTAGAGGGTTCATCGAACCACATTCAAGCTATTACTCTAGCGTTCCACTCTCCGACAACGTGTGGGAAACACAAACACTTTAATCTTTTTGTGAGAGCTCTAATTTCTCTTATTTTATTCTGATGATCATTCCTCCACATGTAGGTGAGCACCAAAAAAGTATTTTCACTCTCTAAAGAGAAAGCTGGTGACTGCAATTCATGAGGAGATCCTGCAACAATGAAAAATGCCTTTGTTTCGATGATTCTCACCCCAACTCATGTATCATAACCATGGCAGTCTCTCCCCTATTTCGTGACAGTATAAAATGAACTGCCTTTCTTTGAACTTTTTCGATCAATCCTATTTGCTTTGGATCCCACACTGGATAGCAATGCTCTAGAAGACGGCAAAAAAGTGTGGTGTAAGTGGTTTCTTGCATTTTCTAAGTGTTCTACCAATAAATCGCAATCTCCGATTTGCTTTCCACACAACATTATCCATGTGATCATTGCAATTTAAGTTCTTTATAATTGTAATCCCTAAGGATTTATCTGAATTTATAGCCTTTAGATTTGTGTGTTTTATCCTGGGCCAAACTTCCATCCTCCTGATGGTCAGCTGCCATTGCTTCATTGTCATTGTAAGATTGGAGGAAAAGTAGAAGATCGAGAAGCTGTTCAAAAACAAAGAGCAAATAACAGGGCTCCTGACTGCAGCAGAGATGCCACTGGTTGTGATTGCAGTGTGACTCTGGGTACTCTGCTTTGGGAGACCTAATTTTCCTGACTAAAGCAGTCAGACGAGGTATCACCAACACAATATTGAAAGCACCTGTCCTGGAGGAATGACTGGATAGGAAGCAGCAGACATCCATGTAGTCCCCATTCATGAAGCTGGTGAAAGGTGTTGTACCTCCAAGCAGTCTCATACACTTTTACAAGAACAGAAGACATACCCACCATATAGTTTTTGTGTAAGGATTCCTGTATGATACTTGCCTGGTTTCCATAATTGAATTAATATCGCCTCTTTCCATTGGTGGAGCCCAAGTCCATCTGATTTAAATAAGAAAGGAGCTTGCCTATAGCTCTGGAGTACAGATGATGGAGCATTCCATAGTGAATCTGATCTAGTCCTGGAGCAGCGTCTCTGGCTACGGACAGAGCTGATTCCAATCCCCACATGGAGAATGTATGATGATAGACCTCCACAAGAAGTGGAGTCTCCTCATCTCCACATTTCTATGGAACAACAGGCACTCAGGAGTTTCTCCAGATGATGCAGAGAGAGAAGAAATTGCTCAGCTAAAAACTGAGTCATGCTTTTAGGCATGTTCAACGAGATTCCATTTCTCAACAAGGCCATAAAGGGAGGTGTACCACCTTTGCCTGAAATCTGCCTTATTGATTCCCAAACTCATGCAGTGAAAGTGGACCGATTAATAGAAGTCTTGAATTCCTTCCAGGAGTTTTTGTTCTGTTCTTTAGCACTTGCATTGTTTGTACTCTCGTACAAGACTTTGTGTAGTTGGATGGTGTTTGAATTTCCGCAAAGCTGTGCACTTAGCTCTGATTGCTGAGCGACATTCTTCAATCCACCAAGGAACACGCTGCCGTCTGAGCTGGTTGCTTGACTGGTGCGTGGAATCGAGGGTGCCGTCTGAGCTGGTTGCTAGACTGGAGAGTGGAATCGGCGGCAGCTCAGTGGCTCATACAGGTGGTTCATCATATGGCCACATTCCTGTTGTTCGAAGGCACCTGTTGACTGTGTTGCAACCAATTTGCCCTTTGAAGCATCCATCTTTGCAGTCTGCTTTCGGTCAATGCAAATCTGTGGCCACTTCCCACCGAACTGAATTTGCAAGAACTGGGGATCAAAACCGAAGGTCAAAGCCCAGAGATGACCCTGTGGCTGTAGAAAAGTGTCATCTGACCAGAGTTCAAAAGGCAGACAGACTAAATGGACAAGGCACTTGATAATTTCACCCCTGGGGCATGTGGTAACCGAGTCCCACAGCACACTGTGTGCAATGAAATCACTCTTGAGAAGGAATGTGTGGGGAAGTGTGTGGAATAGCTGTCAGCGCATCTACATCCGACAGATCATGAGGTGGAAAGATATAAAGAACACTCTGATCTACACCAGTGTGAGAACTTCCACTGTAACTACTAGTATGGACATTGTAAGAGGGATAGGAAAGGAGTGGCATCAGTCATCTACGAAAACAGCCACCCCTCCCTTAATCCCGTCTCCAGTATCATCGTCCTGCTTCTCAGTGTGGGTGTGGCAGTTTCAACTAGAAGTGCACCTCCCTTACTAAGTCGTTTAACGGAAAGTTGGGAAGTTGTGGTAAGGTCTTATGGGACCAAACTGCTGATGTCATTGGTCCCTAAGCTTATGCACTAATTAATCTAACTTAAACTAACTTACACTAAGGATAACACACACACACACACACACACACACACACACACACACACACACACACACACACACACCTATGCCTGAGGGCACACACACACACACACACACACACACACACACACACACACACACACACACACACCCTATGCCTGAGGGAGGACTTGAACCACCGATGGAGGGAGCCGCGTGGACCATGACAAGACGCCTCAGACTGCGCGGCTAACCGGCGCGGCAGTTGTTTAATGCTTTTTGAGGACCCAGCAATAGCCTCCAGCCCCTTGTCAATATTGAAAGGGTCTTCCAGAAAGTTTCTTCTGCTCTCTTGATGACAATGAAAGTGTTATGGCAGTCTAGTGCCCTGTTACTATAATTCTGAGACTACTACTTGGGCGGACTGACCATCTGAGATCTCTTTGTTAAATGTGTGTAGGTACTAACTGATGGTACACCTGTCATGTCACAAGTAGATTTCAACTGAGGTTACTTCACAGAATTCAGACGAGTCACTAGGGAGAGAAATGTCAACCTAGGCAGAGTCCCATGTGCCTGAGCAAGCCTGATACAACTTTTGGGCAGCAGGTGCCCCAAAGTTTTCCCGATACAGACTGTTTTACTTCAACAGCCATTCACCCCATCAGCATGAAGCACACCTTAAGGCTGAGGGTTTTTAAACAGAGATGTGTACCCTCCTCATAGTCCAGGTCGTGCAGCCAAGGCCAATGTTCTCCGAAACGCACAATGTTCCACCACTGCACCTAACAATGGTCCCTGAAGTATGCCCAGAATTTATGGTAGAAGAAGTCAGGTGGGGATGGTCAGTCTCCAGTTTGGGAAATATGGGGTCACTGTGCCCATACCCTACCACTGTTGGTGGAGCTCCCTATGGAAAAAACAGTCTTCCCTTCCCCAAGAATGTGCCACTGCTGGCATACAATACTGCTCAAGCTACAATGGTCCAAGCAGTCTTTTAAGTTCCTAGACACTTCTGAAGTTCTTCAACATTACATGACAAACACTGGCAAAAGGTTGGACGCTATCCTGGGACCTGTCTCTTACCAGATAGCAACTAACAACCACAGTGTACTTCCTGGCAGATTAACCCTTTCAGACCTGGTGGTCACAATTGTGTACATAAAGTTTGTTCGCTAATATTTCGCTGACAAGAAATGTCAGGTGCATCCAAACCCACTGTGGACATTTGTGTATATTTCTTTTAGCCATGCTCCAGCAGCTGCTGCTCTCTTGTCAGCAGTCTGTGAACCACATTGTAAAATATACTCTCTGGTGCTGTCTCTCTGTGGGAAGCCATTACTCATTGACTTTATTGCTATTATAGTCAGTTTGTGGGTTTTGTCTATGAATGTTTTGTGTGGTTTCCTTCTTTTGGAAACATTAGATGTTCTTTCAGTGGAATTTTCAGCAATTTCATTCAATTCATATTTGTGTTATGTGTCAGGTAAGATTAATGTACACATTTGTGTACAACAGGTCCTTAATGGTGTAAAATAGGAAAAATAACCCAAAATGTGTCTCAGCTATATTTGCATGGCTATGGTGGTTGTGTGTGGTAATTTTTCCATTAATTTCGGTACCAGCAGCAAGTAGGAGAATAAGTGACCTGTACATATGATTTTATTTTATATTGCTGGCTTTTGACTTACAAATATGGATAAAAGGAATATCTTTCTGTGGAGAAAGATTGGGACTTGATTATGGACATAATTGAAAATGGTGGCGTTTCTGACATTAGTCTGAGTGGAGATGAGGATGACAGTGTACCACTTACTGAAAGGCAAGCTCCACAAATAGTAAAACGTGTTGGAGCAAATAAAGTGGGTATGAATGATGTGTGTAGAGACACCATATCTGAAGATGATGATGATGGAGAGGTGGTGGATGCTGAAATGAACTTTTTATGCAATGAAAACAACCCAGAATTGCATAACCTGTGTGACAAAATAATGATGACACCTAAAGAATCCATAAAATGGAAATGAAAGCCTCTAAGTACCATTGCAGAAACATACAAATCTCCAAATTATGAAGAATTTCTCTTGTGTTCTCCAATGCAGTACTAAAAAAGATATATACCAGATGATTTGTTCACTAGCATGGCAGCACACACTCATATTTATGCATTACAATGAGGCAAATCCTCATTCAAGCAGACAACTCCTCAAGCACTAGAGATGCTATTTGGTTTGCATATATTGACTGGCACCTTGAAATTTCCCAGATTATGAATGTATTGGGATACAAGCCTGAAGGTTAATATGTTTTGGGAAAACATGTCAAGAGACAGATTTTTAGAATTATGAACAAATTTATTCTTGATGAACAATCTGGAAAAGCCACCTGAAAATAAAGATAAATTTTACAAAGTCAGGCCAATTTACTCAGCCATTTGAAAACGCTGCAGTCAACTTCCTATAGAAGAGAATGTTAGTGTCAGTGAAGGAATTATTCCTTTCACTGGGAAGTTTTCTGCAAAGCAGTATGTCAAGCAGAAACTAAGTCCATGGGGAATCAAAGTCTTCATGTGAAAAGAGTGGAATAGTGCATGAGTTTCTTTTGTATCAAGGTGCTACAACTGAACTAAATACCGCATACTGTAAAAAATTTGGGTTAGGTCCTGCTATTGGTTTAGAATTTTCTGTTCCACTCTGAAAAAGTAAAGGTCATAAATTATACTTTGACAACTTCTTTTCACCTTAGCACTTGTTTCAAGTTCTGAAATCTCAAGGCATCAGTGCAGCAGATACTGTCCGTCAAAACAGATTTGGAAAGAACTTGCCTTTTTTAGATGATAAAACAATAATGAAACAAACCAGAGGTTACTGAGAATAATCACTAGTGCTGATGACACTACCATGTGTAAGTGTTTAGACTATAGGACAGTTGTATTGTGTTCAAAGTTTGTTGGTATAGGCTCAGTGGATGAAGTTGAGTGTTGGGACAAAAAACACCATAAATGGGTGAAAGTAGAAAGACCTGAAATATTGAGAAGATGTAATCATGCAATGGATCGTGTGGAACTATTTGATCAATTGATAAGCTACTACAGAGTTTTTATCAGATCTCGAAAATGGCCTTTCCGTACGATTTTTCACGCTGTTGACTTTGCCAGCGTGCAGAGTTGGTTGGCATACAGACTAGATGCAGACAACCTGTCTATCCCAAAGAAGAAGCAAATGGACCTTCTTTCCTTTCGTATCAGGGTAGTAGATGGATTGATACTGTGCCAGAAGAAAGTGACTGAAAAGAAGAGGGGGCGTCTGTCTGATGAAGGACTGGCTTCAGACATGAGAGTCATACCAAGAAAAGAGGAGAATTATGACCAGCTACAGAGATACTGTTTGATTCCATTGACCATTTGCCTTTGCATGATGGAGCTCCAAGTCACTGCAAATTTCCAAAATGTACAGGGCGTTCTAGAATTCAGTGCAGAAAATGTAAAGTACACTTATGTCTCCAAAAGGACAGAATTTTTTTTTTTTACAGTTTCATACAAAACCTTAAAATCAGTGTTTTGATCATTGTTGTTTAAATAATAACTGTAATTTGGAATTATTTTTACTGTTTCTTCTGTTTTAAAGTGAAATAAAGAGTGGCATACTTGATCCACAGTGTTAACCTCTGTAATTTATGACATGAAGCTCGAGACCTGATGAACACAATTGTGTACATTAAATATCTAGAAAACTAGAGATCATATGAAATTTTTTCTTAGAAAAATGCTGTCAGGAGACTCACCTGAATGTAAAAATGATGTCAGATACTTTTTAATAAGTAACTAAAAAATCAGGTCTGAAAGGGTTAAAACTGTGTGCACGCGCCATGAATCGTGCTTGCGTAGCTCAGATGGTAGAGCACTTGCCCCAAAAGGCAAAGGTCCCGACTTAGAGTCTCGGTCCGACACACAGTTTTAATCTGCCAGGAAGTTTCATATCAGCGCGCACTCCACTGCAGAGTGAAAATTTCATTCTGGAACCAGAGCATGATGCACAATACCCAGGATGCAGCAATATATCATAAGCCCAACTTTCAAAAAGTTTGAAGTTGAATGCCTACACATTGAAGATGCAGCTAAATAACTGGAATTTTATTCATGAGCAATTGACAACTACAAATTTATTCTGCTAATAAAGCCTGTATTTTTGCCTGTGGTAACATCAACACTATCTGTAACTAACATAGCCAGTCCCACAAAAACCCACATCATACTACTGAGATGCAGTTGCAATAGCAGTTTTATGTGAATACAATGAAATTAACCTAATGGTTAATTTATCATTTTACAGGAATCCTGTTTGTAAATTTAGTGCAAATCTGGTTACATTATTATTAGAAGAATTTTATATGGTTACAAGTCAATGTTCCATCACTGGGACTGAGTCCCTGCACATTCTGACCTACTGTAGGCTGGCCATTGCACTCATTATATCTCAGTATTGTATTTTTGCTTGTAAGGATGGATGAAATGTTAAGTGTACAGAATTACAGTAAACATAAAAGAAAAACTGGCCACTCACATTAATTACAATCAAAACGTCTCCTATGCACTTGAAAATAATTAGCTGAATAACTGTTAAAAGAGCTGAAAACTTTCAACAACTCACTTGTATGATTTTTTTACATTTATGTAGGGTTTCATTCAGACAGCTCAACTTCATTACTGTTGAAAAATACACAAATCCTTAAATTAATATTTATGTTAAAAATTAGCCTTAGTATCAAGCTCTTCACATATTGTTTGAAACACTGTGCACCACCAAAAGAACTGCATGTGATGGTTTGGAAAGAAAACACACACACACACACACACACACACACACACACACACACACACACACACACACAAATTTTGCAGGAAAAAATCTCACCAAACGCCCCTTCTCCGAGTTCTTGCAAAAATTTCACGTCTTTCAGTTCATATTCACGTGCCCTCAAGCCTGCTGACACAGTTTCTTCAGCTTCTCTAGTTGCTGGAAGCAACAGGTTCATTTCCATCATCTGGTTGTAACTGGTGTTACAATTGTTTTTATTGTTTGATTTATTAGGAGAAGAATTTAATGACGATTTGAGAGCAGCAATCTGTCAATAAATGCAAACAAATAACTGGTCAATAAATATCAGCATAATACCACTAAAGCATCTCTTTATAATACCATTCTCATATTACTAATAAACATGTGCAATATGTTAGGGTATACTGGTTGAAGACAATGATAACTGATGTGCCTATGGTTGACCATTCTGATCTATGATTCTAGCTTGCTGAACTACATTTAAATGAGAAAGTTGTCTTCATCAGGAACTATGAGAGATGGTTTTACACATGCTTGCTGTCTGATCTTAAAAAAAGAATTAGTGTCATGGCGATGCATCACTATTTATACCAGAATCCACTAAATCCACTTATCTTTGCTACAATCTGAACAGCATCAAATTTCTGCTGATAACTGGAATTAAGAGAGCTCAACAATGCAGCTGCTGGCAACTAAATAATATTTCTGGAGAAAACAACTTTACACAGTCACAAAATTCGTAAGCAATACTTGACCCACACCATCAGTAAATCATCCAAATAATCCATCTTCACATAGTTACTCAGCATACAGGGTACACTATACTCTGACATGCCCAATGGGGCAGTAAGCTAATCATTATATTTTGTGTACATTCGAAACTCAGTAGCCCCATCTGAGATTTTGTATCTGCTTTTTACACACTACGATATGGCTAGGAACTGTGTTTGTTGTGAGTGGACACAGGGAGAACTGGCTGCAGTCCGTAAACAGCTGGAAGGTGTGCTGGCTACAGTCGACATACTTCTGGCCAATGTTCAAAGTTGCGGCGATATCAGGGTGCTGGTGATAAGACCTGCGACACCTTTGGTGCCGCTGGAAGACCCTGGTAAACCAGGTGCCACAGCATCTCCTGATATGCAACATCTGACCGATCCATCCTCACCTGAGAGCAGGTGGCAGCCAGTGGTGGGTTTGCGTGTCACTGCTTGGAAGGCAAAAGTGAGAGCAGATCACGTGGCTGGTTCCCTATGCATTGGCAACAGGTGTGAGGTACCACACAGTGTTGATGATAACTCTGAGCCAGCATGCGATGCCTCTTGTTGGGCCTGCAGCCGATTTTCCTGCCCAGTTTGGACAAGTGCAGAGAGTGGTATGCTTGTCATTGGGAGCTCCAGCATTAGGTGAGTAATGGAGCCGTAAAGGGAAATAGCATGCAAGGTGGGAAAGAATGCCAGTGTACATTCACTATGTCTGCGAAGGGGGGGGGGGGGGGGGGGGTCTCGCCTGGGAAGTGGAGGAGGCTCTACCGGCAGCTATCGAGTGCACTGGATGCAACTGGCTGCATACAGTGGCACATCATCCGTCGCACATGTCATCAGCCGCCAGCCGCTCGTGTTCTGAGGGCATCCTTGGGTCCTTTCGGCGGTTGGCTGATATGGTGAAGGGAACTAGCATTGCACGCAGGGTGCAGGCTAAGCTGTCTATTTGTAGCATCGTACCCAGGGTTAAGCACAGTCCTCTAGTCTAGTTTGGAGCAGAGTGGAATGTCTAAACCAGAGGCTCAGACAACTCTGTGACAGTATCGGATGCCAGTTTCTTGACCTCCACTATCAGGTGCAGAATGGTAGGGTTCCCCTTAATATGTCAGGTGTGCACTACATGCAGGAAGTGGCTACTAGGATAGTGGAGTGCGTGTGGCATGCACAAATGCTTTTTTTAGGTTAGAGAAACCCTCCCTTGGGATCAAAGACAATTTGCCTGATAAATTAGCCACAATGTCCTCAGAGAATGTTCATCATCGCAGATCAGAAATAGAAAAGGTTAATATGACTTTAGTAAACTGCAGGAGCATCGAAGCAAAGGTCCAGAATTAGTATCACTTACTGAAGGCTATAATGCAAAGACAGTATTAGGAACAGAAAGCTGGTTGAAACCAGATGTTAATGGCAACAAATCCGAAGTTCAGATTGGACTATTTATTATAAAGATAGGTGAGTCACCAATGGTGGCACCATCTTTATTGTAGTAAAGAATTAGATAAAATCTAGCAAGGTTGTCATGGATTCTGACTGTGAATTAATGTGAGTGACGTTAAGTATCAAAGTTCGGTTAAAAATGGTAATCGGATGCTTTTCTAGACCGTGTGGGGTCAAGAGCTCTAGTGGTAGAGCGATTCAGACAGAACTTTCAGAATATCATTAATAATTTTCCTGATCATGCTGTTGTAATAGGGGTGACTTTTGAGAGTGTCATGCTACCAAAACTTGCGCCAGAGACAGAGATTCATGTAACTCTGTTCTGGATGTCTTGTCTGAAAATAACTTTGAGCAGATAGATAGGCAACCAACTTGTGAGGGTAACATTTTAGGCCTCCTGGCAATAAATAGACCTGAACTTATTGAATCAGTTAACATAGAGGATGGTATCAGTGATCATAAGGCTGTGATAGCATCTATGGCAACAGGTTTTACAATGCTTGAGCAACAAAGGGTACCTAGCAATGGAAGAGAGTACAGGTCATTCTCATTTTAAAGTAGGGCTCTAGGGCAGATGCAAACAATTATAGACTAATATTGTTGACGACAATCTGCTGTAGAATTATGGAACATGTTCTATGCTAAAAGAATTATGACTTATTTGGAGAATGAATTTCTCCTCTGCAAAAATCAACATGGATTCCGCAAACAGAGATCCTTCTTATGCCACCACTGTCACTCCTGCTACAGTTCCATCAGCTGCAACACTTACAGTCAGCTCTCAAAGTCGAAGGACCACACCTGCCCCCTTGATGGTGGGGGGCACTTCACTTCCTGTTGCTCCTGCTCCATCTACTTCAGGAGCAACCCCCCCCCCCCCCCCCCCCCAACCATCGGGGACATCAGTTCCCTCTTCCCAGCCGGAGAAGCGTAAGACTTCTTCGGCTCCTCTCGCCAGTAAGGGGTCCCTTGGGGACCTCCCTTTGCAAGTTCAGACCAGCGGAAAAGCGGATACCCGCTAGTGGCTGAAACAACCACCAGTTGCTGGTCGTAGGGCCTCACGGTCGTCGTCCGTCCCTGAGACTGACCCAGGGAAGCCTTCTCAGCCAGAACCACTGAAGGCACAGCGCGAGAAACAGAAGAAGAAAAAGGTTCCCAAGAATCCCAGCCCGACACTGTGGTGGCACCCGACCCACCGCTTCCTACAAGCTCAGTATCTGAGGATGAGGTCGAGATTCTGGCGTCTGCTGAAGACCTGGATCTCGCTGATCCCTCAGACGCAATGGATGTCACTCACGCGGGTACTGAATCAGTGGCAACAAGTGACCCAGTGGCGTAAACTGCCTCCCCAGTCCCTTCACTCCTTTCTCAGCCATGGACAATACCATCCTCCAATGGAACTGCAGCGGTTTCTTCCACCATCTAGCTGAGCTCCGACAACTTCTCAGCCTTCACCCTTTCCACTGTATTGCTCTACAAGAAACTTTGTTTCCGGCAATGCGAACCCCCGCCCTCCGTGACTATCGGGGTTATTATAGGAACCGGGCAGCTTATGAAAGGGTATCTGTTGGCGTCTGCATCTATGTCCTTCACTCCCTTCACAGCGAGTCTGTCCCTCTACAAACACCTTTAGAGGCTGTCGCTGTTCGGGTGTGGACGCCACAGGCTGTTACTATCTGCAGTCTTTATCTTCCACCGGATGGTGATGTCCCACAGCATGTCCTGGCTGCGCTGATAGCCCAATTGCCGCCAACTTTCCTGTTACTGGGCGACTTCAACGCCCATAACCATCTGTGGGGTGGGTCAGTGGCAAAAGGTCGAGGCACCACCATTGAGCATGTATTGACACAGCTCGACCTTTCCATTTTAAATGATGGTGCCTTCACACATTTCAGTGTGGTGCATGGCAGGTACTCAGCCATCGACCTTTTGATCTGCAGCCCTAGCCTCTTACCGTCTGTCCAATGGAGTGTGCATGATGACCTGTGTGGTAGTGACCACTTTCCGATCTTTCTGTCACTGCCACAGCGTCACTCTTCTGGGCACCCTTGCATGCGCACGGGATGAAGCCATTCAAATTTCTGCTTGGCCTCAGTGTAGGTCAGTTGATGCAGGGTCTTTTATTCCATTATTTTCCGTTACTTCTGTAGAATCTTACAGTCCGGCGAGCAAGGGGGATGGTGCTCTCCGCAGTTGACACAGATGGGAGGCGGGTCACACGGAGTATCAGGATGGGATGGATGACCACAATCACAACACATGAGGCTGGAAGCACAGCGGGAAGACATATGGCCGAACTTCCAACACTTGAAGCACCGCAATGGGGGAGGGATAAATGGCTTGAAATCACAAAGGTAGACCATCACCTTGACCTTCTCAGGTAACGTGTCACCCTCGAAGGCCAAGGTGAAGGCACTGGAGGCAACTTGATGATCCCTCGGACCCCGGTGGACGCGCCGGACGAAATGGACACCTCGTCGCTCTAAGTTGGCATGCAGCTCGTCATCGGACTGTAAAAGGAGATCCCTGTGGAAAATAATGCCCTGGACCATATTTAAGCTTTTATGGTGAGTGATAGTAACTGAAACATCCCCCAGCTTCTTACAAGCGAGCAAGGCCCGTGACTGGGCAGACAATGCTGTTTTTATCAAGACTGAACCGGACCGCATTTTGGACAAGCCCTCCGCCTCCCTGAACTTGTCCTGTAGATGCTCTACAAAGAACTGAGGCTTCACGGATACAAAGGATTTCCCATCAACTCTGGTACAGACGAGATACTGAGGCGAATACATTTCACTGTCATTCATATCCTTTCGTTCCTCTCATGGTGTGGCCAAGGAGGGGAAAGATTTGGGGTCATACACATTAGCTTTAAAATGAGCCCTCGAATGCTTAGAGACTGCTGGTGGCTGGCCACCAGCAAGAGATGATGTGCCATGCTTCATTGTGTGTCATCCACCCTGATGCCACCTACTCCAACCAAGGGCCCTCCCCATGGGCGCCACCCAGCCACAGCAAGGGCCACCTGGCAGGATGGCCCTTGCCGGGAGTCCTGATGCCCCAAGGAGATGGACATCTACTCCTTGACATACATGGGGAGTAAATGGCGCAGGCATCAGCAGAGCGATCCCTGTGTTGTCAGGGGGGCTACAACCAACAGGGTGCATGGCGGCCCCACAACAACGGACTGGCTACCGTGCTGGATATTAGGTGACATGTAGTCCATGGTCGCCGTCAGTGCAGAAAGTGGCACTGCACTTCACATGGCAGAAAGTTCACGCAGGAACATATCCATGCCCAAGAGATGGAGAGCAGGCAGGACTGCAATGCAACAACGAATAAGCTGGTGAAAGGTCGGACTGCAAGATGGACACAATGCACCAAGTAAGGCGCCCTTCCCTAATCGGCTCACTCTTCGGAAGAATTTTGGGATACGGAGGTCAAAAATGACAGGGGACCATCACATAAGGCCGAAACTTTTGAGACTCCTTTTAGTCACCTCTTACGACAGGCAGGAATACCGCAGCCCTATTCTAACCCCCGAAACCACAGGCGGGTGCACAGTTGAGGAAATGTGTTATTCAGAGACTGGGATCATGTCTGCTACAGTGAACTTATGATCCATCATGTTGCAGGTATATTTTCCATTGCTGCTTTAAAGTCACATCTTCCAAAAATGCCCGTGGGTCTTCTATTAGCTGTCATGTGATTTGGCATAATCACAGGTCTTATTACCATGTCATCAACCATACCACACCAGACGCTCACTGAGAACCTAACTTGGAATCATGTTTCCCTAGTGTAATGTGGGTTATCCATTGGCCATGTATGAGAATTGTGGGTGCTCATGATAGTATTGCATGTAAATGTAGCCTCACCTGTAAACAAAGTTAGTTTGATTGATTGATTGATTGATTGATTGATTGAGGGTGGGG
This sequence comes from Schistocerca piceifrons, assembly GCF_021461385.2. Taxonomy (NCBI): domain Eukaryota; kingdom Metazoa; phylum Arthropoda; class Insecta; order Orthoptera; family Acrididae; genus Schistocerca; species Schistocerca piceifrons. The sequence goes on from NC_060149.1 coordinate 126,497,671, forward strand.
GGTTTATTGAACTAAATGTAAATAAAGTGACTCTGTGTACAGCCAACCATTCACACACTTGTCGTCTGCTTACTGAGTCACCTGGATGCAGATGTTGCATGCGCAGCATGTGGAATGGATACAACCCCTTGCACCAGCCTCACATTTGTGGGATATCAAGCTGATGGCTAATGTGCCATGTTCTGGTGTTGGGACTCCATTGTACATTGCAATGTCATCCTTTTCCTCAATTGACTGGATGGCCTCACGGTCTGACATTACACATAAACTGGGCAGTGTTCCAGATTCAAATAATGTTTGAAAAACCCTGGGAAATACCCTGATACAGGGGGTTCATTGATTAGGGACATATCTCTGATATTTTTCCAAAGCCGCACAGGCACTTTCATTACAGTACCCACACACAAACAACATGTCTGCATAGTCTGCATGGATGAACACATGCAGCATGTTGGCATTCACAGACACAACTGACTTAATTAAGCACCACTCAAGCACGACATGCACATGACCTTATGATTGCTTACTGACCCAATCCACGACTGCACATTGGGTGTGCTTGCAGCTGTTGCCACAGTATGTCGTCACAGTGCTGCCACCTGCCAGAGAACCCCCATACCTCTTGTAGGATGGATCACTCATCTGACCCACCATTATTCTGTTCACCACAGAGCCTACACAGCATTTTCCCAAACCTCATCAGTCCTTTTCCTTCACCCCCCTTCCTTCCCCTTCAAACCTTCTGCCAGATGAAGAAGCCACTGGCTCTGAAAGCTTACAAACTTTAATACCTTTTATATGTGTGTTCTCCTGCCAGTGCTTGGTGAGTAGATATTTTTTATAAACGTTAATATTAATACAGCTTTAGGTATACATTACTAGCTTTGGAAACTTTATGCTAATTATCTTAATTACAGGCAAAAAATGTGAATCAGAAAATTCTGAGTGCACCATATAAAAGGTAATTCAAAATCTTTTCAGAATATCATATTGTATGTCAATCTATTGTTAATTTAAACAGCCAGTAGAATACCTGTTATGATAAGACTTATGTTATTGCTACTGTATTGAATACAGCAACAGCATATGCAAGGGCCAAAACCCTTGACTATCATAAGGCACAGTTTATCACTGAACATACACTGTTAGACTGACCTCTCAGCAAGTTGCCAAACAATGTTTTACTACAGGGTGTAATACTTAACACTACAGTTAGCATGTCACAAATCAACAAAGGTAGGGAAAATGTACAATGTGCAGTTACAATTTCTTTGTTTCAGTTGATCTGTGGACTACTACTACTACTACTACTACTACTACTAAACAAAATTCCTACGACTACTGCCAGAGAAAGAAAGTCTTTGATAATTTGTTAAACAGCACTGAAAAACAATTTATCTATTTTGCTCTCATAAATGTGTTTTATAAAGCATTCATACACAAAAATACATTAATTATATAAAACATATTTACCTTAATACCTTGCGGTTCATTGAAATTTTGATTTGTATTGGATCTTGGCGACTGACGGAGACAGAAACAATACAGTAAAAATGCTATGATGATGATGACAAATGCAACTGAAGCTACGGTTATGTATAGCCACAAGCTTTGCACTGCAAGAAAAATCAATGAATTAAACAACAGTTTCAAGAAAGTTTGGTAATTTCTCATAACAGTAAAGAGAAGCAGCATACCACATTGAGGAATATCACATGGCTCTTTTCTAAACTGTTCATCATTAACAATGAAGCACCAAGGTTTGGGTTCCACCCCACCAGGATTTCTGCAATAATTGTGCCCACCACCTATTTCTGGATGATCAGAAGATTTATAACTGAACTGATGACTCCACAATGAGCAACGACCTATAGAGGTGGTCTCTGCTACTCCTCGATATGACTCGCCACGACCCCAATAGCAGGTTTCACCTAAAAATTGAAAATTAATCAAATATGCATCAGCACTCAATTCACATGAAAAGCTAAGGAAATCACAAGTTAAAGAATTCTTTCAAAGTTTTAATAACAAAGCATTAATCTATACTTATCTGAGCTACAGTTTACATTTTGAAGATAATAATTTTGTTCCCTTAAACAATGCAAAAATGAAAACGACTAATAACCCAGTCAACAGAAGAAAGTAAATCACAAAATGAAGGGAAATTCGAAGAGATACAAATAACACAGCCCAGCGAAAAAAAATATTTTTAAACTTTTTTTACCTTGATAGCTGATCTTTACAGATTGTTTCGGAGTTAGGTCCAAATCTAGCTTTAGTTTTTTTGTATCACCCATAGTTCTCAAGAAATATGCTTTTTATTATTTAGTATAAAAATCTCATGCTATACGGTAAATGGGGAAATTAATGAAACGCTTTGTTACAACATAAGCATGGTTTGTATTTACAGTAAGGTACTTAAAATAATGATATGTGTTAATAGAGGTTTCACTTGTCAGCTGGAATTGGTTTGTATTTTCTTTTTCTTTTTCCTTTGATGCTTCTTGTGTAGCTTTTCCTTTGATGAGTCACTTGCTGAACTTATCGGTGAAGTAATGAACAGTAGCCCCCCATCTTGTTGGTGTTCCAGGGGCATTGGCAGTATTTTTCCATAACTTTAATGTCCTGGTGAAAACACACTCCTTGTTCCTCACTAACATCTCCCATATTGTCCAGGAAGTAATCAAGGTGACAGTTCAAAAAGTGAACTTTCATACTCATTAAACATCCTAAAGTTTTAAACTTATTTAACATTGTAGCTATAAGAGAAACATATTCTGGGTCTTTTTCACGTCCTAAGAACTTTGTAACAACTTGCTTGAATGATACCCATGCTTCTTTCTCATTTAAGGTCGTTGTGGATCCAAAGTTAACATCAAACATCAATTTTCTAATGTCAGGTCTGACAAAGCTGCCTTCTTTTAGTTTAGCTTTTGAAAGGTGTGGAAACTTTTGGCAGAGATACTTAAAACATGGTCCATCTTTAGGCAAAGCCTTTACAAACTGTTTCATTAGGCCTAACTTTATATGTAGAGGTGGTAAGAGTATGTTTTTTGGATATACAAGGTTTTTGCATACAAAGTTCTTCTCACCAAGTTTTAAAGACTCCCTCACAGGCCAGTTCTTTCTGCACCAGTGTTGATCCCTAGCCCTACTGTCCCTTTCACACAAGAAACATGGAAATTTGGTAAACGCACCTCGCTGAGCAAGGAGCATGCATGTTACTTTTAAATCACCACAAATCATCCAACCACGAGCAGACTAGCCTATTTTATTTAGCACTATTTCTAGGTTTTCATAGCTTTCTTTCATATGTACAGAATGTCCAGCAGGTATAGATGCATACATGTTACCACTGTATAATAAAACAGCCTTTAAACTAGTTTTGAATGAATCAATAAACAGCCTCCAGTTTTCCTTTTTGTATTCAATACCAAACTCATTCGTCAGACCAGGAATGTCTGAGCAGTACACTAAATCACCTTCTTGTTGAAAAAAATTGGAAAATTGCTGCTCTCTCTTTCTATACATGTATATGCTGGTTCCAATTGCCAAAAGTTCTTTTCTTTTAATCTAGAACCAAGCAATTCAACTTTTTCTTTCGTTAAGCCCAGATCCCTAACCAAATCGTTAAGCTCAGCCTGAGTAAACAATTTGGGCTCTAGACTTTCTGTATTACAATGGAATTCATCATCATCATCATCATCATCATCATCTGGTTCATCTAAATCACATTGTACATCAGAAAATACTTCTGTTGGGATAGAATTTAAATCGTCTGTTGTTTCAGGAACTGGCAAATCTACACCATGCCCTACTGGTTGGATGGCGGACGGAAGGTTAGTGTAGCTTATTACCCTCTTGTTTTTCAAATTATGACCAGTAATATCAACACTGTAAACGTAGCAATCATCAGAATGATTTCTTGGCTCCCTCCATATCACAGGAACAGCAAATCTAAAGGCCTTTTTCTCGTTTTTGGACCATTTTCTCAGATCTTCAACACACACATAACATACCTTATGCAGCACCCAAGATTTATCTTGATCACCAAGTTTAGATCCAAAGTATGATAAATAAACCTTTTTCACAAAGTCTGTAATGTTTCTTTGGTGCTTTTTAATCACAAATTTGCCACAAATATAACAAAAACTGTCAGCAGAGTTTTTACAACCACAATTAGACATTGTACTTAGCACATGAACAGGAAAAGGGAAAGTAAGGTTAGGTTCATTACACCACCTTTTTACATTATTGTAACTATATAAAAACTTAAATTCTTTAAAAAATCGCTTAATTTAACAGTAAAATAGTGAAGAAATGGTGGGTGATACAGTTTAAGTATCATATTTGGATTTACCACTCTAAAAAACATAAGAATAAGGTATTTTCAGCAAAAAAGTTCTTCCATCATTGGCCTGTGCAATTAAACAATTTTGTGCACTGTAGAAAAGTTGTCTGAGGGCAATCTTCATTGAAGACCTCTTCACTTTGGGTTGAATTTTGTAAAAATTCCAATGGGTGAAATAAGTAACTTACAGTCTCCTGCTATCTTTAATTACTTCTTTTTCATTTTTTCTCATCAAAGGTATGGTAACCCTGACAAAATAGTACCTGGGCCCCACGGCTGGGGGTTGTGCTTAGGGCTAATAACCCTCTCATGCAGAAACAAATTGTTACAAATCTCTTGTTCATGTATCAGGATGATTTATGAAACAACCCTCTACGACAACATGGTAAATGAAAAATAGACTTCGGAATCAGTACGTGGAGTGCAAAGAGTCTGTGGAAACTTGGGCATATGTGAAGAATACAAGATGAATTAGAGAAGTACAATGTAAACATAGCTGCAATCCAAGAAATAAGACTTCCTCGAGATTACACACACACACAACCTTGGACAGTTTAAACAGTGATCAGGGAAATTAATGAAAGAATATGCTCCATATGAATGAAAGGCTGATGGTCTCTGTTGACAATGTTCATGCACCTACAGGCAACAACGAAGATGCTGTAAAATACAGTTACTATGAACCACTATAGAATGTGCATGACAGCCTATTACAACACAACATCAAAATCGCATTGATCATTGACACCAAGGTAGCAAAAGAGAAACACTTGCTACTGACAATATGCCATAATAACATGCACAAGGAAACCAATAAAAATGGAGTCAGAATTATCTCGTACACTGAATCAGAAAGCATGGCTATTAAAGCACAACAAAGAGACATGGTATTCGGTAGATGGAATGACAACAAACCAAATAAACCACATATTAGTCTAAAATAGGCATAAAATGCCATTAGTAATATAAATATGTACTGAGGCACCAACAAAATCTCTGACTGTAACTTGGTGCTTGCATCTGTGGAAGGAAAACTGAAAACAAATCACAGAAAACACTAAGGATTTGCAGTGCAGTATTAAGTTCAACCACTGATGGACAATTCTGAAACTTTTGGGTCTAGGGAATGAAAACTGAATCTAATATAATCCAATCTCTGTCATAACTTGAAGTGAGCAACAGATTTACAGAATCTGATAAAATAAAAAAACTGAATAAAAGTGAAATTAAATACATAAATGGACTTTGGATGGACTTCAAGAAATTGATTCAAATGTCAGTCAAAAACGCATTACCAAAAGTAGAATGAAAGAGAAAGAAATGGTTCAATTATATATGCCACCCAGCAGTAAAAACTAATGTCACAGCCAGGAAGGCATGGCTACATAACGAGGGGAAAAAAGAATAAGAACTGGACTACAGGGAGAGACATAAAAGAACAAGTAAGACTCAGGAAACAGAAAAATGCTGTACCTGGAGCACACTGTAAAAAGTATTGAGAACGACCAGAAAGGAAACGAGATCTGCAGAGTACACTGCACTGTAAATGACATCAGGAAGGAATATCAACTGTGGACAGCAGTTCATGACAATAATACTAACATTGAGCGCTGGATCAAATGATATATTATGGGCTCGGAAAAAATATTTTGATCACTAATTGAACTGCCCTGAACAGGAAAACAAATTGGTGAAAACTGGCCCCTCCCAACAACTGAATCTCTTGTAAATGACCCAATGTATGGAAAGGCAACCAAACTGCAAAACAACTGAAACTAACAGAATACGAATGAGATGAATGGAAGGAAACCATCATTGCCCCTATATATAAAAAAGGAAATAAATGAAACTACAGGAATTACACAGGAATCTCCCTAATAACAGCATACAAATTACTGTCACATTTAATATTACAAAGACACACAACCTATACCAAGAACATAATAGGGAACTACCAGAATGGTTTTTGGAAAAAACTGAGCAAGAAGAGAGAGCATATTCTGCACCAAGCCCACTGCAAATTTATGGGAACACAACCAAAATATCCATTAACTGTTCATTGACTTGCATAAGGCCTACTTTGAGAGCAACTCCAGACTGGAACAAGATGATACGCTATCTCCACATATTTTCAACCTTGTCATGGAAAATGTAGTTAAACCAAATAAGCAGCACGTGGAAACATCAAAGATAACCAACCAAATATACTGGCCTATGAAGATGAAATAGTTCTAGGACAAAATAACAGTGGTGGATCTGAAATGCTGCTCAAGGAAGTAAATGAAACTGACTTGAAAACAGATTCAAAAATTAATGAAGAAGAAACAGAAACATGGTCATACAAAGGGAAAACATGACTACATAACAATGTCATGATCTTCATATAGAAAACCGTGCTTTCAAGAGCACTCCCAACTTCAAATGCCTTGGTGTAAATATAAATGACTGCAATAGAAGACAAGTCTAATACCAAATAGATGATGAAACGCAAACAAAGTTTACTCTTACTTCCAAAAATTTCTAGCCTCCAAATTACTGACTGGGAAAACCAAGCTGAAACTGTACAACAAAACCATCATGCCAGTACTGCTGAATTACACGGAAAAACAGAGCATGACCAAAAGAGAAGAGCAATAGCTCCCAATCTTTAAAAATAATAAATACACAAAATTTCTGAGCAGACATTTGGCCAAGCAACACAAATATGAGTAGCTGAGTTAGCCAACCAATCCTTGGTAGTGAACAGCATCACAGCAAGATGTTTGCAATGGGAACGTCATGTTATCAGACTGGTCCCTGACACAATAGCCCATCAGACATATGACAAAGATGGAAGGCTGATGGTCACCTGGATGGCCAAGAAGTAGATGACAATATAAGGTACTTCAGACTGCAGAGTGGTGGGTTTTGTGGCGGCGTTCGTAGCGACAAACAATTCGCTGTAGAAACGGCTTACGAAGTCACCGCCACACTTTCAATAGCGGGCCGACCGCTCCGCTGGAACAGTGAACAGAAAGATGAAAACCCAAACACTCTGATTAAATAAAAGTCGGTACTTATCTTTATTCACGAAGATACAGAAACACAGTAGTGAACTCCGTGTCTACAGAGATCTGTCTAGTTCGAGTCGGAGCGGCTAGGTCAGCGTCGGCTGACGACAAACAACAACTCTGCTGCGATGAACACACAACTGACTAGCAAGTACACAATTCGGTGGCGAGTATACAACTGAGCGGCGAATACAGAACTGTCCTAGCGCTCGCGACTCCAGCGCTTAAGAAGCCAGAAGCCAGCGGTGGCGCGCGCAGACTTGCGGCGATTTGCTGTCTCGCTGGCGCTGCTTATGCGGACGGCGTCCGGACTTTGATACTGCCAAACTTTTGGCAGCGGGCTCGGGTGGCATTACTGGCTAGGACATAACAGTGGGTATCACTGGATGGAAGGAAGCAGTGCACCACTGGCAGAACTGGAGATAGATAAATAGACAGATAAATACAACAAAGTGGGACTGTCATGTCCCAAACACGCCAATGGAGTGAGCAAGCTTGTATAATTACTGTGGTGTAAAATTTTGGTCAAGATAACATACTGTGCTAACATCACAAAATACACTGGAGCACAACACAATCTATAGCTCCAGAAAATCTCTTTTTGTTCTATCATTCATATTGTATAATATGCAAGACAGGTGAAATTATGTTACCACATACATAGCTGTGGCTGCATTCTTCATAATACACTGATATTTATTAGTTAAATGCTCTTTAAAAGGCACAAAAAAGATTTATGTAACAGTGACACATAAAGCATGTGATGTACATACATTTCATGCCAGAATGAAAACATTCAGAGACCTTGCAACAACTCATGTGGGCAGAGGTGACTATAGTGTGTGTGTGTGTGTGTGTGTGTGTGTGTGTGTGTGTGTGTGACAGAGAGAGAGAGAGAGAGAGAGAGAGAGAGAGAGAGAGAGAGAGAGAGCGAGCATCTGGCATACAGCTTCAAAATGTAAGGAAACTGTAGGCACAGTTGGTTGGTCGGTTGGTTGCTGGGGGTTTAAGGGATTAAACAGCGAGGTCATCAGTCCCTCAGTCAAGTGGTGGGTCATATAGAATTATTCATGTCATATAGAAATTTGATTGAATTATGGAAGTATGTACGAGTGGTAAAATCAAGGCACTGAAAGCAACACTGATGCCAGAGCTGATAAATAATTTAAAGAGTGGTAAAAGTATATGGTCTGGGACAATATGCAGGTCAGAGAGCAGATGAGGGTACCCCCAGATCTTATCTGTGGTGAGAGAAACCTCCCCACATCCTACTCCCTGTCAACCTAATCAAGGGCTAAGACAGTTATAAATGAAAGAATACCTTCTAGCCAGGAGATTCGCAACAGTAAAAGTGAGAAGGCTAAAAACATTATGAACATCAGAGAGACCAACAATAGTAAAATAAGACAACAGAAATAATCAGATCACCAGGCAAGTGGGGGCAGACAAAAACAGTATGTAGCAGGAAAAAGGGATAATCACATCTAAATGCAACAATAACATAGTAAAAGAGGAATGACAATGGCAGGGGAGGTAATATCAAGGGTTGTCCAGACCCAGCACATGACAGAAGACACCATAGCCCCAACCACCCCGCCCCCGCCCTGAACTGAAAGTAAAGTCTGATTTAAACTAGTTGTCACTTGATAGGTAGCAGACTGAACTGCTCCCACCATCTACACATCAAAGGGAGCCTGGCACTATCGGCTCCAACAGTGCTGCCACTTATGATGCACTGCATAAAGAACACTGCCAGCCATTCTTCAGTGAGCCACTGTAGTAAGAGATTCAGGCAACTTTTAGCTTTTCAGGTAGCCAAAACAGGGGTAAGATCAAGGCTGCCCACTCCTAGGACACTCCAAAAATGTGTTGAACACAGTTTGATTTTAGGCAGTTAGTCATGTGAAGATGTGTGTTCCTTGAGGCAATCCCAAAATATTACAACTGGCACTGGCATTTTGTTAGTGAATCATTCCGGAAAAATTTTGATGATATTGTTTAGCTTGGTGAAACATGGGTGAATGTAGGGCCCAGTTTCAGAAAATGCTGGATAGACAATACCATCAGCAGTAGTATGGCAGCTCTGAACAAAAAAAAGAATAATTGCAGCACATGCTGGAAATTCAAAAGATTTCATTTCTAATTGTCTGTTGTTATTCAGATGAGACCTCTGACTACCACAGCACTTTTCTGAAATGTTGTGAAGACTGTGCTTCCAAACCTAACAAAAAAAAAAAACTCTACAATTGTTACAGATGACACTCCATATCATTTGGATGTACAAGATATGGTGCCCACAGAGATAATGAAGGAAAACAACATTTTTTGAGAAATGTAACAAACTGATTGACGGTAATTTGGTAAGTGCAGAATTATTAGAACTTGTGTTGCAACACAAGCTCAAGTATCAAGTTTACCTTGTGGATGAAACAGAAAAAATAAATAAATAAATAAATTTGGGGCATAAAGCGCTTATATTGCCTCCCTACCATTGTGACTTCAATGCAATAGAATTCATTTGGGCTAAGGTTAAATGACATAACTACAGAGAATAAAAAAAGTATTTTTTTCTGAAGTAGAACATATTTATAAGGAGGCAGTTGATAAAAACACTAAAAGACTGACACAAAGTAGTGACAAATGTGAATTGGGTGATACAGGAAGCAGGAAACAATGAAGGTGTATTACAACAGTGTATCAAAACTTGATTATATCTGTCACTATAAGCAGCGACACCAATAGTTCCACTAACTTTGACTCCGAATTAAGTGGTGTTTTCCCATCGACTAGTATAAAGTGTAGTTTAATGAATTTCTTATTTTCATCAAATCTTGTGTTTGTGAATTTATTTTAAACATTAATTCTTTCCTGTTGGGAGCCTAAGGAACACCCTTCAGTCAGCTGCCATCATCTCTCTACAGCAAGTTGAGACTGCATTTGAAATATATTTCATTTTATAACTTATTAATTAAGGTTTCCATCAGAGTTACATATATAGTGAAACCCCTCTTTTACACTTTTGAATGAACTCCAAAAAAATGGTGTAAAATGTGGGAAAATGTAAAATGTGGGAAATAACGTTTTAAGCAGTGAAAGTTATGTATGGGATAACACCTTGCATTTTCACACTTTACATATGTGCACATAAAAGGGATCAAAACACTCACGTCAGGGACTTGTTTATTATCTATCAATGGTTTATTATCTAATAAAAACTGCTGATATAATGGGAACTCATAATTGGGAAGCAGAAACGTTTGACTCAATTTCATTTGTCATTATCAATGTTTTTGGAATGCCTGCAGCTGTCATTCATTATTTAAATAATGAAACACTGCATCAGTTAAGATATTTTTTCTATGCTTAGCACAGCACTTTTTGAGAATTTTTTCTCGCTATCAAGTGCAAATATTTACATGAGTATTTTGTGTGGTGTCTGCATATGTGTTGTTCTGTGTCTCTTAAACTGTAGTCATCTTTCTGAAGTCATCTGGTACTGTGCTTCCTCAGTTATGCAGAAAACCACACACACGCAAACTATCACTCAGATTGTTTTTTGTGTAACATCACACAAAATACATACATAAATATTGCACTTAACAATGAGCATAAATCCGTAAAACACATTTTGCTCAGAATGAGAATATATGAAATTCGCGCTGTGTTTAAACCAAAAACATTTGAGCAGCACAAACTGAATGAAGGTGTCAACTGGCGCTACAGGCAGCCATAAGACGAAACACACTAAATATGGTTCAAAAGAGGTGTGACAATGATTATAACAATTGCAAAACTGCACATGTGCTATATAGACAGTTTGGAAATTGTTGTGATTGGTCATGATACCTTTATTCATACAGAACTTGTCACCCCTATCAGCCACCATGCAGGGTAGCATTTGGTAGCGGCAGGAGATATGGCACCAATTGTTCCAACTTTTACACATTTAGTGGTTTAAATCCACTAAGGAGAGCACCCTGGTGTCAAGAAACTTAATCACATAGTATTTGTAAACACTATTTGATGGCCAACATAATGCCAGTGTCATTTTACATAAGTTTTTTTTTTCCACGAACATTTTTTCATCGCAGGAAAATTATAAATATGTCCACACAAAATTGGGTGCGAATTAACATTGTGGACATAGGAAATTTGACGGGAGCAATAAAAAATGTCATAAACCGTGGCAAAATGTTAATTCCAGGAGCGCAAAAGCGGTGTATATTGTAATATTTTTAGTAGTTACTAGTTTCAAATATTTTTGTTCATTTTTTTTTTTTTTTTGCATGCATTTCTAATGTTTCACAGTATGTAATACACCTGTTTTTACATCAAATCAGTAAAACAAATATTATCTGATTGCATTATGATTGTTTTGATACATTCAAAATTCGACAGGTGTCTTTAGTTGTTTATACATCAAAATTAGACACACTAATAAGATCAATATTGTAAATGAATTTCAGAATTGCTATGTTACTTTTGTAGGAGAGGCAGTAACCTTATACTTGTTATGAGTTAAATATTGACACAACTACATAAAAATGACACTGTAAGTTTGTGCATAGTAAATGCAATGCATTACACAACACTGAAACAATTCATTGCCAAGCAATGTATTTTGACAGTCAAAGGAAAAAAGTATTGGCATGGACTCAATAGTTTTTAAGATATGATACGATAAGTCTAAAGTTGTTTATGAACAGGAAAATTTCATTGGTATCAACAAAAGCAATCTACCTCTGGCTATAATTGAAATTAAGAACAGATTTATCATACTGTGAAGACACTACAGAGATCTATATTTTGCATGAATTTGAGATTTTTTCCTTGGTTTTTGTTGGAGATTGAAGCTTTAAAGTGATTTTCCACCACTGCGGAAAGCAATGCACTGTTGCAGCCACCTGCAGACAGTACCCGACACGACAATGACTCAACTTTGGACCTTAAATGGCAGATGCCAACTAGTTTAAATCAGACATTACCTTAAAACATTATACCTGAAAATAAAAACTACATTCTCAGACAAAATGAAAAACCAGTTCAACTGCCCATACATCATCCACCAATATTAGAGACAAAAAATCCAGATTACTATGCTTAGCATGGAGAGCCAGAAGGATGTGATGTACAAGCAATATAGGTCGGTATATTCCTTCCAGTAGGAACAGAATGGGGCACGTCATGCAGCCATAGTCACCTCGATAGCAGGGTGCAGCAGACCACCAGGTGTCGTTCGATCTCTGAGTGAGGAGAGGTTTTGTTTGGACCCACAAATCCACCCTTGAGATTATCATAGTGAATATTGAATGAGGAATTGATTCTCTAACCAAACAGTCAGCCAGTTCATTCCCTGGGATACTCACATGACTCTGGACCCAGAGAAAGACAACTAAGCAGGTAGTATGCCTTAGATCACAAGAGCTCGTGAATAGCAAATATCACAGGGTAACAAGATTAACTTCAATCAATAGCCGGTAGACTATGCACTGAGTCACTATAAATTAAAATGCGAGAGAGAGAGGTCTGTTTAATAATAGACATGGCTCCGACCCGGACTTCTATCAAACATTTTGAAAAGGTGGAGGTCCAACCCAGACATTAATAGAACCAAATGGTGTAAAATAATGAAAAAATGTGGGGAAAAGCCATAGTTGACACCCTACACACAAGCTTGGCTGTGAGCGGGGATCTGTCCTACAGACTAACAAGGAGAGGACGCCTACTCATCATTGCCGACTTCGTCCATATTCATGGTACATGTAGAGCATGGTAAGACAAGAAAGTGCCCCAAGTGGAGACTCCAGATGGCCAAGTGTTTAGGAAATAAAAGGAATTTTGATACAGATCTATTGCTATGTGCACCTTATCGACTGTCCCTGTGACACTATATTCAGGAAGTGGTGTTTGACTCAGCGGTAAGAGATCGGATTCTCATTAAAAGGGTCACAGGTTCGACTCAGCCCGGTGGCAAATATTTCTGTGCTCCTTGACAATGCATACACTACTGACATCACAATTAACCGCAATATCATATAGGTTATTTTATTAATTTAAACAAGCACAAAAAGTATAGGCATAGGACGAAATGCGGGACTGCAAACAGTTAAAAAGGGATTGTAGTTAACGCGTTCACAGGAACGTCATGTATGTAAATCGATACTTCCTTTTTTTTTGCAACTGATCAATTACATGTACTGGGGTGATATTCATCAAAGAAACAGGGTAAGCAATAATTTTGACTGCCTCTTGTGCACATTATAAACATCGCCTTTTTGCAGTGACATGGTTTTTTTAATGTCTCATACAAAAACCAACTTGATTGACATTCTGAAAACAGCTTCTTTCATCACACAGTCCAGTGGTGAACCACGTGTAACGCAGCACGTCGCTGAATACATGCATGGATAGCTGGTGATGTACAATGGAATGTAGTTTAATGCAAGCTACTCGGGAAGTGATTTCTTCTTCTTTCTCAATGAGGTAAGTGCAGTTTTGACATTTTTTACCTCATGATAAAAGTATACATCGCAGGGTTGCACTAGTGGCATACATTTGGGGGGAATTACTTTGATACTGCACATTGTCAACTCATCATCTTGGAACAGTCCATCATACACTATGTGATCAAAAGTATCCGGACACCCACAAAACCATACGTTTTTCGTATTAGGTGCATTGTGCTGCCACCTACTGCCAGGTACTCCTTATCAGTGACCTCAGTAGTCATTAGACATTGTGAGAGAGCAGAATGCGGCACTCCGCGTAACTCACAGACTTCGAACGTAGTCAGGTGATTGGGTATCACTTGAGTCATATGTCTGTACATGGGATTTCCACACTCCTAAACATCCCTTGGTCCACTGTTTCTGGTGTGACAGTGAAGTGGAAACATGAAGGGACACGTACAGTACAAAGCCATACGGTCAACAGTAGGAGAGGGTTGTAATGTGTAATAGGCAGACATCTATCCAGACCATCACACAGAAATTCCAAACTGTATCAGGATCCACTGTAAGTACTATGACAGTTAGGTGGAAGGTGAGAAAACATGGATTTCATGGTCAAGTGGCTGCTCATAAGCCGCACATCACGCAGGTAAATGCCAAACGACACCTCGCTCGGTGTGAGGAGTGTAAACGTAGGACGATTGAACAATGGAAAAATGTTGGGTGGAGGGACGAATAATGGTACACAATGTGGCAATCCGATGGCAGGGTGTGGGTATGGCAAATGCCCAGTGAATGTCATCTGCCAGCGTGTGTAGTGCCAACAGTAAAATTCAGAGGCGATGGTGTTATGGTGTGGTTGTGTTTTTCATGGATGGGGCTTGCACCCCTTGGTGTTTTGTGTGGCACTATCACAGCACAGGCCTACACTGATGTTTTAAGCACCTTCTTGTTTCCCTCTGTTGAAGAGCAATTTAGGGATGGCGATTGCGATGGTGATTGCATCTTTCAACATGATCGAGCACCTGTTCATAATGCACGGCCTGTGGCCAATTGGTTACTGGCTTGGGACACTACACAATAGAAGTCACATGCGACCCACAGGAGTTTTCTGGTGCACTTTGTATCGGTATATATGTGTAAGACGACGACAATATTACTAGGGCACTTTTCAGTTCATACATTATCCATTATTGTCATACTGTTTCATGGTTTTGGAGATTTCTTAACTTATGTCTGTGTGAATGAAACAGTGAACCGTGCCCAGTGATTCCCAATTCTTCCTTCAAGTTATAGCAGGTGAGAGCCTAACAGCCATATTCATTAAGTTGCATCCACAATGGAGACAATAACAACACAGGCATGTATTTGGTGCTTTAAGAAAAACTGGCAAATTTGAAGCCAAGAATTTCGTAAGTATAGCTTCCGTGCTAACCACTTCCCCACACTTTGATAGTGTTTACACACCTGAAGTACAAGCTTGCCATCTACTTATACACTACTCTTCCAACATGCTTTGTGGACTACACTGCACATCTGGTCTAGGAGCAACTTGTAGTAGTTTCAGCATGGAGCTTGTTACAAACAATAAGTGCAATGTCCTTATGCTCTCACAGCTTAAAAGCCCATCTTCAAAATATCATTCCTCTCAACGTCATTCCTCAGTAATTCTATATGTTTCATTTCCTGTAGACCAAATTTAGATCTTGTTGCATTTTGTTAAGTTTCTGTTCTTATTTAATCAATGAAAAATTTACAGCACATAAGAGTAAATGTAGAAGTATAACTACTACAGGAAAGGAAAGAGAATTTCACATACATAAAGGCAAGCAATACAGTCCACACTGCTGAGCTTGCATCGGTGTGTTATAAACTTTCAGGATTTTGGCTAAGCTCAGGAATATGACAGAGATTTACTCTGAAGTCCAAATAACATAATTCTACAAAAAAGTATCAGGTACTTGTTGCAAAGACTGTTAGAAGAAAAGGTTGTATTAAACTGCACAATAATTTCTGGAACGCTTGAATTGGGTGTGGTTCTCGAGAATTGGTCACACAGGGCAAACGGTTAAAACCATTCAAACGAAAATAATACACTCACCTTGGTCACTGTACTTTATTATTATTATTGCTCCTGATCATGCATTCTGCTTTAACAGTACCTTCAGATCAGATCACTGGTACTGAGAACTAATATTAAAAGGATGGAACAAACTTTTATATAAAAACAATGTTTAGAGTAATTGTGGTGATGCATAAGTTAATCACATACCTTATGGAACGTAGTATCTAGGCAGAGTTTAAAACATCTTAGTCAAATTTGAAATGCAAATTGATGCTTACCGTATGGCACATTATGAAGTAAACATGTTTAGTGTATAGTTTCTTTTTATGTGAAACAATTATTCCCTCCCTAAACATTCTAATTACAGCATGAACATGTAACATTTTAAAATTGTTTTACAGTGGACATTATTGTGCAACAAAAGATGTGACACTTGAATCGTGAAGTGCTGCATTTACAACAGTATTCTTTTTTTTATATATAGAGAAACAAGACTAATTGTTACACATGCAGAAAACCATATGACTGCAGTATTAATGCGTAACTGTAACAAGCAGTGTTACACGTATAGAGGAAAACATACAAGAAACTTTATTTTTGAGACCGGGAGAGGAAAGAAACATTATGTACGACATCTTAGATGTGGGGTCATATGAAGGTTGCTCAGAAAGTAATGCACCACAGTTTTTTCTTCAACAATTCTTCATTGATTTATTGAACATAATGAGAATTACACACATGAAAGAATAGTGTTTTACCTACAAACCCTATTTTTCCACGTAAACTCCATCCCGTACTACAGCCTTCCTCCAGCACAAAACAAGGGCATGTATGTCGGTGTCTGTGCCAATCTTTGTCCTGGTGGCGGAGCCAGTGCCTCACTGTGTGAATCACCTCTTCAGTGTCCTCAAAATGTCTTCCACAAATGGTATCCTTTAATGGGCCAAACAACAACATTTTGCTGCAACATGTCAGGTGTGACAGCCATGGATGGTCTCCCTGACCGCAGCAAATCGTGAAGCTCTGCTAAACTGCCTTCTGATGACCTCACCCTCTGTGCCCATCAACTAACTGTACTTCTGTCAACAGCAGATGCTCCATAGACTTTGCACAAGTGTTTGTGAATATTCCCCACAGTTTCTTTCCTACAGTGCTTGTAACGTACATCACCTACAGATGTCATTTTGAAACTGTCCTGCACTTATGCTACCTGCAGGAAGTGACGGAAACTTGGTGCGCTCACTCAGGAGACTTCAAATAATATGTATGTAATGTTTCGCATTCGTAGCATTGTTTTTTGGCTGAGGGAAAAAATGCAGTGGATTACTTTCCAGGCAACCTTCACACAAAAAAATGAAAATGACTGAAATAAACATAATGGCAATAATGAAAGTAATAACTGAAGACAGTAAAAAACACTGATGACAATAATGATAGTGAACAAAATTGACAGTGGTGGTACATGACACACTTGTATGTATTTTTTAAAGTATCACATTCTCAAGCGTATTCATATGCCTTGCATATAACATTCTATGTGAAGTTACTATAAAATTAAGTAATCTGGCTAGTTATTTAACAAAAACAACATCCATACAGCAACAGTAATGTGCAATGTGAGGTACATGATACCGGAATTGCAATCCACAACAAATCCCATTAGACTTGCACAGCCACCATTACATTTAAATGAAATTAAAATAAAGTCTGAAAATATGCTGTTGAGAGGAGAAATGGTTGCAAGATCACCAAAAGCCTCATCAATTAACATGTTGATGGTGGAACACTGCCAAAGTCGTGCAAGAACAAGAATCCAGAGCTAAATGGAAGCAGTTCCACTGTACTACAACCTCATTTGGAATATCGTCATACATGCCAAAATTACAAAATACCATCAGTCTGTTCCAAAATTTCATTTGAAGACCATGATGTCCACAACTGCATTTGAAGAAATGATCCAGAGGGAAAACAAAAACACACTTAAACTGTATCATATACCTCACATCCCACATTACTATTGATGTATTATTGATGTTTTTGTTGAACAACTACGCAGATTAATTATGATTACATGTATTTTCTGTTATGTATTAATTATAGTTTCACTGTATATAAACTGCATGTAATGCGTATGAATTCACATGAGAATTTTAGACTTTAAAAAATACCTACAGGTAGTCACATACCAGCAGTGTCAATGTTGTTTACTATCATTACTGTTATCAGTGTTTTTTACTGTCTTCAGTTATTACTGTCATTACTGCCATAATGTTATGTCATCATCATTTTTATATGGTCACACAGCTACACACCTAAGGTGATGTATATAACGCTTCTTTCCTCACCTGGTCACAAAAATAAAGTTACCTATACATATTCCTCTATACATGTAACACTGCTAGCTATAGTCATATATTAATACTGCAGTCATATGTTTTGTCTACGTATGTAATAATTAGTCTTGCTTCTTTATAAAAAAAAAATAAAATAAACAGTATCATAAATGCAGCACTTCATGATTCAAGTCACACAATTTTCAATGCACAGTAACATCCAGGTATAATGATTTTAAAATGTTATATGTTCATGCTGTAATTAGAATGTATCAGGAGAGGAATAATTGATTCACGTTTTTAACTAATGTGGGAAATTATATTTGCTATATGCCATTCACTACAGCCACCTGGTAGCCAAACATGTTTATTTTGTAATTCCCTGCATGGCAAGATCCAATTTGGCTTTTAATGTTGACTAAGATGTTTCAAACTCTGTCTAGATACTATGTATGCATAAGGTAAATGATCAACTTACACATCACCACAATTACTCCAAACATTGTTTTTATATAAAAGTTTGTTTCATCCTTTTAAATGTTAGTACTCTTTACCCCAGAATTTATCTGAAGATGCATCTAAAGTGAAACACATAATCAGGAGCAATAATAAAGAAAGATAGTGACCAAGACAAGAGTGTCTCATTAAACTCAGTTCAATGAACTACTACAAATAGGAGCCAGCATCCAGGAAACTATTACAAAACAGAATTCTCATTTTAAGACCAATGTTTTTCCATGGTTTGATGCTTCCATGGTCAAATAAATCCAGCTCCATCTACAAAAGTTCCACACAGGTAACACCAGAAACATGATATGTTGAAGATTTATGTTTCTATAATAATGTTCTGATCAAGCCTGTTAACACTTTAAAGTTAAGTCACTTAAATTTTGGACCCAGAAAATCAGCCATTATGCCATTAATTAAAATATTACTGCCACAGTTTTGTTAGAAACATCTTAAAGGGCAATACATAATTTAAAAAATACCGAACTTTAAAGTTTATTTTTCACTTTTATTTCAATTCTGTGACAGATCACAAATTTTACAACAATAATGATAGGAAATCTAACTATCCTTCCAAAAAAAGTGCAGGTTGAGTTCTTGATCAATTTCACACATAACTGGCCTTTCTTTGTAAAAGTCTGAAACGTTCTAATATGCAGACAAGTATACTGCAATCAGGGCAATGCCAGCTTGTATCTTTCCTGCTTACTTTACCAGTAGACTGTGTCATCTCCTCCAAAGAAATCTTGCAAACGCTTGTTAGATGCTGCTTCATCTCAATTGTAGGAATTTTATACGAAAGGTATCGTCCTACAAGTCTATTGTTAATAATTGCACTACGAACAATTTCTTGAGCCAGTGCTGTATCTTTGTAGATGAGTCCTTCACCAATTTCTTCAGACTGTTCCCACTCAGATATTTCTCCTTTCAATCCAGACGCATTCAATTTATCCTTTAGAATTTCTAAAATTTCTTACTCAGTCAACAAATGTGACATATTTGAAGCAGATACAGGAAGTGTCAAAACTAACAAGTACACACATGAATCTCATGACAATGCACACACACAGTGGCTGAGTCGGCCACGAGCACAGCTCTTATGTTTGCTACAGCTTCTACAGAAGTTATTCTATAAACTAACAACAGAGGGCAGCACCTGTCAAGGAACAGATAGCAAGAAGTCAACACATTGTTCTCATATGAAACCAGTCCCATTTTCGGGCAATAGATGGCTGGTGACTCATGCCTCGTATAACATCATGACCCGAGATATACTTGGGCATGGCCCTCTGAATGCAATGTTGTGTCCCGGGCATGGCCCTCTGAATGCATTGTTGTGTCCCGAGTTCTGCTTGGACTTGCTCACCAAAGTCTTCAGGCCCACATAATGTCACACAAATCCCTGTATATGACATCAATTACAATCACATAAGTCTCCCAGTTTATACCTGACCAACTGAAGCCTCTCCCTATTAAAATAGTGTGATCAAGAAACTTGTTAACAACACTCTTCAAGGTCCAGAATGAGATTTTCACTCTGCAGCGGAGTGTGCGCTGATATGAAACTTCCTGGCAGATTAAAACTGTGTGCCCGACCGAGACTCGAACTCGGGACCTTTGCCTTTCGCGGGCAAATGCTCTACCATCTGAGCTCCGAAGCACGACTCACGCCCGGTAATCACAGCTTTACTTGTAGGAGACAAGATACTGGCAGAAGTAAAGCTGTGAGTACCGGGCGTGAGTCGTGCTTCGGTAGCTCAGATGGTAGAGCACTTGCCCGCGAAAGGCAAAGGTCCCGAGTTCGTCTCGGTCGGGCACACAGTTTTAATCTGCCAGGAAGTTTCATATCAGCACACACTCCGCTGCAGAGGGAAAATCTCATTTTGGAAACATCCCCCAGACTGTGGCTAAGCCATGTCTCCGCTATATCCTTTCTTTCAGGAGTGCTAGTTCTGCAAGGTTCGCAGGATAGCTTCTGTAAAGTTTGGAAGGTAGGAGACGAGATACTGGCAGAAGTAAAGCTGTGAGTACCGGGCGTGAGTCGTGCTTCGGTAGCTCAGATGGTAGAGCACTTGCCCGTGAAAGGCAAAGGTCCCGAGTTCGAGTCTCGGTCGGGCACACAGTTTTAATCTGCCAGGAAGTTTCATATCAGCGAACACTCTGCTGCAGAGTGAAAATCTCATTCTGGAAACATCCCCCAGACTGTGGCTAAGCCATGTCTCCGCTATATCCTTTCTTTCAGGAGTGCTAGTTCTGTAAGGTTCGCAGGATAGCTTCTGTAAAGTTTGGAAGGTAGGAGATGAGATACTGGCAGAAGTAAAGCTGTGAGTACCGGGCGTGAGTCGTGCTTCGGTAGCTCAGATGGTAGAGCACTTGCCCGCGAAAGGCAAAGGACCCGAGTTCGAGTCTCGGTCGGGCACACAGTTTTAATCTGCCAGGAAGTTTCATATCAGCGCACACTCCGCTGCAGAGTGAAAATCTCATTCTGGAAACATCCCCCAGACTGTGGCTAAGCCATGTCTCCGCTATATCCTTTCTTTCAGGAGTGCTAGTTCTGCAAGGTTCGCAGGATAGCTTCTGTAAAGTTTGGAAGGTAGGAGACGAGATACTGGCAGAAGTAAAGCTGTGAGTACCGGGCGTGAGTCGTGCTTCGGTAGCTCAGATGGTAGAGCACTTGCCCGCAAAAGGCAAAGGACCCGAGTTCGAGTCTCGGTCGGGCACACAGTTTTAATCTGTCAGGAAGTTTCGTATCAGCGCACACTCCGCTGCAGAGTGAAAATCTCATTCTGGAAACATCCCCCAGGCTGTGGCTAAGCTATGTCTCCGCTATATCCTTTCTTTCAGGAGCGCTAGTTCTGCAAGGTTCGCAGGAGAGCTTCTGTAAAGTTTGGAAGGTAGGAGACGAGATACTGGCAGAAGTAAAGCTGTGAGTACCGGGCGTGAGTCGTGCTTCAGTAGCTCAGATGGTAGAGCACTTGCCTGCGATAGGCAAAGGTCCCGAGTTCGAGTCTCGGTCGGGCACACAGTTTTAATCTGCGTGCCATCACAGTTCCTAAGGCAGGTAGTCTATAAAAGCATTCAATTACAGTGTTTGACCAACTTCTGATGCTTAACTTTACCAAGTTTATTTCACACTAGGAATCCATGACAACCTCACTAGTTATTACTGAATTCTTTACTGCAATACTACAATTACTTGAGCTACCCTTGTGATACATATTTCAATCTGTATTTTTAATCTTGTTTCTATTCACTTCTAGTTGCAACCAACTTTCTGTTCCTAACATTATCTGGGCATTATTACCTTTAGTAAGCAATACTAATTCTGAGACCTTACTATGGATGCTCCTGCAGTTTTAGAATATCATATTAAACTTTTATATTTTGAATCTACAAGCACAAACATTCTCCGAGAATATTGTGGTGGATCTATCTTTGATTTCCACAGGCATTCATCACTGATCCCAAGGCATGTTCCTCAAACTTATGAGACAACTGCTGAAAGGAAGCAAGGATGACCTCAGAACCCCCAGCATTATTCATGCTGACACGAACCACAATTTGCAGCCAGTTGCACCCATAGTAATCAACAGCCACTGGAAAATCCTCCTCCAAATCTCTGAGTGGCTCCATTGCCCACCTAACATTGGAGCTCCCAACGTCCAGCCCTCTGCACTTGTTCTGACTGGGCAGGAAAATTGGCCACTAGTCCAACACGAGAAACATCCTTATTCACTGTCGGTATCACAGTTATATTGAAAATGTAGAGTAGTAAATGTAAGTGATGGTTAGTTGTAGTTTCTTTTTAATTTTGTAGAGGTTTTTTGTGTGTGTTTTTTATGATATTTTCGCAGAACCTTTGAGATATCTGAAAACACAGTTTAAGAAATACTGTATCTATATGAAGGTTGCAATGTCAAGGGACAGTAGTGAAATGCAAGATGACCTGCAGAGGATCAATATGTGTAGCAGGGACTGACCCTGAATATAAATAAGTGACACTGTACACAAATAGGTAGAGAGACCCACTGCTGTTAAATTACACTACAGGTGACAAATCTCCAGAGACAGTAACTACCATAAAACAACTAGGAGTAACCATCTGGAGACAATTAAAAGTGGAATGACCACATAAAATAAATAACACAGAAAGTGGTTTAAACACACAAACAGGGTCTGTGGCTCATTTGTTGCACACTACTGTTGGAAACTCATTGTCATTGCTCTTAGCCAATCGCATTATAGTATATGACAAATAATGAGAATCACTTCAATCGAATCATGCTTTTTTTCTGAAAAATGTTGCAATTTTCAAGGTCATAGTTAGTCTAGGACCTAGTAGTTTATAATCTTGGTTGTCACAAATATCTGACTGTTTTTCCATAATATATCACAATTTCTAACACTGTCATTAGTGTCAGATCAAACAGCACAGTGTAAATTGCTGTGAGGGGAACAAAACACCAGATACCTTCATATAAAATGCATAAGGAATTATAGACAAACAATGTGGCTGGCTACTGCAATGCTACATTGTGTAGTGATAAATGATATGACTCGAGCCCTCAGTGGTGGATAACAACACACCATAAATTTAGTAAGCTAGCTAGAAAACATCAGGTTGTGTTCACAGCTTTTTTAAAAAAAAACATTTTCCTCTAACTGTTGTGGCACATAGCACAATTATCAGAGTAAAAACTGGGCCCAAATAACTGAAGTCCTGCGACTGTGCCAGAAACTAAGTTGAGATATTGCACAAAATAGATCAGAGTCCACACGGGAAGTATTTTCAAACACCTATGCCGTTACTATACCATTGCTCAAACCAATCGTCTCCAACTTCCAAACTCTGACTGCCAACCCACAAGGCTGAGACAGAGAGAGAGACCACAAGGAACCTGGCTGCAGACCTTTTAAAGTTTCGGTCACCCCTCTCCAGATCCCCCACTCACGTCAAGTGCACTCAGTGACATTGCGTAAGTCCCTCATGTGATCACCAGCATAAATTCACATTTTTTTTATACATATAGTTAATTGAAATTGCAATCATGTCACTAGCTGCATTTAAAACTATACTTCAAAAACATATATCATAATATTTTCTAAAAAAAACCACAGTTTGCTTGTAATGGCTCTGAGCACTATGGGACTTAACATCTATGGTCATCAGTCCCCTAGAACTTAGAACCACTTAAACCTAACTAACCTAAGGACATCACACAACACCCAGTCATCACGAGGCAGAGAAAATCCCTGACCCCGCCGGGAATCGAACCCGGGAACCCAGACAGTTTGCTTGTAAATCAGAGTTTAATTATACACAATTTGAGCTTTCAATGTCAGAAACTGTTTATGTTCTTGGCACCTTTGTTATTTATTTTACAATTACAGATGCATATCGTTTTCATCAGATGTTGTCTCTTCTTTCCATTGCTGTATTCAGAATTTATGTACCTTTCATGAAATTCAAACTACCAAAAAAACTATGTACATTTAACTTTAAACAATACAAATGGATAATAAAAAATAATAATATTACAGTCTGAATAATGTATGTATTCACTGCCAATACATACTGCCATGTTTTCAGTGTATCTGTCTTTGTATGCAAGTTTTGCTGAATTCATTTAATTTCCAAATTAAACTGATTCTCTCGTCTTCATTATTAGAGTTATGGACCATATGATAATCTCATCGATGGGGCTCAACAAGAGCAACAATTTGATTTCTCAACCTCTTTGGTGGTGTGATCAAATAAAATTTATAAACTATCAAGTCCATACATTATAAGCAAATCTATTTGTCTCTCTAATATCATTTATATAAAACACTCAGACGACATCTCTGTATCATTAGAGGCGCGATTGAACCCTCTTTCGTATTACGCCTTCTGTGTCTCTGTACATAATATTGTTTGTGCTGTACATGCATAGATGATTACAAAGCTATTGAGACTTTATAAAGGCCACTCGCTTCTGTTCTCACGGGCTCGAGAAGAAACCCACACATGGTTGGTGCTTTGTCTGAAACCAAGTGGACAGACCTCATGGCAACCATGCAACCTGCACCCATAAGGGCTCCCAGCAGAGCAGAAGTTGCCTTCAGCCAGCAGCCAGAGGCAACATGCATGTCCCTTCCATTGCATGCTGGGTGGGCTCGTAATTCGAACACCATGCCTAAACAAATTGCATTCCAATAGATCTACACAGATATGCCTTGTCCTGTTACAGCTACCCACATTCGATTAATGATTTGTCTTGTTCATTTCCTATCATTCACCATGGGAACTGCTATCAACAACAGCATGAAATGGAAATGCCATGGGCACCAAAAGTGCACTTTTAGCACAAATGCTGATGCCAGGCTGAGATTTATTGGAAGAACCCTATGGAAACATAATTCATCTACAAAAGAAGAGGCACACAAAACACCCGTTTAACTATTTCTCAAGTACTGTTAATGAGCCTGGCACCATTACCCAGCAGGATGAACAAGGGAGGGAGGGAGGGAGGGAGAGAGAGAGAGAGAGAGAGAGAGAGAGAGAGAGAGAGAGAGAGAGAGAAGAGGAGGAGGAGGAGATCCAACAAAGAGCAGTTTGCTTCATCTAAGGAACATTTACTTAGTGAGACAATGTTATAGAGATACTCAACTAACTCACATGGTAGGCACTACAAGGGAGGTGTTATGCATCACAGAGTGGTTTACAGTTGAAATTTCAAGAATGTACATTCCCAGACGAGTTGCTTAATATATTACTTCCTACCATGTAGTCTCGTGAAATGCCCATGACAAGAAGATAGTCATTAGAGCTCATACGGAGCTTTACCAACAACCATTTTTCCTACACACCACTTGTGAATGAAAAGGCAAAATTGGGGGGGGGGGGCATTTTGGACACTCTACTACAATATTCTACATCTTCTGAGTTCCCAATAGCAGTGGCAACCACATACTTCACATTAAACTGCTTTGACAAATAAGAGGAGTATAGTAGAGTATGAACTGTGACATATTGACATAGTCTGCTGACATATACCACCATTGCCCTCCATTCTTGTTTTAACTGAATGAATTTACTTTGTATGCTTTCTTCTTTTTTTCCCAAATTCCTTGCATTCCTAAACAACCATACTGTTATAAAAATTTATTATGTGGAACTGCTATTCACTACGCTTCAAGCAATTTTCTTTACAGGAAGGAACAGTAGTTTATAGCATTTGTTGATGTTTCAAGGATTTTCTCTTCAAGCCCAAGTTCAGAAGTTTTAAGATCATTAACAAATTTTATTACTTTAATTTCATTTTTCAAGTGCCACAAATGTATAAAACCACCATGGAATTTAGTTGTAACCTCTACTCTGTTGAATAACACTGGAAGTGGCACAGAAGTACTTAAAGACTGTTTGTTTACAATATTTAAGAACTATTTCTATAATCAAACAACATAGTGATATAAGGAATTCACTATCCAACAGAAATGATCAGTAATATTAACACACACAGATAACTAAAAACACTACAAAGGAGTAATTTAAGGACTCACTTGGCTCAATGTTTCCTGCACGTTGAATACCAAGACTTATACAGTCCTTGCTTGCCTGAGATCCTTGTACAGGTAAATGATCACATTCAGGTAGCTGTACCTGTTGCCCAATCAAGGGATGTCTTTTGGCAATTGCATATTCCATACTGCACATTTCATTTTCCAAAATTTCACAATCTTCTCTACAAATACGCCTGGGTCGTGCACCTGGTTTACAGTTCTCCTTTCCATTTTCAGGAACACAACTTGACATGTGACACAATGGAAATGCAGAATAGCATAAAGAAGGTCTTGCAAAGGCTTCACAACCTTTTGAAAGATCTCTGTAATGTTAAAAACAAAATGACTGTAAATGTTAAATTTAATTTACAAGCGTTCTCGAAAGGATCGTAAAACATAATATGATATAAACTCACTTTGAAGTTGTGACAACCATAAATGCTTTCTCCAATTTACGCTCTAGCATAATCTGGGTCTGTGCAAGAGGAATGTACACACTTTTATTTGCAAGAAATGTGCTGCATGTTTTTCCTTGGTACACCTGTAAGTAGAAAACATGCAGCCATTAAATTAAATTGCATACAGATTCCACAAAGCACAAGTTCCACAGAACCATGTTTTACTGCACGCATCATTCTTACTACAGTGTTCTAGTGATCTATGAAATTAATCTTAAAATGTAATAACCCCAGATGCACAATCAGAAACTGACTCATTACCCACAATGTGGATCGCAAATTTTTACCAAGTTTCTATCTGCCACTTGCAATATAGAGACGCAGTGACACTTTAAGTGGTACTGTATTGTATTGAACTGGGGACCTACAAACGACGGAGAGGCTTCGTTCCCGTTGTAGCTCTCAGTGGTTCACAAGCCCACAGCAGGCTACAGCAGTCCACTCACCCCTCCGCCACCCTCCACACCAAACCCAGGGTTATTGCGGGGTTGTGCCCCCAGTGGATCTCCCCCCCCTCCCCCCTGCCACGAGAACATTTCACACTAGACAAGTGTAACCTCAATGGTTGGTAGAGTAATTATGGTGTATGTGTACTTGGAGACAGTGTTTGTGCAGCAATTGCCGACATAGTGTAACTGAGATGGAATAAGGGAAACCAGCCCACACTCGCCGAGGCAGATGGAAAACCGCCTTAAAAACCATCCAGACTGGCCGGCACACCGGACCTCGACACTAATCCACCAGGCAGCAGCTGTATTTTGCATACATCTTCCTAGTGCCTGCAGATGATATTGATACCGATACCACCACCACCACCACCACCACCACCACGTTGCTTAGTGCAGTTTAGATCAGTTTAGTTTTCTGCAAGTTCCACAAATTGTGTTTGCAACAATTTGCCATGATGTGGAACTTTTCAGTGTTGAATGTTATCTGCCCACCTATGATTAGGTCACTGCCTCTGCCTCTTCTTATCTCTTGGCATTTAGCAAACAGTTTTCTTGGTCCATCTACCATCCACTTATCTGCCTGTATGTACTGTCCACTTTCCATTTAATTTTTATTACTGTTATAATTACATCTTCCACTTCTCTGACCCATTTCTTTGTTTTCCTGTCTCTGCCATGCAGTGTGCCACAAAAAATTTATTTCATCAAAGGTCATCTAGTTAAAATATTTTCCTTTGCCAGCCAACATGCATTTATTTTAAAATCTGTGGTAATTTTTATTTTATTTCTATCATGTTGCCATCAGACACCTAATAGCACTTAACAACATGAATCCACTAGTTACAAATAAATAAATAAATGTGTTAACTCTGAATAAAACCAAATGTAAATTGAAGGAGCTGAAATCAGTCAAACATTAAGAAATAGCTGATTCCACACAAATTTTCTCCTGCCTTCTGCAAAACAATAATCTGATGCAGCAGTAATTTAATAAAAGTGGTAGTAGCACTACTGTGATATATCAAAGCACTGTATATACAATGTGGTCTTTACTGTTTATATTGATGTTAGATATTTATCAATGGACCCGATGTACTGTTCCATTAAGTCCCACATATCCTTAAGGATTGCTATCTGCTACTATACAAGATGAAATCTGTGCTTAAAATATATATGTAGATTTTTGTATGTATGTTCAGACAACATTGTCATTTTTATTGAAAAGAGAAAAGAGGCAGCATTATCAGATGAACCCAGTATGTAACACAATCATAAACTCAGAAAGCAAATGCACATGCATTCACTGGTAATGGGCACAGAGTTTGGCTATCTAAAATAACCCTCGCCATGCACTGTAGAATGACAGCGTATGTGGATAATGCCACATGAGCCATGGCTCATAGCAGAATGTCTAATCCCCTAGGCTACAAGAATGTGTCTGAAAATAGTCGTTAGAATTATGTTGCTAGATTAGCAACAATTTCATTAGACAGACAGTCAGCTGCTCCACAGTACTATGACTGTTAAAACACTTCCACAGTTCTGGTAAATGTGCTGACTACACAATCAATACACTTAATAACAACAGCTTTCAAAATATCTCAGAAGCAGCCATTTGATGAATAAGAGAACTATCAGAACCAACATGATCTGTCTTTGTTCACTAAATATATGTATCCAGTTCTGTAGCTGAGTACTACAAGGTTGTATGATAAGTCATTATAAAAGTTAGATGACAACACCTACACACACACAACAGGCTCACAATTCAATTCAGTTATCACACAGCATATTTTCATGCCCTAATGCTGCATTTACATTTTGATGATAGCAATAACTTATTTGACATTTGATGATAAGAATTGTTATTTTAGATAATGTTAATCATACGGTTAATACATCTGCTATTATTATACTCCTTTTAATGAACTATTTTTTCCTTATTTTACAACTGTGTTTGATTAAACAGGCAATATCTATATAATACTGTATATACCCAAAACTGCCAAAATACTATTTGTATAATACTTTACAGACACCTTTTATTCATGGTACAGTTTCCAGTATGCTGATGCTAGAGACATATTTAGTTTTGTCTGAAACCTAGCTTGCTAAGAGAAATTGGTAATTGTAATTATTACAACAGTGTGCAATGGCAAAATTAGTGTGAGCTAATCAGTAACTTTAAGAAAATTGACATAGCTAGTTGAATAGCCCTAATTTCACACTTTTCAGTAACTAGTTTCACTTTTCCAAAAATAAATTAACTTAAATAATATCTGTAATTAAAAGTTCAGCCACACCCAAAAAGTCTTTCGTTATTTGAGCTCTTTAGCTTGCTTAATTCCAGGTTTGACCTTATACTTCTGTTGCCCTAATTGTTATGCATCAGGTAGTGCCTTTGGTTATCTAATTAAGCCACTATTTAAGAATTTGAATAAATTAGCAAAATTTTGAACACTGCACATTTTACATGAGAGTAGGGAATCCACTGCAGGTGCATACAGGGTATGAATCAAGTAGTATCTTGAACTTTAATACTTTCATGACCAACTGCCATTTAGTTAAACCAGATTATTTCTGGAATCAACAGGCTGATACTACTGAATATTCACCTTCCAGTTTTATAAGCTAACATGCAAATATCAAAATCAAAAAAAATATCCAAACGAAAGTATTTATATACTCCAAAAGGCAAAAAACCCTGCGGCGTAAGACAGAACGCAGGTCAGCTTCGGAGATGCCCATCTCCAGAAGCTGTTTCCGTGTAGACTGATTGGCCAGCCTGTCGGCAAGTTCGTTGCTTGGGATTCTGACATGTTCTGGGGTCCACACAACCACCACTGAATGACAGGACCGTTCCAGGGCATAGATGGACTCTTGAATGGATGCTACCAAAGGATGGCAAGGGTAGCACTGGTCGATATCTTGTAGGCTCCTCAAGGAGTGAGTACACAGGAGAAATGACTCGCCAGGGCATGAGCAGATGTGCTCAAGAGCACGAGATATGGCTGTCAGCTCTGCAGTGAAAACACTGCAGCCATCTGGCAAAGAGTGCTGTTCAATATGTCCTCCATGAACTTACGCAAAGCCTACGTGACCATCAGCCATCAAGCCGTTGGTGTAAACCACTTCATGGCCCTGGTACATGTCGAGAATCAAGAGGAAGTGATAGCGGAGAGCCGCAGGGTTAACGGAGTCCTTAAGGTCATGCGAAAGGTCCAGAACAATCTGCGACCTAGGTGTACACCATGGAGGTGTACGTGAATGGACCTCAAGGAGAGGTGGTAAAGGCAAGGACTCCAGTTCAGACAGAAGGGACCGGACGTGAACCACGATAGTAAGCCCTGACCTGGGACGCTGATGTGGGAAATGAATCGCCGTGGTTGGGAAAAGGAGACGGTAATTTGGATGCGCAGGGGAACTACGAACGTGTGCAACGTAACTGGCGAGCAGTTATGCACACCTAACCTTCAACCTGGTGGAGATAGTCAAGACAGGATTTAACAAGGGCTCTGTAGAGCTGCAGCAGTGTAGAGCGAGCTGCACCCCAGTTGGTGTTGCTCCAGCGGCGGAGGGCATTGAGGTGCTGCCAGCACTATTGCTTAAGCTCACGAAGGTGAGGTAGCCAAGTGTAGCCAAGTCAATTGGGCATCAAAAAACAGTCCTAAAAATCAATATGACTCCACTACAGTGAGTGCATCATCATTAAGGTAAACTTCTGGTTCTGGATGAACAGTGCAACACTGACAGAACTGCAGGACACATGACTTCATGGCTGAAAACTGGAAGCTGTGGGCTAGAGCCCATGACTGTGCCTTGTGAATGGCTCCCTGTAGGCACCGGTCAGCAACACCAGTACTGGAGCAGCAGTACGAAATACAGAAGTCATCCACACACACAGAAGGTGAGAACGACGAACCTACATCTGCTGCTAGACCATTAATAGCCACTAAAAATAGAGACACACTCAATACAGAGTCCTGCGGAACATCATTCTCCTATAAACTGGGGGAACTATGGGAGGCACTGACTTGGACATGGAAAGTATGGAGCAACAGGAAATTTTGGATAAAAAGCAAGAGTGGGCTTCGGAGACCCCACTCATACAATGTGACAAGGATAGGATGTCACCAGATCGTGTTGCATGCTTTACATAAGTCAAAAAAGATGGCAACCAGATGTTGGCATCTGGAAAAGGCTGTTCGGATGGCAGACTCGAGGGGGACAAGATTATCAGTGGTAGAGTGACCCTGGCGGAAGTCGCCCTGACATGGAGCCACTAGGCCACGTGACTCGAGGACCCAACCCAACCGCCGACACACCATACGTTCCAGCAGCTTACAGAGAAAGTTGTAGAGGCTGATGGGCCGGCAGCTATCCACATCAAACAGGTTTTGAGTGGGTTAGGGCACCGAAATGATGCTGCTATCTCACCATGGTGATGGAGAGATGCTATCGCACCAGATCCAGTTGAAGATGATGAGGAGATGTCGCTTGCTGTCAGACGAGAGATGTTTAATAATCTGACTGTGGATCTGATCCAGGCCAGGAGCTGTGTTGGGGCAATGTGCTAGTGTGCTGAGGAGCTCCCACTCTGTAAATGGGGCATTACTGGGTTCACTGTGACATGTAGTGAATGAGGGGACTTCCCTTTCCATCTGCCATTTGAGGGTGTGAAAGGCTGGGGGCTAGTTCTCTGATGCAGAGTCTAGAGCATAGTGCTCAGCAATCGCGTTTGCATCGGTATATACCACGACATTGATATTATGTTAATGCCAGGGACACCTGTTGGGGACTGGTACCCAAAATGAGATTTGATCTTCGTCCAGACTTGGGAACATGACATATGGCACCCAATGGTTGACATGTACCTCTACCAACACTCCTGTTTCCATTGTTCTATAAGCTTGCAAATGTGGGCACGGAGCCACTTAAAGGATATTAGGTGTTCTGGGGAAGGATGCCACTTATGTCACTGTAGAGCTCGCCAACACTTTTTAATTGCCTCAGCAACTTCCAGCGACCACCAAGGGACTGTCTTTCACCGGGGGCACCCTAAAGTATGAGGGATGCGTTTTCCGCCACAGGAACGATCGTTGTAGTGACCTGCTCAACGACAACATTGATGGCACCATGTGGGGGAGAGTCGGTGATGACAGCAGAGGTGAAGGCTTCCCAATTTGCCTTGTTTAAAGCCCATATGGGTAGGCATCCACGGGCACGATACCAGGGGAGTGACATGAAGATGGGGCAGTGCTCACTACCACACAGGTCGTCATGTGCTCTCCAGTGGATGGATGGGAGAAGGCCAGGACTGCAAACCAATAGATCAATGGCTGAATATGTGCCATGTGCCACACTTAAATGTGTGGGGGCACCTGTATTTAAGAGGCAGAGGATGAGTTGTGACAGTAAATTTTCGACCTCCCTACCTCGGCCAGTAAGCATGGCGCCACCCCACAAGGGGTTATGTGTGTTAAAATCTCCCAAAAGTAGGAAAGGTTTAGGGAGTTTGTAACAACAACAACTGTACATATAATAATTTTTCCTTCTGATTTTCGATGAATTAATGTAAGCAATGTTTTGATTTCATTTCTTTTTCTTTTCGTGTCATTATGTTAAAGAAAATGTAAGCAACTTTCGATGTGAATATTAATATTTATGTCAAATTTCAAGAAATGCTATAACAGAATTGAAGTGTAACACATGTTGAATCTATTGTAACATGTTTAAAATTGTAATTGTGCGTCTGGCCCATACGTAAGCAATGTATTAGGATATGTGGAATGTAAAACCTTTGGTGAATACCCTATCTGTAGGGGAGCGGTAAAGGGTGGATGGCAGGCGAGCGCGGGAAAATGCACACGGGCGCAGCACGGCATAACGGGCTCAGCAACACAGTCGGAGTTGGGCATCGGTCTGATAAACACGTTCCGGATCAAGGAGGCTATCCTGGAAAAAGTGGTTTCATTGAGCCTCGGATGTGCCGTTTCCGACGACTATACAGCATGGCTATATTCTATAGGCACTGAATTGAAAAGGATTGCGATGCTACGAAGAAGCAAAGTGCCGATACAGCAAGAGCCATAGCTGTGATTGCATGTGTGCTGTGCGCCTCGCCATCTCGCTGCCCGCTAACCGCCGCATTGACACGAACAGGTTGAATCTTTAGAATTGTATTCGTGTGGACCAGTGTTAATTTTGTTCCTGACTATTCAATAATAACTTAACTTTTACCAGAATTGCCCTATCAATTAATTATCCTCATCACTAACCGAGACAGGGCCCTTTCCACATGTTGTGCAATCCGAGTGTCCCGAAACGAAGATTTAAAGTTTATGTTAATAAGAATTACCTGCAGACCTATCTATGCTAGAAAGATGTTTAAGGAGCTTTATTGTTAATGAAACTATAAACAAAGAACAAAGGTCTGACAAAGTTGGAAGATAATTTTGGAATTGGTTTAGTAATGAAGCTTAAATAATTTGAGACAAAAATAATGGTAGTTAAATGAGGAAGTAATAAGACTAAAAGAGTAGTAACTCATATTTTGTAAATCTTGAGTGCTTAATGTTTCCAATAGTTAATAGTTTCAACACAGTGATCATAACAGTTTCAGGGTCCCCCCCCCCTTCCACTCTTTTCTTTTCTATTCATTTAAATTCTGGAGTGTACTGAACTGATTTGACCTGCAAAGTTAAAGTCAATAATAAACCTAAATTTATCAGTGTTTACTCTTATTAAAATTGACATTGTATGTGTGTTTCAAAAGTACTATTTCTAGGGTAATCTATGCCTGATTTCAGTCGGATCAATAGACAAAATGCAGTGTGTAGTAATCATTGTAGTGTAATGTTGTGTATTTACAGCTTGTCCAAATTAGTACAGAAAGGGAAAATATTAGTTCATTAGATTTTTCTGGTTCTAAAATTTACCATATAATGCAGTATTACGACGTGTTGTTATGCTTGTACGTACATCCACTTGTACAAGGAAAAAACTCACTTAATGCCTAATTAGGCTGGCGACCATATTATTAACAATTGGTAGCATCTGCTGTGTATGTTTCTTGCCCGTCCTAACGTGTAGTTGCACTCTATACTTGCTTGACGTATTATTGTTGTTACTGAGTAGGTGAAAGTCTGATTTTGCCTCCATTCAGATACACGCGGTCAACATATTTACTAAAATCCTTTATTATAAGGTGAAGCCCGTCAACTTATCGTAGTACATGCTTTAAAGAGTTAACGTACGCCAGAGCGGAGGCGTTACAAGTTGATCAATCAGTGCAGCCAATACGTTCACGGGTACTGCGCCATCTGGAGGAAGACATACATCGCAGATAGTTATTTCCTGCGTCATCCTTATCCTGACAGCCACAGCTTCAAGAGGGATTTGAAGGGGCACAGGTTCACAACATACTGAGTTCAGGACATAGACGCAAACTTCACCTGACACTCTATTACAGTCGCTGTGGTTCCTGTAATATCCCTTATAGCTGCAGAGGGCAGGGGTCCGCATTGCTGGGAACCAGGTTTCCTGGAGGGCTATGCTGAAAGCAGGTGTAAAGCTTAACCGTTGCCATGGCTCAGCCAGGTGGTGGAAAAAAAACCGCCGCAATTCCACTGGAAGGTGATGTGATTGTGAGACTGGGAAGGCATGAAACACTCAATGAGGCAGTCTACACCTCAGGGTCACCTGCTGCCACCAGATGAGTACCTGTGCGATCGACATCCAATGTGTCTGAGGGCCCAACGAGATCTAGGTCCTCAGCGGACGCCAAAATCTCCACCTCATCCTCAGACACAGAGCTTGTAGGTAGTGGTGGTGTGGGTGCCACCGCAGTGCCTTGGTTCTTGGGGGGTCTTTTTCTTTTTAGGTTTCTCTCACGGCTCCTTAGGTTTGTCCAGCTGGGAGGGCTTTACTGATTCAGTCTCAGGGTCTGAGGAGGATCGTGAAGCCCTACAACCAGCTACCTGTGGTTGCTTCAGCCACTGGCGGGTGTCAGCTTTGCCACTGGGAAGGGAGTGGCAAGAGGAGCCGAAGAAGACTTAGGCTTCTCTGGCTGAGAAGTGGGGACTGACATCCCCGATGGTTGGGGGGATGTTGCTCTTGAAGTAGGTTTTGTAGGAGTGACAGGGAGGGGAAGCCCCCCACCATGAAGGGGGCAGGTGGAGTCTGACGGCTCCGAGAGCGAACTGTACATGGCGGAAAGGAAGATGGTAGAACCACTGTCATAGCGGCAGCGTAGGTTGACGTCATATACACAGGATCTAGCCTCTCATATTTTCTCTTAGCCTCAGTGTAGGTCAGTTGGTCCAGGGTCTTGTATTCCATTATTTTTCTTTCTTTCTGGAGAATCCTGCAGTCTGGCAAGCAAGGTGAATGGTGCTCTCCACAGTTGACAAAGATGGGAGGTGAGGCACAGGGAGAATTGGGATGTGAAGGACATCCACAATCCCGACAAGTGATGCTGGAAGTACAGCGGGCAGACATGTGGCTGAACTTCCAGCACTTAAAGCACCACATTGGGGGAGGAATATATGGCTTGACATCACAGCGGTAGACAATCACCTTGACCTTATCAGGTAATGTGTCACCCTCGAAGGCCAAGATGAAGGCACCGGTGGCAACTTCATTATTCCTCTGACCCCGATGGCCGCTCGGACGAAATTGACACCTCACCGCTCTAAATTGGCATGCAGCTCATCATCAGACTGCAAAAGAAGGTCCCTCTGAAATACGATACTCTGGACCATATTTAAGCTCTTATGGGGCATGATGGAAACAGAAACATCCCCCAGCTTGTCACAGGCGAGTAGTGCCCGTGACTGGGCAGACGATGCTGTTTTGATCAACACCGACCCTGACCGCATTTTGGACAAGCCCTCCGCTTCCCCAAACTTGTCCTCTAAATGCCCCACAAAAAAACTGAGGTTTCATCGACGAGACAGAGTACACATCAATTCTCATACATATGAGGTACTGGGGTGAATAAGCTTCACTGCCATCCTTAGCCTGGCGTTCCTCCTATGGTGTGGCCTGGGGGTAGGGGAGGGATTGATGGTACCTTGACCGCTTAGAGACTGCTGGTATTTGACCACCAGACGTACTACACTTAATGGCCTGTCATCGCTCACAGCAGCAAGCAGCGCTGACTTCGGTCGCGCAGCTTGAGGCTGTTGCCAATGGGCACCACTGTGGGGAACCGGACTTGGGTATCATGGGGATGTCAACCTCATCCCGTCTGTCCCCAGATCGGTCTGCCGCTGTGGTTGTCCCGGTTGCTGCCAGCAGTGGGGCTGAGCCCTCGCCTGTGGTTGATTGGGAGGTCATTCCAAGGCATGGCAGGCAGCGAAAGACGTCCCCGGAGGCTGATCAGAAAGCCTCCCCGGTGCGTCTGACAAACAGGTTTCGGGTACTGTCTCTGGCTGAAAAAGATGCAGCCACCTGCCCTGTTTCAGAGGATGATTCTCAGCCTTTAAGGTCCAGGCAATCGCAGAGGGTGGGCTTATTGGTAGTTGGGAGCTCCAATGTTAGGCGCGTAATGGGGCCCCTAAGGGATATGGCGGCTAAGGAGGGGAAGAAATCCAGTGCGCTCTCCGTGTGCATTCCGGGTGGAGCCATTCCTGATGTGGAAAGGGTCCTTCCGGATGCCATGAAGAGCACAGGGTGCAGCCAGCTGCAGTTGGTGGCACATGTCGGCACTAATGACGTGTGTCGCTTTGGATCTGAGGAAATTCTCTCTGGATTCCAGCGGCTATCTGATTTGGTGAAGGCTGCCGGTCTTGCTTACAGGATGAAGGCCGAGCTCACCATCTGCAGCATCGTTGACAGAACCGACTGCGGACCTTTGGTGCAGAGCCGGGTGGAGGGTCTGAATCAGAGGCTCAGACGGTTTTGCGACCATGTTGGCTGCAGATTCCTTGACTTGTGTCACAGGGTGGGGGGGTTTCAGGTTCTGCTGAATAGGTCAGGAGTTCACTACACTCAGCTGGTGGCTACACAGGTAGCAGAGGCTGTGTGGCGTGGACTGGGCGGTTTTTTCGGTTAGAAGGCCTCGGGAAAGTACGGGGTGGGCTGCAGTCTCAAAGGGTGCATGGCAAATACAGGACGTGCTTGGATCACGGAACAGTCGGAATTGTAGTTGTAAATTGTTGTAGTTGTGCTGGGAAAGTCCCTGAGCTTCAAGCGCTAATAGAAAGCACAGAAGCTGAAATCGTTATAGGTACAGAAAGCTGGCTAAAGCCTGAAATAAGTTCTGCAGAAACTTTTATGAAGTCTCAGACAGTGTTCAGGAAAGATACATTAGGCAGAATTGGTGGTGGAGTGTTTGTGTCTGTCAGTAGTGGTTTCTCTTGTAGTGAAGTCGAAGTAGATACACCGTGTGAATTGGTATGGGTGGAGGTTATACTTAACAGCCGAACTAAATTAATAATGGGCTCCTTCTACCATCCCCCAGACTCCGATGATATAGTTTCTGAACAGTTCAGAGAAAATTTGAGTCTCGTAACAAATAAATACCCCACTCATATGGTTATAGCTGGTGGGGACTTCAACCTTCCCTCGCTATGTTGGCAAAAATACTTGTTCCAAACTGGTGGTAGACAGGAAACATCTTCCGAGATTGTCCTAAATGCTTTCTCCGAAAATTATTTCGAGCAGTTAGTCCACGAACCCACGCCAATTGTAAATGGTTGCGAAAAAACACTTGACCTCTTAGCCACAAACAATCCAGAGCTAATAGAGAGCATCATGACTGATACAGGGATTAGTGATCACAAGGTCGTTGTAGCTAGGCTCAATACCATTTCTTCCAAATCCACCAGAAACAAACACAAAATAATTTTATTTAAAAAAGCGGATAAAGTGTCACTAGAAGCCTTCCTAAGAGACAATCTCCATTCCTTCTGAACTGACTATGCAAATGTAGACGAGATGTAGCTCAAATTCAAAGATATAGTAGCAACAGCAATTGAGAGATTCATACCGCATAAATTGGTAAGAAATGTTACTGATCCCCCATGGTACACAAAACAGGTCCGAACACTGTTGCAGAGGCAACAGAAAAAGCATGCGAAGTTCAGAAGAAAGCGAAATCCCGAAGATTGGCTAACATTTACAGACGTGTGAAATTTGGCACGGACTTCAATGCGAAATGCCTTTAATAGGTTCCACAACGAAACATTGTCTCGAAATTTGGTAGAAAATCCGAAGACATTCTGGTCGTATGTAAAGTACACAAGCGACAAGAGGCAGTCAATACCTTCGCTGCGCAGTGCCGATGGTACTGTTACCGACGACTGTGCCGCTAAAGCAGAGTTATTGAACGCAGTTTTCCGAAATTCCTTCACCAGGGAAGAAGAATGGAATATTCCAGAATTTGAAACACGAACAGCTGCTAGCATGAGTTTCTTAGAAGTAGATACCTTAGGGGTTGCGAAGCAACTCAAATCGCTTGATACGGGCAAGTCTTCAGGTCCAGATTGTATACCGATTAGGTTCCTTTCAGATTACGCTACGCTGATACAATAGCTCCTTACTTAGCAATCATATACAACCGCTCACTCACCGATAGATCTGTACCTACAGATTGGAAAATTGCACAGGTCGCACCAGTGCTTAAGAAGGGTAGTAGGAGTAATCCATCGAACTACAGACCTATATCATTGACGTCGGTTTGCAGTAGGGTTTTGGAGCATATACTGTATTCAAACATTATGAATCACCTCGAAGGGAACGATCTATTGATATGTAACCAGCATGGTTTCAGAAAACATTGTTCTTGTGCAACACAGCTAGCTCTTTATTCGCACGAAGTAATGGCCGCTATCGACAGGGGATCTCAAGTTGATTCCGTATTTCTAGATTTCTGGAAAGCTTTTGACACCATTCCTCACAAGTGGCTTCTAATCAAGCTGCGGGCCTATGGGGTATCGTCTCAGTTGTGCAACTGGATTCGTGAGTTCCTGTTAGGAAGGTCGCAGTTCGTACTAATAGACGGCAAATCATCGAGTAAAACTGAAGTGATATCAGGTGTTCCCCAGGGAAGTGTCCTGGGACCTCTGCTGTTCCTGATCTGTATAAATGACCTGGGTGACAATCTGAGCAGCTCTCTTAGGTTGTTCGCAGATGCTGCTGTAATTTACCGTCTAGTAAGGTCATCCGAACAGTTGCAAAGCAATTTAGAAAAGATTGCTGTATGGTGTAGCAGGTGGCAGTTGACGCTAAATAACGAAAAGTGTGAGGTGATCCACATGAGTTCCAAAAGAAATCCGTTGGAATTCGATTACTCGATAAATAGTATAATTCTCAAGGCTGTCGATTCAACTAAGTACTTGGATGTAAAAATTACGAACAACTTCAGTTAGAAAGACCACATAGATAATATTGTGGGGAAGGCGAGCCAAAGGTTGCGTTTCATTGGCAGGACACTTAGAAGATGCAACAAGTCCACTAAAGAGACAGCTTACACTACACTCATTTGTCCTCTGTTAGAATATTGCTGCACGGTGCGGGATCCTTACCAGGTGGGATTGACACAGGACATCGAAAGGGTGCAAAAAAGGGCAGCTCGTTTTGTATTATCACGTAATAGGGGAGAGAGTGTGGCAGATATGATACGCGAGTTGGGATGGAAGTCATTAAAGCAAAGACGTTTTTCATCGCGGCGAGATCTATTTACGAAATTTCAGTCACCAACTTTCTCTTCCGAATGCGAAAATATTTTGTTGAGCCCAACCTACATAGGTAGGAATGATCATCAAAATAAAATAAGAGAAATCAGAGCTCGAACAGAAAGGTTTAGGTGTTCGTTTCTCCCGCGCGCTGTTCGGGAGTGGAATGGCAGGGAGTTAGTACGATTGTGTTTCGATGAACCCTCTGCCAAGCACTTAAATGTGAATTGCAGAGTAATGATGTAGATGTAGATCCACCCTGATGCCATCCACTCCGACCAGGGGCCCTCCCCACGGGTGCCACCCAGGCCGCAGCAAAGGTCACCTGGCAGGATGGCCATTGCCGGGAGTCCCGATGCCCCAGGGTGATGGGCATCTATTCCTTGGCATACGTGGGGAGTTAACGGCACAGGCAACAGCAGAGCAATCCCTATGTGGTCAGGGGGCTACAACCAACAGGGTACAAGGCGCCCCCACCACAACTGACTGGCTACCGTGCTGGGCATCAGGCGCAAACGAGCTAAGTAGTCCATTATTGTCAACAGCGCAGAAAGCAATACTGCACAGAGGATGAAGGGAAACACACCCAGGAGGGGGACCTCTCCCAACAGCTGGAGAATGTGCGGAAGTGCAGATCCACGTCGACGAAGGATGTGAGAGGTCTCAGCGCATGATGGACACTATGCACCATGTAAGGTGCCCTTCCCCATTTGGCTTGCTCTTCGGGAAAATTTGGAAAACGGAGGTCAAACTCTACAGGGGACCATCACGTGAAGGCCAAAAAGTGCGAGACTCCTTTTAGTCACCTCTTACGACAGGCAGGAATACCTCGGGCCTATTCTAACCACTGGACCCGCACGGGGGTACACAGTTCAATGGTAGCAATGTATCATTACCAACATTTTTGTTTCTGTCATTTTATCAGTTGGTGGATCCGGACCTGGAGCCATTTAATGGCAATGAGATGCTCCGTTGATGGATATTGCTTATGGTGTTGGAGAGCCTGTCTGTAACCTGTAATGGCCACATCGATTTCTGAAGTTCAACAAGGTACTGTCTCCCATTAGGGAATCATGAGCAATAGCAGGTGATAGAATGGATGTAGCTGTGCACTGGACAGACGTGTTGATACCTCCAAGGCATCCAGTCAGCACTGTTGAGAGCCCAACTGGCTGGATGCCGACTATCACATAGGTCATCACGAACTCTCCAATGGATAGAGGGGAGAAGACCACAGCAAAAGGAAAGATCAATGGCCAAATAGGATCCATATGCCATGCTGACGTGTGGGGGCACTGGTATTCAAGAGCCAAAGATAAAGCTCTGCGAGCCAAGTTTCGATGGCTTCACCACGGCCAGTGATCATAGTGCCACCAAACAAGGGGTTGTCAGTATTGAAATCACTCAAAATGAGGAAGGGTGGGGAGATCTGATAAATCAGCACAGACAACACATTCTGAGACACTTCACTATTGGGAGGGAGATACACATCGCAGACAGTGAAATTCAGAGAGTTTCTTACATGAATGGTTACAGCCTTCAAAGTTGTCACACGTTCGCCATAGACAGAGACAAGAACGTACGTGCAAATGCCATCTGACGCTCCGGAATAGTCAGCTCAAGTCTTAAAATAGCTCTGACAGCCCTGGAGGGTAGGTGTTTGCAATGCTGGGAACCACATATCCTAGAGGGCAATCCATAAAGCAGGAGAAACACTTAAGAGGCACTGCAAATCAGCCAGGTGGTAGAAATAACCACTACAGTTCCACTGGAGGATCACACTACTGGTATACTGTGGGGGAATGAAGGGACCCAGGGTTGCCCGCTGCCACTGGTTGTGAGGATATGACATAAATACACATAGGTTCCTAAGCAGGCTGTGGTGGTGGTGGTGGTGGTGGTGGTGGTGGTCGGGGGGTGGGGGTGGGGGCAATATGGTTATGCAGAGGTCACCAGGAACTCCACCTTGGGTACAGAGTCGGGACATGCAGGGTCTTGTGGCAGGGGGACAGGTGAAACTTCCTTTTTCTTGGAGGTCTTTTTTATGTCCTCCTCCTCCTCCTCCTCGCATGATTTCGATGTTTGTGGGGGCTTTTCTGCCCTAGATTCAGGGAGAGAGGATGAATGTGAAGCCCTACGACCATAAACCTGTGGCTTCTTCAGCCATTGGCTGGCGTCTGGTTGCAGATCTCCAGAGTTCTCAGAGCAGAGCATCCCAAGGGATGCCTTCCCAGTGAAACTCACTGGTGGAGGAAGTTGCTTCATGAACTGGGGATTGAGTATCAATATGCACTGTGGGTAGAAAGTCTAGTGGGTGTGGGTGAAAAAGTAGGAGGGCTCCCACTGATAGTGAGAGTGGGCAGAGTCGAGTGGCACCACAGAGACAACGTAGAAGGCAAGAAGAGTGAGGGTACTATCACTAGAAAGGATGATGTCGTAGCAGTAGCAAATGTCATTGCCATATGTACTGGTGTACTGGATGCATATTATCATATTTCTTTCTGCCATCCTGATACATGAGTCAGTGAAGTGTCTTATATTTTCTTTTCTATTTGGAATATGGTGCATTCCTCTAGACAGGGGGAATGGTGATCCCTGCAGTGGACACAGACCAGATGAAGGGGATGGGGGAGCACCAGTAGTATTCATGCATAACTGATGTCCACAATCCCTACAGATGGGACTGGTGTTAAAAATGGGAAGACATCTGCCTGAATTTCGTGCCTTTGAAGCACCACATGCAAGAGGGAACATAGAGTTTCACGTTGGATCAACACATCATCACCTTGACCTTTTCAGGCAACAAATCACCTTCAGCCATCAGTATCAACCTTATTGTCCTTTGCTCCACACTGTACATGATGGACAAAATGCACATCCCATCTCTCCAAATTGGCCTGCAAATCAACATCGGTCTGTGAAAGGAGGTTGCATTGGAAGATGATACCCTCTACCACATTGAGACTATAATTTGGGGGGGGGGGGGCATATAGTTACAGGAATGTCACGGAGGTTGTCACAGGCAAGCAGCAACCGTAACTGAGCAGGGGATGCTGTTTTAAATCAGAACACAACCCCTTTCCATTTTTAAATTCGCTGCTACTTCCCCGAACAAGACTTCAAAGTGTTCAATAAAGAATATGGCTTTGTGACCAAAACAGAATCCCTGTTGATCCTAGAGCAAACTCAGTATTGTGGCGAATATTTCTCCCCTTGTTTCTAGCCCAATGTTCCTCACACGGCATAGCCAGGGAAGGAAACATTGTGGGGTCTTCCATCTTCCCATTTTAGCAATCCTTTCCTTCAGAAGAGACTCCTGGGTCGATGCGACCACCAACAGAATGTTTGGGGTGATTCATTTGCAAGCCTTAGCGCGACCACTCTGAATGGGTGTTCTACCCAGCAGCACCACCCATCCACAGCAACAGATACCTTTCTGGGTAACCGCTGCCCGGAATTGCTGTAACCGAGCCACAATGAACACCTACTACTTTGCTTATGTGCAGGTACCGATAGTGCGATGGATGCATGATCAGAGGACTAACACTGTGTAGGCACTTGATGAATCTCCCACTGCAGGATGGCTACCGTGTTGGGATTTGGGAGTATTACTTTTGCCAGAACGGAAGGATGCAAAGAAAGAAAGGCACAAAAGGTGGAACGCACAGTCTGCACTTCTGTAAAATTTGGACAAGGAATGGTAGATCAAAACCCAACAATGGGGCCATGTAGTGAAGAATAAAACATATGAAGTGCCAGAAGCCAGAAAAACAATGAGTAGGAACAGGAAAAAATCGTTTGCTGTATGGCCAAATTCAGTGTTATTTTTTGCCAAATTTGGCGTTGTGTTTGGCAAATTCACTTTCTTTTTTTTAACCAAATTCAGTGCTATTTTCATTTGTGGGAAATGAACTTTCAATTTAAGATTATACACAAATCTCAGCCTTGAGGAGACCAAAGTTAAAAAACAATTTTAACAGTCAATAGCTATTAGTTATGAATATCAGTAAACTGCCACCTCTGATTTATAAAAAAATTTCACAATATCTAATAGAAACTGCCAACTTTGCTAAAATCAATAATTTGCATTATTTTTTAAGTTATCATTTTTGTGAAATTTTC
Organism: Schistocerca piceifrons; assembly: GCF_021461385.2. Taxonomy (NCBI): domain Eukaryota; kingdom Metazoa; phylum Arthropoda; class Insecta; order Orthoptera; family Acrididae; genus Schistocerca; species Schistocerca piceifrons. The sequence goes on from NC_060149.1 coordinate 126,541,677, forward strand.
CCTACCCTAACAATGAGTGTCCAAATTCATAAACAAAATGCAGGCATCATCAGCACCAAGAAGACCACCCACAGAAATGGCAAAAGGGGATGTAGAAGGATGGACTTACAGCACAAAAAGGGAGATAGTGCTGCAAGGTGTGGTGGTCCCATGCTGGTAAAGCATGTTCTCACTTGATGTGAGCCCCATGGCGGAGATAATTATGGGATTAAGTTACGTGGCTGTATATAGTGGACATATGCTTAAAAAGAACATGGCTGTTACCAAAAATGGCAATGAGACATTTATATCCATACAGATATTTGGTGTGAAGCGTTTGGGCAGCATAAATACTTAATAATATATTCTTTTTTTAATTAATTCCATTGTTTAAGCAAGTAAGTGTATTGATGTACACAGTCCAGTCACATTAATATGAAAGTTGGCTATGTTTGACAATGATATGCAATAGCCGCTCACATAAGACAGGTGGCAGAACTACCAATGGAGGGTTTATAGGGTGTGTCGGGGTGACATGGAAAACAGTGCACTTGCTGTCGTGCTGTCAGAATGTGGAAACGAAGTGAATTATATAATGTCCACAAGGGCTTGATTATTGGCATTCAGGCCCAGGGCAGAAGCTTTTCCAAAATGGCTAAGTTTGTAAACTGTTTGCATGCCACCATGGTTAAAGTGTACCATATATGGCAAAATGGCACTATCCAAACACTGTGCTATGAATCAGTTTGAAGCAGTAATATACAAACTGCAATGTGAAAAATATATAAAGTAGATATAAAATTTACCATTGGTTTTATGTTATCCACACTTTCAAGTATAATTACTATATTATCATTTTTCTAGCACCTGTTAAAAGTTACTGATGACTCCATGCAAGAAAGATACACAAATCATCAGTCAGCCACCATAATATTTGTGCGCCTTACAAATCATCAGTCAGCCACCATAATATTTGTGCGCCTTGTAAACAAATATCCAACTGTCTCACATTCTATAAATTCTGCTGAAGAGTGCAGTGACGAGTGTTGTGAGAGGCAATGAACAGTTTATAATTGTTCTCCATGTTATCAAGCTAACTTGTTTCATGTATCTATAAACAAAAGAGCATTGTACTCTAGGTATAAACCAAATGAGTAGTAGTAGTAGAGGATTTTTTTGGGTGCACAACAGCAAGGTCTTCAGCGCCCGCTCAGTAACATAGTGAGACGGGTGTCAAGAAAATATTCAGAACAGTAAGATAAAACAGAACATAAAACACTGGTAACAAGCTTTGAAAAATATGTGCCTACCCACACCGAAGCGTGGGATGAAGCAGGGCGTCAGCAGTAAAACATGGACAACACAGGAAGAAAGTGGTAGAGGAAGCTAAAACAATGTAGCAGATGGAAGTGGCTGGCTGACTGCAAGGAAAAAAGGGACGCGTCAGCCACTCTGCAATACACTCAAACCTCCAGCCTAAAAGTTTAGGCCAGAGTCCAGACACACCACAAAACTTTAAAACCCTAGACACACACGTCTCATCGTTAGCTAAAACACAAGGCAGATCCCCATCAACTCGTGCTTCTGCCCTTGCTTCACGGTATAAAATGAAGTCCGTTAAAATGTGCCAGACAGAGATGTGCACACCACAAGCATCACAAAACGAAGGATCCGTAATAAAAAGCTATGTGTGAGAGGACAGTGCCCGAACTGAAGACATGTGAGGGCCACTTCTTCCCGCCTGAGCAACCGGCAGGAGGAACACCACGGCCGAGATGTTGACTTCACCAACCGCAGTTTATTGGCCGTCACCGACAGCTATTCTTCCTCCCACATCTCCATGCACTTCCTGTGGAGTGCAGAGATGACAGACTGCAAGGGAATAGGACACTGGACCATATCCTGCTCTCTGCAGGCCTCCTTGGCAGCCCGATCGGCCTGTTCACTGCCCCATATTCCTACATGACCAGGCACCCAGCAGAAGGATACCTCCTTACCCCGCCGTTGGAGCAAGTACAGTTGGTCATATATCAGCTGGACCATCTCCTCAGTTGGGTACAGATTCTGCAGTGATTGTAAGGCACTAAGACAATCGGAGCAGAGAAGAAATCGATCGTCCCGAACACGATTCATCTGCACCAGTGCCTTCAGCAACCGACGCATTGTCGTTGCAAGGCTTGAAGAAGAGCATAACAAAGAGAAATCATCCACAAACAAGGAACACTGGACAGGACTTTTCACTATGGACGTAATGCTATTAATAGCGATGGCAAAGAGAGTCACACTTAAAACGCTTCTCTGACGGACACTGTTCTCCTGTTCAAAGTGATCAGACAGGACGTCACCAATTCGATATCTAAAATATTGTGGCGAGAGGAAAGACTGAATAAAAAGAGGAAGACAACCACGAAAACCCCATTCGTGAAGTTGCTCCAGGATGAGATGCCTCCAAGTGGTATCGTAGGCCTTCTCGATGTTGAAAAATACACCTAGAAGGTGATGATGGCGTAGGAAAGCTTGTTGAATAGCCGCCTCCAGGAGGGCAAGGTTATAGAAGTTAGAAAGATACCTCCTGAACCCACACTGAAAGCGACTAAGGAGTTTCCGGGATTCTAACATCCAGACAAGGCGGCGGTTGGTCATCCGCTCCAAGGTCTTTCCCATGCAACAAGTGAGGGCAACACTACGGTAGCTACTCGGGCTCGTGCGGTCTTTCCCAGGTTTTAAAAAAGGAATTAAAACTGCCTCTAAACCAAATGAGAGAGTGCACCTGTTAAGAACACTGCTTCAGATTGGAGAGGATGGAGGTTTGTGCTCTATCCAGCCATTCTGATATCTCGTAGGTTTATCTAAATCATTTTTAATGCTGGGATGGCTAGTTCAATAATGTCATGAATGGACCAAATGTTCTTTCCTCATGAAGCACATCATTACACATTTATAAGTTGATATACACAGCTTATGTTCTTTCCTAGTATTAAACGTAAAAAAAATAAAACAAAACAAAACACGACTCACAGACTAGGTGCGAGACCTGTTCCAGCAGGCCGACTGCTGCCTACAAGGCAGTACAAGGAGCAATCTATGATTGTGGGATCAGCAGGTTGCCAATCCCCACAGCCATTATTGCCAGCAGATGAATCCTGATGATTATGCTGCTGCTGCTTCTTTATTCAAGCAACTCCTCATGTGGACTCACAAGGCAGAGTTCACCCTTTTCCAGACCTCCCTACCTCCGACAAATCTAAGGCAATATCAGGACTCTGAACTATCCTTCCGCACCAAAGGCAGCGGACACAAACCATTCAGCTAAAAAGGTGGTCTTTTCCTTGTATTAAGCTGATAAATCCTGTATCATCAAAACATTACTAAGTGCATCTGCTAACCCATTCAATACTAAATTGTGCCTTATCATACAGCAAACACTGAGACCACCACCAACCACTCTACTATTGTTGCTCTGTCATATGTCTTCATGCACTACACTGTTGTGTTCTTACTGGGGTAACGGTAACACCACTGATCTAAGTGGACAGAGGCAACCTTTACAAATATGACTGTATACATCGATAATCAGGATTCTACATGTTGCAAGGCTTGTTGCATTTGAATTGAATTGCTCCCTACACTTATGGGTCTTGAATGAGGAGGAACAATAGTCCCTGGCTGTAGTTAGTTGTTCATGGATGACTTTGACATTATTATTTTGAAATACCTCCTCCAGTGTGTTAAAAGTGTATACACAGTTGTGACATTACACTTTTGGACAATCCAAACTATGTCATGCTCTTTTGATCAGCTTTTATGTTCCTGTAGACAATGTTGTACTACATGATCAGCTTCAATGAGCTCTTAATTATTGCAACTCATTTACATGTGTGTGGACACAATATAAGCAGTTAAGTTTTGAAGCAACAGACCAAATAATTCAAAGAGAGTTGAACTGAAGCAATACTTACAGTCCACAATAATACAGGGTGTCCCACTCAAACCTCCCTGATTTCAAGGACGGAGGAGAGAAAAGCCACAGTAGATATGGCAATGAAAAATGCACCACATTGTAGAGCATCTCAAAGAATTTATATTCCTGCATCAGAAATGCCAAGTATTGTCACCAGACTGCAGCATGGTCGCATGAAATGAAAAATGGTGCCTCCACAGCAGCGCACGCAAGCAGTAGTGTGGTTTACAGAAACAAAATCGCTGATTACTGTGCAAAGAAACTGTGAATCTGTGTATGAATGCGATCCACCTGATGTGAAAACAATTAAGGAATAGCATAGGAAGTTTTGGCAACAGGAAGTGTTCTGAAACATTCTGGCTGTGCACGTTACGGAGTTTCACAAGAGACAGTGGAGGACATCAGAAAAACATTTCTCAGAAGCCCACGTAAGTCAATTCGTCAAGCATCTAGGCAACTTGATCTACCTCGATCAACAATGCATCGTGTAGTTCACCAATGTCTTTGTATGTGTGCTTACAAAGTGCAAATTCTGCAACATCCAACGACAAACCACACAGACAACAATTTGCTGCGGATATGCTGCAGCGTATTGATATGGATGCCAGCTTCCTGGAAAGATGTTTATCCTCAGATAAGGCAACGTTTCATCTTCCAGGAAGCATTAACAGGCATAATGTTCACATCTGGGGTTCGCAAAATCTGCACATTGTCATTGAACATGTTTGTGATAGCCCTAAACTAAACGTCTGGTGTGGGCTAATGCATGACAGGATTGTTGGACCGTTCTTCTTTGCAGAACAAACAGTGAATGGGTCAGTGTATCTGGACATGTTGGAGCAGTTTGTGTACCTTCAGATACAGGACTTGCAACCCAACATCATTTTTCAACAAGATGGAGCTCCGCCACATTGGTCAACAGCTGTTCGCAAGTTCCTGGATAGGAAATTTCCCAGTCACTGAATCAGATGTGGAGGACCCATTGCCTGGCCACCACATTCACCCAACATTACACTGCTTGATTTCTTCATGTGTGGATTTGTGAAGGACCGCATGTATGCAACCAAAGTGGACGACATTTCTATGTTGCGACACCGTATCGTTAATGTGATTGCAACAGTAACATAGGAAGGGTTACAAAGAACTTGGCACGAAATTGAATATAGACTCAATATTCTTCGTGCTACAAATGGTTCACATGTAGAGGTGTATTGATGATAAGTTAATAAATTGTTTGAGATGCTCTACACTGTGGTGCATTTTTCACTGTTGCATCTACTGTGGGTTTTTTTCCTCTCGGTCTTTGAAATCAGGGAGGTTTGAGTGGGACACCCTATAATTTAATTCTATTATGATCCACTTAAATCTTGAACTAAAACACTGAATTTACAGTATGAACTGGAATACCAAATACTCACCTCACAAAATCCCTCATCCACTTGCATCTGGTGAATACGTTCACTTGTGGCTTGTACAGCTTTTCCCTCAAGCAAAGTCATGTTTTCAGGTAATGCATCTTGCCTGAAATTTTCTGCTCCTAATAAATTATCTGATAATGAATTTTTATCCTGTTCAGGCTGTGAAGTTAGGTCATCGATACAGCATCTGACAAAAAATGTACACAAATTAAAACACTATAAAATGAAAAAGATTTTCAGTATGGTAAAAATCATGCTACATATCAAAGCTAGCACTACTCAGTTTTAAGATGACAATGCATGCTATCTAATGGTCTGAAGTTAAATCTTTCTATGTGAGAAAGGTATCAAATTTAATGGTTTAAGGCATCAGCAGCCAAAACTCATATTTGTATTACATACGTCTTAGGAAAGCACTCCTACATTCTGGACTGCACTTGTAGCATGCATGTGGAACTCAGCAGTTTATGCACAGCTTCATCCCTCTTTTCTAATGTGCAGCTATGCAAAACAGTCTGCGTAACAACATTTACTTTTTAACTGCACTGATAGAACGCACTGAAGCTGAAATCATTATAGGAACGGAAAGCTGGCTGAAGCCAGAGATAAATTCTGCCGAAATTATTACAAAGGTATAGGCGGTGTTTAGAAAGGACAGATTGCATGCAACCAGTGGTGGCGTGTTTGTCGCTGTTAGTAGTGGTTTATTCTGTAGTGAAATAGAAGTGGATAGTTCCTGTGAATTATTATGGGTGGATGTCATACTCAACAACTGAGCCAGGTTAATAATTGGCTCCTTTTACCGACCTCCCAACTCAGCAGCATTAGTGGCAGAACAACTGAGAGAAAATCTGGAATACATTTCACATAAATTTCCGCAGCATGTTATAGTCTTATGTGGAGATTTCAATTTACCAGATATAGACTAGGACACTCAGATGTTTAGGACGGGTGATAGGGACAGAGCATCAAGTGACATTATACTGAGTGCACTATCCGAAAATTAACTCGAGCAACCAAACAAAGAACCAACTCGTGGAGATAACATCTTAGACCTACTGATAACAAACAGACCCAAACTTTTCGACTCTGTAAGCACAGAACAGGGAATCAGTGACCATAAGTCCATTGCAGCATCCCTGAATATGGAAGTAAATAGGAATATAAAAAAAGGGAGGAAGGTTTATCTGTTTAGCAAAGGTAATAGGAGACAGATTTCAGACTACCTAACAGAGCAAAACGAAAATTTCTGTTCCGACACTGACAATGTTGAGTGTTTATGGAAAAAGTTCAAGGCAATCGTAAAATGCGTTTTAGACAGGTACGTGCCGAGTAAAACTGTGAGGGACGGTAAAAACCCACCTTGGTTCAACAACAAAGTTAGGAAACTACAGCGAAAGCAAAGAGAGCTTCACTGCAAATTTAAACGCAGCCAAAACCTCTCAGACAAACAGAAGCTAAACGATGTCAAGTGAATTCGAAAGTAAAATTCTATGTACCGACTTGACAGAAAATCCTAGGAAGTTCTCGTCTTACGTTAAATCAGTAAGTGGATCGAAACAGCATATCCAGACACTCTGGGATGATAATGGCATTGAAACAGAGGATGACACGCGTAAAGCTAAAATACTAAACACCTTTTTCCAAAGCTGTTCCACAGAGGAAGACCGCAATGCAGTTCCTTCTCTAAATCCTCGCACGAACGAAAAAATGGCTGACATCGAAATAAGTATCCAAGGAATAGAAAAGCAACTGAAATCACTCAACAGAGGAAAGTCCACTGGACCTGATGGGATACCAATTCGATTCTACACAGAGTACACGAAACAACTTGCCCTCCTTCTAACAGCCGTGTACCGCAAGTCTCTAGAGGAACGGAAGGTTCCAAATGATTGGAAAAGAGCACAGGTAGTCCCAGTTTTCCAGAAGGGTCGTCAAGCAGATGTGCAAAACTATAGGCCTATATCTCTGACATTGATCTCTTGTAGAATTTTAGAACATGTTTTTTGCTGACGTATCATGCCATTTCTGGAAACCCAGAAGCTACTCTGTAAGAATCAACAAGGATTCCGGAAACAGCGATCGTGTGAGACCCAACTCGCTTTATTTGTTCATGAGACCCAGAAAATATTAGATGCAGGCTCCCAGGTAGATGCCATTTTCCTTGACTTCCGGAAGGCGTTCGATATAGTTCCACACTGTCGCCTGATAAAGTAAGAGCCTACAGAATATCAGACCGGCTGTGTGGTTGGATTGAAGAGTTTTTAGTAAACAGAACACAGCATGTTGTTCTTAATGGAGAGACGTCTACAAACATTAAATTAACCTCTGGCGTGCTACAGGGGAGTGTGATGGGACCATTGCTTTTCACAATATATATAAATGACGTAGTAGATAGTGTTGGAAGTTCCATGCGGTTTTTCGCGGATGATGCTGTAGTATACAGAGAAGTTGTAGCATTAGAAAATTGCAGCGAAATGAAGGAAGATCTGCAGTGGATAGGCACTTGGTGCAGGGAGTGGCAACTGACCCTTAACATAGAATAATGTAATGTATTGCGAATACATAGAAAGAAGGATCCTTTATTGTATGATTATATGATAGCGGAACAAACACTGGTAGTAGTTACTTCTGTAAAATATCTGGGAGTATGCGTACGGAACTATTTGAAGTGGAATGATCATATAAAATTAATTGTTGGTAAGGTGGGTGCCAGGTTGAGATTCATTGGGAGAGTCCTTAGAAAATGTAGTCCATCAACAAAGGAGGTGGCTTACAAAACACTTGTTCGACCTATACTTGAGTATTGCTCATCAGTGTGGGATCCGTACCAGGTCGGGTTGACAGAGGAGATAGAGAAGATCCAAAGAGGAGCGGCGCGTTTCGTCACAGGGTTATTTGGTAAGCATGATAGCGTTACAGAGATGTTTAGCAAACTCAAGTGGCAGACTCTGCAAGAGAGGCACTCTGCATCACGGTGTAGCCTGCTGCCCAGGTTTCGAGAGGGTGCGTTTCTGGATGAGGTATCGAATATATTGATTCTCCCTACTTATACCTCCCGAAGAGATCATGAATGTAAAATTAGAGAGATTCAAGCATGCAAGGAGGCTTGCGGCACTCGTTCTTCCCGTGAACCATATGCGACTGGAACAGGAAAGGGAGGTAATGACAGTGGCACATAAAGTGTCCTGTGCCACACACTGTTGGGTGGCTTGCGGAGTATAAATATAGATGTAGAACTACTTTCTTAGATGTGTACAGTGAAAATTTTTGTTAATGATTCAAGTGGTGAAACAAGATGGTAGGTGTAAATCTGATAGACATGTCCACAAATGAGTGAATAAGTGTTGGTACTTATTGGGAATGTCAGTGAGTGGAGTGTGCAAAAACTGCTGAAGCTTTCAGCATTCAACATTTTTATATAATATGACACACATGTATAATTAAAACTTGGTGTGCTCATTAAACAACATAAAAGTAACTGTAAATATCTGCCTGGATGATTCACTTATGCCTGTGAGGAATCAAAACACACTTTGCAACTGTCAGACATACAATGCTGCATACCAATGATCTCAATAAGTAGACAGGGAATATATATACATTTAAACATTCATAGTGTGATGCAATTTAAATTAAACCCCTCTGATATTCAATTTTCCATTCATTGCAATTGCCCAAACACAAACTATGACAAAAATACATACTCTCAATTTAATTAAAATGTTTCATTTCTCCTCTTCACCCTCTCTCTGACCTTGAGCCTTGTTTATTATTGTGTTGTTGTTGTGGTCTTCAGTCCTGAGACTGGTTTGATGCAGCTCTCCATGCTACTCTATCCTGTGCAAGCTTCATCATCTCCCAGTACCTACTGCAACCTACATCCTTCTGAATCTGCTTAGTGTATTCATCTCTTGGTCTCCCCCTACGATTTTTACCCTCCACGCTGCCCTCCAATACTAAATTGGTGATCCCTTGATGCCTCAGAACATGTCCTACATACCGATCCCTTCTTTTGGTCAAGTTGTGCCACAAACTTCTCTTCTCCCCAATCCTATTCAATACTTCCTCATTAGTTATGTGATCTACCCATCTAATCTTCAGCATTCTTCTGTAGCAACACATTTCGAAAGCTTCTATTCTCTTCTTGTCCAAACTATTTACCGTCCATGTTTCACTTCCATACATGGCTACACTCCATACAAATACTTTCAGAAATGACTTCCTGACACTTAAATCTATACTCGATGTTAACAAATTCCTCTTCTTCAGAAACGCTTTCCTTGCCATTGCCAGTCTACATTTTATATCCTCTCTACTTCGGCCATCATCAGTTATTTTGCTCCCCAAATAGCAAAACTCCTTTACTACTTTAAGTGTCTCATTTCCTAATCTAATACCCTCAACATCACCCGACTTAATTCGACTACATTCCATTATCCTCGTTTTGCTTTTGTTGATGTTCATCTTATATCCTCCCTTCAAGACACCATCAATTCCATTCAACTGCTCTTCCAAGTCCTTTGCTGTCTCTGACAGAATTACAATGTCATCGGTGAACCTCAAAGTTTTTATTTCTTCTCCATGGATTATAATACCTACTCCGAATTTTTCTTTTGTTTCCTTTACTGCTTGTTCAATATACAGATTGAATAACATCGGGGATAGGCTACAACCCTGTCTTAGTTCCTTCCCAACCACTGCTTCCCTTTCATGCCCCTCGACTCTTATAACTGCCACCTGGTTTCTGTACAAATTGTAAATAGCCTTTCACTCCCTGTATTTTACCCCTGCCACCTTTAGAATTTGAAAGAGAGTATTCCAGTCAACATTGTCAAAAGCTTTCTCTAAGTCTACAAATGCTAGAAACGTAGGTTTGCCTTTCCTTAATCTTTCTTCTAAGATAAGTCGTAAGGTCAGTATTGCCTCACGTGTTCCAGTATTTCTACGGAATCCAAACTGATCTTCCCCGAGGTCGGCTTCTACTAGTTTTTCCATTCGTCTGTAAAGAATTCGTGTTAGTGTTTTGCAGCTGTGGCTTATTAAACTGATTGTTCGGTAATTTTCACATCTGTCAACACCTGCTTTCTTTGGGATTGGAATTATTATATTCTTCTTGAAGTCTGAGGGTATTTCGCCTGTTTCATACATCTTGCTCACCAGCTGGTAGAGTTTTGTCAGGACTGGCTCTCCCAAGGCTGTCAGTAGTTCCAATGGAATGTTGTCTACTCTGGGGGCCTTGTTTCGACTCAGGTCTTTCAGTGCTCTGTCAAACTCTTCACACATTATCGTATCTCCCATTTCATCTTGATCTACATCCTCTTCCATTTCCATAATATTGTCCTCAAGTACATCGCCCTTGTATAGACCCTCTATATACTCCTTCCACCTTTCTGCTTTCCCTTCTTTTCTTAGAACTGGGTTTCCATCTGAGCTCTTGATGTTCATACAAGTGGTTCTCTTCGCTCCAAAGGTCTCTTTAATTTTCCTGTAGGCAGTATCTATCTTACCCCTAGTGAGATAAGCCTCTACATCCTTACATTTGTCCTCTAGCCATCCCTGCTTAGCCATTTTGCACTTCCTGTCGATCTCATTTTTGAGATGTTTGTATTCCTTTTTGCCTGCTTCATTTACTGCATTTTTATATTTTCTCCTTTCATCAATTAAATTCAATATTTCTTCTGTTATCCAAGGATTTCTATTAGCCCTCGTCCTTTTACCTACTTGATCCTCTGCTGCCTTCACTACTTCATACCTCAAAGCTACCCATTCTTCTTCTACTGTATTTCTTTCCCCCATTCCTGTCAATTGTTCCCTTATGCTCTCCCTGAAACTCTGTACAACCTCTGGTTCTTTCAGTTTATCCACGTCCCATCTCCTTAAATTCCCACCTTTTTGCAGTTTCTTCAGTTTTAATCTACAGCTCATAACCAATAGATTGTGGTCAGAGTCCACATCTGCCCCTGGAAATGTCTTACAATTTAAAACCTGGTTCCTAAATCTCTGTCTTACCATTATATAATCTATCTGATACCTTTTAGTATCTCCAGGGTTCTTCCATGTATACAACCTTCTATCATGATTCTTAAACCAAGTGTTAGCTATGATTAAGTTGTGCTCTGTGCAAAATTCTACCAGGCGGCTTCCTCTTTCATTTCTTAGCCCCAATCCATATTCACCTACCACGTTTCCTGCTCTCCCTTTTCCTACACTTGAATTCCAGTCACCCATGACTATTAAATTTTCGTCTCCCTTCACTATATGAATAATTTCTTTTATCTCATCATACATTTCTTCAATTTCTTCGTCATCTGCAGAGCTAGTTGCCATATAAACTTGTACTACTGTAGTAGGTGTGGGCTTTGTATCTATCTTGGCCACAATAATGCGTTCACTATGCTGTTTGTAGTAGCTTAACCGCATTCCTATTTTCCTATTCATTATTATACCTACTCCTGCATTACCCCTATTTGACTTTGTATTTATAAACCTGTATTCGCCTGACCAGAAGTCTTGTTCCTCCTGCCACCGAACTTCACTAATTCCCACTATATCTAACTTTAACCTATCCATTTCCCTTTTTAAATTTTCTAACCTACCTGTCCGATTAAGAGATCTGACATTCCACGCTCCGATTCGTAGAACGCCAGTTTTCTTTCTCCTGATAACGACATCCTCTTGAGTAGTCCCCGCCCGGAGATCCGAATGGGGGACTATTTTACCTCCGGAATATTTTACCCAAGAGGACGCCATCATCATTTAATCAAACAGTAAAGCTGCATGCCCTCGGGAAAAATTACGGCCGTAGTTTCCCCTTGCTTTCAGCCATTCACAGTACCAGCACAGCAAGGCCGTTTTGGTTATTGTTACAAGGCCAGATCAGTCAATCATCCAGACTGTTGCCCTTGCAACTACTGAAAAGGCTGCTGCCCCTGTTCAGGAACCACACGTTTGTCTGGCCTCCGTTGTGGTTGTACCTACGGTACGGCTATCTGTATCGCTGAGGCACGCAAGCCTCCCCACCAATGGCAAGGTCCATGGTTCATGGGTGGGGGGTTTATTATTATTATTATTCCAAATTCAGATTCTGAAGTATTATTCTAATAATGAGCCAGTAAGCTACAAATATAGCTTTCCTGATTTATGCAAAATGTGACTGCGAGGAAGAAAACAAAATGGTACATTGCTGCGTATACAATTTTTGTTTAAAAATATATATACTGAGGAAGAATATATATGGAAGAAACAATTTGTCTAATGGTTTAAATGCCCTTGATATTGTAGTTAAAACTGAGTGAAAGGATGAAAACCAAATTACACATTTTCACAGCATAGTGCAGCACAGCACTTTCTTTCTCACAGTCAGTTATAACAGAAACCTTGTACATTGTTATTTAAAAAACTGTATAGCCTATGTGTCTGAATATTTATTAGACTATTGTGTAAGAAAATGAAGTCAACTGGTCAAGAATTATTCGAGATTTTTGCTAACAATGTATCCCTATAATATATTGTCCAAATATACATTAGAATATTATGTAAAAATTTCAAGTAAACTGATCTAGTACATTTCCAGATTTTTGTGAACAACACTAAACAGTGGCTTCCTTTATATAGTAGTAAAGATATTTGTTTACATATTACATATGTTAAAAAGATACATAGCCTATGTCTGCCCAAATGTTCATTAGAGTAATGTGTAAAAATCTGAAGTAAATCAATCAAGAACTTTTCAACATTCATTTGAGTATTGGGTAACAATTTTAAGTAAATCAGTCAAGCACTTTTCAAACAATGTTAAACAATGACTTGTCTTTATATAGTAGTATACACTTAACAGCCAAAACTTTACGACCACAGTCCACCGTGACACTGGATGCCAAATGGTAGTGTCGCAGGCACATGACATGGTAACAGAAGTATGTAGGGGATCACCCTACCAAAGATATGGGCTGCAAATGGGGAAATACATGGAGATTAGAAGTCTCTGACATAGGGCAGATTATTATTATTACACATGACTTGTGAATGAGTATTTTGAAAATGGTGGAGCTGGTCGAATACTCACGTGTTACTGTCATGAGCACCTATGTAAAGAGGTAGGAGGACAGCGAAACTACCACTAGACGTCACATTGTTGGATGTCCACGACTCTTCACAGAATGTGGGTTTTGGAGGCTCGTCCTGCTTTGTAAAGTATGAAATATTCGGATCTGTGGCATCTCTGCCAAAAGAGCACAATGCTGGTGCACAACCATCAATCAATGGACACAAGTCGGCTCTTCATGTGAATCACATTTTTGCTACACTAGGCCGATGGTCGTCTCCACAAATGCTTTCATCAAGGTGAATGACAGCTTGAAACATACACTGCGCCACGGATGCACGCAGGTGGGAGCAGTATTATGGTACAGGAGACATTCTCCTGAACTTTCATAGGACCTGTGGTAGTAATCGAAGACACGCTGACACTTGAAAACTGCCTGCATCCTTGATGTGTTCCCCACCAGCAATGTCATCTTTCAGCAGTGTAATTGTCCATGTCTCGGAGCCAGAACCGTGCTACTGTGGTTTGAAGAGCATTACAGAGAACTCATGTTGATGTCTCAGCAACCAAATTCGCCTGATGTAAATCGTATGGAACCCACCTGTGTCACTATATATATATATATATATAAAAATCAGTGATGTGTTTCTTTCCTAAGATAGACAAACGAGCTATTATACAGGTGGTCATAGTGTTTTGGTTCGTCTGTGTAGATACAGACATAAGCATGGGACTTATTTTTGTACAATTCCTTAACCTGCTTACTTATACCAATTAACATGACTACAATAATCACAAATGAACAGATGTGCATCACTGAAACTGTGGCACATGAGTTGAAGCACTCCACATGTTGTCAATAGGACCTGTGTCAAGCGTGTGTTTGTAAATTCTACATTAATTTCATACAATAATAGGCCTGTGGTGATACAGGTAACAGAATATACACAATGTGATCAGAAGTATCCAGACACGCCCAAGAACATACGTTTTTCATATTAGTTGCATTGTGCTGCCACCTACTGCCAGGTACCTCATATTAGCAACCTTAGTAGTCATTAGATATCATGAGAGAGCAGAATGGGGAGCTCCGTGGAACTCAGACTTTGAACGTGGTCAGGTGATTTGGTGTCACTTGTGTCATACGTCTGTACGTGAGATTTCCACAATCCTAAACATCCCTAGGTCCACTGTTTCTGATGTGATAGTGAAGTGGGAACGCGAAGGGACATGTACAGCACAAAAGCGTACAGGCGAACCTCTTCTGTTGACTAACAGAGACCGCCAACAGTTGAAGAGTGTCATAATATGTAACAGGCAGATATCTATGGATTTCATGGTCAAATGGCTGTTCATAAGCCACACATCATGCTGTAAAATGCCAAATAATGCCCCGCTTGGTGTGAGGAGCGTAAACAATGGACGACTGAACAGTGGAAAAATGTTGTGCGGAGTAACGAATCACTGTACACAATGTGATTCGATGGCATGGTGTGGGTATGGCGAATGCCCGATGAACGTCATCTGCCAGCGTGTGTAGTACGAACAGTAAAATTTAGAGGTGGTGGTGTTATGGTGTGGTCGTGTTTTTCATGGAGGGGGCTTGCACCCCTTGTTGTTTTGCATGGCATTATCACAGCACAGGCCTACATTGATGTTTTAAGCACATTCTAGCTTCCCACTGTTGAAGAGCAATGTGGGGATGGCGACTGCATCTTTCAACAAGATCGAGCACCTGTTCATAATGCACGGCCTGTGGTGCAGTGGTTACATGACAATAACATCCCGGAAATGGACTGGCCTGCACAGAGTTCTGACCTGAATCATATACAATTCCTTTGGGATGTTTTGGAATGGCGACTTTGTGCCAGGCCTCACAAAATGACATCGACACTTCTCCTCAGTGCAGCACTCCGTGAAGAATGGGCTGCCATTCCCCAAGAAACCTTCCAGCACCTGACTGAACTACGCCTGCCAGAGTGGAAGCTGTCATCAAGGTGGGTCAACATCATATTGAATTCCGGCATTACCAACGGAGGGCGCCACGAACTTTTAAGTCATTTTCAGCCAGGTGTCTGAATACTTTTTATCACGTAGTGTATATCCATGAACAAAAGCATTAGCAAAGTACATTAAAACGATTTACTGATTCTATGATGAAGTTTTAGCACATATGACAAGCAATTCATACATTATAGAAGTTAGTAAATGAGCTGGATTCAGAAACTTAAGGAGAAGTACAACTGAAAAGTTACAGTCAACAGTCATCTGCAAAGTGAGGAGGATTGGTGTTTAATGTCCTAGTAATGATGAGCTCACACGAGGATGAGCACAAACAAGGGTCAGACACGAATGGGGAACATAATCCATCTTAACATTTTTTAATGGAAACATTGGGGAATTTGCCTTATGCTATTCAAGGGAATGTTAGTCCAACACGTTTACCAATGCACCACCCTGGCAAGCAAACAAGCCAGCCAGCTGTATATAGACTCAAAGGAAGGAATACTTTTTAAGTCATAACTGGAATATAAGAAGGAACACAATAAAGTACTTTAAAAGAAACAACTTACTGTGTTGAGAAAAACAAACAAACAAGTGCAACATCTGATTGGCTACACTGTAGGATAACAAAGCAACAGCTACAGTTGTCTCCAGTATGGGACTGTCCATTCAGTGAAGATATGGCAGCGATAGTTACATGAAATCTACCTTTCACCTACAAAGTAAGGGAAATACAATGATTGAACTAAAATGACTGGAAGTTTTACATTCAGAGAGTTTTTAGCATTATGCTGGGAAAGTTATGGAGCAAGTGCAAACAATGAAGAAACTGTTAAATGATGTACAACATAGCTGCATGAAAACATGTTCATTTACATATCTAGGCAACCTAAAACTTTTCTGATTACAAGGATACTGGAAAAATGTACATTGTTTGTAAACAGATTAATTAGAACAAGTACATACATAGGAATATATGTTTTGCTTATTGTACTTTGTTAAAAATCCACTGCCTGGATATTAACAACTAAATCAGAGTTATTATTTCAACAGTAGGATGCCTCAATTGTATATCGTTGGAGGAGATCTTTAGGCAAATCTACAATTTTTTGGAAGGGGAGATTGTCATGTAGACAATAGAAATGAAGGCACAGACGAACATAGAATGAAGATAAACATACTGTACAAACAAGAATGTTTGCATTAAATGAAGTGTTCTATACCACTTTGCCAACTTTCAACCAAACTGCAATGTTTCAACCAAATCCATACCTCAACCTAAATACAGATCAGTCTCTTACCACAACATACATTCCAGAAACTAACAAACACAAAAGAAATATTGTCAGTTCTCCTCTTTCTCTTTCTGACATATAACATCATACATCACATCATCATTTTCGTAATTATGTTATAGGAGAAAGCCAACATCGGGTATCAGTAGGTTGAGCTGATCCACATATTTTTGTTAAGTATGCTACATACAGTTGAAAGCTTTAAATATTGGGGGAAACAGAATTGTTGAAAAAGCTGTTTTTCATTTGTTACAGGAGGATCTATATGTTAACTACCATATTTATATGGATAATTCTCTTGAACCTGAAAATGCACTGCAACAGGAAAACCAGGTGAAACAGACAGAACACATTAAAAGAAGTTGTAGTTAGCAAAAGGAATAATGTTTGCAAGGTATGATGATTGGAAAGTGATCATCACTTTCCCCCTTTCCTTTCCATCCGTGAATGGCATATGGGAAGAATGACTGTCAGTAAGCTCAAATTTCTCCAACTCACTGGCAGACTAAAGGGTTGGCGGAGGTGGCAGCCTGCCTCACGCCTTTGGACCTGAGAGGACCAGACCATTTCTAATGAAATCCAAAACAAGGAGTACACCATTTGCTTATTACATATCTTTTCGAGTTTCAAACAGGAGCAAGTTCAGAAATGGATAGGCACTGTGATTGCTGTGTACAGATGCGAGCTGAGTTGGTGACCCTTCGCTCACAGCTGCAGGCACTGTTGGCTTCCATCACAGAGCTTGAGGCTGCTACCAAGGGGCATCACTGTGCGGAGTTGGACGCGGAGATGCGAGGGACATTGAGCATGACCCACGTGTCCCCAGATCGATCCACTGTTGTGGCTGCCCCAGGTACTGCCTGCACTGAGGTTGACCCCTCACCCGTGGTCGAGTGGGAGATCATTCCAAAGTCCGGCAGGCAGCGAAGACTTTCCGTGGTACCGACTGCAGGGCCTCCCCGGTTCATTTGACAAACACGTTTTGGGCGTTATCTGTGGCTGGCAAAGTCTCTGAGCCAGATGCAGTCATCCATCCTATTCCAGAGGAAGCTTCTCGACTCGCAAGGTCTGGGCATTCACAGAGGGTGGATTTGCTGGTAGTTGGGAGCTCCAACAATGGGCGCGTAATGGGGGCCCTTAGGAACATGGCTGCCAATGAGGGGAAGGCAGCCAGTGTGCATACCGGGGGAAGTCATTTCAGATGTGGAAAGGGTGCTTCTGGATGCCATGAAGAGTACAGGGTGCACCCAACTGCAGGTGGTAGCCCATTTCGGTAATGGTAAAGACTGCCACTCTTGCTTCCGAAATTAAGGCAGAGCTCACCATCTGCAGCATCGTCGGCAGAACTGACTGTGGTCCTTTGGTGCAGAGCCGAGAGGATGGTCTGAAACAAGAGGCTCAGGTGATTCTGTGACAGTGTACGCTGCAGACTCCTTGACTTGCACCATTGGGTGGTGGGTTTCTGGGTTTTGCTAAATAGGTCAGGAGTCCACTACATCTACATCCATACTCCGAAAGCCACCTGACGGTGTGTGGCGGAGGGTATTTTGAGTACCTCTATCGGTTCTCCCTTCTATTCCAGTCTCGTATTGTTCACGGAAAGAAAGATTGTCAGTATGCCTCTGTGTGGGCTCTAATCTCTCTGATTTTATCCTCATGGCCTCTTCGTGAGATATATGTAGGAGGGAGCAATATACTGCTTGACTCCTCTGTGTAGGTATGTTCTTGAAACTTCAACAAATGCCCGTACCGAGCTACTGAGTGTCTCTCTTGCAGAGTCTTCCACTGGAGCTCATCTATCATCTCCATAACACTTTCGCGATTACTAAATGATCCTGTAATGAAGTGCACTGCTCTCCGTTGGGTCTTCTCTATCTCTTCTATCAACCCTATCTGGTACGTATCCCACACCGGTGAGCAGTATTCAAGCAGTGGGTGAACATGTGTACTGTAACCTACTTCCTTGGTTTTCGGATTGCATTTCCTTAGGATTCTTCCAATGAACCTCAGTCTGGCGTCTGCTTTACCGACGATTAATTCTATATGGTCATTCCATTTCAAATCACTCCTAATGCCAACTCCCAGATAATTTATGGAATTAACTGCTTCTAGTTGCTGACCTGCTATATTGTAGCTAAATGATAAAGGACCTTTCTTTCTATGTATTTGCAGCACATTACACTTGTCTACATTGAGATTCAATTGCCATTCCCTGCACCAAGCGTCAATACGTTGCAGATCCTCCTGCATTTCAGTACAATTTTCCATTGTTACAACCTCTCGATATACTACAGCATCATCCGCAAAAAGCCTCAGTGAACTTCCGGTGTTATCCACAAGGTCATTTATATATATTGTGAATAGCAATGGCCCTACAACACTCCCCTGTGGCACACCTGAAATCACTCTTACTTCAGAAGACTTCTCTCCATCGAGAATGACATGCTGTGTTCTATTATCTAGGAACTCTTCAATCCAATCACACAGTTGGTCTGATAGTCCATATGCTCTCACTTTGTTCATTAAACGACTGTGGGGAACTGCATCAAACGCCTTGCGGAAGTCAAGAAGCACGGCATCTACCTTGAAACCCGCGCCTATGGCCCTCTGAGTCTCGTGGATGAATAGCGCGAGCTGGGTTTCACACGATCGCCTTCTTCGAAACCCATGATGATTCCTACAGAGCAGATTTTTAGTCTCCAGAAAAGTCATTATTCTCGAACATAATAATTGATCGATGTTAGAGATATAGGTCTATAGTTCTGTACATCTATTCGACGTCCCTTCTTGAAAATGGGGATGACTTGTGCCCTTTCTCAATCTTTTGGGACGCTACGCTCTTCTAGAGACCTACGGTACACTGCTGCAAGAAGGGGGCAAGTTCCTTCGCATACTCTGTGTAAAATCGAACAGGTATCCCATCAGGCCCAGCCGCCTTTCCTCTTTTGAGCAATTTTAATTGTTTTTCTATCTCTCTGTCAACTATTTCGATATCTACCATTTTGTCATCTGTGCAACAATCTAGAGAAGATCGCAGAGACAATCACTACATACAGGAAGCAGCGACACGGGTAGCGGGCGCTGTGCGGAAGGGACTGGGTGGTTTTTTACGTTAGAGGGTCTCAGGAAACCACAGAAAGGGCCCTGTCTAAATGGCAGCAGGTAAAACATAGTAAGTTAGTTGTAGAAACAATCAGTATTGTAGTTGTAAATTGTCGTAGCTGTCTTGGGAAAGAACCAGAGCTTCAAGCCCTAATAGAAAGTACTGAAGCTCAAATAAGCTCAGCAGAAATTTTTTCTAATGATCTAACAGTGTTCAGAAAGGATAGATTAAATGCAATTGGTGGTGGAGTATTTATTGCTGTCAGAAGTAGTTTGCCTTGTAGTGAAATTGAAGTAGATAGTTCCTGCGAAATAGTATGGGTAGAGGTTATACTTGACAATAGGACTAAACAATTAATTGGACGTTTTACTGACCCCCCCCCCCCTCCCCCTCCCCACCCACAACTCAGAAGATATAGTTGCTGAACAGTTCAAAGAAAACTTGAGTCATTTCAAATAGGTACCCCACTCATATAATTATAGTCCGTGGCAACTTCAATCGATATTCTGGAAAAATTATAAGTTTAAAGCCAGCGGCAGGCATAAAACATCATCCGAAATTGTACTGAATGCTTTCTCAGAAAATTATTTTGAACAATTAGTTCATGAGCCTACTCAAAGCGTAAATGGTTGTGATAGCATACTTGACCTCTTAGCAACAAATAATCCTGGACAAATAGGGAGTATCATGATGAATACAGGGATTAGTGATCACAAGGCAGAGGCTGCTAGGCTGAATATCTTAACACCCACAACCATCAAAAAGAAATGCAAAGTACAGCTATTTAAAAAAGCTGATAAAAATGCTCTTAATGCCTTTTTGAGAGACAGTCTCCACTCCTTCCGATGTGATCACGTAAGCGAAGAAAAGTTGTGGAATGATTTCAAAGAGATAGTATTGACAGCAATTAATAAGTGATGGTACTGATCCGCTTTGGTACACAAAACGGTTCAGATCGCTGTTGCAGAAACAATGAAAAAAGCATACCAAATTTAAAAGAACGCAAAATTCTGAAGATTGGCAAAGTTTTGCAGATGTTCGAAATATAGAGCATGCTTCAATGCGAGATGCTTTTAATAATTTCCACAATGAAACTCTGTCCTGGAATCTGGCACAAAACCCAAAGAGATTCTGGTCATGTATAAACACACCAGTGGCAAGATGCAATCAATACCTTCACTGCGTGATAGGAAACGGTGAAGTCACTGACGACAGTGTCACCAAAGCAGAGTTATTAAACACGGTTTTCTGAAACTCCTTCACCAAAGAAGATGAAGGAAATATTCCCGAATTCCAATCAAGAACAACTGTGAAGATGAGAAACATAGAAGTAGATATCCTCGGTGTATCAAAGCAGCTGAAATCACTTAATAAAGGCAAGGCTTCTGGTCCAGATGGTATACCAGTCAGGTTTCTTTCAGAGTATGCAGATGCAATAGCTCCATATTTAGCGATTATATACAATGACTCGCTCAAAGAAAGTTCCGCATCTAAAGACTGGAAAGTTGCTCAAGTCACACCAATACCCAAAAAGGGAAATAGAGTGATCTGCTGAATTACAGGCCCATATCACTAATGTTGATTTGCAGTAGGGTTTTTGTAACATATACTGTATTCGAACATTATGAAGTACCTCGAAGAAAATGAATTACTGACACATAGTCAGCATGGACTCAGAAAATATTGTTCTTGTGGAACACAACTACCTCTTTATACTCATGAAGTAATGAGTGCTATCGATAGGGGATGTCAAGTTGACTCCATATTTTTAGATTTTCAGAAGGCTTTGGACACCGTTTCTCAGAAGCGTCTTCTAACCAAACAGCGTGCCTGCGGAGTATGGCCTCAGTTGTGCATCTGGATTCGTGATTTCCTGTCACAAAGGTCACAGTTCGTAGTAACAGATGGAAAGTCATCGAGTAAAACAGAAGTAATGTCCGGCATTCTGCAAGGAAGTGTTATAGGCCCTGTATTGTTCCTGATCTATATTAACGACATAGAAGACAATGTGAGTAGCCCTCTTGGATTATTTGCAGATGCTATTTACCATCTTGTAAAGTCATCAGATGACCAAAACAAATTGCAAAATGATTTAGATAAGATATCTGTGTGGTGCAGAAAGTGGCAATTGACCCTGAATAAAGAAAAGTGTGAAGTTATTCACACGAGTACTAAAAGAAATCAGCTAAATTTCGATTATGAGATAAGTCACACAAATCTGAAGGCTGTAAATTCAACTAAATACTTAGGGATTACAATTGCAAATG
Organism: Schistocerca piceifrons; assembly: GCF_021461385.2. Lineage (NCBI taxonomy): Eukaryota > Metazoa > Arthropoda > Insecta > Orthoptera > Acrididae > Schistocerca > Schistocerca piceifrons. The sequence continues at coordinate 126,563,751 of NC_060149.1, forward strand.
ACCGAAGTTGGAACAATCACACAGATAATGTTGTGGGTAGAGCAAACCAAAAATTGTGTTTCATTGGAGAACACTTAGAAGGTGCAACAGATATACAAAAGAGACTGCTTACACTACACTTGTCCGCCCTACTCTGGAGTATTACTGTGCGGTGTGGGATCCGTATCACGTGGGACTAACAAATGATATTGAAAAAGTTCAAAGAAGGGCAGCTCGTTCTGTATTATCGTGAAATAAGAGAGATAGTGCCACAGACACGATACATGAATTGGAATGGCAATCATTAAAACAAAGGCATTTTTCATTGTGACAGGAACTTCTCATGAAATTTCAATCACCAGTTTTCTCCTCCAATTGCGAAAACATTCTGTTGGCACCCACCTACATAGAGAGAAATGGTCATCACGATAAAATAAGAAAAATTGGGGCTCTCGCAGAAAAATTTAAGTGCTCGTTTTTCCTGCATGCCATTTGAGAGTGGAACGGTAGAGACAAAGCTTGAAGGTGGTTCATTGAACCCTCTGCCAGGCACTTAATCGTGAATAGCAGAGTAATCACATAGATGTAGATGGACAAAAGATTTTCAGTAAATATGTGGCAGTTTGGAGTTTGAAGCCCAATACATATACAAAATACAGGCTGATTATGTGATGATATTACAAACTTTCAGGGATGATGGAGAAGGGTAACTGTATCAGTTTGAGGTAAGGGACCCTGATACGGAAACGATCGAGTCAAAAGTTATAAGTGAACATTGTTCTGATACGTCTGACACTGGTATACATGTATTGGCACTGTTGTTGCTAAGACTGTAGGGTACGCTACTTTCAGAGGTTGTAGTATAGACGAGAACAAAGTAAACATGGGATCTAAAATGCAAGCCTTAAGAGTTATGAGCAATACTTGATCTTTGCTGCTGAGAGAGACGTCTATTCTACCGAACAAGTGGCCATAGCTCTTAAGGTATGCATTTTAGAGTCAATATGTAATGCATTTTCCCCCCTTGTTTCAGTCCATACTACCTCCTCCAAAAATATGGAAAGCAAAGACCATACAGTAGAAGAAATATGTTTCACTGTAGTGAAGATAAACAAGTGCTCTTAACATACACATTTTACAGCCCATGTTTACTACACTTTTCTTTTAGGAAGTTACCACTCTACAATCTTAGCAACAACAGTACCAGTGCATGTATTCTACAGTCACAGGTATCAGAATGATTTTTGCTTATAACTTTCGACACTGTCATTTCCAGAAAAGGGACCTTCCCTCAAATTGATACATTTACCCCTGTCCACCTCATCCCTGAAAGTTTGTTACATCATCACGAAATCACCCTGTACAGAGGTCTCTACTTACCTGTTTTCAGGCGATGGCAACTGTCAATTAGTGCGTTTAGAATTTTTAGAATTTTCGCAAAATGTTGTCTGACTTAAAGACAGTAGAATAATAACTAGTTGTCCACACAAAATGTTTTTTGACATCTATGCCATCTACACAGGTGTACTATAAGTACAGTTTAAAAACATGTGTATAAGTACACTGATGAGCTTACCAGCTATTTTTTAAATTTTTCAACTGAAGTATTACATTCTAAAACTTACTTTTTCAAACGTTGTATATAGTTATTATAGTGTTTATTTCATGAATACAAACTCCAACTAGATGAACTAATGTAGAGTTGAAACTTCCTGGCAGATTAAAACTGTGTGCCAGACCGAGACTCGAACTCGGGACCTTTGCCTTTCATGGGCAAGTGCTCTACCATCTGAGCTACCCAAGCACGACTCACGCCCTGACCCCCCCACAGCTTCACTTCTGCCATTGCCTCGCCTCCTACTTTCCAAACTTAACAGAAGCTCTCGCAAAAGTGAAGCTCTTGCTCGCAGAAGGCAAAGGCCTTACTTCAAGTCCCGATCTGGCACACAGATTTAATATGCCTGGAAGTTTCACATTAGCACACATTCTGTTAAAGAGTGAAAAATTCATTCTGGAACAGAGGAATGTGAGGATTTCTTCATAAAAGGAACAACATACCTATTACAAAATAGCAACAAGGCCTTCAATTTGAACTTTATTGTCCTGTAATGACGTTATAGCTTGCAGCTTGTTGGGAGACCGAATGAAGATTAGTAGCTGTTGTGGGACTTCTCTTTGACTTCCATTTGAAACTCTTGGGGAAAACCCATCAGAACGGGCAAAATCCTGTCTGCTCATGCATATGCTGTACAATACCATGACTTTCATGTTAACTTCATTTGATTCTTCATGAACCTCTATTAGAAATACTATGTAATTAACATAATTTTTTCTTTGATTTTTGCTGTGATGTGTTAAGAGTTTAAACAGTGACTGTATTATCATGTACCTAAGAAAGAGGCCAAAAAGTTAAGTACCTACATTTGCAATTAGGTTCTTAAAATTTTCTCATACATACTATAAAGATCAGAAATGCATGGACACTTAAAGTTCTATAATTATTTGCAACCATTAGATTCTTTCTTTACACAGTTTTACAGAAAACAACACTTCGTTTTAAGACTAAAATGTGTTATAAATTGAAGAATTATGAGGTTTAACAAACAAATAATGGTTTACCAAAATGTAAAATAAAAATAATATTTTTATCCACTGAAAATATTGGCTTCATTGTCAACTGAAATATAAACACTATATACAACATTCATTTGAAAATGATCATGCATTTATGTCATGATGGTACCTTTTTACTCTGTACTACAGGCCTACAGGATACAAAATTACTGTTAATAGATATGTAGGCCACAATCTGCCATGAAAATTATCTTGTGAATCTTTTTTCAGTGAAAAGAATTCATCCACCTGGCTCTAAGAAAAGCAATGACTGCAGAGGCTAAATCATTTGCTGGATCTTTATCCAAATACCTTTAAGGCTCGCAGAGGAAATAAAGATGGCAAAGGAAAGTGTAATCAAACTGCTGAACCTGGTTCCAGTGTACGGATAATTATTGATGTTGGGTCTACAAACACAGGTGAAGACACTCCTGTATATGATTTCAATGAAGATTTTGACGTGACACTGGGGAGGAAGGGGGGGGGGGGGGCTAATCAAGATAGTAATGATGAAAAAATTGCTGAGAATGAAAATATTTGTGATGCATCTAAATTCGACTCCTCTTCTTCCAGTGGTACTGCACACTGGCAAATAAATGTTTCCAGAGCATATCAAAATTGTGATTATTGAACAGAGTAGTGAAGCATATTAAAACAAGGTGGGACCTTTTGAATCTATCGAAAGATCAGGTGAACACACTCATCGAACACACCTTTGTTTAACTTTGTTGCAGTTTTATCCACATTTGAACAAGACTAGATATGTAAAGAAATGAACGCTATACTCATCATCAACAAAGAAACTGTACTGCTTTTGCTGCCGATTATTTGTCTCTGAGGGTGATACAAATAAAAATAAATTTATTTGTGACATCCGTCAATAGTGTAAATTGAATCCAAAGATATCAAAGTATGAATCATCACCTGAACAACTATTAAATTTAGAAAAATGGGATACACACTATAAGGGCTTGATGCTGAATATAACGACTGACAAAGATAATCAGAAGATTGTTAATGATAAGGCCAAGAAATGGAGAAACATTTTACATCGCTTTTTCGATATTAAATTATTTGGAGCACAGCTAAACCTCATTTCCAGTAGTCATTGTGAAGAAGTTTCATTGGAAAGCAGCAAATTTCTCAGAACTGGTGCAACTGATGATGAAATGTGATCCAGTATTGAAGGGGCATTGTTTAAAACTCTGTGAGTACGCTGGTGATCAGAGAATGCCTTCTTATTTGTCAAAAGGGACACAAAATGAATTTATTTTTATTTTGAGCGAACATTTTAAGGAAAACATTATTGTACAGATAAAAAGGGATAAATATTAAGGAATAATTTTTGACAGCACCAACGAGGTGAGTCAAATAATTAGATACACCTATACAGAAGACAACATTGTGGATGTTCGATAAGCCACTTTATGTAATTTTTTTTTCAGGGAAGACTGCAGAGGGTATGTGAGAAGATACTCAACAGCAGCTTAAAAAAGATGAGCTGGGTACTGCATCGTGCAGGGCTCAAGCTTATGACAATGCCGTGTGAATGTCAGCTGTAGTAGGACAACAAAAAATTTGAGAACTCAGTCCAAAAGGTCTGTTCAGTCCCTGTACTGATCATTCTTTAAATCTTTCAGTAGTTCCTGCATTCCCTTGTGTTCACTCTAACATGGCCCGAACAGCAGAGAAGTTATATACGTTCTTCTCATGATCTACACACAGATGGGAATTACTTGTAAAAAAACAGGAAAAGTTGGAAACAACTAATACTCGCTGGAGTGCTCAATGCAAGTCAGTTAAACTCATAAAAGAAATCCTGGAAACAACTGTTAGCACATTAGAAGATATGCATGATCAATCCAAGGCAAACCTTGATACTTAGACCTACAGCAAGCTTGCTCCTTCCCATTATATGTGATTTCACCTTTTGACCTATATCAAATTTTGACACACACTACGGGAGGAAATAAATTTAATTCAGCAGTATCCACAATCTATAAAAATGACTTTAGATAAAGGACTCACAAACTTAAAAATCCTGAATGAGTTATTAGTAATAAAACAAACTACAATTATAGACAATGCTGTTACTTTTGGCACTAAAAAATCCAATGATTAGACATTAACATTGATTGATGAGGAAGGAGAAGGGTAAATATAGCAATGCTGGGTGAACTAGTTCATGACACTGGATTATCGATTTGAGAAAATTCCATCAGTCAATGTTTAAATGAATGGACCAATTTATACAAGAACTGTCACAACTATACACTGTGATGAAGGGAATCACCAAACTTTTCCAAATTGTTGAAACAAAATTTTTGCTTGAAGCTTCCAATGACACTCTAGATGTAGCACTCTCGAATCTGAGAGAAATTTACAATGAGTTTCATAAGGATCAGGAGCCAGAAGAAATAAAAAGGTATCATAGGCATCTAAATGCAATCAATAAAAATGTGTAAATTGCCGCTAGATGGGCAGCCCAAGAAATCCTTCAATTTATAATTAAATGGGTCTTCGGTGAATCACTGCCTTGCACATCACTTATACTACAACAGTTCTTGATCATTTGTGTTTCAATTGCATAATGCTAGAGAAGTTTTTTCCAAAGTGAAACAAATGAAAAATTATCTTTGTTCTATGCTAAACCAAGAATGACTAGCCAATTTGTTCATTTTATCAACTGAAAGAAAAGTTTCAAATGAAATAGATTTCAATGAAGTTACTGAGGTTTTCAGTAAAATAAAGGTATGAAAATGTGCTTTAATGTAACCACTATATCAGGTTGCGAAAATAACAGATATTATAACTGTACAAGCTTGTTTCCGGACATATAAAAGAAAATGTAATTTTTTATCCTATTCTATATTATTTTGTTGCATTCTACCTGGTGGCTGCTGTGCTAAATGTTGATCTGTCTCTCACCTATATCTTTCAGTATGTATAGTACATTTTCTAGAGCACAGACTACACACACTATAAATACTTGATATTTTTTGTCAGGCATTACATCCATATTACTCATTTTTTACAAAATGTACACAACAAATACATCAATTTCTAATCAGACTGTGGAGGGGGGGGGGGGGGCATTTAGTTTTAGTGTCCTGAGTCTCCAGTGAGCTTAGACTGCCACTCCTCCAACTTCCTCAATATGGGTATTTCATGAGATGTGGCGTCTATGTGGGAGGAAGTAGCATCTTGATCAACTTCTCTTGGAATGTATGTTCTCGGAATTGCAACAATAAAACCTCACTATGATCCACATCATCTTTCTTGTAGCTTCTACCATTTGAGTTTAATGAGTATTTTGATCAGGCTCTTGCATTTATAAATCAACCTGTGATGAAATCTGCTACACTTTGTTGGATCTTCTCTATTTCTTGCATTAATCCAACTTGGTAAAGATCTAAGACTGATGAACTATACTCAAGAATTGGTCAAACATGTGCTTTGTAATAAATTCTTTGGTGCGTGAATTAGATTTCCGTAAGTTCCGCCAGAGCATCTTAGCCTGGAATCTGCTTTCCCTACAACTAGTTTCATGTGGTCATTGAACTTAACTCCAAACAATTATTCCAAGATATTTTACACTGTTAATGGTTTCAGTAATTTATCACTAATACTGTAAGCCAACTGTAATGTGCCTCTTTGTCTACTTATGTGCAATAGGTTATATTTATGATCAACTTTCAAGTCCTGTTCCAACCACTGATCCTCTGCAGGCCTTCCTGCAATTTGCTACAATGTTCTGATGTTGCAGACTTCCTGTAAATAACAGTCAAGTTTACAGATCTTGAGCAAGAGATGCAAAAAGTGCAGGATGGGCTAAGTGTACCTAAACGTCAAATTTTTAAGATATATGTGGTGCACTTCCGCCCCCTTCCCCCTTTTGCACAGTGTTCACTGTTCATGTATTATACATAGTTTTTTATATTGATGTACAACATACATAATGTGTATTAAAATATTTGTCCAAGGTTATGTAATTAAACTTTTCTGAATTTACTTAACTATTTGCAGTATTTATTTAAAAAAAAAAAACATTCTTACATAAGGGGCCTTGGGTTATGATACAGATTAGTTAGCTACCACTATCTTCACGTTGTATTAATGTTTGTTGGTTGCATCACATCACCACCAGATTCACCAAACTAACCTTTACCTTGGGTTACACTACAGATCAGTCTGTCACCAAAACCATGATTTTGGCAGATACAACCACACTCAAACACAAGCAATGAAGCAGAAATTGTAAAAAGAATCCTTCAATCATGGATTATAAAAGAATGCTGAACCATTATGAAAGATAAACAAAAATTCCATGTTATAAAGGGAAGTCTTTATATTTGTGGTCAACAATCTCGTCTTTCATATATTTATCCATAAGTATTTAATAACTGCTCCAACATTCACAAAGAGTTACATTTATTCTTTTCCAATGATGCCTATATGATTCTTATTTTAATAGTTTCTCCCCCTTTTTCCATTGGGTATGAAGGTATTAAATCAGACGTTTTGCCAAAATTGCTTGAAATAATGCCCAAGGTGTTTATAAGAGACAGCATGCAGGCTTTGTCGTACAATCCTAGTGAGGGTGACATTTCTCAGCAGTTTTGAATCTAGTATTGCCTCATGTAGATACATTAGCTATCAAAATTATGCAAGAACACAACATGAATGCGAAGAGTTCACACACATATTGAGTTTTGTTTCTGGTTCATGCATGCTTATATGCTTCAGAAATACGAGCTTGTGGCTCCAACAATAGATTTTAAAGAAACATTTATGTCCACAGTTCTTATGATGTCATGGGTCTAAATAGATGGATGGTACTGGCAGATTTGATATTTTTCTGTAACTATAGTAATGACATGCAGGACAACACTTTGCAAGATAAAAATTCCTTGTCCTAAATTTATATGTAGCCTGATAACCTGCAAGTGAAGGAGAATCTTTTTGATATGCTACAAAATTTTCTCTGTTCTCAAGCACATACCAATTCAAGTTTTTTTGTCTGTTGGAAACTTTAAAATCACTAGAAGATTGTCAAAAATTGCTTCTTAGTATGCTAGAGTCTACGACTAAACATTTGGCCTGTAAAATAGAAAAGTCAGTAATGGTATCTGGCTGTAAATTTGAGAAGGTTGAGTTTAAATGCCTGGGATCAACTGTGACCTACAGTGGTGACACTTCATGTGAAATTAACCACCACCTAGTGGCAGCCACCAGAGCTTATCTGTCCTAAAACAATATTTTCTTCACGGCCCTTATCTCGGACCACTAAATTACTCATCTACAAAACACTTATAAGACCAGTGCTCACTTATGCCTCAGCCACTTTGACACTAACCAACATGCTGGATGTCTTTGAGAGGAAGGTACTCTGCAGAATAACGGGCCCCTGCTGCAAAGGTGCAACATACAGAAGACTGTATAACAATGAGCTTCATACCACATACATATAGCCACCAGAAAACAGTACAGACAGCAAGACAGGTTCGCCAGTGATGTGGCACGGATAGATGATACAGAGGCATCTAAGAAGATACTAACCAGAAAGGGCAAAGCAGTCACAGCTGACTGTAAACCAGGTGAATAAATGAAGTCAAAGAAGACCTGTAGACAATGGGATACAGAAACTGGAAAGCACTAGCATGGAACCAGGGACATCTGGTGGAAAATTGTTGAAGAGGCACAGGTCCACAATGGACTGTAGAACCACAGAAGGCATATGCAGGAGTAATGTTAAGTCAATAATTTGCTGCTGCAGTAAATTTATGAATACTGCTACTCTCAGTCTGAAACTTCTGCTAACTTGCCATGAGCTTGCACATAATGCACTAGCCAAATCTTAAAACTGTGTACTGAAATGGATCTCAAACCCAGCTTTCTGTCAATACAAACGATGCTACAAAAACCAAGCAATTAGAGAAAATTTCATGGCATGACTCACAGTTTCAATGATCCAGTGTGTTGTTCCTGCAGTTCTGACCAGGCTCAGCAGGTACATATTGCATATTAAAAGCGATTGTCCTGGTTTGAATACTGGTCTGCCTTCAAATGGCTAATAATGCTGATGACAAGCTTTAAAGCAAATAAATTGGTTTGAGGTTTCTGTCTTGAATTCAACCTAATAATCGGCAGTTTCATTTGGTGTCAGGAAAAGCAAGTGTTTCATGGATATTCACCTATTACATTATGCAGTGATACATTCTAACTTGTGGAAGAATATCATGAAGAATGTCCTAATGGAGTTAGTTGACCACTGACTCCTCCAGCTGGGTGGGGGGGGATGATGCCATAGTGCAGATGACAAATGATTGTGTGTGAATTGTAGGCGTATGTTTGTGTTGTTACTGATGATTATACAGCACTGAGTATCAAAAAGCACTTCAAAGCTTCTGCTGTTCAGTTGCATGGGGGAGCTGGGTAACAATAATTATAGCAGTATACAGATAATATAGAGGGGACAGTCATGTACACTAATAAATTAGTCTTTGCTGGACATAAGGTTAGTGAAAAAGTCGCCGTAATTGTTTGTGGGAGGTTTCCTACAAACTTTGTGAATTATTCTGCATCAAGGAAGCTACATCTTAACGCATTGCACAGCTTCAACACGTTTCCTCTTATAAATAGCCCCGCAAGAATTAATAAACAGAACATTAAGATTTATAGACAACATATTTCCAAGTATGGACACCACAGAGATAGAAATTATTAATACTGATGTAGTGCTATTTGATCACAAAGCCCTCATTCTTACAATTCCAGCTATAATTGTTAAAGAAAGTGATGTACTTCTTTCTCAGAAAATAAATTTTTGTGGAGAACTGTGCTGGTTTTCTTGATAGTCTAAACAATGAATCTTGGTTAGAAGCACTTGCACAATCGGGCACTAACAATGTTTACTCTTCTGTATTCACAATCAATTTTGAAATGCATTTTCTGAAGAAAATGACAAAATACCATTCAAGCTGGATCACTAAATTTAGTTCCTGGATTGCGTTATGTATTAATACTCCCTGTAGGTATGTAAAAAGGCTCTCTCCTGAATTAAAAAGATCCACAGACCCCCAGTTCGTAGAATATGAAAGACTTATGAGATTATTTAATAAATGCTTCCCAAACACTTAGCTTAAATTTCACAAATCAGGATAAACTGACGGATCGTACACTTGCATACAGCTCGAGTTTAGTTCCAACTAGTGAACATAAAGTAGTAAATTTAGTTTTTTTAGATCATTATATACCTGTCAAAAGGTGATGAAAAGCCTCACATACAATATGTCATCTCATATTGTTAATTTATCATTCACTGAGGAAGTGTTCCCCCACAGAGCAAAAATCTCAAAAGCAACACCTTTATTTGAAAGTGACAATAAGCATTAAGTAGAAAACTGTTGATCCATATCACTCCTCTCAGTATTCTCTAAAGTAATTGAAACATTAATGAAACCACAAATCACCAAGCACTTAAATGACCACAATCTACTGAACAGTAATCGACACCGCTTTCAAACAGGTAGAAGTATGGAAACAGTAATAGTGGATTACACATATGAAATAATTAGAATCCTGGATAACAATAAGAGCATGGTTGAGTTAATTTAGATCTTTCTAAAGCTTTCAATACTATTAGTCATGAAATTCTTTGTGGAAGCAATGGGGATAGCAGAGAGAAAATAAATGGTTTCAATCATATTTGTAAAATAGATCACAGGTTGAATGGCTCTGAGCGCTATGGGACTTAACATCTATGGTCATCAGTCATCACAGGTTGAGGATGCCTTATGGCACCAAAGAAAAGTGGAGAAACATGTAGTGATGAGATAATAAAATAATATGTGAAGAATTTGTGTGTGAAGAAACTTTACTAGAATAAGTTACAAAATGTGAAATATGGCTAGACATTAGAAATACTTAATACATCATCATTTAAGGTGGTATCTAGCGATAATGTAGCAGCAGAATGATCATGGGAATTTTCCACTATAATATTAAAAATACAAGTCTAGCTACATTCAAAAGTTGTACATGAAGGCCTAACACATGATGTTTCAATGAAACATGGTAATAATCAGGCACTATCACAATTATCATAACACACTAAACATGTTGCAGTTTACAACATTCCAATAGTAAATTATGAATCACAATGGCTTTATAAATGTACCACTTGAGTGGTATCTGGATATTACTGTAACAGATGTGGAACTTCACTGTGTCTTGAAAGAAAAATGGATAACATAACTTTACACTTGCTACTGGACTGTCAACAGTAACAGGAAAAGAAAAGAATGCCTCAACACAAAAAAGACCACATTACTCATTCATTTTCATTTCATTGGCTCTTCCAGGGGAGGCTGAGTTGTTTGGAGGGAGGATACCAAACAGCGAGGTCATCGATCTCATCGAATTAGGGAAGGAAGTCAGCTGTGCCTTTTCAAAGGAACCATCCCAGCATTTGCCTGGAGCGATTTACGAAAATTACAGGAAACCTAAATCAGTATGGCCTGATGCAGGATTGAACCGTCGTCTTCCCAAATGAGAGACCAGTGTGCTAACCACTGCGCCATCTCACTCGGTTGGCTCTTCCAGGGATTATCTTACAATGATGTTGGATTTGCTATAATACTATGAAAATAAATAGCTCAAAAAATACACACACACAAACGTATCATCCATAAACGTGAACCACCACAAAGAAAACGGCAGTACATTCCCAGATATTTCCACACAGACATTATCTCTGTCTTATTCATTAATAAATAGGGTTTATTATAGACTTCTATATTTTTTTAGGCATTAATTATTATCTGGACGTTGGGTATTTGTGTATCATGTTAACATTGGGCCACTTTAAACTGTATCAATTTGATCATGACCAAATCTCTGAAGAGACCTATTTTAACAGTCTACTGCAAAAGTGTCAGCCCTGTTGAAACCCAATGGTATATCATGGTGCAAACCAAAAATGTGATAAGCCATAATTTTCGTAAACGTGAACGTTTGCGCACGCTAAATGTTGTCAACGAAAGACCGATTAACCGCATTTTTTTTTTTAAGTAAACATTCTTGTACAGAATTGTAGCTGTAATTGGCTCACGCAATCTAAAACATAACAGTATGTGTCTCTACTGAAATAACCACATCAAACTGCCCTTTCCGCTGTCGGCAATGTAAAATAAATAGTAACATTCAGACAATTAATACTCACGACGTATCATTTGCCATTAAATCCTCCTGTGGACTTCCAAAAACGTCTATAACCATAATTAAAATTTGAATGTAGCACAGATTCCACATACTGGCATGTCATTTCATTCAAACATTCACTTTGTTTGCGTCCTCTCGAAATGTAAATAACAAAACTTCACCGACACCTATACTGCTGCAAGCCGCAAGCAAGGATCTTCGTCAATGAGAAGTACAACTCATATCGATATTTGCGTGAAAGGATATATCTTTCATTTTAAGTAAGAAATATTTCACCTCACTATATCGTGTACGAGTTACGCTGAGTACAATAAACAATACGATGTACTTTTTTTTATAATCGTTTCCTGGACATACATTGCAAAGTAGTATATATCTAAAAATTATGATTCCAACAGAGAAATAAGCGCTCGAATTGAGACTAATATTCATTGCAAGCACGTCCTTTCGTAGCTCAGTTGTCTCTGAAATGTAGCAACAATGATAATATGACTGTTCAGTTGACAATGACAGAATATGGTAAGCCTAAGCGTCACTTGTACAATGTCGCGTTAAATCCAGGGATAGCTAACCATAGAACAGGCTAACCACTGGTTAACTTGGAGCGCGCCTTGTACGACACCATTTTATTCCCCCGTTATTTGTTCCCGGAATAGCGTTCCGGTCGAGGTAGCAACAATGATAATATGACTGTTCAGTTGACAATGACAGAATATGGTAAGCCTAAGCGTCACTTGTACAATGTCGCGTTAAAGCCAGGGATAGCTAACCATGGAACGGGCTATCCACTGGTTAACTTGGAGCGCGCCTTGTACGACACCATTTTATTCCCCTGTTATTTGTTCCCGGAATAGCGTTCCGGTCGAGGTAAGTCGGCAACAACGTAAGAGCACACTAGGTATCTTCGCGTACGTTACTTCATACTTAATTTAGTCGTCGTCTGCATAAATAGCGCCTCTAACGTGAGCGATAAGCGTTCCAGATTGCAAAATTGTGAGTTTGAGGATATTTTGAGGGGGTAGATATTGTACATGAATTCAAGAGTGTAGCAGAAAACTCGAAAAGGTTCTGTGATCTCATTTAATGAAAACATTAGTGCAAAATATTTAACTAAGTTTGTAAAGTACTTGCATGCATGACAGTGTAACGGTCTATTGTAAAATTAGTCAAAGGCTCAGGTATTTGTTGTTTGAGCAGTAAGAGATCTGTCTAGATTTCCGAATAAAGTACGAGAAAAAATATACGGTAGTTTCCATTCATGAATAACTTCACACAGATGGATAGAGGAGCTGCAACAGGCGAACGATTTTTCCCCTTAAGAAAGAAACATGTAAGTATTATGACTAGGAAAGGTAGCAGTGTCTCCCCATACGTGTAATGTAAGTTCTAAGTTGTGTACAATGAAATTACGATTTGATAAAGCTGTCAAGGAAAGGACGCCACAGTCCATGTAGGGACATACGATGTGATAAAGCTGTCAAGGAAAGTACCCCACAGTCCAAGTAGGGACATACTATAAAAATAACTGTGAAATGCAATCTGCTTTGTGAAATAGTTGGTCTTTCCAGAGTTCCAACAGTCACAACACAGACATCATTCAGACTGATTCGACTGACAATCCTGAGAGGTGTTACTGGCTAACTTGCTGTTGTCTTTATGTCTTACAATGACTACATCATTACAGCAGCGAGGGGTTTCTACAGAAAGTACCTTTGCTGAATTACTGAACACAGTGCACCTACTTTTTCAGTTATTGGGCACATAGAACGCTTGTTTCTATGATGTGGTTATTAATAATTATATTGAGCGTATACAGAAAAATTAGATGTCAGCATTTGCGATAAACAACAATAATCTTTTTTTTTATAATTCCCGCATAGAAACGCACGTATGTCACATATCCAAACAGGAAGCTGTTATCTATCTCATCCCAAATGTGTGAGGAACAATAACTATTTCATATATAGTTTTCGCTTTTGCAATCATCTTCAGCAGCTGTATGTAATCTGGGAGGGAAGCGAAAGTAACTGAAGACATGGCACCTTCACTGTGTTCCTTTTCTATACTCATTTCAACTTAAAACTGTCCTTTTTGTTTTCAGAATAAAAATACCTGTTCTCAAATGTGGAAAAATTGGCGGAGTTGCAGATGGCACTGCTTCAAAAGTAGCATGACAAGAAGCACATAAGAGAGAAAGAACTGTATTGGTTTAAAAAAAGCATGAAGTTCAAAATTAGGATCAGAAATTAAAAATTAAACAAATTGTTTCAGAATAAAAGTACATTATTCCATATACATATGTTTATTTTAGTGTCGCTTTATCACATCAAAGAAGTGAAATAATTAACAAAACTGTATTTTGGATATGTTGTCCAGTGTCATACACATCCCTTTAATAATCCTATTGGCTGTCCCCTTGTCAATACCAATGATGTGTCCAATGGACAGAAAAATTCACCAGAGGAAATTATTTGAGTGTCAACAGTAGCTGCTTCATTGGTGGAACAGTCATTTCTGAAAGAAAGAAAAAGAATAACATGAGACAATTTGTTTCATAATTCAAGAGAAATTTTAAAACATAGCATGCTAGCCACTCATTTCACTGTTTCGTTTATGTATATACGAGGTTCCGGGGCTAGCAGTGTATTTAACACTAAATTCTTCTAGAATCTTCATATGGAAATGATGCTCTAAGCCCCCCTTTTCTAACTCCGACTTTTGCTGTTGCACATGGATTAAGAAGAAAAGCGAACTGACTGTAATCGACCCTGCAAGTGGAGTAGAAAAGAGTTTGGCACATGCAATAATTTAATTTGATAGCAGTTAATTAGATAAAGAACAGTTTCATTAACGTAGTGAGAAATGAAAGGGTTGCTCTACCGATTAACAGAATGGAAGTTCTGTCCAAAATAACAATTTGATTTATTATGACTAAACTCAAAATAATAAACAAAACACATTTAACATTTACAATACTTCAAAATGGATACTCAAATAAATGCTGTGAAGGTGAGGTTGTCCATAAACTAGATTATGACATTAATGACCAAGCTGTATGTGGAGCCAATTCCTTGCAACTCAAATCTTAAGAGAAACACCCAGCCAACCCAACATTAATTGCTGCTACAGTAGTGAGAACTCAGACAATGAACACCTAAGAGTGAACAAAGTTAGAAAAGACGAACAGGCGCGCTCTGCTGAGCTCTGATTATCACCTAGCAAAATTCCCTAATCTGCCAGTGCTGCGGTCATACATTACCAACCTGTCTTCTTAACTGCAAGGATACGATCTGGTGTACTGGAGGCGATGGTTGGTTGCTTCGACGTCCTGTCATGGTGATGATAATGTCGCAAGTATAGCCCCAAACAAATTATCCTTGTCTGGGTTGTTCTAGACTGAAGACTTCCTAGCAATACAAATGCGCCTCTGAGGGAGACGAAGAAGGCCCGCCACACCATCACTGACGGTACAGTGACTGATTTTAACAAGCCAAGCCACACAGTAACACCAATACAGTCAACTTTAGCCAAAACTGCTCAAGACAGACAACATAGGCCGCTTGTACGCAGAACGCTCAATTGCCAACTGTACTCGGAAAGTTACATTGAAGTCGAAACTTCAGCAACTGCGTCAAACAGTTACAATTAAATGAAAGTATATTAGACAACCAACGGAAGACAGGCTGTACAAAGCAGCGAGAGCTCAGTCTTATAATCTACACCGACCGAAAGGCGGGAGCCGACTCTCTCAAGAGCACCTGTACAAGCCGAACACAGAACATTCTTCCCACCCACACGACAGTGGCCATGGTTAAAGTTTCCAATCAGCAACTTGAAAACCGGTGGAAAATTCCACTCTATTGCCGACACACTACTAGTCCACCAATGGAGATACTGGGCGCCAATTTCTGCTCCGATTTTGCTACGTCACGGAGCTATCCCGTGAGCATGCCAATCACAATTATGATTTGCAGAAAACAAGGGAATTTGCCCGCCAAGACTGCCTGGGAACACAAGTCATTCCCACGCCTCGCTGGTAGCTCGCCAGAAAGTGTTTTAACTAAGTTTCTGTGAAGTAACGGAATCTCTAGCCCAGACGCTACGTCAGGCCCTGTGGGCGTGTCGCCGCCGCTCTTATGACAATGTCGGCGTCTGGAAAGCATCCACTCGACTCCCTCACACCCGTCAGTTTAACCCTTTCACGATCAGAAGAACCCCCCCGGTCACTGGACCACCAGGGTGACCAGAGACGCTTCGTGGGGAGTCCGAGTGTGAAGGAATAGCAACTTTTCACCACATGCAATTAGAGAGGAAAATCGAATTACTCAGAGTATGATAGAAATATGAGAGGGGGCTCATGCCACCTCTCCTATATTCGATAACTTAATATCCTCTGTTGGCTGAATGTCGAGTACCTATGTACTTAAGACACACAAATAACAATTACTTTTTGATAAATATGGATGTGGTTATGTTGATAACACTAATAACTGAGAAACATAACAGCCATATCCTACTGCTTTCTTATCAAAACGTTTTGCTACAAGAAAAATCAATGTTATTGTCTAAAACTGAAATAGCTGTTAATAAAAATACTATCCGTAACTGGTGTGGTTCTACGATTTGGATAAGTCTGTTAAGGCATTGCTAAAAAGAAGGAAACAGTCTTCTCAGTACCGCAGCAACTGTAACACATGTCCGATAAATAGGGCTATTTTGGCACGAATCGTCATTTTTATGTGTCTGAGTTACTTAAATATCGCGACGGAGTTCACAAAGTACCAAAATCAAATGCATACTACTACAAATAAACAGTATTATTTTAGAAAACAGGGAAATAGCCTCACATGTCGGTCACATGCACCAGTTTCTCATGTACAAGATTGAAAAGACGAAGTATGGCTCTCCTTGATAAGCGAAATCTTGGTATAAATTCGGAATCAGTGACGTCTCACTTTTTTCTCCTGCGTTCTCATGAACAGTTCGAACAAAATCTCGTCATTGCCATATGCAACTGCATCTGTCACTATTCCTGCCATCTTGAAAACTTATGCGCCGGTAAGCTCGCTAATCAGCCAAAAATCGCCAGTTAGTTATCCAGAGTCTATTCTGTGGTTAGGCGTTATTCTGGGTTCGTACAACACGTTTCCCGCGCTATTCCGGGAACAGAGCTTAGCAGGCTGCTAACCGGAGTTTGTACAACCACCCCTAAAATACACTTAACACACAAAGGAGCCATTGTGTGCAAAACAAGAAAACGTTTTCCCACAATGTGGCTGAAAGACCCGAGAAACGAAATGTGGTATCACGTAAATATGGCAAAAAAATCGCACATGGACAAGGTACTTCAGCTAAGAGTCGTGTGCGATGGAAAACTTAGATCTCTGCTACTGCAAAACGTGTGTGACTAAGGGAATAATGTGTGCAATGCGTAAAATTTTTTATCACTTCATATGTGTGAAAGTAAGTCCAGCGCCAGTAATCTGGCTCTGCACGAAATGCAAAGCCGATTATTTATGAAAAAAAACTAAACAAAAAGAAATGTAAAGACAAAATTCTCACTGTGCTGATAGAATAGAATTATTTTATTGTCGTTAGGCCATTAAGGCAATAGACAAAGTCATACATACAATACAATATAATTCATGTTGCAATAGAACAATAGGTTTGTTATTACAGTGTAATGTTACAATTGATGAAATCGTACAAAGTCATACTTATAACACAATATCATTCCTGTTGGAAAAGAGTAATAAATTTGTTATTACACTATAATATTACAATTGACAAGGTCGTACTTAAAATACAATATAATTCACGTTCCAAAAGAACAATAGATTTGTTATTACAGTGTAATATTATGATTGGTGAAAACCTACAAAGGCATACTTATAATGCTATATTATTCCTGTTGCAAAAGAGTAATCGGTTTGTTATTACAGTATAATATTACAATTGATGAAATCCTTTATGTTGTAGAATGGGTGGGCCACTAACCAGTCATATAGTGCTTGCTTGAATGGTTGCTCTGATAAATCTTGCAAAGCTAGTGGAACTTTATTAAATAATTTGTGCCCCATTAGTTCATAACTGTTCAGTGATTTTGAGAGTCTGTGGAACGGAGTATAAATACATCTATTCGTCCTAGTGTTGCAGCAATGTGTATTTTCTCTGCGTTTAGCTTCAGTAGCTCTTTTTCGAATAGATTAAGACATAAGTTTACATACAGGGTGCTACAAAAAAGGTACGGCCAAACTTTCAGGAAACATTCCTCACACACAAAGAAAGAAAATACGTTATGTGGACGTGTCCGGAAACGCTTACTTTCGATGTTAGAGCTCATTTTATTACTTCTCTTCAAAACACATTAATCATGGAATGGAAACACACCGCAACAGAACGTACCAGCGTGACTTCAAACACTTTGTTACAGGAAATGTTCAAAATGTCCTCCGTTAGCGAGGATACATGCATCCACCCTCTGTCGCATGGAATTTCTGATGCGCCGATGCAGCCCTGGAGAATGGCGTCTTGTATCACAGCCGTCCACAATACGAGCACAAAGAGTCTCTACATTTGGTACCGGGGTTGAGTAGACAAGAGCTTTCAAATGCCCCCATAAATGAAAGTCAAGAGGGTTGAGGTCAGGAGAGCGTGGAGGCCATGGAAGTGGTCCGATTCTACCAATCCATTATTGGTCACAGAATCTGTTGTTGAGAAGCGTACGAACACTTTGACTGAAATGTGCAGGAGCTCCACCGTGCATGAACCACATGTTGTGTCGTACTTGTAAAGGTACATGTTCTAGCAGCACAGATAGAGTATCCCGTATGAAATCATGATAACATGCTCCATTGAGCGTAGGTGGAAGAACATGGGGCCCAATCAAGACATCATCAACAATGCCTGCCCAAACGTTCACAGAAAATCTGTGTTGATGACGTGATTGCACAATTGCGTACGGATTCTCGTCAGCCCACACATGTTGATTGTGAAAATTTACAATTTGATCATGTTGGAATGAAGTCCCATCTGTAAAGAGAACATTTGCACTGAAATGAGGATTGGCACATTATTGGATGAACCATTTGCAGAAGTGTACCCATGGAGGCCAATCAGCTGCTGATAGTGCCTGCACACGCTGTACATGGTACGGAAACAACTGGTTCTCCCGTAGCACTCTCCATACAGTGACGTGGTCTACGTTACCTTGTACAGCAGCAACTTCTTTGACGCTGACATTAGGGTTATCGTCAACTGCACGAAGAATTGCCTCGTCCGTTGCAGGAGTCCTCGTCGTTCTAGGTCTTCCCCAGTCGCGAGTCATAGGCCGGAATGTTCCGTGCTCCCTAAGACGCCGATCAATTACTTCGAACGTCTTCCTGTCGGGACACCTTCGTTCTGGAAATCTGCCTCGATACAAACGTTCCGCGTCACGGCTATTGCCCTGTGCTAATCCATACATCAAATGGGCATCTGCCAACTCCGCATTTGTAAACATTGCACTGACTCCAAAACCACGTTCGTGATGAACACTAACTTCTTGATGCTACGTACTGATGTGCTTGATGCTATAGTTCAATTCTTTTATCTTGGCGGCTCGCGCATGCCCGCCCAGACGCTGGAGATTGCTGCGTTGCCAGTTGCACACGACGCACGCGCCAATAGAAGCAGCGCCATAGTATAGCATAGTTCGCAAGCTTACGTGTAGGGGGGAGCGCGCAGTTCATGAAATAAAGCCACCACGGCCGCATTAACCCTTTCGCTGCTACAAAGACGTGCTCCCTGCATTCCGCGTTGTGGGCGATTTTGTCACTGCACTGCTCGCCTGTGCAGACACATTGTGTTCCGACTACTTTGACACTCTTTATCATTCGATTCCACAAAAACTATTTGGCTCAAAAATTAGATTTTTACCTATCTTCTTGACTGATACCTTCCCCCCATAAATGACTTAATTTTGTTTCGATGTTCAACGCAATTATTATGCAGCATTAAATATAGTAAACCTTTGCACGAAATTTTGAAGAATTTGCAGAGATAAAAGTCCATAGAGTTTACTTTCCGTATGGTCGATTTTAGTTGCCACAATGTTGAGAATGAAATGTGGACAAGATACCTATATATTTCATTTAATTTAAGTACCACATAAGTGTCGTATGTAATATTGAGAAATATTCCACCTTTCGCGACTGTAACAAAAGTTTTACTTACACTGGGCACGTTTGGCTTTATTTTAAAGCACTTCAATCAATCAAAAGGAAGTAGACAAAATACATTAAACAATACTGTGGACTTACAAAAACATTAGGACTTGAATATAGCGTCTGTCAGTGAAGTGCTCAGAGCTATGTCAAATATAATTTTGTGTGTGGCACACACAAACAGCATTTATTTGCTAAAACACTGATCTGCCAACACAAACGTTGAATATTGTGTTACCGCAGTACAAAACTACGAAAGGTGACTTGGCAATGGAGGAGACAAAATACTGTCCACTGAAGATGCTTCAAAAGAGAGAAACGCGTCTGGTCTAAATAAGTCCCTTATTACAGTTGCAGAAGAGGAATATATTTCAGTACCATTGTTAAAACAGTCGCGAAAGACGGAATATTTCTCAATATTACATACGACACCTATGCCGTACTTAAATTAAATGAGATATTGTCATACAGTAAATTTTATATGAAATTTAGGTATTTGTCCACATTTCATTCTCAACATTGCGGCAACTAAAGTCGACCATACGGAAAGTATACGCTATGGACTTCTACCTCTGCAAACTCTTCAAAATTTCGTGCAATGGTTTACTACATTTAATGCTGCGCATCAAACCAAAATGAAGTCATTTATGGGGGGAAGGTATCAGGCAAGAAGACGTGTAAAAATCAAATTTTTTGGCCAAATAGTTTTTGTGAAATCGAATGATAAGTGTGTCAAAGCAGTGGGAACACCATGTGTCTGCACAGGCGAGAAGTGCAGTGATGACAATATCGCGCGGAATGCGGGGAGCACGTGTCTGCAGCAGCGAAAAAATTAATGAAGAGGCAAAGCACTAGAAATTTCATTCAAACGAATAAAATTCGTGAAGTAAGGCACTCCAATATTGTTTTTAAATAAAAAAAATATTAAGCACCTCACAAGGTTTGAACTCATAACCCCTCACTTGGCAGCCCAACACCTTAACCGTTCCACTACCTCAACTCATCGAACAATGTAACTCTGTAAGGACTCTAACACCTCACGCAACTACTTATAAACACTGTTGGTATGACTATGAATTACTCACGCTTCGTCGAAGTACAATAGGAAATAAACAATTACCGCTGTTCTTTATTGCGAAAAAGCAGTTCGTGGGATTGAAACAAACACCTTTCCTTGCTATCGCCTGAATTAGGAGTCTTATTGCTTGTTCGGTTTAATTAATTAATAGAATATGAAGCAATTGGTACAAAGAATGCTTTTTCCAAACTTTCTGCAAAAGAAAGTCTGCTACCAAGACATTGCTTTTGTTCTATTACTTTATTTATGACTGAACGTTTCTAAAACTGAAGACACTCGTCCGTGCTCTGCACTGCTGTCGAGATCTGGCATCGTCGTTCTCTTTTCATTGGCTGACTGTGTTTTGTGACGTCAGATGCGCAGAACGAACCTAAACTCGGCCGCCAAGATATATGACGCGCACTTTAGTACTGTAGAGCAATGAGTCGCATGTCAACACAAGCACCGAAGTCAACATTACCTTCCTTCAATTGGGGCAACTGGCGGTGAATCGAGGAAGTACAGTACATACTGATGAAACTAAAATGAGCTCTAACATGGAAATTAAGTGTTTCCGGACACATGTCCACATAACATCTTTTCTTTATTTGTGTGTGAGGAATGTTTCCTGAAAGTTTGGCCGTACCTTTTTGTAACACCCTGTATATAGGTTTACTACTGTCATAATTTTTTGCTCAGAAAACAAAGGTTTACAGTGTGCCTTATGTGATGAGCCTGTAATTACCCTAATAGCTTTCTTATGCAGTAGAAAGATGTCACACACACAACTGGAGTTTCCCCATAAAATGATACCATAGGTTATTATGCTTTGGAAGAATGAGAGATAGGATATTCTAACATAATTTTTAGGTACAAAATCCATTAGTCGCCTTAACAGATAGATTACCATAGACAACTTACCACTAAGATACTTGATATGTTGACCCCAAGATAATTTGACATCCAAATATACCCCAAAAACTTAACATAACTAGGATCATCAGATGGTAGCTTGTCTTTTAGACTAAATACTATCCGCTGAGTTCTATTTTCACTAAGCAAAAATACATTTTCTGTAAACCAGTATGCTGCTTGAACAATTGTCCTTGTAACACAAGTTTTAAGGCTCTTGAGGTCATTACTGCTGTTCAGAAAAGTTGTATCATCTGCATACAGTACAGTTTTTTATTTAATACATGGCAGCATGTCATTAATCATTATTAGGGACAGGAAAGGGCCCAGTACAGATCCCTGTGGGACACCTACCCTAACTAGTTCTACACTGAACAGCTCTTTGCCCACACAGACAGCTTGCTTACGGTTCTGTAAAAATGATCTTAACAGTTTAAGACTATTACCTCTAACACCATAGAAGTCCAATTTTTCAAGTAGTAGTGCATGTTCTACACAATCAAAGGCTTTGCTTACGTCACAAAAAGTGACTTGAGCAAAGTCTTTATCGTCAAATACTTGATGGATGTATTTTACAACAGCATCTATCACATAAATTGTTGACACGTTTTTCCCAAAACTATATTGAGATCCACTAATAATTCCTATATTATGAAAGTAATCAGATAATTGTTTGTAAACTGTGCATTCCAGAAGTTTAGAAAAATATGGGACTATGGAAATTGGCCGGTAACTTGAGACAGAGTCTTTATCCCCTTTTTTTAAAACTGGAACTACCCTAAACAGTTTAAGCTCATCAGGAAAATATCCTTCAGCTAGACATTAATTTATACAATGTGTTAAGGAGTACACTATACTGCTTATGACCTTCTTCGGTATATTACAGGATAAATCATATATGTCTGCACTGTCTGATGATTTTAACTGTTTCACTATTCTTAATACAAAATCTGGTGAGACCTCAGAGAAACTGAAGATACTTGTATTGTTGACAGTAACTGTGATGAGCTGATTTAGGGCTTAGCAATACTACTTCCTACCTCTTCAACTGATTTAACAATATAATCATTGAATTTTTGGAGAGAGATATTAATTGTAACATTTCCTTCATCTTTAGCAACACTATTTATTAGCTTCCAAGCAGCTTTGCACTTGTTGAGGGATTTCTCAGTACTTCTGAGATTTTGCGCTTTTTTTGCTTCTATGATCGCTTTTTTATATTCATTCCTACATTTAACATAGGCTAGTTTAGCTTGATTAGTCTTCAATCTACAATAAACATTGTATAACAACATAACTTGGTTTTTCAGAGTGGCCATGTTCTGTATACCACGTATTTTGTCTATTTGGCACTTTAGTTTTCAGGACTCGATCAATTAGGCCTACTTTGAATTTCTTTGTTGGAATGCAGCTATTAAAGTGTGCCAAAAATACTTTAAAAATCCTATCAAAAGTACATTTGTTGGCAAATCGTTACTTACAGTATAGGGTGCGTCTCCATAACACTGGCCAAGCCAGTCTCTGTCAGCAAGGGAAATACAAAATCTATGAATTTTTTCATCTGGAACAGGTCTGGTGACCAAAATAGGGTGTGTCTCCATAACACTGGCCAAGCCAGTCTCTGTCAGCAAGAGAAATACAAAATCTATGAATTTTTTCATCTGGAACAGGTCTGGTGACCAAAATTTTTGGGACAGGCTTAGTTATACTAGTCTTATCAAGAGGGAACCTACTTGTATAATTTAAGGTTACAGAACTATGATCAGAAAATGCAAACTCTGACACATCACATGATTCGTCTGTTGTTTTAAAATTCCACAGAAACTCTTATGTATAATATTTTAGTTTAGCTTATTGTTATAAATAGCATTTTAATACATTAGTCTTTCACAATGTTAAGATATTTCATTCTACTGCTTACAGCACACTACATCGATCATATAACCTGCACCACACAAGGAACACATGACATGTGGTCAGAGGAACTGTCGTTTGTCAGGTCCATCTACTGTGACAACGACACATTTCCAGACAAATGTTCATAGAACCTTTTACCTCCATTTCCAGTAGGGAATTCGTCCATGGAGTTTGTCGGTTAAATAATGTTCACCCTCTTTCAGAAGTAGTTTTACGAACTCTGAGGATAGTTTTCATACACCAAAACAAAAAATCTGAATAAACATGAACTCTAAAATGCATACCATAAGACACATGAGCACAGTTGTGAAGATGAACAAGTACTCAGAGCTCTTGAGATAAAAGTTTTGGAGTCTATGTTTCTGGAAATTTTTTGTTGTGTTGTTGGTTAAGGAACCTTTCTACAAAGTCTGTCAAAGTACTTTTGAAACACCCTATGTAAATATATATATGAACTTGGAAACCAACTGCAATACTGTCATACTCTTCTATCATGATTCAAAGTTCTATCCACAGAGGAAAAACAATACTGTGATGTGCATATTCAGAAACTATGTAAACTGTATTTTAAACAGAAATGATGAAAACATCACATTTCAAGCTCACAACAAAGAAGTATATGGGCAAGTGAATTAGTTACCAAATTTCAAAAATTATTTCACAAACCTCTTCATGATTACACCTGAAAAGTGTAGAATCGGATGAAATATGTTACAATACAGTAAAGAAACACGTTTCTCTCAAAGACAAGATTCTAGTCTTTTAACATTCATTCAGAGGTGTTATAAAATTGAAAATGAAAAGCTTGAAACAATAAAAGTGCTTTACATTAATATTCTTACTTTATAGTATAAGTATTAACTATTAATGTTAGTCAGGGATTTTCTCTGCCTCGTGATGGCTGGGTGTTGTGTGATGTACTTAGGTTAGTTAGGTTTAAGTAGTTCTAAGTTCTAGGGGACTGATGACCATCGATGTTAAGTCCCATAGTGCTCAGAGCCATTTGAACCATTTTTTATTAATGTTAGGAATTATGAGTTAATTGATAAGGCAAGATCAGTGTATGAAGTGCACCTGAAGCCCCAAGACTTACGTTCTGGAATTTGATTGGGGAAAAAGCTGTCTAGTCTGGAATTTGAGTTGTGTTGGGTATTACCAGAATAGAAATCACAGGAACTACAACTTGAATTTTTATCACTGTTCTTAGTGAGTTTAAATTTTGCTCTACTGTTTGTCACGTTATGAATGTAAAGCACGGATTTTGTAATATTTATTAAGGTTCTGTGTGTTGTATACATAATGTGTGTGAAACAAGAGTCGTAGATCTTCAAGGATTGTAATGTCAAAGAATTTCGTCAATCAGGTTATTTTAATTAGCAAAAAAGAGCAGTAAAGTGCAGGCTCAGTTACCAAAAGGTCATGGGATCTAATCTTGTTTGTTTTAACCCAACAATCACCTCTCAATGATGTGGAGATTCACCAGAAACGAAACGTGTTTCAGATCCTAAATTAAACTATAGGTCAGATAACTGACTAATCGTCAGTTCGTTTCGTTTGCTGAGCGTCTTTTTTTTTCTTTCTTTTATGGCGGACAAGGCAATTACACCGACGCCACCACAGACGCCAACGCCAGCGTCTCACCAACCTGTGACGCGCGGACGCGGACTGCGGAGAGAACGCCTCGCGATGGAGGGGTTTTAAAACAGCCGTCCGCCCTTATGAGCTCAGTTCGTCAGCGCACCTGACGATGGGGACATGTCTGATCGCCGAAATATTGTTCCCGTTGGACACTATGGACCGGCAGTACGCCCGTGGACTGTTCGACCATATACATCGATTCACAAGGAATGTTCATGTGTTGGCTATCTCAGGGATTACTGTAGGGTTTGTGTTACTCACGCTGGACTGGCGCGACTACGCCACTGACAAATGAAATGCCATGGAGGCGTTGACCCTGTGATCCATGACACCACATTGCTAGCAGGCTGCAGTAGAGCAGTCCACTCGTGCTTTTAGGTGTTGCAGTTTGCCAGCAAGTTGCACTTTCTGCTTAAATCGCTTAATTTATATGAAAGTTGTGATACTCAGTAACCAGATATTGTTGTCTGAATTCAAATTACAACTCTATACAGTGGCCTGTAAGAAATACTCGTTCACCATAAATACTTAGTGCCACCTGTGTGAAGCTGGGGCAGGTTGCTTGTACATAGTAACTAGTTGTCAAATTATTAAGCATTTCGAAATGGTCTCTGTAGGTCACTGCTGCCATTTTGAAAATTCATGAAAACTATGACACTTGTAGCTCGACACATGTTAAGCTACAAGTATGTTATTGATTTGTTATTGAGACACTGAACTAGTGGGAAGCAGTGTTGCCAGCCTTTAGCTAGCCACTTTTGATGAGGGCTGGCTGCATGTAGCTACAAGACAAGCGACACAGTTAGAATGTGGTGCTTGAAAGGGAACTACAATTGTAATTGCAACTGTCAAATATCACTCAACTCGCTGAAACATCCAAGAATAGGTCGCACCAGTGTCCTACTTGCAGTCCAGATGAGCCACTCTTTCCTAAAATTCTCCCAATGAACCAAAGTCGACCATTTGCTTTCCTACCATAGTTATCACATGCTCGTTCCACCTCATATTGCCTTACAACGTTACACCCAGACATTTAAAACACTCGATTGTGTCAAGAAAGAAACTAGTTATACTGTGACTTCATGACAGATTAAAACTGTGTTCCAGACCGGGCTCGAACTCAGGACCTTTGCCTTTTGCAGGTTAGTGCTCTACCAACTGAGCTAGCCAAGCACGCCTCACGACCCATCCTCACAGCTTCCCTTTCTCCTACCTTCCAAATTTCACAGAAACTCTTCTGCGAACCTTGCAGAACTAGCATTGCTGGAAGAAAGGATAATGCAGAGACATGGCTTAGCCACAGCCTAGGGGATGTTTCCAGAATGAGATTTCCACTCTGCAGCGGAGTGTGCGCTGATATGAAACTTCCTGACATATTAAAACTGTGTGCCTGACCGAGACTCGAACTCGGACCTTTGCCTTTATCGGGCAAGTGCTCTACCAAAGGGGCTACCCAAGCACGACTCACGACCAGTCCTCACAGCGAAAGGCAAATGTCCCGAGTTCGAGTCTCGGTCCGGCACACAGTTTTAATCTGTCAGGAAGTTTCATATCAGCGCACACTCCGTTGCAGAGAGAAAATTACATTCTAGCTATACTGTATCGGAACATTACAGGTTTGATCTTCCTATTCATCTGCAGCAATGTATATTTTTCCACATTTTAGCTGCCATTCGTCACACCAACTAGAAATTTTGTCTAAGTCGTCTTGCATCTTCCTACAATAACTCAATTTTGACACTTTACCATACACCACGGCGTCATAAGCAAAAATCCGCAGACTACTGCCCACCCTATCCGCCAAATCATTTATGTATGTAGAGAACAACAGTTGGCCTGTCACTTTTCCTGGAGCAGTTCTGCCAATACCCTTGTCTCCAGAATGAGATTTTTCACTCTGCAGTGGTGTGTGCGCTGATATGAAACTTCCTGGCAGATTAAAACTGTGTTCCGGACTGAGGATCGATCTCAGGACCTTTGCCTTTCGCGGGCAAGTGCTCTACCCTTGTCTCTCATGAACACTCGCCATCGAGGACAACATACTGGGTTCTACTGTTAAGAAATTTTCGAAACACTCACATATCTGTGAACTTATTCCATACGCTCATACCTTCGTTAACAGATTGAAATGGAGCACCAAGTCAAATGCTCTCCAGAAATCTAGAAATATGGGGTCTACCTATTGCTCTTCATCCATAGATCTCAGTATATCATGTGAGAAAAGGACAAGAAGAGTTTCACACGAGTGATGCTTTCTAAAAACCATTCTGATTCGTGGACATAAGCTTCTCAGTCTGAAGAAAATTTATTATGTTCGAACTGAGAATATCTTCAAGGATTCTGCAGCAAACGGAAGTTAGGGATATTGGTCTGTAAATTTGTGGGTCCGTTCTTTTACCCTTCTTATATGCTGGAGTTACCTGCGCTTTTTTCCAGTCGCTTGGGACTTAGTGCTGAGCGAGAGATTCACGATAAATGCAAGCTAGGTAAATTGCCAATGCCGTAGAGTACTATTCGTAAAATCGAACTGGGATTCCATCTGGTCCTAGTGATTTATTTGCTTTCAAATCTTTCAGTTGTTTCTCTACGCCAGATATGCTTATTACTATATCGTCCATACAGGAATCTGTCCCATGGTGAAATGACGGTATGTTTGTACAATTTTCCTGTGTGAAAGATCTCTTGAACCAGAAAATTAAAACTTCGGCTTTCGTTTTGCTATCTCCACCTGCCACACTAGACTGGTCAACAAGTGACTGGATGGAAACCTTAGACCCACTTTGCAATTTTACACACGACCAGAATTTTCTCGCGTCCCCTGCCAGATCTTTGGCTAAGGCGTGACGGTGGTAATTGTTGTATGCTTCAGGCATGGATCTTTTCACAGATGCACGAATCTTTACTAACTTTGGCTTGTCATCATTTATGAGTTCCCTTTTGAACCGATAGTGCAACAGCCTCTGCTTCCTCAGCATCCGACGAACCTCATTATTACACCTTGGTGGGTCTTTTCCATCCTTTATCCATTTACTAAGCACATAACTGTCCAGACCACGATTTACAAGCTGCTTAAGTCTTGCCCACAATTCCTCTACACTAATCTTACTGGAACTAAATGATGCCAATTCACTGTCTGAATGAGATGTTAATAACTGCTTATCTGCTCTATTTGCAGCCAAGACTGATACAGAGTCAACGAAGTCTTTGGCTGAGACCCTCCTCTCAGCTCCAAACCAAAGAACCCCATCAATTCTGGAAACGATGGTGCACACTTCGAGCTCTGCTTGCTCCCTGCGTGTGAAGTGGCAGAATCCGCATCTCAGACGAGGCCCCCGGCAGACATACCAAGTGTACATCGCTGGTTATCTATATTTACGTGGATCTTACAATGTTTTATACTTTACTATGCTCAATCTCTCTTTTTCCTTCTCTTAACACACACACACACACACACACACACACACACACACACACACAGTAAGGATACCATGATCGATATCCTTACCAGTGAGTGACCTAGCAGAGCCAAGAGACAGGAGTACACGAAATTAAGATAGAAGGTGATTAACAGTTCTTTGAGAGGGGCACTTATTTGTAACAGGAATATCGGATAGTCCATGCCGTTTTCAGAGGGAATGATTTTTGGAATTTGTCAACTTCATCGAAGTCAATGTGTACAGTACAGTTATGTGTGTTTCTATTATTGGAAGTTAAAAAACTGAGTTAAAGGGCGTCATACTTTATTTCAGAAGAGCCTTACCATCTTTCATGATTAATTTGGCAAGCACAATTAGGCTGCAGTTTTATTTTCTATACAAAAGGGTCTTTCGTAAGTCTCTCTCTCAAAGGTCCGATTGTCAACCCTTTGGAACATAGTCTGTGTACTGAAAATTACGGTTGATGATAGCTTACTTCATCTACATCTACATACATACTCCGCAATCCACCATACGGTGCGTGGCGAAGGGTACCCCGGACCACAACTAGCATCTTCTCTCCCTGTTCCACTCCCAAACCTTTGTGGTCTTTCCGCGAAATGTAAGTTGGCGGCAGTAAAACTGTACTGCAGTTAGCCTCAAATGCTGGTTCTCTAAATTTCCTCAGTAGCGATTCACGAAAAGAACGCCTCCTTTCCTCTAGAGACTCCCACCCGACTTCCTGAAGCATTTCCGTAACACTCGGGTGATGATCAAACCTACCAGTAATAAATCTAGCAGCCCGCCTCTGAATTTCTTCTATGTCCTCCCTTAATCCGACCTGATAGGAATCCCAAACGCTCGAGCAGTACTCAAGAATAGGTCGTTTAGTGTTTTATAAGCGGTCTCCTTTACAGATGAGCCACATCTTCCCAAAATTCTACCAATGAACCGAAGACGACTATCCGCCTTCCCCACAACTGCCATTACATTCTTGTCCCACCTCATATCGCTCAGCAATGTTACGCCCAAATATTTAATCGACGTGACTGTGTCAAGCGCTACACTACTAATGCAGTATTCAAACATTACAGGATTCTTTCCCCTATTCATCTGCATTAATTTACATTTATCTATATTTAGAGTTAGCTGCCATTCTTTACACCAATCACAAATCCTGTCCAAGTCATCTTGTATCCTCCTAAAGTCACTCAACGACGACACCTTCCCGTACACCACAGCATCATCAGCAAACAGCGGCACATTGCTATCCACCCTATCCAAAAGATCATTTATGTAGATAAAAAAAAACAACAGCGGTCCTAACACAATTCCCTGGGGCACTCCAGATGATACCCTCACCTTGGTGAACACTCACCATCGAGGACAACGTACTGGGTTCTATTACTTAAGAAGTCTTCAAGCCACTCACATACTTGGGAACCAATCCCATATGCTCGTACCTTAGTTAGGAGCCTGCAGTGGGGCACCGAGTCAAACGCTTTCCGGAAGTCAAGCAATATGGCATCCGTCTGATACCCTTCATCCATGGTTCGCAAGATATCATGTGAAAAAAGGGCGAGTTGCGTTTCGCAGGAGCGGTGCTTTCTAAAGCCGTGCTGATGCATGGACAGCAACTTCTCTGTCTCAAGGAAATTCGTTATATTCGAACTGAGAATATGTTCGAGAATCCTGCAACAAACCGATGTTAAGGATATTGGTCTGTAATTTTGAGGACCCGTCCATCTACCCTTTTTATATACAGGCGTCAGCTGCGCTTTTTTCCAGTCGCTCGGGACTTTACGTTGGGCAAGAGATTCGCGATAAATGCAAGCTAAGTAAGGAGTCAATGCAGTAGAGTACTCTCTGTAAAACCAAATTGGAATCCCACCAGGATCTGGCGATTTACTTATTTTCAACCCATTCAGCTTTTTCACAACCCCAGGGATGTCTATCACTATGTCCTCCATACGGGAATCTGTACAAGACTCAAACGGCGGTATGTTTGTACGATCCTCCTACGTGAAAGATTTCTCAAATGCTAAATTTAAAATTTCAGCTTTCGTTTTGCTGTCTTCCGTTGCCAGGCCAGACTGATCAGTGAGTGGCAGGATGGAAGCCTTCGACCCGCTTACCGATTTTACGTAAGACCAGAATTTCCTTGGATTTTCAGCAAGATCTTTTGCTAAGGTAAGACGGTGGTAGTGGTTGAATGCTTCGCCCATCGCTCTTTTTACAGCACCACGAATCTCTACTAACTTTTACCTGTCCTCATTCTCCCGATCTTTCTTGCACTGCGAGTGCAACTGCCTTTGCTTCCTGAGCATTCTCCGAATTGCGCTGTTAAACCACGCTGGGTCTTTTCCGTCCGTAACCCACTTTTTCGGCACATACTTGTCCAATGCGTGGTTTACAATGTGTTTAAAATTTGCCCATAATTCTTCCACGTCCATCGTACCGGAAGTAAATGAAGTCGATTCATTTACTAAGTGGGATGCTAACAACTGGTTATCTGCTCTTTCTATTAAGAATACTCTCCTAGCCTTCTTGACCGACTTTTTATCTTTCATAACCATAGTCGTAATGACAACATCATGATCACTAATCCCTGTCTCAACACTGACACCGTCGATGAGGTCTGGTCTGTTCGTGGCTACCAGATCTAAAATATTTCCATTACGCATTGGCTGTCAATTTAGCTGCTCAAGACAGTTTTCGGATAATGTGTTCTAAAGTAATTCACACGGCGGCTTGTCTGTACCATCTGTAATGAATCCATAGACATCCCAGTCTATACTAGGTAGGTTGAAGTCACCTCCAACTAATATAGCATGATCCGGGTACTTCTGCGATACAGAATATAGACTACCTTTGAATGATTCTAGAACTGTCACGGTGGAACCTGGTGGCCGGTAATAACACCTCACAATTAACTTTATTTCCCTTAGCGCTGTTAAACGTGTCCTGATAACTTCACAATCACACTCTACTTCGACCTCAGTAGACTCAATATTTTTGTCAACTGCAATGAAGACACCACCTCCTACGGTGTCTAATCTGTCTTTCCGATACACATTCCAACCCTCACTAAATATTTCAGAACTTCCTATCTCAGGGTTCAGCCAGGTCTCAGTCTCGAGGATAATTTGCGCGCCACACGCTTCCTGGAGGGCAGTAAATTCAGGAATTTCATTCCAAACACTCTGAAAATTTACTGCTAATATCTTGATAGCCGAAGTGTCCTTACACTGAGCGCATCCTGATTTCCCTGCCTGCACGTCAACTGGTGAGTGTTCATCAGGACACATCGCACTACTGCCTACCCTAAAAAAAAACCATGTGCACGCCACAAGTACTTCCAACGTACTGTGCCATGTTACAATCTCCGGGTTTGATAATTGCGAAAAGGTACTATACAGAACCATACATGACAAGACAAGGGAATGTACTGCATGTGCAAAGTGGTTACTGCCATGTGCAGAAGTGTCATAGATGTAAAACAGCGAATACCACCACTAAGTAGAATAGAAGATGGATTAAAATGCTATGAGACATTGCCATCGTCACACATCAATGACGACATCCCAGTGAGCTATATTCTCAAGGAGAAAAACGTGCTCGCATAGCAAAAATCTTTACTGGTCTAGAAGGTTACATGTGGCGTTGCTACTGTACGTATTGTTGAGCAGAAGTAGACTGTATTTTGTGTGTATATTGTGAATAAACAAATGTACTATGTCAAGAAGTGATAATCAGCCTATTAAATCAAAGTAGTAGAAGTCTACATCTACATACAAACTCCATGACCGACCGTACAGTATGTGGTGCAGGATACCACATACCACTGCCAGTCACACCTTTCATGTTCCATTCGCAAATAGAGCAAGGAAAAAACGACTGTCTGTGAGCCTCTGTATCATCTCTCATTTCTGTCATCTTACCTTTGCTGTCATTAGGCAAAATGTGCATTGGTGGCTGTAGAAACATTCTGCAATCTGCTTCAAACGGCGGTTCTCTAATTCTCCACAATACTATCTAGCTAAAGAAGCGTCGTCTGCTCTCCGGTGATTACCATTTGAGTTCACAAAGCATCTCCATAAAATTTGCCCACTGATCGAACCTACCAATATCAAATGTAGCAGCACACCTCTGAATTGCTTTGATGTCTTTCTTTAATCTGACCTGGTAGGGATCGCAAAAATTCGAGAAGTACTCAAGAATGGGTCGCACTTACGTGTCATCTACTTCATAGATGAGCAATACTTTCCCAAAATTCTCCCACTAAAACCACGTCGAGTATCCGCCTTCGCTACTACCAATCTGACGTGTTCATTTCAGTTCATACCACTTTTCATTACACCTAGATACTGCAATGCTACCTTGGTTTTCTGCTGATTAATTTCTCTCTAACCAGCAGACGATATAAGCAACCAATAGCGACTTTGTTTGATGTTGCTTGCATCTTAGAAATTTGGGCTATGCATGGTTTTGTTTAAAAAAGAATAGCTTAATGTAGCTGAAGGGTCGAACCGCACACATCTGCTTTCATTTCTAACAGCCAACGTGCTGCAAATAACAACTTGAAGCTGTGATCGTGCATTCAAACTGTCTATGCAACAGCTAGAACTGTGATTTGATAGAACACACAGAAATATGAAATAAAAGATAAATGAATAACTTAATAAAATAGGGTTTTCTTCTGACATCTGTATTTGATGTATCTGACAAAGAATTGTGTCGAATAGTGTTTATTCAAAAAAGAATATCTCAGATAAAGAGAAAATGGACCTACAAGAAACAGATAAAATACTGACAGAAATAATCTTCTAAAATGCTGTAAATTTACATTGAGAGTGTTGTGAGAATAGTAGCAGAATCCACAAACTAAATAGTCATCGAAGACTCACGAAAACTAAGATCATTTCATGATCACCATACATGAAATATTCACCAGCTGGAAACAGTTCAGAGCTCAACATTATGTTTTACAAATTAACATACTCATGATAACGAGTTAAAGTTCATATTCTGCCTATCCTCAATTGTGTAATGCATTTGGAAAAAGCATCGAGTTTTGTAATAGCCATTCACCACAAAGACTTTGTCATTGGCACGACCGAAAGACGCACTATATCACTGGCAGGTCTGCCTTCTTCACAAACCATCACAAAGTTATCCAGAATCGCTCCCCTGAACGTTCACTCGAAAAGTCTGAGCCTCCACTTGACTCCTGTAGTGTTCTGCTGCTGTTTGCTTTTCTATTGGCTGAAGGCCGTCACCATCAAAACTGCAGACATCATTCTCCTCAACTTGACCACTTCCAGGACTAAGCCTTCAGTCACATTCAGATCATTTAGAATAAACTACAAATAAATGTTTCTTCATAAACAAATAACCCATTATTGTTGCGCAAATGCACACACTTTAAATGCCAACAGACTGTTGGCAAATATTGTTTAAGCAATTACTAATGTCTGTTTGAGAAAAATGTCTTTTGGCACTCTTTACAATCATGGTGTCAGCTAACACATGTGATTGATCACTTCTTACATTAATATGATTTGGTCTTAGGAATTGTAAGCAATAGTTAACTAAATATTTGGCAAAAATAGTAATATATTCATTAATTAAATACACAAATATGACAAAATATGGGGCATTCATGGTGCATTCATATTCTGTTTTACTGTGGAGAATACGATCTTCTGATAAACATGTGCATAATTAAAAAGATATAAAAGACGCCATAAGACAATAAATAACATAGATGCATATGAGTAGCTTTCAGGGATGATAGCTATAGTGCAGTGCCGTTATCTGGGATATTGTTTGTTGATATTGCATGAAGCATTCGAAGGTTGTTTATTCAGGTTCATTGTGAAAATGTTTAGGCACTGTAAACTATGAACTTCTCTAGTTTTAAAGATACTGAAAATATTGTTGTGTCAGTGGATGTGCCTCATTTCTCTGAGATCGCAAATGTATTCAGATTTACTTTAATAGTTCATTGCGAATTATTGACCAATTTAAAAGATCCATCTTTCAGATTGTCTGACACTCTGCCATTTCTGCCAGCACTGTCTCTTGTGTGAAGTGACTGACCGCCATCAAAACTGTCCATGCTGGGAATTAATCCCTCTGTGTATCTCTCTCCTTCTCTATACACAGGGCTGTCCCAGAAATGGTTGCCTTGGCTGCCGTGGCCAGGCTGCGCCCTCAACCCACTCCACTGCCTAGTCCTCAGCTGCACATGCAAATTCACCTCCCCTCATACAAACTCTAGGCAGCCAAATCACTCACCTACACACGAGTAACGTAACAATGTTTAATCAGTGTCACTATGTTAAGCAGCACACTACTAATTCTGTATTCGATTGTTTTGCTACTCTTCCACATCAAATTAGATTTTCTTAGTTTTAGAGATAGCTGTGAGTTATCACCCCAATCACAAATTTTGTCAAAGTCATCTTACATCCTCCTGCAATCACTCAACGATAACACCTTCCTACACTCTACAAGATCATCAGCAAACAGTTGTAAATTGGTGCTAACACTATCCAACACATCATTTACGTATATAGAGAACAATAACACTTCCCTTGGGGTACTGCTGATGATACCTTTCTCTCTGATGAATACACACTCACACTGAGGATAACATGCAGGGCTCTACTGTTTAAAATGTCCTTGACTACTCCCATTTCTGGGAACCCAAACCGTTTGCTTTAACCTTCATCAAAAGTCTACAGTGGGGCACTGTGTCAAATGCTTTCTGAAAATCTATGGATATGGAATCGAGCAGTTGCCCTTCATCCACTGTTTCCAGGCTATTGAGTGAGAAAAGGGCAAGCTGAGGTTTGATAGAGCAGTGCTGTCTAACTCCATGTTGATTTGCAGACAGAAGCTTTTATATCTTGAGGAAATTTATCACATCCAAACTCAGGATGTCTTCAAGAATTCTGCAGCAAATCGATATTAAGGATATTGCTCTGTAATTATGTGGAACCGTTCTCTTACTTTCATTATATTTGGGAGTCACTTGCATTGTTTCCAGTCGCTTGAGACTTGGCACTTGGGGGAGAGGTTTGTGATGAATGCAATCTAAGTAACGGGTCAATGCCACAGAATACTTTCTTTCATGGGAGAAAATATCGAGATGTGTTCTGAAAGGAGTTTTAAGTTATATAAGTTCAGAACCGAAAGATTTGGGGCCAAGAGAAAGGTAGATGCAGATTCAGGAATTGTGGAAATGCAAAGAACAAGTCCAACATATTCTTAGTAAATGGATGGAGATACGCACTTGCTCTTAACAAGACTAATGAGATAAAGGGAGGAAAACGCAGCTGAAATAGAGAAAAAGATGGAAGAAATCACAAAGTATCTGATAGATTGTATAAACTCGAGCCGAAGAACGATAAGGAAAATGATGTAAATGAAGGAGAGAGAGAGAGAGAGAGAGAGAGAGAGAGAGAGAGAGAGTGAGTGAGTGTGTGAGAGAGAGAGACTGAGACAGACAGAGAGAGAAGAAAACGCTAGGAATCTTCATGGAAGTGTAGAGGTAAAAACCAGAGCAACCAAAGGTAGTGAGAACAGTGTGGTGGAGATCGTCAAATTCAAAATGGATTTAACAACATAAGTAAATATGATTGCTTACACGATGAGCACTACCAACGATAACGTAGATCTCTGTGTAGAGAGACCTCTACAGAAAGTACCCATGGAACAGGAAAGTCGCAGGTGTAATAGAGATAAAGAGTATCTGAACTGCCAAAATCACAAATACGGAAGTAGACAGCCAATGTACCAGTTGCATGACAATGACAGGTAGCATGAAGCATGGAAGACAGGTGGCGAGAAGACAAAGATGACACACAAGGGGAAATTTCAAAGGTTGTGGTCAGGGTGCTAGCAGGCACAGTAACACATTTGGAGTAAGCTTTTGGCCCCAAGATCAGGAGAGATAGCCACAGGCAAATGATGTAAGGTATATAGTGAACTGTGGGCAACGATGTGGAAGTCTGAGATATAGTAAGAGAGAATACATCATGATGAGAGAAGAAGAAGAAGTACATCGAACCAAAGTAGAAACGTTAGTAGGTGAGTGCACACTATCAGAATATGCCAAAAGACAGAAGTGTATCCAATAGTTCTGTGTCAACAGAAGGACAGAAAATCAATCAAAAAACCTTATAAACTAAAACATGGACATCAGAAGGCGGCATGGAAATGTTCAGTACTCACAAAGAGGAAGAGAAAGGAAAATGACTACACCAACATACTTGCAGCAAGGGATGAGTAAAGACTGCACAGATAGCTGTAAAGGCCAATTCACAATGGCCATCACATAAAGTCATATCCTATCAAAACACTCTGCAAAGCATTTCAAATGGCGGCAGCCACCCCATTACATCATGGCACCATCAAGCTTTCTCGGGAAGAAGGTTTTGATGACTGATGTCATCCATCCATTGTTGATCACATGATTCCCAAGCACATTTCCTCCCAATACACAGCCATGGTCACATCTCCATATTTCGTTTCGTCATCGTTTTCATGGTTTATATCACTTGTTTGTTGTTCATTATTTTTTATCTTTGTTATAAAGTGTTTCGTTTGAATATATCTTTTGTTCAAATTTATGATTTTATAATAAATGACGAAAGATTAATTCAAGCAAGGCACAGAAGTCTGAAATGTTCTACATGAACGTACTAAGTTACTTTATTAAGCTGATTTTTATACGTCACATACATGTACCCTATTAATTGTTTTACAATGAAATGGACTGCAGTATGGCTGCAACTTGAAGTGAAAAAAAGTCCTGTGAGTAAAATCAGACTGATTAGTAAATGGAATTTATTCGTATGTTGTCATGCATTTGTAATGTTTCATAAAGAAATTGACTCTACCTTCAGACACTGCAACAGTGGCAAAATGCTTTCTTTGTGAAGTATACATCAAGTAACACGCTAAAGTTGTTTGCTAAAGTATGTGTTTGTGGCAGGGTTGTTTATTTGTTAAGTAGTTCCCTCAATTGTGTGTGAAACAATTTTGTAAGCATCAGTGGTCAATACTTATGTGGCTTCACTAGCTAACCTGAGGAAAAATAAGCCAATTGAACTATTAAAAGCCAAATAGAAGATGTAAATGAAATCTATAAATTTTGATGGGAAAAAAATTAAGGGAGATGTGACTATTGCGCAAAAATTTGCACTGGACTGGCAATTAGTTTAATCTTAAACAAACCAGTTTTTCATGAAATGTGATAGCACCTGGTAACACTGTGTTCCTTTTAGTAATTCTGGATGGAATTTGACACAACAAATGAAAAGAAACCTGGTGAATTGCCTTAATAAACACTTACAAAATGCACACCCCTCTTCCTCAAGCTCCTTGGATAGGCAGTGAAATTTCCTTTCTGTGCCACGTGATGACATTTTTCGGACGCACACTGTTTCTTTCCGTTGTTTTGCACTTCTGTCTTCCTTCTCTAAATACAAGTTATCCCTGCAAGCAACAAACCATTTGAGTCCAATAAATCTCCTTTTCGTACAAATGTGGACTCTGGCATCCACATTTATAAGCTACTGCACTGTGTATGTGCACTTTGCGCGTGACAACGTTTGAAAATCATCTTGCGAAGATCGCAGTTTCTGCGAAAAAATAGTTGAGGACAGCCATGCAAATTGAGATCACGTGACCTGAATGACTTGACGTACCGTGACATGATGGACACTTGAATACACCTTCACTTGACAGTGCCATGGCGTGACGGTCCCATGACATAACGGTGCCATGATGGCCAGTGTGAACTGGCCGTAAAGGGCTCATACGATAGTGGAAACGTGGTGCTCTGGTCTTTAAGGTGCTTCTTTTTCTTTTTTCTTTATTTTTTTTTATACTGGAGACAATCGTCAGGTACGAACTGTACAGTACTACATATCAGGTTAGGCAGTAGCAGCAACGTCCAGGTGAAGCCAGTTCTGCAGAATGTTTGCTTTTGTGACAGGAAGAATTGTAGGCAGTGATTAGACTGAGTCATTTTGGGCTAGTGCAGCACTAGTGTAGCACTAGTGTAGGTGGGAAAAACATTATAGAGTGATCAAACTGCGGGGAGGAGCCAGTGAAGTAGGTTATTTTGTTTGAACTGTGTGAGTGGAAGTAGATTAATATAGTGCTCTACAAACAGGTGCCAAAGTAAGCAATAGCCGCAGTTGTGGTATTCTGATTGTTTCATGCTGGTGCCACGTGATCAGCAGAGGTGAAGGATTGATAGTGCTTGTGCAGACACATGCGAAGTGTAGCCAGAGCAGCAGAGACAGCGAGATATCCCACTTTGAGAACGAGTGACTGGCATGAGGAAGTGCCATGGTATGGGGCTGGCATTCTGTTGAAATCAGTCAGGTAACTTCCCTTGCTCGCTACTTTTGAGATGCCATATTGGACTCATCATATTTCATTGCTTCAATTTCGTTGTTTCTACCATTTCAAGGCAATGGCACATCTAAGATTTATCACTAACACGTCACTCTAGACGCTGTTTTTTGTAATTAAATATCAGTTAATGACACAGCAGTTGTAAAAGTCTTAAGGAGAGTGTAAGATGAACGATAGTAATTCTCAAAAAATTTTGCAATCTCTGTGTTAATGTTTGAAAGACACGTAGTTACAGAATAAAAGAAAGTAAGTTTGTATTCTTGTAGACGCTAATACTTTCTTCCCAACTTGCTTTTGTAATTCATTCTGGGACTTTCTTTTTCATGTAAGAGAAGTAAGTTCTGCAATATCCGATGTCATTTATAAATAAGAGGATGCTCTCTCAGTAATAAGTTTGTTGGATTTCGTGACTTCAGTCTGATTACAACATGAAAGATGAAATTGGTGCAAGATACCCAACGAGCAATGACATCCGTAGTGCTTCTTGTTACAAATATTTGACTGTTTTTTTCCAAATATATCGCGATTTTCAACGATGAGCTTAGGCAGGAATCTAAGAGGCTTAAGTTGCTGTGAGTGAAATGAGCTGCAATCACATTTATATTCTTGCCTGTCACAAATATTTGGCTGTTTGTTTCATAATATGTCACAATTTCCGAGGGATTGGTTAGGCAGGAATCTAAGAGCACAGCTTAAATTGCTGCGAATGATACGAGCAGCACCTGTATGTATAGTTTTGTTTGTCAGAAATATTTAGCTGTAATCGAATCCTTAACAACACTTTCGTAAATTTGATGGTCAAGACAAAGATCACACCATACACTGAGGAAGCAATTTCACATGGCACAAACTTCATTAGAATCTGGTTGTGGCATCCTCATTTGTTCGTGTGTCCAGGAGTTGGCACCATAATGGTTTGCAGAGCCTAACTGGAGGGGCAAGACGATATGAGGCGTGAGGCAAATGTATGGGTTACATAACAGCGGTGGGCTGCAGGTCAACAGCAACCTGCCCTTAGCACTGCCCAAGCACACACATTCCTGGAGACGGCAACACCTCATTCATCCACCAACAACATGGGTCTGCCAGCAGCACCTCACCAAGTGCATTAACACAGGAGGGCTGTGCCCATTTCGTGTATGATCGGGATGCAAATATGGAGCCACTCACTGAGCCATGGTGTAATTCAGTGGGATCAATGCATCCACTTGATGCTGCACAGTTGACAGATTGGACATTCAACACTGTGTCGTATCCAGCAGGGGGCTGGATGCTACACACTAGCTTTTCCAATACAATGGGAAGTTAGAGTGTTAGTGCAGTGAATGGAAGCAAAATGTAGTGTTTAAAAAAGAGTAAAGTGCAAATAATGCAGATGAATCTATGTTGTTGCTTTTCTTTTCTCTCTTACAGTAGTCACTTTTATTAAAAAAGATTATCAAGCCTAATTGATCATTGTGTACATAATTTCTTGTTTAGTAATAGTATTTTGGTTGGAAACATTCTAACAAGGATGGTGAAAGGGGAGGAGAAATGTATACACATCTGATTTGTATTTACGTGACTTCCTGGCATGGTTTTTGATGGTTTACTGATTTAAAGCCATGTTTGTGCTGTTGATTTACATTACCCTGTCCCTGAAGGTGATAGGGGTCAATTACAGGGAATGAAAGGCTTTTTACAATTTGTACAGAAACCAGATGACATTTATAAGGGTGGAGGGGCATGAAAGGGAAGAAGTGTTTGGGAAGGAAGTGAGACAGGGTTGTAGCCTACCCTTGATGTTATTCAATCTGTATACTGAGCGAGCAGTAATGGAAAAAAAGAAAAATTTGGAGTAGGAATTAAAATCAATGGAGAAGAAATAAAAACTTTGAGGTTTGCCGATGGCAGTGTAATTCTGGTCAGAGACAGCAAAGGACCTGGAAGAGTAGTTGAATGGAATGGACAGAATCTTGAAAGGAGGATATAAGATGAACATCAACAAAAGCAAAACGAGGATAATGGAATGTGGTCGAATTAAATCAGGTGATGCTGAGGTAATTAGATTAGGAAATGAGACACTTAAAATAATAGATGAGATTTGACATTTGGGGAACAAAATAACTGATGGTGGTCGAACTAGAGAGGATGTAAAACGTAGACAGGTAAAGGCAAGGAAAGCGTTTCTGAAGAAGAGAAATTTGTTAAGACCAAATATACATTTAAGTGTCAGAAGGTCTTTTCTGAAGGTATTTGTATGGAGTGTAGCCATGCATGGAAGTGAAACATAGATGATAACTAGTTTCAACAAGAAGAGAACAGAAGCTTTTGAAATGTGGTGCTACAGAAGAATGCTGAAGATTAGATGGGTAGATCACATAACTAATGAGGAGGTACTGAATAGAATCGGGGAGAAGAGGAACTTGTGACACAACTTGACTATAAAAATGGATCTGTTGGTAGGACATATTCTGAGGCATCAAGTGATCAGCAATTTAGTAATGGAGGGTAAAAATCGTAGAGGGAGACCAAGAGATGAACACACTAAGCAGATTCAGAAGGATGTAGGTTGCAGTAGTTACTTGGAGATGAAGAAACTTGCGCAGGATAGAGTAGCATGGAGGGCAGCATCCGACCAGTCTCTGGACTGATGACCACAACAACAACATGCCTCCTAAGGTGTTGGTGAATGACATTTGAACACTTTGTTTATTTACACTTGACATATTATGCATAGAGAAGATAATTAGCGTAGTTTAGACTTCTGATGATTAACACAGCTAACTGAACCTACACAAACAGACATTCTTCATTATTTGCTTAATGTGCTACTACATATTTACTGAGTATTTGCAGAGTGTTATATCTTTCTGTGTCCTTGTCGTACAACCAATTTATGTGACATTTTTGTGCTTCATAATTGCTTGACATTAAGATGCTTATTATATCTGCTTGGATATCAGTAATTTAAACCAATTAAGAGTTACGTATTGCTGTAAAATTTTAGTGTTACATGATATGGAGTGTTGTTCTATTGAAAAATATAATTAAGCCATAGACGTTTACTCAAGTGTTTCGGTATGTAATGCTGCTTTTTGATCTGGTAGGGTCTTATAAAATGTCGTGGGATTTCGAACTTTTATTTTTACCAAAATTTGCATTTTGAAAAACATTTTAGGGTAGGGGGTGTAAGAATAACAAGGCTGATAGCCTTACCAGTGAACGACCTAGCGGCAGGCACTTCCTGTAGTATCCTACCTTTTCTGGTGGATAGGGCACTGTCATGTCCTGCTGACAGCGCCAGTGAATAGCGAGTGTGCAAAACAAGTTGGGGGCACAGCTGGTCAAGTGAACGTCTATAGTTAGGGTTGAGGACGGAAATACACGAAATTAAGTTAGAATGTGTTTAATAGTGCACTGAGAAGAGAGCTTAATTGAAATGGGAATACTGAATTGTCCACACCTTTTTCAGAACAAATGATTTTTCAATACTTTCTCAGTTTTGTCAAAGTAAATGAGTGTGATCTGTTTAGTTATATATCTGTTGTTGAAGCTTGGATAAACTATGTTAAAGGATGTAATCTTTAATTGCAGAAGAGCCTTAACATTTGTTGTGATTAATATGGTAAGCAAATGGTAACATATGTCAAGCACAGTTAGGCTGCAGTTTAATTTTCTGTGTGAATATGACTGTTGTAAGTATTTTTCTCGAAGGTATGGTTAAAAATCATTAGGAATGCGGTCAGCTCACTTAATTTCAGGGGGGATGAGAGCTTACAACACATGCATGTGTACACATACTACAACACATTCAGAAATTCTCCAAGGGAGGTAAGATCATTACCAGCAGCTTGTCTCTATGTAAAATTCACTATTACACATTTTTATCAAGGGAGCCACCAATTCCTTTTCTCAGAGACATGTTCTTGAAGCATGATGAACATCACAGTGTTGGTTTTTATACCCCTCCACACGTTAATACTGCAACCTGTATTAGATACATAGTGATTTAATAGGACACTGATACTGTGAGTTTCAAGCCCATAATGTAATGATTTTGATATAGCTCATCTTCCGCTTTATTCAGCTCTAGGGTGCCAGAATTATTAAATGAAGGTGAAACCACAACAGCATACAGTCGATAAAAGTTAAATATTACTAACGGA
Organism: Schistocerca piceifrons; assembly: GCF_021461385.2. Classification (NCBI taxonomy): domain Eukaryota; kingdom Metazoa; phylum Arthropoda; class Insecta; order Orthoptera; family Acrididae; genus Schistocerca; species Schistocerca piceifrons. The sequence continues at coordinate 126,607,294 of NC_060149.1, forward strand.
ACTTCATGTGTTGTGTTTATGCATGATACATCATTTGGTTTGGCTGTAGCTAGGCAAAGGCAATAAAACGACATCAAATGTAAATACAATTCTTTGTTGTGCAGAGAGATTGATCTGCAGCATAGCCCAAAATCTAGGTCTCTGCTTGGCTGCAAGAAGCACAAATAATAAGGGACTTAAATTATACCACAAACTGTATTGCAAAATTCCAAGCAAAGTCATCAGAGCATCAAAATGCTTGTACTTTTAAGAAAAAAATAAATTTCTCCAGGATCAAGATAAAACTATTTGGAACATAGTAAAAAATGAATCTAGGAAATGAAGATATTTCTTTAAAGGCAGGTAATAAACTGATCACAGAGTGTCCCAAAATTGCAGATCATTTAATAACTTATTTCTGTCAGTAGTAGTTAACTTATGTTTATACACTCTCTTAGTAGATGGTCTACAGTTTATAATAAAAGTCTTCAAGAATATGTATTGTGAAATTCAACTTCATCCTACAATTCTAAAAGAAGTTTCCGATTTTATCAATGCATTTAATGCCAAATGTACACGATTTTATGGTGAAATGAGCAGTAAAATAACCATATGATGTTGAACTGAACTTAGTAATATATTGAGTTACTTGTGTAATGAATCTTTTTTTAACAGTACTTTCCTAGAGAAACTTAAACATGCTGTTCCTAGGCAAAATTATTACTAAGTAAAATATCACTAAAGAAATACCACTTCATTTCGTTAGTGACAGAATTTTTGATTTTTTTCAGTATTTCCTTGTACAATCGACCTCATAAATACTTAGCACAGAAAAATATTCAGTAGCAAACATTTTGGAATTTTAAAAAGTGACTGTCAACTGGATTGGCTATATTTACCTTGAAAGATATTATTCTAGAACCAGTGATAAAGAAACTACTGCCATTGGGAATATTTTGTGAGTTGGATAAATCTTTTGATTGTATGAACCATAAGATCTTCATGTTAAAGTTAAAATATTATCTAGTAGTTCACAGTTCTGAATTTATCTGAATGACAGAGAGCAGAGAGTAACATTTCTATGTCAATCATCAATAGCCATTTCATAGTGCTCGAATAATTATCTTTGGTATTAATTCTAGAACATTCAGCAAAGATCTACCCAAAGCACTTTGTAATGTGGCAGAATAAATGTTCAAATTCGCACCTTACATGAGACCTTTACAAATCGCAATGAAAAGGTGAAGACGACACCTAACGTAAATCGACAGTTACGAGAACATTTGCCTATCAATATGTAATGCAATAAGAGATGGTAGTCAATCGATGGTAATTAACAAACCATTCCTATACAATGCATGTCTTTGAGTCGAAGACAGAACAGGGAACACGAGTCGAGTCACTTTTAGTTTTGAAAAGCCAGCTCCACAACGGCGTAGTGAAACCGCGCTGCGGGAGTTACGCTGGCGACCACTTAAAGGGGTGGCAGGAAAGAGGACAGCGATCCCAGGCCAGGTGATTCAAGCTGGAGGGCCGCCTGTAGTGAGGGCATCAGTACAAGAGCAGAGAAGAATTTTTAGAAAACTGCGTTTCGAAATTCCAACGGGAGATGAACAAAAGCAAGTGACGCATTTTCTTCCAGCGAGTGCGACACACAGAAAGGTCAATGTACTTTAGGCGTCTCGAACAGGCACAAAACGTCCGACTGGCGGAAACTCACTAGGGAGCAGAAAACTACTGAAGTTTCGACGCAGTTTGATAGAAGGGACGTTGCGATTGGTAGAGGGTGTTTCTGCAAAATGAGAGGAATTGATCGAAAAAAGCCGTGGCGTGAAAAAGGAACCCAAGTGGAGGGAGGCAGTTATGCCACAAGTAGAACAAGAGAGAATTTTTAGGGGACACTTCTCTGAACTGGCGTCAAGTGCAGAACAGAGCGCTTAACGCTCCGTACGACGCAGAGAAGAAATTGGTGTGGACACTGCGTTCACAGAGGCTGCACTCCAGGTAAAATGACCTGTAGCAACGTTTAGCTCCAACTGTGGAGAAACGAACCAGCCAAATTAGTTAATTGTTCTTGCAAGAACTGAGAGGGCACTATAATATGCACGCTGCTCCAACCATACGCATGTATATCGCCACATAATAGGACTAGGGATGTGTACATGTTTTCTCGCATAACGATAAACATAGGGAAAGTTTCTACTGGGAAGTTCAGATAAGGCCAGATTAGTTTTGTAGGAATTTCAGTGGGAGAGAGCGGCCTTGCAGACAGCAGCACGTCGCAGCTTAAGGTAAATATCGCGTACAGAGGCGTAAACTTTGTTGGTTTACCAGCTTGCGTCCTCTGTAAACTCGATCGGCCTTGGGTAATCTTGCGCTCGAATTTGTCACTTGACTAACCATCCATCGTAGACTTGATTGTCATCCTAAATAGTACCGAACCTTGAACCGGAATCGGACGATTTTCGTAGTACTGACCAACATCATAACGTGTGTGCAGGAGCAATTTTGTAAAGAAATGTCCAATTAAACTTTCACATTATTGTGGTTAGGATTATTGTAAAGAAACTTCCAACTAAACTTTCATGATATTGTGCTTAAGATTAATGTTCTTTCAGAGAGTTAATATTTAACATTGTTGTGTATAAACTTATTTCACTTTTTGATGTTGACAAGATGCATTATCCATTGCGCTATTTTTATGTTGGCGAGTTGAAAACTGCGTGAAAAACTGTAATGTGGTGCGAAATATTGCGACATTGAACTTGTCATTTCACCTCACACAGTTGTTCTCCATTCAAGAATAAGCAACAAACCCAGCATCCCTTACAACTTGGTGATTTGAAAACTACTGTAGAAGACATAAAATTTCAAAAATGTAATTTGTCAGTACCAATATTTAACTTTTCTCAAAAAATTTATGTAACCATAGGTCAAAGGATAACCTCTACAAAAACTTCATATTGTTCACATTTTTAAGGCCATTCCATAAGTAGCTATCTGTCTCTGCAGATACCTCCAACTTCTCGGTTTATACCTGTCACATATCTGTACAAATTTCTGGCCAACACACTCAATTTTTCTGAGCTGGCGTGTAGTGGTCAGATAGATATTTCTTTGTGAATTGGCCTTTACAGAAATGTGTCAGATTAATGGGTACACTTACATTCAACAATCTGCTTTATGGGAAAGTAAATATGATATCGATAATATGGTGGAGTTAAATCTTACAAAATTTTCTGTTGGCCTATTAATTCTACTTTTCAAGAGCATTTTCACAGACTATTTTAGATAATAAGTCGTTTATTTATCACTCCTCTCTCTCTCTCTCTCTCTCTCTCTCTCTCTCTCTCTCGCATGCACACACACACACACACACACACACACACACACACACACACACACACAGACAGAGCTGGTATCAGGACCTTGACGACAATTAAGTTAGTCTATTGAATTCTTCTTGTTCCTTTGTCCCATATGAAAATGCTGATTCAGCACCTCACCACAGTGATCTCAAGGAAGTGAAAACATGTTGGAATTGTCCATCACATAGACTGGACATATGATTTTACGGTAAGAATCATTAAACTGTCATAGTTCACTGTAGAATGACAGTTGTGTATTATTAAATAATTCTTTAAGTTAGGTTATAATTAGAATTAGCACTGTGCCTCAATAGTCTTTCGAAATGTTAATTGATTCCATTGCACTACTCTTAAATAAAACGAACATCTTTGTCTTACCTCCACATTACAGAAACCACTCTTCACAAGATCCATGGAGTACAGCTAATAATATTATATAATACAGTTGCTATCTATTCAGATACCATTTTCTTCTGGATTAAACCACTGGCCTAGAGGACCCAGCCTTACAGTTTCCAGTTGCTTGTAGAACCAATGTAATGCTGTGCTGAACAGTCTGAAGAAGTTGGATTTAGGCTATTAGAATTCTAGACTCCTTGGTTGGGTGATTGGTGATATGCACATTGATGGACCAGACATGACTGTGATGCACGCAGGGATATTAGAGGCTATTATTCTAAATAAAGTCCGCCTCTGGTAGCTGAATGGTCAGCGTGACAGATTGTCAATCCTCTGGGCCTGGGTTCGATTCCCGGTTGGGTCGGGGAATTTTCTCCACCCAGGGACTGGGTGTTGTGCTGTCCTCATCATAATCCTATCATACTGATCGACTGCAGGTCGCCTACGTGGCATCAAATTGAAAGACCGGCACCCAGCGAACTGTCTGCCTGAGGGGGGCCCTTGCCATATTATTAAATAAAATAAATTCTAACTAAAGAGGTTTAATTGATTGCTGATTCTAACATGCTTGGATGGACTCATATATCTATGGAGTGAGCATAGCCTACTGTACATGTTCTCAACATCAAACCAAGATAGCCACGTGATTTTGGAATGACGTGGCTAATCTACATTTTGTGGCAATAGAGAAACTTGAATATTGCACATATTCATTTTGGTTGGTTGTTTGATTTGGGTGAGGGAACCAAACAGCGAGGCCATCGGTCCCTATTCGCCTTATTTTTATATGTTTCTGCATGTTTGACTTTTAGCAACAGCTATGGTGCAGTATTGTCGTCGGTGTGAATGTAAAGAGAAATATGTGAAAGCAGGACCAGTTACTTTTCATAGTTATGTACAACAAATGGATGATTGTAAATGTCATACTGATATGAAGCACTTCATTTGTTGAAAAATAGTAAGGCATGGTATTATAAAATCTAGCATTGTAGAGATAATTTCTTAGATTTTATGAAGATGTGTTTACGAGACAAGGGCTAGATAAATGTGCAAATGTGTTTGAGTAAATTGCCAGCTAGTGTATACATACTGGTGCTATGTTTACATGCAGATAAAATTTATACATGACTGTGTGACAAATTTCCTTTAGTTTATGCAGGTTCTAGAACATTCGTGTCTATCTAGTTTCCTATATAGTGTCATTGTAACATGATTAATTAGAACAGATTCGACAATATGACTCAGTGAAATAGAAAAAGTAAAAAAATTGTTGTCTGTCACTTTTTTATTACTTAACAATTCCAGCATTCATCTCATGTTTTTTGTGTAGTGTAGTCCACCTCTGTAGCATAGTGGTAGCGTTACCGCCTACGACGCAAAGGGGCCTGGGTTCGGTTCCCGGCAGGGGACTGGGTGTTGTGTGTCATTCATCATCACTGACTCGCAAGTCACCGTAGTGGCGTCACCTACAAAGGACTTGCAATACGGCGGCTGAACTCCCCCGAATGGGGCCTCGTGGCCAACAATCCAATACGATAATTTTTCTTGTATAGTGAATGGTTTTACTTTGCTGATGAGATGGTGAAAAAATGTTATAGAGGATTGACTTGTCTATAAGAAGCAGAAGGATAAATAAAGGAAAATTAAAAACAATAATAGACAAGCAGGTGGTGCAAACTCCTTACCATGTTTACTGTAATAATTTCATACTTCCAAATTCGTTGTTTTTTCTTGACACTTCAGCGCCGTCAACAATATCATTGTAATATAATTAGTTAGCGCAGAGATTCGACAATATGAATAAGTGCAATAGAAAACGGAAAAACATATTGTTGGTTGTCACTTCTTATCCTGTTACCGAAAAAAACGCAAATAAAGTGGAATATGAGCTATGATGCTGTGGCAAAAAAGCACAATACCATTGCTCTTCACATCTTCAAGCCAATTTCGTTTCCTATTATTAAATTAAATTCATCAATTAAATTCAATTCAATTTAATTGATGAAAGGAGAAAATATAAAAATGCAGTAAGTGAAACAGGCAAAAAGGAATACAAACGTCTCAAAAATGAGATCGACAGGAAGTGCAAAATGGCTAAGCAGGGATGGCTAGAGGACAAATGTAAGGATGTAGAGGCTTGTCTCACTAGGGGTAAGATAGATACTGCCTACAGGAAAATTAAAGAGACCTTTGGAGATAAGAGAACGACTTGTATGAATATCAAGAGATCGGATGGAAACCCAGTTCTAAGCAAAGAAGGGAAAGCAGAAAGGTGGAAGGAGTATATAGAGGGTCTATACAAGGGCGATGTACTTGAGGACAATATTATGGAAATGGAAGAGGATGTAGATGAAGATGAAATGGGAGATACAATACTGCGTGAAGAGTTTGACAGAGCACTGAAAGACCTGAGTCGAAACAAGGCCCCCGGAGTAGACAATATTCCATTGGAACTACTGACGGCCGTGGGAGAGCCAGTCCTGACAAAACTCTACCAGCTGGTGAGCAAGATGTATGAAACAGGCGAAATACCATCAGACTTCAAGAAGAATATAATAATTCCAATCCCAAAGAAAGCAGGTGTTGACAGATGTGAAAATTACCGAACTATCAGCTTAATAAGTCACAGCTGCAAAATACTAACACGAATTCTCTACAGACGAATGGATAAACTAGTAGAAGCCAACCTCGGGGAAGATCAGTTTGGATTCCGTAGAAACACTGGAACACGTGAGGCAATACTGACCTTACGACTTATCTTAGAAGAAAGATTAAGGAAAGGCAAACCTACGTTTCTAGCATTTGTAGACTTAGAGAAAGCTTTTGACAATGTTGACTGGAATACTCTCTTTCAAATTCTAAAGGTGGCAGGGGTAAAATACAGGGAGCGAAAGGCTCTTTACAATTTGTACAGAAACCAGATGGCAGTTATAAGAGTCGAGGGACATGAAAGGGAAGCAGTGGTTGGGAAGGGAGTAAGACAGGGTTGTAGCCTCTCCCCGATGTTGTTCAATCTGTATATTGAGCAAGCAGTAAAGGAAACAAAAGAAAAATTCGGAGTAGGTATTAAAATTCATGGAGAAGAAATAAAAACTTTGAGGTTCGCCGATGACATTGTAATTCTGTCAGAGACAGCAAAGGACTTGAAAGAGCAGTTGAATGGAATGGACAGTGTCTTGAAAGGAGGATATAAGATGAACATCAACAAAAGCAAAACAAGGATAATGGAATGTAGTCTAATTAAGTCGGGTGATGCTGAGGGAATTAGATTAGGAAATGAGGCACTTAAAGTAGTTAAGGAGTTTTGCTATTTGGGGAGCAAAATAACTGATGATGGTCGAAGTAGAGAGGATATAAAATGTAGGCTGGCAATGGCAAGGAAAGCGTTCCTGAAGAAGAGAAATTTGTTAACATCCAGTATTGATTTAAGTGTCAGGAAGTCATTTCTGAAAGTATTCGTATGGAGTGTAGCCATGTATGGAAGTGAAACATGGACGATAAATAGTTTGGACAAGAAGAGAATAGAAGCTTTCGAAATGTGGTGCTATAGAAGAATGCTGAAGATTAGATGGGTAGATCACATAACTAATGAGGAAGTATTGAATAGGATTGGGGAGAAGAGAAGTTTGTGGCACAACTTGACCAGAAGAAGGGATCGGTTGGTAGGACATGTTCTGAGGCATCAAGGGATCACCAATTTAGTATTGGAGGGCAGCGTGGAGGGTAAAAATCGTAGAGGGAGACCAAGAGATGAATACACCAAGCAGATTCAGAAGGATGTAGGTTGCAGTAGGTACTGGGAGATGAAAAAGCTTGCACAGGATAGAGTAGCATGGAGAGCTGCATCAAACCAGTCTCAGGACTGAAGACCACAACAACAACAACATTATTAAATTGTTAAGACACCTGTAAAACGTGTATACAAAGTTTCATAGTACTTCTGAAGGTGATATATCTGTAGCAGCAAAGTAATAACACTAAGTGCTGTATGGGGTGTAATGCGCAATTCTCAACATTGCAGAAGATGTTGCAGACGAAATTCGCTTTCTGCACCATAGAGTATAGATGTCCATGGAGTGAGCTTTCCGTAGCAATGACAATATTGCACTATAGCTGTTACTAAAACGTGAGTAATATTCATGTTTCGCTAGTACTACAAATTGTAGATATGCAGCGTCGTCCAAAATCACGTGACTAGCCTGGTTTCACGCTGAGAACATGCTCAGCAGGCTATGCTAACTTCATCGATACGTATTCTATGTATTTTTCCATCGCCCGTTAGTATTCTCTGAGCCTCCCCACTTCGCTTGGCACTAGTAGCGCACAGTAAACCTGCGCTGGGCAAATACCAGAAACAACAGTGCAAACGGAGTAAACATTGTGCTTTGCCTTTTCTCTGGCTAGATTTTCGAGAGTATATTATTGAGGTGTGATAAAGGATTTAAGGTGGATGTATTGCATTATAAGAGGGTATGTAACCACAGTAATTTATTACAAGAAACCACAACAGAGCTTGCATAAATCCAATGTATGTTTCGTCTGTCAGATGCCATCTCTTATCTGGCACTCCATCGGCACATCTGCTCAAATAAATAAATTCTTATGATTTGCTATACATTACATTAACACAGTAACGTCTTGTTACAGGTTTCACTTTACTGTACGCCTTTTTGCACAAGCCAAAGTGATAAGGTGAAAGGGATTTCACTTCAAGAATTTCCCACCAAAGTGACCTCAGGGAACAATGGCTTAAACCAATTTCAAGAGCAGATTTCACACCTTATTTCAACATTAGCTCTTATGTGGTATGCAACCTTCATTTCCGAGAATGACTATCGACCTGAATTAAGAAATTGGAGAAAACTCTTGTAATCTCGGTTTTCGCTTATAAAGTCAGACAAGTCAAACAAGAATGTAGATCTACTATCAAACATTAATTGAATGTGGCATACCAAAAACGGAAATATGAGAGCACTTGAGCAACCCTTCATCAAAGCATTATTTCAGGTGCCTCCTTGCACGAATATCATGACAGTAATAACTGCTGTTCTTCCAGTCACATCCTGTGTGACATTTTAGATGAAAAGATGATCAAAAAAGAGCAAAATGCAGAGTGACTGAAACTGTGAAAGCGTGGGTTAAAGTTTCGCGTTTTTGAAAGAAACTCAGTGAAACTACTCATTAGGTGGGTGTTACAACAACAATTATTACAAACCTTTGGCACATATAACTAAAACAGTAGAGCAAGATCCATCAAATGCAAAATCTTCCTTTCTTCTTGTGCAAATAGCAGATTTCAAGAAATCCTCTCCCAGATGGGCAGAAGATACTGTAAAACATTATATAGTGTGGGAATCAGTACCTCCCAAATCATAGATGTATGCTAGCAAAAAAAAAAAAAAAATCTTGCAGTTGCCTTCTATGAGCACACATCCTGCTATTTGGGTTGAAACAATTATATCGACTAGGAGTCGGTTTATTTTAAGTAACTGTGTATCTGTAATTTATGAACTCTGCATTCTGTGTTGTTTGAACCCCTTAATATATGGCAAGAAACTTAGAGTTTTGTAATGTATACATGGAAAAGCAAAAGAATATGCTGAAATTTTCAATTATTGTAATATGAATATGTTTGTGAAAGAAGTATGTTTGTTAAATGCTGGTTCATGCTTAGGGCACTTGTATTTGTAACATGTAAACGCTATAGGGAACTCCCTCCACAACGAAAGTGGCATGGCGCGATGTAAAAGGTGGGTTTGGTGGTCGAACTGAGCGGCTCCTTTGTGTGAACGGCACACAGTGTGTTGCAAGTTTTAGCGCGATACAACTCGATGGTGCTAAGAGAGGTAATTCGAAGCTGCATTAGGAGGAATTTGCGTTGGATGTGGATCTGACTATTATTTGGTATTCACGAAAGAAAGAAATGGTTCTAATATGTCGAAAATCCGACGCCAAGAAGATATTTCATAGAGTATTCGCACATCAAGATTGGTGAGTACAGTTAGTCGCCATTTCTCCTGCCACTAATCTTCGCCATCGCTTCACAGACTTCATACATGCAGTTACGAAATGTATATTGACATGGATCAGTTAATTTGTGTGTTGTTTCAATAATAATCACATAAAACGTCAATTAGCGTTCGAAACATAACATCAGTCCTGATCACGAACCTACGCAGGGTCCTCATCTAAGTGCTACTAAAATCGAGTATCCTGATTTAAATGAACAATTCCGGCATTCATGATTTTAAAAGCGATTTTTTATCTGAAGTTAAAGGAGTAGCAAAAGTTAAAGTAAGAGTAAAATTCGGATTCTTTGTTTATGGACTACTCCAAGTTAAATTGTTAACGTAGGACGTTTAACTACAAAAATCTAAATATCAATCAAGAGGAAAGTGAGAACCTTAATTACTTAAAAGCTAAAACCATAAAAGTCAAGTTGCGTAGGCTTTTGCTAAAGTATCCCTAGTTTATTATAAAATACAGTTTTGTAGGATTACAGTGCAAGATTGTGTAAATATTATTACCAAGAATACCTACTTCACAGGTGATTAAAGTACAAATACATATAAATCTTTAATGAACCGAGTACTATTAGAAGTGAAGTTATGCACACTTCCAAAGATAAAGCATTTTGGTATCCATCATGAATGGTTCCTTTAGAACATAATTAAACCCAGTGTTGTATTTTATTATCTTGCAAAGTAATTTAAGTGAATGATTAGCTTTTAGAGATAGTTTTTACTTTAGCAATAATAAAAGAACCTTGGCTAGTGAAACTATACCAGTTTATGGGCCCCAATAATACTGCCCTCCTATTAAGGAAAAAATGAACTATTACTGTTACTAAGGAAAGCTGCTATATGTAGAGGATGTTAAACAGTGTATTTAAGGTGTTATTCGTATTTATTTGTGTTATTCACGTCAGTCATGATAGAAACCCCTCATGTCCAAAATTAGTTCTGCACTTCATGCAGTGATGTTTCACTATTTTGATTAAATAATGCTATTGATTGTGGCCATTATTAGCATGAATTTGGTGCAATTTTGCTCCCCATAATTTACAGGTGTGTGTTATTGGTAACTGCTGCTACACATAGTAGAGTGCACTGTTTCAGTTTGTATCCTGTTTGTTATTCAAAGGGAAATCGCAAAAGTTTAGCTACGTAGTTCTCAATGTTTTTGAATCCTTCAAAAGTTTTACAGGGCGACTTAAGTGAGACTAGATTATGCTGAGAAATTAGGCCACGTAATCTGCAAAACTGTTATACCAATCGTGTTAAAAATTACTAATAATAACAAACCGATCAACAGAAAAGTAATCCACCTCCAACAGATGTGATTAAGTGCAGGTAGTGCTGCTTGGGCATACTACTGCACCCTTGCAACGCTCTGGTGGCGAATGTGAGTACTTCCTGTGTTCGCGCTTTTTCACAGAGTGGGATGGCTAGGAGAATAATAGCACAGCCTAACGTAACAGTCGCGACACTCACTGTTGCAAAAGTTGTTACCGTTTGACAGATGGAGCGACACTAGCGCTCCAAGCGGCGAGTAAGGTGAACATCAGATGCGTCGTGAGCGTAATATTCGTTTTGCGTCCATTTCCTACGTAATTTACGAAATATTTGAGTTATTTTCGTGCCTCCAAGGGTTTTTGTACTATCAGAAGGCATATATGTTTCTAAAAATGATTCTAAAATAAGCGCAAGTATGGACAAAAACCACGATCGGGTGGCAAGCTACAACACATTCGTGAAGAAACACTTATGACGTTGGATAGAAGTGCAGCTTCCCTCGTTGTTATCAAAAGAATATAAAAACACAGATTCACACGTAAGAAGCACAGACATGTACCGCTACAGGGACAAGCAACTGCCAAATTGTGGGTAAAAATGTTGAAAACATTATAATGAGCTGATTACATGTTACTCAAAACGAAATATTTTAATAATTTTCAAACAGTCAGTCAGTGAACAAGGTGCTAACAAAATAATGTCAACACACGAACGAAGCAAGGAAAATTAAGTGGCTAACATCAGAAGTGAATGAAATACATACCTAACGTTATGCTTTTGTAAGACACGAATAACTGCACTTAATCTAACCACTTCATCGTCAAAGCAGGTCTGTGCTGATGATTCACACGAATCTGGCATTGACATACGGAGAGCTGAACTGGCTGCTTCTGTGTCATAGGACTGTTTTACAGCTTTAGATGTCTTGTCGAATCTTTGTGGCAGTTTCCTCTTCATCGTCAGTTGAGCTGGCTTATTTGGGAAGTCAAACAGTGTGAGTACTGCATTCATGAACTGGTTTTGTTCGAAATGTAGCGAACAAAACCTAATATTATTATACAGGTAAACTGGGTCTTTTTTCATAAGGTCTTCTCGTCTGCTATTGACTAGCCATTTTCTGCTCCTAAAACGAAACATTAATCATTAATACACATGTAGTTTGCAAGTGAATCCTGACGATGCAGTTTAGTAACATGATGGTATATACCTCTCAGATTCATTAGGAAACCTAAAAACAGACAGCTGTGATGTCTTCTTCCTGTTGTTGCTGAAATTTATTGCGCTACAAACGCTTCCGCTTGTAAAAACCATTGAAGAAATCAAAATAATCAACCACTATTCGCTTTCACAATCGCGCCGAACTCACAGTTTAAGTTACTGGCCGCTGGAGGCGCTGTTGGCGCGGTAGTCAACAAAATCGAGGCGAAGTGTCGCGACTGTTAAACTGAGATAATAGCAGACCGTAGTTCTGCGCATCCGAATGCTCTTTCCATAGATTTTTATACTCTATGGATGCACGTATGTGACATAAACTTTGACCCATGCTGTCAAGCGACAGCTGGTTGTCAACAAATATGAATGTTTTGGTTTAGGTTAGCTGAATTGTACTTACTAAATGGTGTGTTTTCGTTGTCGTATTTCGGCAGTAGGTGAGAAACACACGCTAGATTGACGCCAGGCGTAAAACAGTTCTCCGAGTACTAGACATTACAATCGCCGTTTTAATAAATAATAAAATACAACGAGAACCTTTTATTTTTTGTTGGCATCAGTTTTTATTTTTTTATTTCAGGAGAGTTGATTTGTGATGTACATTAGAAAACTGTTTCTCATTCCAGTTCCTGTGATACCTATTTCAAGAAGACTGTTGGTAAAGTGTCGACGTGTACTTCACAGGTCCTTCCGGTCTTTTGCAGAACGAGGTGAGTTGTCAAAATAGCGAAGCTATTGAGTGAGGGTTTTGCTGTCGACCAATGACTCGCAAAAATTTGCCTGTTTACGCCATGGGACGAGTCGGAAAAATCTTTCGCTTCTATGAATAATGTTTAAGGCTTGTGATTTTCATCCACCCGTCTGCCGTTGAGAAATTGGCACGACAGTGTAGTACAGAATTAAAATTAACTGAAATTTCCGGGGCTGATTGGCAGAACGTAATAACAATATTAAATAGGAAAACACTTCCCACTGTTCTGCAAATTTTACAGAACATTAGGAAGGCTTTTCCTACTTAGTATAGGACAACAATTGTTTCACTTGTGTCCCTGGCGCCCCATCCCCTGAGCAATCCATCTTAATAGACGTGTTTTATTACATTCCATTTATGTGAGAGAAAGCTGTCAAATAAGAACAGGAAGTTTCCATTACTGATTAGAAGCGTGTAACAAATAACAGAGGAGTTTTTATGGGTTTAGTATGATATAGGTTCACTTTTGATTTTATTTACTATTCGTGCATCTAAGTTGTTGATACAGGATTTGCCCACAAATTTTCAAAGAAGAACGTAAATTTACCCATGTTTTAAGTTGCTCAACAACGTGAAGGGGGAAAAAGTATGCGCGCAAATGGATGACGAAAGGACAAACAAGACTGCTTTTTACAGTGGAAATACACAGGAATGAGAGGTCATAGTGAACATGCAGAATATATTTTCGTGTAAGAGACAGCGGTAAAAACATCCCGTTGTCACTGGCACCATGACACATGGGACTGAACATATTTTTTTGTGTTCATATTTCCAGTGAACATGTCATATGATGATTGTGTTGTCTAGACTGAATCAACACCATAACATTACGGCCACAGTAATAAAATGATGAACTAGTAAAAATCGAATGTGTTAGTAAACTTTTATTGAGTGTAGAACACAAGAATAAATATTACTGTCACCCACTAACAAATATATTGGAAGCCAGTTTGTATGTAACAGTTTTACACGGTAGACGTTTTCTTTGTTTATGTTTAACTTGATGCTGATGATCTATGTATTCATTAACACCAAAGATGTTGTTGGCTGTCAACACATTTCTTAACTCATTTCTTAAGTGACACTGATCTGATGATTTGTTTTTGAGAACAAAACAGTGACTCAATGACTGAATTGATTTTAAGGGAAAGGGATGTCATATCTTTTCTCTGTGAAAACATCCTTGCATCTTGTCTCGTATTAATATTGAAAAAATCTTGTGAAACTTTAGAAAATATGTGGATTCATTAAAAAAATCCATTCATAAGTGCCTTAGATTGCCCTTTTTATGGCCCTTACTGCATGTATTTGGAATTCAAAAGTATCTTCTTTGATATTTCCACAGTTGTTGTGTAACTGAATTACACACACTTACCTAGTCGGCTAGAACGTATCACTAATGTTGACAGTGACATGTCATGCCATGGACTCCACAAGACACCAAACATATTACAGCTCCATCTTAGTTCACGGCCACTCAATGTGTTTCCCAGAGTTCGGTCATAGTTGGTCTAAGGCACGCACGTCTCACTTGATGATGTCTGATGTGCTCAACAGTATTGAAGTCAGGTAGCCTGGGAGACCACACAAGGATCATCATGTATGCAGGAAGTTCCTCAAAAAAATTCTGATAATTGGTGTGTGACGGGATTGTGCATTATATTGATGAATATGTGGGTAACTTCCACTGTGCCAGAGGTTGAACAAACAGATGCACATTGATATAGCAGATTTTTGTCTTGTTTGTTTGTGAGGAAGATTGTAGATATTTCATTGGCCACATATAAACCCTTATAAACGAGAAAAACTGAACCATCAGCATTAATCCCATACTGTTAGCATGCAGTATGCACCACCTTGTGTTTTTCAGCCTACTTATAGTCTGCCATCATTGTGTAAAAATGTATACCATGACTTGTCAATTTAGGCGACCTTCTCGATGCCTTATTGGTGGTGTTCCTGCACTAATCTCTGCGCCTTGTGATGTATGCTGAGCATAAGTACATGAGCGAAATATGATATGTTGATGTCTCTACCCTGTAACGAGATGGTGGCTCTGCATATTGTAACTGCTCAGTGGTTGTTGTTTTTGTAAGCCAGCATTGCGCGTTAGTAAGTGACTTGCTACACTGTGTCCTCTCTGTCCACTATCACAAAACACTTTAGTTTCAGTGACATGTGTAATTAACATGTTATGTCCCCAAAGTAGCAGCTGTCCTTAATTCAGTGCTTCTCATGTGAAATTCTTTTAACTTATTTTTAAAAAGCAAAAAAATTTACATGAATTTTTAATTTGGTATTTCTACACCATTTCCTTAAATTTTAAATGATTGTGAATCCATAAACCTGATAGTTTTTTATAACAGGCATGTTGAAGCTTATGGCTCCCAAATTTGTGCACTATGTTAGAATCTGAATCTCTGGTTAATGAGTGACATATTATCTATAAATATAAACAACACTAAGGAGGCTAATACAGAATGTTTGACACTCCACAATGAACTTTTTTGCATGCTGAGTTATACAGTCTGTTATGATATACTTCACTGGTACTTTTTACGCATGTGGGACTTCAACCAGTCATATGCCATTCACCAAACACTGTTACAAAATAACTTGGTGAGAAGCAGATCTCATGACTGATGTCATTAAAAATCATTTGACTATTGATGAAACAGCAGACAAGAGATCATAGCATGTAGGCTTTCACGGCCGGCGTCTTCAGTAATTAAAACTTCCGGGCTAAGAGACCATGGTCCAATAGTAGAAATACTTCTCCCTGACATTTCGTTGACAACACATGACGAGTGGTGGCGCTCTCTACACGCTCTATATAAACAGGACCTCCACGGCCAAGCAGCCAGTCGTAGACTCACCTCAGGTGATGTTGCCTGCAGCTGGCAACGAAACGTCAGGGAGAAAGAAGTATTTCTACTATTGGACCATGGCCTCTTAGCCCGGAAGTTTTAATTACAGCAGACAAGAGAGTTCATTATTAACTGAAACACTGACCAGTAGGTTTAGAGAATAATATACAATTAGCCACTGCCACAGCCTTTACGCTACCATATCAAGTGAGGTGGCACAGTGGTTAGCACACTGAACTCTCATTTGGGAGGACAGTGCTTCAAACCCACATCTGGCCATCCATATTTAAGTTTTCCATGATTACTCTAAATCACTCCAGGCAAATGCTGGGATGGTTCCTTTGAAAGGGCACAGCCAATTTCCTTTTCCATCCTTGACAAATCTGAGCTTGTGGTCTGCCTTGTATTACCTCAATTACGATGGGACGTTAAACCCAGCTTCCTTCCTTCGATCTTTTTACCCTTCCATGGACTGGTAGAAGTGTTGGAGGCAGCTAACCATGCATGTGGGGTCCCAACACAGTTGTCCATTTGCAACACCATTCAGGCAACTGATCTGGGTCCTCTAATCTAGAGCCAAGTTGAGGATCAAAACTAGAGGCTGTGTTGCTTTCGTGATGGTATTGGCTGTATATTACTAGAATTGATTGAAGCATTCGATACACCTGCTGACTTTGTCCAATTATGTTATAAAAATTTCCAAAAAGGCATCACCAATCAAATTAAAAGACCATGACCATGGCATCACAAACTCATGTGACCAAATTACAGGATGGCAACCATAACATTGGAAACACATATACAATGTTGCAAAACAACGTACATATTGCCAGTTACAAAATCATTCTCTTTACTAATAAGGAATCATAAAAAATAAGGGGCAACCTAAAAAAAATATGTTTTTTTTGGGGAGGTGGGGCGGGGGGTGGCCAAATTTAATTAGACAATCGCAACAACCAATGATCATGAAAATATAATATCAAATTCATGCCAAAAACACAATCTAAAAATTATCATCAGATCCTCCACTTAACCTATATAGCTCACTTGAAATGTTAATACCATCATAGCCTCCTTAGTGTTTATGTTTATAGATAATATGACACTTATCAGCCACATATTCAGATTCTAATATAATGCTCAAATTTGTAAACCATAAGCTTCAGCATGCCTGTTGTAAAAAATCACAGCAGCGAACAGACTTGGTATTGAATATACCAGTTAACCTATATAAATCAGTTCGGCTGCATGATAACATTACAGCACCAATGAAAACTTTAAGAAAAAAAAATTGGCATACCCATACTTATTAGTGATACCATGAAAATAATGTAGGAAATGAGTTTTAGATGAGGAATTAGACATTAAAGAACTGGGACTTATGACTAAAACCACACAGCTCCAACAAGAAAAGTCAAGGCTCAAAAGCCACAAACAGTACTTGATGAATATTGTAGTATAAAAACACACCACAAATGAAGCACAGAAACAAAACATTCCTACCATCCACCAAGCACACGGGCCCTATCCATTTGCTTCAACAGCCCCCTCCCTCCCCTCCCACCCTTAAAAAAAAAAAAATGTGTCCCACATGTATCTACTGTTATCAGCAATTTGCTTTCTTTCTTTCAACAATAAGATAGTTTTATTTGGGGAAATATTCCAAAGATTTTCTCATGTTGAAATTTACACTACATACTGGCGGGGAAAATATGCGTTCCTGATTTTTTTGTGGAAGTGTGAAGATGTTCTTAAAGCTCTACTGTGGCTTTTCTGTGATTAACATACTGTGACACTAAGTGGACATATTATGGGATTGTCTGCATGACAAAGTTATAGCTCACACTTGGTGAACAAACTGTTGTCATATAAATCTAAGAAAAATACCAGGTATTATAAGAGTTCAGCCAGTAGCATACAAATATGGTCAATTGAAGGTTATGGCTTTGAGGCATGATGTAATGGTTTTGTGAAGGTGACATCCTGCACGTGTGCTTCATTCGAATGTTTTTTGCTTTGTTTGTGAATTAAGTATGTTTTGAAATCAGATCTGTCTGTGCTTGCATTGAGAATCACATGCCAAGCTAGTTGCTTCACATGTTCATCCCCCCCCCCCCCCCCTTTTTTTTTTTTTTTTTTGGATTCTGCCATGAAGTATACTATACTAGTTGCACATTGTGGCAGTCCGCAATTGACTCTTTGCAAAAAATTGTTCTCATTGAAATGTATCTTTGTTGGCATGTGACTTATAAGGACTGACTTCTTGTTTCTCAGATGCGTACATGTGGCTGTGCTGTATTGGCAATTTGTGACATGGCACAAGAT
Organism: Schistocerca piceifrons; assembly: GCF_021461385.2. NCBI lineage: Eukaryota > Metazoa > Arthropoda > Insecta > Orthoptera > Acrididae > Schistocerca > Schistocerca piceifrons. Next base: position 126,625,490 of record NC_060149.1, read on the forward strand.
CCCAGAGGTCATTTTTATTTTTTTAGTTACTACTTTGGCCATGCTTGAAACTGAGGTGAGTGAGTGGACTGTTGGAGACCGTTCATTTTCTAGGAAGATTGTCAGGAACTTGTAAACTATAAGGAGCAGACAGATCATGTAGCTGTTTCAAAAGAAAAAAACTGAGAAAATCATGCACATGAAAGTGATAAAGAATGGTGAACTTTATTCTGATCACTACCTTTCCTAATTTAACATTAAACTTCTAAATGGTAAAATACAAATAAAGTTAAAGGAACTTACTGCAACAAAACAGTCCATTCAACAATAACAAGATGAAATTAAAATAACAAAACATGGCAGTTGGCAAGAATTAGCTAGATAAATTAATAATGCTGCACAGAGAACATTTGGATCAAACAAAATAAAAATAAAATGTGGTAGAATGAAGTATGTAAAGAAGTTTTAATAGAGGCGGCAAAAAATGGAAAAAGCGGAAATTGAACACTATGATTAATTTAAACAGCAAAGGAAGGAAACAGCAAAGGCAATAAGAAGAACTAAGAGAGATGTTGAAACGTCAAACTTTCAGGAACTGAATGAAACTTTTTGAAAAATAATACCTATGTTTTTGTCAGACCCTTCAGGGCAGACTGAAAGGATACCAAACCACAAGTGTCTGTTTCACAAATGAAAAAGCGAAACAAAGTGACACTGGAGGTGATGCAAAGGGCAACACCACTGGGCAGTGGTTGACTGGAAACAAGTGAGTTGGAGTGATGAGTCAGGCTATACCACGGCAATCTGAGGGGAGGGTTTGGGTTTGTTAAATACTTGGAGAATGTTACCTGTCATCATGTGTAGTGCCAACAGTGAAGGAGCGAAGAGGTGGTGTTACATTAGGGGGTGTTTAAAATGGTTAGGGTGTGACCCTCGTATTGTGCTTAAGGAAACACTAAATGCAGAAAAATGTGAACACATTTTACAGCATTGTGTACTGCTACAGCTCAGAAATAGTTTGGAGACAGTGATAGTATCAGCATGAAAATGCTTTCTCACGTAAAGCAGCATCTGTAAACCAATGCTTTGGGAATAATAAAATCCTGAAATGGACTTTCCTGCCCAAAGTTCTGACCTGAACCCAATGGAACACCTTTGGGGTGAGTTAGAATGTTAACTTCACCCTAGATCCTAATGTCCAACATCACTACCTTCTCTTCTTTTGGATGCTGGGGAAGAACAGGCAGTCATTCCTGCTCAGACATTCAGACACCTCATTGAAATTGTCACCAGCGTAGTTCAAGCTGTTATAGAGGCAAATGGTGGATGGATCCCATATTAATGTCCACTAATAGGTGTCTGAATACTTTTGATCAGATGGTGTGTATATGAACATTAAATGTACTTGCCATGAAAAGAGGCTGCTATATTTGCAACTGGTGCCAACATCTGAACGAAAGTAGTAGCACGTTACTTCAATACAACTCCCACTCTTCCCCCCTCTCCCCCCCTCTCCCCCCTCTCCCTCTCTCGTGGCATAACATTAATGGGAAGATGAAGTTTATCCTCTCCCCTGTTCTTTCTCTATGGAACAACAAGATTCGAGCTCCCCATACTGCCTCCCTCATTTATACTAGAGCAAATGTGTGAGCAATGTCATTCATGTGCTGTATGCCATACGGAGAGGTTTAGGTTTGTTATAAACAAATTAGGTTAGGAATTATTGTTATCAACAGTTTTTTGTCTCTGTAATTCAGTTGTACTGTGTAGTGAGAGGGTCAGGTTCTTTTTGTAAATAACAACAATGATATAACAAATTAACTTATGGTTAATTAGTAACAATTTTGTTTTGTTAACAATAATTGTTGTTTATTAACATTTTTTCAATCTTTTCTTTTATGTTTTTATTTACAAAGCTATTTTACAATATACATGTTTTATAACATAAATTTTTCCTTGTAACCCAACAGTAAACCAATACTATCAGTTACATTTGAATTGGTAGTCTGAAGAAGGGAATGGATCCAAAATCTCCTTGTAAGGGGAAGTACAAGAAACTTCTTCCTTTTCTTATTTTTAATTTTATCTTAGTGGAACATTTATATGATATTCTTTACATTAACCTCCTATCTCAGTACCTTGGATAGATCAATTGGATTGTCTTGAGGACTGCGCCACAGTATTAAAAACTGTGGATTTGTTCCCATCTTCAAACTGATTATTAATTAGGCATTAAAAAATTCATGTCACATCAGAAATATTTATATTTTCACAAAACTTTCATAATAGAACATATGCAGAAGTTTATATACTACTCACAGGTTTTGAAAGAATGATCCATGAAATTAACCCTGACAATTATTACTGTCATTCACTTTTATCATCGTCTACAATAGCTGTTGTTGGTTTCATCAATATCTCATAAAATGGTCTGTACTCATGTGGAATTATGTAACTGTCTTCATACTCCCTTGATCTTCTTGTCTTGTGATGCAATTTTTCTTGTCTTGTACTTCAATTTTTCCATTGTACGCCACTTGTGTTGGAATGTGGGACACTCTTGTTCTTTTGCAGCAAGAAAATGTTCTTCACCATACCATCAATGAACTCAGAGGCAGTTAAATAACCTTTGGGTAAGAAATATTCTAACTGCCTGTATTTTAAAATCGAAAATGAGGAGCTTACCAGAGATTTGTTTATTGTTGGTGTTGCCAAACTAATATGCTTTCAAACCATCTAGAATAGTTACTGTATGAATAACTGCTATTCATTTACCATTAATGAAGAATATCTAAATTCATACATCAGACATTAAATACAAAACAATACTCTGATGCACTGCAAACATGAAGCCTTAAGCAACTGAACAGCAGATGTGGACACCCGCTGTTAGAGTAACCACAGCATTGTGGGTGGACAAACTCAAAACTGGCATATGTTCTCTTCTTTGCACTAATGAATATTTCCTAGTCTGATTAAACCAGGATGTGAGTGGTTTTCAGTCTCTTTTTACAGCTCACAATGCACATCTACAGGATGGGGCAAATAAAAGTAGTCCAGAGAGCAGAGTTACTTGGTACAAAGAAACACAGCAGATGAAAGGGACTACAATACTAACCTGACTATAGCAGATGTTGAAAGTGAACATCATTCATCTCTTAGTGCTTTTGGACCCTGGTCACCAAGTTACTGAAGGCTGATTGAAGTTGGACTGCTAGAATTGCTGCAACAATCTCATCCAAAATGCTCTGCTGCATTTCTTGAAAAAACAACACACAAAGTAGTCGCACACTGACAGATCAGATGACCTGGCCGGCCAGCTAAGGCCGTGATCAGACTGACATCTGCTAACAACTCTGTCAGGTGTGAAGACTGGTAAATGTGTTCCATTCTGCTGGAAGTAACTGTAGGTCTTCCCGTCCTCCGTGAATGCTGCCACAAATGGTTTCAAACTGTTGGCAATGTAATGTGTCGAAGTGAGTGTGTGATGAAAGAAGATGGGATGAATAATGCAGTCTGCAGACACTGGCCACCAAACCCCAACTTTATGATCATGCAATTTTGTTTTGTGGAAGTTATACAGATTCTCTGCTGCCCAGAACCTGTGATTCTGAGAGATGATGTAACCACTCAGATGAAACCAGGCTTCATCAGACATAAAGAATAGAACCATGTCCAAGCCATTCATTGTTGTCTCAGTGAATAGCCACTGAAAAAACTGGAGACATTGAGAAGCATTTACTGTTTTTTTTTCTTTTTTAATGCATGAACAGCAGACACTATATAGAGATGCACATGCAGGTCCAGGTGGAGTACTCATCCACATGATTCTTTGACTTTCTTTGAAAGAGATATTGTCTCTCACTATTTTCAGACTAAGTGTTGTGTGGCACTCGTTGCTGGCACTTTGACACCATTAAACTTCTCAGGAAGCAACTGACCATACAGTTTTCACGACTTTATTGTGATGTAACTTTCCACCACAAACACGCACTGCTCCACTGTAAGTACCATTGCCCCATTTACACTGCTTCACTCACACTGACACAGCCCACACTACGCACTGAACCCGTGTTGATCACGTGGTGGGCATATATGTCATGTGTGCATCACAGGGTGTGTATACATTAACGTAAAATCATATCCACTCATCTGGGCCACTTTTGTTTGCCCACGTATACGCTAATACTAGTTTGACGACAAAAAACAATTTTTTTTTTTTTTTTTTTTTTTTTTTTTTTTTTTTTTTTTTTTTTTAAAAATTGTTCCTTCTTCAAACTACCAATTGATTAATGCACTGAAAGCTAGTAGAGAGAAAAACTTAAATATTATGTTTCCCATCTTTTGTCAGTTTCTGTGTACACTTGTCATTTTTTTTTAAACAGTATGTACACTTTAATAATTTATTCTACGTACATTTATCATTCCTGTAAATCAGTATACAGAAAATATGGACTAGCAGCAGCAGGCGAAGAAACCTCTCTCTCTCTCTCTCTCTCTCTCTCTCTCTCTCTCTCTCTCTCTCTCTCTCTCTCTCTCTCTCACACACACACACACACACACACACACACACACACACGATATATACATGCATACATAGTGTGCAGTCATGTACACAGTACACATAATAAATACAATTTATAAGCACACAGTGCACAGATATTCACTCATACACATACACACATCTGTAACAAATGGTTAATATAGCTATTCTGCATACACAACCACTATTTAAAATTAAATACACTTCATACGCTCAGTCACTCAAGTGAGTAGTGTGAGCACGAGAGGGTGCTGATCCCATTCCCACAGATGAAGCATTTGTCGTCATAACACGACAGCCCAGCTTTCAGCTGCATTGCAATATGTACTTCATGACCTAGCAATTGAAAGACTGCTTGACAGACCATATGTGGAGCAGCGACAACGTCCTCAGCAGGCACCTCTTGTAATCCTTGATCGTGACAGCCTGTGAGGCTGTGTGATGCACACCCTTAGCCTGCCTTTGGGCAGCACCTGCATTATGCGGTATGCGTACATTTTTGATCTGAGCCCCACAAACTCCACAGTCTGTGAACCGTTCGCCTCGTCTTTCATCAGACCGATAACCTTGTTTTAATATGTTACTCTGCAAGGATTATTGGCTGCATATCCAGACGTGTCAAATGCTTCGATATTGTACCTAATTACTTCATATTTATTGCAGCCTTTCAATCTGTAGATGGAACTGTCTGTACCCATGTAAAGTAATTTGGAATCAGCGAAGTTTGGCTTCACGAACTCAAAGTGGAACTGGTCCAGAACACACATGCTGATGTAGATAGGCTTCGTGAATTGCACTGAAACTTTAGCCATTTCCACTGTGACTAGTTGTTGATTTAAGTTAGTGGCCTGCTTAAAATTTGATCTGGCTATGTAACCTCTTGCACCAAAACACCTCTTATAATGGTAGAGTAAATGAATCTTGTGGTATTCTCTAACATTTTCCACAATTTTCCCAAAAATTGCATTATTTATTAATTTAGATATATTTTTTTGAAAGTCCCATATCTTGAGAGCCCTCTGTTCAGTGTTTACATCAATGTACCCATTTAAACACCAACACTGATTGAAGGAGATGCTGCGGGTGATTCTAATAGGCTTCACTCACAAATTGAGAGATTGCTGGAGGTTTCTGTACTGCAGAATATACAACAGTTGGAACTTAAATAGTGGCAACTATTTATTCACAACCAATACAAAAGAGTTGCATGTTTGCACCTGTTACTGTCCTTCAAAGTAGTCACCAGCATTGTGTAGAACCCATTACCAGTGTTGTGGAAGGCGTAGTATACCATTAGCAGAGCCTGTTCTGTTGATGGTGCGAATGGAGCGGTCTACTACCTGTCGAATCTCTTTAACAGTTCTGAAGCAAATGCTATGAAGTGGTTCCTTCATTTTCCGAATCAAATCAGTCACGAGGACTTAAGTCCGGGGAGCATGGTGGATGGTACAATACTTCCCAGTCCCATCGTCGTAACAGAGCAGACACAGCTTGCGCTGTATGAGCCCACATATTGTCATGCAAAATGATGGGTGGGTTGCACAGAAAGTGTTGCCACTTCTTTCCCAAAGCTGTTCACAGGTGATGCTCCAAAAAACAAACAGTAATACTGTGCATTGCCAATCTGCTGTGGAGGAGCGTAATGCCTTAGGATAACACCATCACAGTCATACACGAGAATCACCATAACTTTCACCATACTGGGGCTCTGATGCACTTTCGACTTTCACGGCAACCCATAATGACGCCATTCCTTGGATTGGTGTTTCAGTTTTGGCTCGTGCAATGTGGCCCATGTCTCATCCAGCATTACAATACGGCGTAAAAAAGCCTCTCCTACGCGCTCATAGTGCTCCAAGTGCGTCTGAGTAGTGTCGTAACGCATCCACTTCTGCATTTACGTCAAGTCATGCAGAACCCAAGTTTTTGCATGCCAAAGCATTCCTTCAGGATGCGAAGCACAGTCGTATGCGCTAATCTGGTTTCATGGGTGAGCTCACAAATTGTATGGCGTTTATCGCTGTCAACTAACATGGCAACAGCATGCATTTCTTCTTCAGAGACACTAGGACAACCTGCCCGATGCATGTCTGCCGCAGTTTGCCAACCTTCGTTGAAGGCTTTTACCAAATGTGCCACTTTTCTGTACTGCAATGCTGATTCCCCGCATGCCTCTCGAAGACCTTGATGACACTGTCATGCTGTACGACCTCTGGCACATTCAATCTTGATCTAACTCCATTGTTTCTGTTTCAGAAACATAGTGACACCGTTATGTTAGACTGCTTACTCACAAGTGACTGTGCTTCCCTCGATTGTGCACAAGCCAGTGATGTGGAACGGGCGAGTCCATTTGCTCAATGTCAACAACATGTGCTATCAGCGACAATAGTAGATTCCATTGCATAGTGTCTCCACATCAGTGTTGTCACTATTTCACTTTCAGCCTACGTATATCTGCTTATTCCCAATCATTATCATCAGCTTGCGCATGATTAGGCATTCCGGACACAGCGGCATGTTTCCATGGAAGTCATTTAAATGAGTATGGCATGCCAGTCCTGTCTCCAAAACATATCCTTGACCAGAATATCTGCAGCAAAATCATGGACCTTTGCCTTCAGTCTGGCTATTTCCTCTTTGGACATCCGACGGAACCCTCCAATGGGCAGAGACTGTTGCGTGACATGCCCATAGAGGTTGTTTACATCCAAGTAAAGGATATAACTTAAATTGTCAGATATCCTGTATTCATTCACAGGTTATTCACCTTGGCATACCTGGAGACACATTGTCAAAGTCCCCTGTGAAACCTTCATTTGAAGAAGAACAGCTTGTCAACATTGGTCAACAGCTCGATGCTAGACCGAACGAGGTGGCGCAGTGGTTAGCACACTGGACTCGCATTCGGGAGGACGACGGTTCAATCCCGCGTCCGGCCATCCCGATTTAGGTTTTCCGTGATTTCCCTAAATCCCTCAAGGCAAATGCCGGGATGGTTCCTTTGAAAGGGCATGGCCGACTTCCTTCCCCGTCCTTCCCTAATCCGATGAGACTGATGACCTCGCTGTCTGGTCTCCTCCCCCAAAACAGCCCCCCCCCCCCCCCCCGACCCCTCGATGCTAGAAGGCAGGATCCATATAGTATGTACCCAGGCATATGCTCTGTAATTTCTCAAAAATGTCTGCGAGCAGGCATACATCGGTTTTTATGCACAACTTAGCATATTCCCCAAATTCAGGGATATGGAACTCCTGCCAAACTTTCATCACATGTACATACACTACATCTGTAACGGCAGTGCCTATGAGTTTAGTGGAGAATGTGGCTATGTTGGGCAATGTGATTTCATGGAATCTCTCGACTGAATACCGGTATTCATAAGGAAAGACCTTCTCTTTGACACAGGATGAAATTTTGCATCATCGGGATATGCAACTCTGATAACTCAGTGTCTCAGCAAGTTTTTGAGGAATTGCATGCATGAAGCATAGCGTATCCAGGAAACCGAGCATTATTTTTTGTGCGATTTGTTTGGAAAATGAAATGTGTACTTCAACGATATCAGGTATGACACTGAGCTTATCATTTTTCGAACTGAAAAATCAGTGCTTAACAAAGAAGTGAGCATCATACCCACTCAAATTGTGGAAGAAGATGGGTATGGTTTGTGGCAGTTGGTATTTCAAGTTGCATGTGTCTTGGACTGCACTGCAAAACTTCCTCGTTAGATTACAGTGGCCTGCCTTGTAAAACACCAGAAGAATTAATGTTGAGAAAGGCCTGTCACTGCCACAGGGATGCATAACTCTTCTTCTCACGTATGGTTCAAGTTGCTATTTTTCTATGGTCACCATTTAGTAACCAGTATTTCCAGTGCCCTTTTAGATAGCAACATTCGCTCTGACCCTATTATCACAGACACGTTGTGTTATACTTAGTCTGAGCATCTGCATCCAACTACCCCTCAGCTTTCTGTCTACACATAAGACGAGTAGGGTGTAAGAACCTATCCTACACTAATCAGTGCCCGGAACCATATAATGCTCCTTTCATTGTGCGAGAACTTCTCCCTCTGGCCCTTAGCTGCGATGTGGCACTGAGACCAGATGGAATCTACAGTCAAATGCTGTAACATCTAACTGTGAATTACTGACACCATGTACTTTCAGTCCTCAATTGTATCTGGTGTGATGATGTGTTCTTTTATTTATTTATTATAATCATAAAACCTGTCCTGCTGTGTGTTTAAAGCGGCTCATACAATACATCAGTACATTGGTAATCCACTACACAAAATTAATAATAAATGTATATCTGTATATATAAAGAAAAAGTAATTAGGAAGAAAATAAAACAAAGTATATAATGAAACAAAAACAAAATAGATAAATGTATTATGTTACTTCTTATGTAAATTTCTGTAAATGCTGTTTGTGGTTACCTCAGTACATTTTTGAGTTTTGCTTGCGCTGAGTGAGAAAATAGCGTATGCTTCAGCCATCTCTAGTTAACTGTCCAGTTGTTTAGCGACTCAGCAGAAACATTGAGTCATCACAACGATTATTACTAATAACTAATGTATTGAAACTTCCTGGCAGATTAAAACTGTGTGCCTGACCGAGACTCGAACTCAGGACCTTTGCCTTTCGCGAGCAAGTGCTCTACCATCTGAGCTACTGAAGCACGACTCACGCCCGGTACTCACAGCTTTTACTTCTGCCAGTATCTCGTCTCCTACTTTCCAAACTTTACAGAAGCTCTCCTGCGAACCTTGCAGAACTAGCTCTCCTGAAAGAAAGGATATGGCGGAGACATGGCTTAGCCACAGCCTGGGGGATGTTTCCAGAATGAGAGACTGTGGCTAAGCCATGTCTCTGCTATATCCTTTCTTTCAGGAGTGCTAGTTCTGCAGGTTCGCAGGAGAGCTTCTGTAAAGTTTACAAGGTAGGAGACGAGATACTGGCAGAAGTAAAAGCTGTGAGTACCGGGCGTGAGTCGTGCTTCGGTAGCTCAGATGGTAGAGCACTTGCCCGCGAAAGGCAAAGGTCCCGAGTTCGAGTCTCGGTCGGGCACACAGTTTTAATCTGCCAGGAAGTTTCATATCAGCGCACACTCTGCTGCAGAGTGAAAATCTCATTCTGGGAACTAATGTATTTATATTAAAATTAAATTAAAACTAAATTACTATTGAATATGCTTTTATTGACAGACACCACACAACACTTTACTGATCACACGGTTTTTTGCCTCTTCCTCAGCATCAGCACTACCACCATCCTTTCATACCTCCTCATCATTCGTTTATTCCCTGTCACTCATACCTCTCTTCTGTTGATGTCTCTTATACTCACATTTCTTTTCTGATAGCTGCTCTGAAATTATTTAGTTCTTTCCTAGATGTGTCATTCGTGACTGGCATGTGTAAGCATTCACAATTAGGTATGTACGTCATTCTTCCTGAGGGTCTTCGTATGTCCTAGTGTCCACTCGGAGTGGGCATGTTAACACCAGATGCTCAGCTGATCCTAATTCACCATAGTCACACAATGCTGAAAGTGTCTTTCCTATTCTGTGTATGTATTGGGGGTATGGGCCGTGACCTGTCATAAAAGTGAACATACCTCTGCAGAGAACGTAATGAATCATTTGTATTCTCTCTTGTGTTTGGATGGATACTGTATAACTGGCGTCCTTTATTTCTGCTATCCCAATCCTGCTGCCATTCATCAGGTGTCCTGTCTCGAAGATCTAATTTATTAGTTATTCTGGAACCTGTAATTTCTTGTACTTTGTCTTTGTTATCCCGCTGCAATCAGTATTCTGTGACATGATATCTTACTGTGATGTCAATGGGACATATTCCCTGAATGAATGATGAGGAGAGCCTCTGCCAGTGTAATACTGTATGATCGCATAATCCTGAGGAGAATCCCTCACTGTGTACGTCTTAGGAAGTCTCTGTGTCGTACCAGGAGGAACCAGAGGCCAAGCGCTTGCTGCAAAGCTCATAATGGCAATCAATATTGAATTGTGGTACAGTTTAAAAGCCTCTGGGGATAAGTTGGCAGTGTAGGTACTGGCAGTTTTGTGAATGATTTTGGCAGCCTTTAGGCAGACAGTATCTAAACGAGCTGAGAAGTTTCTGCTGTCATCGAGTAAAACTCCTGAATACCTGCATACAGTGCTGCTTTTAATTAGGCTTTATTTAACCCAAAGGTTGGATTCCTCTTTAGGGAGAGTTTGCCCTTTAGCAGCATGTATGTATTTTTATTTGTAGCTCCTGCATCACCCCTACATATCTGAGGGCATGCTGTTGCGTTTTCTTCAAGCTTCAGTCTGGAATCTCCAGAGACCACAACCGAGATATCTCAGCATAAGTCACAACTCCATTCGCTTCATCAACCCCTTCCAGCAGCAGCTCTATTGCTAGGTCCCAATGTATTGGTCCACATATCGAACCATGTGGACAGTCTTTTGTAAATTTTTGTTACCCAATGCCACCCAGCAAGCCATTCGACTGTGCGACCATTACGTTAGTCCCTGAAATTTAAATAAAGTCGCTTTGGGATCCAAAGACTTCTTAACTCTTGAGCATCGCAGCCACCAAAAATTATCGAATGCGCCTGCGATGTCGATAATTATTGCAGTACAACATTTATTGTTTGCTCTACCTACAATTTGAAGAGCCTGAGTAATGTCACCATCTGTCGATTTACCTTTGCGAAAGCCGAACTGACACGTGCTGAGCTGGAGCTCTGTGTGCTCTTGAAGACGCAGAGTATCCGCTCCTGAACTTTTGCCAATGTATTTATTAAACATATAGGTCTATAGCTCTTCGGCTCTGCGGGATCTTTATCGAGACCATTATTTATTGTAAGTGTACGTGAAGATTTCCAAATCTTCGGTATCATGCTCTGTCTCACGGCTTCTTTCAATAGACGTGGTAAGAGCGGCACTATGATTGGAGTTACTTTCTGTATCACCTCTGAAGAGATGCCATATGGACTCGGTGCCTTGCCACGTTTAATCGTGGCTATGGCTACTTCTTCCTGAGGGAACGGGATTAGGACGTTGCTGATACTGTATTCATAACTCATCTGATTGATGGTTGTTATCTGTATCTGCAGAATCATGTGGCGGAATTCCTCCAGCCGTTTGTCTTGCGAAGGGTGGGAGCCTTAATTTCGTCAGATATGAGTTTGTATGGCTGATCGCCCAAGTCTTGCTTCAGTTGTTCATTCAGAAAGCGCTTCCAGTGCTTATTTTTAGTGTCTCGGATCTTGTATCACTATATTTGGTTCAGATGCCGGTTTATATATTGCACTCTCTCTCTCTCTCTCTCTCTCTCTCTCTCTCTCTCTCTCTCGTCCCTCCGTAGAGAGCGCTGGTAACTTTCAACCTTGCGTTATGGACTTTTTGCACAGGTCTGTCAGTTCCCTACACCGAGTTGTCTTAGGAATAACTATATTGCCTCTTCGGGATGTGATTTGCCTGCACCCGCTGCAGGAGCTCCTTGAAGACCTGCATCTGAAGCTCTTTGTTTTCAGATAAATGGCCTTGTGTCATTATTGCCGCTAGTGGTCATACGTTGTTTGACCTCCCAGGATATTAACTTATTAGCCACTGCCCAATTTGCCTGGGTAGTGTCAACATTGGTCTTTGTACCGCTACTATTTGCAAATGTGCTACGCTGTCCTCCTTGACCACAGTCGGACCAAGTTCTTGGATCAAGTTCTGCAACATTACACCACGTTCATTTGTCGTTCTGCTGTGCCAAAGCACCGACTTTGCGTGCCCATCAGCTCCGATTATGAGACAAGCACCACGAATGTACAATGCTACAGCTCTTAATTTGTCAATGTACAGAACAATCATGTGGGAGTACTGTATGTATATGCAGGTAATAATCCACTTGCATTGAGGAGTGCTCATCGCTACTGTAACACCATGGCCACCGTATAACTATGTGACTTTACCGACAAGGTATCTACGATTGAGAATGATAATTGCTGCCTTGGCATTCTGTTGCCCGAGTAAAGTGGTCACGTGTGTCGGTAAATGTGGAAGTTTCCCATTCCTCACGTATGGTCGTGGACTAGCTTGACATCGGCACCCAGTTCCTTCACAATCTTTCGCAGCTCATTACCGATGCGCAGTGCATAGCTCATTCTGTTGATTGACACACTAGCAACTACTCACTGGGCATGCCGAGTTGTACGTCACACACAATTAGACGTAGCCATCTTCTCTGGGGGTTCACACTTAACGTCATTGTCTTGCAGTCTCAATCTTTTTGGGATTCGGCGTCTCTTATGACAACACTATGGCTGTTGTTATATACTTAATTATGTCTGTCCTAGGATTGATAGCTTCTGTCAGACGCTGTTTAGTGACTTTAGTATCTTTTTTGTCTGCTGAGACATTTTTTCTGAATTTTGGCGATCATGTCGGTTTCATTCTGACTGCGGAGCCAACAACGGCAAAGGAAGGAACAGCTGTGTTGAGAACTGCCTTAAGCTTGGTATATTCGGTTAATGACGGTGAGCTGCTCTCTTGTATAGCTGGAGCGTTTGCCGCACATTTTCCAATCTTAATTCCTTGATGTGGCCTGTCAGTTTTGTTTGAAACATCGTCCATTCCGAAAACTTAATTCTCAAGCTCGGAAGGTAATCCACTGAAACCTTCATTTTCCCCCAGTTCCTCCTTAGAAACTTGCATAATACCATCTAGAAGTCTTCGACAGTGTCATAGCCCTGAGTAGGCTGAGATATTTAACTGGTCATGGAACGTATATCGGAAAGACGAATTAGGCGCCATAGGAGGGGGAGAGTTCATTGCAGTTGACGGAAATATTGTCTCTACTGAGGTCGAAATTGAGTGTGACAGTGAAGTTATCTGGTCGCGTACAACAAGTCTAGGAGAAATCAAGTTAATTGTTAGATGTTTTTACTGGCCACCCGATTCCGCTATGACAGTTTTAGAGTCATTCAAAGAAAGTTTACGGTCAGTAGCGCGTAAATACCCAGATCATGCGGTATTAGTTGGGGGCGACTGTAACTTACCAAGTATAGGCTGGGACGTCTATGGATTCGTTGTGGAGGTACAGACAGACAGTCTTGCGACGTACTTTTAAACACGTTTTACTAAAACTGTCTTGAGCAGCTAGCTCGACAACTCACACACGATGGAAATGTTTTAGATGTTGTAGCTACCTTATCGACGGCGTCAGTACAGAGACGGGGATTAGTGATCATGATGTCGTCATAGCGACTATTGTTACTAAATACATCAAGAAGGCTAGGTGAGTATTTATACTGGAAAGAGCAGATAAACAATTGTTAATATCCTATTTAGACAATGAATGGGCATCATTTAGTCTGCCTGCTTAGCTGGATGGTAACGTGCTTTGCCTCCCATGCAGCTGGCCCGGGTTGGAGATTTTCTTCGCTTGTGGACTGGGTGTTGTGTTGTCCTCATCATCATTTCATCCTCATCACCGACATCTTTTAGTTCCAGTACAATGGACATAGAGGAATTATGGCCTAGTTTAGTTGTAAATTTCGTTCTGGAGAACTATGTGACTAGTAACTAAGTGGACTAAGGACTGAGAAGACCCAGCGTGGTATAACACCGAAATTCAGAAAATGCCTAGCAAAGGCTGTTGCACTCTCGGTTCAAAACAGAACTCGGAAAAGATAGCAGGCAAATGTTAGTAGAGATTGGTGCGTCTGTAAAAAGATCTATGTGTGAAGCATACAACAGCTGTTACCGTTGTGAAGCATACAACAGCTGTCACCGTCATACCCTCGCAAAAGATCTGGTCGAAAACCCGTGAAAATTCTGGACCTATCTAAAATCGCAAAGCGTGTCTAAGTCTTCTACACAGTCACTCGTTGACCAGTCTGATATGGCAGTAGAAGACAGAAAAAGGAAAGCGGAAGTCGTAAATTTCGCGTTTAAGAAATCGTTCACACAGGAGAACCGTACAGACATATCGTCGTTTGACTATCGCACAGACTTTCGTATGGATGACATAGTAACAGGCATTCCTCGTGAAGAGAAACATTGAAAGAGTTGAAAACAAAAAAGCTTCCCAGTTCGGTTTTACAAAGAGTACTCTACGGCACTGACCCCTTACTTAGCTTGCGTTTATCGCGAATATCTCGCCCAGCGCAGAGTCCCAAGCGACTGAAAAAACCAAAGATGACTTCTGTATATAAGAGGGGTAAAAGAAGCCCCCCCCCCCCCCCCAAATTACAGGCCAATATCCTTAACATCGGTTTGCTGTAGAATTACTGAACTTGTTCTGAGTTCGAATATAGTAAATTTCCTTGAGACCGAAAAGCTTCTGTCCACGAGTCAGTACGGTTTCAGGATGCATCGCTCGTACGAAACTCAGCTTGCCCTTTTCTCACATATTATATTGCGAACTATGGTCGAAGGGCAACAGGCATATTCCATATTTCTAGATTTCCTAAAAGCATGTAACACGGTGGCCCACTCCAGACTGTTAACGAAGGTACAACCATATGGAATAAGTCCCAGATATGTGCGTCGCTCGAGGACTTCTAAAGTAATAGAACCCAATACATTATCCTCGACGGTGAGTGCTCATCAGAGACAAGGGAATCGTCAGGACTGCCCCAGGGAAGTATGATACGACCGCTGTTATTTTCATTATGCATAAATTATCTCGCGGTTCGGTTGAGCAGCAATCTGCGGCTGTTTGCTGATGCTAAGGTGTATGGGAAGCTGTCGTTGTTGAGTGACTGTAGGTGAATGTAAGATCTACATCTATATGGATACTCTGCAAATCACATCTAAGTGCCAGGCAGAAGGTTTCGTCGAACCACCTTGGCAACAATCTGCAAATCACACTTAAGTGCTTGGCAGAGTGTTCGTCGAACCACCTTCACAACAATTCTCAGTTATTCCATTTCCAACTATTCCAATCTCGAACAGCGTGCAGAAAAAACGAACACGTATATCTTTCCGTGCGAGCTCTGATTTCCCTTATTTTGTTAAGCTGATCGTTTCTCCCTATGTAGGTCGGCGTCAACAAAATGTTTCCGTATTCGGAGGAGAAATTTGGTGATTGAAATTTCGTGAGAATATTCCGCTGCAACGAAAAACGCTTTGTTTTAATGATGTCCGTCCCAAATCCTGTATCATGGAAGTGACACTCTCTCCCCTATTTCGTGATAATACAAAATGTGCTGCTCTTCTTTGAACTTTCTCGATGTACTCCGTTAATCTTATCCTCAGACCGCGCATCAGTACTCCAGAAGAGGACGGACAAGAGTAGTGTAGGCAATCCTTTAGTAGATGTGCTTCATTTTACAGGTGTTCGGCCAAGAAAACGCAGTCTTTGGTTTGCATTTCCCACAGCATTTTCTGTGTGTTCTCTCCAATGTAAGTTGTTCGTAATTGTAACTCCTAACTATTTAGTTGAATTTACGGCCTTTAGAATTGACTGATTTATCGTGTAACACTTTAGCAATCATGTGAGTGACCTCACACTTTTCGTTATTTAGGGTCAATTTTCGCAACTTTCAGATATCTATTCTAAATCGTTTTGCAGTTTGTTCTGATCTTCTGATGAGTTTACTAGACGACAAACGACAGCATCGTCTGCAAACAGCCTGAGACGGCTGCTCAGATTGTCTCCTAAATCGCTTATATAGATAAGGAACATCAGAGGCCTGTAATATTACCTTGGGGAACGCCGAAATCACTTCTGTTTTACTCGGTGACTTTCCGTCTGTTAATTCTGTGACCTCTCTGCCAGTAGATCACGAATCCAGTCGCATAATTTAGACGATATTCCATAAGCACGCAATTTCACTAGATGACTTAGACAACATTTATAGTTGGTGTAATGAGCAGCTAGCTCTAAATGTAGAAAAATTTAAGTTCATGCAGGTGAGTAGGACAAAGAAACCCATAATGTTCGAATACGGCAGTAGTATTGTGCCGTTTGAAACTGTCATGTCGTTTAAATATCTGAGTGTAACGTTGCAAAGCGATATGAAATGGAACGAACGTATGAGAATTGTGGGGGGAGGGTCGTCGACGTCGGTTTTTGCGAGAGTTTTTGAAAGGTGCGGTTCGTCTTTGATGGAGATCGCGTATAGGACGCTACTGTGACCTATTCTTGAACCCATATCCAGTGTTAGGGGTCCGCACCACGCTGTGTTAAAGGAAGACATCCAAGAAATTCAGAGGTGAACTGCTAGATTTGTTACTGGTAAGTTCGAGCAACATGCAGGAGTTACAGAGATGCTTAGGGAACTCAAATCGGAATTTCTGGAGGGAAGGCGACGTTCTTTTCTAGGAACACATTGAGAAAATTTAGAGAACCGAAATTTGAAGGACGATTCTACTGCCGCCAACATATTTGAGGATGTTTCTCTAAACTTGATTTTGGCTATTTGCACTTATTTAAAGCCAATTTAAACGCTGAAAAAATATGCAGCCTTTATCAAAAATGTCTTCTAAGGTCCCTTAAGACGCTACAAACGCCGGCCGGTGTGGCCGTGCGGTTCTAGGCGCTTCAGTCTGGAACCGCGTGACCGCTACGGTCGCAGGCTCGAATCCTGCCTCGGGCATGGATGTGTGTGATGTCCTT
This sequence comes from Schistocerca piceifrons, assembly GCF_021461385.2. NCBI lineage: Eukaryota > Metazoa > Arthropoda > Insecta > Orthoptera > Acrididae > Schistocerca > Schistocerca piceifrons. The sequence goes on from NC_060149.1 coordinate 126,642,643, forward strand.
AGGTTAGTTAGGTTTAATTAGTTGGTTCATATGGCTCTGAGCACTATGCGACTTAACTTCTGAGGTCATCAGTCGCCTAGAATTTAGAACTAATTAAACCTAACTAACATAAGGACATCACACACATCCATGCCCGAGGCAGGATTCGAACCTGCGACCGTAGCGGTCGCGCGGCTCCAGGCTGCAGCGCCTAGAACCGCACGGCCACTCTGGCCGGCGTTTAATTAGTTCTAAGTTCTCGGCGACTGATGACCTCGGAAGTTAAGTCGCATAGTGCTCAGAGCCATTTGAACCATTTTGAAGCTACAAACATCAAAAAAAGTTTTGCATCGCCCCGGTTCCCAGAACTCCTGACGTTGACACTGGATATTGTTTCACTGACACAGTCCCCTTGACTGTTCAGAGATGTCGCTAAACCCGCCCAAAGATGTAAACAACTATGCATGAGCAGCACCTATTAGACGGAGGGAGTCCGACAGCTGATCAGTTCCAGTCATTCCACCAGGAAGGAGGTACACGGCTCGTATTGTCTGTAGTTCAACCATGCCTAGACGGTCAATACTGCGGTTCGATCGCGTCCTCATTGTTACTTTGTGCCAGGAAGGGCTCTCAACTAGGGAAATGTCCAGGCGTCTCGGAGTGAACCAAATCGATGTTGTTCGGATATGGAGGAGATACAGAGAGACAGGAACTGTCGATGACATGTCTCGTTCAGGCCGCCCAAGGGCTACTACTGCAGTGGATGACCGCTACCTACAGTTTATGACTCGGAGGAACCCTGACAGCAACGCTACCATGTTGAATAATGCTTTTCGTGCAGCCGCAGGACGTCGTGTTACGACTCAAGCTACGCGCAATAGGCTGCATGATGCACAAGTTCACTCCCGACGTCCATTGCAACCACGACACGATGCAGCGCGGTACAGATGGGCCCAACAACATGCCGAATGGACTGCCCAGGATTGACAGCACGTTTTATTTACTGATGAGTTTCGCATATGCCTTCAGCCAGACAATCGTCAGAGACGTGTTTGGAGGCAACCTGGTCAGGCTGAACGCCTTACGCACTCTGTCCAGCGAGTACAGCAAGGTGGAGGTTTCCTGCTGTTTTGGGGTGGCATTATGTGGGGCCGACGTACGCCGTTGATGGTCATGGAAGGTGCCATAACGGCTGTACAATACGTGAATGCCATCGTCCAACCGCTAATGCAACCATATCGGCAGCGTATTGGGCGAGGCATTCGTCTTCATGGACGACAATTCGCGCCCCTCTCCCTAGTGCACAATTTGTGAATGACTTCCTTCAGGATAACGACATCGCTCGATTAAAGTGGCAAGCATGTTCTCCAGACATGAACCTTATCGACATGCCTGGGATAGATTGAAAAGGGCTGTTTGTGGACGATGTGACCCACCAACCACTCTGAGAGAAGTACGCCGAATCGCCATTGAGGAGTGGAATAATGTGGACCAACAGCGCCTTGATGAACTTGTGGATAGTATGCCACGACAAATGCAGGCATGCATCAATACAAGAGGACGTGCTACTTGGTATTAGAGGGACCATCACCTCTGAAGGTCTCGCTGTACGGTGGTACAACATGCAATGTGTGGTTTTTAAGAGCAATAAAAAGGGCGGAAATGATGTTTATGTTGTTGATCTCTATTCCAATTTTTCCGTACAAGTTCCGGAACTCTCGGAACCGAGGTGATCCAAAACTTTTTTTGGTGTGTGTACTTGGTTCGAACAAGGCAGACTGGGTGCTTCAAGAGGATAATGACCGAAACATCGCAGCCGTCTCTGTACCGCGTGGAAACAAGACAATGGGGTGTCCGCGATGGACTGGCCTGCAATGTCTCCGAACGCAAATCCGATCGAAAATGTTTGGTCGTATATTAATATGAAGCTTATAGGGAAGCGAACATGTACTTTGAAGCAGCTTTCATATCAAATCAGGGCGATGTGGAGATCGCTACCGAGAGAATATGCAGACAATCTCGTGAAAAGCACGCCAAAAAGGTGCCAAGCTATAATCGATCATGGCGGCGATAGGATTAACTATTAGGTGATTGTGCAATTAATAATATGTATTTTCATGCAAACATATATTATAATAGTCTCTTTTATTTCATAAAGATAATGTCGTGCACTTTCTTGTGGAACTGACTGTAGATGGGACATTTTACTCATCATCACTGTCGAGATTGCAGGAAGAGGTGCTTTGCTGGGCAGTTGACACTCTTTAGGAAAACGTGTCTTTGCTGGGTGATGAATGCAGAGCCGCGGCGCATCATGCTATGTCACGACAAGCGACGCAGAGCCGTGCTTCCGCTGACGGCAGCACGCTGTGCGTCCAGAGGAGACTGGTTCGCCGCGTTGATTTCTCTCCGTGACGTTACTATGACGTAGTCGCGCCCAGTATCGACCGTTAGGGAATCTATCGACTTGCGTGGTCATATCGAGTCTGAGGACGGTGAGCCTCCCATGGCGTGAAGCTCACACCTGGTATTCTTGTTGCCGTAACTTAATGGTGTGACTAGTTGCTGTTTGCAATATCTAATTACTTCCAAGCATTAAAGTAATGCGTATCTACGCAGGTTATGTTCATTTCAGAAATGCTGTCTGCAAATGCGCCATCATTGTGCGTGCCTCATTAGTATTAATAAATGGGAACGTATTTATATGTCGCGCATCAGTGGATAAATCACATCTTGCCTCATCTTATTCGATGCGACCTATGTATTGGCTTAGTTTTAACTGAGCTGTTTATTCATTTGAGGACCATATGCATAACGTAATGTTGTCTAGTTACATATACAAAATTATACGTACTTTGCACGTCAGGATAATACATGTAGTATTACCGTAACACACTTCTGAAACCATAAAATGATTGTAAATACGGAGTATCGTTGTGACTGTTGACCAGCGTATTTCTAACATTTACTGTCGTTACATGTTTCATGCTTAATTTCTGAATTATTGACAATGGCAACTGACAGCAGGGAGAGAGCACTCTTATACGTACAAACGTCGAATATTACAGACCATATTTTCTTGCTCGTACGGAGGTATAAAGTTAGTCGTTTTCCCCTCGCTCGATGTGCATGGGTGACAAAAAAGGAAATAAATGACTAGTGGTAGTACAGGGTATCATCCTCCACATTCCGCAAAAAATTGAGTAGGAGGTCCTCGAATATTTTAGAAAAGCGAATATATATATATATATATATATATATATATATATATATATATATATATATATATATATATATTACAAGTTGCAAGACGAGAACTAGCGCTCCAACTACACTTTCGAGCTCCGTCATGCTACCCAGTGCGCCATTGTTGACACTTGCAACTTTGTTTCTCGTTCAGACATCTTGAAGACTTCAGCCACCTAAACGTTTTCACCTTATATTTAATTGTAACAAATCGTGCAATCAGCAACGCGTTTTCGAGAGATCCTCAGTATTTGAAGCAGCCTATATCCATAGAACATACGTTGTAGTGTAAAACCTATCAAATACCAGCTTCAACTAAACGACGAAATCCAATATGTCTTCTCCCACTTCTCAGAACTAGATACGACCACCACAGTCGATAAACACCCCAAGCAGTCGAAACTGGGCATGTACGCATCATAGTGCCTTCACGAAGAGTATCACCGTGGTGAGACTAAAACTATCGGCACAAGGACCGTCCATTCGGGCGTGAACGATGAGCGTGCTTAGTTTCTGACGTCATAGCGTGGAAAAAGTACGTTGGATACGGAGCAATATCAAGCATGATAGATATTCTGAATGTGCGTTTGAACGTAGACCAATGCCACCTACGTTTCAGTACAGATTAGACTCCTATAACCTGAGCTGAACTGCCCGCCATGTTTTCCCAAAATTTAGAAAAACATGGCATACGAAACACGATACGAGTGGAGATTTATAATTAAATGTATTGAAGAATTCGTCGTAAATATTGGTGAGTGCTCAGCTGTAAACTGCACTAATCATTACAAAAACGGTTTTCGCATATTTAGATTTCCAAGTGACCCCTAACAAGGCACAAGATGGGCAATAAATCGCTGCAGAGAGAATTAGGGAGCAAGACCTGGTGCTCAATTATGTATTTTAAGTATATGTTAATAAGGTTAGTTACAAACATGGAACCAGTCATATACAGTTGCGTTTCTTCCCCAGCCGAAAACTACACTGAAGCAGTGCGTTTCAAAATTTTCGGTTCCTGCGATATTTTTGCACTTGGCATACTGAAGACAGATATTTATTGTGATGTATTGATACATCGGTATCATAAACATACATACACAAACTGAATAATACTTAACCCCATTTCTTATATATGTACGGTAAACGAAAGATAATTAAGATATTTTTATAGCAGGTTAGTCAAGGTGAGGGAACCTGCCGAAGTAACATAACATTCAAACAATAAAATTTTGACCACAAGTCAACAAACATCAAATTTTCTGTCTTATTTTTATATTCATGATAAATACACCTAATAACAACGTGACTTCCAGATACACAAAATTTACTGTTTGTGTTTGGTAATATTTTTAATTAACACTCAAGTTCCGAGTCTTCGCATGAACCTCAAATATTTTATAAGAAACACTGTAAAAAAGTTTCTTGAATAGGTTAACCACCCACAAGGTAAACATTGCCGAATGCTCATAGATGGGGAAAACATGGCGGACGATTCAACCTTTATATAGGAGTTCTAGTACAGATTCTGGAGTCTCCACATTAGCTTTCACTTGAAGCCCATATTTGGTGGGTTTTATATAATAGCTTACGTCCCATGAATATATGCCGTTTCAAAGCACCAGCAAACTGATCTCTCGAAAACCCATTTATTGGTACGATTTGTTTTGATAAAATGACGGGAAACGTTATACTGGTGGTTAAATAATTTTTGAATTGTAACTTGCGTGTAATGAAAGTATGCTGTTTCAAGGCAACGGCACATTTTTCTTCGTACAATTTATTGTAATCACATGTCAGTAAATATCACCGAGTAAAGCCGTAGAACACAGTAACATACAAAATAATGTGCCGCGTTACGGAAGTTCACTGTAGCGTAATGAATAGAGATGAAGTGTAACAGATTCATGCGTGATGTCTTGCAGGTTCACGCCTCTCTACATCTAATTTTTTTCTACTCACTTTCATGCTTTCTAATAGGTTCTGAGACTTTCTTATTAATTTAATACATGTATAGTTAACAATATTCGATTTTATGAAAATATAAGTGGGTGCTGGGCTGGCTTTATCTACAAGAGAGCTTGCACTACGTGCAGTAACATATTTTGTACTTTTTTTAGCCTTGTAGTTCACATTTTCTAAAAATTCTGCCACTAGGTAGAAACAGTGCTCAAATAAGAATGATCTTAGTATTTTACTAAAAAGTGAGAATGATAAAATGCTACGGTCGCAGGTTCAAATCCTGCCTCGGGCATGGATGTGTGTGATATCCTTAGGTTAGCTAGGTTTAAGTAGTTCTAAGTCTAGGGGACTGATGACCTCAGATGTTAAGTCCCATAGTGCTTAGAGCCATTTGAACCATTTTTGTGTCTTTAGAAAAGTGCAAATGTCGACCGTCTGACTGTATTACTGAATATGAAGTCGTTGATGACTGGTCGGATATCCAATTCATCCAAAACATCTTGGTGGGCATGAAGAACAGCCGAGTTGTTCAATCGCTTCTGTCCCATTGTTGATTGGAGATATGACTTTAGACGTCTAAGGGCGCTAAATGACCGTTCTGCTGTTGCTGTCGTGATTGGAACTACTTGGAGAAGCTTAATGCACTTCACTACTTCACATAAAAGTTCTCCAACTGCAGGTTCTTGTGTAATGTACTTTCTTATATCACACATGTTTTTTAAGACCAGTTGTTTTTTTTATTAGCGATATCGGCTAACATATTCAAGTGTAAGCGCAGTCTCTCAATGTCTATCATTTTAGAAAAACTCAGTTGATTTTTCCAAATTTGTTTCACCTCTGTTTACTAAAAGCAAGCACTCTTGTTCAACTGCAATGACCTGTGTGAGGCCAGTTGAAGCAAACCTCTCGGTAATGCTAGATTGCACCGTTTCTGAAAAAGTTCAATGTAAATAGCTTTGTGGTATTCCTTTGGGGTTTTGAAAGTGTGCAGTGAGCTGGCTTCGTTGTTTTCATACTTCTTTGGTATAGTTTGATTCCAAGGAAGCGAAGAATCATCTACTTGTGAAGGTTTTCCTTTTAAACACAATTACCAAAAGCATTCAAAACTATCACACCTTTCATTCAATATGCAAATCAAGCCCTCATATATTTTTTCCAGATCAGCAACACTTAGATGAGGGCATTGAATTTTTTCATTGACATCGTCTACTGAGTTCATTGCATGGCAATAAAGACTTAAAAAGAAGTAAGTCTGCAATTGTAACATTGACTCAAGGTAGTCTGCACATGTGTAACCTGCCTCTGTTTTGTCCTCTGCAAAAAATGTTTCAAAAAAAAAACTCTAGAAGTTCTTCAAAGTTTTTCAATATTCTCAAGATACTAGAAGCTCGCATAGTCCATCAAATCGGGCAAAGGGGTCGTAGACCAGCTTCGCCGTTGGCGCTCTCACAGCGTATGCTTCTGAAAAGTCCCATCCTTTTGTTGGATTCCCTTGCGGCGTTTATTAAGTCTTGGCTAAAACCATAATATCTCTCATAGACGTAAGATGGCGGAGACTGTGTGCATTTGCCAAGTCTAAACTGTGAGCAGTGCAGTGCACATAACGTGCTTTTGGTTGTATATCCTAAACTAACTTTTTCAGTCCTTTGAACTTACCTCTCATATCCAAAGCACCATCATAGCACTGTCCTCGTAAGTTATCCATTGACAAATCAAGACGAGCAAAAACATCTTTTAAAATACTAAACAGAATTTGTGATTCAGTGTTGGGGATCACGTAGAAGCCAATAAAGTCTTCGTTGGCGATTAAGGAGTCATCGACAGTACGAATACAAAATGACACTTGTTCGTGAATCGAAGAATCATTTATTTCGTCAACCATAATAGAAAAATATTCAGTCTTCTTGGTTGAAGCCAATACCTTTCTCAACACAGACTTCCCTAGTAGATCAATGATCTCATTTCGACTATCGAGGGACGTCCACTTATATCCCGAACGCCCTAACCAATCTTTAAATTCAGGTATGTCATTATTTCGGAGTTCCAACAATTGAAAAAAAAAAAATTGAGTTTACATCTTCGTGTCCTCTGATTGCTAGTCCTTGTCGGCATAGAAATTGCACGGTAGTAAAAATTGTCTCAAGAGTTAAATGGCCTTTCTTCTTATCACTATCTAACTGTTCATTCAGTTGGGAAGCCACATTTCGGTTGGTGATAGAATTTAGTTTCAGAACATCTTCTTTCTGCGTAAACGTATTTTCATGAAGACGAAATTTTTTCAAAGCCTTTTTTCATTTAGAAAACCTTATGGAAGTAAATGCATCTTTTTTTAAAGAAAATTGTAATAGATTTTTAGCATCTGCCTCTTTGCAGGTTTTGCAGAAAACTTTTTCGGTAGATGCTTCATATTCTAGCCATGTATATTTGATGAACCAAGACTTCTGAACTGATCTTCCCTTACCGGATTGTCGAGGTTTCGGCTGTGAACAGTTCTCGTCTGAAGACGACGAAGCAACTGACGACACAATAATTGTTGGAGGTTGACTTGCAGTATCATCAACTTCCAAGCGCGCCTCTTTGGAAACAAATTTATCCATTGCACACTTAATTAACAATACACTAAGAGACTAAAGTAAACGAATTAAATATAGTCATATAAAATAGTCCACTAGACACTAAATTCGGAACACTAAACACGTCTGCAGCATGCACTGAACGAAACTATCCACACTGAATGACTGCGACAGCAGGGTGGGCTTTATATAGCCGCGGCGTCGTAATGTCTCGAAGCATGAAGGCGACGTGAGGCGGAGCGTTCCAGGCGCTTCTGCTCCAGCCCTTTTGATGTTGCCACGGCCACACCCACCGGCTCCAGACTTTACCCGAAGGTTCGCGCACCGGGACAAATTCTAAGTGTGCCCGCAGCACCGTAACACTATCATGATTCACACCACTCGTTTTCAGTTAACCTGCTTACTATTTGTTTTAACTCAGTACTGAATGTATCTTAAAAGGTAACTGTCGTCAAACAAGGAAAATAAAAAATTCCAACATAATTTTGTGATTTTAAAAAGCATAATCTAACTAATAATTTTCTTAAATTAACGAATTTTTGAGGGAGCTCGGGCCCTGTCAGGCCCCAATTGAGTCGATGCCTGTGGACATGCAGAAGAAATTACATTTCTTCGTCATAGGTTGTCGGTGATAGACCGTACGACGCCCAATAGTATAGACCATTTAGAGATCCTTCAGCCACAAAAACCGAAATATCCACGAGCAAATAACAACTCTGCAACGTGGATCGTAGGCCACACCCCATTGTTTATCACGCAGAATAGGCATGCTACTTTCATAGATTATTACTCTTGTATCGAAAATGAACACCTTAGAATAAGCTAACATCGTGAGTACAGGAAGTCATTTGGAAATACGCTGAACATCAACAGTTAGATAATTAACGTCCAGTATTTCGGATAGTAGAGGTTGGCACTGAGCTCTATGTACAAACCCTAGTTGCTTCCTGAGATTTTTGCTCTACTCAAAATTTTAAGATACTATTCCAGGCGCTTAAAAATGCAGAAGGCAGTTTTATTTTCCCTTTTGTTTTCTTACATTTCTTTTCTCTCGCAGAACAATAGAGCCAATTTCCTTCAGCAATGAAGTGATAGTTATTTGTGTACCATACGCTTTGCTGTTTAGTACTTTGGAAAGAAGAAATATAAAGATGAAATTTTCTTTCATATATTGCATAACTGAAATTGCAAATAGTACATATTTTTGTTAATCTACTCACATCACAAATATGGAGAAAATGTTCATTTTTCCTTCCTATCAATGAACTTCCGTTCTTTTTTTCCTAATGGAATGTACAAAAATAAAAATGAAAAATGGGAAAAAAATAAAAAAAGGAAAAAAAACAAAAATGTGGTTACGGTATTGGACTTCCACGCAGGCAAGCCGTGTACAAACCTCCAACGTGCCTTTTTTTTTCCCTGTCGGCTTATTCAAATTTTTATCTGTGTCGTGTCAGTTTGCAACAGCCAGGCGTAAGGTAGGGACTTACAATGGCAGTTGATTCTGCGAACTACTCTGTTAGCAGCCGAAAGGAAATGGCTTTCGAATGGCAACCGCAAATGTTTGATGACAAGGTGACAAGTCAACCGAATCCTCCACCAGGAAACACATCAGCTGTCTCTTACACGGCATTAATGAGAAATGGTTCAAATGGCTCTGAGCACTATGCGACTTAACTTCTGAGGTCATCAGTCGCCTAGAACTTAGAACTAATTAAACCTAACTAAGCTAAGGACATCACACACATCCATGCCCGAGGCAGGATTTGAACCTGCGACCGTAGCATTTTATCATTCTCACTTTTTAGTAAAATACTAAGATCATTCTTATTTGAGCACTGTTTCTACCTAGTGGCAGAATTTTTAGAAAATGTGAACTACAAGGCTAAAAAAAGTACAAAATATGTTACTGCACGTAGTGCAAGCTCTCTTGTAGATAAAGCCAGCCCAGCACCCACTTATATTCTCATAAAATCGAATATTGTTAACTATACATGTATTAAATTAATAAGAAAGTCTCAGAACCTATTAGAAAACATGAAAGTGAGTAGAAAAAAATTAGATGTAGAGAGGCGTGAACCTGCAACACATCACGCATGAATCTGTTACACTGCATCTCTATTCATTACGCTACAGTGAACTTCCGTAACGCGGCACATTATTTTGTATGTTACTGTGTTCTACGGCTTTACTCGGTGATATTTACTGACATGTGATTACAATAAATTGTACGAAGAAAAATGTGCCGTTGCCTTGAAACAGCATACTTTCATTACACGCAAGTTACAATTCAAAAATTATTTAACCACCAGTATAACGTTTCCCGTCATTTTATCAAAACAAATCGTACCAATAAATGGGTTTTCGAGAGATCAGTTTGCTGGTGCTTTGAAACGGCATATATTCATGGGACGTAAGCTATTATATAAAACCCACCAAATATGGGCTTCAAGTGAAAGCCAATGTGGAGACTCCAGAATCTGTACTAGAACTCCTATATAAAGGTTGAATCGTCCGCCATGTTTTCCCCATCTATGAGCATTTGGCAATGTTTACCTTGTGGGTGGTTAACCTATTCAAGAAACTTTTTTACAGTGTTTCTTATAAAATATTTGAGGTTCATGCGAAGACTCGGAACTTGAGTGTTAATTAAAAATATTACCAAACACAAACTGCCAAGGAAATGATGAAAACATATTAGTTCGCCACATAAGCTGCAACAAATGAACGCATGTTTCACAACCACACAGTTTCTCTGTGCTCTGTCATAAAATATGTTTTTTACGTTTCTAAAGCTGCTTTCCGTTTTGGAAGTCTTGACTCTTCAGTTCCTTTGTTGTAACATAGTTTACATCCGTTTATTTGTTGTTTTCATTTCTGTGAGACGCCTATGTGGTATCTCGCCTGCTCTCACTATTCATCACATTTACTTCCGGCGGTAACATTTTCTTACCGCATGAATCATATTCTTTAAAAAAAAAAAAGAAAAAGAAAATGGTTCAAATGACTCTGAGCACTATGCGACTTAACTTTTGAGGTCATCAGTCGCCTAGAACTTAAAACTAGTTAAACCTAACTAACCTAAGGACATCACACACATCCATGCCCGAGGCAGGATTCGAACCTGCGACCGTAGCGGTCGCCCGGTTCCAGACTAGCGCCTAGAACCGCACGGCCACACCGGCCGGCCATATTCTATAACCAGTGTATAGTATGACAACTGCCAAGACTACACAAAGAGAACAAATATTTCAATGACGGGACCGACAGTTCATAATGTTGTGGAAAAAAAAAATGCACGATGGAGTTTTGAACACGGCTCGCCCCTTGGGAGTCCAACACCACGAACAGTTACCCATGATGCGATTGCTGACTGCCGCTCACCTATACTGTAATTCTCTTTCTTAGACTGTGCACTGTTTCTGGGTTTCTTTCCCACAGTCAATACACCGTATTCGTATCTTCATGCTTGATCTGTGTTCAATTTTTGACAGGCTATCCACTGGACCATCTTACCACTAAATCTGGGGGGGGTGGGGGGGGGGTGCGATGGGCCTGCCTAACCACACCCTCGGAAATCACGACATATGAGTAAACATCAAAGTATTCGTAACAAGCGAGACTAAAAATATCTTTGCTGGTCGTTTCACTTGCAGGAGTTTCATCTTTCGTTTTTAATCGAACTGAAGTCACAAAATAGAATAAACTCGTTCCAGAGACAGCACGCTCTTATATGTAAATAATATGGAATATTTCAGGACATACTTCTGTTGCATGCATAACAAAGAATCAGAATCAGTTACAAACGCGAAAACTGAAAGAAAGGTGTTGGCATATAGCAGGGCGCCAACCTGCCGCCGTCGACACCACTATCAGATGCCTCTAATCACAAGACCACACTGTTGACATTCAAAACTTGGTCGTAGTGTTGATGTTAGGCTCTATTAAAGGCATTCTACCGCTGATGTGTCGGTAATTGAAATTTAGTTGTAAGAAATCGTACGAAATGTTTCTGGTAAATCTTCAATGTGCCATTGCCTTGAATCGGCATACTGTCATAATACGCAAGGTACCATCAGAGAGGGTCCTAGTTTATCCGCCGCCGGGGTACTAGTATTACGACGGTGAGTCAAATGAAAACCTTAAATATTTTTTAAATATTATTTATTGTGCAGAAGTGGTACAAAGCTGTATCACTTTTCAACACAATCTCCCCCACGCTAAATGCAAGTCCTCCAGTACTTACAAAGTGCATAAATTCCTTTAGAAGAAAATTCTTTTGGTAGTCCGCGCAACCACTCATGCACTGCGTGACCACCTCTTCATCAGAACGGAACTTCTTTCCTCCCATTGCGTCTTTGAGTGGTCCAAACATATGGAAATCACTTGGGGCAAGGTCTGGTGAGTATGGTGGATGAGGAAGACACTCAAAATGCAGGTCTGTGATTGTTGCTACTGTTGTATGGGCAGTGTGGGGCTTTGCATTGTCATGTTGCAAAAGGACACCTTCTGACAGCAAATCACGTCGCTTTGATTTGTTTGCAGGCGGCAGATGATTTTTTAGGAGATCTGTGTATGATGCACTGGTGACAGTGGTCCCTCTAGGCTTGTAATGCTCCAAAATGACGCCTTTTTCGTCCCAAAAGAGAGCCAGCATAGCCTTCCCTGCTGATGGTTCTGTTCGAAACTTCTTTGGTTTTGGTGATGAGGAATGGTGCCATTCCTTCCTCGCTCTCTTCGTTTCCGGTTGGTGGAAGTGAACCCAGGTTTCGTCCCCAGTAACGATTCTTGCAAGAGAGCCATCACCTTCTCGTTTAAAGCGCCTAAGAAGTTCTTCACAAGCATCAACACATCGTTCTCTCATTTCAGGAGTCAGCTGCCATGGCACCCATCTTGCAGACACTTTGTGAAACTGGAGCATATCATGCACAATGTTTTGTGTTTGACCCATGACTAGTTTGTAAACATGCTGCAATGTCATTCAGTGTCACTCGGCGGTTTTCGTTCACTATGGCTTCAACTGCTGCAATGTTCTGTGGAATCACAACTCGTTGTGCCTGACCTGGACGAGGAGCATCTTCCACTCAAGTCACACCATTTGCGAACTTCCTACTCCATTCGTAGACCTGCTGGTGTGACAAACATGCATCACCGTACTGAACCTTCATTTGCCGATGAATTTCAATAGGTTTCACACCTTCACTACGCAAAAACCGAGTAACAGAACGCTGAAACTTCCTGACAGATTAAAACTGTGTGCCCGACCGAGACTCGAACTCGGGACCTTTGCCTTTCGCGGGCAAGTGCTCTACCAACTGAGCTACCGAAGCACGACCCACGCCTGGTTCTCACAGCTTTACCTCTGCCAGTACCTCGTCTCCTACCTTCCAAACTTTACAGAAGCTCTCCTGCGAACCTTGCAGAACTAGCACTCCTGAAAGAAAGGATATTGCGGAGACATGGCTTAGCCACAGCCTGGGGGATGTTTCCAGAATGAGATTTTCACTCTGCAGCGGAGTGTGCGCTGATATGAAACTTCCTGGCAGATTAAAACTGTGTGCCCGACCGAGACTCGAACTCGGGACCTTTGCCTTTCGCGGGCAAGTGCTCTACCAACTGAGCTACCGAAGCACGACTCACGCCCGGTGTCACACAGCTTTACCTCTGCCAGTACCTCGTCTCCTACCTTCCAAACTTTACAGAAGCTCTCCTGCGAACCTTGCAGAGTGAAACTCTCATTCTGGAAACATCCCCCAGGCTGTGGCTAAGCCATGTCTCTGCAATACCCTTTCTTTCAGGAGTGCTAGTTCTGCAAGGTTCGCAGGAGAGCTTCTGTAAAGTTTGGAAGGTAGGAGACGAGGTACTGGCAGAGGTAAAGCTGTGAGAACCAGGCGTGGGTCGTGCTTCGGTAGCTCAGATGGTAGAGCACTTGCCCGCGAAAGGCAAAGGTCCCGAGTTCGAGTCTTGGTCGGGCACACAGTTTTAATCTGCCAGGAAGTTTCATATCAGCGCACACTCCGCTGCAGAGTGAAAATCTCATTCTGGAAACAGAACGTTGTTCTTCCCTGGTGCAAGTCGCAAGTGGGGCGGCCATCTTTATACTGATAGTGCGACGGTATGTGTGCATCTGCACTATACTGCCACCTACAGGCCATTCTGCACACTGTTTGTAGCACGCTTACCAACTTACAGGATAACGGCGCGAAATTTCGATTTGTTATTACAAATTTAAGGTTTTCATCTGACTTACCCTCTGATCTTGCCCTCACCCCTCCCCCCTCCCCCTCAGCCCACCCTCCAGTTGGTGAAATTGACTAACGGGGCAACTAATTCATTCCTACTATTCAAAAATTTGTTAGCGTAATTTTGTTTTAGGATTTAGGAAAAAACACATAGCATTGAATCTTAATTTATTATCGCACTTACAAACCAAAAATGGAATTGCTCATTCAGTTTAAAAAGAAAATAACAAGTAATATAAGAGTAGATTGCCTCGCTTTTGCAGATGATCTGACAATTTAAACTAGGACTGTTACCACAGCTGAAAAACAAACTGAAATTCTTAAAGAAATTGCAGAAAATGTAGGACTACAAATATCATTCGAAAAAACGGAATATATGACGTGCAACAAATAAGCACCAAAGTTTTTCAATATAAAATATCGGAAAATAAAAAGGGTTTCTCAGTTTAAATACTTGGGGGAATCATACAAGAAAACGGTCTGGTAAAAGCTACAAACGAAGATCGCTCTCAAAAAATGGCAGTTGCGTTCAGATTAACACAAAATATTTATAATAAAAATCGCTTCCTAAATCCAGTAAACTCAGGCATTGGAGCACTGTTATCAAACCTGAATATCTTTATGGGGCAGAGATTAACACAAAATATTTATAATAAAAAACCATTTTCTAAATTCAGTAAACTTAGGCATTGCAGCACTGGAATCAAACCTGAATGTTTTTATGGAGCAAAAACTTTAATTTTGAATAGAAAGAGGGATATTTAAGAAATTTAAAAGAGAAGAAAGAAAGATTATTAGGAAAATATTAGGCCCAAACTTACTGGTGGAGAGACTTATAGGCTTAAAAGTAATAAGGAAATAGAAGAATACTAAGACATATATGGTGACATGTGGAAACGAAGACTTACACTTTATGGGCACATTAGAATGGCACCCTCTAGGTTGACAATACAAATAGTAGAATTCTACGAAAACAGAATTAGGGCCAAAAATGAGCCAATTAAATGGATCAGGAGGATCTTAAAGTAGCTGGTTTAACTCTGGCAGACGTTAGAGGTAGAAAAACATTCAGGCTAAAGGTATTTGCTTGGTAAGTTGGTCAGAGGGAAATTAGAAAACAAACTGGAACACCGTGGTCTGATGAAAGAGAGACACTTCATACTGAAAGGATGAAACAAATTTGGACACAAAGGAAGGCCAACCATCTAAGGTGACATTGATGGATTGTACCTCGCGTGGTCCTGTTGGGCCCATACGTGAATAATAATAATAATAATAATAATAATAATAATATAACAAGAAAAACTATAGAAAAGCCACTTTGCAAGCTTTTCTGTACATAAAATCGGTGACAAAGTCACTGATTTCAACACTGATATCGTGTTCAATACTAATGAAAGGTAAAAAGGTTAGTCTACTTTGCAACAACGCCGACTTGAGACCATTTTTTATAATTTTTAATTTAGAAAAATATCTTTCACTGTGAGCGACTGAGATTAGTAATGTTAGATAAATTCTAAGTGTGGTAGATAAATTCGTAAATACTGGAATTAAACTCATTCAAAACTAAATGTGTATAGAGGAGGGCCCAATGAACATGTGAGTCACAGCTGTTTTGAAGGCTGAGAGTACAAATTAATAATTAGCTGAGTGATCGATCGTTCAGCATTCGGCGCCCTACCGGAGCCGGCGCCGGTTGCGGCGCACCCCTTGCAGCTCCGTGTAGGGCCGCGTCTGATTGTAAGACAGAAACAACAGAGTACGGTGAAATCCAGTATGGAGTCTCCGAAGCAGCAAGCGAGTGACGACACGTGATCCGATCCGAATGCTATTGACTATTCTTGTTTCGGGCCGAGCTGTCCCCAACGATAATTCAGGCTGACTCCACAGTCGCGTCGTCGGCCGGCACCGACTGGGAGCAGGCGGGAATGCTGCGCCGTCCAAATATACCGCTGCTGCCAGCGTGGGAGTGGACTATCTGCGCCTGTTACTCCTTGGCGTTTCGTGAGTCTATGGACGATAGTGAATAACATAATTTCAATGAATTATTCACACGTCGTAGTTTATACGTAGCCACTATACACTCTTATGCAGTCTTCAACCGTAAGGAAATATGAATTAGCAATACCGAAAGCACTCACTGAAAATTCGCCCATATATCCTCAGTTTCCTTTGATTATACAGGGTGGTCCATTGATCGTGACCGGGCCAAATATCTCACGAAATAAGCGTCAAACAAAAAAACTACAAAGTCCGAAACTTGTCTAGCTTGAAGGGGGAACCAGATGGCGCTATGGTTGGCCCGCTAGATGTCGCTGCCATAAGTCAAAAGGCTATCAACTGCGTTTTTTTTGTTTTTTTTTTAATAGGAACCCCCATTTTTTATTACATACTCGTGTAGTACGTAAAGAAATATGAATGTTTTAGTTGGACCTCTTTTTTCGCTTTGTGATAGATGACGCTGTAATAGTCACAAACATACGGCTTACAATTTTAGACGAACAGTTGGTAACAGGTAGGTTTTTTAAATTAAAATACAGAACGTAAGTACGTTTGAACATTTTATTTCGGTTGTTCCAATGTGATACATGTACCTTTGTGAACTTATCATTTCTGAGAAGGCATGCTGTTACAGCGTGATTACCTGTAAATACCACATTAATGCAATAAATGCTCAAAATGATGTCCGTCAACCTCAATGCATTTGGCAATACGTGTAACGACATTCTTCTCAACAGCGAATAGTTCGCCTTCCGTAATGTTCGCACATGCATTGACAACGCGCTGACGCATGTTGTCAGGAGTTGTCGGTGGATCACGATAGCAAATATCCTTCAACTTTCCCCACAGAAAGAAATCCGGGGACGTCAGGTCCGGTGAACGTGCGGGCCATGGTACGGTGCTTCGGCGACCAATTAACCTGTCATAAAATAAGCTATTCAATACCGCTTCAACCGTACGCGAGCTATGTGCCGGACATCCATCATGTTGGAAATACATCGCCATTCTGTCATGCAGTGAAACATCTTGTAATAACATCGGTAGAACATTACGTAGGAAATCAGCATACATTGCACCATTTAGATTGCCATCGATAAAATGGGGGCCAATTATCCTTCCTCCCATAATGCCGCACCATACATTAACCCGCCAAGGTCTTTGATGTCCACTCGTCGCAGCCATCGTGGATTTTCCGTTGCCCAATAGTGCATATTATGCCGGTTTACGTTACCACTGTTGGTGAATGACGCTTCGTCGCTAAATAGAACCCGTGCAAAAAATCTGTCATCGTCCCGTAATTTCTCTTGTGCCCAGTGGCAGAACTGTACACGACGTTCAAAGTCGTCGCCATGCAATTCCTGGTGCATAGAAATACGGTACGGGTGTAATCGATGTTGATGTAGCATTCTCAACACCGACGTTTTTGAGATTCCCGATTCTCGGCAATTTGTCTGTTACTGATGTGCGGATTAGCCGCGACAGCAGCTAAAACATCTGCTTGGACATCATCATTTGTTGCAGGTCGTGGTTGACGTTTCACACGTTGCTGAACACTTCCTGTTTCCTTAAATATGTAACTATCCGGCGAACGGTCCGGACACTTGGATGATGTAGTCCAGGATACCGAGCAGCATACATAGTACACGCCCGTTGGGCATTTTGGTCACAATAGCCATACATCAACACAATATCGACCTTCCCCGCAATTGGTAAACGGTCCATTTTAACACGGGTAATATATCACGAAGCAAATACCGTCCGCACTGGCGGAATGTTAGGTGATACCACGTATTTATACGTTTGTGACTATTACAGCGCCATCTATAACAAAGCGAAAAAAGTGGTCCAACTAAAACATTCATATTTCTTTACGTACTACACGAATGTGTAATTAAAAATGGGGGTTCCTATTTAAAAAAGGCAGTTGATATCCGTTTGACCTATGGCAGCGCCATCTAGCGGGCCAACCATAGCGCCATCTGGTTTCCCCCCTTCAAGCTAGACGAGTTTTGTTCTTTGTAGTTTTTTCGTTTGATACTTATTTCGTGAGATATTTGCACCGGGCACTATCAGTGGACCACCCTGTATATACAGCAGCGATACGAAAGTAGAGTTTATGGGATGGTTACAGACTTGTAATGTGTTTCATGTACACTGCATACACACACAAGGTTTTTCATTACACTTAAGTACAACCCATATGGAAATCTGTTAGTACACTGCTTAATCCGTGAATGTTCGTACACGATATACGTCAATATAGGTAATGTTCACAAAGTGGAAAACAAGCCAGCTTATTTTTAACGCTTTTGAGAGTTCATGGTCCAGGTAAAACTAGTGACAGTAGTAACAGTCATAGTAACGGAATGACCGAATATAAAAGAGCTGAATGTAGCCGGCCGAAGTGGCCGCGCGGTTAAAGGCGCTGCAGTCTGGAACCGCAAGACCGCTACGGTCGCAGGTTCGAATCCTGCCTCGGGCATGGATGTTTGTGATGTCCTTAGGTTAGTTAGGTTTAACTCGTTCTAAGTTCTAGGGGACTAATGACCTCAGCAGTTGAGTCCCATAGTGCTCAGAGCCAAAAGAGCTGAATGTCGTAGGTCAGCCAAAATTACACTCTAAGATAAAGAAAAGCACCTCGAAGGAATTATTCGAATGGGACGTACATGTACATGCAAACAAATGATTCCAATTTCAGAAAAATGGGCTGATTTATTCAAGAGAAACAGCTTCTGGCCATTATGCAAGCAGGTATGCGGCCTGGCATTGATTAATAGTTGTTGGATGTCCTCCTGAGGGATGAGGTGCCCAATTCTGTCCAACTGGCTGTCAGATCTTCAAAATCTTGAGTTGGTTGGAGGGCTGTGCCCATAATGCTCCAAAGTTCTCTTTTGGGGGGAGAGCAATTTCAGTTCTTGTTACTCCATCCTGCTGTTACTAGACGTAGGGAGCTTGGCCGTCGCTAAGTCAAATGCTTTTTAGAAGCCGAGAAATACTACATCTTCCTGCATACCTGGATCCATGGGTTTCGGGGTACCACGTGAGAAAAGTGCGGTTTGGGATTCGCATGACCGTGTCTTCAGAATCTGTTTGGTTTGCATGGAGGAGGTCATTCTCTTCACGATACCTCATTACGTTTATTATCAGCATATGTTCTAAAATACAACAACAGATAGATGTCAAATATATTGGACGGTGTTCTGTGGATCACTTATGTTGCTCTTCGTATGGACGTGCGTGACTTATGCTTTTTTTCAACTACTGGGTACAATTTTTATTTTGTTTGAAAGATGTACAGTGTACCATATGTATGATTTGGTTAAAAGAATTCCAAACTCATCCAGAAATTCTGTATAGAATGTAATAGGGATTCTATGGGGCACTGGAGGTGTGTACAGTTTAAGTGAATTCAGCTGTTTTTCAAGACCTCTGACACTATCTATATCGTTCAACTTTGCAGTGATGTGAGAATTAAAATGAGTTAGTAGTCGTGGATTTTTCTCTGTAATTGAGCATTTGGAAACGGAGTTCGACATTTTAGCTTTTGATTTGTTACCCTCCATTACAGATCATTGTCAACAATACAGCTGTTGACAGCCTTTACAAGGGACTAGAATTTCTTTGAGTTTTGGGAGAGGCCATTCGGTACCATTGTGCAATGATAGTCACTGGTGCCTACAAGCATTGCCCTTTTAACAGCCAAACACGTTTTATTTACCATTTCCCTATCTACAGCCCTATGCGTCGCTTCACGGCTATTCTGCAGTAGTGGCTGTTTAGAAGATTTTTCTTACAGAAACTGTATACAATGGAGGGTTGCTCCGTTTAAATTTGTTCCCTACAAATAATCCTTGGGGACGTGTCAGAGTGCATTTTTTATCGTACTGTGTGGTAATTACCTTCCCTTTACTGGGTGCAGTTGATACCTACCGTTAAAATTTTATAGAGTACCCATTGAAAGAAATGTTGTTGACATTTTCTGCATATGTTTCTGGAAGATGACACTCTTGTTTCAGCAGCCGCTAACACATACCGGGTGATCAAAAAGTCAGTATAAATTTGAAAACTTAATAAACCACGGAATAATGTAGATAGAGAGGTAAAAATTGACACACATGCTTGGAATGACATGGGGATTTATTGGAACTAAAAAAAGAAACAAAGTATCGCTAGACGCGTGAAAGATCTCTTGCGCGCGTCGTTTGTTGATGATCTTGTGCTCAGCCGCACTTTCGTCATGCTTGGCCTCCCAGGTCGCCAGACGTCAGTCTGTGCGATTATTGGCTTTGGGGTTACCTGAGGTCGCAAGTGTATCGTGATCGACCGACATCTCTAGGGATGCTGAAAGACAACATCCTACGCCAATGCCTCACCATAACTCCGGACATGCTTTACGGTGTTGTTCACAACATTATTCCTCGACTACAGCTATTGTTGAGGAATATTGGTGGACATATTGAGCATTTCCTGTAAAGGACATCATCTTTGCTTTGTCTTATTTTGTTATGCTAATTATTGCTATTCTGATCAGATGATGCCATCTGTCGGACATTTTTTGAACGTTTGTATTTTTTTGGTTCTAATAAAACCCCATGTCATTCGAAGCATGTGTGTCAATTTGTACCTTTCTATCTACATTATTCCGTGATTTATTCAGTTTTCAAATTTATACTGACTTTTTGATCACCCGGTATTTTTTGTGTTCGTATCTCGACGAGTCCGATTTACAAATGAACATTCGATCTGCCCTCCTTTGCATCCATCCGAAGTGCTGGTTTAGTTCATTTCGTTTGGATCCTCCGTATAAACAGCCACTTTCGCAGTTTTCGAGTACTGTACGGCTGCTGCTTACTTTCCCACCCACTAAAAGCTACACTGTCCAGTCACATTAATGTGACCACCTGTCAAAATCCTGATTTTGCAGCGCGGACCACTGTGAGACTTGCAGGGAGTGTCAGTGAGGTTCTGATGGGTATGTGGAGCTATGCCGACTCCAGTGCTGTGACCAGATGCGCTATATTTCTCGGTTTAGGATCCATGCCGCGAACAGCTTGATCGAGTTGGTCTCACAGATTCTCGATTGGGTTTAAATTCGGGGCGTTTAGTGGCTAGAGGAGTACAGTAAACTCATCCAGGTGATATTCGAACCACGCACGTACACTGCAAGCTGTGTGACACGTTGCATTGTCGTGCTGGTAGATACCATCGTGCCGAGGAAAAATAAACTGCGTGTCGAGGTGTATATGATCCCCAAGGATAGATGCGTACATGCGTTGATCCATTGTGCCTGCCAGAATGACGAGATCACCCAGAGAATGCCACAAAAATATTTCCAAGACCATAACACTTCCTCCTCCAGCCTGAACCCTTTGCTTTCAGACGTTACACGCCGTCCACGCCATCTTTCCAATGGAGCATAAAACGTGATTCATCTGTAAAGGCCACCTGTCGCCACTAAGTGGGCGTTTAGTTGCAAAATCCAGCTTTCGTCGCCGATGAACAGCAGTCAGCATGGGTGCATGAACCAGGGCCCTGCTGCGGAGGCCCATACGCAGCAACATTCGCTGAACGGTCGTTGAGGAGCCACCCTGGGCAGTACCTCGGTTCGTTCATCTGGGCGGTCAGCTGCTCAACAGTTACAAGTCTATTCAGCCGTACACATCCCCGCAGTTATCGTTCACTTCTGTTATCTATGGCCCGTCGTGCACCACGGTTGTCTCGATGCCAGTTTTGGATAGCGCCATTTTGCCATGCAGGGTATACTGTAACCACGGCGGCACGCCAACAGTTTACAAACTTAGCCGTTTCAGAAATGCTTCCACCCTTGGCCAGAAGACAATGCTCATGCCTTTTGGACGTCAGATCAATCGCTCCGATTCCGCCTTACGACACTGACTGCACTGTTTACCGTGTCCCCCCCCCCCCCCCTCCTCCGCCCGACACGCTTCATATAGCTTTCACAGCTAATGCTGCCACCTGACGTCTGTGAGTGGTTATTGCACGCTGACGTCGATCATAGGCGGTGGCCACATTAATGTGACTGGGCATTGTATATGAATGTTTGACTACTTCATAAAATTGCTCATTATTGTTCCCAAACAGTTTTATGATACGAATGACTCCAGTTGCGACCCACTGATTCTTTATTTACGTCAACTATAAAACGTTAATTTTCTTTCAAAAAAATGGTTCAAATGGCTCTGAGCACTATGGGACTTAACGTCTTTGGTCATCAGTCCCCTAGAACTTAGAACTACTTAAACCTAACTAACCTAAGGACATCACACAACACCCAGTCATCACGAGGCAGAGAAAATCCCTGACCCCGCCGAGAATCGAACCCGGGCGCGGGAAGCGAGAACGCTACCGCACGACCACGAGCTACGGACTAATTTTCTTTAAATTTATTGCTACACTACTGGTCATTAAAATTGCTACACCACGAAGATGACGTGCTACAGACGCGAAATTTAACCTACAGGAAGAACATGCTGTGACATGCAAATGATTAGCTTTTCAGAGCATTCACACAAGGTTTGCGCCGGTGGAGACACCCACAACGTGCTGACATGAGGAAAGTTTCCAACCGATTTCTCATACACAAACAGCAGTTGACCGGCGTTTCCTGGTGAAACGTTGCTGTGATGCCTCGCTTATGGAGGAGAAATGCGTACCATCACGTTTCCGACTTTGATAAAGGTCGGATTGCAGCGCATCGCAGTTGCGGTTTATCGTATCGCGACATTGCTCCTCGCGTTGGTCGAGATCAAAAATGGTTCAAATGGCTCTGAGCACTATGCTAATTAACTTCTGAGGTCATCAGTCGCCTAGAACTTAGAACTAATTAAACCTAATTAACCTAAGGACATCACACACATACATGCCCGAGGCAGGATTCGAACTTGCGACCGTAGCGGTCGCTCGGTTCCAGACTGTAGCGCCTAGAACCGCAAGGCCACTGCGGCCGACTGGTCGAGGTCCAATTACTGTTAGCAGAATATGGAATCTGTGGGTTCAGGAGGGTAATAAGGAACGCCGTGCTGGATCCCAACGGCCTCGTATCACTAGCAGTCGAGATGACAGGCATCTTATCCGCATGGTTGTAACGGATCGTGCAGCCACGTCTCGATCCCTGAGTCAACAGATGGGGACGTTTGCAAGCCAACAAGCATCTGCACGAACAGTTCGACGACGTTTGCAGCAACATGGAGTGTCAGCTCGGAGACCATGGCTCCAGTTGCCCGAGACGCTGCATCAGAGACAGGAGCGCCTGCGATGGTGTACTCAACGACGAACCTGGGTGCACGAATGGCAAAATGTTATTTTTTCGGATGAATCCAGGTTCTGTTTACAGCATCATGATGGTCGCATCCGTGTTTGGCGACATCGCGGTGTACGCACATTGGAAGCGTGTATTCGTCTTCGCCATACTGGCGTATCACCCGGTGTGATGGTACGGGGTGCCATTGGTTAAACGTCTCGGTCACCTCTTGTTCGCATTGACGGCACTTTGAACAGTGGACGTTACATTTCAGATGTGTTACGACCCGTGGCTCTACCCTTTATTCGATCTCTGCAAAACCCTACATTTCAGCAGGATAATGCACGACCGCATGTTGCAGGTGCTGTATGGGCCTTTCTGGATACAGAAAATGCTCGATTGCTGCCCTGGCCAGCACATTCTCCAGAACTCTCACTAATTGAAAACGTCTGGTCAATGGTGGCCGGGCAACTGGCTCGTCACAATATGCCAATCACTACTCTTGATGAACTGTGGTATGGTGTTGAAGCTGCATGGGCAGCTGTACCTATACACGCCATCCAAGCTCTGTTTGACTCAATGCCCAGGCGTATCAAGGGCGTTATTACAGCCAGAGGTGGTTGTTCTGGGTACTGAATACCCGTTTATCATCTGCATTTGTTCTTGGTGTAGCAATTTTAATGGCCAGTAGTGAAGTTCATAATAATTTCACGGGGAGGCTGCGCACCTTATGTGATTAATCGGGCAGGGATTTTTTCCAGTGACAATTCAT
Source organism: Schistocerca piceifrons (assembly GCF_021461385.2). Taxonomy (NCBI): domain Eukaryota; kingdom Metazoa; phylum Arthropoda; class Insecta; order Orthoptera; family Acrididae; genus Schistocerca; species Schistocerca piceifrons. The sequence continues at coordinate 126,666,676 of NC_060149.1, forward strand.
ATTTGATAACCAAGTCATTCGCGAAAAATATGTGATTGTTGTTGTTGTTGTGCTCTTCAGTCCGAAGACTGATTTGATGCAGCTATCGACGCATGTCTGCCCTGTGGAAGTCTCTTCATCTTAGCATAACTACTGCAACCTACATCCAGCTGAACCTTCTTCTGTATTGAAGGCTTGGTCTCCCTCTCCACTTTTTATCCCCACACTTCCCTTCATTCCCAAATGAACTACTTCTTGCTATCTCAGGATGCGTCCAATCAACTGATCTCTTCGTCTAGTCAACTAGAGTCACGAATTTCTTATTTTGTCCGATTCGATTCAGTACTTCTTCCCTAGTAATTCGATCTACCGAAATGATCTTCCCTGTAAACCTCATTCCAAAAGCTTGTGTTACCTGTAGAATTAATCGTCCATGTTTCGCTTCCGTGTAAAGCTGAACTCGAGACAAATACTTTGAGAGAATAATTCCACACTGAGGAATTTAAACTATCATACATCGTGTGTACCAGGTGGAACAGTTTTGTCATGGTTGGTTGTCACAAGAATCTTAATAACTCTGAGGCTGTACCGTCTACTCTAGCTGCCTTGCTTAATCGTTGTTGCTTTCAGTGCTCTGTCAAATTATTATCGCGGTATCGCATCCCGTATCTCATCTTTGTTGTATGAATACAAAGTAAATTCTAGGAATGGACGACTCATTCTTCGTGATAACTACCTGTCTAGAAGAGCATACAACACAAACGTATTTTCAGTAGCAGTTGTAGCTGCGGAACTGCATCCGAAACCAAGAAGCGATGAATACATCTGATTAACTTTTAGTGTAGGCCCTTGTTGTTGTGGTCTTCAGTCCAGAGACTGCTTTGACGCATCTCCCCATGCTACTCTATCCTGTGCAGGCTTCTTCATTTTCGAGTAACTACTGCAACGTACATCCTTATGAATTTGCTTATTGTATTCATCCCTTGGTCTCCCTCTACGATTTTTACCCTCCACGCTTCCCTCCAATACTATATTGGTGAGCCCTTGATGCCTCAGAACGTGACCTACAAACCGAGCCCTTTATTCCAGTGAAGTTGTGCCACAAATTCCTCTTCTCCCCAATTATATTCAGTACTTCCTCATTAGTTACGTGATCTACCCATGTAATCTTCAGCATTCTTCTGTAGCACCACATTTCGAAAGGTTCTATTCTCTTCTTGTCTAAACTATTTATCGTCCATGTTTCACTTCCACACATGTCTACACCCCATACAATTACTTTCAGAAAAGACTTCCTGACACCTAAATCTATACTCGATGTTAACAAATTTCTCTTCTTCAGAAACGCTTTCCTTGGCATTGCCAATCGACATTTTATATCCTCTCTACTTCGACCATCATCAGTTATTTTGCTCCCCAGATAGCAAAACTCATCTTCTACATTGAGTGTCTCATTTCGTAATCTAATTCCCTCAGCATCACCTGATTTAATTCGACTACATTCCATTATCCTCGTTTTGATTTTGTTGTTGTTGATCTTATATCCTCCTTTCAAGACACTGTCAATTCCGTTAAACTGCTCTTCTAGGCCCTTTGCAGTCTCTGGCAGAATTTCAATGTCATCGACAAACCTCAAAGTTTTTCTTTCTTCTCCATTGATTTTAATTCCTACTTCAAATTTTTCTTTCGTTTCCTTTACTGCTTGCTCAGCATACAGATTGATTAACATGGGGGATAGGCTACAACTCTGTCTTACTCCCTTCCCAACCACTGATTCCCTTCCATGACCCTGGACTCTTATAACTGCCGTCTGGTATCTGTACAAATTGTAAATAGCGTTTCGCTCCCTGTATTTGATCCCTGCGCCACGTTCGGAATTTGAAAGGGAGTATTCCAGTCAACATTGTCAAAAGCTTTCTCTAAGTCTACAAATGCTAGAAACGTAGGTTTGCATGTCCTTAATCTGTCCTCTAAGACAAGTCGTAGGGTCAGTATTGCCTCACGTGTTCCAACATTTCTACGGAACCCAAACTGATCTTCCCCAAGGTCGGCTTCTACCAGTTTTTCCATTCGTCTGTAAAGAATTCGTGTTAGTATATTGCAGCCGTGACTTATTAAGCTGATAGTTCGGTAGTTTTCATACCCGACAACGCCTGCTTACTTTGGGGTTGGAATTATTACATTCTTCTTGAAGTCTGGCTCTCCCAAGGCTATCAGTAGTTCTAATGGAATGTTGTCTACTCCCGAGGCCTTATTTTGACTTAATTCTTTCAGTGCTGTTTCAAATTCTTCACGCAGTATCTTATCTCCCATTTCATCTTCATCTACGTCCTCTTCCTTTTCCATAATATTGCCCTCAAGTACATCACCCTTGTATAGACCCTCTACGTACTCCTTCCACTTCTCTGATTTCACGTCTTTGCTTAGAACTGGTTTTCCATTTGAGCTCGTGATATTCATACGGGTGGTTCTCCAGTTTCCAAAGGTCTCTTAACTTCCCTTTAGGCAATATCTATCTTATCCCTAGTGATATATGCCTCTATATTCTTACATTTGTCCTCTGGCCATCCCTACTTAGCCATTTTGCACTTCCTGACGATCTCATTTTTCAGACGTTTGTATTCCTTTCCGCGTACTTCACTAACTGTATTTTTATATTGTCTCTTTTCATCAATTAAATTCAGTATCTCTTCTGATACCCTAAGATTTCTACTAGCCCTCGCCTTTTTATCGACTTGCTCTTCTGCTGCCTTCGGCATTTCATCTCTCAAAGCTACCCATTCTTCTTCTACTGTATTTCTTTCCACTGTTCTTGTCAATTGTTCCCTATTGCTCTCTCTGGAACTCCCTACAACCTCTGGTTCGTTCAGTTTATCCAGGTTCCATCTCCTTAAATTCCCACCATTTTTCAGTTTCTTCAGTTTTACTCTACAGTTCATAACCAATAAATTGCGTTCAGACTCCACATCTGCCCCTAGAAATGTCGTACAATTTAAAACCTGGCTCTTAAATCTCTGTCTTACCATTACATAATCTATTTGAAACCTTCCAGTGTCTTCAGGCTTCTTACACGTGTACAACCTTATTTCTTGATTCTGAAACCAAGTGTTGCCTATGATTAAGTTATGCTTTGTTCAAAATTCGACCAGGCGGCTTCTTCTTTCATTCCCTACCCCCATTCTATATTCTCCTACTACTTTTCCTTCTCTTCCTACTATCGAACGCCAGTCCGCCATGACTATTAAATTTTCGTCTCCCTTCACTATCTGAATAATTTCTTTTCTCGCATCATACATTTCTTCAATCTCTTCATTGTATGCGGATGTAGTTGGCATATAAACTTGTACTATTGTGGTAGGAGTGGGCTTCGTGTCTATCTTGGCTACAATAATGCGTTCACAATGCTGTGCGTAGTGGCCTACCCGCGCTCCTATTTTTTTATTCATTATTAAATATACTCCTGCATTACTCCTATTTGATTTTGTATTTATAATCCTGTATTCACCTGACCAGAAGTGTTGTTCTTCCTGCCATCGAACTTCTTTAATTCCCACTATATCTAACTTTAACCTATCCATTTCCCTTTTTAAATTTTCTAACCTACCTACCCGATTAAGGGATCTGACATTCCATGCTCCGATCCGTAGAACGCCAGTTTTCTTTCTCCTGACAACGATGTAGTGTAGGCCCTATGTATGAATAGCGCGAATTGTCTTTCGGAGTTACTTTTCGACGTAGAATAAGTGCAGAATTCAAATAGATATTACAAATAAGGGGTGGTGGTTTTTCAAGTTTATTCTGTAGCATTTATAGAGTATGATTTTGACTTTCGCCCTTCTCCATCGCCGAGGACACTCACATTTCTCACAAGGAGACCAACAGACAATAAGATTTTTGTAATTTTTACGTGTGTGGTAGGAGAAGTTCAGAACTCAAAATATATAATTCTGTCAAAGCATTTCTATGCAACCTCTCAAAAGTTCTCGAGAAAATCGGCTTTTTCCGAGGAACTTCAGTTCACTGAAGATAAGGCGATTTCCACTACGGGGCGCCGGCCAGAGTGGCCGAGCGGTTCTAGGCGCTACAGTCTGGAACCGCGCGACCGCTACGGTCGCAGGTTCGAATCCTGCCTCGGGCATGGATGTGTGTGATGTCCTTAGGTTAGTTAGGTTGAAGTGGTTCTAAGTTCTAGGGGACTGATGACCTCAGAAGTTAAGTCCCATAGTGCTCAGAGCCATTTGAACCATTTTGAATCCACTACGGGCCAAGTCGCTCACTCCGTAGCGTCAGACACGGTAATCACATAATCAACATATCATTCGTTGGAGACTCGCTATGGTCTTCTTTTCGTTTTATTTTGTTCTTTAAGTTCGAATACCTACATCATTTAAATATAAAATTCATCAGTTATATGCTAATTAGGACATCTTATCTTATTTTTTATAAGAAGTACATGACTTAACGTTTCTAATTACATACGGCACACATTGCAATATAAATTCTTATTTGTCGGTGTTCTATACAAGGTTGTGTACAATGGTTGTTTGAATTAAAAAGTTTCAAATTTATTAACAATCTTTTATATAATATCTATAGATAAGAATTTATATTTGGCATGAAAACTGGAATTTTGCGAGCTATATGTAATTTAAAAAAGTAGGATGTGAATTAGTCATAAAAATAATTAGATATCTATTAATTAGCATATATCTGATGAATTTTATGTTTGAGTGATGTAGGTAGTCAAATTGAACGGAAGAAATATAAAAAAATAGAACATAACGGGTTTCGAACCAGCGATCCATTGACTGCCCCATTATCATTGCCTACGCTACCGAGTGAGCCACGAGTGCTGTCATGAAAATCGCCATAATTTCACTGCATTAACGCTCCTCGGAACTTTTCTCGAGGATTTTTGAGAGTTGCATTGAACTGCTTTGGGTATTTGAGATATCAACGTCACATACCATAAATATAAAAAAAAATTACAAAAATCCGATTGCCAGAAGGTCTCCTTGTCAGCGGTGTAATTGGAATGCGGTTACTCAGGCTTGTTGTAAGCGGCGACTAAATGGAGAACAATATTAGACCAGCTTTTGTATTGACATCATGGCCCATTTTAGGACAACTCTTAGAATTAGCCCTGCTCCTGAACCGACACACACCTCTTTCGATTAAATTCTCTATTTTGTACAATCTACAGAAATGCCGACCATCCAACGAAGGACATCCCAGAGGACACAAAAACACGTCCACTGTGCACGATAATGATATGCTCCTCTCATTTGACTGGTATTACGCATGCGCCCAAAATGCATAGTGAGCTCATTGTGGTTGAAGGGGGCGGGATTAAGGGTGGAGAGGTGTCATTTTCCCGCACGCTCGTAACCCCTTGTCAACGTAGGCAGGTGCCAGGGTTGTAAACCCACTATGTATGCCGAACAATGACTATCATTGTCGCGACGGGACGGTGCTGAAGTTGAGAATTTCCTATTGGTGAGTGTACCAGGGCGACACATCTGCAATGCAATAGATCAAACTCTCGAAAACGGTGCTTGTACTGCCTCGCCCGTCTAACCGAATAGGAAAATCAACTTTTTACTTAAAGGACTCCAACCCTATGGCGGTCCTATATTGGCCACACTATGGGAGGAAGAAAGTAGAAAAACAAGAAAATGGATAAGGGAATAGACTTAATTTGAAGACGTCAATCTGACGATAGTGAGCATGAAACGGAGATAGGATATACAGCCAGTCGAATGGGTGATAGATAGTATGGGATGTTAAATGATATTATTATTATTATTATTATTGTTGTTATTATTGTTATACATATTATTGATAACAGTAAACACAGTAAATGAGTTTACTATGTCGGTTTTCATATTTTATCACTGGCTCGACATTCCCCAAGCGTCTAGGACTGCGCGATGTATCGGCGGATAAATCGTGCAGATCCCAGTAGAGTGCCTTTTTCTAGTTGTCACACGGATATTTTATCAGTGGAAATGGTTTTAAAGTGCCCATTAAGATCTTTTGACATTGCTCCCAGTGTACCGAGAACTTGGTTTACGCCAGAATCGCTGTAGTTCGATTTTCAAGTCATCGTATCTGGCAGGTTCCGCAAGTTGTTTCTCATCGATTCTGCTATTACCTGGGATGGCAGTGTCAATGTCAATGATTTACACGTTCTTTTTGTCCACAATTATGATGTCTGGTGTACTCTGTTCCAGCATTTATCTGTGTGAAGTCGGAATCCCTACAATAAGCCTCAAATACTGTCCTCTCCTGTGGATCCTGCCTCCTCCGCAGAAAGTACAGGATTTGTCATTACCCATCCACTTGACTGTGCGTGGCGTGTCAATGGTAGATCTAGGCGTCCTGTATTGGATGGAAGGGGACCAGGGAGGGCTCAGGGTGTTGTACGGATCCCCTCAACCGACAAGTTCGTGGTGCTGTCTTTCACAGAAACTGAGTCAGTGGGACTCACTTCACCTGTTGTGGGGAAACTGTTTTCTCCGGTGCCAGGAGGACGCAAACACAAAGGGGTAAGGGTCTATTCATCGTCGACAGTTCAAACGTACAGCGAATGATGGTACCCCGTAGGGAAATGGCAGCAAGGGACAGGAAAGGACACAGGTGCACTCAGTGTGTATGCCTTGGGGCCTCATTCAACGTGCTGAAGAGGCTATTCCAGCAGCCGTTGAGGGAACAGGGTGCAGCCAGCTGCAGATTGTGGCGCACGTTGGAACGAATGATGCCTGTATCTGGGCTCCGAAGTCATTCTTGGGTCATTTCAGCGAGTGGCAGATAAGGTTGAGAAGACTAGCTTTGTGCGTGGAGTTTCTACGAAGATCGGAGTTTCTACGAAGATCACAGGTTGCAGCACTGCGCCAGAAATGATCGTGGCCCTTTGGTTCTGAGTCGAGTGGAAGGACTGAAAGTTCTGTGACAAGCTAGGCCCCGACTTCCCGAACTTGCGCCATAGGGTTGAGAACTGCAGGGTCCCCGTAAATAGGTCGGTTGTGCATTACATATCACAGGCTTCTACTCAAGTACCTGACTGTGTGTGGGGTACTCACAAGGGTGTACTAGATTAGGCGACTCTCCATCCAATCCAGACAAGGATGGATGTAGGAAACCCAGAAGTACCAGTGTAAGATCGAAAGAAATGCTTCCAACAGGTGAGAGCATTAAAATCCTAATGGTAAACCGCCAAAGCATTCGCAACAAAGTGCCAGAGCTGGAAGCGCTCATGAAAAGCAGCGAAGCTCACATAATACTAGATACAGAAAGCTGATTGAAACATGAATTTGATAGCAGTGCAATTTCTGGGGAAAATTTTAGTGTATATCGTATGGGAAGTGGAGGTGGTGTATTGTCGCAGTAGACAAAAAAAAAAAATCGAATCCACCGAGATAGAAATTGAAGCTGCATGTGAGATTGTTTGGGCAAGAGTCAGTTTCAGGGGTGGGCATAAAATGATGATTGGATCCTTCTATAGCCCACCAGACTCATCTCCTGATGTAACCGAAGACATCACAGAAAACCTCAGCTCACTTGTACGGAAGTTCCCCAATCATTGGTGGAGACTTTAATCCTCCAACAATTAATTGGGAAAATTACGTTTTGTTACTTTTTTGACATTCTTTGAATCTCTGCTAAATGCATTCTCTGAAAGCCACCTATAATAGATAACTAGGAACCCTACTCATGTTGGAAATATATTGGATCATGGGGAATGACAGACCAATATTCACGGAGTGCTGCACTGAGGAGAGGTATCGATGTCGGTTGGTGAGGCCTGGCACGAAGTGGGCGTTCCAAAACATCCCAAAAGTGTTCTATAGGACTCAGGCCAGGTCTCTGTGCAGGCCAGTCCTGTACAGGGATGTTATTGTCGTGTAACGACTCCGCCACAGGCCGTGCATTGTGAACAGGTGCTCGATCGTGTTGAAAGATGGAATCGCCATCCCCGAATTGCTCTTCAACAGTGGGAAGCAAGAAGGTGCTCAAACCATTAATGTATACCTGTGCTGTGATAGTGTCACGCAAAACAACAAGGTATGCAAGCCCCCACCATGAAAAGCACGACCCCACCATAACACCATTGCCCCCGAATTTTACTGTTGGCACTACACACGCTGACAGATAACGTTCACCTGGCATACGCCATACCCACACCCTGCCATCGGATCGCCACATTGTGTAACGTGATTCGTAACTCCACACAACGTTTTTCCACTGTCCAATCGTCCAACGTTTACGCTCCTTACACCAAGCGAGGCGACGTGATGTGTGGCTTATGAGTAGCCACTCGACCATGAAATCCAAGTTTTCTCACCTCCCGCCTAACTGAAATAGTAGATCCTGATGCAGTTTGGAACTCCTTTGTAATGGTCTGGCTAGATGTCTCCCTATTACACATTACGACCTTCTTCAACTGTCGGCGGTCTCGCCGGCCGGGTGGCGGTGCGGTTCTAGGCGCTACAGTCTGGAACCGCGTGACCGCTACGGTCGCAGGCTCGAATCCTGCCTCGGGCATGGATGTGTGTGATGTCCTTAGGTTAGTTAGGTTTAAGTAGTTCTAAGTTCTAGGGGACTGATGACCTTAGAAGTTAAGTCCCATAGTGCTCAGAGCCATTTGAACCATTTTGTCGGCGGTCTCTGTCAGTCAACAGACTAGGTCGGCCTGTACGCTTTTGTGCTGTACGTGTCCCTTCACGTTTCCACTTCACATCAGAAACAGTGGGCCTAGAGATGTTTAGGAGTGTGGAAATCACGCGTACATAGGTATGACCCAAGTGACACCCAATTACCTGACCACGTTCGAAGTCCGTGAGTTCCGCGAGCATCCCATTCTGCTCTCTCACGATGTGGTCCCTGATCTACATCTACATACATACTCCGCAATCCACCATTCGGTGCGTGACGGAGGGTACCTCTTACCACAACTACCATCTTCTCTTCCTGTTCCACTCCCAAACAGAACGAGGGAAAAATGACTGCCTATATGCCTCTGTACGAGCCCTAAACTCTCTTATCTTATCTTCGTGGTCTTTCCGCGAATTATAAGTTGGCGGCAGTAACTTTGTACTGCAGTCAACCTCAAATGCTGGTTCTCTAAATTTCCTCAGTAGCGATTCACGAAAAGAACGCCTCCTTTCCTCCAGAGACCCCCACCCGAGTTGATGATGCATTTCCGAAACACTCGCATGTTGATCAAACCTACCAGTAACGAATCTAGCAGCCCGCCTCTGAATTGCTTCTATGTCCTTTTTTCAATCCGAGCTGATAGGGATCCCAAACGCTCGAGCAGTACTCAAGAATAGGTCGTATTAGTGTTTTATAAGCGGTCTCCTTTACAGATGAACTACATCTTCCCAAAATTCTACCAATGAACCGAAGACGACTATCCGCCTCCCCCACAACTGCCATTACATGCTTGTCCCACTTCATATCGCTCTGCAATGTCACGCCCAAATACTTAATCGACGTGACTGTGTCAAGCGCTACACTACTAATGGAGTATTCAAACATTACGGGATTCTTTTTCCTATTCATCTGCATTAATTTACATTTATCTATTTTTAAAGTTAGCTGTCATTCTTTACACCAGTCACAAATCCTGTCCAAGTCATCTTGTATCCTCCTACAGCCACTCAACGACGACACCTTCCCGTACACCACAGCATCATCAGCAAACAGCCGCACATTGCTATCCACCCTATCCAAAAGATCATTTATGTAGATAGAAAACAACAGCGGACCTACCACACTTCCCTGGGGCACTCCAGATGATACCCTCACCTCCGATGAACACTCACCATCGAGGACAACGTACTGGGTTTTATTACTTAAGAAGTCTTCGAGCCACTCACATACTTGGGAACAAATCCCATATGCTCATACCTTAGTTAGGAGCCTGCAGTGGGGCACCGAGTCAAACGCTTTCCGGAAGTCAAGGAATATGGCATCCGTCTGATACCCTTCATCCATGTGAAAAAAGGGCGAGTTGAGTTTCGCAGGAGCGATGCTTTCTAAAGCCGTGGTGATGCATGGACAGCAACTTCTCTGTCTCAAGGAAATTCATTATATTCCAACTGAGAATATGTTCGAGAATCGTGCAACAAACTGATGTTAAGGATATTGGTCTGTAATTTTGAGGATCCATCCTTCTACCCTGCTTATATAAAGGCGTCACCTTGCGCTTTTTTCCAGTCGCTCGGGACTTTACGTTGGGCAAGAGATTCACGATAAATGCAAGCTAAGTAAGGAGCCAATGCAGTAGAGTACTCTCTGTAAAACCGAATTGGAATCCCATCAGGGCCTGGCGATTTATTTATTTTCAACCCATTCAGCTGCTTCACAACCCCAGGGATGTCTATCACTATGTCCTCCATACGGGAATCTGTCCGAGACTCAAACGGCGGTATGTTTGTACGATCCTCCTACGTGAAAGATTTCTCAAATGCTAAATTTAAAATTTCAGCTTTCGTTTTGCTGTCTTCCGTTGCTAGGCCAGACTGATCAACGAGTGACTGGATATGGAGTACCTGGCAGTAGGTGGCGGCACAATGCACCTAGTATGAAAAATGTATGTTTTTTGGGGTGTCCGGATACTTTTGATCACATAGTGTACGTTCAGTCGTGATTGAAGCAGGTAATAGACTTCTGTTTATTGGTAGAATACTGGGGAAGTGCAATCAGTCTACAGAAGAGATTGCTTACAAATCACTCATGCGATCCATCTAGAATATTGCTCAATTGTGCGGGACCTGTTCGACTAAGAGGGGATATTTAACGTATTCAGAGAAGGGCAGCACGAATGGTCACAGGTTTTTTTTATTCCATGGGAGAGTGTCACAGAGATACTGAAGGAACTACACTACTGGCCATTAAAATTGCTACACCAAGAAGAAATGCAGATGATAAACAGGTATTCATTGGACAAATATATTATGCTGGAACTGACATGTGATTATATTTTCACGCAGTTTGGGTGCATAGATCCTGAGAAATCAGTACCCAAAACAACCACCTCTGGCCGTAGTAACGGCCTTGATACGCCTGGGCATTGAGTCATACAGAGCTTGGATGGCGTGTACAGGTACAGCTGCCCAGCAGCTTCAACATGATACCACAGTTCATCAAGAGTAGTGACTGACGTATTGTAACGAGCCAGTTGCTCGGCCACCATTGACCAGACGTTTTCAATTTGTAAGAGATCTGGAGAATTTGCAGGCCAGGGCAGCAGTCGAACATTTTCTGTATCCAGAAAGGCCCGTACAGGACCTGCAACATGCGGTCGTGCACTCTCCTGCTGAAATGTAAGTTTTCGCAGGGATCGAATGAAGGGTAGAGCCACGGGTCGTAACACATCTGAAATGTAACGTCCACTGTTCAAAGTGCCGTCAATGCGAACAAGAGGTGACCGAGGCGTGTAACCAATGGTACCCCATACCATCACGCAGGGTGATACTCCAGTATGGCGATGACGAATACACGCTTCCAATGTGCGTTCACCGCGATGTCGCCAAACACGGATGCGACCATCATGATGCTGTAAACAGAACCTGGATTCATCCGAAAAAATGACGTTTTGCCATTCGTGCACCCAGGTTCGTCGTTGAGTACACCATCGCAGGCGCTCCTGTCTGTGATGCAGCCTGAAGGGTAACCGCAGCCATGGTCTCCGAGTTGATAGTCCATGCTGCTGCAAACGTCATCGAACTGTTCGTGCAGATGGTTGTTGTCTTGCTAACGTCCCCATCTGTTGACTCAGGGATCGAGACGTGGCTGCACGATCCGTTACAACCATGCGGATAAGATCCCTGTCATCTCGACTGCTAGTGATACGGCTGGCGGAGGTGGTCTAGTGGTTCTAGGCGCGCAGTCCGGAACCGCGCGACTGCTACGGTCGCAGGTTCGAATCCTGCGTCGGGCATGGATGTGTGTGATGTCCTTAGGTTAGTTAGGTTTAAGTAGTTCTAAGTTCTAGGGGACTGATGACCACAGTAGTTAAGTCCCATAGTGCTCAGCGCCATTTGAACCATTTTGCTAGTGATACGAGGCCGTTGAGAGCCAGCACGGCTTTCCGTATTACCCTCCTGAACCCACCGATTCCATAATCTGCTAACAGCCACTGGATCTCGACCAACGCGAGCGGCAATGTCGCGATACGATAAACCGCAATCGCGATAGGCTACAATCCGACGTTTATCAAAGTCGGAAACGTGATGGTACGCATTTCTCCTTCTTACACGAGTCATCACAACAACGTTTCACCAGGCAACGCCGGTCAACTGCTGTTTGTATATGAGAAATCCGTTGGAAACTTCCTTCATGTCAGCACGTTGTAGGTATCACCACCGGCGCCAGCCTTGTGTGAATGCTCTGAAAAGCTAATCATTTGCATATCACAGCATCTTCTTCCTGTCGGTTAAATTTCTCGTGTGTAGCACGTCATCTTCGTGGTGTAGCAATTTTAATGGCCAGTAGTGTAAAATGGCTGACTCTTGAAGACAGACGTAAACTATCCCGAGAAAGTCTATTAACAAAGTTTCAAGAACCGTCTTTGAATGAATAATTTAGGGATATACAACAACCCCTAACGTATCGTTCACACAGGGATCGTGAGGATAAGATCAGAATAATTACTGCACGCACAGAGTCATTCAAACGATCATTCTTCCCACGCTCCGTACGTGACGCCCTGAGGCAGTCAGACAATCATTCTTCCCACGCTCCATGCGTGAATGGAACGGGAAGAAACTTTAATAACTGGTACAATGTGACGTACTCTCTGCCATGCACATCACGGTGGTTTGCAGAGAATAGATGTAGATGTAATCTGTCACGTTCGTTTTTGACAATTTTTTCTGGCTTGTGGTCGCACCAGTTCTTTGCCACCAGCAGATGGTAATTTTGGTATAAATGCTTGTGCCTCTGCTCATAATTAAGGTTTCTTCCTGTTCCATCTTTTTGCAACAGTCCAAAATGTGATTAGCTGTTTCGTCAGCTTCTTTGCGGGATCTGCACTTTGAGTCTGTTGATGATTTCTCGATTCTGCCTTTGAGCGTGACACCAGCAAAAAAACCTAACGTGCAGACTCTGCAGAGAAGCTAACGAAATATCACTATTATTATGCGGTACTATTATCTACTCTGTTTCTAAAAAGTATCGGAAATAAATATTATGTCGTGAAAACAAAGCTACTGACGCGGAAGTTGAGTGCATTGTTAATACAGCTCCGTTGCACTAAACTACCTACTGAAAGCCAGAGACACTGCAATCGGTTTCCGTCACGTGTGCATGATGGAAAGCAGCGTGAAGCAGCGTAGGAAGGTTGGTATTGTTAATAGTTTAAAGAGAGAACACTGATGCGATAGCTTGGTCAGTTAACATCGAAGCACCATGAGCTTCGATGCAGGTCCATTGGCAGATTGGAGGCAAGTAAAACTTAGACAAAAGTAGCTAGGTGGGTTGATTTGGTTCACTCTGTTGTTCACAAGAGTGGTAACGATTTCTAACCATAGGATCGACATATTTGTTACTCAGTCAAGAATAACCAAGAGCTAAGACACGCGCTAATGACCGATATTTACTTCTATGTGCTGAAAGGAATAGGACCATGACCTCATTCCAACTATGGTGTGCTATTGCTACAGCCTCCGGAAGGGTGATGCAATCGAGTCCTGTACACAAAAGGCTTGATGGACGTGGACTGCATGCCGCGTAACCCACCTCATGTTTACCGCTAACGGCTAACCGCTCGTCGCAGACGATCATTTGCAGCCCCCAGCTCCCCTCCCTCCTACCCACTTGCAAATGCTCGTCTGTTGACGAGTGGTTAGCGGTAAATATGAGCCCTATAAGAAATCTTTTTGTGTCCACATCGGACGTTCCTTGTAACCGTTACACCAAGTGGAAGGACAACTTGCAACCGGAGAATTGGTCATCGCCGGGAATCTCCCCCCCCCCCCCCCTATTGCACTTGCAACAAAATAATTTTTTAGAAATAAAAGTTCTATCAGTATACGTAGGACAGTTGAAAATTATTAAGTTCTAAATAAATTGTGACATGTCGAAGCAAATCTTATTTTCTTCGTCCAAAAAATGGAGTCAAAAGCGTGCACCGAAAATGGACTTTTGAAGATATTGCAAAACGGCTCGGTTCGCTGATTTAGTTAAGAATGCCGATATCAAATTCCTATCAAAATCGTATATAGCGTTCTCAGGTTATGTTTGCCGTGATACGGTTTCGAGAAAAACGCGTTTAAATTTTTCTGTTGCGTATTTTGAAGCTAAGTTAAACATACCTTTAGTTAGCGATCCTTGGACCATACAGCAATCATTCCAGATCCAAGAGGAGGTCCTCTTCCACGTTCTTCCTGGCTATGGTGCTCGTGCTGCCCTCTGTGGTCATCTCGTGCTATGCGTAGCTGTGCTCGCTCAATATGCATGTCGTTCTCTTTCGTGCAAAAGTTGTAAGAGGCTGGTCTGATCTCAAGTCCGATCACGTTCATAATTTCCATAATGTGTGTTAGGCCGTCGCCGAAATTACATGCTGCCACATTGGCCGCGACATGCTGCCACATTGGCCGCGATGTCGGCTATTTTTTTCCCCGTTGTGAATGGCTTTCGGAGACTGTTTCACAAATCGACTTATAACTCGATAACGAAGTTTTTGGCGAATTTGGGATGAACATTACAATAAAGTAGATATTCCAGAGAACATTTAAAGCAAAAAAAAAGATTTTTTGAAATTTCAAAGAGGACCACCTCCTTCAGTGTGTGATGTTGATTTCGGTAGACAGGTGGTGAAATAGCTAGGAACCCCGATTTCTGCTCCCGTTATTCGCAGTTTTCGTCTTTCCTGTTAGTGATGTGGCTACGGAAATAGTAGTAGAATGAACTGTTGACTTCGACCAAGCTGGGAGCGCACTTCTTCTTCTTCTTCTTCTTTTTTTTTTTTTTTTTTTTTGTTGAACAGTGGTCTGTTTCGCTACTCTGATGGCAAAGATATAGGCTGGGTTGCACAGAGTGCACACTGATGGTGCCTGGACCAAATAATAGTCCGTATTCTAACCAGGTCTTTAAGGCTCTGAGTTCTAGGGACATAGATTTTTGGCTCTGAGCACTATGGGACTTAACATCTGAGGTCATCAGTCCCCTAGAACTTAGAACTACTTAAACCTAACTAACCTAAGGGCATCACACACATTCAAGCCCGAGGCAGGATTCGAACCTGCGACCGTAGCGGTCGCACGGTTCCAGACTGAAGCGCCTAGAACCGCTCGGCCACATCGGCCGGCCGTAGATTTTTGGGTGTGGATAATTCGGTGAAGTGATGGTCCGCCTCGCGCAGTAACGCACTTATTTATGTTACGTACTGACGTTATCGAAGTTATTTTCCGTTATTGTCAACGTGCCAGACTGGAGAGACGCGAGATGTGTATCGTGTAGCCTACTTTAATAATAGTACGGGTTAAGTTAATTTTAGCTGTGATTATACCCGTCGGCTGGAACCAAAGTTTCACGATGGAAACTTGTACAAAATTCTTATGCCAGTTTTTGTGCTGTAAGTTGTATGGCTGTATTTCGATTTGAAAACTTCAGCATGAACACTTCAGTGGCTTTAGCGCGACTGCGCCGTGCGGCGCTTATTTCGTCCACCGGTGAGAACAACTCGCTGTTGCCTGCGGTTCGTTTTTCCTTTCCGGGAATACCCGTATGCTTGAGACGCGCGTGCTGATGTAGCATACGGGAAGGGTGGGGGTGATGGGGGTGGGGAGAGAGGCAGCCAGTGGGCGTCTCGTCAGTCAGCTACGAAGCAGTGGACGGTCGAGAGCACAGTGAGTACCACTCCTTCCGTTTCGTGTGTTTACGTCTCACGGCGGCTTTAGTGTTGCCGTTTAGCAATCGTATGCACACTTTGACTTAACACAGCTTGTTCCTTCAGCACTCCGTTCTTTAATTTGTTTGTTGTTGTCGTCCATTTTTCCCACTCAGGCTCGTTCGAATCATTCTTGTAATTTGCTGTTTCAAGCGGCTTCATTATACGCCTCTCTAAAATTTCGCTCCGCTCTTGCTTTTACTTGCTGAACTAATGTCAGGCTCTACGTCCTCTTCCTTTTTCTCTACATTAAACTTTTTTCCGTTCTTCGTAGACCGCCTGTTGTAATTTAAACCCCCATTCCTGATTCGGACATAAAAATCTTTGACTTCCCTGCCGCTCATTTTTCACATAGTGCTATGTGTGTGCTGTGGCGGACCCAGTTAATTACTTATGTAGTTCGTCGCTCATCTAAACTATGCACCGTGCGATGTGGCACACGTCATTTGCACAACAGCAACAAGCATGTGCTGTATATGGCTGCGTATGTCGCCTTGAAGGTATGTCCAATGCCAGCCACTAGTATTTTGGCGTACTTCAAAATTATAAACATCAGTCGTTGCTTCTGTAAACATTTGCGAAAATTAATTATGAAGAAGAGCAACTACTAAAAATGACAATGTGTCAGAATTATGGGAAGCTAAAATCAACAACAACAATAACAATAAAAATAATAATAATAAAATTTGGTAATAATGACTTGTCTTCGGCTGTAGAGTTATCAGTCATATTCCCGTAATTTTTTATTTTCTTGTATACGACGCCAATAACGATTTCGAACGTCAAATCCCAAGTTTAAATTCGACGTGAGTAAATTAGAAGCTGTCCGTCGTGTAGAAAAAAAAAGTTCTATACACCACATAGCGGGTCTAGTATTGTGAATCTCTCGGAAAAAATATTACCGAATTTAAGTGGATTTCAGATTCTGCATTTAAGTACGAGGGGCCGACGCCATAATTGCTATGCAACAGCTACACTGATAGACCAAAACATTATGGCCACTGCCCTCCGCGACGTTGGATGCCGCGTTATGGTGTTGTGGGCACGCGATGCAGTAACGAAAGTATGTAAGCGGAGCAGACATGGACGGGGCATCACCCTAACGAAGATCTGGGCTTCAAATTCGGAAATCCATTGAGATAAGCGGCTTTGACAATGGCCAGGTTATTATTACGCAGTGCCTGTGAAGGAGTATCACGAAACCGGCGAAGCTGGTCGAATGTTCACGTGCTGCTGTCGTGAGCATCTACGAAAAAAGGTAGGACAGGCGCTAATGGTTGGACGCCCGCGACTCTTCACAGAACGTGGGGTTCGAGGCTTGTCTGCGCTGTAAAGTAGGATAGCTCGTGATCTGTGGTAATGCAGATGAATAGGAAAAAGAATCCTGTAATGTTTGAATACTCCATTAGTAGTGTAGCGCTTGACACAGTCACGTCGATTAAATATTTGGGCGTAACATTGCAGAGCGATATGAAGTGGGACAAGCATGTAATGGCAGTTGTGGGGAAGGCGGATAGTCGTCTTCGGTTCATTGGTAGAATTTTGGGAAGATGTAGTTCATCTGTAAAGGAGACCGCTTATAAAACACTAATACGACCTATTCTTGGGTACTGCTCGAGCGTTTGGGATTCCTATCAGGTCGGATTGAGGGAGGACATAGAAGCAATTCAGAGGCGGGCTGCTAGATTTGTTACTGGTAGGTTTGATAATTACGCGAGTGTTGCGGAAATGCTTCAGGAACTCGGGTGGGAGCCTCTAGAGGAAATGAGGCGTTCTTTTCGTGAATCGCTACTGAGGAAATTTAGAGAACCAGCCTTTGAGGCTGACTGCAGTACAATTTTACTGCCGCCAGCTTACATTTCGCGGAAAGACCACAAAGATAAGATGAGAGAGATTAGGGCTCGTACAGAGGCATGTAGGCGGTCATTTTTCCCACGTTCTGTTTGGGAATGGAACAGGGAGAGAAGTTGCTAGTTGTTGTACGAGGTACCCTCCGCCACGCACCATATGGTGGATTGCGGAGTATGTATGTAGATGTAGATGTAGATCTCTGCCGAAGGAGCACAATGCTGGTGCACGCATAAGTGTTTCGGAGCACCGTTTCTCGTACACTGTTGAACATGGAGCTCCGCAGCAGACCACTCCTACATGTTGACCCAACGACATCGTCAATTACAATTGTAGTGGGCACGGAACTGTCGTTCGACCGTCGATTAATGGAAACGTGTCGGCTCTTCGGGTGAATCACATTCTTGCTACATTAGGTTGACGATCGTCCTCAAAAACGCCGTCATCGAGGCGAACGGCGGCTCGAACGTGAAGCGCGCCGCGGACACAGGCCTGTGGAAGTGGTATTATGCCATGGGAGACATTCTCCTGTGGTAGTAATCGAAGACACGCTGACAGCTGCGAACCACTTGCATCCATTCATGCTTGACGTCTTCCCCGACGGCGATGTCACCATCCAGCAGTATAATTGTCCATGTCTCGGAGCCAGAAACATGCTAAAGTGGTTTGAGGAGCATTATAGTGAACTCGCGTTGATGTCTCGGAGACCAAATTCGTCTGATATAAATCCTATGGAAAGCCAACGTTCTTGCCGCAGTGGTAACTCCGTTTCCCGTCAGATCACTGAAGTTAAGCGCTGTCAGGCGGGCTTGGGTAGCACTTGAATGGGTGACCATCCGGTCTGCCAGGCGCTGTTGCTAGGTGCACTCAGCCCTTTTGAGGCCAACTAAGAAGCTGCTTGATGGCGAAGTAGTGGCTTCGGTCACGAAAACTGACAACGGCCGGGAGACTGCTGTGCTGACGACATACCCCTCCACATCCGCATCAAGTGAAACCTGTGGGATGGGAATGACACGGCGGTCGGTCGGTACCGTGGGTCCTTCAAGACCTGTTCGGACGGAACTTAGTTTAAAGCCCATGGAACCCATCTGGATCGCTATCGAATACCATCACCGTTTCCGCAAATCAGAGCCCGTTATTTACGCGAATTACATGACCTGTGCGTAGACATCTAACGCCACATACCTCTACAAACCTACCAAAAAACTGTCGGATCCGTAATATGCAGAATATGTGATGTATTTCGTTCCAAAGGCGGATAAACAAGCTATTAAGTAGGTGGTCATAGTGTTTTGACTCATCGGTGTATAATAATAACAGTAATCATGTAACTACTAGTTAGGCTAATGGGCACTAATTAGACTGATTTTGAGGTATAAACTGAAGTAAATGCTTAGGAATGAGACAAAAAAAATGTGTTCGACACATTTAATGTTCTATTTTTTTAATGTTCCGTTGGAAAAAGCGAGTGGAGTGAAACTAGTTTGGTACTTACATGCCGGCCGCTGGTGGCCGAGCGGTTCTTGGCGCTTCAGTTTGGAACCGCGCGACCACTACGGTCGTAGGTTCGAATCCTGCCTCGGGCATGGATGTGTGTGATGTCCTTAGGTTAGTTAGGTTTAAGTAGTTCTAAGTTCTAGGGGACTGATGACCTGAGATGTTAAGTCTCATAGTGCTCAGAGCCATTTGGTACTTACGTAGCCACAGCAGTTATACTTTTGTATTATGTAGTCAGTGGCAAAACCACTCGCAAGGCAAACGGACAGAGAACCCAACTGCTGAAATTTTATGGGTTCCCGCCCTGAATTGGGCGTTTGCTACATCTCTGCGTCTCAGGTCTGTAGAGCTCGCTCTGGATATGTAACTGACTTCTTAATTCTATTCAAGAAATGTCATATAAAAATTGAGGGGTAGGTAAGTATCAGTCTGCATCTAAGCATACATGAGATGTATTCGCAGCTGCGAATACAAATAACCATCAGCTGTATAAGGAAATGATGTCAGTGAAAATTTGTGCCGGACCGGGACTCGAACCCGGATTTCCCGCTTTATGCCAGCAGTCGCCTTTATTTTGGCAATCCGTGCTCGACTCACGGCCACACACAAACTTGCATATGTTGTCATTTCTGCGTCACAGCTTGTACTCGTACATACATTATGTAATTCCCGTACAGTGGAGGCCATTTTAATTGAAAGTCGCTGCCTGGTATCGGCGGGTAAATACGACATTGCAGTGCATGCATATCAGAAGGAACGCTGCATCGTTCTTAACAACACACGCACTGCAATGTCGCATTTAAAATTGTTTTCGGTGTTTCAGAAAATATGTTCTCATGGATAATTTTATAGGTACGGTCTTCAATCCAACGTGAACCAAAGTTGTTGAATTCACTACAGGATATTATCGACATATCGTCTTTCTAGCACTTATTTTTATTCTCATATTGTTTGTTGACAGGAAATTTGATTAGCAAATAAATGTTCTATAAACTGTTACCAGTTGCATAAGTAGACGTGAGTAAATCCCATACATGATTCCAATTACTCTCTTTTGTGTTATGTGAGTAACTCCCACACATGGTTTGAGTTGCTGTATTTTGTGCAAAAAGAACATATTTGGCTTAGGTGAAGACTTAAGCCAAAATATGTACGAAAATAGAGGACATACGAGACATTAACTTGCTAAATTCTGTCATCCGTTATTCTGACGGCGAAAGCACCTGGGCCTAATTACTGCATACAACTTCTTTCATTTTCTTCTGATTTCTCTTTCTATTTATTTTAATTTTTTTTACTGACGAATAATACAGTCAATTTTTTCCATATTTTAAGAATAATGTGATTATCAGCGTGTGCAGTTTCTGTTGTTCCTCGTAATGTTTTTGTTCACTTGCCGTTGTTTAGGTCAAACTCCTTGCTGGGTAGTTGGTGCATTGCTTTATATATTCACTGTTTCTTTTGAGAAGATTCCTATACCGAGGTTTTCTGTTTCTCCGTTTCTGAATCGGGTGATATCAGCATAAATACGTACTGTGGCTTGTGGTGTTTCAAAAATATTGTCTTTTAACTTGCTTTCCGTTCTCACAATCTGCATTCTATCACAGTTCTTCTTTACTAAACTAAATTTGGTAAATGTGGTTTGTTGTCCAGTACCATAAGTTTCATTGCCGTCAGAAACTATTGTGACCAGAACTTGTGGTGATATCACTCGCTAGTTTTATTTATTTTTCTGTTGCCGCTTCCGCTGCAGGGAAAAGAACTGTTCGACGTCAGTCGTTGATTGTGAAATCCGACCAATATGATATAGATCTTCAAGGCGAATGGCGTAACTGTTATCTAACAGAGTAACAGAGGCTCATGTTTAACGAAACCTAAAACCCGCAGAAGTAAACATCTTGAATGTGAAATCAGACAATATTTTACCAATTGTGCTACAAGAGTTGGTGCTTTTTTTCCCGTTGCCTCATAACAAGAACGTGCGAACGCTTTGTTCAACGTGACGAAAGCAGTCTATGCAGATGGTCATCGCAGTTTAACCATTATCTTGTGTTTAGTATTTTATTATACCATGCAGCGCCTTTTGTAGGCCGTGCATCATGTCTAAAAAATTTATTTTTCTAGACTTCGAAGCGATTTGACGTTCGTTACGGTGTTACGATTGGTAGCTTCGCTCATATACGGCGACACCTGACAACAGTCTTATCATTGCTGACTACAAGTACCTGTTATTGTCAGAGCGTGGGTGAAATTCAAGGGTGGTTGTTATGTAATTCTGACTGTAAATTCACGTGTTTGGTCAAGGTCGGGAAACCGCAACTTGTTCTTGCTAGGCCGAAGCTTTGCTGTTTGGGCTTCAAAGATGAACATTATCATCGTTGAACGATGGTCACTTGGTATTTACAGGAAGTGATGTGCTTCACTCCATTAAAAAGCACCAGATAAAAATGATCTTTTGACCTCCGACTGAGTCAGCTGCTTTACTTGGTTCGGTGAAAGGTGGTGCGATTTTTCGTAAGGCGACCATTGACAAATTACATGCAACATACAGAAGCAATGGGTCGAACATCAAGGTTGTACCAACCCTTTGCAATCCGGAATATCTGTTGCAGCAGTAATCTTCATTGTTACTAGTTTTTTATTTTTTGTTTTACACGTCTAATTCCGTAGGACCAAATTGAGGACTAAAATCTGCAAAGTCCTGGAACGTGTCACAACATGAAATTAAAACATAAAAGTAATAACAGATATGATCAAATGTGTATGAACCCAAAAAAGATAAGACGTAAGTTTACATGAACGCATTGAACAATATAACATAGGGATCAGCTTAATTTTTCAAGGAACTTCTCGACAGTATAGAAGGAGTGACCCATGAGGAAACTCTTCAGTTTCGATTTGAAAGTGTGGGGATTACTGCCAAGTGTTTTGAATTCTTGTGGTAGCTTATTGAAAATGGATGCAACAGTATACTGCACACTTTTTTGCACAAGAGTCAAGGAAGTGTGATTCAAATGCAGGTTGGATTTCTGCCTAGCATTAACTGAGTGAAAGCCTGCTGATTTTTGGGAATAAGCTGATACTATTAACAAGAAGCGACACTAAAGAATATGTACACTCCTGGAAATGGAAAAAAGAACACATTGACACCGGTGTGTCAGACCCACCATACTTGCTCCGGACACTGCGAGAGGGCTGTACAAGCAATGATCACACGCACGGCACAGCGGACACACCAGGAACCGCGGTGTTGGCCGTCGAATGGCGCTAGCTGCGCAGCATTTGTGCACCGCCGCCGTCAGTGTCAGCCAGTTTGCCGTGGCATACGGAGCTCCATCGCAGTCTTTAACACTGGTAGCATGCCGCGAAAGCGTGGACGTGAACCGTATGTGCAGTTGACGGACTTTGAGCGAGGGCGTATAGTGGGCATGCGGGAGACCGGATGGACGTACCGCCGAATTGCTCAACACGTGGGGCGTGAGGTCTCCACAGTACATCGATGTTGTCGCCAGTGGTCGGCGGAAGGTACACGTGCCCGTCGACCTGGGACCGGACCGCAGCGACGCACGGATGCACGCCAAGACCGTAGGATCCTACGCAGTGCCGTAGGGGACCGCACCGCCACTTCCCAGCAAATTAGGGACACTGTTGCTGCTGGGGTATAGACGAGGACCATTCACAATCGTCTCCATGAAGCTGGGCTACGGTCCCGCACACCGTTAGGCCGTCTTCCGCTCACGCCCCAACATCGTGCAGCCCGCCTCCAGTGGTGTCGCGACAGGCGTGAATGGAGGGACGAATGGAAACGTGTCATCTTCAGCGATGAGAGTCGCTTCTGCCTTGGTGCCAATGATGGTCGTATGCGTGTTTGGCGCCGTGCAGGTGAGCCCCACAATCAGGACTGCATACGACCGAGGCACACAGGGCCAACACCCGGCATCATGGTGTGGGGAGCGATCTCCTACACTGGCCGTACACCACTGGTGATCGTCGAGGGGACACTGAATAGTGCACGGTACATCCAAACCGTCATCGAACCCATCGTTCTACCATTCCTAGACCGACAAGGGAACTTGCTGTTCCAACAGGACAATGCACGTCCGCATGTATCCCGTGCCACCCAACGTGCTCTAGAAGGTGTAAGTCAACTACCCTGGCCAGCAAGATCTCCGGATCTGTCCCCCATTGAGCATGTTTGGGACTGGATGAAGCGTCGTCTCACGCGGTCTGCACGTCCAACACGAACGCTGGTCCAACTGAGGCGCCAGGTGGAAATGGCATGGCAAGCCGTTCCACAGGACTACATCCAGCATCTCTACGATCGTCTCCATGGGAGAATAGCAGCCTGCATTGCTGCGAAAGGTGGATATACACTGTACTAGTGCCGACATTGTGCATGCTCTGTTGCCTGTGTCTATGTGCCTGTGGTTCTGTCAGTGTGATCATGTGATGTATCTGACCCCAGGAATGTGTCAATAAAGTTTCCCCTTCCTGGGACAATGAATTCGCGGTGTTCTTATTTCAATTTCCAGGAGTGTATATTTGTTGGCTAGTGTCAGAATACCCAGACTTCTGAACAGGTGTCGACAAGAGATTCGCGAACTTGCACCACTTATTGCCCGAAATGCCCGTTTCTGAGCCAAAAATATCCTTTCAGAATGGGAAGAGTTACCCCAAAATATAATACCATACGACATAAGTAGATGAAAAAAAAGCAAAGTAGACTACTTTTCTTGTCGAACTATCACTTACTTCAAATACCGTTCGAATAGTAAAAATGGTAGCATTAAGTCATTGAACAAGATCCTGAACGTGGGCTTTCCACGACAGTTTACCATCTATCTGAACACCTTGTAATTTGAACATTTCAGTTTCACTAGTCATATGTCCAGTGTGTGAAATTAAAACGTCGGATTTTGTTGAATTGTGTGTTAGAAACTGAAAAAACTGAGTCTTACTGTGATTTAGCGTTAGATTTTCTACAAGCCATGAACTTACGCCAGAACTGCACTGATTCTGTGGACTACGATAAAGTCAAAATTTTGGCCTCCATGTCATGCTTGTGGAGCTCAGTTATTAAAGAAGTTGTGGAAATACTGCTGACGGACGAAACATTCGTGTTGACAGTTTCTGTCTGTATAAATACTGGTACTTAGACTTTTCTGTAATTACTTCTCAAAGATAACTTTGCACTGGTCCAACAACAAAATTGCATCTATTACTGTGTTGAACTTACAGGTGTTTCATTTTGAGTCGCTATGTCCTTCTTAATAAAATGATCCATTGTTCGACACTTCATTAGCTTATGTGAATATTTAGCCTTAATGAGGCACAGAAATGAGTAACGTATTTAGCCGTAAAAAATCTTTGACCACCTACCCAGCAGTTTAAAGAATTTAATACATAATGAAAGTAGCTTCAAACACAAACTGAAATCGTGTTTACTTGACACCTCCGCCGACTTCATCGAAAAATTTATGAATGTGCAGTAATATGGTTTGTGTGTTGAATACAAACCACTTCATGCAAAAAAAGTAACTTAACAGAATGGTGCCATATTTTTCTCTAAAAAAGTTACTTTAACTGTAAAACTGACCCGTTACACATTATAATGAGAGGTCTCTGTTATGAATCAAGGAATGTGCAAATAACTACACTCACCGTCAAAGGGATAAAGTGTTGAATCCTGCTAAACTCTACAGCAAAGTCTTCCGACTCATACAGAGGATAGCTGCTAGATACGACGCTCAGATTATTAGTGGGAGTCATCAACTACAAGCAGCTGCAGGCTCGAAATTTAATTACATGATCTGCAAACGTTTCTTGTTGGTTAATTATCTCAAATGACACTTGCTTACGAGAATTTAACAGTTACCTTGAAATAAAGTCAGTATATCGTGGCAGGAAAAACCCAGCAATACCAGTACAACAACACGGCCTTCAGAATGCCCAATTCCATTGAAAACGATCGCCTCTCTTTTATTTTATTTATCTATCCAATTTGTTCGACGAACATGTCGCCGTATTACATGGAGACTCCAAAAAATACACTACTGGCCATTAAAATTGCTACACCACGAAGACGACATGCTACAGACGTGAAATTTAACTGACAGGAAGAAGATGCTGTGATATGCAAATAATTAGTTTTTCAGAGCATTCACACAAGGTTGCCGCCGGTGGCGACTCCTACAACGTGCTGACATGAGGAAAGTTTCCAAACGATTTCTCATACACAAATAGCAGTTGACCGGCGTTGCCTGGTGAAATATTGTTGTGATACCTCACGTAAGGAGGAGAAATGCGTACCATCATATTTCCGACTTTGATAAAGGTAGGGTTGTAGCCCATCGCGATTGCGGTTTATCGTATCGCGACATTGCTGCTCGCGTTGGTCGAGATCCAATGACTGTTAGCAGCATATGGAATCGGGAGGTTCAGGAGGGTAATACGGAACGCCGTGCTGGATCCCAACGGCCTCGTATCACTAGCAGCCGAGATGACAGCCATCTTATCCGCATGGCTGTAACGGATCGTGCAGCCACGTCTCGATCCCTGAGTCAATATATGGGGACGTTTGCAAGACAACAACCATCTGCACGAACAGTTCGACGACGTTTGCAGCAGCATGGACTATCAGCTCGGAGACCATGGCTGCGGTTACCCTTCAGGCTGCATCACAGACAGGAGCGCCTGCGATGGTGTACTCAACGACGAACCTGGGTGCACGGATGGCAAAACGTCATTTTTTTCGGATGAATCCAGGTTCTGTTTACAGCATCATGAAGGTCGCATCCGTGTTTGGCGACATCGCGGTGAACGCACATTGGAAGCGTGTATTCGTCATCGCCATAGTGGCGTATCACCCGGCGTGATGGTATGAGGTGCCATTGGTTACACGTCTCGGACGCCTCTTGTTCGCATTGACGGCACTTTGAACAGTGGATGTTACATTTCAGATGTGTTACGACCCGTGGCTCTACCCTTCATTCGATCCCTGCGAAACCCTACATTTCAGCAAGATAATGCACGACCGCTTGATGCAGGTCCTGTACGGGCCTTTCTAGACACAGAAAATGTTCGACTGCTGCCCTGGCCAACACAGTCTTCAGATCTCTCACCAATTGAAAACGTCTGGTCAATGGTGGCTGAGCAACTGGCTCGACACAATACGCCAGTCACTGCTCTTGGTGAACCGTAGTATCGTGTTGAATCTGCATGGGCAGCTGTACCTGTACACGCCATCCAAGCTCTGTTTGACTCAATGCCCAGGCGTATCAAGGCCGTTATTACGGTCAGAGGTGGTTGTTCTGGGTACTGATTTCTCAGGATCTATGCACCCAAATTGCGTGAAAATGTAATCACATGTCAGTTCTAGTATAATATGTTTGTCCAATGAATACCCGTTTATCATCTGCGTTTTTTCTTGGTGTAGCAATTTTAATGACCAGTAGCGTAAGCTACGTATGTCGTCCCATGCTAAGTCCATTCCGCAACAAGTGTGACGCATTGTCAGAAAAGAGTGAATGTTCTGGATTTCCTGTAGGTGCAGTTCTGCTACGGGACGGATAACAAGTGCATCAAATTGTGCGAGTGAAATGGCGCGCAAACTCTAAACGTACTGCGAAGTTGGAGTATGCGGGATAGTACGATATTTGCGGACAAAACGTTTAAATTGTACGCAGATTTGCCGTGAAATTATGGCTGAATATGGAGCAAACGCATTGTCGCGTCCAGTCTTACAAGGGGAGGCCGCGACGTTCAGATCACGGAATTACTTCAGACTTTATGCACCTTAGCAGGCCATTAAAAGAACATAACGTGCATGTAGTAAGGTGCACTACTCTGGCAATTCCGAGAAAATTGCAAGAGAAGTTTTACGCGTGTGTTATGTAACTGATGTATATGTGCGAAGGCACCGGCTGTCATTGTGGTCAAGTGGTTGCCGGCACGGCTGCTCAGCCTGTTCGGTCAGAGGGCTGGCTGTCCTCTGTTATAAAAGAACCGAATGAAAGGTTCGACGATGAACTTGAACGGGTGTCATGTGACGTTCGACCTGACCAAACGCAATGAACAATAACGAAAAACAAGAAAAAAACGTGATTAGCGTTCGCGATTTGCGAGAAGGTCGTGGACGACGCAACAGTTCGAATCTCACTAACACTTTTAATCTATATTTTTTCACCACTGACCACATTTCTTTTGTACGATATTTGAGAGGTAATACAGGGAGCGTCAAAAAAATGTATACACACTTTGAAGCGCCATAGAAAATTTATTTCCCATTCTACAATGTTAAATTTCTGGAAATGGAAAGCTTAAAGTCCAATTGGAAAAATAAATGTACTTTGCAAATGTGATTAATGTTCAAACTGGTGGCCTTCAGCATCAATACATTTATGACTACGAGTCACCACTGATTCCGTAAATCGCACCAAAGTGTCCAATGAGATTTCTGCGCACACCGTGTGAATCTCATTCCAAAGTGTGTCCAGGTTACGTGGTTTACGTTTGTATACCTCATCTTTTACTGTGCCCCATAAGAAGAAATCCAGCGGCTTGAGGTCTGGAGAGCGTGCAGGAAACTCGATTGGTCCCCTGCGTCCTATCCACTGACCTGGCACATTGTGATCCAGGTATGCTCGTACGTCCCTATGATAGTGCGGCGGGGCGCGATCTTGTTGGAAATAAAACTTATCATTACCGTATAAAGCACGAATGGCATGGAATATGGAGTCAGCAAGCACTGTTAGGTACGTTTCTCCAGTAACAGAACCTTCAAAGTGGAAAGGCCCAATGAGTCCCCTTGCAGATAAACCACACCACACATTTACACCAGGCAAATTCACAGCCTTTCAACTGTAATGTGAGGATTATCTTCAGCCCAGTACACACAATTGTGCCTTGACAGTTCCATTTAGTTTTGACTGGGCTTCATCCGACCAAATTATGCTACCCATAAATCCCGGTTCACGTCTCACCATCTCCTGAACCCATCCACAAAATTCTAACCTTCGATCTGGATCGTCGTCACTTAGCTTTTGCACCATCCTTGGGATGTACGCACGAAACATGCCTTTCTTCAGAATGCGTAGCACACTACTAGCACTTACATTACTCTCACGTGCCGCTTGCCTTGAAGATTTTTTAGGTGAACGCTGAAACAGTTACAAGACCGCAGTTGTGGAATCATCACTTGTAGCTGTACGAGGTCGCCCTGATCGACCTTTATGCACATCACAATCACGTAACTAATGAGGAGGTATTGAATAGGATTGGGGAGAAGAGAAGTTTGTGGCACAACTTGACTAGAAGAAGGGATCGGTTGGTAGGACATGTTTTGAGGCATCAAGGGATCACAAATTTAGCATTGGAGGGCAGCGTGGAGGGTAAAAATCGTAGAGGGAGACCAAGAGATCAATACACTAAGCAGCTTCAGAAGGATGTAGGTTGCAGTAGGTACTGGGAGATGAAGAAGCTTGCACAGGATAGAGTAGCATGGAGAGCTGCATCAAACCAGTCTCAGGACTGAAGACCACAACAACAACACACTGTTCCATGAATTTCGAATTTGTCTCGTAGACGTGTAATTGTTAACCTTGAAGTTGGTTCTGTACCATACTCACTTCTCCACTGTCTTCGAACCGCAGCTACATTCTCAAACGTCCAGTACCAATTAATTAACTGCTTGCGCGCTTCAAAGCTCAAACGCATGTCCGCCATGTTGCAGTTACTTCCTTGCCACTGCTGGCACCTGTTGAAGAAACAGAACATTACTTTCTCACAGATATTTGACCTTGTAGAAGGGGAAATAAATTGTCTATGACAGTTGAAAGTGTGTATACATTTTCGTGACGCACCCTGTATAATGAAAAAACCCACGTGCATTTTCATGAAGTTGTAGTGAATTTCATGTGTTAATTAACTATTGACTATTTTTAATTAAATTTTCAGCCAACGGTCTTGCTGCAGTGTAACACCGGTTTCCGTCAGATCACCGAAGTTAAGCGCTGTCGGTCTGGGCTAGTACTTGGACGGCTGACCATCCGATCTGCCGAGTGCTGTCGACAAGCGGGGTGCACTCATCCCTTGTGAGGCAAACTGAGGAGCTACTTGATTGAGAAGTAGCGGCTCCGGTCTTGTAAACTGACATACGCTCGGGAGAACGGGGTGCTGACCAGATGCCCCTCCATATCCGCATCCATTGACGCCTGTGGGTGAGGCTGACACAGCGGACGGTCGGTACCGTTGGGCCTTCATGGCCTGTTCGGGTGGAGTTTAGCTTAGTTAGTTAAATTTTCAAGGACGAGGGACAGGCTTGGAAAGCCCAAGCCAGACCTCGATAAATAATGATGCGAATGACGTAGTTCAAAATCAGTAACATAGTAAATCACAGTGTACCAGATCACAAGAGTAATGTACAATTACTCGTCGGATGTGGTCTCGACATCACGCGTTGCAGGATGGTAGTTGTCATACAAACAGGAAAACACAAATTTAAGCTTCATCCAAATACGCCATGCAAATACACAGTTTTTTTCAGTATGTTACCTCTCAAATGTCATATAAATTGCGTAATATGACCAATGACGAAGAAAAGGTTAATAATTAAGTTTGAGCGGCACTCGAACCGTCGCCTCATACACGTTCGTCTCACAAAGCTCGAACGCTGACCATTTCACAACCATGAACTCAAAAATCCGGTACTTACGCACAGATACATTTGTTACAAAATAGACACGTAAGACTTCCCTTTCGATTTTCCCGAAGAGGAAGATCACAAGGAGAGACGAAGAGGAGTCCACGACGTTGGGTTCACGGATTTCTTCAAATTTGGTACACCTTTAGTAGGCCATTAAAACAATATTATGTGCAAATAATAAAGTGCACTTCTCACGAGAGTAGTGCACCTTATTACTTGCACAAAATTTGAGGACGACGGTTCAATCCCGCGTCCGGCCATCCTGATTTAGGTTTTCTGTGATTTCCCAAAATCGCTCCAGGCAGATGCCGGGATGGTTCCTTTGAAAGGGGACGGCCGACTTCCTTCCCCGACCTTCCCTAATCCGATGAGACCGATGCCCTCGCAGTTTGGTCTCTTCCCCCAGTCAACCCAACCCAAGAAAATTTGAAGACGTCCGTGATCCCAACGTCGTGGTCTCCTTCTGTTAGTGAAATGGTGCCACCAAGTTGATCAGTGCTGCACAGACGTAGGTCATGTTAATCGGGGAAGAAAGACACCGACATCGAGCACGGGGAACAAGCCCTAGCTATCGTCGAACTGATTCGCAGCAATCGCAGATTTTCCGACTATGAAGACGTTCACACAACGGTTCTTGAATGGTTTAATGACCAAGGAGAGAATCTCTGTGATCGAGGAATTGAACAATTAGTAGAACTTTCGGAACATTTTTTACAGACGCTCGGTGACTATGTTGAATAATAGCGTCAGGGATATGTCTCACTTCGACGTATAGTGCAGAATTCAGTAAAAACTAATTACCTGTCATAATAATGTGTAACTTGCTTTTTGAATTCCCCTCGTATCTTGCTGTGTCTAGAAACCTGGACATAACCGTAATCAAACGACTTCTATTTCTTGACATGTGGATCTATGGGAGGATGCTTAGAGTATTACATATTTAAGGGGTAAAGAACATCGAACTCCTCAAGAGGGCGAAATAGGATTGTGAACCATTGTCTGTAATTGAGCTAAAGAAGTTGGAATACTTTGACCACATTATATCACCGCCTGCAGTTGACATTCCAAGGATAAACTTGAGGAAATAGTTCGAAGTAAATCATAGCTTGGCGGCATAAATGGATGGTCAAACATTCTGAGGACTCAACGGCCATTACCTGTGTCGCGAGTTCTACGAGCTTTTACCATAGAGACCGCCAACTTCCAGGTACATGAAGAAATATTAATTATGTTTTCAATCTCTCATTTGGCGTCATCCCATACATTTCATTTATCATTTATTTATATTGAAGCCCGTACTATGTTTTAATTGGTGTCGAATTTCATACATCAGTGCAGTGAAGCGAGGAGACATAACATCAGTTTTTCTTAGCCGTGTTTCTGTTCCAAAAAATCTCTGTTCTTCCTGTAGGCCTGTTATACTCTCTAGCAGTTTCAAACTGTTACATTTACGAAAATGTTATCAGCACTGTTTGCGGTCCAGGAATGTGATCCCGCTGGTCATAAAAGTTCATAGAATCATTTCATAAGCCCGTTAGTGAAAAAAATGCTATAAATTTGTAAGTAGGCTGTTTAGGTTTTTATGTTGGTAACGTCACGTAGCGCTCTGTATGAAAATCACTGACTGTGCTGTGTGCAGTCTGTGGCTGGTTTGCATTGTTGGAATTTGCTGTTGTAGTGTTGGGCAGTTGGATGTGAACAGCGCGTAGCGTTGCGCAGTTGACCGAGCGAGGTGGCGCAGTGGTTAGCACACTGGACTCGCATTCGGGAGGACGACGGTTCAATCCCGTCTCCGGCCATCTTGATTTAGGTTTTCCGTGATTTCCCTAAATCGTTTCAGGCAAATGCCGGGATGGTTCCTCTGAAAGGGCACGGCCGATTTCCTTCCCAATCCTTCCCTAACCCGAGCTTGCGCTCCGTCTCTAATGACCTCGTTGTCGACGGGACGTTAAACACTAACCACCACCACCACCGTTGCGCAGTTGGAGGTGAGCCGCCAGCAGTGGTGTATGTGGGGAGAGAGATGGCGAAGTTTTGAGAGCGGATGATCTGGACGAGTGTCCGTCAGAGACAGTAAATTTGTAAGACTGGATGTCATGAACTATATGACTTTTGAACACTATTAAGGTAAATACATTGTTTGTTCTCTATCAAAATCTTTCATTTGCTGACTATGCCTATCAGTAGTTTGTGCCTTCAGTAATTTGAATCTTTTATTTAGCTGGCAGTAGTGGCGCTCGCTGTATTGCAGTAGTTCGAGTAACGAAGTTTTTTGTTAGGAAAGTGATTCATGAAAGGTATAGATTATTGTTAGTCAGGACCATTCTTTTGTAGGGATTGTTGAAAGTCAGATTGCGTTGCGCTAAAAATATTGTTGTCAGTTTAGTGTTGATCAGAATAGGTAAAAAGCGAAATGTCTGAGTACGTTCAGTTCTGCTCAGCTGTTTGAAAATCAAATAATGTAAGAGGTTTATCAGCACAGTAATTAAGTAAGTTTTCTAAGGGGACGTTTCAAATTGTTGAATTACATTTTGTGAATCCGCACTGTTTAGCCGAAAACTTAAGTGTATTACACTGGCTTCCATTTTCATTTAACAGTTGCACTGATCAGACTGCACATCTACAGCTTGGGGTAAATCGCGTAACATATCTGCAGTTTCACACGGAATAAAAGTGTAATGCGCTACTAATGGTTATAAATCCATAATATGGAGAACTTTTACGCAAGATCAAATCGTCTGTGGGGGTCATGTAAAGTTCTCCACTCAAATTTAGCTTAAAACTCGCCAGGGACAATAAAAACGAAACACTGTAGGTACCTAACATTCATTGAGCTTAGCCATCTCAGTATCGTATTCCTTAGCTCAGAAAGGGATGAATTTATGCTTGAAGCAAAATCTTTGTTCGCTTACGTAATGATACAAAAGTTTCAAAAATAGGGAAGTTAAATTTTAAAGTGAGCAGTGAAAGTTTCTTCCTATTGGAAGAATCCTTTTGTAGGAACTTTTAGGCAGTATATTTTACTTGCATTTGGGTCCACAATTGCTACAAATTTTGAGAATGATAAAATTTTGCCGCATTGTCCGTCGTTGGTAGGATTAAGACATCCGTTTACTTGACATTCACTACTGCACAGTTTCTTCTGTGTAGCCATTAGTAGTATAACCCATCAAATCAACTTCCTTGGGTTATAGTCTCAACATTCTTAAGAAACACAAGGTGTCATGTCTTTAATTGTAAAGTTCGCCCAGCCTCTACTTATTCTCTCTCTCTCTCTCTCTCTCTCTCTCTCTCTCTCTCTCTCTGCTGTGTGTCACACCATGTATGCTTAGACAGTAACTCAAAATATGTTCATTTGATGGGTTATGTTATACAGTCACCTAAAAAAAGCTACACATCCGGAATTGTGCAGCTGTGCATGCAAAATGAGTGAATATTTTCATACAACCATCGACAGCCAGTGCGGCATAATTTTATCATTTAGAAAATTAGCAGAAAAATAATGCCTCCGATTTTTTGTTTTGTTTTTCTTTTTTTAATCTTATGGGACTTAACTGCTAAGGTCATCAGTCCCTAAGCTTACACACTACTTAAC
This sequence comes from Schistocerca piceifrons, assembly GCF_021461385.2. Lineage (NCBI taxonomy): Eukaryota > Metazoa > Arthropoda > Insecta > Orthoptera > Acrididae > Schistocerca > Schistocerca piceifrons. The sequence goes on from NC_060149.1 coordinate 126,700,195, forward strand.
CTAAATTATCCTAAGGACAAACACACACACACACACACACACACACACACACACACACACACGCCCGAGGGAGGACTCGAACCTCCGCCGGGACCAGCCGCACAGTCCATGACTGCAGCGCTTGAGACCGCTCGGCTAATCCCGCGCGGCCGATTTTTTTTTTTTTTAATTCTGTTCCCAAAGTTGGTTCAGGTATTATATATCATGCTTATTACTAGGCCGACTTTCCCGCTTCGCTAGCTCCAAGCTGCAACACTCTGCTGCTAAAGCGCTCTGACTTGGTAGCTTGTAACATGCTGGTTGGTAATGTCGGTGCGTGAGAAACAGCGTGCTGTAATCGAGTTTCTAGCAGCAAAAAACGTGCCTCCAATTGAAATCCATAAAATAATGAAATAAATAAAATGGTAATGATCGTATCGACCTCAGTAATGTGCGACGTTGGGTTGTTTGTGCTCGTAATGAAGTAAACGTTGGCACGAGATTCAACATGCGTGATAGAGCGCGGAGCGGACAAACGCGTACGACAATCGACGAGACTCATCACATTGGGGTTGATGAACTCATCAGAGAAAATCTTCAGATAACACAAACACAACTCTCAGGCAAGTGAAGCATATCACGACAGCATGTACTGGCCACCAATGCAGATCTGCGGTACAGAAAACTGTGGGTGTCACAAATGCTCACTTCTGACACGAAACAGAGAAGATTGGACATCTATCAACGATTCCTTTTGCGATTAAGTGAAGCAGGCAGAGTGAAACCGAAGAAGGAAGAAAAGAAGGTAGGTTGGACTGGTGGGTTTAACGTCCCGTAGACGTTAGAGATGGAGCACAAACTCGGATTGTGTGAGGGATGGGAAAGGAAATTGCCCGTGCCCTCTCAAAGGAACCACCATCCTGGCATTTGCCTGGAGCGATTTAGGGAAATCACGGGAAACCTAAATCTAGATGGCTGGACATGGATTTGAACCATCGTTCTTCCGAACTCAAGTCCAGTGTGCTAACAACTGCGCCACCTCGCTCGGTAATTGCTTTTGCGTTTTGAGCGTGAGGGTGATGTGTTCCTTAACAACATATTGACAGGTGATGAAAGCTGGGTTCGCTATTTTGACCCTCAAAACAAGAGAGCATCAATGGTGTTCCGCCACAGGGGATCACCGACGTCAAAAACGTTCAAGAGCGTGCCACAAACAGGCAAAGTGATGTTCACAGTTTCTTGGACTTGGAATTCATGCCTAAACGCACCTCTATATACCCTGCAAGGTACTGCGAAACCCTCAGAAATGTGGAAACCTCTCCTTCAGCATGATAATGTCAGACCACATACGAGCTCTGCGACATCTACAACAATCTGACGCCTTGGGTTCAGTGTCATCGAGCATACTCCATACAGTCCCGATATGGTGCCATCCAATTTTTATCTGCTTTCAGAACCTAAAAAGTACGCCCTCTTAGTGACGTAGCAGTAAGTGATTCTTTTCTTACTAACCTAAATTTACTGTTATGTGAACTTGGCCGTAAATGGTCAGGTTGCAGCCAAATGTAAATACCTGCTGCATTATAATACAAAGACCCATATAACCTGTAAACAACTGTAACTTCCCAGCGGATCAAAAGTGTGTGCTGAGCCGACATTCGAACCCAGAACCTAGCCTTCCGCAGGCAATGCTCCAACTGAGTGAGCTACCCTGGCACTACTGACGACATGTCCTCACAGTTTTACTTCCGCCAGTTCTTCTCTCTCTCTCTCTCTCTCTCTCTCTCTCTCTCTCCCCTCCTCCCCCCTCCCTATTTTCTAACGATTCCGGATTCGCATCCCGAACCGACAGACAGTTTTATCTGCCACGAAGTTTCAAAACGGTGGACATTCTAATGCAGTGTATAGAATTCATTGTGTAACTAACAAAATACCGAAACAAATCGTAACGTAAGAGACTTCACACGTGAAAAAGAGAGATTTCGACATTCTCATCGCGAGGGGAGTGCAAATGCTTCACGGATTAAAATTATCCACTCGATCTGGATCTGAACCGTCGCCTCTACCTTTCCGAGGCAGTGATTTGGTAGCTGAGCTATTTGAGCTTGCTACATGGGCTTATGGAAAGTTAGTATATCTGTACCATTATTCTGGTTTGTTACACTATTCAGCTGTGACAAAGCAGAATATTTCCCCTTAAAATACATGCAATCAGAAGGTAAGAAAGCCAATGTGCACTCCGTGTGCATACCGAATGGAGTCATTTAAGATGTGGAACGGGTCCTCCCGGATGCTATGAAGATCACAGGGATCAGCGAACTGCAGGTGGTGGCTCACGTCGGTACCAATGACGTGTTTCACTTTGGATGAGAAGAGATTGTGTCTGGTTTCTAGCGGCTAACAGAAGTGGTAAAGACTGCCAGTCTTGTTTGTGGGATGAAAGCAGAGCTCACCATTTGCAGCGTAGTCGACAGGACCGACTGTGGACCTCTGGTACAGAGCCGCGTGGAGGATCTGAATCAGAGGCTCAGACGGTTCTGCGACCGTGTAGGCTGCAGATTCCTCGACTTGGTGCCAAAGGGTGGTTGGGTTTCGGGTTCCGCTGAATAAGTCAGCAGTCCACTACACTGAGGTGGCGGCTACACGGGTAGCAGGGGCTGTGTGGCGGGGGCTGAGCGGTTTTTTAGGCTAGAGGGTCTGGGGAAAACACAAAAAGGGCTTCAGTCACAAAGGGTGCAGGCCGGACACAGGAAGAACGTAGATACAGGAACCATCGGTGTAACAGTTGGAAATTGTCGTAGCTGTGTTGGGAAAGTACCAGAGCTCCAAGCGCTAATAGAAAGCATTGATGCTCAAATCATTATAGGCACTGAAAGGTAGTTAAAACCGGAGATAAGCTCAGCCGAAATTTTTGCGAAGGACCTAACGGTGTTCCGAAAGGAAAGGCTAAACATGGTTGGCGGTGGTGTGTTTGTTGCTGTTAGAAGTAGTTTAACTTGTCGCGAAATTGAAGTAGATAGTTCCTGTGAGTTAGTATGGGCAGAGATCATTGTTGGCAACCGGAATAAAATAATAATTGGATCCTTTTACCGACCTCCCAATTCAGATGATACAATTCCGAAAAGGTTCAAAGAAAACTTGAGTTTGATTTCAAACACGTACCCGACTCATACGATTATATTTGATGGTGACATTAATTTACCCTTGATATGGTGGTGAAAATACGTGTTTAATTCCGGAGGTACGCATAAAACATCATCCGAAATTGTACTAAACGCATTCTCTGGAAATTATTTCGAGCAGTTATTTCACGAGCCCACGCGAATACGACACGATTGTGAAAACACACGTGACCTCTTAGCAACAAATAATCCTGCTTATAACCAGCATCAAAACGGATACAGGGATTGGTGAACACAGGGTTGTCGTAGCGAGATTGAAATTCTTCAAAAATAAGAGAAAAATATACCTATTCAAAAAAGCAGATAAAAATTCACTTTACGCCTTCCTGAGAGACAATCTCCACTCATTCCAAATTAATGATATAAGTGTAGACCAGATGTGGCTTAAATTCAAAGAAATAGTATCGGCAGAAATTGAGAGATTTGTACCAAATAAATTAACAACAGACGGAGCTGATCCTCCTTGGTGTACAAAACGGGTTAGAACACTGTTGCAGACACAAAGAAACAAAAATGCCAAATTTAAACAGACACAAAATCCCCAATATTGGAGATCTTTTACAGAAGCTCGAAACTTAGTGCCTAGACGCCTATACCAGTTTCCACAACGAAACTTTGTCTCAAAACCTGGCAGAAAATCCAAAGAGATTCTGGTCGTATGTGAAGTATGTTAGCCGCAAGAAACAATCAATGCCTTCTGTGCGCGATAACAATGGAGATACTGTCGAAGACAGTGCTACCAAAGCAGATTTACTAAACACAGCCTTACGAAATGGCTTCACAAAAGAAGACGAAGTAAATATCCAGAATTCGAATCGAGAACTGCTGCCAACATATGTAACGTAGAAGTAAATATCCTCGGAGTAGTGAAGCAACTTAAATCACTTAATAAAAGCAAGTCTTCTGGTCCAGACTGTATACCAATTAGGTTCCTTTCGGAGTATGCTGATACAATTGCTCCATACTTAACAATCATATACAACTGTTCGCTCGACGAAAGATCCGTACCCAAAGACTGGAAAGTTGCACGGGTCGCACCAATATTCAAGAAAGGTAGTAGGAGTAATCCAATAAATTACACACCCATATCATTAACGTCGATATGCAGCAGGATTTTGAAATATATATTGTGTTCGAAAATTATGAATTACCCGTAGGAAACGGTCTATTGACACACAGTCAACATGGATTTAGTAAGCATCGTTCTTGTGAAACACAATTTGTTCTTTACTCGCTTGAAGTATTGAGTGCTGTTGACAAGGGATTTCAGATTGATTCCGATTTTCTGGATTTCTGGAAGGCTTTCGACACTGTGCCCCACAAGCGGCTTGGGACTTTTCGCTGGGCGAGAGATTTGCGATAAATGATGTCAATTCACTGTCAAAGTGAGATGCTAACAACTGCTTATCGGCTCTTTCTAGCAGAAACACACTCCTACCCTTCTTGACTAATTTATTAACTTTCGTAACCATAGTTGCTTTAATGACAGCATGGTCGCTAATCACCATTTCTATAGTGACTTTGTACCTACAAAGTCTAAGATATTTCCATTGCATGTGGGCTGCCGAACTAGTTGCGTTCATAAGTTCTTTGCACGAGGGTCTGTCTGTACTCCCCACAATGAACCCATAGACACCCCAGTCTGTACTCGGTAGCTTAAAGTCACCTCCAACTAGTATTGCATGATCTAGGTATTTATGCGCTACTGACTGTAGACTTTCTTTGAATGACTCCAGAACTGTATCGGGTGGCCGGTAAAAACCTCCAACAATTAACTTGGTTTCACCTACACCTGTTATACGCGACCAGATAACTTCACTGTTACTCTCAACTTCTACCTCAATAGAGACAAAAATACTGTTAATTGCAATGAACACTCTACATCCTACAGCCTAATCTCTCTTTCCGATATTCGTACCACGACTCGCTACATACCTCGGAGCTTTCCATTTCGAGTTTGAGCCAGCTCTCACTCCCAACAATAATTTTAGCACGTGAACTTTCCTGGAGGGGAGTAAATTCGGAAAATTTGTTACGAATACTTTGACAATTTACTGATAAAATTTTAACAGTCGAAGTGTGTTTACTCTCACAGTCTGGCTTCCCTTTCTGCGTATCGACTGGCGAGAGTTCATCAGGGTACCTCAAACTGCCGGCTAGTCTAAGAAACCGTCCTGTGCACAAGTACTCGGCTACCTGAGTAGCTGCTTCCTTTGTGTAGTGCACCCTCGACCTATCAAGGGGAGTCCTACAAATCCCACCCGATAATGCAAGTCTAGAAATATGCAGCCAAGACCGGCAAAGAGTCGACGAAGCCTTTGCTTGAGACTCTCTACTCGGCTCCAGACCAAAGGACCCCGATCAACTCTGGAAACAATGCTGCAAATTGCGAGCTCTGCTTGCACCCCACGCGCGAGGCTAGCTGCCTATATGAACTCAGCACCCATGCGGCAGACGTTGTTGCCGACGCGAGCCACAACTTGCAGACGCGTGCGTCCTGCACGGTTGATAGCCGCAGGCAGGGCTGCCTCCATATCTCGGATGAGGCCCCCATGCTGACACTGGCTTTCTTTCTGTTTTTATATACAAGGTATCTCCTGTAAGAGTCATCAGGCGCATTTTCTCTGGTGTTTCGGCAGATATTTGTCCTTTGGACTCTGCGCTATGTTGCTATAGTCAGCCCTAACAAATATTGCTATTCACATCTTTTATGCGACTCCCAATGTCGACGGAAAGCGTCGGATTCTTTCCCATTACAAATTACAAACGAAATTATTTTTAAAGAAGAATTTTACTTGCCCGTTCGATAGAGTGGTCCCAAATTAGTCTAAGACGATGTTAATTTTACCGGTATGTATTAACGGGGACAGTAAAACACGAAGAATAACGAGCACCCCAGCAGCAATAGCGCCGCCCTGGCCCATGCTGACCGCTACTGACAAACAGCAGTCTGTTCATTCGTTGCTGGAGTACTGGAGTACTGGTTATTCCTGTTAATTCATGCTGACTAAACGAATGTCGCGATAGGCTAATTTGGGGACCCTCTATCGAATGGGCATGTAAAATTTCGTTTCAAAAATAATTTTGTTTGTAATGGGGAACAAACCGTGGCTTTCTGTCGACACTGGGCGGTGCATGCAACATCTGACGAGCAGTATCTGTTTGGGATGAATCCAGCTGCACATTCCGAAAACGAAATTGCAGAAATCTGCCTAAATAGCAGAGAAAATATACCTGACAACCCTTAAGAGGTGACACATCCTGTACTGGGTATAACAAAAATCTGTGGCACAAATTGCAGGACGCATTCCTCACACATAGACGAAGAAATTATGTTACAACTCACATTCTCCAACGCGTTTCAGCGAGATCAAATTGCAAATTTTTACAATCGACATGTATGGGCAGACCATTTCCCACGCAACTGTTGAAACAAGTCATCAACAAAGATTTTCTGTCAGTGTTTGGGCCGGTGTTGTTGGTGAGTATTTCGTAGGGACTCACTTTCTTCCACCTGGGCTCAACAAACAAAGTTATCAAAATGGTTCAAATGGCTCTGAGCGCTATGGGACTTAACATCTGAGGTCATCCGTCCCCTAGAACTTAGAACTACTTATACCTAACTAACCTACGGACATCACACACATCCATGCCCGAGGCAGGATTCGAACCTGCGACCGTAGCGGTCGCGCGGTTCCAGACTGAAACAAAGTTATCTTAATTTTGTAGAGAATGTTCTACCTGATCCATTAGCAGATGCGACTTAAGCTGTGCGACAAAACATGTACTTCATGCACGATGGAGTCCTCCTCATTTTAGTGTTAATGTCTGTCGACTTCTAAATAACAGAATCTGTGAGGAATGGATAGGTAGAGAGGGACAAATTGGCAGGCCTCCATGCTCTCCGATCGTAAACCCACTGGACTTTTCTTTCTTGGGGCATTTGAAAGCTCTTGTGTCTGGAACCCCGATACAAGAAGTTTTGCGTGTATCCCATGTGTAATGAATTGGAGAAAATGAATTGTAACGTAGAAGCAAAGTGTTTCCAGATCCATGTTCATGTAACTTAATTTCTTGGTCTACGTGTGAGGACTGTGTCCTGCAATTTGTGTCGTACATTTTTGTTATATATATATATATATATATATATATGGTTCAAATGGCTCTGAGCACTATGGGACTTAACTACTGTGGTCATCAGTCCCCTAGAACTTAGAACTACTTAAACCTAACTAACCTAAGAACATCACACACATCCATGCCCGAGGCAGGATTCGAACCTGCGACCGTATGTGTGTGTGTGTATGTGTGTGTGACGTTTTCTAAGGCAGCTGTAAATATTTTTTTTCATATTTCGTCTCTGTTCAGAGAATGACTACCAATTATGTCGAGATACACACGCTATCGACCGTTACCGAGTCTGTGATGACATACACGAGAGTGAAGTGTATTCTCTAAACGGAGATTAATTATTAAAATAAATTTGCAGCAGTCTTCGAAGAAGTTATAGAAATGAATGCAAAACCACACAACTCGCTATTCGCCCATAAACGCTGATTACCGTGACCAAACAAATACATAAATAGCGCGCTTTTTGGTCGTCGTGACGTAACAGTGACATTGCTCTATACCCAGTTTTCGTTTGACGGAAAACGTACGTTTTCTTATGGGGGAGGTGGAATAAACAAGAATACAACCATTTTGTTTTCATTTAACGAACTGTGTATGTTTTTCTTCTGAAATGTGGACTATAACATTGAAGTTTTTCAGGCTTCACTCTTCCTCTAATGAAGCACATTTGCAACAACATCCTCCTCAATCTCACTAAACACAGCTTCGTCAGAGGCTATCTGATGCCGACAGTCCGTCATTTTGTCTTGTCAGTGCAATTTTACAACAGTTGATGACTTGCCCCTCTCCAGCACGCTTCAGAGAGAGAGAGAGAGAGAGAGAGAGAGAGAGAGAGAGAGAGAGAGAGTCGATGGGTAGGAACCCCGTGCATTGCTACCGTTCTCAGACTTCTCATATCCTCAGAACCGAAGTGGAAAGGTAGGAAGTCGGCGTAGCACTGACGTAACAGTGACTCCTTGACTTATAGAGTATGAAACCCACAACATTAACTCGTACTCACTCCGTTTCTGATCTCTATTAAGGATAACGTTCAAGAAATTGCATTTCAGAGAAGCTAGCATTTGAAAAGCTTCCTTCCGAAAATTTGAGAAAAGTTTGTGTGTGTCATGTAATTAATTTAAAAACTGTAATAGCAAAAAAACTCTCACAACTTTAACAATTTCGTAATCTACCCAATATGAAATAGAAGTGTGCACTCATCATTGTTATTATTTCACAGCATTGTTATAGTGAACACAAGTTGCAAACCATGGCTGTGCGGGTATCTAAATAATGGGAATACTGTTTCTTTCAGTCGTTTCTACCTACGTTTGAGAAGTCTGTCGCTCTGTATGTTTTGTTTTGTTTTGTGTAGGGTCTTTCTCTTTCTCTATTCCCGTCTCACCTTCGTGTGATTTGCCGGTTCTACCTATGGGCCATGAACCATGTCAGATTTGTTGTTGACACGAGACATGGTCAGCAGACGATGATGCACCTTTACCTGGATGGAATATTACTGGTGAGGCCGCAAGCCTATCCACGTGGGCGGAACTTCAAAGCAGTTATCGTTAGGGACTGCTCGGCCCGAAACAAGAATAACCAATAGTTTGAATTGGAAAGCGGTCACGCGACGTCCCTCCGTTCGACCGAAATGGGAATCTATCACGTTTCACTCGTTGCTCGCTGTGTGGTGCGATTTTTGTCTCGGCAGAGAAATTTATGAAAGCGTTCTTACAAGGGACATCCCATAAGTAATGCAACACATTTTTTTCTCGGGCAATTTCGGTTGAAAAAATGCGAGATTTTTTGTGGGACATAGTGGAATATTCCCGCTTTATCTCGTATAGTTTTATGAAGTTCCGGTAGGTAGCGTCGCTATACGTTTCCTTTAAAATGGCGTCTGTAACAAGGGTTTCCAGGTTTTTCTAAACCGAAGTATAGTTTTTTTCGAATATGACACTTTTAAATTGAAAAAAATCGGGATTTTTAACGTGTGTCCTTAACGTCAGTTTTGCCTCAATGAGACATACAAAAACTATGACAGGCATGCAATACCGTGAGCTTTACTGCTAATCATCTTTACCTTTTGTAAACTCAAAAATGAACCGTACACGATTCGCCATTAAAATTGGTTTTCAGTTTCACTTTTTGCTGCCTTTTTGGCACTGGTACTTCATTAGTTTTGCTGACTGCGAGTCTAGTTGTAAAAATGCTTCACCATCAGTAACAATAACCAACTGTTTCGATCGATTTCTGACTCGCTACTGAGGTTGATGTAAGACAATTGCAAGTCCTTCCCACACTTCACTGCCATCGTTCGGGATGAACAAGCCACAGCAGCTTCTGCAAGCAGAAGTCAGAGATAAAAATAGATTAAATGATACTGGCGATCGAAACTGAAATCGCCATATGTAATGATATTTTTAATAAAAATCGCAAATGCAACAATTATTTATACTTATCACAAGGAAATAAAACACTCGAATTAGTGTTAAGTATACTTAACACTTACACAGTAACGAAGCAGATAACCAATGGCTACCTGTCACACTGCTGTCAGCTATGAAGGTCACATTGGCTGCAGCCAAAAACAAATGACTGTCAACGAAACCAGATCGCCTTCTACCGATCGAGGACTTTTTGTTCTAAATTGGCATTTGGTCATCGTCATACAGTGATTCAAGCCTAGGGAGCTGACCGACCAACTTAAACTTGAGATTGTGAACGGCTGTTGAGTGCAAGTCTTTTAGGACTAAGAGGTGTATTTTTAAAAATGGTTCAAATGGCTCTAAGCACTATGAGACTTAACACTGAGGTCATCAGTCCCCTAGACTTAGAACTACGTAAACCTAACTAACCTAAGGACATTACACACATCCATGCCTGATGCAGGATTCGAACCTGCGCCGGCCGTTGTGGCCGAGCGGTTCTAGGCGCTTAAGTCCGGAACCGCGCTGCTGCTACGGCCGCAGGTTCGAATCCTGCCTTGGGCATGGATGTGTGTGGTGCCCTTAGGTTAGTTACGTTTAAGTAGTTCTAAGTCTAGGGGACTGATGACCTCAGATGTTAAGTCTCATTGTGCTCAGAGCCATCTGAACCATTTGATCGAACCTGCGACCGCAGCAGCAGCGCGGATCCTGGCTGTATTTTTAAATTCAGTTACATTTACAAGAGTGACTCTAAGTCGTATAATGAACAGACTGTATTGCATGATCTATTAACTGTTCCGGTGTAATCGGGATTTTTATGTATCCCCTCAAAATTTAATTAGGGGTCAGATTTTCAACAGAAAAATCGGTACAGTACCGCCCAAATCGGGGTACTTGGCAATCATGTCTGTAGCGGAGGTGCGTTCCAAGCAGAGAGCTGTCATTGAGTTTCTTTTGGCGGAAAACCAGAGCATCGCAGACATTCATAGGCGCTTGCGGGATGTCTACGGAGACCTGGCAGAAAACAAAAGCACTGTGAGTCCTTGGGCGAGGCGTCTGTCATCAACGCAACAAGGTCGCGCAAACTTATCAGATCTCCCACGTGCCGGCCGGCAGCACACAGCTTTGATTCCTGCAATCTGGGAACGACTTCAGCGTGTTCGTCGTCACAAAAATACAAACAATCGTGTCTTTCTCCATGACAACGCAAGGCCTCACACAAGTTTGCGCACCCGAGAGAAGCTCATTTACCCTTCCGAATTGCACCTGTTTGGCCCCGTAGCAGTACATTAATGATGGGGAGGTTATTGATGCAGCATGACGTTGGCTCCGACGTCGGCCAGTAGAGTGGTGCCTTGCGGGCTTACAGGCCCTCACAGTAAGGTGACGTAAGACCGTCGCATTGAACGGAGATTATGTTGAAAAATAGGGTTTTGCAGCCAAAAGAGTGGGGAATTATATGGTGTATTGGAATCCTGAATAAAACCAACCTGCTTTCAGAAAAAAGTGTTACATTACTTATTTAATGCGTCTCGTAAGTACTCGATCTGAATATATGTGAAAAGCAAGACTATAAATATGACTGCTGCTCGTTCATTAGTAGCAACTTACGCTGTGATCTTAGACACCTGCCTATCCACACCGTCGGGAATCGTGACATATTCGGAAATAAACAGCGAAATACACTGAAGCGCCAAGGAAACTGGTATAGGCATGCGTATTCAAATACAGAGATTTGTGAACAGGCAGAATACGACGCTGCGGTCGGCAACGCCTATATAAGACAACAAGTGTTTGGCGCAGTTGTTAGATCGGTTAGTGCTGCGGCAATGGCAGGTTATCAAGATTTAAGCGGGTTTGAACGTGGTGTTATAGTCGGCGCACGAGCGATGGGACGCAGTGTCTCCGAAGTAGCGATGAAGTGAGGATTTTCTCGTACGACCATTTCACGAGTGTACCGTGAATATCAGGAATTCGGTAGAACATTAAATCTCCGACATAGCTGCGACCGGAAAAAGAACGGGACCAGCGACGACTGAAGAGAATCGTTCAGCGTGACAGAAGTGCGATCTTCCCGCAAATTGCCGGCCGGAGTGACCGTGCGGTTCTAGGCGCTACAGTCTGGAGCCGAGCGACCGCTACGGTCGCAGGTTCGAATCTTGCCTCGGGCATGGATGTGTGTGATGTCCTTAGGTTAGTTAGGTTTAATTAGTTCTAAGTTCTAGGCGACTGATGACCTCAGAAGTTAAGTCGCATAGTGCTCAGAGCAATTTGAACCATTTTTCCGCAAATTGCTGCAGATTTCAATGCCGGGTCATCAACAAGTGTCAGCGTGCGAACCATTCAATGAAACACCATCGATATGGGCTTCTGAAACTGAAGGTACACTCGTGTACCCTTGATGACTACACGACACAACGCTTTACACCTCGTCTTGGCCCGTCAACACCAACATTGGACTGTTGATGACTGGAAACGTGTTGCCTGGCCAGACGAGTCTTGTTTCATATTGTATCGTGCGGATGGTCGGCACGGGTATGGAGACAACCACATGAATCCATGAACCCTGCAGGTCAGCAGGGGACTGTTCAAACTGGCGGAGGCTCTGTAATGGTGTGGGGTGTGTGCAGTTGGAGTGATATGGGACCCCTGATACGTCTAGATACGACTCTGACAGATGATATGTACGTAAGCATCCTGTCTAATCAACTGCATCCATTCATGTCCATTGTGCATTCTGACGGACTTCCAGCAGGACAATGCGACACTCCACACGTCCAGAATTGCTACAGAGTTGTTTCAGGAACACTCTTCTGAGTTGCCGGCCGGAATGGCCGAGCGGTTCTAGGCGCTACAGTCTGGAACCGCGCGACCGCTATGGTCGCAGGTTCGAATCCTGCCTCGGGCATAGATGTGTGTGATGTCACCGAACTTCACTATTTTCTCTGCCTCGTGATGACTGGGTGTTGTGTGATGTCCTTAGGTTAGTTAGGTTTAAGTAGTTCTAAGTTCTAGGGGACTGATGACCATGGATGTTAAGTCCCATAGTGCTCAGAGCCATTTTTGAACTTCACTAATTCCCACTATATCCAACTTTAACCTATCCATTTCCCTTTTTAAATTTTCTAACCTACCTGCCCGATTAAGGGATCTGACATTCCACGCTCCGATCCGTAGAACGCCAGTTTTCTTTCTCCTGATAACGACGTCCTCTTGAGTAGTCCCCTCCCGGAGATCCGAATGGGGGACTATTTTACGTCCGGAATATTTTACCCAAGAGGACGCCATCATCATTTATCCATACAGTAAAGCTGCATGCCCTCGGGAAAAAATTACGGCCGTAGTTTCCCCTTGCTTTCAGCCGTTCGCAGTACCAGCACAGCAAGGCCGTTTTGGTTAGTGTTACAAGGCCAGATCAGTCAATCATCCAGACTGTTGCCCCTGCAACTACTGAAAAGGCTGCCGCCCCTCTTCAGGAACCATACGTTTGTCTGGCCTCTCAACAGATAACCCTCCGTTGTGGTTGCACCTACGGTACGGCTATCTGTATCGCTGAGGCACGCAAGCCTCCCCACCAACGGCAAGGTCTATGGTTCATGGGAGGAGGATTAGCAAGTTATATTTGTTGAAATAATCAGCAACCAGTTGCACATAAGAAATTTTATTTATTAACCACTTTCATGCACATAGTGCCCTTCTTCAGAAGATTATAATTATCGCATTATTAGCAAGCGCCAAAAATTAGCAGGTCTGTGCAGCAGTCATGTGGAATATAGCGCCTGTACAAATACGTTACAAGAAAACCAAACATTTCTGTAGAAGAACACCAGGTGGCTGAAAGGAGTTAAGAAATAAAAATCCTTTTGTGGAACTGCTTGCTGATTATTTCAACAAATAGAAATACCACTGCTGAAGGTGGATAAAGTACTCAAGTTAGACTTATGGACACGCTTAATAAATATATCTTTCATGGCCATTCCTATTATCCTTAGAAATGAAAATAATTGCTTTTTTACTACCAAAACTGGCTTCGTTGTAAGCATGCAGGAAAGATACTTGAACTGAATGATTTACTTATAATGTCTGTTAGGCGGCCTGTTATGCTGACTTCACATTCAATGAACACACACATTGGAACTTTGTTTAAGCCTGATGCTCTTTTATTTCTTAACCTGCACACTACATTTCTGACTTCTTGCTCTGTGACAGGTAACACCACCATCCAGTTTGTTAAGTAGCTTCGGGGATGCTACTTGTTTACTTCTGGAATGTTTTGCTGTAGTTTTGTTGCAATGCTGATGAAGTTGTAGTTTGTGAAACTGACCAGTTTTCTTGGGTTACAGACTGACACTTCATTGGAATGTATCTCCCTATGGTTTCTCCTTTACTGTTTCCTTTCTTATAACTGACCAAATTGCGTGTCATGATACTGTCATTCATCCCTTTCTTTTCTGCTGGCAGCACCGTCCTGTATATTCCTTTGATTTTTTGTATTTTTATAGTAGTCTAGAAATTCTGGCTCACATTGATTTGTTTTTTGATGGCTATGGTATTTATGAGCTTGGGTTCACAAGTCCCTTGGTAACCCAAGTGTTATTTTTTTGTACCTCCAATAGAACATATCACTTTTGAGAATGTTTCCTCATATTTTGGTTTACATGCTGATGAAGATTCACAGTACTTAGCATTTCCATTTCTTTCAGCGTACACTTCTTTCCAGGTCTGGTGATGTAGTTGCTTTGCAAAATCATACATGTTTAACTCGGGGAAAACTCTTTTGTATACCTGCTTGTGTGAAATTTTTCTGTACCAAAATTGAAATTAACGACTTGGCAGTAATGACCAGAAAGCTTTAGAAATTTTGCAGTTTTGTCATACTTGGCTTTATTAATATCACTTATTATGTGATTTAATGATGATACTATTGTTTTTATTATTCTTGTTGGACTACTGACCAGTGATGGAAAACAAAAGATATGCAGAAAGTCCAGGCAAGTTTCGATAACTCCATTCTTGCTGAAATTTCCTGGCAGATTAAAGCTGTGTGCCGGGCCGAGACTCGAACTCGGGACCTTTGCCTTTCGCGGGCAAGTGCTCTACCAACTAAGCTAACCAAGCGCGACTCACGCCCCGTCCTCACAGCTTTACTTCTGCCAGTACCTCGCCTCCTACCTTCCAAACTTTACAAAAGCTCTCCCGCGAACCTTGCAGAACTAGCACTCCTGAAAGAAAGGATATTGCGGAGACATGGCTTAACCACAGCCTGGGGGATGTTTCCAGAATGAGATCTTCACTCTGCAGCGGAATGTGCGCAGATATGAAACTTCCTGGCATATTAAAACTTCGAGCCGGGCCGAGAGTCGAACTCGGGACCTTTGCCTTTCGCGGACAAGTGTTCTACCAACTGAGCTACCCAAGCACGACTCACGCCCCGTACATGTTACTTATCATTATCATTAAAGTTACAGGCCATATCCAGATCTTGGGTTAATTTACTGAAGATGACATGCAGATTGCCATTAGGTGATATGACTGGGTGTTGTGTGATGTCCTTAGGTTAGTTAGGTTTTTAGTAGTTCTAAGTTCTAGGGGACTGATGACCATAGATGTTAAGTCCCATAGTGCTCAGAGCCATTTGGACCATTAGGTGATATGCACACATATAGTGTAGTTAATTTCCTTTTCTGTCTCGTTACTTATATTCCAGAGATTTAAAAATGTTTATCTTGACTGAGTAAGCTATTATCTGATCTGAGTTCAAACTGTAAAACTTTTTTGCACTTATACGACATCCTCCACCTTTTGGGGGTGTTCTACAATAAAAGTATGTTTCTTCATAACAGGTTAAGCTACATTAACTATTTTTGCTACCTTATACGAATGATCTGTCCTGCAAACTGCTGATATATATGGGAAAAGGAGTTCTACTTCACGTTTCTGGATTTTATTACTCATTGAATCAGTATTTTGGCGGAGAATTCGTACAAGGGGAGGCCACAACGTCGGGATCACAGATTTACTTCAAAATTTGTGCACCTTTCGTAGGTTATTAAAACAACATAATGTGCAAGTAGTGAGGTGCACTACTTTGGCAATTCTGAGAAAACCGCAAGAGGAGTTTTACGTGTCAGTTTTGCGGCTTATGTATCTGTGTGTAGGTGCTGAACTTTATGTAGAGTTCATGGTAGTCAAGTGGTTAGCGTTCGACCTTCGTAAGACGAACGTGTAGCCGTATGAGAGGACAGATATACTCCCGCTAAGACTTAGTTATTAATCTATTTTTTCATCACTGTTATATAATTTAATCTTTATAACATTCGAGAGGTAATATAATGAAAAAAACACGTGTATTTGCGTGAAGTACCGGGTGATCAAAAAGTCAGTATAAATTTGAAAACTGAATAAATCACGGAATAATGTAGATAGAGAGGTACAAATTGACGCACATGCTCGGAATGACATGGGGTTTTATTAGAACCAAAAAAATACAAAAGTTCAAAAATGTCCGACAGATGGCGCTTCATCTGATCAGAATAGCAATAGTTAGCATAACAAAGTAAGACAAAGCAAAGATGATGTTCTTTACAGGAAATACTCAATATGTCCATCATCATTCCTCAACAATAGCAATAGTCGAGGAATAATGTTGTGAACAGCACTGTAAAGCATGTCCGGAGTTGTGGTGAGGCATTGGCGTCGGATGTTGTCTTTCAGCATCCCTAGAGATGTCGGTCGATCCCGATACACTTGCGACTTCAGGTAACCCCAAAGCCAATAATCGCACGGACTGACGTCTGGGGACCTGGGAGGCCAAGCATGATGAAAGAGGCGGCTGAGCACACGATCATCACCAAAAGACGCGCGCAAGAGATCTTTCACGCGTCTAGCAATATGAGGTGGAGCGCCATCCTGCATAAACGTCGTACGTTCCAACAGGTGTTTGTCAGACAGGCTGGGGATGATGCGATTCTGTAACATATCGGCGTACCTCTCACCCGTCACGGTAGCAGTTACTGACGTTTTGCTGTCCAGCGCCATCTGTCAGACATTTTGTGAACATTTTTTTAATTCTAATAAAACCCCATGTCATTCCAAGCATGTGTGTCAATTTTTACCTCTCTATCTACATTATTCCGTGGTTTATTAAGTTTTCAAATTTATACTGACTTTTTTATCACCCGGTATTTACATGAAATTTCAGTTTATGTTTTCCATGCGTGTATGACAAATACCATTCTGCAGCGTGTCATGTTGAGAGCACATCCGACGAGAAAATTGTACATTACTCTTGTGGTCTGGCACATTGTAACTTACTACACTGCTGGAAATGGAAAAAAGAACACATTGACACCGGTGTGTCAGACCCACCATACTTGCTCCGGACACTGCGAGAGGGCTGTACAAGCAATGATCACACTCACGGCACAGCGGACACACCAGGAACCGCGGTGTTGGCCGTCGAATGGCGCTAGCTGCGCAGCATTTGTGCCACGCCGTCAGTGTCAGCCAGTTTGCCGTGGCATACGGAGCGCCATCGCAGTCTTTGACACTGGTAGCATGCCGCGACAGCGTGGACGTGAACCGTATGTGCAGTTGACGGACTTTGAGCGAGGGCGTATAGTGGGCATGCGGGAGGCCGGGTGGACGTACCGCCGAATTGCTCAACACGTGGGGCGTGAGGTCTCCACAGTACATCGATGTTGTCGCCAGTGGTCGGCGGAAGGTGCACGTGCCCGTCGACCTGGGACCGGACCGCAGCGACGCACGGATGCACGCCAAGACCGTAGGATCCTACGCAGTGCCGTAGGGGACCGCACCGCCACTTCCCAGCAAATTAGGGACACTGTTGCTCCTGGGGTATCGGCGAGGACCATTCGCAACCGTCTCCATGAAGCTGGGCTACGGTCCCGCACACCGTTAGGCCGTCTTCCGCTCACGCCCCAACATCGTGCAGCCCGCCTCCAGTGGTGTCGCGACAGGCGTGAATGGAGGGACGAATGGAGACGTGTCGTCTTCAGCGATGAGAGTCGCTTCTGCCTTGGTGCCAATGATGGTCGTATGCGTGTTGGGCGCCGTGCAGGTGAGCGCCACAATCAGGACTGCATACGACCGAGGCACACAGAGCCAACACCCGGGATCATGGTGTGGGGAGCGATCTCCTACACTGGCCGTACACCACTGGTGATCGTCGAGGGGACACTGAATAGTGCACGGTACATCCAAACCGTCATCGAACCCATCGTTCTACCATTCCTAGACCGGCAAGGGAACTTGCTGTTCCAACAGGACAATGCACGTCCGCATGTATCCCGTGCCACCCAACGTGCTCTAGAAGGTGTAAGTCAACTACCCTGGCCAGCAAGATCTCCGGATCTGTCCCCCATTGAGCATGTTTGGGACTGGATGAAGCGTCGTCTCACGTGGTCTGCACGTCCAGCACGAACGCTGGTCCAACTGAGGCGCCAGGTGGAAATGGCATGGCAAGCCGTTCCACAGGACTACATCCAGCATCTCTACGATCGTCTCCATGGGAGAATAGCAGCCTGTATTGCTGCGAAAGGTGGATATACACTGTACTAGTGCCGACATTGTGCATGCTCTGTTGCTTGTGTCTATGTGCCTGTGGTTCTGTCAGTGTGATCATGTGATGTATCTGACCCCAGGAATGTGTCAATAAAGTTTCCCCTTCCTGGGACAATGAATTCACGGTGTTCTTATTTCAATTTCCAGGAGTGTATATTACTGATTGAGAGTAACGTCATTTGCATAATTATTTATCGATGCCTGTCCCTCGTCCTTGAAAATTTAATTACAAACAGTAAATAGTCAAATAACATATTAAATTCACTACAACATCATGAAAATGCACATGGATTTTTTTCAATATATTACCTTTCAAATGTCATATACAGTAAAGAATGTGACCAGTGATGAAAAAATATGGGTTAAAAATAAGTGTTAGCCCGATTAGAAAACCACAATTTTTTAAACCTGGTTTATTCATACCAACGATATTACAGAGCTTGACCACGTTAAAAATGTTACACCTCATACCATTAAAGTGAAAGTCGTTCGAGAATGGCCAACAGCAGACTGACTACACTTTTAAAGACGTACGTGACATTCATTATTCATTCCATTATTTCATTGTAAAATCGTAATCGCTGCAGGAGATGTACAGCTTCAGGCTTTACGGAGGACAGCCGTCGGTCAGGTGGGTGTTGTATACGCGTGAAGTGTAGCCGCAGCCGTCTACGCTCGCCTTCGCTCCATGAGAAATCCCAGCTCAGTGGCTGCTTCAAATTGATCTTCTCGAAGGGTAGTTTATTAGTTTTTCCGCTTCGTGCCAGGTATGTATCCCAACCTGGTTTCCCGATTTTGGGTTTCTCCGTTTATCTTCTCTTAACTTTCAGCGTCACGCTCTGAAAGATCCTTTCTCCCAGCTTGGTTGCATCAGAATATGAGGAGGGTATCACATTCATGTAGTGGGTTTCTTCTTTTAATATACAAATGAACGTTGCGCATGAATGCTATTCACAATAAATAATCTTAAAGCAAAGGAAGGAAAGTTGCATCTTCTGTGGTGGTAGCTTCTCACCATTTGGAAATGAAATTTACGTCGCAGCAATATGTAGCCGCCAGTTTAAAATAAAGAAAATAAAAGCAAAGAAAAGATTTTTCCAACTAATTACATAACATTTCTCTTTCGACTATTTACAGTTTTCTTGATTGGCGTGTGGACATGTGGCTTGACTACAATGACTTCTTATGGCCAGCACCTTAGCACAGTTACATCAGTTACGTAATAGACGCGTAAAACTTCTCTTTCGAGTTTCTCGGAATTGCCAGAGTAGCACACCTTACTACTTGCACGTTACGTTGTTTTAATGGCCTACTAAAGGTGTACAAATTTTGAAGTAAATCTGTGATCCGAACGTCGTGGCCTCTCCTGGTTAGACCAGTAAACTTTACACCGCTGCTTACCATGGAGTTTTCTTCTTTTTTCTGGTCAATAAAAAATCCTTCAGATGTACAGGAAGCACTGTTTTCCTTTTCCTTGCTGCACTTATTTGTCCATTCTCAACACAGCTGAAGTTTTTTCCTTGTATGGTTCCCCCGCTACTGGTTCAGCTGCTGCTGTGGATTTGTCCTTTATTTCTGATGTGACCATTTCCTTCCTTACGCCTACTGCACTGGTACGCACATATGCAACTACGAGAGTGGGTACTTCTTCAGCATTTCCGGTGCTGTTAGCACATATGCAAAATTGGCGTCTTCCATTAGTGGTATTACATTTCTTTCTCCTGAAGATGCAATTCCCTCAGCTGCTGTCCTTTCTCTTATTATTAGTTGTTTGTTTAGCTCTTCCTGTTTTTTTACTTCGTGATTTCTCTACCCCTTCGGGTGCAGCTGATGATTTTACCGTAGTGAAACCCATTTCATTGGTTGGTAATGAAATTAGGGCTGAGGATACTTGCAGCTATATGGTTTGGGGATTTCTTAACAGTACGAGGGTAATCCCACAAGTAAGGTCTCCTATTTTTTTATAAGTACATAGACCCGTTTATTTCTACGATGGTTTACATCAGTTTACAGCTTTAACATTTAGCTATTTTTCGATATAATCACTATTTCTGTCGATGCATTTTTGTAGACGCTGTTCCAGTTTTTGTATGCAAGCTATGCTGTTCAGAAAGTTATGAACCCCTTCTTTCACCTCGTCGTTAGAGCTGAATCGCTTTCCGGCCATATGTTCTTTTAACCTAGGGAACAGGTGATAATAAATGGGCGCGTAGTCAGGACTATAGGGTGGGTGCGTGATTATGTTCCACTGAAACTGCTGCAGGAGAGCAACGGTTTGCCGAGCGATGTGTGGGCGAGCGTTGTCATGGAGAATGTGTACACCCTTGCTCAACATTCCTCTTCTCCGGTTCTGAATTGCCCGTTTGAGTTTTTCAGAGTCTCACAGTATCTGTCAGCGTTAATTGTGGTCCCAGCGATTCAGCCTCGACGACGAGGTGAAAGAAGAGGTTCATAACTTTCTGAACAGCATGGCAGCGAGCTGGTATGACATAGGCATACAAAAACTGCCACAGCGTCTACAAAAATGCATCGACAGAAATGGTGATTACGTCGAAAAATATCTAACTGTTCAAGCTGTAAACTGATGTAAACCATTGTAGAAATAACCGGGTCTGTGTGCTTATAAAAAAATAGGAGACCTTACTTTTGGGATTACCCTCGTATTTTCACAAATTACGTTTAGGATTTCTTCACATTTATATACCTTTTTGCTTTCCCATTCCTATGAAGCCCATACTTCGTAATGTAATCGCAATGCAGACACTGACTCTAGCATCCAGTCGATCGTGCAGATGGCAATACTGTCTTGCCTGCTCGACCTGTTCACGTAGTTCTGTAAGAGTTGTTGGTTAACGAGTCACTTCTCGTGTCATCATATCCCACACATGCTCGATAGGAGGCAAGTCCGGAGATCGTATTGGCCAGGGAATTTGCTGCACGTCTACCAGAGCACGTTGACTTTCATTGGAAGTGTGTGGGCGACCATTATCCTGTTGGAATAACATATCAGCTTCCCGTTGAAGAGCCACAAAAGAAAGGGTCTAACAACATTCTGCATATACCGAGTGCTGATTAGTGTCCCCTCAAGAAACATACAAGTGGACGAGAGTCGTAGTTTATTGCACCTCAAAACATAAGGCGTGGTGTGGGACCGATGTATCTTGGACGAATCCACTCTACGACACAGTGCTCACCACGTCTACGTCGTACGCGGAAACGACCATCACTTGTGTACAGACAGAATCTGCTTTGTGACTTCTGAAATTTTCCCGGCGTATTTCTTCTTCTAATAATTTCCGGGTATGCAGCCGGATCCCGTCAACATTCTGCCACGATATTTCGGCCCAGAGACGTCCGGCCATCATCAGGTGAGTACACAACTACTGAAGAGCCCAGGTGCAGTCGCGGTATTTATGCCGAATCTCGCGCATGTGAAATGTACTGGCATCCTACAGCGCATGCGTCAGGTGTTGACATGCGCACCATAGCCGAGTTGTACGTGCTGCCCTCGGTGGTGGAAATAAAGGTTCATCTAGTCATTGAGTATCGAATGACACTGTCGATTCCGCTGTGATTGTATAATTTTAATAACAGGATTCCAATTTTTATCCAGCTGAAAGCCGTTGTCACGATTTATAAGATTATTGGCAAGACGTATTTCCACTGATTTCCGGTTTTTGGGATTCCGTAATCAAGGAATCAGTGGAAATACGTCTTGCCAATAATCTTATAAATCGTGACAACGGCTTTCAGCTGGATAAAAATTGGAATCCTGTTATTAAAATTATACAATCACAGCGGAATCGACAGTGTCATTCGATACTCAATGACTAGATGAACCTTTATTTCCACCACCGAGGGCAGCACGTACAACTCGGCTATGGTGCGCATGTCAACACCTGACGCATGCGCTGTAGGATGCCAGTACATTTCACATGCGCGAGATTCGGCATAAATACCGCGACTGCACCTGGACTCTTCAGTAGTTGTGTACTCACCTGATGATGGCCGGACGTCTCTGGGCCGAAATATCGTGGCAGAATGTTGACGGGATCCGGCTGCATACCCGGAAATTATTAGAAGAATCTGCTTTCATCGGTGAAGACCGTGGCGCGCCATTCCATCTTCCAAGTGATTAGTGATTCTCTGACGGCACCAGTCAAGCCGTACATGTCGTTACTGTGATGGGAATGGAAGTCGGGCTAGAGGAGAGCGTGCCCGTAGTCCCATTGCTAATAACTGGTTTGCAACCTTGCATGTTGACATATTTGGGCTCACAAGCCCTCTTACCCGTGCTGTGATAGAACGATCTGCCAATGCTGCCCTTACAACAATATGGCGATTCTGGCGGGTGTCTGTGCGTGGACATCCAGATCCCCGTCACGTGACCACTGATAACAGCATCGTTGCATAACTGATACAGCACGTGTAACTTGTGTGACAATTCTCCGCAAGGACCATCCCGCCACTCGGAAGGCCACGATGTGACCCCTTTCCAACTCGCTCAGTTGGCTGTAGGAAGCGCGAGTGTGTCTCCGTGGCATGGTTGCCTGCTTGCTTCACAGGTTTGCACCGCACTGTGCCGTCAGGCTGTGAACATTCCTTATGTAAGTGTAGACACAGATGGCGCTCTGGTAGCTATGGCGGACGACGTTGAAACTATTATCAATACCTCTGCTATCCCCCAGGTGGCACATTCCGTCATCGGATCAGAGTCGACGTCGTCCCAGGTGTGCAATTTTTTTTCCTGCAGTGTATATTTGTAAATGCCATATTATTATGTGGCGCTTTATACGCCACTGGCCATTAAAATTGCTACACCTCGAAGATGACGTGCTACAGACGCGAAATTTAACCGACAGGAAGAAGATGCTGTGATATGCAAATGATTAGCTTTTCAGAGCATTCAAACAAGGTTGGCGCCGGTGGCGACACCTACAACGTGCTGACATGAGGAAAGTTTCCAACCGATTTCTCATACACAAACAGCAGATGGCCGGCGTTGCCTGGTGAAACGTTGTTGTGATGCCTCGTGTAAGGAAGAGAAATGCGTACCATCACGTTTCCGACTTTGATAAAGGTCGGATTGTAGCATATCGCGATTGCGGTTTATCGTATCGCGACATTTCTGCTCGCGTTGGTCGAGATCCAATGACTGTTAGCAGCATATGGAATCGGTGGGTTCAGGAGTGTAATACGGAACGCCGTGCTGGATCCCAACGGCCTCATATCACTAGATTAGATTAAATTAGACTTTCATTCAAATTGATCCGTAGTGAGGAGGTCCTCTAGGATGTGGAACATGTCAGAAAAACAACAATACATGACAAATATTTACAACTAAAACAAATAAGCTAATGTACCATTCCACAGGTCCCAAGTTGAATGTTCGTCATTTTTTAATGAACACTATATGAAAGTCATTTTACAAATACTAATGCACTGAATTTAAAATAAAAAAGTTTTTTAATTATTTATAAGGTAATAAACATGTAATACAATTACTATATTACTTATTTACAATGAACACATTACTGCGCTGAAATTGCGCAGAAGTTATATTGTACTTTATAATCAGTTGGATTTACTGAGAAATTCATCAATGGAGTAGAAGGAGTTGGCCACCAATAAATCCTTTAGGCTTCTCTTAAACTGAATTTCATTGGTTGTTAAGCTTTTTATGGCTGCTGGCAAGTTATTGAAAATGTGTGTTCCTGAATAATGCACACCTTTTTGTACAAGACTAATTGACTTTAAATCCTTGTGAAGATTATTCTTATTTCTAGTATTGATTCCATGAATTGAGCTGTTGATTTGAAAAAGTGATATATTTTTAATGACAAATTTCATTAAGGAATAAATATATTGAGAAGCAGTAGTTAGTATCCCTAGTTCCCTAAACAGGCATCTGCAGGATGTTCTTGAGTTCACACCACATATAACTCTTACTGCACGTTTTTGTGCCCGGAAAACTTTACCTTGGCTTGATGAATTACCCCAAAAAATAATCCCATATACATTATGGAATGAAAGTAAGCATAGTATGCCAGCTTTTTCATTTTTATATCCCCTACGTCTCACAAAATTCACATTGCAAACAGAGATTTGTTAAGACGCTTCAGCAGTTCTGTGGTGTGCTCCTCCCAGTTGAATTTATTATCAAGCTGTAATGCCAAGAATTTAACACTGTCCACTTCTTCGATCTTCTTGTCATCGCATGTTAGACATATACTCGTGGGACACCCCTTACAAGTTCTGAATTGCATTTAGTGTGTTTTTTCAAAGTTTAGTGACAAAGAATTGACTAGGAACCAGTGATTAATGTCCACAAATATTTTATTAGCTGATCTTTCTAAAACTACGCTTGATTTGCTATTTATTGCAATGCTTGTATCATCGGCAAACAAAACTAACTTGGCATCTGGTAATGTTACTGATGAAAGGTCATTGATATACACAAGAAAAAATAAGGGCCCTAAAATGGAACCTTGTGGGACCCCACATGTAATTAGTTCCCAGTTGGATGATGCCTGATAGCTTGAGACATTGTCTCTTTCCTAATAACAGGCATCTTATCCGCATGGCTGTAACGGATCGTGCAGCCACGTCTCGGAGACCGTGGCTGCGGTTACCGTTGACGCTGCATCATAGACAGGAGCGCCTGCGATGGTGTACTCAACGACGAACCCGGGTGCACGAATGGCAAAACGTAATTTTTTCGGATGAATCCAGGTTCTGTTTACAGCATCATGATGGTCGCATCCGTGTTTGGCTACATCGCGGTGAACGCACATTGGAAGTGTGTATTCGTCATCGCCATACTGGCGTATCACCCGGCGTGATGGTGGGGGTGCCATTGGTTACACGTCTCAGTCACCCCTTGTTCGCATTGACGCCACTTTGAACAGTGGACGTTACCTTTCAGATGTGTTCCGACCCGTGGCTCTACCCTTCATTCGATCCCTGCGAGACCCTACATTTCAGCAGGATAATGCACGACCGTACGTTGCAGGTCCTGTAGGGGCCTTTCTGGATACAGAAAATGTTCGACTGCTGTCCTGGCCAGCACTTTCCCCAGATCTCTCACCAATTGAAAACGTCTGGTCAATGGTGGCCGAGCAACTAGCTCGTCACAATACGCCAGTCACTACTCTTGATGAACTGTGGTATCGTGTTGAAGCTGCATGGGCAGCTGTACCTGTACACGCCATCCAAGCTCTGTTTGACTCAATGCCCAGGCGTATGAAGGCCGTTATTACGGCCAGGTGTGGTTGTTCTGGGTACTATGCACCCAAACAGCATGAAAATGTAATCACATGTCAGTTCTAGTATAATATATTTATCCAATGAATAGCCGTTTATCATCTGCATTTCTTCTTGGTGTAGCAATTTTAATGGCCAGTAGTGTACAAAAATCCCATAATGTAGGAAACTGTTTCTTGCAGAAGTAATTAGATACACATTACGGTTTGAGAACGTGCTTAAATTGGAGGGAATTAAGCGGACTGTCATGTATAAATTTTATCTACACATATATTTTTTTCTTTATTGGATTTCAATTCCCCCCCCACCCCCCACCCCCCACCCCCCACCAGAGGGGGGGGGGGGCTGGCAGGCAGTAGCTGCATACTAGAAAAACTACGCAAAATTACTAAGAAAAATTGTTAAAAAATCAAGGAACATGTACATATCAGAAATCAGTAATTCCGACAAGAGGCTTAAGGCTATATGGAAAGTAGTGAAATGAGAGACACGACATGCGCCCATAAACAGGATAACATCACTATTGTACTAAATGGAGCGACTATGTGCAAATATGTTTAATAACACTAGCCTGAGATGGTTCTGTTTGTAGCTTTTGGTGATTAATTCCTATGTACCTCGGTGCGCTGAACTCAAAAACGACCTTTGGTCTGTTCTATCACGTCAGAATTTTTATCAAATCGCAATATGCCATACTTACTATACGTCGAAAAATATCTAAAATATGGGACTTATGACAGAGTGAAATAGGTTTGTTTCGCACAAAACTTATTCTTTTGCGGCTTATAATAGACAATATTGTAATAGAATATAGAAAATAAAAAAACTGACGGTTTTAGTCGTTGGGTTGACGTCTCTTTAGAGTTTTATACCAGTCATGCTCTGTTTTCGGGCTTTTCTGTGGATGTGCTCTTCTGGATTCATTTCGGTGCAACATCCAGCAATAGTCCGCCATCATTGTAGTATACCATCTTCTTTTTCAACGCCTTTCCATTTCTTTGATGTCGTGATAGAATCTCCCATCCATCTCTTTACTAACAGCATCCAGATCACAGACATACATTACTACATCGGCAATATTGTATAAGGCATCGTGGCAATATGGCAGCGAGTCCAAAGGACATGTAACCAGCTGTTTACTTACTGATAATACAATCGTAAGAATTGAGGATAAACTCGTATAACTACGTTACCTTTAGAGTTTTGACATAACGGAAAATAAGTGCGTCGTGTTTGGCTGAAGTTATCTGTACAGCATAAGGAAGATACAAGGAAAAGAAGATATCTCAGTACAAGCGTAGCTGGAAACATCTTACGTGTTTTTGTTTTTGCGCTGTATGTAATTACATTACGGTTTGTCTTATTTGAAATACCGGCAGTGGTTAAATAGTTTATGTATATTTTAAGGGGTTTAACAAGTGTAGTATTAACAGACATAGCATAATGATGTGTTTTAACCAGTTTTCATCAACTTCGGCTTTTCGTCGAATAGCATGTTGTTATGAAAATGGTTGTATAAGTAAAATGTGCTATTAATCGTTGGTAACAAGTGTCTTTATTCATTTGAGTGTTCTTACGAAAACCTTAGTCTCCTTTAAACGTGTTTATATGTAACTTGATGTTCTTCTCGTAACACGACTCTACGATGTATGTGTTACACTCAACCAGTACGCAAATATTTGCTCATCTGCAGGACTTTTTTAGACCACCCCGTAAAGCTTACGTCATTTCGTTTCAGAAAATCGTAGAAGTGCCATACACAAACTTCCTGACGCCGCCATCTCACTTCACCAAGCGTCAGGCTTCAGTAAAAGATGTGCCTTTGCCATTCTTGTAATGTGTAACCGTGACCCAAATTCAGTACTCCAAATATGAATGTTGGAAATGAACCTTCAAACTCATGGAACAGCGTAAAGTTTGGTACTTCTGCAGTACAATAGCGTGAACGGCTGATTTGATATTCGAATCCCCCTTGTTGCCCAGAAACTTGGCTACTACGTCTTTAAAGGCGCCCAGACTTCGTTTTCAGTAACGTCCATTTCTTTTCAAAATGTATGTATTTGCAAAGTTTTCTAATGTCCAGGCTTGTAAAGACACCCTCTTGTAGTTTTGCGGTTGATAAGGCTGGAAGTATGCTACAAATGTACTGTAGATATTTACTACCTTTTGGTTAAGTTCGCAGCACATGGTGTACTGGTTAGAGTTGCTGCCTCTAGATCATGGGTCCTGAGTACGATTCCCGGCCGGGACGGGGATTTTATCCGCCCCGGAGACTGGATACTTGTGTTGTCATCGTCGTTTCATCATCATTCGGGAAAATGGCTAGACGTGATTGTGAAAATATTGGGAATTTGTACGAGCGCTGATAAGCACGCCGTTGAGTTTGCCACAAATCAAAATAATAAAATTCTTCTTCGTGTGGTAAGGCTGTCACAAATTGCTTCATCAAGCCTGATTTAATGTGTAGAGGTGAAAGGAAAACTTTCGTCGACTCAACGAGAGGTTTCTGGTGCACATTTTTTACTGTAGGCTCTGTTGAAGTTCGTCATGGCCAGTATTTCTGTTTCCAATGATTTTCCGTCTCTCTGCCATCCCACTCACATAAAAAAGCAAGGAAACTCTTTGTACCTGCCTTGCTGTTCAAGGATCATCAATATTAATTTGCGATCACTACACATGATCCACTTACGATCGTCATGCTTAATTTTCTGGAGAAAAAATTGTGAATTGTCGTACAGAATGCCCTATGGGTATTTATACATACCTGTGTCCGTTGTGGCACATGAAAACTTCAAGGCATCGTTTCAACGAATCGATGAATAGTTGCCAATCAGGAGATATTCAGACAGTTGTACATTGCGTGTCACCAGTGGATTTGACCAATTGTCAGAGTTTAGTGGAGAGGAGCCTCTTGTACCTGTAGGTATAGGAAACATGCAGCAGACCTCAGTGCCGGCTGCTGCGGCCGAGCAGTTCTAGGCACTTCAGTACGGAACCGCGCTGCTGCTACGATCGCAGGTTCGAATCCTGCCTCGGGCATGGACGTGTGTGATGCCCTTAGGTTAGTTACGTTTAAGTAGTTCTAAGTCTAGGGGACTGATGACATCAGATATTAAGTCCCATAGTGCTTAGAGCCATTTATTTACTGTATACTTTGTGATTATATTGTTTAGTTAGGAAAGATAAGAAAGTGCCTTACGGTATAGATACTGCTCAGTGGGAATCGGTTAAAATAATTAATAACTCCATGACTACTGTTTTTAAGAATAGTTTACAAGAAATAACCTGGGATGATATTTATTATGAACTAAATGCTAACATAAAATTTAATCGATTCCATGAGAAATTCATATGATTATTCGGAAATTGCTTTACACATATCAAGATTTTTTGGTAATCTACCATAAGAATTCTAAAACCTTAGCCGTAATCCATGCACTTTCAAAAAATGCAAGAAGCCCACCCTGCCCCACTCTGCATTCCTGGGAGCGAGACTTGACTGCAGCTTGCATGCATGTCATACATCACTGACATCATGCCACACAAACAAAGTTAGGTATGTTTTTTGCCTTGCTTCCAGTAACTCACCATAAATGTAGCAGGAGGAATCTGCAAACTTTTTACAACTTCTTGATGGCATTATGAACCCTGTATGTTTGCTTTTTAGCGCATATTCGCTGACAAACACTTCTGATTGTGGAGGATACGTACAAACGGTTGCGCCAACGCTGACAGTTGAGACGTACAACACGTTTAATGACAGAACTGCTGCTATCTGCTGCTTTATAATGTGAGTGATACGTTTTATCAGAAACCAACAGATGGCAGCATTTCTTATGTATTTAAATATGTCAGTACATCTTACACATGTAATTTTTTTCGATATATAACACATTTTGGCAATTTACGATTTCAAAAAATTCTGTCACGGTGGAAAAAAACTAAGGTCATTTTTGGATTCAGCATACAGACATACGTTCGAATCCACCATCAAAACTTGATGGTGGATGCAAGTCTGTGTAATCATATCTTAATATAGTAACAGGTATAGGGACAAACAGTTCATGAGAAAAATCGCAGCAGTATGTTGAAAAAGCAACTCTCATAAAATTCAGCTGAATGAAGGTATCGTCGATTTCTCCTTCTGAAATTAAGAAAATGATACAGTCTCTCAAAACTAAAAACTCCTCTGCCTTTGATTGTGTTTCCAATAGAGTACTAAGTATTTGTTCCCATATAATAAGCCCTGACTTATCAGAGATATATAATGCATCACTAAGTCAAGGCATTTTTATAGAGAGACTGAAATATACCGTTGTCAAACACCTCTTTAAGAAAGGTGATAGGAGATATGTCAATTAACTAACGACCTGTTTCACTGCCAACATCATTTTCCGAAATTTTTGAGAAGGTGTTGTATTCTAGTATCTCAGCTGAGCAATAATAATATCCGCAGTAAATAACAGTTTGGATTTCAGTAGAGTTGCTCTAACATGAGTATCATTTACATGTTCGTTCACCAAATTTTACAAGCATTAAATAATAAAATAGTACCAGTTGATATTTTCTTTGACCTGTCTAAGGTGTCTCATCGTGAGAATCACAGTATTCTCTTAGACACATTCAAGTTTTATGGGACAGACAGTACAGCCAACCAATGGATAATATCGTATCTAACCAAAAGAATGCAGAAAGTTGTACTTTGTCATTCAACCAATGTAGTGAAGGGACATAATTCCGACTGTGGAGGAATCACATATGGGGTTCCTCGAGGTTCGGTCTTAGGTCCACTATTATTTCTCACCTATATGTAAATGATTTTCTGTCTAATATACAACAAACAGAATTAGTTCTTTTTGCAGGTGACACTAATATAGTAATCAATCCAGGCATACATACAGAAACAGAGGAAATGGTAAACAGTGTTCATAAAACTGTCATTGACTGTTTTTCTATGAATAGTCTCACCCTCAACTTTAGAAAGACACAGCATATTCAGTTCTCCATATCTAGGGATATTACACCAATGATACATGTTACACATGTTGAGGAAATGATAAATAGCGTGGAAACTTCAAAATTCTCAGGTGTCCGTGTTGACGAGTATGTAAACTGGAAAAGTACATTTTGTCTGTTGTAAAATAAATTATTCCAGCCTCATTTTCAGTTAGAATCGTTACAGATCGTGGGGAGAGAAAAAAAAGAGGAAAGTCTTTATTGCACAAAAACGTGCTGTAACATCATTTTAGGGAGTTGGACATTCTGACTACTGCTTCACGGTATATTCATTCCCTCATGAAATGTGTTGTAAATAGTCCACTGCAGTTCAGTAGGATCCATGACATACATAATTACAATAATAGAAGAAAAAATTTTAAAACAAACTGAAAAAGTTTCTCCTGGACAACGCCTCCTATTCCTTAAAAGAATTTCTATCATTGTAATGTGTAAAAGGGTAGTGAGTAGAAATTACTGACTCACATCTATATATTTTCTTTTTTTTTTTAACTTATAGATGATCAGCATGTAGCCATATTTACAAATTAATGTACGATGTGAATGTAAACTGCTTCGTTCCACACAATCATTGGAACATGAAACTAATTAACTTCCTCTTTCGTGATGCTGTCATCTTCCGACAGATGCATAAATCTGTTCGAGCTTTCGAGTTAATGGCATAAAGAAAAGTGTTACTTTGTTGGCCTCTGTGTATTTTATGAGACTATCTATTGTTGCTTCGAGCATTTGCACGTACTTTTTCACTCCTTCTACATTGCACTGCAACATTTCTGAAAGGCACTGTTCATGATTGCATGATTGCCACTACATTTACGCGGATTACGGTACATCTACAACGAACTCTGCAAACCACTGTGAAGTGCATGAGAGGATGCTTCTCATTGTACGACAGATTTTCCATTCGCATGTCGTCGCGGAAAGAATAAATCCTTAAATGCTTGTCATCATTTTAGTACCGCTAAAAAGCCTTCCTCACACGGAATGAGGCAATTTACGTTGACGTGGACGGGACATCCTACCTTACTAAAGATATCGTCGACACACGAGACGAGTTGGTTAATGCGATTTGCGCTCTCCTGCCGCCTTTGTCGTCTTTACTTGCCTCGCAAACCACACAGTTTCTTTGCGAAAATGATTGCGTCAACTCTTGTTAGCTGTTGTCAAATAAAAGCGGAGAAAATCATGAAGATGATTCTGGACTCGTCGATGGCTTCAATAGCGAAAATTCTATTAAATGAATAAAAAAAGACCCAGATTTTCTTAGAAAACGAAGGCGAAAAACTGGAAGTAGGTAGATGCGAATCTGCTATCTTTTTCTGTGCAACTCGTGAGCTCACGACGCTAGCCATTGGCTACATCTTCGACACTACAACGCAGCGTCCTCATATGGAATACACTGTCCAAAGACTGTATCTATAAATGTCATTATTTGACATTTTTCATGAAAATTGTACCAAAAAGACACACCTTTCATTGATATCATTGTGCCATAACATTAAAACGGTTATAACACTAAAACCAACGGCAAGAAGCTTTTACCTACCAATATGTAGTTTCGTGTCATTTTATTACAACAAATCGTAGTTACACCGAAACGCCGAAGAAACTGATATAGGCATCCGTATTAAAATACAAAGATATGTAAACAGGCAGAATACGGCGCTGCGGTCGGGAACGCCTATATAAGACAACAAGTGTCTGGCATAGTTGTTAAAACGGTTACTGCTACTACAGTGGCAGCTTATCAAGATTCAAGCGAGTTTGAACGTGGTAGCGCACGAGCGATGGGACACAGCATGTCCGAGGTAGCGATGAAGTGGGTATTTTCCCGTACGATCATTTCACGAGTGTACCGTGAACATCAGGAATTCTGTAGAACATCAAATCTTCGACATCGCTGCGGCCGCACGAGTCTCGTTTCGAATTGTATCGAGCGGATGGACGTGTACGGATATGGAGACA
The DNA here is from genome assembly GCF_021461385.2 of Schistocerca piceifrons. Classification (NCBI taxonomy): domain Eukaryota; kingdom Metazoa; phylum Arthropoda; class Insecta; order Orthoptera; family Acrididae; genus Schistocerca; species Schistocerca piceifrons. The sequence goes on from NC_060149.1 coordinate 126,732,722, forward strand.
ACCTCATAATTCCATTGACCCTGCATGTCAGCACGGGACTGTTCAAGATGGTGGAGGCTCCGTAATGGTGTGTGAGTGGGGCGTGGGGAGGGGGGGGGGAGGGTGGAGGGGGGGGGGCTGTAGTTGAAGTGATATGGGACCCCTGATCGTCTAGATGCGACTCTGACAGGTGACAAGTACGTAAGCATCCTTCATGTCCATTCTGAATTCCGACGGAGTTTGGCAATTTCAGCGGGACAATGCGACATCCCACACGTCCAGAATTGCTACAAAGTGGCTCGAGGAACACTTTTCTGAGTTTAAACACTTCCGCTGGTCACCAAACTTCCCAGACATTAACATTATTGAGCATATTTGGGATGCCTCGCAACGTGCTGTTCAGATGAGAACTCCACCCTCTCGTACTCTTACGTATTTGTGGATAGCCCTGCAGGATTCATGGTGTCAGTTCCCTCCAGCACTACTTTAGACATTAGTCGAGTCCTTCTATGTGCTCGCGGGGGCCCAACACGATATTAGTCAGGTGTACTAGTTTATTTGGCTCTTCAGTGTACAACGACGCGTTTTCGAGAGATCTTCAATTTCCTGATTGTCTGAAACAGCTTATATTCGGACGAGGTTCTCTATCAGAAAGAAAACCCACCAAATACGACCTTTAACGCTAGATAATATAGCAGCTTCTGTGTTTTGCTTATCACGTAAAATGATTTCGCAATCTCATTGGTCACTCTCCTCTCCACAAGGCAAAAATCTGACCTGCTAGGCCGGCCGGAGTGGCCGAGCGGTTCTAGGCGCTACAGTCTGGAACCGCGCGACCGCTACGGTCGCAGGTTCGAATCATGCCTCGGGCATGGATGTGTGTGATGTCCTTAGGTTAGTTAGGTTTAAGTAGTTCTAAGTTCTAGGGGACTGATGACCTCAGAAGTTAAGTCCCATAGTGCTCAGAGCCATTTTTTTTGACATGCCAGATTCTTTATTTTACACTCTGCAGTGTAGAGGAACGTGGAATTCCACACTGTGACTTCTTCAGCTAGTCGTCCGTGGCCTACGAGAAATTTGGGCCCCGCAACAGACTTATGACGTCACACTAGTCGCCCTGTCCGCCATCCTTCGTGAATGCTCGGCTCCGTGCTGGGCACACGGGAAATCAGTAGTTCATGTGAAGGTCTCCACGAAAGGCCTTAACTGTGTCATGTGCTATCAAAAACTTGCATGCATTAAAATGCGAAGTTATGAATTATTAAACTCACCTGACGCAGTTACTAGCTCCTTACTGGAGATGGCTATTGGCACTCGAGAGAGCTGCAGTATCACGTGCTGTGATGTAAGCACTGTGGCCAAGTTTTCTCGTGGGCCTCTCTCCACTCCACGTGCGTTTTCACGTCCCATGAGACGACACCTTAAGTGTACCCTTGTTTTCGCAGTTGCTTTGGGAGGGATATGTAGGTGACTATAGTTTAGTCCTAAATTCCTCACTTAATACTAGTCCACATCTACATCGATACTCTGCAAATCACATTTAAATGTCTGGCAGAGGGTACATCGAACCACCTTCGCAATTCTCTATTATTCCAATATCGTATAGCGCGCGGAAAGAATGAACACCTATATCTTTCCGTGCGAGCTCTGATTTCCCGTATGTTATCGTGGTGATCGTTCCACCCTATGTAGGTCAGTGTCAACAAAATATTTTCGCATTCGGAGGAGAAAGTTGGTGATTGGAATTTCGTGAGAAGATTCCGTCGCAACGAAAAACGCCTTTCTTTTAATGATTTCCAGGCCAGATCCTGTATCATTTCTGTGACACTCTCTCCCATATTTAGCGATAATACAAAACGTGCTGCCTTCCTCTGAATTTTTTCGATGTACACCGTCAGTCCTACCTGGTAAGGATCCCACACCTCGCAGCAGTATTCTAAAAGAGGACGGACAAGCGTTGTGTAGGCAGTCTCCTTAGTAGGTCTGCTACATTTTCTAAGCGTCCTGCGAATAAAACGCAGCCTTTGGTTAGCCTTCCCCACAACATTTTCTATGTGTTATTTCCTATTTAAGTTGTTCGTAATTGTAATACGTAGGTATTTAGTTGAATTTACGGCTTTTAGATTATACTGATTTATCGTGTAACCGAAGTTTAACGAGTCCCTTTTAGCAATCATGTGGATGACCTCACACTTTTCGTTATTTTGGGTCAACTGCCACCTTTAGCACCATTCATATATTTTTTCTAACTAGTTTTGATCTGATGACTTTATTAGTCGATAAACGAAAGCGTCATCTGCAAACAACCGAAGAAGGCTGCTCAGATTGTCTCCCAAATCGTTTATATAGATAAGGAACAGCAAAGGGCCTGTAACACTACCTTAGGGAATGCCTGAAATCACTTCTGTTTTACTCGATGACTTTCCGTCAATTACTACGAACTGTGACTTCTCTAACAGGAAATCGCAAATCCAGTCACATAACTGATACGATGTTCCATAAGCACGCAATTTTACTAAAAGCCGCTTGTGTGGTACAGTGTTTAAAGCCTTCCGGAAATCCAGGAATACAGAATAGATCTGAAATCCCTTGTCAGTAGCACTCAGCACTTCATGTGAATAAAGAGCTAGTTGTGTTTCACAGGAACGATGTTTTCTAAACCCATGTTGACTGTGTGTCAAATGGTTCAAATGGCTCTGAGCGCTATGGGACTTAACTTCTGAGGTCATCAGTCCCCTAGAACTTAGAACTATTTAAACCTAACTAACCTAAGGACATCACACACATCCATGCCCGAGGCAGGATTCGAACCTGCGATCGTAGCGGTCGCGCGGTTCCAGACTGTAGCGCCTAGAACCGCTCGGCCACCCCGGCCGGCGACTGTGTGTCAATAGACCGTTTCCTTCGAGGTAAATCATAATGTTCGAACACAATATATGTTCTAAAATCCTGCTGCAAATCGACGTTAACGATATGGGCCTGTAATTTAGTGGATTAATTCTACTACCTTTCTTGAATATTGGTGTGACCTGTGCAACTTTCCAGTCTTTGGGTACAGATCTGCCGTCGAGAGAACGGTTGTATATGATAACATGTTAAGTATGGAGCAATTGCATCAGCATACTCCGAAAGGAACCTAATTTGTGTAAAGTCTGGACCAAAAGATTTGCTTTTATTAAGTGATTTGAGTTGCTTCACTACTCCGAGGATATTTACTTCTACGTTACTCATTTTGGCACCTGTTCTCGATTCGAATTCTGGAATATTTACTTCGTCTTCTTTTGTGAACGCATTGCGGAAGGCTGTGTTTAGTAAATCTGCTTTGGTAGCACTGTCTTCGATAGTATCTCCATTGTTATCTCGCAGAGAAGGCATTGATTGTTTCTTGACTCTAACATACTTCACATACGACCAGAATCTCTTTGGATTTTCTGCCCGGTTTCGAGACAAAGTTTCGTTGTGGAAACTGTTATAGGCGTCTCGCATTTAACTCCGCGCTAAGTTTCGAGCTTCTGTAAAGCATCGCCAATCTTGGGGATTTTGCACCTGTTTAAATTTCGCATGTTTGTTTCATTGTTTCTGCAACAATTTTCTAACCCGTTTTGTGCCAAGGAGGATCAGCTCCGTCGTTTGTTAGTTTATTTGGTATAAACCTCTCAATTGCTGCCGATACTATTTCTTTGAATTTAAGCCACATCTGGTCTACACTTATATCATTAATTTGGAATGATTGGAGATTGTCTCTCAGGAAGGTACCATGTGAATTTTTATCTGCTTTTTTGAATAGGTATATGTTTCGCTTATTTTTCGAGGATTTGGGGATTACAATATTCAATCTCGCTACAACAACCCTTTGTTCACTTATCCCTATATCGGTTTTGGTGCTGGTTATTAAGTCAGGATTATTTGTTGCTAAGAGGTCAAGTGTGTTTTCACAACCGTTTACTATTCGCGTGGGGTCATGAACTAACTGCTCAAAATAATTTTCAGAGAATGCGTTTAGCACAATTTCGGATGATATTTTATGCGTACCTTCGGAATTAAACATGTATTTTCGCCAACATATCGAGTGTAAATTAAAGTCACCACCAACTATTATCTTATAAGTCGGGCACGTGTTTGAAATCAAACCCAACTTTTCTTTGAACCTTTCAGTAACTGTATCATCAGAACTGGGAGGTCGGTAAAAGGATCCAATTATTATTTTATTCCGGTTGCCAACAATGACCTCTGCCCATACCAACTCACAGGAAATATCTACTTCAATTTCGCGACATGTTAAACTACTTCTAACAGCAACAAACACGCCACCGCCAACCGTGTTTAGCCTATCTTTTCGGAACACTGTTAGGTTCTTCGCAAAAATTTCGGCTGAGCTTGTATCCGGCTTTAGCCAGCTTTCAGTGCCTATAACGATTTGAGCATCAGTCCTTTCTATTAGCGCTTGGAGCTCTGGTACTTTCCCAACACAGTTACGAGAATTTACAACTGTTATACCAATGGTTCCTGTATCTATGTTCTTCCTATGTTCAGCCTGCACCCTTTGTGACTAAAGCACATCTTGTGTTTTCCCGAGATCCTCTAACCTAAAAAATGTCCAGTCCACGCCACACAGCCCCTGCTACCCGTGTAGCCGCCTCCTGCGTATAGTGGACACCTGACCTATTCAGCGGAACCCGAAACCCAACCACCCTTTGGCGCAAGTCGAGGAATCTACAGCCTACACGGTCGCAGAACCGTCTGAGCCTCTGATTCAGACCCTCCACTCGGCTCTGTACCAGAGGTCCGCAATCGGTCCTGTCGATTATGCTGCAAACGGTCAGCTCTGCTTTCATCTTGTAAGCAATACTGGTAGCCTTTATCACTTCTGTTAGCCGCTCGAAACCAGAGAGAAGCTCTTCTGATCCAAAGCGACACACATCGTTGGCACCGACGTGAGCAACCACCTGCAGTTGGCTGCACCCTGTGCTCCTCATGGCGTCCGGGAGGACCCTTTCCACATTTGGAATGACTCCACCCGGTATGCACACGGAGTGTACATTGGCTGTCTTTCCCTTCTTGGCAGCCATGTCCGTAAGGGGCCCCATAACGAGTCTAACGTTGGAGCTCCCAACTATCAATAACCCCACCCTCTGTGATTGTCCGGATCTTGTAGGCTGAGAGGTTTCCTCTGAAACAGGACAGGCGACAGCATCTGGCTCAGCGACAGCGTCAGCCACAGATAGCTCCTGGAACCTGTTTGTCGGCAAACCGGGGAGGCCTTACGTGCGGCCGCCTGGGAAATCTTTCGCCGCCTGCTTCGCCCCGGGGTGACCTCCCACTCGACCACAGGTGAGGGGTCAACCTCAGTGCGAGAAGTAACTGGGTTGGCCACCAAGGAGGACCGATCGGAGGACTCTGACGCGCTGGACGTCCGTTGGATCACCACGGCCGGCCCACAACAGTGGTGCCCATCCACTGCAGCCTGAAGCTGAGAGCGAAGTGTCACCAACTCGGCTTGCATCCGCACACAACAATTGCAGTCCCTGTCCATACCAAAGACCGTGGAAAACTAAACTATGCAGATACGCGGACTATCGGCACTTGTTGCGCAACTCTAATGTAAGCCCTGACGAGTTCAAATGGCTCTGAGCACTATGGGACTCAACTGCTGAGGTCATTAGTCCCCTAGAACTTAGAACTAGTTAAACCTAACTAACCTAAGGACATCACAAACATCCATGCCCGAGGCAGGATTCGAACCTGCGACCGTAGCGGTCTTGCGGTTCCAGACTGCAGCGCCTTTAACCGCACGGCCACTTCGGCCGGCTGAGCCCTGACGAAAACGCACGAACTGTGCCTTAGTAATACGCAGATATTCAAGAACCTAACTACTGAATCACCCAGGTGAAGCTAAATAATTTGCCCCTGATAAGGAACTTGTAATATGTCACAAAATCGTATTACTTTCTGACGCAAACCAAACCGCGAGAACTGTGGCTATTAGATTTTAAATTTACACGCAGAAACTCAAGGAACTATTAAAGCACACAGGTGATATAATAAAGGAACTCATAAATGTCACAAAAGCGGTTTACTTATCTGTTGCTGCGTCTGTCGCGGTCGGCTACTACTGCCATAAATAATGTTTATCAGCATTTCCGTGATGGTGTTCTATGAGTCAAACGACCTGTTACCGTTTGTGTTGCCGTTCTATACTTTCAGTACCCCTGTGAATCCTGTGGATCCCACACACTTGACCAATATTCAAATCCAATGGATCCCACACACTTGAGCAATATTCTAAAATGGGTCACAGAAGTGTTCTGTAAGTAGTTTCCTTTCCAGACTGATTGCATTTTCCCTGTTGCCTACCAATGAACTGAAGTATTCTTCCTACTTTGCTGTTACCTAGCTTCTGTGATCATTATATTTCATATCCCCACAAACTGTTACAGTCAGGTATATATATGAGTCGACTGATTCCATCTGTGACTCATTGATATTGTAGTGAGCGTTTTGTGCATTACACAGTTTGCATTTCTGAACGTTTAAAGCGAGTTGACAATCTTTGTACTACGGCAGTTGGTACTGTTACTCGAGTGACAATAGCCTCACATAGATATTTCCAGTCTGTGCGCGTCGTCGGCCATGGGAATAGGTTCATTACGGTCAAGAATTTGGAAATAATCATGGGGAGACTAAACTGTTTTGTGTGTTCAAAAACACTCTTCGTTACTAGGGATATATGATCTGACCATTTTGGAAAAGGAAGTTTGAGAACGATAATTGTAAAATTATTATTAAAAAGTGTGATATTTTCTTTATTTCTCACAGTCATTTTTAACAGAAAACCTGTAAACGGCAACTGGACGAATTTAGAGATTTTCTCCAACACCTACCAGTCAGAACCAGGATGGAGGGCATTTAAAACATTATGCATATTGTTTCCATATACTGATCATGAATTTGCGGATCTCGTGCCCTCTGCATGCTGATGTTGAACTGAGAGAAGAAATTTAATATTGCTGCAAAAATCCAGTGATACTCGATGAATGTCTTTTCACCTCATTATTTGCAATTGTTAAGCACAAGGGAAATAATATACAGAAATAAAACGCACTACTGATCACAGAACCAGAGCAGGGTGTGGATCAGGCACTCGTCAGACACGAGTATGGATATACGAGGATTGGAACTTAAATAGTGGCAACTATTAATTCACAACTGAGTCAAAAGAGTTACATGTTTGCAACTGTTACTGTCCTTCAGAGTAGTCAAAAAAATGGCTCTGAGCGCTATGGGACTTAACATCTGAGGTCATCAGTCCCCTAGAACTTAGAAGTACTTAAACCTAACTAACCTAAGGACATCACATACATCCATGTCCGAGGCAGGATTCGAACCTGCGACCGTAGCAGTCGCGCGGTTCCGGACTGAAGCGCCCAGAACCGCTCGGTCACTGCGGCCGGCTCAAAGTAGTCACCAGCGATGTTTAGAACCCGTTGCCAGCGTTGTGGAACGCGGAGCGGTTTACTGCTTGTCGAATCTCTGGAACAGTTCTGAAGCGAATGCCACGAAGTGGTTCCTTCATCTTCGTAGTCAAATCAAAGTCACAAGGACTTAAGTCCGGGGAGTATGGTAGATGGTACAGTACATCCCAGCCCCATCGACCGAACAGAGCAGCCACAGCTTGCGCTGTATGCGCCCACGCATTGTGGTGCAAAATGATGGGTGGGTTGCGCAGAAAGTGTTGCCGCTTCTTTCGCAGAGCTGGTCGCAGGTGATGCTCCAAAAACAAACAGTAATACTGTGCATTGACGGCCTGCCGTGGAGGAACGTAATGCGTTAGGGTAACACCATCACAGTCGTACACTAGAATCACCATAACTTTAGACCGCTCCATTCACACCATCAACAGAACAGGCTCTGCTAACAGAATACGACTCCTTCCACATCGCTGGCAACGAGTTCTACACAACGCTGGTGGCTACTTTGAAGGACAGTAACAGGTGCAAACATGTAACTCTTTTGTATCGGCTGTGAATAAATACACTACTGGCCATTAAAATTGCTACACCACGAAGATGACGTGCTACAGACGCGAAATTTAACCGACAGGAAGAAGATGCTGTGATATGCAAATTATTAGCTTTTCAGAACATTCACACGAGGTTGGCGCCGGTGGCGACACCTACAATGTGCTGACATGAGGAAAGTTTCCAACCGATTTCTCATACACAAACAGCAGTTGACCGGCGTTGCCTAGTGAAACGTTGTTCTACTGCCTCGTGTAAGGAGGAGAAATGCGTACTATCACGTTTCCGACTTTGATAAAGGTCGGATTGTAGCCTATCGCGACTGGTCGAGATCCAATGAGTGTTAACATAATGTGGAATCGGTGGGTTCAGGAGGGTAATACGGAACGCCGTGCTGGATCCCAACGGCCTCGTATCACTAGCAGTCGAGATGACAGGCATCTTATCCGCATGGCTGTAACTGATCGTGCAGCCACGTCTCGATCCCTGAGTCAACAGTTGGGGACGTTTGCAAGACAACAACCATCTGCACGAACAGTTCGACGACGTTTGCAGCAGCATGGACTATCAGCTCGGAGACCATGGCTGCGGATACCCTTGACGCTGCATCACATACAGGAGCGCCTGCGATGGTGTACTCAACGACGATCCTGGGTGCACGAATGGCAAAATGTCATTTTTTCGGATAAATCCAGGTTCTGTTTACAGCATCATGATGGTCGCATCCGTGTTTGGCGACATCGCGGTGAACGCACATTGGAAGCGTGTATTCGTCATCGCCATACTGGCGTATCACCCTGCGTGATAGTATGGGGTACCATTGGTTACACACCTCGGTCACCTCTTGTTCGCATTGACAGCACTTTCGAACAGTGGACGTTTCATTTCAGATGTGTTCCGACCCGTGGCTCTACCCTTCATTCGATCCCTGTGAAACCCTACATTTCAGTAGGATAATGCACGACCGCATGTTGCAGGTCCTGTAGGGGCCTTTCCGGATACAAAAAATGTTCGACTGCTGCCCTGGCCAGGACATTCTCCAGATCTCTCACCAATTGAAAACGTCTGGTCAATGGTGGCCGAGCAACTGGCTCGTCACAATACGCCAGTCACTACTCTTGATGAACTGTGGTATCGTGTTGAAGCTGCATGGGCAGCTGTACCTGTACACGCCATCCAAGCGCTGTTTGACTCAATGCCCAGGCGTATCAAGGCCGTTATTATGGCCAGAGGTGGTTGTTCTGGGTACTGATTTCTCAGGATCTATGCACCGAGATTGCGTGAAAATGTAATCACATGTCAGTTCTAGTATAATATATTTGTCCAATGAATAGCCGTTTATCATCTGCATTTCTTCTTGGTGTAGCAATTTTAATGGCCAGTAGTGTAGTTGCCACTATTTAAGTTCCAACCCTCGTATTAGCATCTTGCATCATGAAAATAGAATACACAGGCTGCAGCTTATGATCAGTAGAAAGATCTGAGTACTATAAAAAATCCCACGGTGCTAGAAAAATTAGAAACTGATGTGAAGCTCCAGGAGTTCGAACTGTTCAATCAAAATTGACTTCGACTCCGTTATTTCGAAAGTGAGCTTGTCTGATCTTGCACACATACCATAGACTCGGTGCGTATTTAACCTTGGATAGAAAAAGAGCTTCAGCTTTTGGGGTTCCTTGAAACACTTTTGAACTTTGAAACCATCCTGTATCGCAACATGGGTGAAAATACAATGAAATGTTTTACAAACTTTGAGGCGTACTGCCATCTGAGTTGTCCAATAGGTGGTAAAATTATATGTCAATATTTAAAACTACAAAAATTGGAAAGTATGAGTGTTTCAGATTACACCTTGGAAGAGGAATTCTTGAAACACTTCTGTTTCTGGCGTTAGATAACGTGATAGCAACGTCAGATGTGAGTATTAACGCAGTAGGAACGTTTTTAAAATCCTACAAACATAATTTAATGCAAAATTATTAATTACTGTACTAGAAAGTTTGAGGAATCTAAGATTGTAGCGATTAGATACTTTAGTAATTCTGTCACATGCGGTGGCAGGTTGGCGCTTTAAACTACTTCATACCGTTGAAGACTAATGAAAGCCACTGGCCACTAGCTTTTTAATTTGAGTAACAAACCTCTTTGAAGATTCCTACTTTGAACCTTCAGCGCACTTCAGGGTCGCTCAGTAAAGTCGGTAAGTAGTAAACTGAGTGGAAATAACACTGTATCGCTATTACCACTCGAGTGGAAGTATTTCTGTGATACTATTGCCACTCGAATGGCAATGTATACTGCCTTGTACCACTTTGGAATCTTAGCAGGTTATGACTGGATATTTGTGCAGCTTTTTTTTAAATAGTACCTGTACTTCATTATAGATTATACATTAGTAATGTATAATCTATAATGGACGTATTTCCGCTGCACCTCGCATATTAAACCGAGAATTCTTTGATGTCTATTTAATCTCTTGGTTACTAGAGTGGTTGATATCGTCGTCTTGAATTATCAGTTTTTATCAGACCACTTGTATATGTGTACTGATTTCTACTTTGACACACTGGTTACGTAATCGTTCTCTGCCACATGTCAAGGTGGAAGGTAGAAAATCGACATGATCGTAATATATGTTATTTTGTTCCCAATCAGCTACCGGTACCCAGTACCCAGGGTTTCTTTATGTGTACGTCTACCGTCTAGCAGTGCTCTGAGGAACTATGATTCAGATATTACGAAGGAACGGTGGTGGATGAACATGAGCAATCATTAGAGCGATTTGTTGATAAAAATCTGAGATGAAGATATGGCAATATAATAAAGTCCGCACAAAATAAGCTGGCACTCGGCGCGGTGGCTGACAGGAGTGATCATAAGTGGGAAATTTCCCAAGATGTTTGCCATTGTTAATTTGTGACAATGGGAAACGAGATTAGAGATAACTGGACTGAGGTAACAACTTTTTATTTTCTTAAGGAAGTTTGAAACCCCGAGATGTGTGAGGATTGTGTTTTTAGATAGGTGGTTGGATTGTTGCCGTTATTTGTCCATTGTATACTTTAGATACGGTACCTGATATACATGGTCCCGAAAGAAAACATTGATAGTGAAGCGAATGTAGTGAATGTTAACTGTATCGACCAAAATTTGCCTGACGACTTTACTTCGTAATTGTTCCGTCGTGGGACTACGACCATAAAGCAATAGACAGTCATTGACGGCTGGTCCCGACGGAGGTTCGAGTCCTCCCTCGGGCATGGGTGTGTGTGTTTGTCCTTAGGATAATTTAGGTTAAGTAGTGTGTAAGCTAAGGGACTGATGACCTTAGCAGTTAAGTCCCATAAGATTTCACACACATTTGAACAGTCATTGACGGGCGTGTGGCACTTTGTCTGGTAAGCACATAGTTCGCCAGTGTGCCCATTACGACGATGTGGCGCGAGAAAAGTAGACTTGTGTTGTGCTAGGGTAACTTTCGTTACAGTTTCGGAATTCTTAGCGTAGCCATTTTACTAGTTAAACTGTACCCGGTAAACATTAGGGTAAACACTTGTTACAATTTCGGAACTCTTCACGTCACCGATATAATAATTTTTTAACTAGTACTCGGTAAACACCAAGGGGAGAGGGGGAGGGGGAGGGGGGGGGCAATCATGAACCGATGACCATATATGGATAGATATCTTAAGTTTTCCAAACTCTCGACTGTTAGTTTAAACTATTACTGTGACCCACCCCACTCGGCTCATTGGTGACTGGCTACTGGCTTTCCCCATTGATTCATATTTCTTTTCTGTGATTGTATGGCAAATATTGTCCTATTCGATGCTATCCACCATCTTTATATAAGTTTCACATTTTATTTTTCTGTACCCTCTATAAGTAAGTATTCTGCATCATATGACCATGATACCCAAATACGTCACACACACACACACACACACACACACACACACACACACACACACACAGTGTTCTGTCTGGTAAACCTGTCATTTCATTTTTCATACATCTTTTGATCTACAGTTTTTGTACCTGACTGCTTCCGCTTCCATTAGAAGAAATCAGCGACTCTGTCCCCCCTAACTGTTTGCAAAGCATAACTGTCTTTCTTGTGTAATATTTCTCGGATAACATTTAATTCTCAGTCATAGTATGTGACTTTTATCCCTCACTTGACTGATATCATTTTTGTTCTAACAGTGTGATGAATCATACTCTCTGTTTGAATTTAACTGCTGATGTAATACCTGTCCCCATTCAACCAAAATTTACTGATAACTTTTTCTAGCCTCCTCATGCCCCCTCCATATTCTTGGTTTCTAGCAATACCCATTTCCTATTTATTTTCTGAATTATGAGACATTAATTTATGTCTTGTAGTCTTATCAATGTGTGCTGTAATATATGCTCTTGTAATATCTATCATTTATTGTTATGTTACAATTATTCATAACATTATTTTATTTCAATAATTTGGTTGCTCCATTTTTATCTCAGTAACACTTTTTTCGATTTGTTGCCTCTTTATGCATTACTCTTTTTTCATTAATGGTATGCATTCTTCACATACATATTTTGTGTAATTCCATCCTGGAAAATGATGTTGTTTACTTTTCTTGTCTTTCTGCCTTCTAATTCTGTCAGCCTGTCTTTTTACACACCAACGACCAGTTGTTAATGGTTGTTAAAACTATAGGTTCTTTGTTCTGGAGGTCAAAAGGATATAAGCATAAATGTTCGTATACATCACTTCACTGTCATGTCACTCCCGTTCCTGGTCGGAAAGCACATTATCTAAAATAATATGCTCCTTTGGGATAACATCTTTTGTACAGTGTTGTGTAATAACTATCGCTAAGGTCTCTACATTTACACTTTCCAGAAGCTGTAAAATAAAGATATTGTAGAGATTAAGAGTCTCACTTGATATTGGAGCATATACAAAGTGATGGGCAATTGTTTAATTTGGATGCTGTCTGGCAGTCACTAATGGTAAATGCAGCTAAGTCATATAAACCTATACCTGCAATATAAATATGGTAAGGAAAGTTCTGGTTGAATGTAATTAATTTAGGCGTGCAGATGCCCCCCCCCCCCCACCCCCGTCCCCTCCCCCCCCCCCCACCCCCACACACACAGGAGTTCATTACAGCTGAATTAGAGCAATAGAATTGTGCCAGATAAAATATAATTGGACTTTGCTCCATTTATATTCTAGATAGCTTAATTTCTTGCATTCTTTATGGTAACAAACTTTCAGAAAACAGAAGGCAGTTGCAGAGCTGTTGTAAGATATTTAGTGTCATTAAGACCTTAACTGTGTTTTCACAAAGTTCTATTTCATGCTTCTTAGAGCTTCCTGGTGACAGTTGAACCACAGTGATTGTGAATAGATTTCATAGATCAATAGTTCCATGCATTACTGGAATTTCTGATAAGTAGCTCTGTAGATGATGAAGAAATAGATGAAATGTATGACGAGATAAAAGAAATTATTCAGGTAGTGAAGGGAGACGAAAGTTTAATAGTCATGGGTGACTGGAATTCGTCAGTAGGAAAAGGGAGAGAAGGAAACATAGTAGGTGAATATGGATTGGGGGAAAGAAATGAAAGAGGAAGCCGCCTTGTAGAATTTTGCACAGAGCGTAACTTAATCATAGCTAACACTTGGTTCAAGAATCATAAAAGAAGGTTGTATACCTGGAAGAATCCTGGAGATACTAAAAGGTATCAGATAGATTATATAATGGTAAGACAGAGATTTAGGAACCAGGTTTTAAATTGTAAGACATTTCCTGGGGCAGATGTGGATTCTGACCACAATCTATTGGTTATGAATTGCAGATTGAAACTGAAGAAACTGCAAAAAGGTGGGAAGTTAAGCAGATGGGACCTGGATAAACTGAAAGAACCAGAGGTTGTAGAGAGTTTGAGGGAGAGCATAAGGGAACAACTGTCAGGAATGGGGGAAAGAAATACAGTAGAAGAAGAATGGGCAGCTCTGAGGGATGAAGTAGTGAAGGCAGCAGATGATCAAGTAGGTAAAAAGACGAGGGCCAATAGAAATCCTTGGGTAACAGAAGAAATATTGAATTTAATTGATGAAAGGAGAAAATATAAAAATGCAGTAAATGAAGCAGGCAAAAAGGAATACAAACGTCTCAAAAATGACATCGACAGGAAGTGCAAAATGGCTAAGCAGGGATGGCTAGAGGACAAATGTAAGGATGTAGAGGCTTGTCTCACTAGGGGTAAGATAGATACTGCCTACAGGAAAATTAAAGAGACCTTTGGAGAGAAGAGAACCACTTGTATGAATATCAAGAGCTCACATGGCAACCCAGTTCTAAGCAAAGAAGGGAAGGCAGAAAGGTGGAAGGAGTATATAGAGGGTTTATACAAGGGCGATGTACTTGAGGACAATATTATGGAAATGGAAGAGGATGTAGATGAAGACAAAATGGGAGATAAGATACTGCGTGAAGAGTTTGACAGAGCACTGAAAGACCTGAGTCGAAACAAGGCCCCGGGAGTAGACAACATTCCATTAGAACTACTGATGGCCTCGGGAGAGCCAGTCCTGACAAAACTCTACCATCTGGTGAGCACAATGTATGAGACTGGCGAAATACCCTCAGACTTCAAGAAGAATATAATAATTCCAATCCCAAAGAAAGCAGGTGTTGACAGATGTGAAAATTACCGAACTATCAGTTTCATAAGTCACAGCTGCAAAATACTAACGCGAATTCTTTACACACGAATGGAAAAACTGGTAGAAGCCGACCTCGGGGAAGATCAGTTTGGATTCCGTAGAAATGTTGGAACACGTGAGGCAATACTGACCTTACGACTTATCTTAGAAGAAAGATTAAGAAAAGGCAAACCTACGTTTCTAGCATTTGTAGACTTAGAGAAAGCTTTTGACAATGTTGACTGGAATACTCTCTTTCAAATTCTGAAGGTGGCAGGGGTAAAATACAGGGAGCGAAAGACTATTTACAATTTGTACAGAAACCAGATGGCAGTTATAAGAGTTGAGGGGCATGAAAGGGAAGCAGTGGTTGGGAAAGGAGTGAGACAGGGTTGTAGCCTCTCCCCGATGTTATTCAATCTGTATATTGAGCAAGCAGTAAAGGAAACAAAAGAAAAAATCGGAGTAGGTATTAAAATTCATGGAGAAGAAGTAAAAACTTTGAGGTTCGCCGATGACATTGTAATTCTGCCAGAGACAGCAAAGGACTTGCAAGAGCAGTTGAACGGAATGGACAGTGTCTTGAAAGGAGGATATAAGATGAACATCAACAAAAGCAAAACGAGGATAATGGAATGTAGTCAAATTAAGTCGGGTGATGCTGAGGGAATTAGATTAGGAAATGAGACACTTAAAGTAGTAAAGGAGTTTTGCTATTTAGGGAGTAAAATAACTGATGATGGTCGAAGTAGAGAGGATATAAAATGTAGACTGGCAATGGCAAGGAAAGCGTTTCTCAAGAAGAGAAATTTGTTAACATCGAGTATAGATTTAAGTGTCAGGAAGTCGTTTCTGAAAGTATTTGTATGGAGTGTAGCCATGTATGGAAGTGAAACATGGACGATACCTAGTTTGGACAAGAAGAGAATAGAAGCTTTCGAAATGTGGTGCTACAGAAGAATGCTGAAGATAAGGTGGGTAGATCACGTAACTAATGAGGAGGTATGGAATAGGATTGGGGAGAAGAGAAGTTTGTGGCACAACTTGACTAGAAGAAGGGATCGGTTGGTAGGACATGTTTTGAGGCATCAAGGGATCACAAATTTAGCATTGGAGGGCAGCGTGGAGGGTAAAAATCGTAGAGGGAGACCAAGAGATGAATACACTAAACAGATTCAGAAGGATGTAGGTTGCAGTAGGTACTGGGAGATGAAGAAGCTTGCACAGGATAGAGTAGCATGGAGAGCTGCATCAAACCAGTCTCAGGACTGAAGACCACAACAACAACAACATTGTGAAGATTGTTGTTTCTAATGGGCTGATGTTTTGTGTGAAGCTTTTAGGGAAATATGAATCTACAGAGCTGTTATGACCTACATCTATACACTGTAACCCACCTATTGAAAAGATAAGCTAGTGGGAAATAGAGGTGGTGTATTTTTCATTGTATACGAGAAACTCAAATCCACCAAGTTAGAAATTATTATTTACACAAAACTCACTGTGAAGCAGGGAAATAGAAATATAACTGAATCCTACTGTCAACCACCAGACTCAACCCCAGATGTAACCGAAAACTTTAGTGGAACCTCAGTTCACTAGTACATACGTTACCCGATCTTACTGTCCTTGTCAGAGGAGACTTTAATCATCCAACAGTCAATTGAGACATTCTGTGAAGTTTCAGGATTGCAGTCAGATCATGTTGACTTCTTGCCACAATATTTCATGTTGACTTCTTGCCACAATATTTTGGCTAGCAGCTGAAATATTGTGGCAAGAAGTCAACATGATCTGGCTGCAATCCTGAAACCTCGTAGAATATTCAGTACACTGTAAAAACTTCAAGAATCATGTAAGTGGGATGATTGCAGTTTTGTAAGTGGTAGGTGTGCCAATAATGCTAAATGCCTACCTAAAACACACAATTCAGAAATGCATTTTTCATGGAAATATGCTTGATCTAGTGCAACAGATGTATAGGACCTCCTTGAGAATGTTCAAATTTAAACTGTCATCAGTGATCATAAAGCAGTTGTGGCAACAATAGTTACCAAAGTACATAGGGCAACTAAAACAAGTAGAAAGATTTATATGTTAAGCAAACTAGATGCAGGGGAGGAAGTATCATATCTCAATGAAGAACGTGAAACATTTAGCTCTAGATAGGAGCATGTATAACTAACTGTGGTTCAAGTTTAAAAGGGTAGTTGACCACGCACTGGATAGATATGTACCACATAGAAAGAGAGATGCTGAATGAAATGCACTTGACTGTCAAGAGGTTCAATGCTTGAAGCCTTCAGTGACTGCCATAGCAACATATAACTTATGAAATCCAAAGCGATTTTCATCTGTGTAAAAGCTGTTAGTAGTTCCAAAGTTGTAGTGTTGAGACAGTAGTGAGTGGCACAGGAACTGAAATTGAAAGTAGCAAAGCAAAAGTTTGTATGCTGAACTCCATTTTCAAATGTTCATTTACAAAGGAAAATCCAGGATTGTAGTCTCAATTAAATTATCACACCACTGCAAAAGGAGTGAAATAAATATTAATGACAGTATTTTTGAAAAATAGCTGAAATCTCTAAAACTGCTTAGAGCTCCAGGAAATGATGGTACCCCATTCAGATTCTATGCAGAAATTGTGGCTGAATTAGCCTCTGTTTTAGCAATGATATATGGTAGGCTCCTTTTACAAAAAAAAAAAAAAAAATAAATAAATAAAAATAAAAAAATAAAAAAAAGGCTGTGCCCAATAGTTGGAAGAAAGGAGAGGTCACACCAATCTATGAGAGGGTAACAGAAATGATCCACAAAACTATTGTCCAATACCCTTGACATACAACTATTGTAGGATCATAGAAAATATTCTCAGCTGAGTCAAAATGAGGTATCTGGACAGAATGCCTTCCACTGTGTCTACCAGCACGGATTCCAGAGCAATGGTCATGCAAAATCCAACTTGCATTTTTCTCATATGACATCCTTAAAGCCACAGATCAAGGCTGCCAAATATATGCAATATTTCTTAACTTCTGAAAGTATTTGATTTAGTACTGCATCTTCACTTATTATCAAAATTATGGTCATATGGGGTATCAAGCAAAATTTGTGACTGTATTGAGGATTTCTTGGTAGGAAGCACACAACATGCTATCTTGGATGAAGAGTCATTGACAGATGTAGAAATAACTTCAGACTTGACCCAGGGATATATACTTGTTCATGCTGCATATTAATGAACTTGGAAGACAGTGTTAAAAGCAATATGAAACTTTTTGCAGATGATGGTATTATTTGCAATGAAGTACTGACTTTAAAAAGTTCCACAAATATTCTCTCAGATAAATTATAAAAATTAAAAGTGGTCCAAAGATTAGAAACTTGCTGTAAATATTCAGAAATGTAAATTTGACGATTACAAAACAGAAAAAGTGTAGTATCCAATGACTGCAATATCAGTGAGTCAGAATTGGAATCAGTCAAGTCATACAAATCCTTGAGTGTAACTATTTGTATGGACATGAAATGGAATGATTCACATAGGCTCAATTGTAGACAAAGCATGTGGCAGACTGTGGTTAATTGTTAGGACACTATAGAATATTGCTCAAATATGTGGGAGCCATGTCAAATAGGATATTGAACACTACCAAGAAGGGCAGTATGAATTGTGACCAGTTTGTTTGAACCATGAGAGGGCACCATGTGTTTATTTATTTAAACCCTATTTATTTATTTCATGTTGCATAGATCCACACGTGAACTGATCACTTTGTATAGAATGAGTCAAATTTGTACAAACCATTGTTTAGTACACAAGTACACTGAACTTATGAATTATATGAATAATATGCTATGAATAACAGAAACGTATGTATAGCCCAACATATAAGCTACAATATATTTCTTCACTACAAATATAAAGATATACATAAATCTTAGTATAAGTTATGCTGTACATAGGCCTAAACAAAGAATGATGAATCCACCATATAGGCCACAAAAATGGAGTTAAGCATATGAAAGATGTATTATGCATTGTGGCTAAGAAATTCATCTATGCTGTAATAAGATCCATCGAGAAGTAACTGCCTTAGTTTTTCTTTAAACTTGGACATGTTTCCAATCAGATTTTTAATTTGTAATGGGAAGGCATTAACAATCTTGGTTCTCCTGTACACAACCCTCTTCTGCATCTTTTTCTTGGATCATAGTAAATATCCAGTTTCCTTCAGGTGTTGTTGTTATGGTATGAATTATAATTATTGGTTTTGAGCAATTAAAAAAAACACAGTAGGGAAAAATATGTTGAGCAATGTTGTAAAGATTTTATGATCTCTAAACAGATTTCTGCATGAGTGCCTATGAAGGACTCCACACATAATTCTTATAATTTGCTTCTGTCTCATGAATATTGTAGTGCCACTTCAGTTTACTATCTACATGCAGACCCAAAAACTTGGAAGACTCAACTTTTGAAATCTCATGCTCACCTATTTTTAGATTTATTTTGTCTGTGACAGTAACACAAGGAAATGAATGCAATTTGTGTTTTTCATATTGACTGAGAGACCATTAATTTTAAACCAGTTTACCACATCTGCAAATGCCTTCTTTACTACTTCACTTAATTTATTTCCAGAATGACTGTTAACTTATATAGTGGTGTTGTCAGCAAACATGGAGTCTTTTCCATGTTCTATATGTATTAACAAATCATTTGTAAATAGGCTATTAGAAAAATCGGGGGGGGGGGGGGGGGGGCATTATTGAGCCTTTAGACACTCCAATAGCAGTGGAACCCCAGTCTGAAGATACATGGCCACCATGCATTCCTTCCATGATAACTTTCCACTTTCTACCACATAGGTAAGATTCAAGCCACTTGCCTGACATTCCACTCATTCCTGGAGTCTTGGCTTTATTCAGGAGAATATGGTGACTAACACTGTCAAAAGTCTTTGATAGATCACAAAATATTCCAACCGTCATCACATTGTCATGCATGGATACCAAAACATTCTCAACAAATGCATGTATTGCATCCTCTGTTGATGCCCCCTTCTGAAAACAAAACTAGCTATGGCCAAGGATGTTGTATTTACTATGATGCTCAGCCATTCTGCTGTGCATCAATTCCTTCAGTACCTTTGAAAACCATTAGAATAATGAAATTGGCTGATTGTTTGTAGCACCTGTCTTTTCTCCCTTATTATAAATTGTCCATATACATCCATATTTTAATCTTTCAGGGACTACTCCTTCCTCAAGTGACAAATTAAAACTATGGCAGAGGACTTTACTCATTCCTCTACAGCAGTATTTCAATAATTTACTGGAAATGTCATCACCTCCAGCAGAATCTAATCTGTTTTGCGACTTAGAGTGTCATGTAAGAATTTTATAGCTTTATTTACAGAACCTAAGCACCCTCCCAGATTTGTAACTGTTAAGAAATGATTGTTGAAAGTACTAGCCACCTTCTCAGGCTCACTCACTTTATTGCACCCGTTTCTTAAACCAATCATTTATTTGGCAGCTGAACTATTCCCTGTCTCATTTTTCACATATTTCCATATGGTTTTCATTTTGTTATCAGATTTATTAATTTCATTTTTTAAGCACATATATTGGATTTTTTATCACCTTCATTAATATCTTAGAGTGCGCTTAATACTGCCTCATTATTGCAGACTTGTTAGACAATCTGGCTGATGCATACAATTCCATTTTTGTCTTACATGAGATTTTTATGCCCTGAGTAATCCATGGCTTATACACTGGTTTCCTCTAACTCTTTTCACTGGAAACAGTTCCTCAACAATACTTGCAACTTTTCTTACAACTAGTTTTATGTGGTCATTCCAGTATTAGTCATTCTATGTGGAGTTAGGAATTTTATAATTATTACGCTTTTTAGTGATTAAGCACTAATAGTGTTACTGAAAGATAATGCAGCTCTCCACAAATTTATGCTCTGTTTATTACATTTATTTGCATTCATTGTCAACTACCAGTCCCTGCACCAATCATTAATCCTCTGCAGGTTTTTCAGCATGTAGGTTCAGTCTTTCACTATTGCTATCCCCCTAGGGACAACAACATCATCCACAAATAACCTATTGGAGCTTCTGACATTATCCACAAGATCCTTTATGGATATATTGAGGTTGTCAAGTATACAATAAGAAATATTTATGACCTGGCACATTTTTATTTGCCTTCGAGGACTACTAGAATATTTGTGCGATGCAGCCACATCTACTTTTTGATAATAAGTTTCATTATATTCACTGTACCTCCCCCTCTTTCCTGGAGATCACTTCTCAGACAATTTTTACCATCTGTCTTGTGACTACTGGGTATAGTTATTGTTCTGTGCATTGAAGAGCTCTCCATCTTTATAAAGTAGAATCTGCTTCACTTACAAAATCTCCTGTGGTGCAGTGAGGCTTATAGTGAACAACTCTAAAGCTTTCTGCAGCTAAATATGTTTCTGACTTATCAGTTGGAGTATTATAATGATGAAATAAACCACTGTCACATTTTGATTTTGCACTATTAGTTCTAAGCACCTCAGTAACTTGTGGAGGGATTGTTCCATGTACCACTCCATCAGGTCCATAGCGAAGAACTTCAATTCTTTTCTTGAAGTACTGAGATTTGCAGGCTGTGACTGGTGCCACATCATTGTCTTTAAATACTCATTCCTTGCTGAGCAATTTGATTGACACATCATAATAATACAACAGGTTTCCTCACCTGAAACAGTTCTGTATGTATGATGGAATGCATTTTTGAAGCATTTCTTTGCACCACAAGATGCAATATATCAGCTCTTCTCTGTAACTCATTGTGGTGTGTGTAAATAACAAACAGAGTTGACTGACTCACAACTGCAGAAAGGTTTGTAGATCTCTCTATCTGATGAAAAGTTACAGACACCCTTGAGGCTGAAGTTACTCTTCTGAAAGACTTGGAACCATCCAAATATGGCAGAGTGATGTTCACAGTGGCCTCTTGGCATGGAGACTTTTCCTAGAAAGATGTATCCACTTTTAGCCACCAACAAAAATGTTACTATAAAACTGCTAGCTAACTTCCTTTTACTGCGCTTATGTCTCTTGATGTTAACTATAATTAACACCTTTGCCAAAACTTGTAGCAGGAGTTCAGTTTCTTGGCTAACAATGTGTATGAAAAGTTCTTAACATGGGTGGAAGCCGGTTGTGATTCATCCTCTTGAAGCCTCAAAAAACAAAACTGTCCATCTAGCGTATGCATAGACGTGTAACCTTCATTATGAACACTTTTAAGATGAACTGAAAAGTCCGCCAGGCTAACATTGTTCCCATCAAAATGACCTCTACTGATGATAAAAATCCTATTCCATAAGTCTTATTGAGGAAAGTAAGTTGCAACTAATAAGCAAATATAATTTTTTACCAACACAATTTAGAATCTAATATATAAAAATGGATATTTGTTTGTTTGTCTTCCATGCATCCTTATGCCATCCATTTAATTGCAATGAAATTTTCCTGAGTTGTTGAGCACATGCTCGTAAGAAGCAGGTGATACAGAAACTTAACCCATGACTGCTTGAAACAGTTTCAGTCAAATTAAAAAAAAATGGAAACTCTAGGTTGCAATATCAACGTTGTAGGAAAAGATGACATGTTAAGTTGCAGACTGGCACAATGAAAAGACGCTTCCACTTTAGCTTTCACCACCCACGGCCTTCATCAGAAAAGAAGACAACCCCTCACCCCACCCATCCGCCCTCCCTCCCACCCGCACGCACGCACGCGCACACACACACACACACACACACACACACACACACACACACACACACACACACACAAGCAAGCATGCAAGTGTACCTCACTCACATATAACTGACATCTCCCGCAGCAATACCACAGGTACATTTAACATCAACCCTAGAGTCACATGGTGTAAAACAGTGGAGACTCATACTCTTCCTAGTGACAGTTCTTTTTTTTCAAAATGCAATCACTTACTGACAGATTTACAAGTTTCCTTAGAATTCAGATGACACTGCAGGATGAAATTTTCTGGTGATATGGATGAAATATGTTACATAAATGGTATATTTTGTAAATGTGTCTGCATTGTACCTACTTAGAAAGAAAAAGATGCTGTTGCTGTGAATGTACAGGAAATAATTTACAGACCTAATCTTCACCCTGCAATGGAGTGTGTGCTTATTTGAAACTTCCTGGCAGATTAAAACTGTGTGCCACCCCAGGAATCAAACCTGGCAACTTTTCTTTGCTGGGCAAATATGCTATTGGCTGAGCTGTTGGAGCAAGACTCACGATCCACCTCACAGCTTTACTTTTGAGAGTACCTGTCTCCTACCTTCCAAACTTCACAGAAGTTCTCCTGCATACCTTACAGGATTAGTACTCCTGGCAGAAAGGGCATAGTGGAGAACTTTGGAAGATAGGAGGGAGGTACTGGCAGAATTGAAGCTGTGAGGAGGCAAGTTGTATGTCAGGGTTGGATAGCTCAGTTGGTAGAGCAATTGCCTGTGAAAAGCAAAGGTCCCAAGTCCGAGTACAGGTCTGGCACAAAGTTTTAATCAATAAGGAAGTTTAAACCAACACACTGTGGTGCAGACTGAAAATTCATTCTGAAAACAATCCCCAAGACTGTGGCTAAGCCATTTCTCCACAATATCCCTTCTTCCTGGACTGCTAGTACTACAAAGTATGCAGGAGGACTTCTATAAAGTCTGCAAGATAGAAGCAAGGTACTGACGGAAGTGAAGTTGTGAGGGCAGATCATGAGTCATGTTTGGATAGCTCAGTCAGCTGAGCAAGTACCTGTGAAGGGAAAGGCCCCACTTTGAGTCCTTGTTTGGCACACAATTTTAACCTGGCAGGGAATAATTTGTGCCACCAACTTCCTTGCCTTCTTTTCCATTCCGACTCCTGTCTCATTTTCAGTGTATCTCTTTTCTTTTCCTCATCGTTGCATTTATGGACCTGTGATATATCTGTACAAATAAATTATTACAGAAAAATGTGTGTTGCTAAATTCGATAGAAAATTACTAGCTTCACTGTTCTTGTTCTTAAGCTGTTATTCACATTTGTATTCGCTTTTATCCCTTCTACAGCCTGCATTTTTATTGTTTTTTCCCATTCCTTGTATTGAAGGACTCGTTACATAATTTGTGAGTGAATTCTCCTGTTTATTGCTACTGTGTATGCTTTTCCCAAAGTTCATTCTGAGCTGTACATAGCTTGGATGCTAACAATACTTAACAAAATAACTGCTCCTTGTTTCATATTATGTGCATATAGTTTCATCCTTGCTGTAAGTGAAGCAAGAGGAAGTTTGAAATATCTACCTAATACAGTATGCTATATTGTGTAGTTTTCTAATGTATGTCGTGTGCTTGTTGTTATATACTTTAATTTCGGATGAGAGGGTTCTTTTTCTGTTGTCTGACTTTTTGTTACTTTGCTTTGAAATGTTTACAGTAACCTTCTTTCCGTCTCTAACAATCGAGATCTAAATTCTGCAGTTCGGTACCGTTGCATCAAAGTTGGTGTAAAATTTGGAACTGTTGTGAATATTTATCATGACAAAAGAGGAAACTGCAGAAAGTAAGTCACTGCCTTACAAAGGTATGAGAGAAGATGTATTGCATGCCAGGTTACCGCATGTATTTATGAGTGTTTGTTTTCTTCCCAAAAATTGAAGCACAATAAAATGTAGCATATTTTTAAATACTAAGCACATTTTATTGAATTTAATAGTACACATTGTGCTTATTATACAATATTTTAAATGATGCAAATAGATTTTGTTAGCCCAAGATACAGATGTATTTCTCTAGTAATTAAGGATCACTGTTGTACACAATGGGAAACATGTTTTCCATTTATTTTTAGTTTTGTTGGGCAAATCAGTCACAGTAAGGAAGAAATAATTCATTAGAGTAGAGCATGCTTGGTGTTTTTGTGAATCAAACATTTGTTGTAAATTCTGCTTCTTCATTCTGTTTTTTGTCTGAAATTCAGCTTTAGTGTTTGCTATATGTAACTTTTTTAATAAGCTAAAACATTTATGCAAATATTTTGTTATTAAATGCTGCCACTGTGGCAGGTATCTAAAGTTATTGGCTCATTTTCTTTACAGGATTGTGTATTTAATTGTTTATAACTTAATTTAATACTTACAAAGTGTAGGGTATTGATGACTTGAAAATGGTAAAGCGGTAGTTGCAGCTGTAACAGAATTTGTTTCATTTGTAAATTTGGCTAAAATGCTGTGATCTGATAGTGTGTGTAATATACAGCGTAATGTGTTATGAGGTGATTGTACTAACTTTTTTGTGGAATGGAGACTTTCTTTATGGGTACCACTAAAGATGCTTTTTTCTGGTAGCAGTGCATTAGAGGCTTTGTTTTTTGTTCATTAAAACTTGCTTCTGAGATTTTCTTTGTAGGTACCACGAAATATGCTTTTTTTCTGGTAGCAGTGCATTAGAGGCTTTGTTTTTTGCTCATTAAAACTTGCCTCTGAGATTTGCTTCCTGGGTACTACGAAATATGCTTTCTTTCTGGGTACCACGAAATATGCTTTTTTTCTGGTTGCAGTGCATTAGAGGCTTTGTGCCTTGCTCATTAAAACATCCTTCTGGTTACTGTTTGTGACATAGTGTTATCCACCCCCCCCCCCTTTCTCTCTCTCTCTCTTCTCAGTTTTTTTAATCATTTTGTTTTGTCTAGTCACTGCTGTTGTTGTAATATGTTTCGTGAATGTTGATTCATCCTAAATATACCTGCAAGTATTCATTAAATGCTTCTATATACCTGTTGCTGGATAGAAGGAAACAAGTGCCCACATTAGTTTCACTGTTTAAAAAACCTGTTTTATTTACACTATGGGAGGCAGCATACAATGTGCAGTGGAGGTTTTCTCGTACCAGAAAGAAAAAGAAAAAGAAAAAAATATTAATATATACATCTCTATTTAAGAAGAATCCTCAAGTATTTAAGATAAAATTTTTATGTGATTATATGTCTTGTGTTTCCGTTTTTGCATGTCTGCAGAGCACATGAGTAATATTTTCACACCAACCACAAGTAAATCACTTATGAATTTTTTAAAAAAGGCTTTAGTCTTATTCTTCTTATTACTCATTCTGTATTGTGAAGGACACCACAAACTAGAATACTGGTGTATAAACCACACAAATTATCTTAGCCATCTCTTTCATAAATAGGCTGCACTTTCCTGAATTCCAGTTATATGTTGCATTTAATGATCACTCTGATTATTTGGCCATTATAGCATGTTATTTGCTGGTAATATATTTAATTTGTCCTTGCAATAATTTCATACTTGACTTCTTTAGGTGATATATACACACATTTTGTATCAACCTCTAGCCACAGTATCATGATTTAATTCATTACAGGTCCTCCAGAATTCAATTTTTGTTGGGTACTCTTTCTCAATAAACTTATTTAATTACTACCAGGGTTGTATAATAAATTATTTGTGTTCAATGTGACTAGCAGCACTCCCATTACTTTTTAATGATGCATTCTTAATGTTTAGTCTTTAGCATTTAAAGAGACATAGACACCATCATTCAATAAATCTTCAATTCAGTCACATATCTGGCCACAAGTTTTCACATAAAATATTTCAGTTATTTAATATCAGTATAAAATTGTTTCTACAGATATTCAAAATCCAAGCTGTGTGACATCTAGCTGATGCCATGTAGCTTCCGTCTCCTGAGGCATGTACCAATGAAGTAAGGTTTCCTGTTAACATCATTTTCAGAAGTTGTGCTGATTTCAACAAGAAGTTTTAACTTTACAAAAAATTATTTTATCTGAGTACAGCACACATTCCATTCCATATTTTGAATAGTCATTTAGCTCTTGTTGTGCGTTTGTCTTGTGTGGCTTTATAACACTGGGAGTGATGTTTGTTCTCTTCATCATTTGAAGTACCCCACTGTTTCAGTGATCTGTGTAACGTAACAAGGAAGATAATTATCATTTAAATCACATATTCAGTAAAATGTAGCAGGAAAATATGTCAAATTGTAGTCTCCTTTTTCGCAGTTGTTCTTAACTATTGTGACGTATAATTTTCAGTAAATTTGCATCATAACCAGATTTGTTACATGCAGCCTTGTAAGGAAGACAAGTCAGCCAATTTCACTTCAACCTAGAGATAGTGAAAAGGGTAAAATGGAGAAGGTTTCATATTTAGAAATATTACCTATGAAAAATTGAAGCGAAACTGGTTTGTCTCCTGCATGTAAGAGACACACTAGAAACTAACATGTCTCTTGAAAGCACATCTTATCATTTTTGGAGACAAAACATGTAAGGTAACTATTCACCATATAACTGCTGTATTGAGTGATTGACAGCTACATACACAAGATTTAAATTCTAGCTAAGCTTTTGGACGATGTTCTTCCTCAGAGCTGAATGATTAACAAAACACACACATACACATGCAGGGCAACATTTTTATAGCATTGCATCCTGACTTGGGTGGTGGGTTCCGATTGGCAGAAAGGGTGAAAGGAACAAGAAAAGTGGGGGGCAGTGATGGAGGGAAGGCTGAGAGCTGGGAGGGAGAACCAAATGGTGAATGGGATAGGAATGTGACATTGGCAAGTTCGCCCTGATGCCAACAGGGAAAATTGTTTTGTGCACATGATGAAGTGGAGGAATGGGTTGAGAGGAGATAGAACAGAGGAAAAGGTAGACTACAGAGGGAATAGTATCCATGTAGATTAATAGAGTGCTGGGGGGGGGGGGGGCTGTGGGGGGTGGCATGAGGACAGTGTTGGAAGTGGACGTGGGACAGGAGCTAGTGAAGATTGATGCTGGGAGGATTGTGAGGTCAGAGCATGTGACTGAGCGATGTGATGATTGGTTAGCCCACTGGATCCCCATTTGGGAGGGTGATGTTTCAAACCCATGTTTGACCATCTAGGTTCAGGTTTTCCATTTCCCAAAATTGCTAGAGGCAAATGATAGAATTGCTCTTTTGAAAAGGCACAACTGATTTCCTTCCCCATCCTTGAACCAGTTGGAGCTTGTGCTCCATTTCTAATGACCTCAATGTCGATTGGACGGTAAACCCTTATCTTTCTTTTTTCCTTCCTTCTTTCCTTCCTTCCGCGAAGGACGTGATGTAAGAACAGTTTCCATCTTCACTACAGCTGGTTTGTGGATGGGAGGGATAAAGGATCCAGATGGCAAATGTTTTGAAGTAGTCACTGAAGTTGTCAGACATGCAATTTAGTTGGGAAGGGGTTGAGAATAGGCATAACATATGAATGAACCAATGTGTCACCCTCCTGGACATTGACATTCACCTCTCCAGTGACTCCATAAAAATTACTACCACATAAAGTGCACCAACCAGCAACAGCATCTCCAGTTTATTGAACACCTTTCGTCATGCCAGGTAATCAGGAATATCCTTTCCAATTTTTACAAAGTGGCATTTCAGTGTGCACATAATCTACAAAAACTCTGTTCTATCCTTATGCTATGCCTATTCCCAACCCTTTGCCACTGTGGAAGACCTAGGCGCAAGACTGTCATATGGAACAAACCAGCACCTCCTATTGCAGTCCCGTCACAGGCATACCCTACCCTACCCTACCCTACCTTACCCTACCCTCCAGAGGAAGGGCAGTCTTTGAAAGCAGCCATGTCATATACCAACTCTGCTATAACATTTACCTAACCTTTTATGTAAGCATGACAACTACCAACAATGTGTCCACCTGAATGAATGGCCATAACGTAACTGTGACCTAAAGCAAAGTTTACCTCTAATGTCAGAACACATCACTGAAAACAATGTACATGGCTTCAATGGCTGCTGCATAACACATGCCACTTGGATCCTCTCATCTCCCCCCCCCCCTCCTCCCCCTAATAGCAGCTTCTCTTATTATATAGATTAGATGAGAACTGTCCTTGTAACACATCCTTGGATCCTTCCAATACACCAGGCCTCAATCTCGACTAAACTCTTTACTACAATCATCTCCACTGGTCTCCTAGCATTCTTTCTTCTCCTCATCCTCATCCTGCTCCTCCCCCTCCTCCTCCATTTCCTCTCCCCACCTACCCTCCTCCACTTGCCACACAACACACTTTACCACTATGATGTGTGTCATATGAAACTTCCCCTGAAAGCATAATGCTGAACTCGCCAATATTACATTCCTATCCCATTTCCTTGTTGCCTGTCCTTTCTATTTATTGGCCTCCCTTCTCTTCAGTCCTTCATTTCCCCTCTACCATACTTGGTGTTCCTCTCACTCATTCCATCTTAACAAAAGTGTGTGTGTGTTTTTTGTTAGTCAGTGTTGCAGGACGATGTCCAAAAACTTATAAACAATTTTAGTTTTGTTTATATGCATTTTGATCACTCACAGCCTTAGTGGTACTGTCTGACAAAAAAGTGAAGCACCCAGGAGACATGGTCAGATGTCAGTGTAACTGTGTACACGTACAAACCGTCGGCAGGTATGTAAATAATTAGAGTTACCATTTCCCTGTGATAGGTAGAACAGCCACTAGAGTACATTAGTGTTGTTAATCTTTAGTGTGTCATCAGATGTTGAGTGATAAGTATGAAGGACACAGAGATGCCTCATATAAGGCAGCATTATCAGCACTTGACAGATTTTGAAAGAGGCTTCATTGTGTGTTTCCATTTGACAGGTTGGTCGCATTGTGCAGTAGCAGATTTGTGGGGCACTCGGTTATGACTGTGGTCTGGTGTTGGACTGTGTGGGAACACAAGGCCAGACATACTCATGTGGCTTTAGGTCATAGGTGATAGAGACTGAGGGAACATAATGGTGCATCACAGACATCCTCTGTCCACATGTGTTATCTCTCATGTGACTGCGTCATGGATCCGTTTTCAACAGGACAATGCCCATCCAAACATGGCACGTGTCTTCATGAACTGTGTGCAAGATGTTGAGGTACTCGTGTGGCCACCAGGATCCCCAGATCCATCCCTGATAGACCAGCTCAGACATTAACTGTGTCCCAGTGCCGGCATCCAGGACACCAAGGACCAGTTACAACAGTTGTGTGCCAGCTTGCCTCGGGAGAGGCTACAATGGCCTCATAACACCCTTCCCAACTGAATCAGTGCATGCGTCTAGGCCAGATGGGTTGCACCATCATTCTGACAAGTTGGCTCTTATTGCCACTTTCTTTGTTACTTTGTCTCAGTATTGTAATCACTGAAATTATATCACATACCATCTAAACCTGTGAAGTTTCATTTCATTTCCTCATGCCCATCCAGGTACTTCACTTTGTTTGTCAGGCAGTGTATATGGTATGTGGTCATCTTTATTCCTTCTGTTCTTTGTGTTCCACACATGACTTTCCAGTATTGGGGAAACATGAGTTGCACTTTAGATTAGCTTTTTCTTCAACTTCATTGTGTAGAAACAATCCCATAATTATTTTCACTAAAGAATTTGGTTTGTGATTAAGTCTGGTTGTTGTTCATAGTGATGAACAAATTCTTTAGAAATGAAGAGGATTGTAGTTTTGGCTTAATTTTTTTAATGTTGTTGTTGTTGTTGTTGTTGTTGTTGTTGTGGTCTTCAGTCCTGAGACTGGTTTGATGCAGCTCTCCATGCTACTCTATCCTGTGCAAGCTCCTTCATCTCCCAGTAACTACTGCAACCTACATCTTTCTGAATCTGCTTAGTGTATTCATCTCTTGGTCTCCCTCTACAATTTTTACCCTCCACACTCTCCTCAAATACTAAATTGGTGATCCCTTGATGCCTCAGAACATGTCCTACCAACTGATCCCTTCTTCTAGTCAAGTTATGCCACAAATTCCTCTTATCCCCAATTCTATTCAATACCTCCTTCATTAGTTATGTGATCTACCCATCTAATCTTCAGCGTTCTTCTGTAGCACCACATTTCAAAAGCTTCTATTCTCTTCTTGTCCAAACTATTTATCGTCCATGTTTCACTTCCATACATGGCTACACTCAGTACAAATACTTTCAGAAACGACTTCCTGACACTTAAATCTATACTCGATGTTAACAAATTTCTCTTCTTCAGAAACGCTTTCCTTGCCATTGCCAGTCTATATTTTATATCCTCTCTACTTCAACCATCATCAGTTATTTTGCTCCTCAAATAGCGAAACTCCTTTGCTACTTTAGGTGTCTCATTTCCTAATCTAGTTCCCTCAGCATCACCCAACTTAATTCAACTACATTCCATTATCCTCGTTTTGCTTTTGTTGATGTTCATCTTATATCCTCCTTTCAAAACACTGTATGTGTAGTATGGAAAATACTGTGTAAAAGTCAGTGGAATTAATTTTTGTGTACAATAAAAAGTTTTAAAACATTGTTCAAGTTGGAGATTTATGTAGAAACGTTTGTAGAGTACTGTGTTCTAGTTGTACTTGAATACTGCATGTGTGAGAACCTGTTTATTACAGCTCAAAACTTAACCACTTTTCTTTTCCAGAAGCTGATAGTTCATTCTTTCTGGTATAATGAAAATTCAGCTATGTTAGTTGCCATATCCATTTTTTACCTACAGCTTTTATTGCCTGCACGTGTAACTACCAAATCCGATGTCATTTGTAACACTGCTCTCTTACCCCGTGTAGGGGCAGCAAGGACTTGGTAGTTGGTTATGCAGCTTTTCTTACATTCATTGAGACAGTTTTATTTCTTAAGACAAGAGACTATTTTCTAATGTTCACTGGTATGGCTTGTAGCAGTGAAAATCTGAGAATGTGATGAAGGAAATTGGTTATTCTATCCAGTTGCTAAGTGTGAGTCTCATTCCACATAAAGTATGATCAGTGTACAAGTGCCAGAATTATTTTGCGTATCATCAAAATACAGTTTGCATACTGTGGGATCTTATGTTTTGCAGATGTCCGTAGGTGATTAGTTCCACTTGTGAAATTGAATGCAGGATCTCTTATGTATATGTACATATTCCAAAAAGAATGCAACCTCTCTCTTCAGTTCCATGTAACTGTCACGTCCTATCTTCTTTTTGATGTATTCCAAATACTTCATCGTAGGCCACCCTCTTCCTTTAATTTGCAGCACTTTCCCTTCAAGAATATTAATGATGAAAGTGTTGTGTCTAATGATGTGTACAATAAATTTTATTTTTGTCATTTCCAGTTCCTTCTTCTTTGTTGACTTCTCTTGAGGCTTCCAAGTTGGTTTTTCTTTCAGTCCAACTGGTCTCTGTCATTTTCCACCATATCCACATTTCAGCAGTTTCAAGTTGATTCTTTTCCAGTTTACCCAGAGTCCAACTGTCACTTTCATATAGCAGTGTACTCCATACAAATGATTTTGCAAAGTATTTTCTGGCATCTATATTCATATCTGTGTTGTTTAAAATGTTTTTTTTATCCATAAATGCTGCTTTACCAATGCCATCCTTCTCTTCACTTCCATTAAGCATCTGTTGTCCTCTGAAATTATACTACAGAGATAATAAAATTGTTACACTTGCTCATTACTTACATCATCATTTTTGTATTGGTTTTCACACCTTACATATTTTTTCATACTACCATTACTGTTGTTTTCTATTTGTTCACTTTAAATTTCCTTTGTTTGAGAGTGTCTGATAGGACTTGCAATATTGTATTCCTTCTGAGCAAATTTTTGGGAGTTATGTAAGTTTGGTGCAGATTAATTACCCAGCTTCATAAATTTAGCAGTGACATACTGGTGCCACCATAAGCAATGACAGAAACGGTAATTGTTACTCCCTGTCTAAAACTTGTCCAGCAAATGCATTTTCCTATAGATTGTGAAAATGTATTTGTTTCATGCTGAGTGAATTGTATCTTCCTGTGAATGTCTATGCAAAGTATGAGAATCCTTGCTGGCTGTATATTACACACTTAAAATACCTATTTTTCTGCAAGTAACGTTCATAACAAAAAATCGTAAGTAGTATTAGAACTTTGTTGAAGTATAAGTAGAGGGTTTAATGTACTGTATTGTATTTCCCACCTTGTGTAATGATGGTGTTAGTTAACACAGCCTTATACCTGTTTTCATAGATATGTGTAGTATTGAAGGTGAAGATTTTTTTCATTCGGAATGTATTTGGAGACATTTAGGATTTAGGAGCTAGCTGTGGTTTTTCTTATATGGTAGTTGATGTTTGCTATTGAGATGAGTGTAGCTGCTTTTTGTCCCCACTATCACAGTTCAGTATTAATCTAATCTCTGTTCCTTGAGTCTAGGAATGAAATTGTCAAACAGTGTGGATTTGAGTCCATGCTACTAGGTTTGGGTGAAAGTCAACACTGATGTTGCACTTGACTGGAAATTGATAACTGATGTTTGAAGTCCAGCAAGACAGTGAGGGGATGGTTGAAGACGAGGTCTAGCAAGTCTTGAGCTCGTGGATGGCAGAAATGAGGTCCAGTGAGGAGTAAGTTCAGAGATGGCAGAGACGAGGTCCAGCGAGACTTAAGCTAAAGGACTGCTGAAATGAGGTCCAGCAGGCAGAGATGAGTTCCAGTGAAGTATGAGCTTGAGGGTGACAGAGAAGAGGTCCAGTGAAGCATGAGTTTGAGGGTGACAAAGATGAGGACCAGTGAAGCATGAGCTTGAGGGTAGCAGAGTTGAGGTCCAGCGAAGCATGAGCTTGAGGGTTACAGAGACAAGGTCCAGCCAGGCATGAGCTTGAAGATGGCAGAGATGTGGTCTAGTGTGGCGTGAGCTCAGTTGAAGCAAAGTCCAGTGAGGCAAGGGCTTGAGTGCGAACTCCGATTGACGGGCTGCTGAGCACAGCTGACACCCAGATTGAACACTGGTTGAAGAGCAGCCAGGCAGCATCATAATTACCCTTCCGGCACAAAGATATTGAGGCAGCATTCAGCGGACGTGTGATTTTGTGGGAGATAAGTGTTGCTCACAATTGAAGCGCTGCTTACTGCTGTTGGTGAGGCTGACTACACATGGTATTATGACAGCTTCTGGACATTTGATTGTGACAAACCCAACATGTTTGTGTAACTGACAGACTGTTTCTGTTGATCTGCAGAGTGCCACAGAGCTAGCAGACCTGTATGGTTGGTGACATGTCACTCTTGGCAGCCTGGGCATATAATATCCCTACCTGCATAAGGAAGAGTTGGCAGAGCCATCTTGCAGACAAAGTGGCAGCCTAGCCATAGGGAGGAGACGCCTTCAGGATTGGGGAAGTGATACCTGGTATGGTTGCTCATGACACCAAAGGCTGGAACCCAGGGAACGATGGCTGGAGGTAGGTGGTGTGGAGGCAGCTGCAACAGTGGAGGCTTTGCCTGGATGACAACTGGGAGGGTGAATACAAAAAAATGGAAAAAGGTGGGTAGTGTCGTCGGCTAGCAAAGGTGATCTGGCCGCTGAAGACAGTTACAGAAGTGAACCCGACGTGGTCAGGTTTTGTGCTGAAATTTGTAGGAGTGCATAGCCAAAAGCCTAAGGATGCTCAGCTGGTGGCCTGTGTGGGGCATCCTGAGGAGGTGAGGCATCCCGGACAGCCAACATGGCAGGGACACTGCAGTGTGTATTGTGATTTTGCCCTGCTGGGAAGAGAGCCATTCTGGGAAGAAGGGCAGTGGGATAGGAGAAGAAGGATGTGAGAAATTGTAGGATGGTGCTTAAGAGACCAGACAAGGCCTTATTGTCAACAGACAGTGCCTGAGATGGAAAATTTGTGAAAGCTGGACCGAACACGTGGGTACCACAGCATGGAGTGGCGGGGGCAGCTTTGGCAGATTGTCGGCAGTCAAAGGGAGGCAGGGGCTCAACCAGCGGTGGATGCCCAAGATGCAGCAGTGCTGATGAGCCAGTGAAGTTATGGTGGGGTTTTGCTGGCCAATGGGAGGAAGGACTCAATCAATGGCAGCTGCAAGGAATGTGACAGTCAAATGCTGGGCGGAACCATGGAGCAGAAGAGCTGTCCGAAGTTCGCCGAGGATGCTGGAGAGCTGGCAAACACTGCCAAAAACTTGATGTCTGTATTATCAGGGTTGTGAGGTCCCTGAAAGCACCTCGTGGAGGGAGGCCAGGAGCACCGAACATGTCACACTTGGACAGTGCAAAACTCTTAACCAGAAGGGAAGGGACCAGATGAGTGGCAGAGGTGTTGGAGATGTTGGCAGAGCCTTAGCAATGGATGAGAAAGAAAGTGCTGACAGGGACAGCATGGCAGAAGGCGAAAATCCTTGGGGGACCTACGTGAAGAGGTGTCAGAAGGGCATCGGTAGGTGATGGGGGCAAGGGGTTCTACCAGTGCCACATGCCTGAGATGTTACGGTGCCGACAGTCTGGAGGCGAAGGTGATGGCTACAGTGGGATAGGTAACAATGGGGCCAACTGCAGAAGCAGCAGTGGCCAGTTGTAGACTCGTTGAATGTCTCAAATGGCATTGGGGGGCAGCGGAGGAGAAGTGTATGGGCAGACACCTGGCCTGACACCAAATTCTATTTGAGCTATTCCTGAATTAACTGCTGTTGCTTTTCCTGGAGCTGTAACTGCTCTCACCAGCATTGCAGAAATGTTGGGTCCATGGTGGCACCAAAGTACTATGAAGAGAAAAGAGGAAACATCACACGCATTAGACCAGCTGATGTTACCACATTTGTACTTACCATTGAGGGGAGCAACGCGCTACAATGGATGTATCCAGGTAGCCAGGAAAAATGATATGTTTATTAAGTATGATCAAACAAAATACAACTGCACAGTTCCTTGGGATGTAAGTCCCCACTACTAGGTTAGGCTGAAAGTCAGCACAGTTGTTGCACTGGAATGTTCTGGACTGGAATTTGATCACTGATGTTAGTAGTCCAGTGAGACAATGAACTTGTGGATGATTGATTGCACTGGTTTTCGATATCCACTAAGAGAGGACCCACCAAGCGGCATTTCTGGTGATTGGAAAACCTGGAGAATGCTTAACCGCATCAGAATTGGGGTGGCTCCTGTGAAATCTAATCTGATCAAATGGCGTTTGTTGGACGAAAATGACGACAAATGCGACTGCAGCACTCGACAGGACATGGAACATCTCCTACAATGCCCTGCCTGCCCCCACAGATGCACCCTTGACAATCTATGGCTGCCTAAAGAAGAAGCATTGGACATTGCCCAATACTGGGCAAACAAATTGTAGCTTCCAGACACAAAAAAGTAAAGTAAAGTAAGTGTGGATGATTGGAGATGACGTCCATCCTGATGTGAGATTAGGTGGTGGAGAGACGGTCCAGCCCCTCAGCGATGGCTGAGAGAAGGTTCAGCAAGGTGTGAGCTCAAGGAAGGTTGAAGTGAAGTCCAGTGAGGCAAGGGCTTGAGTGTGAACTCCAATTAATGGGCAGCTAAGTGCAGCTGTCATTAGCCCAGAGTGTCCACTGGGTGTAGAGAGGCCTAAATATCCACCTGGCACAAGGATACTGGTTTGGCATTCAGCGGGCAAAGAGAAGTGGTGCCAGTGATTGCCCCTATATATACAGCTATGGGACATTCTGTCACCACACTGTACTGTGGTAGGTCCTGGAGGTTTGGTTGAAAACAACCAGGCATGTTTGTGGCGACCCCAGAGTCTTTCTCTTGATCTCCAGAGGGCTGCATAGCTAGCAGACCTGAGCTGCAGCAGTCCGTGGTACACACATATTTGGTTGGTGGTGGCTCGCAGGCAGCAGCACGGGTATGCAATAATCGTATTATGAATGCCTGAGATTTAATTAGTGATCAATTATATTTTTTAAAAGAAGAGTTCCTTTGTCATTATAGAAAGGAGCACCGAACATGTCACACTTGGACAATGCGAAACCCTTAACCAGAAGGGAAGGGACCAGAAGAGTGGCAGAGACATTTCCTAATGGGATTATTTGGAAATATATAGTAAAGGTCAGATGGAATACCTGCCAATATTTTCTTTCAAGAGGTACAACTCCTACTACAGCTGATTCTTAACACACATAAGAAATAAAACTTCAAGCTTTAGAAGTAACAGATTTCTTTGTCAAGGTAAGAAAAAGGGAAAAATTTAGGGAAGGTAGGAGACAAAGACAAGGTGACTCAAAACTTGGGTCCCTCTTAATACGGGTTCCGAGTTACATGCCTTCACATTCCAAGTTCCCTTGACTATTTTCTCATTTCTCACCTCTAAGAAGGAAACTGGAGCTTCAGAAGCTATACATGTTCTTGTATCAGCTGTATTGGAAGTTGTTCCTCCTGAAGGTAAGTAGTTTGTGTCTCATATATCTCTTTGTCTTAAATGCAGTATCACAATTTTTACTACAGAATGAGTCAGAAAATTTTCCAGTGAACCTTCTGTTTTGCCACAAAAGCACTAAGTTCTTAAAATATGGGAGAATATCTAAGTCAAGCTGCCCAGATGATTAAATTATCTCCTTAAATTAGTGTTTGATCTTACAAAAGAATGTTCCCCTTAATATTTGATGAAAGAGTTCAACCAACTATGACTGAAATTAGCTATGTAATGTCTGAAGAAGTTGTCATTTGATTGTGTAATTACACTTTCCCTTACACTTGCAGTTTACAGTGGAGGATGTTGTTTCTTGCAAAATATGGTTCATTGTAGCTTAAAATGCAAACATTTTGTATTACTGTTGAATATCAGTGTACTTATTCTGAAAATTATTTGGCAGGTTGAGACTTTGGGCTAGTCATTGAGGCATACTTGGATTGTACAGTTGGCACTGCAGTGCCACCATAAAGATTCAGCCTGTTATATATCCACAACAGCATAAGCATGTAGTAAGGTTAATACATGTTCATTGTTTTTCATTACCTGGCTTTTTAAGTAGCATTTGTTATATATATTTCAAAAGCAGTATCGTTTTGTGCATGAAATGATGTCTGTGATGAAAAATTTTCTCTTCATAGTATGGGTATCAATATTAGAAAATGCAAACATATAATTTTTAGTATGAAGCCAACTGTTCATAATGTCACAGCTATGCTAAGTAAGACTTCATTTAAAACTGCTTAATGTTGTTTGCAGTAAGGTGATTTTCCACTGATTACTCTGAAAAATAGACCATATATTCTAGAATGAAATTTTCACTCTACAGCAGAGTGTGCGCTGATATGAAACTTCCTGGCAGATTAAAACTGTGTGCCGGACCGAGGCTTGAACTCGGGACCTTTGCCTTTCGTGGGCAAGTGCTCTACCAAAGGTCCTGAGTTCAAGTCTGAGTCCGGCACACAGTTTTAATTTGCCAGAAAGTTTCAGACCATATATTGGTATCAAGGAGCTGGGCCTCAACCATGACCATTACCCAGAAGGAGCAAAAATGAGGCAGAAACTTGCTATGGCTGCCAAAGGAAATAGTACCAGAGGAAAGAAATGGAACATAGAATGACAGAAAGATAGAGCTATTGTTCAGGAGTACCAGAACAGATTGAGACAGGAGTTGCAGACAAGAGATTGTGGAGACCATATAGAAAAAGAATAAAACTTTTTAATATTTTGACAACAACACATGAAATACTAAGTGGAAAAAGGAAACTCAGAAATGAAAAGTGGTATGATTATGAATGTAGATAGGTAGTTGAATAGAAAAAGCAAGGAAGACTGAAATGCTTACAACAAAAAACAAGATCAAATCTGGCATTATATAATGAAAAAACAATAGAGGCATCAAGAGTATGTAGGAGGGGAGAAAAAGAGAAATCATTAAGAGAAATATAGAGTAGATTGAAGAGCAATACCAAAGGAATAAAAGCATTAATGCATTGTGACACAGGAATGAAAGCAGAAATTGTCAAAGAAAATTAAAGAACAAACTCAAGAATACAGACTGAAAATAACAGCATGCAAGGGTAATGTGGGAAATCTGCTGACAAATAAACAAGATGTTGTGGATAGATGGAGATTCAAGGGAATTTTGGAGGACACTTCTAATAGGACAGTTGACATTAGAGGATGTATGGAAGGCATTGCACTGTCCCAAAAAATACGAAGCACCAGGAACTACTGAAATAGAGGCAAAACAGTTAAAAAAAAGGGGGGGGGACTAGACTCCATACATGATCCACAGATTTATTAAGTTGATATGGAATCATGAAAGAATTCCAGAAGAGTGGACCTTAGATGTAATGCAGCCAATACATAAAAAAGAGACAAGAATTGTTCGAATTACTGAAGAATTATTCTGCTGAATGTAATCTATAGAATTCACTCTAGTGTTACTTACAGCAGGCTAGCTCTATATGCAGAAGAGATTCCATGAGGATATCAGTGTGGATTTTGGCATAACAGGTTAACAGCAGATCAAATGTTTGTGCTGTGGCAAATATAGGAAAAGACAGATAAGTATAATAATGAGCTTCATAACCTATATGTAGATTTCAAGCAGGCTTTTGATAGTCTTGAGAGGGCAGAAATGATAAATGATTTGTAACTGCTTGGTATACCATCTAAGTATATTTCTGTGAATTTTATCCATAATGGAGGCAGTTGAACTCTGTGACTGTTCCTTTACAGGTTGTAGAATAATAAACACTACCAGTCACAATGGAAGGT
The DNA here is from genome assembly GCF_021461385.2 of Schistocerca piceifrons. Taxonomy (NCBI): domain Eukaryota; kingdom Metazoa; phylum Arthropoda; class Insecta; order Orthoptera; family Acrididae; genus Schistocerca; species Schistocerca piceifrons. Next base: position 126,772,053 of record NC_060149.1, read on the forward strand.
GATTTTACTTAACACATGGCTGGTTTTGGGCTTGAGCCCGTCTTCAGTTCATTTACATGTTTCCACATTCAGCGTTGGAGTTCAGTATAGCTGGAGTATCCATATCATTTCCACATTACATTCATCACATTTTTTACAAACATACTTTGATTTTTGACACGTTAACTGTATATTAATCACCATAGCAACTATTATAACTTATATATTATGTCTTTGATACAATATTGACACTTAAGATGTTAGTAACTTCAGAAGCACATACCAACTGGAAGAAAACAGAGAGGAAGGCCATGAAAGTGGTAGACAGATGATGTGGAATAATATATAAAATCTCTCAAAGTCAGAGGATGACAAAGAACTGCACTGAAGAGGGCGTAATGGAGGAAATATATTGAAGAGATGAAGACCCATACATGGTTGTATGCTATGAGAAGAAGAAGAAGAAGACTTTGAAAAATTAACCAATCTACTCATCATGAAGTCTAGTGGGCATCATGGATTGCAGCATGGGCATTCAGTTTTCCAGAATCTTTGAAAGCATGAACTTGTGGTAATGTTTTTGAATTAAAAGAAGGTCTGTCCTTTAATATGCCACATATAGTGACTTGTATGTTTTGAAGACCTTCAGAAAATGCCATTAATGCAGAAAAATCTAGAGCATGACAAACCCATGACTACATAATAACACTAGTGAAATCATTCTTTTAGGGATGGAATTACTTTTTCTGGAAAACAGCAAGACTCAGTAGATATACAAATCCTGCACTGATCGGCTTGCTTATTATGCTATCACTGTGTAATATTGATACATCTACTTTCATAGGCTGAAAATAAAAATGCACTACATTGTTTTAAATATATGATGGATATTGTATTCAGCAATACAGTCATACCTAAATTAAAGGTATGTTTATTGATCTTGTATTTACTTTTAATTTCCTTTCATATGAACAGAAAAGAAGTGCTTTCAGCTGTAGATTATAATGTAGGAACTTCTGGCTTGGAAAAAAGCATTTGTCTTTCAAGTAATAGTTTAAAAAAATTACTTTACAGTTGCATTTTGATTGTGGTAATACGAAAAAGTTTGCATCATTTTATATGAGCATGCATAAGAGAAATCTGTTTCTGTGCCATAAAATGTTACCAAATAAAACAGTTATGAATATTTGTTCCATAGTGAATGGGAAATTTTTTGTTCCAAAATTTAGGCTTACAAGCTACATCTTAGTTGTGAATAAAACAGTGATCTGGAAAGTGTAGAATGAATTTCTTTTGTTTCCATCTATGATCAACAAAACTTTTGGTCCTTTCACTAATGGTTTCAGTCAACAGTGACGATCTTCAAATCTGCAGCAAAAGCATGGGAAAAACAAATAGTGGAAAGTCTACATTTTAAAATAATAAAATATTCCATAATGAAAAGCAGTACTTTTATGCACATGGAAAATATGAACATTAAAATATGACAGGACATACATATTTTAAAAGTACTATTGTGACATTTCTGGTTTTGGAGCCATAAGATTCCATCCCAAGATTCACTTCATAGTTTGGCTGAGACTGCATTAACTGAGGCATGGTGTAAGAAGTGGGTAGAGAGGCAGACAACAGATGCTACAGAAATGAGAAATTAACCAGGTATTAGTAGGAGGATAATCTGATTGATTACCACCACAGGAGCCAGTGCACCAAACTACTAAGATTCATTTATTAATATTTGATAAAGTATAATTCAGATTTAATTGTCTGTCAGGCTAAACACACTCTCAATAGCAGTATTTAATCCACTTTTTTAATATCTAATTTTATGACAATTTTTATCAACATTAAAATTATGATTTTCAGATGAAGCATTATGTGCCTGTTTGGCTCTGCCAAAAGTGCACTATGAAGCAAAGTGATTCGGACTGTTCAGTCAGTTGGGAACAAAGAGTTGAATGGTATGGTTCGCATTACTGGCTGCTCATTTAAGAACTTGAATGTGTGCCAAATAACATTGTATTCAAATAGCGTGATTCTTCATGCAAAGCAGAGAATTAAGAGTAACAGCGTGTGTCATTTTTGTGAAGATGTTTTATGCAAGACGTAATGTAATAGGGTTGTAATTGATTCCAATGTAACATGTGAAATGTGAGGGTTTGTAAGCCCATCTGGGCATAATGTCTTATCAGCAGTTTGTATCTTTGTGTGCTTTGTGTGTTGTGAATAAAAAGAAAAGCTATTGACATCCCATATTTGGAACTTATCAATTGTTTAGTGGAACTGAGAGCCTTGGCCATCTTGCCAGTTATTTTACAGCCTCACTTCAAGAACAACGAACTCGTATCCTGAACACACATCTGTGCTGGGTCAAGGGCATCTACAGAAGGCTAGTGGAGTATTACAGAATCTCAGTGATCAACCTTGAAGCAACAGAACCCAACTAGTTCCCTCACACGTCCTGCAGTTCCAGTACAAATGGAAGCAGTTACATGTCATTCATGATAACCCAGAGGAGGGAAAGCAAAGGAAAAATTAGTGTGGAGAATGAGTGTTGATTTGGAAACAGACTAATATCATCACATTCAATAGTTAGCTCAGTTAACGCTTGACTTGACGGGAAATCCATACTACCCCTCATTTTGATCTTAATTGAGTATCATTTAGTATCTCTTCTCCACAAGCCACAGCTCTTTTTCTTCATTGTACCACTGTACTATGTAAGAAAGTATTACTTTCATTATGGCATATTTTGTTGTTTAAAGATGTAGACTATTCACTAATTTTATTTGGTTTTCCCACATTTTTGCTGACAATCTGAAGATGATTATCACTGACTGAAACCAGTAGTCTAAGGACCAAAAGTTTTGTGATCAGAGACAGAAATACAGGAAATATAGTGTATAAAATTTAGTGCTTTGGTGATTTTTTCAGTACTGTCCCAGTTCAAAGTGACAGCCCGTAATGTTTATAGATGTGTCTTCTTGTACATCAGCAACTTATTTATAAAAAGATGTGGAGTAAAATAGAAATCTGTCCTGAAGGAAAGACATATATGCTGAACTGGAATGTATTTTCAGTTTTTATGATTTTCAGCTGTTGTTTCATTGTAAGTGTTAGTAACAATTTCATATCCCTTGCAGGTGGTGCATCGCCAGCTGCTATGCTACCACCTTTGTTTTCTTTTTTTTTTTATCTTTAAAAAGAAGCTTTCATGCAATTTATTGAACTTACTGATCTACATCTGCTTCTTCCTCATAGGTCTCTCTCCTAGGTAGGTGATATTTATCTTGTTTCTTTTAAAATGCTGTATAAAGCTTAATAACCAGTAAAATTTCATGTTCTTAACATTAATTTCTCTATCTTGGGCCTTTCATTATTTTTACAGTACTCTTTGTTCACCATTAAACTTTTGAAATCGACATTTTTTGCAAGTTACTTTTGAGGCTAATATTAAAATGTTATGTGTAAATAGTACACTGAGGTGACAAAAGTCATGTGATCCCTCCTAATATCAAGTCGGACCTCGTTTTGCATGGTGTAGTGCAGCAGCTTGATGTGGCATGGACTCAGTAAGTCATTGGAAGTTCCCTGCAGAGATATTGAACCATGATGCCTCTATAGCCTTCCGTAATTGCGAAAGTGTTGCTGGTGCAGGATTTTGTTCATGAACTGGCCTCTTTATTATGTCCCATACATGTTCAATGAGATTAATGTAGAGCACTCAAATTGTCTACAATATTCTTCAAACCTTTTAGGAACAATTGTGGCCCAGTGGCATGGTGCACTATCATCCATAAAAATTCCATCGTTGTGTGGGAACATGAAGCCTATGAATGGCTATAAATGGTTTCCAAGTAGCTGAACATAACCATTCCCAGTCAATGATAGGTTCAGTTGGACCACAGGACACATTCCATTCCATTCCATTCCATGTAAACACATTCACACCATTATAGACCCACCACCATCTTGCACAGTGCTTGTTGATGACCTGGGTCCATGACTCCAGGGGTGGGTCCATGACTCTGGGGGTCTGCACCATGCTCAAACCCTCCCATCTACTCTTACCAACTGAAATCAGGACTCAGCTGACCAGTCCATGATTTTACAGTCATCTAGGGTCCAATAGATGGGGTCACAAGCCCAGGAGAGCACTCACGTTGCTCGGTTGCAGCCATATCTCATTAACACCAGATTTCATCACACTGTCCTAATGGATATATTTGTTGTGCATCCCTCATTGATTTCTGCAGTTATTTTATCCAGTGTTGCTTGTCTGTTAGCACTGAAAACTCTACGCAAATGCCGCTGCTCTTGGTCTTTCAGTGAAGGTAGTCGGCCACTGCGTTTGCCGTAGTGAGAGATAACACCTGAAATTTGGTATTCTCGGCACACTCTTGACACTGTGGATCTTGACATATTGAATTCTCTAACGATTTCCAAAATGGAATGTCCCATGCCTCTAGCTCCAGCTACCATTCTGCCTTCCCTGTTAATTCCCATCATGTGGCCATAATCATGTTGGAAAAGTTTTCATGTGAATCAACTGGGTACAAATGACAGCTCCCACTGTTCTTTGCACCTTGTATATGTGATACTGCTAACATCTGTGTATGTGCATATTGCTATCCCATGACTTTTATCACCTCAGTGTATATAATAACAGTTATTGCTCTGTGTGTGTCCCAAATGACTGACTTTACTCACAAGATATGAACATTATGCAACAGAAGACACATTTGTAGGTAAAGTTGAAGACCAAGCTCATTACTCTAAAGCATATGTAGTAAAAATTACACATTTTGTGATAATAATTGGATGCTGTCTGCATATCACTGCATTGGTCTATCAGTTTGTGCCAAGTCTTTTCAACGACAATTTTGTGCCTTTCTTATCAGTTTCATATTTGTTTCCATGGGTTGCGTAGTCAGTAATCTGATAGGCAGTGTTTACAAGACATAATGTGCAAATTTTTACATGTAATACCAACACATGAGTTTCATTGAAACACATTATGCCTGTTTTTTAGATAATCTCCAGACATGTTAAACATTTTAATGACTCAGTGTGCTGCTATTTAGTTCCATATCTTCAATGGATTTTTACTGGATGTTTGTGAACATGTGTTCTATATGAATGGACATCAAATTTGTGTTAATTGTGAACAATAGTGAGGCTTTTTTTGAGTCTCGTTTCACAATCCACAGAGTCTTAAACAAAAGTTTCCCCAAAACTTCCTTGATGTTCAAATATGCAGTGGATCATAAACATCATCATCTGTGGCATATAATGAGTCATGCAGGGCCCCAGGTTCATGCCAGATGATGAATTGATGAATACTGCAGGGTACTCAGTCTGGTTTTGCTGGGTATAAGTTTGGTGAACTGTGGACTGACGAGTGTAATCAGTCCTCTATTACTGTAAACTTTCTGCATGCTTCAGCAGCCACCATGCAGCACTGTGGTGGAACATTGTGCATCATAGGGAGTGGGTATCATGGCTTAACTGCCTGGACCATGCAGATTGTGAAAAAAACCTCCATTAAAAATACCTTAACCTCAAGGTGTACTATGTGCCGATGTGTTGGTCAGCTGCTGAGGCCAAACAGTCATCAGTGAGTAACCTCTGGGTCACCTGCTGCACCTCAATTGTATAAGGCTTAATTAGGCAAGTGGAGCTGTCTGAGAGGACTTTTACTTCCAGAATCTACCAGGAAGTTTTAGGACCTTTATTTCTCTAGCTGCTCATGTGATGTCAGTGGGTCCTTTGACAGTCTTAAACTCTCAAAGTAGCTCAAGTGGACTCCAAGGAGTAGCTAACACCCACTACAAAAGAAGGCTGAGAAAGGCCAGTCCTCTTGATGGCCGGAAGGGAATTAGAAAAAAGGGTTCACTAATGAACCAAAATATATTTCATGTTGTTAAAAATAAAGAGGTGATTTTGAAAGTGTGCCCTTATCTATTTATAAAGGTTTTGAATGGCTTTCTTTTATATTCTAAAATCTGTGAAAGAAGTGTGAAACAGTGCCTTTCTAGTTGAAACTAACAAATTAAAACAGTTGGAACTTCTAAGAAAACTGGAAACTCTGGGTGAATGCAACATAGTAAATGATGTGCGCAACATTATTAACTTGAGTAAGGTAGTCACATGCTGTGGTGTGGGAAATGGATGTCTGGGAAGTAAAACAAGAATAGGAGTGACAGAAATTATTGATGTGAGAAAAATAACTTGAAGAAATAACAGAGCTGTAGAAGACCACCACTTTCTTTGTGGTCTTCACTAATTCTTCACGTTCTGAGCATATCAACGCAGCCTTCCTTCACTTTAGTGTTAAGTCTTATACCTCTAACCCTAAGGGTTAGAGGTATAAAGAAAAACCATGTGTGGGAAATGCAGAAAGGCAACCCATGAACCTGGCATTGACTTTCATCTCAAGCAAAATGTGCCCACCCAGTATGAGGTTAAGACTGCCTGAAATACACTGAGAAGATAAAAATTCAAGGATGAAAAGTGACAAAATAGAGTCTTTCATCATCACAACAACCACTCATTAGTTACAAATGACCATCAGGACGCTGGAAGATAGATGAATGTCACAAATTGTAAGTTGTCTTTTCGGACAACGGTTGGTGTTCTTTTTAATCACTTTTGTTCTCCTTTTAGTTTGTCTGTTGTAAATTCTACAGAAAAGGTGAAATTCCTGGTCCTCCTCTTTCATGAGAAACTATTGCAACTATTACACCTCAAAGATATGAAATGTCTCAAGTCTTTAAATCTTTAAAATGCATTAATCATAGGTCCAGGAGGGCAGGCAGATTGGCTGCTCCAGTTTTCTAAATTCTTCATGCAGTCCCACCTCAAATATAGATGACATATTTATGGATCAGCAAGACATTTGTACCATAAATTATAAGATTTGGTGTGGTGTGGGGGAATCAGGTTATAACGGAGACTTACAACACAAATCCAATTCCTTGCTTGCGTGGAGAGGCTGGTGAGTCCACATTGTCGACAGGACAGCTCCTCCTCATAGTGCACCAAGCATATAGAGGGTTTTGTCTGTTCCAAAATCACCAACATTGATTTACATTGCATGGCCATGACAGGAATTTTTGTTCAACAACTGTTCATGTGTAATAAGGCTATTTGGGATCTTTGCATGAGAGGATCTTGGAAGTGATTGATACAGGTTGATAGAATTAAGGTGCCCAAGTCAGGGGTGGAGTTGGAGATCCCTGATTAGTAAAGGGTCCCAGATTAACTTTAGAACTGATGACTTGCCATAAGGCCTATATGATAGAACGCATTTTTAAAGATAAATTTCATAAGATCTCAAACTGACAGTGGGATTTCATTAGTGTTTATACTTGATATGTTTTGTGCCAATTGAGGTGCAATGAAAACCTAGCCCAGGTAAACAATGTAGAACAGTTTTATTAATAAATCGTCAACCAAAAGCTCCTCCTTGGGGAAAAGTTAATCACTTACAATAGTTTGTGAAATTTTGTGATTAGCCTTGAATTTACACTAGACCTAACTTAGGCTGAATGCCTTAATCATGTAGACATTCAAAGTGTGATATTCTCTTGGTCGCAGAGCAAGATACGGTCTAAGGTTCACTTGGTAGAAAGATGATGTACAAAGATAAGGTTGATGACTGATACCTAATTCCTGGCTGACGCTGATGCAGAGGCCAAGTCCTGGTGATGGTGGTGACAGACACTGGGAGCTTCCTCGGCCGATGCTGGTTGACGAGTGGCAGAGCATTGTACGTAGCTAAGATTCTGAATGAGACTCTGATTGAAGAACTGTGGGTCCTTTTGACACCTGATGCAGAGCTCGACCGAAGACTGGCTTGAAGTGGTGTTGTGCTGCCCTAAATATGCAGTCCGGGTAGAGATACTACAGGAACTATTTTCAGTCACATGGCCCTCAGGTTTGTGGGGCCAGCAACCTGTAGTGGTTCTCACACAGCCACATGCTTGCCTAGTCAGCGTGTATGATTGAAGTTCTGTCACCTGCTGATATAATCCCTTCGGGGTTAGGCCACTCCCGTACCACAGGTGTGGATGTGTTGCAGGTCTGCTTGGTGAGAGGTCCATACACCACAACACTGATGAGTCTAAGCAGGGGGACTTTTTGGCTGCTGCTCAGTCATGTTCCCAGAATGTATTCTCAGAATAGAACTTCTAGAGCAATTTGCTATGTGCAGTGCAGTATTATTTTCTATCCTGAGGACTCTGGAACAGAGGAGATGACATCTTAGCAACATAAAATTCCTTGTCTGCTCTAGTTCGTGAAGTGCCTTTCTTGCCATTGGAGAGATGCACACAGCAGACAGGATCGTTCAGAGCATTCTCCTTCTCATTCAAAGGCAGGAGAAGGAGATAATTTTCTGTCAGTTACCAGGCAATACAGAAATCTGGAGAAATGAACTTGCTGGTGCGGCCACTAAGAAGGCTTGCTCTTCCAACCTACTCCTTGTTCTGTCCCTCTACAAGCAGCCAGGAGATACGTGACCAGGAGGGTACAGTTACTGAATGTGAGAGGCAATAAGCTGTAGTCAGTGAAATCTATTGTGCAACTGTGGCTTACCTCCTCCTGGCCACAGTGGGCTGAAGAAGTAGCCCATACATGGCTAAGGGTTGGACACAGTCCTCTGACGCATGCTTTTCTATTGTGGTAGAAGGACTCACCAATTTGTGACATGTGTGGAACATGCATGTCGGTACACCATATTTTGATTGAGTGTGTTTTATTTTCTGACCTGAGGGTTGTCCTGTGTTCTCTACACAACCTGCCTGCTATTTTAAATGACTATAAGACGAGTATGACAAACCACAGAGATCTGGTCCCAGTTTAAATTTTCTAGACCGGCTATTTTATAATGCATTTTATTGACAGTTATTTTGCATTTTTTTAAATCCATGTTTTGTGTTATTGTTTTTATGACATTCCTTAGAGTTCTATTTTATTTTAAATTGTGTCTGTTGTGTTAGTGTATTGTTCCTGTGTTGCTGTAGAGTCTGTCATTGTAGAGCCTGTTGTTGTTTTAATTTACATTAACCACATTCCTCACAATTTATTTTATGCGTAGGCACTAGTGTCCAAGCAGTTCCATGTCTTAAAGTCATAATAATAATAATCATAGAAACAACAGAATATCCATTACTTATCTGTCAGAAAATACTGTTTTCCTATAAAAAATTGTAGAAGTCTCAAGCAAGTTATTGATTTATTATGCATTTTCTAGAGGTCCTGTTGATTATTAGTAAATATCTCTCATCAAATTTCAACAATTTTCACTTTTTAGTGGTGCCTGCTTTTTTCCACAGCTTTGTCAAATCTAATACAGCACTGTATTTTTCTTACACTAACTTAACAATGTTTAATCAGAGGTTACACCAGCTGAAAATCTGTGGAGGAAGGATATGTGTTTCAACATGTTTGTGATTTGTCTAATTTTGCTTCTGTATGTTTATCATGTTTTGTGTGTTTGTCTATTGTGGTTTTTTTTTTTTTGAGGCAGAGATGAGGAACAAGCTGAGTATTTGCCAGAATGGGCGTGAAGTATAACCATAAGGCCATATTCAGGTTGGCCAGTGCACCAAATTTTGTCATGATTCCTGAGCGGACATGAATTGGTCCTAGCTACTTTATTGAGCTAGGGACCATGTACTTAATGCACTTGCTATTGTAGCAGGCTGAATGGAGGTAATAATATTAAACAGAGGGAAATGTGATATGAATTTTGTGTATTGGAGTACAGGCTGAGAGTGCAATTAATGACAATCGTCTTTCTGACTGAGTGTTAAATTGTCTCCCTGAAATGCTTCATTTTTTCATAGTAGATCCTGCTTTTATTTTAATGGCAGCTTAGTTGCTTCTTTTGCTTAAAGTGCAGCACTTAACTGCCATAACACTTACTAACATGTGAAATTTGTTTGCCCATCATTGACTGATTTATTTGAAATCTGTATTTTCACAATTATTACAAGCAAATTTTTATTTACATTTCGGAATTTGAGATACAATATGACTTTTTCAAAATCGTATTTAGCACCAAATCAAAGGCAGGAATGCTGCTTCAGTTCCATCTATAATTCAAACGAGATTGCAACATAGGCAAGAAATGTAGTAAGATTGGATGACCAAGTGCAGATCTGGTCTGATGTATGTCGAAGAAACTGTACCATTATTCTCATGTCATTAAATTGTAGAGTGTTGAACATACTAGATGTTTTAGTCTGTGAGAAATCTACCAGACTATGTCAGATTTAACCACAAAGAACTTGGTACATGAAGGCTTAGATGAACTTGAAGTTGAAGATGATAGTGATGCTCTTGGTATGTATTCGTGAAATAAATGGCATGGGAACTGTTTATTGTGATGATAACCCAAAAATTTCAAAATACGACTCTCTCCTGACAGCAGTGATAAAATATTTGTACTAGTAGTCTTGAACAAACTGTGACAGAAACCTGAACAACAGGGGACTGACAAGCTAGGACATGCATTGATACCATCAAATAGTGCATTGATAATGGCTAGGCACTACCCGAAATCTATATTTGCCTGATAAAATGTGAAAGAAAAGGAGGACTGATTGCTGTGCTCTATCATTTGAAAATCATATCACAGTCGTTGAGTGCACCCACATTCCTAATGGAAGGTAACTTGATTTATACACTTGTTAATAAAGTGTAGTGTAAGAGCTGTCCAGATTTAAAGATTTTGCTTTTCTGGAACTGTGCATGGAATGATATGAATGAACTGATGTAAATTGGGAAGAAATATTGAGTTTTGTGTTGTCCATATAGCTTGTGGTGCTGGTATTTAAGAAAACTTTATGGAGCATTACATAAACATTCCCCCACATGTGAATACCTTCACTGCCTAGCTGAAAGGTGCTATAGTGGTGAGTGGAATAAATTGCCTCATGTGGTTTTCAAAGTACTTGTATCCTGTTATCAATGTGTAACATACTTCTTCAGTCTAGGCAGCCTTCTTCCATCTTAGAACATTCAGTGGCAGTGTTCCTGCACCAGTGCTACTCTCTGTTTTCTGTTATGTGTAATGAGCAGAGATAAACATGTGGGACAGTGGCTGCTTCACCCCAGAGCAAAGAGTTTCTGAATGGTATAGCTGCTCGCCATTTGTTATTGGCCAACACAGAATTGCTGTGCTGTGGCCCATCTGTAAACTGTCACAATCTGCAATAGGTGATGAGTGCCCCCATCCTCAGTGCATTGTTACATATGGTATTTGACTTTGTGAATGGTGGTTTCCTCTGTACCAAGGTACTCATAGGCACACTTGACGCAATGGCATGTGAATAGCCCAGTTCCTGGACAACCTCAGAGATGGGGTGTCCCATGTGCTTGGCAATGAATATGACCTAATTGAGGTCAAATGTGTTGATATCATGTTTCTTATTTGTCCTGTGCCTGACTGTCATATTGGTAGCCATAATAAAGTTTGATGACATCTTAGTCATGTAACACACCTAATTATATCAGCTACCATGGTGATAGGAATGCTCTCTTTCCAACATATCACCCATCTCTGATCCAGCTGCCTGTGAATGTATTTCAGCCTTTTATGTAGCTGTAACATAGTGGTACATGGTTCTACATTTACACTTTGTTTCACAGCTCCTCACTATTTGAACTGTAGGTGACACTGACCTTTGTGGTCACACAAGAAAAAGTGCTTCTGGGCCTATGTGTTTGCCAGTTCACTGCAGTCTTAATAGCTTACTGCTTTTAATCTTCCAGATGTGCCCTCTAGGTTTGGATTCATTCGGATCATTTTTTCCGGGGGCTTCATTTTTCAAAATCATTAGTCTTCTTGGCTTCATTTTACCAATACATCCATTGGCCTAATGTTTTAGTGCTGTTCTGTAACTGCATTCATTTAGATATGTTTATATTATGGAGTGAAATGATTCAGAAAGATGTTATTATTATTGCCATTATAGTCCAGTCTTGCACTGTTTTCTGCCTGGTGGAAGAAGTAGGTACCTAACTTGCACTAACCTTCCAAAAGGCAAATATATGATAATGCTCATGTTGATTTTTTCCACCCAAATAGCCATCTCTGTTTTACGGTTTCACTGTTTTCTTATAGTATTCATTCTGCACACAGAATTGTCACACGAATGATTTCTATGAACTTGAAACCACTGAGTCAGGGACTGTTACTCATGCATTTATATCATTTACAGCAGTCTCTGTGCATGAGTATGTCAACACAATACTGTGCTTGAAGCCTTGTATGAATGTGTGAAAGTTTTATGGCTTTGTTCTCAGTAAATTTCACACAAAAAAACAAAAAACAAAACAAAACAAAAAACAATTCATCAATGTACACAATACTGCTGTCTGTCATTTTGATTAAATATGAAAGCAACATTAGAATTTAATGACTCATAGACACTGAGACTATTAGCATAAAAGCACCAGCTTAGTTGCTGATTGGTGATAATCACTATCATGGTCACCCCAAGTGATTTAGGGAGTCCATAGGAGACTTAAATAAGAACAACCAGATGGGAATTTAAGATTGAGAGTCCAATGTGTTAACAAATGTGATACCTCCATTTGTCATTAGTGCCAGGAAACAATTACTGTGAAGTTAAGGCACCCGTTAACCTTTTTTCATGGCAATGAGAGAGTGGCGTGAATGCAAAGCTATGGAATGCCTGGAATTATTGCAACTAAATTTTATACATGGTATGAGTTAATATGTGGTAAAAAAGTCATTTATAGTCTGTACATGTACATCCAGTGTGATTATGTTATTTTAACCTCATAATGTGCTGCCATACTAATGAGGCTAGTTGTACAATTTTAATTGAACCTATGACATCTGTACTCAGAAGTGCAAGGCTATAGACATGATTCATATATAGCACATGCAAGAGACCAGTATGGCAACATTTTCCATAGCATATTTTGATGATCATACAGTCAACAAATGTATTTAGGTACTTGAAAATTGCCTATGGCTAAAATTGTTCAACATTTCAAAAACTAAACAAAATACTGGCAGTTGCAGACAGAATGAAATAATAAAATAAGGGTTAGGACATCCTTTATAATTGTAAACAAACTATAAGGGCATGCTGAAAAGTAATGCCTTAGAATGTTTTATTCTGTTCCCAATATCATTTGAGATATTACATGTCATGCACATTACTTGTTCGACTTTCCCATTTTGCTGGCACAAGTTGCAACCCTCTCCATTAGAGGGCTAGCATGTAACATGGCAATGGTGCATGAAAAACAGCATGCTGTAATTGAGTTCCTGGCTGCAGAAAATGTGTCTCCAATTGAAATCCATAAAAGAGTGAAAGTTTTGTACAGTGATGATTGTATCAAAAGCAGTAATATTCGACATTGAGTTGATCATGCTCATAATGAAGGAAATGGTGGTTCTAATCCCAGTGCGTGTGGCAGAAGGCAGAACTCAGTGTGGATGAATGCATGAAACTCATAGGAATAGGGTTGATGAATTCCCCAGAGAAAATCGTTGGATAACACAGACAGCTCTCAGGTAAGTGTGGCATATCATAAGAGTGTATATAGACCATTACTACAGAACTAAGGTACAGAAAACTGTGTGCATGGTGGGTGCCTCTAATGCTCACTCCTGACATGAAATGAAGGAGACTAGGCATATATCAACAATTTATTTTGTGTTTTGAGCATGAGGTTGCTGGGTTCCTGAACAGCATTGTGACAGTTGATGACTGGGTTCACCATTTTGACCCCCAAAACAATAGAACATTGATGGAGTTCTGCCACAAAGGATATCTTAACACCAAAAAAAGTTCAAAATTATGCCCTCTACATATGCATCTACATACACTTCTATACACGTATTCCACAAGCCACTGTACAGTGCGTGGCAGAGGATATCCTGTACTGCTACTGGTCGTTTCCTGTCCTGTTCCATTTGCAAATGGAACAAGGGGAAAAAGACTATCTATGTGCCTGTGTACAAGTCCTAATTTATCCTGTCTCTTATCTTCATGGTCCTTATACAAAATTTACATTGGCGGCAGTAGAATTTTTCTGCAGTCAGCTTGAAATGCCGGTTCTCTAAATTTTCTAAATACTTTTCCTCGAAAGCAATGTTGCCTTCCCTCAAGAGACTCTCATTTGAGTTCCCAAAACATCCCCATAACACTTGTGTGTTGTTCGGATCTACTGGTAACAGATCTGGCAGCCTGCCTCAGAATTGCTTCAGTGTCTTCCTTCAGCCAAACTTCATTGGCGCTCTGCATTGAGCAACACAAACACATTACCACCTGCCACTTATCCTGCTGTGATGCAGATCCACCACATCGGGTATACTAAGAAGGACCTCAGCAAGAGAGCCGATGGGTGAAACAAGCAACACCTGAGGTGTCCCGTATGATGTGCCAGATTCTCCACCACCACTACACCCAAGGCAGCAACCTCAAGATGACTGACCATAGCCAAAAGCACATTCAGCTCTTCTTCATCTCTACATCTACATCTACATCTACATCCACACTCCGCAAGCCACCTGATGGTGTGTGGCGGAGGGTACCCTGAGTACCTCTATCGGTTCTCCTTTCTATTCCAGTCTCGTATTGTTCATGGAAAGAAGGATTGTTGGTATGCTTCTGTGTGGGCTCTAATCTCTCTGATTTTATCCTCATGGTCTCTTCACGAGATATACGTAGGAGGGAGCAATATACTGCTTGACTCTTCGGTGAAGGTATGTTCTCGAAACTTTAACAAAAGCCCGTGCCGAGCTACTGAGCGTCTCTCCTGCAGAGTCTTCCACTGGAGTTTATCTATCATCTCCGTAACTCTTTCACGATTACTAAATGATCCTGTAATGAAGCGCACTGCTCTCCGTTGGATCTTCTCTATCTTTTCTATCAACCCTATCTGGAACGGATCCCACACTGCTGAGCAGTATTCAAGCAGTGGGCGAACAAGCGTACTGTAACCTACTTCCTTTGTTTCCGGATTGCATTTCCTTAGGATTCTTTCAATGAATCTCAGTCTGGTACCTGCTTTACCGACGATCAACTTTATATGATCATCCTATTTTAAATCACTCCTAATGCGTACTCCCAGATAATTTATGGAATTAACTGCTTCCAGTTGCTGACCTGCTATTTTGTAGCTAAATGATAAGGGATCTATCTTTCTATGTATTCACAGCACATTACACTTGTGTACATTGAGATTCAATTGCCATTCCCTGCACCATGCGTCAATTTGCTGTAGATCCTCCTGCATTTCAGTACAATTTTCCATTGTTACGATCTCTCGATACACCACAGCATCATCTGCAAAAAGCCTCAGTGAACTTCCGATGTCATCCACAAGGTCATTTATCTTTATTGTGAATAGCAACGGTCCTTCGCCACTCCCCTGCGGCACACCTGAAATCACTCTTACTTCGGAAGACTTCTCTACATTGAGAATGGCATGCTGCGTTCTGTTATCTAGGGACTCTTCAATCCAATCAATCACACAATTGGTCTGATAGTCCGTATGCTCTTACTTTGTTCATTAAATGACTGTGGGGAACTGTATCGAACGCCTTGCAGAAGTCCAGAAACACGGCATCTACCTGGGAACCCATGTCTATGGCCCTCTGAGTCTTGTGGACGAATAGCGCAAGCTGGGTTTCACACGACCGTCTTTTTCTAAACCCATGCTGATTCCTACAGAGTAGATTTCTAGTCTCCAGAAAAGTCATTATACTCGAACATAATACATGTTCCAAAATTCTACAACTGTTCGACATCCCTTCTTGAAAACGGGGATGACCTGTGCCCTTTTCCAATCCTTTGGAATGCTACGCTCTTCTAGAGACCTACGGTACACCGCTGCAAGAAGGGGGGCAAGTTCCTTCGCGTACTCTGTGTAAAATTGAAATGGTATCCCATCAGGTCCAGCGGCCTTTCCTCTTTTGAGCGATTTTAATTGTTTTTCTATCCCTCTGTCGTCTATTTCGATATCTACCATTTTGTCATCTGTGCAACAATCTAGAGAAGGAACTACAGTTCAGTCTTCCTGTGTGAAACAGCTTTGGAAAAAGACATTTAGTATTTCGGCCTTTAGTCTGTCATCCTCTGTTTCAGTACCATTTTGGTCACAGAGTGTCTGGACATTTTGTTTTGATCCACCTACCGCTTTGACATAAGACCAAAATTTCTTAGGATTTTCTGCCAAGTCAGTACATAGAACTTTACTTTCAAATTCATTGAACACCTCTCGCATAGCCCTTCTCACACTACAATTCGCTTCGCGTAATTTTTGTTTGTCTGCAAGGCTTTGGCTATGTTTATGTTTGCTGTGAAGTTCCCTTTGCTTCCGTAGCAGTTTTCTAACTTGGTTGTTGTACCACGGTGGCTCTTTTCCATCTCTTACGATCTTGCTTGGCACATACTCATTTAACGCATATTGTACGATGGTTTTGAACTTTGTCCACTGATCCTCAACACTATCTGTACTTGAGACAAAACTTTTGTGTTGAGCCGTCAGGTACTCTGAAATCTGCTTTTTGTCACTTTTGCTAAACAGAAAAACCTTCCTACCTTTTTTGATATTTCTATTTATGGCTGAAATCAGCGATGCAGTAACCACTTTATGATCGCTGATTCCCTGTTTTTCGTTAACTGTTTCAAATAGTTCGGGTCTGTTTGTCACCAGAAGGTCTAATATGTTATCACCACAAGTCGGTTCTCTGTTTAACTGCTCAAGGTAGTTTTCAGATAAAGCACTTAAAAAAATTTCACTGGATTCTTTGTCCCTGCCACCTGTTGTGAACGTTTGAGTCTCCCAGTCTATATCCGGCAAATTAAAATCTGCACCCAGAACTATAACATGGTGGGGAAATCTACTCGAAATATTTTCCAAATTATCCATCAGGTGATCAGCCACAACAGCTGCCGAGCCAGGGGCCCTCTAGTGACATCCAATTACCATGTCTGAGCGTGCTTTAACCGTGACCTTCACCCAAATTATTTCACATTTCAGATCTCCGTCAATTTCCTTCGATACTATTGCACTCCTTATCGCTATAAACACACCTCCCCCTTCACTGTCCTGCCTGTCTCTGCTCTTCACGAGCTGTTGCCAGCTCCTTCTGGGTCCTCGCACAGCGCGCACACATCCTACCCATCCTAGTATTACTAACAAGAACTGACTGTAAAAACACCTACAGGAACCTAGATATGCAGCTTTCTACCCTCTTGACATGTCACCTTATGATCTGTGTAGTTAGCTGTTCAAAAGAAATGACAACTGTGCTAGTGACTGCTTAACTCTATACATCACAGTTACAAGAACGTGAGATTACACCTCTTAAATAGAGAAATATGCATGAAATTCAAGAAATACACTATTAACAAAACACAGTAAAAGCTAACTATGTAACATGCCACTCTGCAGGTGTGAACCAAGCAACATTAGGGCCTTTCATCAGTGGGCAAATCATCCTCACACTGTCCTGGGATGTTCAAGGTGTGGTGCATTTGGAATTGATGCCCAAAGGCACCACATAAACTGTGAATGGCACAGCAAGACCCTCAGAAAACTGAAAGCATGAATTTGAAGTGTTCACCCACACATGGAACACCCTGTAATTCAGCATGACTGTGCCAGAATACATGCGATCACTCTGACATCTGCAACTATTCGATGCCTTGGGTTCACTGTCACCAGTCATCCTCCATACAGTCCCAACTTGGCCCCAATCGATTTTCATCTGTTTTCAAAACTTAAAGAATATCTTCAATGGCGTCACTTTGATAATGATGAAGTAGTGCAAGCAGAGGTGAGGTTGTGACTCTGCCAACAAAGTCAGACATTCTACAGTGATGGTGTCAACAAACTGACGTCTTGTTGAGAGAAATGTGTTTGTCACAAGGATGACTATGTTGAGAAATAAATATGTAGACTTGAAGAATAAAGATGTAGAATGCTAAGAAAGTTTGTTTTATTTTAAAATCTGAAGAGTTTTCAGATAAAAAATTTTGAAGCATTACTTGCAGCATGCCTTCGTGTATTAGTGCTGAATCCAAAGTTTACAGGGTTGCTGGGCTGATTGGTGTAAGTTCCAATAACATTTAACCACTAGGTGTATGAATTGCAGTAGGATGGGTTGATATATAAAGTATAACTTTTGAATATGTGCAACAACGTATCTAAAATATTTACAGGTGTAACTTAGTTCCAGAAAAACCAAAGTTTACAGGGTTACTGGTTGATTGGTGTAAGTTCCAATAACATTTAACCACTAGGGGTATCGGTTGCAGTAGGATGGGGTGGCATATAAAGTGTAACTTTTGAATATGTGGAACCATGTATGTCAAATATTTACAGGTATAACTTAGTTCTGGAAGAAAAGTGTTGTGGCCTAGAACACACTTATCAGCACTCTTAGGAATGGGGAGAGGGTAGGTGAAGAAAAGGGGCAGGCATAACTCTGGAAAGTATGCAGAAATTTCAGTGGAACTTACTACAAATATGGTTTACTTTCTAGGAAAAAATAATATGTGAGTAAGATACTCCTAGTACCCCTATTTGTGGAGGTAGAGGAGGCGGTGGGCTGAAATGGTGATTCCCATTGTTAGTACCCGCACTTGCAGTCATGTAGTGTTTACTATAGTGGGCCTGATGCTGGGAAGCATATTGTGTAATGTCTCTCCTGTCCTGTCAGACTGCATGAAGAAAGCAAATAACTAACAAAATTTTAGAGCTAGGAACAGATAACATGAAGCAAAATGCATTCATTATAGTGCATTTACATTAAAACAAACAACTACATTGTTAATGTGTATTTTCCTGGAAGATGGAAATTAAATGATTACAGAGTAGATCACTGAGGTGCTTGTATGGTTAAGTGATAAATTGTACTTTAACTATTCTCTGTCAGACTCTAAATGCATTTGTGTGATAAAATTTCTTCCATTTTTGTACCATTGGTCCAAAACAGCATGTTATCCACAAATGATGGAATCAGTTACTGCATTTTCAAACTACTTAGTTACTCCTAGTTTATCAACAATTCTGGTCTGTTTGTGCTTTATGTTATATTTCACCGTGTCAACCATAAAGTTCAGTAGTTATTATGTGACATATATTTTTTCATACTGTGTCTGTAGTTTGTGTCCAGTATAGTTTATGGTAGGCTGGGTTTTAGTTGCACCCCACAGCATCTAGTGTCATAATATTTGCTTATATTAAAAGCAGGTGTAGAAGCACAAGGAATTTAGAGCATATTTGCTCCAGTCCTTGGCTCAGGAAAGTTGTGTGGGTGGGCAGAAATTGAGTAAAAACTTTTGAAGAATGTAGTACATATTTACAACTAGTCTTGGGTCCAGAGAGTCATGGTATTTGACAGATATTGAGAAAGGAACATTGTACAATGATGGTTTTCCAACTGTCTTGTCAAAGGATTTATGGGAGAAATTTGTGGCTCTTACTATAAGCAGATATCACATAACAAGACAAGCTTCACACAAGGAAGCAGAACTCTGGGCACCTAGAGCAATGTCACCCAAACTTGATCTGTGTATGACCTATTATCTGGAAAGAATTACTATTGACATATGAAACCCCTAGTACTCGAACTGTGTTGGTGTTGAACCCACAGTTTTCAGGGTTGCTCTAGTTATTGGTGATGGCCCTGATGACATTTAACCTGTTGGAGTGAGGGGGGTGGGGGGGGGGGGGTGAAAATAGGAAGGGGTGATTTGTAAAGCATAGCTCTGGAATGCTTAAAGCAGTTTCAGTCAAACTTGTTAGACATGTAACTTTCTATTTGAAAACAAAACTACTGTGGGATTGGGATGGCCATAACATTCATAGTGTAATGTGCTGCGAATACGTAGAAAGATAGATCCCTTATCATTTAGCTACAAAGTAGCAGGTCAGCAACTGGAAGCAGTTAATTCCATAAATTATCTGGGAGTACGCATTAGGAGTGATTTAAAATGGAATGATCATATAAAGTTGATCGTCGGTAAAGCGGATACCAGACAGATTCATTGGAAGAATCCTAAGGAAATGCAATCCGAAAACAAAGGAAGTAGGTTACAGTATGCTTGTTTGCCCACTGCTTGAATACTGCTCAGCAGTGTGGGATCCGTACAAGATAGGGTTGATAGAAGAGATAGAGAAGATCCAACGGAGAACAGCGCACTTCGTTACAGGACCATTTAATAATCGCGAAAGCATTACGGAGATGATACATAAACTCCAGTGGAAGACTCTGCAGGAGAGACGCTCAGTAGCTCGGTACGGGCTTTTGTTAAAGTTTCGAGAACATACCTTCACCGAAGAGTCAAGCAGTATATTGCTCCCTCCTACGTATATCTCGCGAAGAGACCATGAGGGTAAAATCAGAGAGATTAGAGCCCACACAGAAGCATACCGACAATCCTTCTTTCTATGAACAATATGAGACTGGAATAGAAAGGAGAACCGATAGAGGTACTCAGGGTACCCTCCGCCACACACCATCAGGTGGCTTGCGGAGTATGGATGTAGATGTAGGTAGGGACTGGGCTGGAGCTGAAGAGGGAAAGATGTGACATGTAGGCTTAGTTTTGGGACATGTGGATAAATTTCAAACAATATTAGCACACGTATACCTTACTGTCTATGAAAAATTACTATAGAGGTAAGGCATCACAAGTGCTGTTAGGAATGGGGGTGATGATGGGAAACATACTTAAACAAATTACTTAAAAAATGAATAAGTTGTAATACAAAGAATAGCTATTTGAAAAAGCAACATTATGCAGTGTTTAGCACAGTGAGTGGGGTGCTCTACATTACTAACATGCGAACACACTGCATGCTCCCAGAAGTGCAGACAGTATACTGTCAAGTGTTCAGAATAGGTGCTATCTCTCAAAAGTAAAATGAAAGTATGACAGAAACACACAGATTTTGCGACTAAAATTTGTGGTATGAAGTGTGCCAGGTAGCTACCCTATATTGATATCAAACACTGATGCACAGCCGTGCGGTTCAAGGCGCTGCAGTCTGGAACCGCAAGACCGCTACGGTCGCAGGTTCGAATCCTGCCTCGGGCATGGATGTTTGTGATGTCCTTAGGTTGGTTAGGTTTAACTAGTTCTAAGTTCTAGGGGACTAATGACCTCAGCAGTTGAGTCCCATAGTGCTCAGAGCCAACTGATGCACAGCAGCCAGCAGCTTGAATAAACTGAATGATGATTATTTTTGATATGATAATGTTGACTGGAGCTGCATAATATGCACATTTATTTACTGCTTTGCTGAACTAGTATTGGGCATTCCATCAGTCTTCTGTTGTGTGCTAACAGAGGGAAAAAAAACAGAAAACAATTATAAATTGATATTATATAAAACTGATTCCAAATCAGAACCTTTAAGTGCTTAAACAAAAAAGAAATTGTATATAGATATTGTATATGCAGAAGCTATTTCCAACTTGATGCCTGCTTAAAAGAAAGAAAGAAAGGAAAAAAATGCTGCAGTAATGTTTCATTTAAGAAAGAAAGCCTTTTAAATCACATTGCCCACACTATACAGATTTTCATTGGGAAGGAGCCTTAGAAATAAACATTTTATTTAGTAGTAATTAAGAGTCTGTAATTAAGATTTCGTGTTTTACCAATGCTGTTAATGCAAATGTCCTCTCAGGTGTAAATTCCCTGTGACTTCTTGGCACAATGATTAGCCAACGTAATGCCCACCCTTGTGCGGATTACCACTTCCCTTTTTTTTCTGCAGTTCTGTAGTCAGGGAACTGTAGACCATCTGTTTTTGTGTACTCCCAGACTATCAAAGGTGTCCCAGGAACACCTAGGAATGGATGAGAGGGGGTACTCAGCACATAAAGGGGAGAGCAGCTTCATGGGCAATTCATTATATTTGGGAACACCCAATGATGATGATGATGATGATGATGATGATGATAAGTTACATTGTCAAATTATTGTGTGAAGAAGATATGAGAAACTGACAGCATACCCAGGAAGACACCATGCAGGCTGTTTTTGTTTGAGACTGTTAAGTCATGCAATGATCATAAATTGTTGTATAATTGATAGCACTGCCCAATGTGCAATTAGGAAACTGTACAGTGTCAAAGATTTATTTGTGTTGATCTAATTAAAATTGTATTCTAATATTAGATGCTGGAACTGATTCATGATCTAATCCATTATATTTTAATATCAGGTACTGAAAATGTGGCCCAGTCTAAAGTCAAAAAATTCTCCATGGATGAACAAACTTCTGACTCGGCACCACTGCAGCAGCACCAAGTTCAGGCAAAATGGAGAAACTTGGCTGCATATTGGTTACTTGGATTGTGCAACAATTATGGATATGTCGTCATGCTGAGTGCAGCCCATGATATTCTGAAAACGTTTGATACTAATAGCACTGTAAGTAACCACAGTTGGCTCGCATAAGTCCTAACAATCTGTCTCTTTCCTTTTTCTGTCTGTTTATTTGTACTGATTTTTTTCTGATGCTGCACTCTCAGGCCAGAAAAAAAGCAAGATACACTACATTTTAACTGGTGCATTGTGTATAAAAGTTATAACAAAACTATTTCTGTGGTGGAAACTTCTGGGTATAAACAATAAACAAAAAAGTAGAAAGGAAACTTTTTACTGGCACTTAGTTGCTGAATGGCACATAGAGATGCATAATAGCTTGGGAAATTTAAATAGCACTTGAGCTATCAGTCTTTTTGCATTTTAAGTGTTTCTACACACACAGTTCTTGTGACACAGCTTATTTATGAGTAGTTGCCATACTGTTGAGGGTGGGGTGAGAGAAATGGAAAGTGGCAAATATAAACATTGTATATTGCAGTGGATGAGTATAAGTCCACTGAGGCCAGCAGGACAGCAGTCAGTACTATTGCATCTGAAACAGATTTCATAGAAGAACTACCAGGCCTATTTGGAAAGTAAGGTCCGATCAGTCACAAAATGAAAACTGCTGTGAAAATCAAATTATTATTTATTTATTTATTTATTTGCAACAATTAGCTACACCTTCCAGCTACTTCTCTACATAGTCACCACTCTGATTTAGACATTTGTTGTAGTGCTGTACCAACTTTCCAATACCCTTGTCATAGAAGGAAGCTGCCTGTGCTTCCTGCCAATTCTCGATGCTGGTCTGCAGCTCATTGTCTGTGCCACAACATTGTCTTCATCGCTAGCAGTTCATGTGAGCAGAGTCGAAACTCAGGGAGAGTCAATTACGGGCACTATTGTGGGTGATCAAACACTTCCCATCAAAAATGCTGCAGGAGCATCTTTATTTCCCCTTCAGAGTGTGGCCAAGAATTGTCATGCAGAAGGAAACGTGTGACATTTATGTTATGTGGGCTGCATGACATCAGGTGAAAGCACAAACCAGGCCCTCATACTTGGCAGGAGAAACTATTCTTCTAAGCATCTTTACGTGCTCACTGTGCATTCAGAACTGAAAAGAGTGACATGGCACAATCAGTGGGCATACTAGAGACACTACCCAACACATCTGTGCAAAGCTTCATCGGGTTTCCACTGTGGTTTCCATTTCGCACTCCATGCGACCTTACTTTCTGAATAGCCATCGTATAAGAGTACAATTTATTGCACTTTAGTTACTTGACTGGTAAATTATATACCTTGGTCTTTTTAACCCATCTTATCACTCTGAAGTCCTTAATAATTCAACCACTGTAGTCAGGGGAGAGTCTTCTGTCTAGAGAGAAGGCTCAGTCTTAGGTCTGCAATTGTTCCTCACATATATAAATGATCTTCTGCCTATTGTACAAGAAACAGAATTCGATGACACTAGTATTGTAATAAATCCAAGCTTACATAAAGCAACATAAGAAATGACAAACAATTTTATTAAAAGTATCATTGACTGGTTTTATGCAAGTAGCTTCACTCTCAATTTTTTATATAAATCATTATGTTCATCTAGAGATACTATGCCAATGATAAGTGTAATGCATGGTGAGGGAATAATAAATAGATTGAAAACTTCAAAAAAATTTTAAACTGGAAAAAGCACATTTGTATCTCCTAAAACAACTTAGTTTGGCCACATTTGTACTTGGAATCATTGCAGATCTTGCAGAGACACAAATCAGTAAGTTGACATATTTGCATTCAATAATGCCACATGGAATGATGTTCTGGGGTAACTCATATATAAGAAAGAAAGTCTTTATTGCTCAAAAATGTGCTGTAAGAATAATATACGGTGCGTCTTGTAGACATCATTTTAAGGAGTTAGGCATTTTGACTACTGCTTCCCAGTATAGTTATTCCCTCATGAATTTTATTGCAAATAATCCACTGCATATGAAGAGGAATAATGATGTACATAGTTATGATACCACAAGAAAAAATGGTGTTCATTATTTGACAAGAAGGATGCCTTTGGCACAAAAAGGAGTGCACATGCTGCAACCAAAATCTTTGATCAGTTACACAAGGATATAAGATGTCTGGAAAGTTCTGGTTGACTGGGGCAGGGGCACAGCATCATTGATAGGTATGCAAACAAAAGGTACAGAATTTTGCTAGCTTTCAGAATGTACTTCCTTTATCAAGCTTGTAGGAAAACATGAACACAAACACGCATACTCACTCACATGCACGTGTGTGTGTGTGTGTGTGTGTGTGTGTGTGTGTGTCAAAATGAAATTTGAGAACAAACTGAAAAAGTTTCTCTTTGACAATTCCTTCTATTCTGTAGAAGAATTTCTGTTATTGCAATGTATAAAGAGGGTTGGTAGCAATTATTAACTCATATCTGAATATAAAAAAAACACATTGTAAATGATCAACCCTTAGCCATATTTATAAACTAATTTATTATTTGAATGTAAAATGACTCATTCCTCATTATTACGATTTATCATGTAAATACTAGTAGAGCTCCAGTCTCAGAGCAGAGTGGAGCTCAGCAGCAGTAGCAGCACAAACAGCAGCTTATTGTTTATACAAACCTTAACAAGCAAACAAAAATTAAATGAAGACAAAATTAGCCTAAGGATAGCCATTCGTTAAGCATTCAGTGAATTTGAAAGTAAAATTCTATCTGCCAACTTGACAGAAAAACCTACAAAGTTTTGGTCATATGTTAAAGATGTAAAGAACAAATGGAAAAAATTCAGAGGTATCGTAAAGTATGTCCTGAATAAGGTTTTAAGGGATCGGAAAGATCCACCCTGGTTTAATAGCCATGTTAGAAAAGCACTACTTAAACAAAGAGCACTTCATCACAGATTCAGGAGAAAGAAAAGCTAGCTGACAAACAAAAGCTGAATGAAACAAAAATGAGTGTAAGGAGAGCAATGAGAGAAGCATTCAATGATTTTGAAAGTAGGACGTTGTCAACTGACTTGAGAAAAATCCTAAGAGATTTTGGTCATACATAAAATCAGTAAGTGGGTCAAAATCATTTATTCATTCTCTCAGCGTCCACACCAGCATCAAAATGGAAGAGGAGGCCAAAATACTGAATTCGGTTGTCCGAAGTTGTTTCACCGTGGAAAATTGTAACGCTGTCCCTCCTTTCAGTTGTCGTGTGAACATCGAAATGGCAGACATTGAGATAACCGATTGCAGAATTGAAAAGCAGCTACAATTGCTTAGTAGTGGAAAGGCTTCAGGACCAGATGAGATACCTATAAGATTCTATAAAGATTATGCAAAAGAACTTACTCCCCTTCTAGCAGTAATTTGTCATAGATCACTTGATCAACAAAAGGTACCAAATGACTGAAAAAAGTGCAGGTCATTCCCATTTTTAAGAAAGGCTGTAAGACCAATCCACACAATTATAGACCTATATCGTTCACATCAATCTGTTGTAGAATTATGGAACATGTTTTATGCTCAAGAATTATGACTTTCTTGGGAAATGAACGTCTCCTCTGTCAAAATCAACATGGATTCTGCAAACAGAGATCCTGTGAAACTCAGCTTGCTCTGTTCCTCAGTGAGATCCACGGTGCATGGACAACTGCCCTCAGGTTGATGCCACGTTCCTTGGTTTCAGTAAGGCATTTGACACCATCCCGCATTGCTGTTTAATCAAAAAAATATTAGCTTATGGAGTATCGGAGCAGACCTGTGATTGGATTCAAGACTTCCTTGTAGACAGAACTCAACACATTTCTCTTAACAGAACTAAATTGACAAAGGCAAAGGTAACATCCAGAGTACCACAGGGAAGTGTGATAGGACCATTGCTGCTTACGATATACGTAAATGATCTAATAGAAAGCGTCGGATGCTCTTTAAGACTATTCGCAGATGACACAATTGTTTATACCAAAATAGCAACGCCAGAAGATAGTAAGAATTTGCAATACATCCTGCAGAGAATTGATGAATGGTGCAGCCTCTGGCAGTTGGCCCTGAATGTAAATAAATGTAACATATTGTGGATACATAGGAAAAGAAATCTGCTTCTGTATAACCACATTATTGATGACAAACAGCGGGAGACAGTGTCTGCTGTAAAATATCTAGACATAACTATCCAAAGTGATCTTAAGTGGAATGACCATACAAAACAGATAGTGGGAAAAGCAGACACCAGACTCAGGTTCATCGGAAGAATCTTATGGAAATGTAACTCATCCACGAAAGAAGTGGCTTATAAGGCGCTTATTTGCCCAATTCTTGAGTATTGTTCATCTATCTGGGATCCCTATCAGGTAGGGCTGGTAGAGGAGACAGAGAAGATCCAACAAAGAGCAGCATGTTTCGTCACGGGATCATTTAGCTGGCGAGGGAGCATTACGGAGATGCTAAATAAACTCCACTGGCAGATGTTACAGATGAGACATTAGAGGCAATACAGAGGGTTACTGACAATCATTCTTCCCACACACTATTCGTGAGTGGAACAGGGTTGGAGGGATAAGATAGTGGTACCAAAAGTACTCTCCGCCACACAACATTAGGTGGTTTGCGGAGTATGATGGAGATGTAGATGTAAATTGATTGAAGCCATCTGTCCAGACACTCTGTGAACATATTGTCAGTGAAACAGAGGAAGACTCAGAAAAGGCTGAAATACTAAATTCTTTTTCAAAACCTGCTTCACAGAGGAAGATCACACTGTAGTACCTTTTTTAAATCATCACACAAATGACGAAAAGGCTGATATCAAAATAAATGACCATGGTATAGGAAAGCGACTGAAATTGGCCAGCAGAGGAGAGATCACTGGACCTGATGGGATGCCAGTACCATTCAACATAGAGAATGCAAAAGAACTTTCCCCTCTTCTTAGCTGCAGTGTACCATAGGTCTCTGGAGGACTGAAGTGTTTCTGATTATTGGAAAACAGTACAGGTTATTGCCTTTTCCAAACAGGGTCATTAGACATGTGCACAAAACGATAGGCCCATATCTCTGATGTTGGTCAGTTTTAGAATTTGGAAAATGTTTTATACTCGCACATTATGCAGGATGGGCAGGGATGGATCATTAAGTGGAGATTCGGGATAGTTGCTTGATAGGACACAATGAGTAAAAACCTGGTAGAAACCCTAGTGGGTCTTTATTCACTATAAAGGTGTACAGACAGTGCACCCAGAGCAGTCACCATTCATTTGGAGGAGGCCACTCCAGTGGAGAGGAACATGTTAGCAGATTGGAAGGCAGAAACGAAGAGAGTGAAATGTCTCACCCACACCTGAGACCCCACATGATTCATCCCTGTAGCTCTGTTGGTCCAAGAATGCAACTGACGCCCTACCAAGGCATCAGTCTGTCAGCAATCCACACCATATGAATCACGATTAGCATCATGTGCTGGGACTGTGGACAGCAAGCAATTCAGAGTACAGAAGCTGAATTTAAAAAATTACAATTTTACAATAATTCATTGTTTTCTCTCCAAATGGGTGTCTCCTGCCCAATATTATGACATTTCTGGAGATCAAATATGTCCTGCGTAGGAATCAACATGGGTTCCAAAAACAACAATTGTGTGAAACCAGCTTGCTCTGTTTATCCACGAGACCCAGAAGGCAGTAGATTCCTTGTTGCTTGACTTTCATAGGGTATTCAGTTGCCACCTAATGAACAAAATATGAGCGTACAAAATATCAGATCAGCTTTGTGATTGGACTGAAGAGTTTCTTGTAAACAGAACTCAGTGTGTCATTCTCAATGGAGAGGAGTCATCAGATGTAAAAGTGACTTTAGGCATACCCTAAGGGAGTTTTATAAGTTCATTACATTCACAATACTTGTAAGTGACATAGTAGACAACATTAGAAGCTCCCTAAGGCTTTTTGCAGGTTATGTTGTTGTATAAAAACAGTTGCAATACTAGAAAATTGTAGCAAAATGCAGGAAGACCTGCAGAGGATTGATGATTGGTGCATGGATTGGTGGTTGACGCTCAACACAAGCAAATGTAATGTGTTGTGCATGATTAGGCAGAAAGATCATTATTGTATGAATACATGATTGTGGAACAATCACATGAAACAATCACATCCATAAACTGCTTGGTGTATGCATATGGAGTAATTTAAAATGGAACGACCACATAAAACTAATGACAGTCCAGGCAGATGCCAGACTGAGATTCATTGGAAGAATCTTCAGGAAGTACAGAACATCTACAAAGGGGGTAACTTACAAGACCCTCGTTCAACCAATACTTCAATATTTCTCATCAGTCTGGGATCCATACCAGATAGGATTGATAGACAAAATGGAGAAAATGTAAAGAAGAAGAGAAAATTTGGTTATAGGTTCATTTGGCAAGTGTGAAAGTGTGAAAGAGATGCTCAGCCAATTCCAGTGGCAGACGCTGTAAGAGGGGCTTTCCGCATCATGGTGTGGTATACTGTTAAATTTCTGAGCGTGTACTTTCATAGAAGAGTCAATGTTCATATTGCTTCTCCCTACGTATATGTTATGAAAAGACCATGAGGGTGAAATTAGATTAAATTTCTGAGAGTGTACTTTCATAGAAGAGTCAATGATTATATTTCTTCTTCCTATGTATATGTTGTGAAAAGACCATGAGGGTGAAATTAGAGAGATTAGAGTCGACACAGAGACTTACCAGCAATTGCTCTTCCTGTGAACCATTTGCAAATGGAACAGGGAAGGGTGGAAGTAACAATGGTTCACAGATTGTCCTCCGTTAAACATTGCAAGGTGGGTTGGAGAGTATAAATGTAGATGTAGATGATCTGTGTAACATGACAGTACTATCTAATTAATTAAAAGAAAAAACCCATTTGCATCATCTATGTACATTGTCTTTGCATGGCTGTGTATACTTTAGCATAACATCTTTGCAACAGTGTTTCCATAGTCCCATGCCCAGAGTGAACATGGTATGGTCATAATATGTATTCTGAGTGCAATGGTACATGAACTATATGTAATTTTGAAAACTGAGATTTGCACCCACACTAATGGTGCTAGCAATATGAATTTTATGACAACTGCACCATGAGCATTCTGAAAGACAGTGGCAGTGGTTGCTATTTAAATATATATACAGATCCAGAGACTTATATGGCATAATGGACAATCAATTAATGGTTTATAAAGTAAGTTTTATTAATGACTTATTATTATGTATCACTTTTAACTAATTCCTTGTACAATGAAGTGTGGTACTTGGGTTTAATGAGATGCTTGCTAACGATGTAAGATCGCAATTGTACAGTCATAGATGAGTAAAGAAAGAAATGACAGCTGTAGGCAACATTATTTCATACAAACAATTATTTTTATTCTGATGTAACTTGAGAATCCCCAAGGGGCAAAAAATAACTAATTGCTAATAATGAAATAAAGTATTTATTTCAAAATAAAGGAACAATCTGCACAGAAGTGAATTCTTTTAAAAATTTTAATGAAACTAAAGTTATTTTATTTCAGGGAAAGGAAATTATAAGATTAAAAATATGCTGAGGTGACACCTGTGCCAGACAAATATCAGACTTTAGTTGTGTCAACTGCAATATAACATATAAATACAACAGAGACATCAAGAGAAAGTTAGCCAGGTGCTCACAGAGGTGTGCCAAAATCAGAACAACACTGTTGGAAAACTGTCTTGTGGAGACCCATTGAAATCATACAAGTGAACTAGATAAAGAATGAGTAGCACCATATCTACAGGAGAAATGTGAAAAATTTCACTATAGGCAGGAGTATGTAGAATAACCATAACTGAAGTTTAGAAGAATAATTTACCAAGCACTTGCTAGATATGTACAATGAGAGGCAAAACGATTCCCCGGCATGAATAATTTAGAGTCGAAGTTCAGAAGTGCCTTGTTCACAACTGTGCTGATCTGCGAACTTCAGCTTCCTGCTTACATCATCAAGTAAAAGCAATATGATATTCCGGATACAGTATATGTTGAGATTCATTGCAGTTTAACTCATCATATAATTTCATATGAAAATCATTATTTGAGCATGTAGAAACAGTTGAAGTGTAAGAACCTCCACATCAGTAGAAATACTACAAGGATGAGTGTCTCACATCTGTTTCAATGGCTAGTGGATAGGCTGACAGTTTATGAATGTAAAGGATGAGCATTTGAATCTAACTGGAGTCAATTGTCTTTCTTTATTTTTTATTTAGACATGTGCAGGTAATACTTTAAACCTCAATTCGCTACAAATTGTGCAATTGTTGGCTTTTCTGGGTTACACATTCTTTCAAAAGATTTCTTTTTATAATAGTCTAATTTTTAAACAAACAGACAAATGGTCGTAGGAAAGGTATTGAAAATGGATGTAAGAAGTTTTAGCATATTGTAGCCCCGTCAGTATCTGTGATAGACTAATATTTTGAGGAATCAGCCTCAGTTGCACAAATTTTCTGGTCTTTACCAGGTTTTGGCTAAATTAATCTAGCCTTCTTCAGAAGCATAAAATTACTATAACATGCCAGAGTAAGGCACAGTCAACATTAAAATTAAAACCCATGGTCCTAAGTTAAATTACTAGAGTAATTAGTGTAGCCAAAGTCACAATGTGCAGGCATCATCAGTGGACATTGTAACCTGCTGAAGACCAGTTTTTCAGCTAAAATCTGCTGGCTGCAATCTGCCTAACCATGGAAGTTCTGGTCCCTGGTCCCTTTTCTGGTGGCAGTATACTTGGGTCTGACTTAATTTTGTTGTCGTCTTTGACATTCCAAATATTGTCAAGAGAATTACATTGAAAGAGTCATTATTTAATGATTTTACACCTCTCAGTAATATATGTATACACCTTAGCATTAGCACAGGATCTGTGTTTCACGTATTACACGTGGCTTATATTGCATCTTAATCTTACAGGTGCAAGAGCCATCAAATGCTACGTCTTCAGATGTCAGTCAGTCTCGTGATTGCAACGAGATTTCAACAGCAGCTATTTTATTAGCTGATATATTGCCAGCTCTTTTTGTCAAACTGATTGCACCATTTCTTCCATTCTATGTTCAGTAAGTATATTGTGTTATTGCTTTCCAAGATACTTAAAAGTTAACTTTTGCAGTCTCTGAATTCTTGTCATAATACCAGAATTTAATGGAGTTAATCAGAATTCAGCAGACTGACACCTCATGGAATACGTTTGATGTTTATTGAGCAGTGGTCGGATTAAGTACATGTAAGTTAGCAGACAGACAGTAACATTACTGGGACAAAAAATTACTGGAGTGAGGTAAATTTCCAAATGAGACAAGTGTTCTTGAAACTTGTCACATTGTAATAAATGTCCAAGTAGTTATGGAAAATGTAGCTACAAAATATATTTATAAACAGTGTGGCTGTAGAGCCAAATAGTATTAAATGAAGTAAGTAATCTATGCTACTCCCTTTCTCTCATTCCTTTTTTACTCTGATTTGTTTGCAAGTCCTCTTCATCTTACTGTAGCCCTAATTGAATCACTCTTTTTGTATGATATTTTCTTCAGTTGATTTTATTTTTCATTCACACTATTCATTCTTTTCTTACACAGTTTCAGTACTGTTCAATGCCAAATGTGACTTTCTGAACAGACAGTCTGCAGAGCATGTCTAAGCAGTATGTTGGGATAATATCTTCTTTCATGGATTCCATCCATGCAGGTTTTGGACCTTTATGACTAATTGTGACATGTGTTTTCCATCAAATTGCAAAAGGAAACTTTTATCCTCACATGAAGTGTGCGGTGAAATAAACCTTTCCCACTGATTAAAACTGTGTGATAGTAGTGCTTGAATATGGATTGTTGCCTTCAGTGAACAGTTCTCAAATGAAGGAGTGTGTGCCATGGAAATCAGAGATGTGGCACACAATTTTAATCTATGAGGAAAATTCATTTTTTGAAATTTTTGTCCTGAAAAGAGCTTAGATCTCTATTAAACCCTTTCTTTTAGGCACCAAAAAATCCTTAGCCTTGGACCTAAGCACTCAAGAGAGGACACAGTGATATGTTGTAGTTTACTGTCTTTTGCTGTGGTTTTCAAATAGCTATGTCTCAAGATGATGAAACTGTACATGTGTGTTCCAGAGGGTACATAGTATACCCCATTCATTAGGACCTTATCCTATTCCATTTCCAGATAGTGTACCGGAAGATAAACAGCATATTCACTTTTATGTGAACCCAAATACATTAGCTTCAGTGCCACATATATAGTCCAAAACTTATCATTCACGTCAACTTTTATTTCTTTTTATATGTGTAAAAGTACTGCATATCAAACAGAAATTTACATATTCATTTTCTCTCACGAACAACTGTTTCCAAGTTGTTATACTGAAACTGTAGTGACACATTGGTCTCCTGGGGCCATTGAAATTACCTTCCAGCTGTTTAGATCACATGAGGTCAATGTGTAACCATATGATTTATTTCATCTGAGTGCATTTGCCATTAGCTCTGCGTGGAGTACATTAGTTGCAGATTGCTTATGGATTTAGAAAATTGAATGGAGAGATACTCTGTTTCCTTGAGATGGGTAGTAAAATGGTATCAGCAAGTAGCAATAGGTATAGTGGGTAGTCAGCTGTAGCAAATGTTGTACATATTTGTGATTAACTTGGAAACAGAAACACATCTCTTACCCAATTAAAATGACACATTGTTTAACAGCAAACATGTTTCAGTATCAGTGACCTTGATATTCCTACATATATATAGCAGGGAATAGCCCACTGCCTGGAAGATGTAAGTGGATAGGGAAGATAGAGGTGCTGTAAGTGCATTAAGTTATTAGCCTTGAACCTGGGAGGTTATATACTATGAACAAAACTTCACACTTTTAAGTTTAAATGTCCAGCCTATAAGAAATAATGTTATTCATGTCGATTCTACAGTGTGCAATTAGAAAGATGACAAAGTTCAAAATATTTTTTCTGAATAACTTCATTTAATATTTTTTGTTTCTAATTCTTATGTTAAATCTCATTTGGAACAGTTATCACAAGTTAAGCACTTTATAATCAGTCAATATAGTCTTTCAAATTTGGGGGCAGGGGAGATAATAGGCATGTGTGAGATAGGGAGTTGAGGCAGATGGAAGACAGGGACAAAAAAAGGTTGAGGCTAAGGATGTTATGGGAATGAAGGGTATGTTACAGGGAGAGAACCCAGCTGTAAACCTATGTTAGTGGGAATTATCCAGATGGCATGGGCTTTGAAATTTGTTGCAAGCCTGATAAATTGCAATGAGGCACAGACCATGTGATGTCACATTGGACCCACAATTTTTCAGACTAAGTACAATTCCATGGTATACGAACATTGTAAACAAATTGACAGGGCTGTAAATATCAAATGTCGTATCATTGTGACACCATGAGGCCCAGTATGTGGAAAGTATATATGAATTCAGTATAGATTCACACAAGTTACTCACTGTCTTCCCCCCACCCTGCCCCCTCCCCACCAAACACACACACACACACACACACACACACACACACACACACACACCACTTAACTTGTATGAAAAAGTGTGGTGCTTGTAAAATCTTAAAGCAATCCTATTCATTTGAATAAAGCCTTTCCTTCTTCATGTGTGACTAGAATATGTTGAGCATGTATGTAACATTCTCTGTCAAGCTAACAGACCTATGACAAATTGTGCAACTTTTACATGAGGTTTTGTTGTTATTTTCTGTTACAAGACAGCTGGGGATTTTCTCTGCCTGGGGACTGGGTGTTTGTGTTGTCCTCATCATCATCATCGTCATAATCACCACCACCACCACCACCACTTATGACAGTGGCTAGATTGGATTGTGTAAAAATTGGGACTTTGTACAGGCGCTAATGACTGCGCAGTTGAGTGCCCCACAAACCAAATATCATCATCATCATCATCATCATCATCATCATCATGATCTGTTACAAGAATCTGAGAGAAACAGCAAGAAGTGGTTGGACAGTAATTTTGTAAGTGGCTTCCTTGCAGGTGAATAATTGTTACTAAGCAGTTTTCAGCAAATCTCAGGTTGACAGCTATTTCATATTTCTTTATATAGCTATTTCATCATGAATCATGAAATAATTGGTTATCATAACTGTCTCAGATGACTTATTAATGATGATGTAGTCAAATACTACAAGCCCCTAGAAACTATTTTTATGTGCAGTAAATTATACATTTACTTATATTGAGAGTCACCAGCCAGTTTTTGCACTCATTTGAATCTCTTTCTGAATTTAGCAAGAAATTTACACCAATACCACCTTTCTGAGTAAATAAAATTATAGAGACTATGACAAAAATTACTCAGCTTGATATGGATCTACACAACATTATCTGTATTTCATTTTAGCCTGAAACATCATTGATTTATTGTCTAATGGTTCAAATAAAATTAGATGTTTGGAGATTGTCCTCTTCATGGTTGTGAAAGCCATCAGTGCCATACTTACAGTAGTTCTTCAGTGTTTTGCCACACCTGAGCTGAAATTGCATCACTCCCATGCAAATAAATTATCTATCGTTTCATCATTACATCACATTTTGTGGCTTGTTTTTAGATTTTTGACTAAAATCAGTTCTCTTTCACTCATGTTCCCTCCTGCCCAACAAACATTATGGCCATGCATTACACTGCTTGTGAACAACCACCACTCAGTAAATCAGCTCCATTAGAGTCTCACCAGTGTTGATCCTCGAATTGCTAGTTTGCCTTCCTGACAGGGCACTGGATATTTGTCCTGCTATTGGGCAATTTCTATTAAGACTATATCCACAGTGATAAAATACATGTGAAAAGAGTAAAATACCTTTAATTTTTATTGAAGTAGAGATCATGATACTACCAGTTGCCTACAGAAATGCCAGCCATTGTGGCCGAGCGGTTCTAGGCACTTCAGTCTGGAACTGCACGACCGCTACGGTCACAGGTTCGAATCCTGCCTCAGCCATGGATCTGTGTGTGATGTCCTTAGGTTGGTTAGGTTTAAGTAGTTTTAAGTTCTAGGGGACTGATGACCTCAGATGTTAAGTCCCATAGTGCTCAGAGCCATTTGAACCTACAGAAATTTGTTTTTTGCATTGAGGTGCTGAAATGTCCAGTTTAATGTGCTCCACACCCATTTTATATGATTACTATTTATGTTCAGCAAACTGCAATAATATTAACACATCTTTGAAAAAAGGAATATTTCAGAAATTGTTTCTTTTACTGAACATAGTCACCTCACATTTATGGTACTGGAGAGTTCTTAAAATCTCATGAAGAGTGTGAAAGCTCAAGTAGGTTCCATACTTAGGAAACTAGTGTTGGGGGCAGATCACAGTCGTGCATTGCCATTCTAGTCATGGTTCTATTGGAGGTGGTTTGCTGTTGTACTCCTCTGATTTATTAAGGCTTAGTATGTGTTTGTGTTGTTTGGATGACAGTGATGAGTACTTGTACAGTGTAGTGTTGTTTGTGGGCTTATGGATGAAGGAAGGGAGAGGACGAAACTGGTGCTAGCACATAGCCTAGGTAGACTGCCAAGATTAGTACTCCCATTTGACAGTTGTATCACCATCCACAGCGTTGCGTGCCATCACTCAGTGAGCTATTGTTGAGAGATGTGGAACTAAACTCAGGGTATTGGTGCTAAGTTTGTTTCACCATTTCTACTCCTCTTGCCAGTCAAATGCTAGCAATGAAAATTTCTTCCACCACTAGGATTCAAACTGGGCATTAGCAGCTGCAGCTACAGAGGGGGAGGGGGGGGGGGGGAAAGAGAGAGAGAGAGAGAGAGAGAGAGAGAGAGAGTGTGTACAGAAGCTATATACAGTAGATGTACACTTGTCACGGTAACATGAAATAACTGGAAATTGCTCTTCTGGGTGAAAGAAATACAACACACATTAATCACAGGGAGAGAATGAAATTAGTGATACACAAAGTTAATGGTGATATGAGCGATTAATGCAAGTATCAGACTGGTATTATCAAATCAAGAAAAGAGTCTTGCTGCTAGGCAGCAGTTGCAGAACGGGTGTAGGATAACAGACTTTTGAAACCTAGTGCCAAGCTTAGCCGTGACAGAGAACATAGGGGCCTTGTGCAGAGATTTTGATGGAGAGGATCAGATACGTATAGTAGGAGGAGCAAGGAACTGTCTAGCTACCAGTTGAGAGTATAGTATTAAATGTGACATGGAGGAAATAAGAGCAGCACCAGCACACACCCGTGTGGGGTTTGTGGACGTTTAACAGCACTGTGACCTGCACTGGACAACATGGCTGTTAGTCTTTCAAATAACTTCCGGGAATTCAGCCAGGAAACACTTTCAGCGACCGCCGATATTTTGGCGGGAGAACACCCCACCATTTTCAAGGCAAACTGCAACAGACAGGTGGCGTACATGCAAATTTAATACCTCGGTTCTCCGACAGAAGCAGGAAAGATAAGACACACACACACACACACACACACACACACACACACACACACACACACACACACACACACACACACACACACACACACTGAACACTAGTGCCACCAAAGATGACCAAAGTCAGAGCTATCCATAGTGAGACTATGAATTCGCAGGTGAGGCAGCATTGACTCTGTTCCTCTGTTTTTTGACAAGGGAGAGAGCCGGATTCCAAACAGAGTTTAAACAGAAACCTCCATCCCTGTTAACGAGGTTGCTCGCTAATTTAATCTCAACTGCCTCCCTAATGACACTGTCCCAATAGCTGGACGTGCATGCCAATATCTCGGTGTTATTATATAACATGGGGTGACCAGTATCCAAGCAATGTTCAGCAATAGCAGATCTATTTGGCTGCTGTAATCGTGTGTGCCGTTTATGCTCAGTACATCTGTCCTCCACGGTCCTGATGGTTTGACCAATATATGCCATGCCGCAGCTACAAGGAATACGATATACACCCGCCTTACGCAGTCCAAGATCATCCTTAACGGAACTCAAAAGTGCTCTAATTTTAGATGGAGGTCGGAAAACACATTTCACATCGTATTTCCGTAAAATACGACCGATCTTATTGGACGTGTTTCCTACGTAAGGCAAAAAGGCAGTAGACTTAGGTGTTGACTCAGAATTATCATCAATCACCCGATGTACAGTTGGCGATAGCACAACACACGTTCAATCTGTCTATCACTATAACCATTTTGACGAAATGTAACTTCAAGATGGGATAGCTCAGCTGGCAAAGTCTCAGCGTCAGAAACTACATGTGTCCTGTGTACCAGGGTACGAAGTACCTCTTCACGCTGAGCCGAATGGTGACAACTATTAGCTTGTAAGTACAAGTCAGCGTGAATACGTTTCCTGTAGGCTGCATGTCCCAATGATCCATCATCCTTCCTCCAAACCAACACGTCGAGAAAGGGAAGGCAACCATCCTCTTCCACCTCCATCGTAAAACGAATGTTCGGGTGGATCGAGTTTAGATGTTCTAGAAAGACATTCAAATTCTCCCTACCGTGAGGCCAAACAACGAAGATATCATCAACGTATCTAAAGAAACAGGTGGGTTTTAAAGGCGCCGACTCCAATGCATGTTCGTCGAAGTCTTCCATAAATAAATTTGCGATCACTGCTGCGGCATGGCATATATTGGTCAAACCATGAGGACCGTGGAGGACAGATGCACTGAGCATAAACGGCACACACGATTACAGCAGCCAAATAGATCTGCTATTGCCGAACATTGCTTGGATACTGGTCACCCCATGTTATATAATAACACCGAGATATTGGCATGCACGTCCAGCTATTGGGACAGTGTCATTAGGGAGGCAGTTGAGATTAAATTAGCGAGCAACCTCGTTAACAGGGATGGAGGTTTCTGTTTAAACTCTGTTTGGAATCCGGCTCTCTCCCTTGTCAAAAAACAGAGGAACAGAGTCAATGCTGCCTCACCTGCGAATTCATAGTCTCACTATCGATAGCTCTGACTTTGGTCATCTTTGGTGGCACTAGTGTTCAGAGAGAGAGAGAGAGAGAGAGAGAGAGAGAGAGAGAGAGAGAGAAAGAGTGTGTGTGTGTGTGTGTGTGTGTGTGTGTTCTCCCGCCGAAATATCGGCGGTCGCTGAAAGTGTTACCTGGCTGAATTCCCGGAAGTTATTTGAAAGTTTTATATGCCAGGAGAAACTCAGGTCTTACACAGCTGTTAGTCGTTTAAACAGAAAGTTTAAGGGATGGGGCACAGGCCCACAAGGCAAAATGCCTGTGATTACTGGAGTCAGAGAGAAATATTTTTTAAGCTAGAGTCAGCTTACAGGCAGAATATTGAAAGAAATTAGTGCAGAACAGAATCATAATATGTTTAATAGTTTCCAGAAAAATAAAATTAATTTGTTTAAGTAGAACATTTGGCAGTTGAAAAACAAGATACATGAGCTTCTTATTTGTCTAGAAGATGTGAAAAATTCCGAAGTGATAAATGGTCCGTGCCTCCCGGAACACTATTTAACCACAGGGATGATGAAGCTAAATATCAGGGATTATAGACTAGCATCATTTTCTTGTAGAGTTAACATGGCAAAAGGAAGAGTTGCAACTTAAGTAAATTTGGACATAAAGTCAAAAGTATTGAAACAAATAGTTTTTGTGTAGATCAGAACCAAAAAGCATGTGCTTGTGAGTTGTAGCTGCAAAATACTTATCTGGTAATTGCCACAGTCTACAGATCCTGTCTAGGAAACTTTCAACTATTTATCTAGATGCATTATTGAGCTACCTGTCAGACAAGAAGAAACAGTTAGTAGTTTGTGGAGATTTCAAGGTAGATTTCTTAAAAGATACCGACAGGAAAAAAAAAGAACTGTAATCATTATTAGTGTGTTACAGTCTAGTTTTAGTAGATAATTTTCCAACTTGTGTGTGCAGCAAGATAGTAAGACATGGATTGATAACATTTTTATAGACTGCTCAAGTTGAAACAATTAATATGTACCCAGTTGTTAATGTACTATCTGATCTTTATGCACATTTAGTGAAAATAGGCACTATAGCACCTTACAGCCCTGAGGCAGGTTCATACAAAGCAGTGAGGCTTGTTAATGAGAACAGGATACAATGTTTTAAGAGTAAGTTAAAAGAGGTGGTGTCGCTTTGGATCTGAGGAAATCCTCTCTGGATTCCAGCGGCTATCTGATTTGGTGAAGGCTGCCGGTCTTGCTTACGAGATGAAGGCAGAGCTCACCATCTGCAGCATTGTTGACAGAACCGACTGTGGACCTTTGGTGCAGAGCCGGGTGGAGGGTCTGAATCAGAGGCTCAGACGGCTTGGGGACCGTGTTGTCTGCAGATTCCTTGACTTGCGCCATAGGGTGGTGGGATTTCGGGTTCCGCTGAATTGATTAGGAGTTCACTACACTCAGCTGGCGGCTACATGGGTAGAGCAGGCTGTGTGGCGTGGACTGGGCAGTTTTTTAGGTTAGAAGGCCTCGGGAAAGTAGGGGGTGGGCTGCAATCTCAAACGGTGCATGGCAAATACAGGACGTGCTTGGATCAAGGAACAGTCAGAATTGTAGCTGTAAATTGTTGTAGTTGTGCTGGGAAAGTGCCTGAGCTTCAAGCACTAATAGAAAGCACAGAAGCTGAAATCGTTATAGGTACAGAAAGCTGGCTAAAGCCTGAAATAAGTTCTGCAGAAATTTTTACGAAGTCTCAGACGGTGTTCAGGAAAGATAGATTAGGCAGAATTGGTGGTGGAGTGTTTGTGTCTGTCAATAGTGGTTTATCTTGTAGTGAAGTCGAAGTAGATACTCCATGCGAATTGATATGGGTGGAGGTTATACTTAACAACCGAACTAAGTTAATAATGGGCTCCTTCTACCGTCCCCCAGACTCCAATGATATAGTTGCTGAACAGTTCAGAGAAAATTTGAGTCTCGTAACAAATAAATACCCCACTCATATGGTTATAGTTGATGGGGACTTCAACCTTCCCTTGATATGTTGGCAAAAATATTTGTTCAAAACCGGTGGTAGGCAGAAAACATCTTCCGAGATTGTCCTAAATGCTTTCTCCGAAAATTATTTCGAGCAGTTCGTCCACGAACCCACGCGAATTGTAAATGGTTGCAAAAACACACTTGACCTCTTAGCCACAAACAATCCAGAGCTAATAGAGAGCATCATGACTGATACAGGGAATAGTGATCACAAAGTGGCTGTAGCTAGGCTCAATACCGTTTCTTCCAAATCCACCAGAAACTAACGCAAAATAATTTCATTTAAAAAAGTGGATAAAGTGTCACTAGAAGCCTTCCTAAGAGACAGTCTCCATTCCTTCTGAACTGACTATGCAAATGTAGACGAGATGTGGCTCAAATTAAAAGATATAGTAGCAACAGCAATTGAGAGATTCATACCTCATAAATTGGTAAGAGATGGAACTGATCCCCCATGGTACACAAAACAGGTCCAAATGCTGTTGCAGAGGCAACGGAAAAAGCGAAGTTCAGAAGAACGTGAAATCCCGAAGATTGGCTAAAATTTACAGATGCGCGAAATATGGCACGGACTTCAATGCGAGATGCCTTTAATAGGCTCCACAACGAAACATTGTCTCGAAATTTCGTAGAAAATCCGAAGAAATTATGGTCATCTGTAAAGTACACAAGCGGCAAGACGCAGTCAATACGTTCGCTGCGCAGTGCCGATGGTACTGTTACCGACGACTGTGCCGCTAAAGCGGAGTTATTGAACGCAGTTTTCCCGAAATTACTTCACAAGGGAAGACGAATGGAATATTCCAGAATTTGAAACACGAACAGCTGCTAGCATGAGCTTCTTAGAAGTAGATACCTTAGGGGTTGCGAAGCAACTCAAATCGCTTGATACAGGCAAGTCTTGAGGTCCAGATTGTATACCGATTAGGTTCATTTCAGATTACGCTGATACAATAGCTCCCTACTTAGCAATCATATACAACTGCTCACTCACCGATAGATCTGTACCTACAGATTGGAAAATTGCTCAGGTCGCACCAGTGTTTAAGAAGGGTAGTAGGAGTAATTCATCGAACTACTGACCTATATCATTTACATCGGTTTGCAGTAGGGTTTTGGAGCATATACTGTATTCAAACATTATGAATAACCTTGAAGGGAACGATCTATTGATGCGTAATCAGCATGGTTTCAGAAAACATCGTTCTTGTGTAACACAGCTAGCTCTTTATTTGCACGAAGTAATGGCCGCTATCGACAGGGGATCTCAAGTTGATTCCGTATTTCTAGATTTCCGGAAAGCTTTTGACACCGTTCCTCACAAGCGACTTCTAATCAAGCTGCGGGCCTATGGGGTATCATCTCAGTTGTGCGACTGGATTCGTGATTTCCTGTCGGGAAGGTCACAGTTCGTAGTAATAGACGGAAAATCATCGAGTAAAACTGAAGTGATATCAGGTGTTCCCCAGGGAAGCATCCTGGGACCTCTGCTGTTCCTGATATATAAATGACCTGGGTGACAATCTGAGCAGTTCTCTTAGCTTGTTCACAGATGATGCTGTAATTTACCGTGTAGTAAGGTCATCCGAAGACCAGTATCAGTTGCAAAGCGATTTAGAAAAGATTGCTGTATGGTGTGGCAGGTGGCAGTTGACACTAAATAACAAAAAGTGTGAGGTGATCCACATGAGTTCCAAAAGAAATCCGTTGGAATTCGATTACTCGATAAATAGCACAATTCTCAAGGCTGTCAATTCAACTAAGTACCTGGGTGTTAAAATTACGAACAACTTCAGTTGGAAAGACCACGTAGGTAATATTGTGGGGAAGGCAAGCCAAAGGTTGCGTTTCATTGGCAGGACACTTAGAAGATGCAACAAGTCCACTAAAGAGACAGCTTACACTACACTCATTCGTCCTCTGTTAGAATATTGCTGCACGGTGTGGGATCCTTACCAGGTGGGATTGACGGAGGACATCGAAATGGTGCAAAAAAGGGCAGCTCGTTTTGTATTATCACGTAATAGGGGAGAGAGTGTGGCAGATATCATACGCGAGTTGGGATGGAAGTCATTAAAGCAAAGACGTTTTTCATCGCGGCGAGATCTATTTTGAAATTTCAGTCACCAACTTTCTCTTCCGAATGCGAAAATATTTTGTTGAGCCCAACCTACATAGGTAGGAATGATCATCAAAATAAAATAAGAGAAATCAGAGCTCGAACAGAAAGGTTTAGGTGTTCGTTTTTCCTGCGCGCTGTTCGGGAGTGGAATGGTAGAGAGATAGTATGATTGTGGTTCGATGAACCCTCTGCCAAGCACTTAAATGTGAATTGCAGAGTAGTCATGTAGATGTAGATGTAGATGTATGAGGAATATAAAGGATGTTTGGAAATTCCAATTACAAACCTCTAGGACTTGTAGAGGGGAGTGAGTACATAATATTTTGAATAGGAACCTATGTCCAGAAATGCACCGTTTCTGTTCTACAACAGTTTCAATTCAGATGTACAACGTGTCCACTTCTGCTGATGGAAAGAGAAAAGTCTCAGAGTTGCTTGTCCTTGTTTTCAGTAGGGCAGACAGGATGATGTGTGCTATGTGGACTGCCCCTTGTGTATGCAAAGTTTAA
The DNA here is from genome assembly GCF_021461385.2 of Schistocerca piceifrons. Taxonomy (NCBI): domain Eukaryota; kingdom Metazoa; phylum Arthropoda; class Insecta; order Orthoptera; family Acrididae; genus Schistocerca; species Schistocerca piceifrons. The sequence goes on from NC_060149.1 coordinate 126,815,117, forward strand.
TTTATGAGATTCCTGTAGAGACGGAGGAAGCTGCTGCACCAGAAATTGAAGAGACCACAGGTGGGATGGAGAGTGTGTACCAGAAAATGCTTCATAGGTGCAGTGTTTGTAATGGTGTTGGTGGTTGCCACATCAAGCTGCTATTGTAATGCATCAATACTGTTTTGTCTGTACAGTATGCTTTTTATTTTGGAATAATGTAAACATGTGTAAGTGTTAACACAAAAAAATGAGTTTAAGTGTTAAATGGATGTTTTGTTATGTTTCCTTTTGAATTGTTATCTAATAATTGTACTGCATCATTCCTAATTCAATTCCTCAAGCAGACATGTATGAGTTAAACATCTGAATTGAAACCATTGCAGAATGGAAATGATACATTTCCGGAAATAGGTTCATTTTCAATATATTATGTAGTTACTCCCCTCCACAAGGACCAGAATTTTGAAACAGGAGTTTCCGAATACCCTGCATGGAAAGAAATAGCAATGTCATATTCAGTTTATTCCATAATAAATTTATGTCAATATATGAAAGTTGCTTTCTGAAAAAGTTATCCAGAAAATCCACTAGAAAAATTAAGTTTTCGGTAACTAATGGAATTAAAGTGTCATGTAAGAGAAGGAGGAAAATTTATATTAAGGCTAGAATAAGATGAGATCTGAAATTACTTGCATACTACAAAAATACTGTAGTATTTTAAGGAAGGTCATTAAAATGTCAAGAAGTATGTATGCCCTGACAGAAATTAATAATGTAGATTATAAGATTAAAACCACATGGAATATTGTCAAACAGGAGGTAGAACAGCCAGTTATTGTACAAGATACCTTAACAGTGAAACTAAATGATAGTATTTTGACTGATAATTCACAATATGTGAATGCTTTTAGGAATCACTTTCTAAATGTATCAGCAAAAATAGGATTAAATGCTTCAGTTGAAGAAGAAAGAGGCTATATTAAAAATGTGATTCATCATTCCAGAAAACTATAACCAACTTGAAGTGGCACCAACATTCTTCACTGAAATTAGTAGAATTATAAAAATTCAAAATAAATAAAAATAAAAAAATGTGTCTCATATGGTGTTGATGGGGTTTCAATATATGTAATGCATCACTGGTGTGAAACAGTTTAAAGTATCCAGTTGTTAAACTTCTTCAAAAGAAAGGTGACAAAAAAGACTTAAATAATTATCATCCAATTTCCTTACTGACATATTTTTCTATAATATTCAAGAAAGTAATGTACTGAAGAGTATTCACACATTTAAGTAGAATCAATATACTTAGCATGTCACAGTTTGAATTCCAGATGGGTTGGCTGACTGAGAATACTATTTATACATTCCCTTACAAAATATTATAAGGCTTAAATATTAAAATATTACCAGTTGTTATTTTTTTGTGATCTTTCCAAAGAATATGATTGTGTAGATCATACATTCATGTTTGAATCGTACTTAACAAACAGAATGCAGAAAGTTGTGCTGAATAATCCAAACTATGATGGAACAGTAGACAAGTTTAGTGACTTGAGGAGCAATTTGAAAGGGAATCCCACAGAATTCGACTTTGAGCCCACTCCTATTCCTCACATCTGTAAATGACCTGTGACGTCCATACCTGCAACACTAGAGGTAAAATGACCTTCATTACCCATTGTTAAAGCGGTCAGTGGCTCAGAGAGTAGTTTAATATGCAGCAATAAAAACCTTGGATCATTTGTGCAATACCATAAAATGTCTGACAGGTAACAAAGCAAGTTTTAAATCTAACGTAAAGTCATTTCTCCTGGACAACTCCATCTATTCCATATAAGAATTTCTATTTAAAAGCTGGTAGCCTGGAAAAAGACCTAGTTCTTAAGTGTAGTTGCATGAGTAGCACTAAAAAATAATGTGTTCATATATGTTAACACTGATCATGTGTATTTTTTCTACATCATTTCAATAAAATTATTGTTTAAGTAATGTATGGAATGTATAACTAACTAACTAACTAACTAACTAACTTATTGACTAGCTACCATAAAATCAGTACTATGAGGCACTGCTGATAGTTGAGAGTCCATACACACCATGGCATCAAATAAACAGTATTGTTGCTTATATTGGTCAGTTTGTTGAGTCCATGTCCATAACATCATTTGCAAAACCAGCCACTTACAGATTACTAGACACCACAATGGCTGAAAATTGATAACAAAAATGAACAGATTAGTCATTAATACTTCTCACACTATTAATGAAACACAATTAAATTAACTAAAAAAAAATAAACGTGCTATTCTTTCATACAACATGTGCTACTATGGAATATACTAAATTTGAAAATATAAATAAATATAAGTTTATGTTACATTACAACATACTAATGTTTTTTCATTATGAATTTATGTATAGAATAGGTAGAGTAGCTCAGAATAAACAGTATTTCTTTAAATTTGAAATTTGAGAAAATAATGTTATCTTTTCATCTAGTGTTGTAGTTGTGGGTTTTACTACACTTATTAGATTGCAATATATGACCAACACCAATATATGACCAACTCCTTGAAGAGGTGCTTATTTTTCCAAAACAATTTTCTTGTTCAGTGATCAGTGCTTCGTGAATATTGTGTCATAAGATACTAATGAGTGGAAATATGTGAAAGATGTTAAGAGACTGATTAATTTGTTTTTAAGACTAGAAATTGGCAATTGAAATGGATAGAAGACAAGGTGTTAACATTGTGGGAGAATGAGGACAGAGTATCAGACTGTAACTCCATATTGTTTATTTATTTATGGTGAAGGTATTATCAGTGCATTTAAACCAAACAAAATGCTTGTTATTTTTGGGGGCTAGAAAAGATTCCTGTACATGGGGTATAAACAGTTTTGATCATGATCCCTGTTCGTGTTCTATGGTTAACACATAGAAACCTCCATCCATGTTAAAACCACAGACCACCAACAATATCTCGACTTTGATACTGTCATCCATTCCACGCCAAACAGTATCACTGTCACAGTCTAACTGCCTGCATGCAGAATATTTCCAGTAATGGTCAATCCCTTTTTCTGGTATTCTATAGACCTTGCCAAGGGCATAAAAAATAAATACTACCCTCCAAACTTATGTCAAAAACAGTTCACCTGGGCCATCTCATCCTGTGTTTCTAGCACTCAATTGCACCTCTAACCAACCACAAAGAGCCAGTCTCTTCGTCCCTTGTTACCCGATATAACCCAGGATTGGTACAGCTGAACCATGTGATCTTACCAGTGCTTCTACTACTTTTCTTTGTTTCTCAAAATGAAATGAGATGTATTCTCCCCAAAATTCAACTTGTTATGACTGTCTTCATGATGGGGGATGTGGGTAGCTGGCATCTGTCTTCAAGTGCTTACCAGTTCAGGTTTCCCAGCATTTCTGTGGCACCCTCATGTGGGCAAACAAATGTGTGATGATTGGTGCTACCATTCTTTGTGTACATTCAATATCCCCAGTGAGCCCTATTTGTTATAGGTCCCAACACAATTTTCCCATATTCTAGGATGTGTGACATGAGTGTTTTAAGCAACCCTCTTCATTGAATGATTGCCTTAAGTCTATCAGTTACTGTATTTGTAACTGGGACCTATGTGATCATTTCATGTCTTATCCCCACAAATTGTTATAGCCAGGTTTCCAGGATGAATTTTTAAGTCTGCATTGGAGTGTGCACTAATATAAAACTTCCTGGGAGATTAAAACTGTGTGTCAGACCTGGAACTCAGGACCTTTGCCTTTTGTGGGCAAGTGCTCTACTGATTGAACTACCCAAGCACAACTCACGATCTTTGCTCACAGATTTAATTCCAACAGTACCTCACTCAGACCTTCCAAACTTCACAGAAGTTTCGTACAGTTTTAATCTGTCAGGAAGTTTCATAACAGTGCACACTCCAGTGCAGCGTGAAAAATTTCTTCCAGAAACATTCCCCATGTTGTGGCTAAGCTATGTTTCCACAATATTCTTTCTTCCAGGAATGCTAGTCTTGCAAGTTTCACAGGAGAACTTCTGTGAAGTTTGGAAGGTTGAAGATGAAGTACTGGTGTGAGTAAACCTGTGAGGATTGGTCGTAAGTCATGCTTGGGTATTTCAGTCAGTAGAGCACTTGCTCGTGAAAGGCAAATGTCCTGGGTTCAAGTCTGTAGTCAGCTGAATCATCTGCAAAATGTCTGAGGTTATAATTAATATTGATTATGAGGACATTAATATAAAATATGAACAGGAAGGGTCCAAACAAAGTTCCCAAGATCATGCCCGAACCTACTACATTTGTCGATGACTCTCCATCCCAGATAACATACTGTATCCTCCCTACCAAAAAAATTATCAATCCAGCCACAAACGTTGTTTGATACATCATTTGACTGTACTTTCATAAATGAGTGTTGATGTGGTACTGAGTCAGATAGTTTTTGGAAGTCAAGAAACAGCATTCAAGATGTCATGAGAAAAAAAACGTGTGTTGGGTTTTATAATGCATTCTGTTGGCAATCTGTGTGAGATACCTCATTATGTTTGTGCTCAGAATATGTTGCAAGATTCTACAGCAGCTATTAGTGCATAGTTGCATCTCTCATTGTGCATAGGGCTGTACACATGAGGCATAGAACACTGCACATACTGTGTTAGTTATTGTTGCTTGATTTTCTTAGAAAAAATAATATTCTTAAAGTCTTATTTAAGATTTATATCTGATTATATACTCTGCTTTATTTTTTGCAGCATACGAATGAGTTTGACAGTAGTATTGTCTATTGCATCATTCTTGCTAGTAGCTCTTTCTGGTGTGAAGTGGGCCACTTTTCTTGGTGTAATCGCTACCTCGTTTGGATCGGGCCTTGGTGAACTTACATTACTTGGCTATACGTCTTCATTTAACTGGTAACTAAATTTATTTTGTCTTTTATCTTTCGGCATCTTTTTATATTTATATGCTATCAAGATTAAGAATGCAACATGACTTTTGGATTTTGCAAGTGAAGTGAAATTGAACGTAAGTATCTACATATCAATTATCGCATGTGACAACCATGTAACAGTGGGTAGCAAACCACAGAAGAGAAAATAAAAGCAGCTGAAAGAACGTAAATGTGTTGGCAATTCAGTATAAGCTAAAATCAGCCAAATAGTGTTTGGAAGAAAATAAAGAGGAAAAGATTATTTTGTGCTATGAGTGTGTATTAGGGTTCCAGTGGTAAATGAGAAAAGTCTCATAATGTTCTGTAGCCATCTATCACATGCAAAAATCAGCCACTTTGTGACTGTGGTTAAGATGGTCTGATTGATAAGTCTTGACTACAAACAAAGACTACTTGCAGTTTGCAGGAACATGGATTACTGATAACCTCTGGAGCATCCATACACAAATACCAACAATAATCCACAAGCATTCCTGCATTGCAATGGCCTTGATATCTTTGTTCCATAACAGAAATGTCCTGATGGAATCTTTCTTCATGTTCCTCACTGACAGCTCCGCAACTAGAAGGGAAAAAGTCTAGGTTGGAGTGGAGAAAATGGATTTTAAGGGACATGTTGCATCCACGGTTATGGTAGTTTTGCAGTCGCACTGTCATCAGCTGAGTGTAGCTGTCATCTCTTTTGTTGACTAAAAATTGACAAACACCTCCCTTGAAGGCTTCCCAAGCTTCCCTTTCTTTCCCTCCACAACCTGGTCAAATGCAGGATCCTTTACAAGTTCTCGAATTTTTGGCGCAATACAAAAACCTTCCTTAACTTTTGCCTCACTTAATTTTGGAAATTTCTCTCTTATGTGCTTAAAGGCCCATCCTTGTTGATTCATGCCTTTGACACAATTTTTCATCAAACCCAGCTTGATCTGCAGGGGTGGAAGATCATCATCTTATGTGTCAATGAGAGGCTCGACAGTGACATTTTTCTCACTAGGGTTAAGATTTCTTGCAGGCCAGTCTGCTTCAATATAATGTTATTTCCTATCTCTTCTGTCCCACATACATAAGAAGCAACAATGTTTTGTGTACCCCAGTTGCGTTCCTAAGAGTATGGCAATGAGTTTTAGATAACCTCACATTTTTCATTTGTGTTCATGATATTTGATTGAGTCCAAGAGGGCTGTCATATTTGCATATGTCTCCTTCATGTGAACTGTATGACCAACAGGAATAGAAGGAAGACAGTTGCCATTGTGAAGTAATACAGCTTTCAAACTAAACTTGGAGGCTTCTATGAATAGCCTCCATTCAGTTGGATCATGGTTCAAATTCAAACACTTCATCAAGCCATTAATGTCACAGCAAACAACAAGATTGTTTTTCTTCTCGAAAAAGGGGAAGCAATTCCACATGACTTTTTCTGTTCTGTGAGTCTGTGACAACACTTTTAAGATGATTCCAGTGCTGTAGCTGAGACCCAAGAATTTCTGCCTTCTCCTTTGACTGGTCAAGGTCTCTAATGAGATCACTCAATTCTGCTTGACTCAGTCTGTGTGATTTATCATCTTTTCCTTCAAAATCAGGATCACGGAATGAGGAAGGCTTGTTTGGTTCTTATTCTTCTTCTTCCACACTGTCTTCATTTTCTACTTTAAGCACACAATTTTCAGGTGGAGTAGGGACTGGTAGATTATCTGAATGCGGAATGGGTCGAGTAGCGAATTGAAGATTTAGGTTCTGAACTGTTCTTCTTTCCTTTTTTGTAGGTGGAGTCCAGCAGAAATAGCAGTCATCTGTATGGTCTGTAGGCTCCAGCCAGACCATAGGCACAGCAAAAGTCAAAGATCATTTCTTATTTTTGAGCCATTCTCACCATGTAACTGAACATGCATTGCAACATATACACTCCTGGAAATGGAAAAAAGAACACATTGACACCGGTGTGTCAGACCCACCATACTTGCTCCGGACACTGCGAGAGGGCTGTACAAGAAATGATCACACGCACGGCACAGCGGACACACCAGGAACCGCGGTGTTGGCCGTCGAATGGCGCTAGCTGCGCAGCATTTGTGCACCGCCGCCGTCAGTGTCAGCCAGTTTGCCGTGGCATACGGAGCTCCATCGCAGTCTTTAACACTGGTAGCATGCCGCGACAGCGTGGACGTGAACCGTATGTGCAGTTGACAGACTTTGAGCGAGGGCGTATAGTGGGCATGCGGGAGGCCGGGTGGACGTACCGCCGAATTGCTCAACACGTGGGGCGTGAGGTCTCCACAGTACATCGATGTTGTCGCCAGTGGTCGGCGGAAGGTGCACGTGCCCGTCGACCTGGGACCGGACCGCAGCGACGCACGGATGCACGCCAAGACCGTAGGATCCTACGCAGTGCTGTAGGGGACCGCACCGCCACTTCCCAGCAAGTTAGGTATACTGTTGCTCCTGGGGTATCGGCGAGGACCATTCGCAACCGTCTCCATGAAGCTGGGCTACGGTCCCGCACACCGTTAGGCGGTCTTCCGCTCACGCCCCAACATCGTGCAGCCCGCCTCCAGTGGTGTCGCGACAGGCGTGAATGGAGGGACGAATGGAGACGTGTCGTCTTCAGCGATGAGAGTCGCTTCTGCCTTGGTGCCAATGATGGTCGTATGCGTGTTTGGCGCCGTGCAGGTGAGCGCCACAATCAGGACTGCATACGACCGAGGCACACAGGGCCAACACCCGGCATCATGGTGTGGGGAGCGATCTCCTACACTGGCCGTACACCACTGGTGATCGTCGAGGGGACACTGAATAGTGCACGGTACATCCAAACCGTCATCGAACCCATCGTTCTACCATTCCTAGACCGGCAAGGGAACTTGCTGTTCCAACAGGACAATGCACGTCCGCATGTATCCCGTGCCACCCAACGTGCTCTAGAAGGTGTAAGTCAACTACCCTGGCCAGCAAGATCTCCAGATCTGTCCCCCAACTGAGCATGTTTGGGACTGGATGAAGCGTCGTCTCACGCGGTCTGCACGTCCAGCACGAACGCTGGTCCAACTGAGGCGCCAGGTGGAAATGGCATGGCAAGCCGTTCCACAGGACTACATCCAGCATCTCTACGATCGTCTCCATGGGAGAATAGCAGCCTGCATTGGTGCGAAAGGTGGATATACACTGTACTAGTGCCGACATTGTGCATGCTCTGTTGCCTGTGTCTATGTGCCTGTGGTTCTGTCAGTGTGATCATGTGATGTATCTGACCCCAGGAATGTGTCAATAAAGTTTCCCCTTCCTGGGACAATGAATTCACGGTGTTCTTATTTCAATTTCCAGGAGTGTATGTGGAGCCCAAGGCTTATCCTGGTCCCCTACTTTCATATCAAAATAATGCTGATAGGCAGTCTTCATGAGAGGCAACAGATTGCATTTCTGTGAGGAAAATGTTATTTCACCATAAATATAACAAAAATTATTCACCTTATTTACACATTTTCATAGCATTTTTAAGAATTTTACTTTAAAAAACATTTTCAAGCCAGAAATTCTGCTGCAATTACAGCAGAAACTATATGAAACTCACAGTCACAGCAACAGTATCTATGTTTATGATTTACAAACAGCTTAAGAGCATTTGTGTTTTGTTATTGGACAGGTGTGCCACCTCCAAAAACAAATTACCCGCAAACTGAAAATGTTGACTATAGAAATGACATGTCACTTCATCCCCAAAGCAAGAGCTAATCTGTCATTTTTATGGTGGTTTTTTAATTCATCAAATGGAAATTCATAAGAATTAACTATTCCTGAGCCTGAAACATTTTCATTGTTGGGCATGTTATTACATTTTTGAAAAATTATGTTACCTACTGTGCCAAAGGAGAATTCAATCGACAAAACTAATAAATTGTGAGACAATCATTTGCCAGTAATTACCTCGAGAAGATGAAATGTTTAGAACTGCTGATAGACACGTATAAACATAATCCTAATTTTTGGAACAATATCTATGTTTATGACTTACAAACAGCTTAAGAGCATTTGCGTTTTGTTATTGGACAGGTGTGCCACCTCGAAAAACAAAATTACCCCCTTCCTTCTGGAAGTAGGTTGAGGAAGGTCGAAAAGAAAAACCAGGTCACTTGGACCCAGTGATAAGAAGGACTCACATGTAGTGAGTGTGGGATAGCAGAGCCCTTACCATCTGAGCCATCCATTCACAGCTGATGGGTCATCTCATACTTTGAACATGCCAATACCTCCATCCAGTCCAAACTCTCCAGAATATTTCTTGCAGATCTTTTTATATTAACAGTCTTGACAGAAAGAGTATAAAGGGGAATGGCAGAATCATTTTCTAAAGCTTGTTACTAGGATGAATTTTTCACTCTGCACCAGAGTTTATGCCATTATAAAACTTCATGGCAGATTAAAACTGAACCTGTGAGATAGGCGTCGTAGGAAAATTAAGTGTTCGGGTTCAAGCCTTAGTTCATTATACATGTGCTTTCCTATTTCCTGTGTTTCCATTTCCTCAATATATATTTTTAATTAGTAAAACTATACGTTCAGTTGAGTTAACCAACATACATTTTCTGCTCACACTTATTTGTCCCAGAGATTATCGTGTTTTCATGTAGCACACAACTTATAGAATCTTGTATTCCGAAAATTTTGCTGGGTTTCAGCAATTTGGTTTCTAGGAATTTATATGCTCTTATACTATTGAACATTCATTCAAACAATCAGACATGCTTTTGGCAGATGAGAATGTTAAAGTATTCATAATAAAATGCTGAAACATCTGCGGAATAATATAAGAGCATATAAACTCCTGAAAACCAACAAAGCTCTCATAATATGATATTCTGTAAACTGTGTGCTACATGAAATTGTAATAATCCCTGAAAAATGTAACTGAGTATGGAAAAGGTACTTATATATGATGCTGGTATAAACCTTAGATGCACATACAAAATTCCTTTAGCTGTGAGGAGAAACATGCTTCTCAGGTGGTTCATTGTGTCTAGTGTTCAATAATCTGTGGCTGTATGCCTATTTTATATCAGTTTAATATTATGAATGATACATAGAAGGAACAAGAATAATTCGAAGTTCAAAAATTTTTGAGTGTGAATTAAAGCTTAATATAATATTCCATGTATGTTTTCCTTATTTTACTAGGAACCCGATTACTGCATGGTCCTCAGGGACTGGAGCAGCTGGTGTACTGGGAGCTGGTTCATATGCAGGTCTCACAGCGCTTGGCATCAGCCCAAATGATTCGTTGTTGATTATGTTAGCAGTACCAGCAGTAATGGCATTGTCGTGAGTATATTTTAGCATTACATTACTTCTATGGAGATTTGTTATCTGTTGTGGATATAAGTCATAGTGAATAAATATTTGATTGACAAGTACATAAAGTTCTAATGTCCTCAGGTAGCACTGATACATTTACAGCCTGCTCATGTCATTCTATTCTTCTAATTTTTTCATTGCTTCCCTGGAATATGTCATGTTCAGTTTCCAGCATTAATCTAGTAAGTTAGCATAGAATGAAAACCACAGGTTAGATGGCCACTAAACAAATTATTCTACAAGTATTTCTATCTTCAGTTACTTCATGCCACATCTACTATTATACACAGATGAGCCAAAACATTATAACCACTTGTTTAATAGCGTATTGGTCCACATTTCAAACACAATGCAGCAGCGATTCTGCTTGGCATGGAGTCTACAAGTCGTTGATAGGTTTCCAGAAGTGTGTGACACCAGATGTGTACTCACAGGTCACTAAATTACTGGGCTTTGGTTTGTGGGCACGCAGTTGGCACTTGATGTGTGTTCCAGTGGGTACAGATCAGGAGCATTTGATGGCTAAGACATCAATGTGAGTTCACTATAGTGCTCCTCAAACCACTGCAGCATGATTCTGGTCTTGTGCGTGGAGAGTTATCCTGCTGGAATATGTCATCACCATCAGAGAAGACTTCAACAGTGAAGGGATGCAGGTGGTCTGTAATAATCTTCACATATTTCACTGCTGTCATGGTGTTTTTGATTATTACCGTAGTCCCATAGAAGCCCTACTCAGTGTACCTCATAGCATAATTCTGCTCTTGCCGGCCTGCATCTGTGGTGTGGAACACGTTTCAAGCAGCCATTCACCTGGATGATGGTATATAAGGACCCAACCATTGACCTGTTGTAAAAAGAAATGTGGTTCATTCAACAGCCAACATGTTTCCATTGATCCATGGTGAAAACACAGTGATTCCATGCCCACTGCAATCATAACTGGCGATATCGTTGGGCCAATGCAGGAACACATAGGGGTCATGTAATGCAGAGCTCCATGTTCAACAGTGGCCTCTGAACAGTGTGCTCCAAAAGACTTGTGGCTGCACCGGCTTTGTAGTAGTCAGATCTGCCACAGATCACTGCCTATCCTGGATTACACAGTGGGTGATCCTCTGACATCTACATTTTGTGATGAGGCATGGATGTCCAGTACCACATGGCCTACATGTTATTCCACCTTCCTTTAACCACTTCCCATAGGTGCTGAAGACAGTAGTATGCAAACAGCTGACCAGTTTCACCATTTCAGAGATTCTTGTTTCCAGCCGCAGCACCACAACAATGTCTCCTTTGTTAAAAGCACTCATATCAGTGGATTTCTGCATTTGCAGCCCGTTTCTTTGCTATGCTGACTGCTCACTTGTCTCTTTTCTGCTTACATTCTTTCCTCACTGTGTCACCTTCCCGCAACACCACCAGGAGGCATTCAACATCACAGTGGGTGGTGACCATAATGTTTTGGCCCATCAGTGTATGTGAGAAATGGTTTTCCAGATGTACACCTACACCCTAATCCTTAAAATAAAGGAGAGCTGATTTTGTGGTCTATGTTTTCAGTGTAGTTGTTGCAAAATCAGAATTTGATTTGAAAATGTAGTCAGTTTGGCATTTGTATAAAAAGCTTTGCAGTCTGGCCTGCCTCCCACCGTTCCAAACTGGTATTCTACATATAGAAGGACATGATTAGCTCTGTGGACCCTCTGAAGAAACCTAATGTAAATCTTGTTCCATTATCATAAAAGTTGAAGCAAGTTGAAGGATAACAGTTTTCAAGAAACTTTGAAATTGTGTAAAGAAGATTAAATACCAAATTTTGCCATATAGTCAGATGTTAAATTATTGTTTATCAGTCATTAGGAGGATCATCATCATTGTCATCATTATCATCATCATCATCATCATCATCATCATCATCATAGATTTTGTTCTCTCTTATCTAGCATTTGTTCAGCCCTGTCACCAGATCTTTTCATGATGTTTTTTGGATGTTGTCTCCAGTAAGTACTTACCACACCTGTCGTACATTATGAAGGTGAAAGGCAGCCTCAACTATGCCTGTCTCCGGACCAAGTGATAATTGTGTATTTGGGTAGAACAAACATATCATGAAATGATTGTTAAAAATCACCTGCACTCCACATCTATGCTGGCTGGTGCCTTGTAATTACTTTGACTAATAACATTTATTTCTGTTGCGTTCATACTCCTTAGACTTCAGTACAAAGAATGTTTTAAATTTGGTCTTGCATCATCTTATTTCTGTGTTGTTGACCACCTTATTGTTTCCCTATTTCATCATGTTATTGCTAAAAGCTGCACCTTTATTTTGAATTGTTGCCACGTTATGACTTTAAAACTTTCTGGCAGTGTGTGGGATGGTGGATAATAATTATGTTGCCTGTACTCTAATTTTGTAAGTTGAAATGTTTGGTAGTCTTCTGTGATTTTTAGATACCACAGCCTTTCACAAGGGCCTTAAAACTATTTGTCCAGACAGCCACATCGATGTTCACACACCTGAGAATAAGTATGAAAACCTTTACAGCTTGTCCCATCATTCTCAGCTCTTGAAACAGTTCAGAGATGATTTCTGCTGTTTGTTTCCATTTCCAAAAAGTTAGTTGCTCTCCTTAAAAGTGGAGAATTATCTCGGACACTTGCCATGTGGTTTTCTATAACATAGCAGCCGCCACACAAAACAGAACATGGAGAGCGAAACACAGGTTTTCAATATAAACTCATAATCAAAGCAAGCTCACTTTTACAAAGTTTCACCAGTTACACATGATATATCATTCATCTGAAACACAATAATGTCAGCCATTATGAACACCATCCAAGGCATAAGCGGACATGAACAGATTCACAATGGAGCATAGCACATTCCCATATGACCGACAATGATCGGATAACCTCCCAGGTGCAGACACCTCATTACTTATACATTCTTGGTGCAGATGGCAAAGGGGAAGCTTGCTCCAAAACTGCTTCTAGTGTTTGCAACAATGCCCAATCAGCACCCATTTTGGTTAACAAAATTATTTATATGATTGTTAGTTGAAGACTAACAGTGATCTCAATTTTTATATAAGTATTTCTGCACTTTATAGATGTTCTATAAAATCCTTAGCCCAGTAACTCTTAAATTTTGAACTCCAGAATTTCCCAAATGGAACCAATGGTAGCTGGAAGCATCTGGACATCTGTGTTCTAAATCTGTACCTTTTAAAATGGTCAATGTTGTCTTAAGACTTGGTACAGCTTCATTATTACATATAATGAATGTAATGCTGTCATATTAGCTTTGTAGCTTAATAGCAAAGATTAGTTAATGTAACTCTTTCTACAAGATTTAGGTATGAAAATTGGTTTTTCCCTAAGAATTCAAGAAGTAGATGTATCTTCATGGTAACATCTACCAAATGTTTGTACGATAAATTGAACTTAATTCCAGAATTAGAACGCTGTAACTTAAATATTACATATATATAATGTTGTGAAAAAAGTGGAATAATTCAAAAAGTAAAATCTACCATGTGTTTATGCAATAAACTGCATCTAGTTCCAAAAGGAGAACTTTCTAGCATTAATATTCCTTGCCTTTTAGAATTGCACACAACATGGATTTCAGAAGTAATTAATTAGTGAGCCATGTTGAGATTTACAATATTTAACCTTTTCTTTGTCTTATGTAATCTGACCAAGTTTTGAAACAATATTTAGACAATGAATTTCATATAAGGTGCAGTCTCTTTGTTAGTGGCTCATGGGATACATCAGGCATTCTGTTTGACTGATCTTGGCTGACCAACTGAGGAAGACCAATACTTTACTCACCCCACTAGCACTGGCTTGTTCCCCACATTACCCCCTATTTCATTTGATGGTGAGCTTTCTGGAAGTAAGAGCTTACGTACACACACACACACACACACACACACACACACACACACACACACACACACACACACACACACACAGAGAGAGAGAGAGAGAGAGAGAGAGAGAGAGAGAGAAATGTAAATAAATCAGTGCCCACTATCAGACATCACATATATAATTAAGGCAAGGCTAGCCAGTGTCCCCTTCAGTGCAGATGCTGACCATACTCAAACTTGTAAGTTCAGAATGGGAAGCAAGTTGAGAATGGGGGGCATGCCAGGATAGTCCGTGCAGTTGTGAAGACCACTGTATCTGGATGGCTTAGTGGTCAAAGCATCTGTCTAGCAACTAGGAGACCTGGGTTCAAATCCTGGTCCAGCACAAAGTTTCAACTTTCCCCATTGATGTAAATCAATGCCCTTTAGCAGCTAAATGTCATTAATTCGTTTCTGTCTGCATTCATAATGGCTGCAGGAGCAAAATGATGTTTATTCTTTTAGACACCACTTATATGAGATATGTTCAAAAAATTCCACAACATTTGTAATTTCACGCCAGTGGTGTGTTTGAGCAAAATGCGGTTGGCATCACTGCACACGCCTGTGTTTAATGTGTAACTGCCGGAAGTTACGTTGTTGTATGTCTGTTAGTTATTGCTCAGTGCAGTGTTGAGCAGAAATAATGTCGCACAGTTTGCCAATTTTGAGATGGTAGTGTTAGAGGGGCAATGCGTATGCATTACATTTTGTCTGAAACTCAAGAAAACCGTTACAGAGGCACTTCAAATGATGCAGGAAGCCTGTGGTGATGAGTGTTTAAGCCATATCCGGTGTTACAAATGGTTCACATGGTTTAAAAGTGGCTGGATGGAAGTGAAAGATGACCCTCGTTCAGGATGTCTTTCAATGCCTACTGACGATGCTCATGTCAGGATCGTCAACAAAATTGTGCATGCCAATTAAAGACTGCCTGTCTGAGAGATTGCAGAAGAATGTAACATTTCAGTTGGATCATGTCATTAAATCCTGATACAGCAGCTTGGAATGCACCGTATTGCTGCCAAATTCATCCCATGGCTCATGAGTCAAGACCAGAAAGACTTCAGCCTCGCAATCTGTGAAGAGCTTTAGTATCATGCAAATGAGAATGAGATGTTCCTTAAGAGAATTGTAACAGTTATGATGTTGAGACCAAGGTTCAATCTTCATAATGGATTGAGAAAAGTTCTCCAAGACCAAACAAAGCGTGTCATGTCAGGTCAAATGTCAAAGCCATGCTGATAGTTTTCTTTGATTTTGAAGGATTAGCTTATCATGAATTCGTGTCACAGGGACAAACTGTTAATCGATGATACTATCGGGACATGTTTGGGATGCCTGTGAGAAAATACGAGAAGTAAATGGCCTGAAATGTGGTGAGACAGTTCGTGGCTCTTGCATTACGATAATGCACCCGCACATTCATCGCTGTTGGTGCATGACTATTGCACAAAGATCAAAGTCACTGTGCTGCCTCATCCTCCATACTCTCCAAACCAGGCCTATGTGGACTTTGGACTTCTTTTTATTTCCAAAGTGGAAAATCCCATTGAAACAACAAAGATTTGCAATGATAGATGAGATAAAACAAAATTATCAGACTGTGCTTCATGCAGTCAAACAAGATGTGTACCAAGACTGCTTCCAGAAGTGGAAAAGGCATTGGGAGTGGTGTATCAATGAGTATTTCAAAGAGGACCATGCACAGTAAGTTAAAGGTAAGGGTAGAAAAAATTTGTGGGCAAAGTTCTGGGATTTTTGGAACAGACCTCATATATTAATATAGAAGTTAGTTCATAAAAATATTATCTTTCTTATTATAAAGGATACCCAGTAAGTAAGTTGCTTGTGCAATATATACTACGAATGCTCTGCGATCACAAGAAAGTGCATTTGTATCTGCTGGGGAAAGGGGGGGGGGGGATGCAGATCACTAGGACAGAGATGATATTGTTAAAGATGATAGCGTCCACAGCTCGTGGTCGTGCAGTAGCGTTCTCGTTTCCCGTGCCCGGGTTCCCGGGTTCGATTCCCAGTGGGGTCAGGGATTTTCTCTGCCTCGTGATGACTGGGTGTTGTGTGATGTCCTTAGGTTAGTTAGGTTTAAGTAGTTCTAAGTTCTAGGGGACTGATGACCATAGATGCTAAGTCCCATAGGGCTCAGAGCCATTTTTGAACGAAAGATGATAGCAATGTAAACACTTGATTGTAATTTGTGATAATGTTTAAGAAAATTTGTATCACTGATATGTGCAAAGTGTCATCAGTTATATGGTTTATTAATGTATATAATTTTGTCAG
Source organism: Schistocerca piceifrons (assembly GCF_021461385.2). NCBI lineage: Eukaryota > Metazoa > Arthropoda > Insecta > Orthoptera > Acrididae > Schistocerca > Schistocerca piceifrons. Next base: position 126,831,644 of record NC_060149.1, read on the forward strand.
CAGTTGACGTTCATCATCTAATTTATGAAGTATATGATGAACAAATCATGACTACCTCAGTGTTATGGAGATGGATGTGACAGACCAGGAAAGAAGGCCAAGGAGATGTGCATTATGAGGAACATAAGGGATGGCAATGTCCTGTTACTTATGGATTGATCCATGCTGTGGTAGAAAATATGAGAAAGAACAGATGATTCCTCATGAAAATTCTACCTCTGAAATTTTCACAAATTTTGCTATTGCTGCTGCACAAAATTGTGTTGGACTGGCTAAATGTCTGCGTATTATGTTCCCACGGAGTCCCACATTTGCTAGAGAAGACCACAGATAGCACCAAATTATGAGGTCATTAATGTTTTTTATGTGGTACCCAGAGAAGGATGATGACTTTTTGACTTGTATTGTGACAGGGGAGGAGAGATGGCTATTGACGTAAGACTCTGGAAACAAAACAATAGTCGTTGAGTTGAAGCACACATCTTCACTGTAGGAGACGAAAATATATCTTACTTGTGTACCTACTGACACATTCCACAATGTGGCAAGTTTTCAAGAATGTGACCTATGAAACAGAAAAAGAGGGTGCGGAGGAGACTGCTTACTTGGAAGCTCATATCCCTTGTGTATTAGGAGAAACAGTATGTATTTCTGATTGATTTGTTGGAGTTTGCTGTAACCATCAGTACCAACAACCATTATGACATTCATAATGCTAGCTGCATTGCTCGATTTAAATGAGTGACACTATATGTTCATATTCATGTTCTCATCAACGACAGCATTGTGGCTGCAATATTATGACTTATTACAAACTTTGGTTGCTAAACATTTGTTCTGATTTTCATCTTTTTTTTTTTTGTGATGGAAGCTTTTGTGCTGGCAAGAGATTACAAGTTAAAGATACTGTCAGAAAAGCTATTGTCCCATGTATCATAATTGCAACCTCTCTCTCTCTCTCTCTCTCTCTCTCTCTCTCTCTCTCCCTCACACACACACACACACACACACACACACACACACACATACATGCATGCACACACACTTATGCATACCCAGGAGCAGTTATGTCGAGACATAGCCGTAGACTTACTTTTCAGTTTATGACAAAATCCTATAATTATTGTTGTGATAATTCTTTTCATCACCACCATCATCATTCTGAGTGTTAATTTCCAGATTTTGGGTGCTGCTAGAACGTCCAACACATTCTGTGAATTCTGTGGATACACCAGGAGTGGAAGAGTTTCAGAGCAATGTGTCAATACAGTCTGGTACTGGAGAAGGAACAGTAGAGGTAGCAACAGTAGCAGAAGCATCTGCAGTGGCTGATATTGCTTATGAAAATGAGTCACTGACAACCAAACTCAAATACATTCCATCTCTTCTGAAGTACATGGTTCCACTGGGAACAGTTTATTTATTTGAATATTTTATTAATCAAGGTCTGGTAAGTTCAGAAACTCATTTCTCTGAATAAAATAGTGGTGAATTAGTCTCAATTTAGATATTTTTAGGTTTTATAGCTGTCATTGCTGTTTTTGGTAATGTGCAAAAAGATATTTTGAATAAAAATAATAAACTGGTACTTAACTACACAAGAATAGCTACTTCAGTACATTTTGGATTGTACAATTCTCTCCCATAAGAGCCACTTTCTCTGTATTAAACCAGTTGTCTTCCATTATTGAATTACTGAGTTCTTATCCTTTTTATTTCTTCTGTAACTTGTTAAGTAGGCTCACTGGACAAAAAATTAGTCACTCCTAGAAAAATCATAAGCATTATTGAATACCATGTAATTCCACCCCTAAACTTGATAACCACCAGGATTCAGTTAGGAAGTGAGTCCACAAGGTTGTGCAGATTTATCATATCCAGGTTAAGCCATTCACTGAGGATCTGATCATGTAGTACCACCAAATTGTGGGAATGCTGATGTTGGTATTTTACCCGCTGTTCCCAAAACCCCACAGAATTTTTGTGGGGTTCAAGTTAGATGATTTTGCAGGCCAATCAAGATGTAATAGTATGGGGGACTGCTCAGAAAACCAGTCACATATTCTTCCAGCCCGGTGATACTTTGCTGTTGTCATTTTTATTTGCCTGTGTGAGCAATGGTGAGGTGACCTACTCCATATGTTCATTGCGGGCAGTTCCTGTTGCATTGTTTTCTCACCAACAGGTCAGGCTGGACCTTCATTCACTGCCTGCAGCAATTCCTATTGGGTTTGGAAATAATTTTGATTCAGAAGCCATGAAATGCTTCTCCGGTCCCACTGTCAGGATCTTTTTCCGACTAAAATTCTGACATTGTGTTTTGTGGCCACATGTGTTACACCACTATTTGTAGACACATTGAGCAGTCTGCCATGAAACACCAACAAATCTGACTTTACACACAATATGGCCATGGGCATGGTCAAGCATGATTGCCTCTTTTTGCCACTCTGTCACATCCTTACATTTACTTATCTTTATGTACAATGCCATCTTGAAACATAAATGTCTCACTGATCACTATTATCTTAGGCTCAGGTAGAGACAATGCACACACATTTGAGCACATGACCCAATCGCTGTGCTTTCTGTAGAGGCTTAATGATTCATCTATTTGTGCACACTGGGATGATTAATTTTTTATCCGATGAGCGTACATACCCTGTCGCTGACGTTTCAAATGTCTGATTCCTCATTTGCCACTTTTAAGATCTCCATCCCTTGCTTCTTTGTTTGAAACTACTGTTAATAGGCAGCTGGGCACATATATTAAAAAGAAAGAAATAGTGTCTGTAGCTTTGAAAATATTCAGTTTTAATTTGTGTGTCTGTATGTGCCATTTTTATGTGTACACTTGTTCCTATCACAAAATTGGTAGTAGACACTCCTCTTCACTCTACTTTTTGATTCTTGTTTTAGTTTCTACTTTTGTTTTGAATTGGGCTTTATTTCTCGGTAATTAAATTAACTCACACCTACAAATTTAGTGAAGAATGATGTATTTCTGTTTACAGTTTGAACTCATCTATTTCCCTGGAATATGGATAAGTCATAGTGAGCAGTACCGTTGGATGCAACTTTGTTATCAAATTGGTGTATTTATATCCCGAACATCAGCATCTTTTATCATCATTCGTCAGATCTGGCTGATGTCCATATTACAGGTAACAGTTATTTATGTATTACTATCTATTTGAACTTAAGCCATAAATTCTTTCATAAGGAATTAGTTGTGAAAAAGTTCTTGGTGAACTTGTCATGTCAGAATTGTATAAAATTCCAAGCTTTTGACGATATCCTCTATTGTATCTGGAAAATATTGTCAAAACCTTGAAATTTTGTACCATTTTACAGATTTTATATCACTTTCTCAAAACTTGTTTTATGCTATTTGAAGATTATTTCAGATCACATCTTGAACAAATGCACGTTAACCAGATTATAATAAGTATGCAGACAAGTTTCAGTTAATTCATAAAAAACCGCCACATTCCACTCTGGGTAATACAGTGTTGGAGGAAGGATGATAAATAGAAGATACAGAAATATTTGTGTACGCAGTGCACATAGAACTAGTAAAATATCTTACCAAGAACAATAAGAAAAGTCCATCCCTGGACACTTTAAGCAAAACATAGATCACCCAATGAACACAAAATTACAGTGTACTTACATTCTCATATTCCACTCTTTTTTTAATTTACTTTGAAAATTGTGAAACAAAAATTAATGAAATCCAGAAACCAAAAAGATCCTTTAATTTAATGAAATGGCTTACTCTCAGCAATGATATATTGATTTAGTGTTTTTCTTTCCATGCACAATATTTTGACAACATGACTCAGTATTTTTGTTAGGTGCTATCTGAGACAGCTTGTCAAGTGGAATGGATCCCATATTTATACCTACAGCCTTACACTTCCATGTTCACTTCCAGGCATTCTGTCTGCAGTCCACTTCTGCCAGAAGCGTCTGTATGTGCGCCCTCTTCTGTCCAGTGTGCTAATCCGAATGCTGGTGTTCTGTCTTCGATCCAGCATACCTGTGTGCGTGCTGTCATTCTGTTTTCAATCCAATGTCATTCCAGGTGTTCCCTCTGTGGTCCGCTCCTGCTAGAAGCATCCTTAGGCATTTCCTCTTTATGAGACCTTGAACATTTCCTCTTTAGTTCAGCGCACCAGGCGAAGCGCTGGCATTCCATCTTTGGTCCAGTGCACCTGTCCATGCGTTGGCATTTTCTGTTTTCGGCCCATTGCAGTTCTAGGTGTTTCGTCAATGGTCTGCTCCTGCTAAAAGTGTTTATATGCATTCCCTGTCTGATCCGATGTGCTAGTCTGAATGTTGACATTTCATGTTCAGTCCAGTGTACCTGTTTGCACATTGGCATTACATTTTTGGTCCAGTCCTGTTCTAAGTGTTCCCTTTGTAGTATGCTCCCACTTGAAGCATCCACTGACATTCAGACTTTGGTCCACTGCACCTGGTGCCCTGTGTGTGCTTAGTTCCCCATGTCCACACTCTCAGTTCTTCTTTTTGTAGACTCCTACTACTGCTGCCGCCGCTGTTGTCGTTGTGTTTGCAGCAACTCCAGTGCAGTATTCCAGGCTCTACTGAGCTCGTACCCAGTGTCATGATTCATATGGTTTTCTGTGACCTTTACCTCTATAGACTCTCATAACACTGTACCAGTACCTGGGATTCTGTGCCAGAATCCTTGTTTCATCATAGTTTGTGGAATTATTGAGTTCCAGACAGTGCCCAGCAATGGTTGATTTAGTTGCCTGTCTTAGTTGGGTGTACCTCTGATGTTCTTTGCACCTCATATCCACTGTCCACTGTAATCTTTGACACGCCACACTGACAAAGTATAAGTTCATGGTTTTTGTAGTCCCAGGTCACCTTTCGCATTTCCCAGTAGTCCTCTTATTTTTATAGGTGTACAGAACACCCACTTGATGTTATGCCTCCTGAGATACCTGCTGATGTTTGGCAGAAACAGATCCCACATAGAGCAGGTATGCCACAGCCTTTGTTTCATCTAGTTGTTCTTCAAGATTGTATGGTGGAGTGACTTGTAGAAGTGTCTCCTGAATCTGTTAGATTATTTGATGGAGTGGCTTGTTGAAGTGTCTCCTGAATCTGTTTGGCTGAGTATCCATTTTTGCAGAACACTGTAAGTGCTGTATTTCTGCTGCCAAGCTATCTAGGTCTTACAAGATGTGCGTCCTGTGGACCAATGTCTTCAGAACTCCATTCTTCTGTACAGGATGGTGACAGCTTCTGGCTTGCAGGTATAAAACAGCGTGTGTAGGTTTGTGATACTGTGACATCAGAGGCACTGTGACCAAATCACCCACCTGTTCTCCTTTTGACTAGTGCATCCAGTAATGGCAACTGCCCATCCTTTTCAAGTTCCATAATGAACTTAGTATTAGGGTGCCATGAGTTAAGATGGTCGAGAAACACATTGAGCCTCTCCCTACCATGAGGCCAGATCACAAATGTATTGTCTGCATACCTGAAGAAGCTTGTGAGTTTGTATCTAGCTGTCTCTAATGCCTCCTCTTCAAATCTCTCCATTGACATATTGGCAACCACTGGAGACAGAGGGCGATATATTCTGTCTGCGCATAATACTGGCACCCACACTGGGCCAAAGATAGAACATATGTGCTTGGCCTGGCACACCGGACTGAAAAAGAAATGCTTAAGAATGCTTCTAGTGGGGGCAGACTGCAGAGGAAACACCTGCAACCACGCCAGACCGAAAATGGAATGCTAGTACATGGACAGGCACATCAGTCCAAAGATGGAACACCAGTGCTTGGACTGGTGTACCAGACCCACATAATGACACTTCTAGCAGGAGTGAACTGCAGGCAGAATCCCTGGAGCCAATCATGGAGGGGGAAGGCCATAAATATAATGCTGGACCCATTCCACTCGATGAGCTGTCTCAGGTAGCATCTGACAACATCTGACATGTCAAAATATTGTGTATGAATAATCTTGATATCTGGCAGAATACTCAATATTTAAAAATGTCAATAGATCTCTGGCAAAGACTGAAAAATTCTTATTTATTTTTTGTATTAGACCTATTCCTGCATTAACCATGTCTGAATTTGCATTGATAACCTTTACTCACATGACCAGACATCCTGTTCTTGCTGTCACCACACTTCAGTAAGTCCCAACTTCAGTCTATAAATTTCTCTTTTTAAATTCTCTAATCTACCTACCTGATTAGAGGATCTAACATTTCGTGCTCCGACCCATGCAATGACAGTTTAGTTTTTCCTTATGACAACATCCTCCTTAGTAGCACACTCAGAGGTTCAAATGAGGGATTGTTTTACCTCCAGAATATTTTACCCAAGAGAATGCCATCATCATTAAGCAATATAGCAGAACTGCGTGTACTTGGAAGTGTAATGGCTGTAGTTTCACCTTGTCTTCAACTGTTCTCAGTATCAATCTAGTGAGACCATGTTAGTTAATTTTACAAGCCCAGATCAATCAGTCATTCAGACTGAAAAGGCTATTGACACTTTTCAGGAACTATATGTGAGTCAGGCCTCTCCAGAGACACCACTACAATGAGTTTGTGCCTATGATATGGCTATCTGTATTGTCAAGGAACACAAGTCATCTCAATATGTCATGACCCATGGCTCATTATTTATGAAATGATAAATTTAATATTTATGATTTTGAGAAAATTCAGTCATCAGAAATACCTTCTAAAAATGATCCCTCAAATGCATATAATACATCATTTTATGTCTATTTTCAATTGCATTTTATTTGATGCGTACAAAACTTTATTATCTTGCACTGTTTGCTACTTAACCAAAAAATTAGGATAATTAGAGTTAACTCAAATTTAACTGCACATGTTCAAAAGTATATGAAAAGGAAATAATTAAAAATATTTGGAAAAGTTCTTCATGAGTGCATGTTGTGGTATGTTACTTGTTTGTTAATATTACCCAGTGATTTATCTACTGCAGTGATATTGTTTCTTAAGAGTGACAGCTGAATAACTGAATATGGTTGTAAATAAGAATTTAAAGAATGATTGAAAGATATTCCTGCTTAGCAACAATGACAAAAAATGGGTTTCAGATTGCCTTAGCAGTTGGCATGAACATTTCATCTGACAGCATAGAGCATCAATGGACAACAAACTAGACAGGCATGTGAGAGATGGGAAAGAATTGCCAATATTTGACAGCCATGTTAGAAAGCTGCTATGAAAGCAAAGATAGCTTCACTGCAAATTTAAAAATGGTCAAAGCCTCACAGACAAACAAAAATGAAGTGTAGCCAAAATTAGTGTAAGGAGAACCATCCCTGGAGCATTAAACAAATTAGAAAGTAAAATTCTGTCTGCAGACTTGACAAAAAACTGTAAAAAATTTTGATCTTATGTTAAACCAGGAAATGGATCAAAGTGATTTGTCCACACTCTCTGTGACCATAATGGCATCGAAATGGAAGATGTCACAGAGAAGGCTGAAATACTAAACACTTTGTTCAATACTGTTTCACTGAGGAAGACTGCACTGTCATTCCTCCTTTAAATTATTGCATGGACATCAAAATGACAGATATTGAACTAATTGAATGTAGGATAGAAAAGCATCTGAAATCACCTAACAGAGGGTCTCTGTACCTAATAAGATACCAATATGATTCAACGTAGAGTATGTGGAACAATTAGTTTCCATTCTAGCAATAGTGCAACATAGGTTGCTGGAGCTGCAAAGCATTCCTTGTGTTGGAAAGAAGTGCAGGCCTTACCATTTTCAAGAAGTGCCATCAAACAGATACACAAAACTATAGGCATGCATCTCAGACATCAGTCTGTTGTAGAATTTTGGAATGTGTTCTATGCTCACATATTATGATGTTTCTGGAGTCTGAAAATCTCCTTTGTAGGAATCAACATGGTTCTGAGAACAGTGATCATGTGAAATACAGCTTGCTCTGTTCATCCATGAGACCTTGAAAGCAGTAGTTACTGGCATCCAGGTTGATGTCATGTTCCTTTACTTGCAGAAGGTAATGAACACAGTGTGAATGTATGGAATATCAGGTCAGTTGTGTGACTAGATTGAGGAGTTTCTAGCAAACAGAAGACAGCTTTCATTCTGATTGGAGACAAATCTTAAGGCATAACAGTAACTTCAGGCATACCCCAAGAGAGTGTTTTAGGGCAATTACTTTTCACAAAATATATAAAAGACTTACTGGATAACGTAGGAAATTCCATGAGGCTTTTTGCAGATGATGCTTTTGTACACAGAGAAGTCGCAATGCTAGAAATTGTAGCAAAATGTAAGAAGACCTGGGGAGGATCAGCACTTGGTGCAGGTATATGCAGTTGACCCTTGATGTAATGTAATGCTCATAAATAGGCAGAAAGATCCAGTATTGTATGATTACACAATTGCCGGCCTTCACTGAAGGCAGTTACTGCCATAAAATATCTAATAGTATGCAAATGGAGTGATATAAAGCAGAACGACGACATAAACCTAATCACAGGAAATACAGATGCCAAATTGAGATTAACTAAAATAAACTTCAGGAAATGTAGACCACTCACAAAGGAGGTATGTTACAAAATCCACTGTTCTACCAATCCGTCTGAGATGACAGAGAAAATAGAGAAGTTCCATAGAAGAGCAGCATGTTTCAGTACAGGTTTACTTAGTAAGCACAAAAGCATCACAGAGGTTCTCATCCAAGTTCAGTAGCAGACGCTATGAGAGAGGCGTTTTGAATCAAAGTGTGGTTTACTGTTAAAGTTGTGAGACTGTACATTCCTAGAAGAACCAACCAATATATTGCTTCCTCTTACATATATCTCGTGAAAATACCATGAAGATAGAATTAGAGAGGTTGAAGTTTGCATGGAAGCTGACCAGTAATCATTCTTCCCACAAACCATTTGCAACAGGAATGGGAAACAGAGGAGGGGGGGGGGGGGGGAGTAACAGTGGTCCGTGGTCCACAAAGTACCCTCTCCACGAACCATAAGATGGTTTTCAGAGTATGGATGTAGATGTAGAATAAATACATTGACAGAAAAAAATGGCAGCACCAAGGAGGAGTTGTGTGACATAAATGAAAGTTGTTAGGTTTATTTCCACATCTGAAAAATGATGTCTTTCAAAATTTCATGCCAGTTGCATAAGAGTGGTGCTATGAAGAAACAAATCAGGTATGCTTTAAATACACAGTCGTGAGTGTTAATTACCTTTCGATTGGATGTTGATGTTGGTCAAGAATACCTTTAAGGTGACAGACACTATTATCAATACCTCACTGAGTTTGAACAAGGTCATGTAATAGGGCTATGAGAAGCTGGATGTTCCTTCTGCAATATTGCAGAAAGACTTGGCAGGAATGTAGCAGCTGTACATGATTGCTGACAATGGTGGGTGTGGACACTACTGAAAGGGAAATACTAAACACCTTTTTCCAAAGCTATTTCAAAGAGGAAGCAGTTCCTTCTCTAAATCCTCACACAAACGAAAAAATGGCTGACATTGAAATAAGTGTCCAAGGGATAGAAAAGCAGTTGAAATCACTCAACAGAGGAAAGTCCACTGGACCTGACGGGATACCAATTCGATTCTACACCGAGTACGCGAAAGAACTTGCCCCCCTTCTAACAGCCGTGTACCGCAAGTCTCTAGAGGAACGGAAGGTTCCAAATGATTGGAAAAGAGCACAGATAGTCCCATTCTTCAAGAAGGGTTGTCGAGCAGATGCTCAAAACTATAGACCTATATCTCTGACATCGATCTGTTGTAGAATTTTAGAACATGTTTTTTGCTTGCGTATCATGTCATTTCCGGAAACTCAGAATCTACTCTGTAGGAATCAACATGGATTCCAGAAACAGTGATCGTGTGAGACCCAACTCGCTTTATTTGTTCATGAGACCCAGAAAATATTAGATACAGGCTTCCAGGTAGATGCCATTTTCCTTGACTTCTGGAAGGTGTTCGATACAATTCTGCACTGTCGCCTGATAAACAAAGTAAGAGCCTACAGAATATCAGACCAGCTGTGTGGCTGGATTGAAGAGTTTTTAGCAAACAGAACGCAGCATGTTGTTATCAATGGAGAGACATCTACAGACATTAAAGTAACCTCTGGCATGCTGCAGGGGAGTGTTATAGGACCATTGCTTTTCACAATATATATAAATGACCTAGTAGATAGTGTCGGAAGTTCCATGCGGCTTTTCGCGGATGATGCTGTAGTATACAGAGAAGTTGCAGCATTAGAAAATTGCAGCAAAATGCAGGAAGATCTGCAGCGGATAGGCATTTGGTGCAGGGAATGGCAACTGACCCTTAACATAGACAAATGTAATGTATTGCAAATACATAGAAAGAAGGATCCTTTATTGTATGATTATATGATAGCGGAACAAACACTGGTATCAGTTACTTCTGTAAAATATCTGGGAGTATGCGTACGGAACGATTTGAAGTGGAATGATCATATAAAATTAATTGTTGGTAAGGCGAGTGCCAGGTTGAGATTCATTTGGAGAGCACTTAGAAAATGTAGTCCATCAACAAAGGAGATGGCTTACAAAACACTCGTTCGACCTATACTTGAGTATTGCTCATCAGTGTGGGATCCGTACCAGGTCGGGTTGACAGAGGAGATAGAGAAGATCCAAAGAAGAGTGGCATGTTTCGTCGCAGGGTTATTTGGTAAGCGTGATAGTGTTACGGAGATGTTTAGCAAACTCAAGTGGCAGACTCTGCAAGAGAGGTGCTCTGCATTGCGGTGTAGCTTGCTGTCCAGGTTTTGAGAGAGTGCATTTCTGGATGAGGTATTGCTTCCCCCTACTTATACCTCCCGAGGAGATCATGAATGTAAAATTAGAGAGATTCGAGTGTGCACGGAGGCTTTCCGGCAGTTGTTCGTCCCGGCGGTGCGTTTCATCACAGGGTTATTTGGTAAGCGTGATTTCGTTACGGAGATGTTTAGCAAACTCAAGTGGCAGACTCTGCAAGAGAGGCGCTCTGCATTGCGGTGTAGTTTGCTGCCCAGGTTTCGAGAGGGTGAGTTTCTGGATGAGGTATCGAATATATTGCTTCCCCCTACTTATACCTCCTGAGGAGATCACGAATGTAAAATTAGAGAGATTCGAGTGTGCACGGAGGCTTTCCGGCAGTCGTTCGTCCCGCGAACCGTACGCGACTGGAACAAGAAAGGGAGGTAATGGCAGTGGCATGTAAAGTGTCCTCTGCCACACACCGTTGGATGGCTTGCAGAGTATAAATGTAGGTGTAGATGTAGAGGGAAGACTGTACAGCTCTGATGCACCATACTGCATCTGCAGCAGCAATTTGAGCAGCAGTTGGCACCACACACTGAACTGTTACAAACTGGTTACTTCAAGGGCTGCTCCGAGCTAGACTCCCTGTAGCTCCCTGCATTCCACTGACCCCAAACTACCACCATTTGTGGCTTCAGTGGTGTCAAGTGAGAGCTCATTGGAGGGTGATAGCTGGTTCTGCGTTGGTGCCAGTGATGGCCTTGTGTTGATTAGATGGAGGCCAGTTGACAGCCTGCAACCAACCTGTCTGCTTGCTAGACACACTGGACCTACACCTGGAGTTATGGTTTCTGGTGCAATTTTGTAGGTGCACTCTTGTGGTTATCCCACTTACACTGAATGCAAATTTGTATGTCAGTAGAGTGATTCAACATGTGCTGCAATTCATGAACAGTATTCCAGGGGATGTTTTCCAACAGAATAACACTCATCCACATACCGTTGTTCTAACCCAACATGCTGTACAGGGGGTCGACATGTTGCCTTGGGCTGCTCAATCACCAGATCTGTCTCCAATTGAACAAGTATGGGACATCATCATCCACTACCAGCATTAACCACCCCTGTATTGACTGACCAAGTGTGAAAGGCATGGAACTCCATCCCACAAACAAACACACAGCACCTGTACAACACAGTGCATGTACATTAGCATACTAGCATTTCACATTTCAGGGGCTTACCTCACGCTTTCATTAACCAGTGATCTTACTATGTTAATCAAATATGTTAATCAAATATGTTACCCAGACAAAAGTATTCCCAAAATTTATTACTCTACATTAATTATTTTTTGGTGTTGTCATTTTTTTCTACAAGTGTATGTTTGTACAGAATATTGTTATATCAGCTGATAGCACTGCCTGAGAACTTACTTCAGCTGTAAAAAATTAATGTTATTGCTGTTGTGGTGGTGGTGGTGGTTGTGATCTTCAGTCCAACAACGGGTTTGATGCAGCTCTCTATGCTAGCATACCCTGTGCAATCCTCTACATTTCTACAAAACTACTGTTATCTACATAAATTTAAACCTTCATACTATAGCCAAGCCTCGATCTCCCTGCAATTTTTTTACTCACAACACTTTACTCCATTACCAAATTGACGTTTCCTTGATGCGTTAAAATGTGTCAACAAATTTTTTCCTTCAGTCAAGTTGTGCCATAAATTTATTTTTCCCCCATTCAGTCCAGTACCATGTAATTAGTTATTCAATCTACCCACCTAATCTTGAACATTATCCTGTGGAACCCCTCTTCAGTAGCTTCTGTTCTTTTCTTATCTTTTCCTCATCCATGTTTCACTTCTGTACAATACTACACTAAAGGCAAATACCTTCATGAAATACTTCCTAACATTTCAATACATATATATATTTGATATTAATAAATTTCTGTTTTTAGGGAATGCTTGTCTGACTATTGCCAGTCTGCATTTTATATTCTCTCTACTTTGGCCATAGTCACTTATTTTACTGTCCAAATAACAAAACTCCTCTACTACTTTTAGTGTCTCATTTCCTAATCTAATTTTTCCAGCATTATCTGATTTATTTAATTTATTCTGAGTACATTCCATGACTACAAAGGAACTTAAATGTGCAAAATAAATAAACTGGAGGGAAATTTATACATCCTTGTGACTGGATACAATTTATGATTTGATACTTTGATTGATTGAGTGATTGATTTTTTATTGGTCCAGTTTTATCATATAGCACAAATTGTACAATTGATATTGGACAGGTCAAAGATAAGTTACAATAATACATAGTATTAGCAAAATAGTAGGCAAATAAAAATTAGGTACCTATTACGATTAATTTTGTTACTTATTCAGAAATCCTCTGACAGAATAGAAACAGTGCTTTATTAGAAATGCCTTTAGTTTAGCTTTAAATATTGTATGAATAGTATTTTTTTATTTCCTCTGATATCTTATTGTGTGGTATTACACCAGTGTTAATTATGCTCCCCTGATAGGTGATTCTTCTGTGATATTTTTTATGTATATTTGATTCCCTTCTGGTACTATAGTTGTGTACATTTTTGTTCTGTAGCAGTTTGCCTGTTTTCAGGAGGTAGTCCCTAGTGAACAGGATAGTTTCATAAATGAATAAACTTGGAACATTTAGAACACCAATCTCAGTAAAATGGGATTTACAGGACTCCATCTTTTTAAGGCCACAAATTATTCTTAAAGCTCTTTGTTGCATTCTAAAAACCTTTACACTGTGAGTTGAGTATCCCCAGAAAATGATCCCATATCGGATTAGTGAGTGGAACTGTGCATAGTATGCCTGCAGTACTGTTGTTTTGATTGTTGTAGCCTTTAAAATTCTTAGGCTATAGCACACAGATGATAGTTTTCTAAACAAGTTATTTATATGTGTGTCCCACTTTAAGTCTTGCTGAACCCAAAGACCCAAGAATTTTGTGACACTTACATTTTCTAGGGGATCATTTTTTAATTGGGCTTGAATAGACATTTGATTAGTTGGAGGAATTAAATGAAAATCAACACACACAGTTTTTTCAGTATTTATAATGACTTTGTTTTCCTTCTGCACCCAGGGGTGTCAGCTGTACGTTGGACATTTCTCATCCCAAATATACTCCTCACATAGAACTGTAACAGGTTTGTCTTTTCACAGTTCTGATGAGTAATTTTACTCATCTACAAGAAATATAAATAACATGCAAGAAAGTGGAATGAGGTTGCATTACTAGTGAGCTTTATTAAACAGATGGTGTTCAGAAATGTCCAGTAGAACTCTGTTTTTAAGTGAGCTAGGGTGGGAGTAGTATATCAATGATCTACTATCCATGTCATTGAGTTTACTAAATCATTTTGCTATAATAACTTTGTTTGGACACATTTAGTTACCAAACCACTTGCCATTGGACTACATTACTAGCCTAGCATGAACAAGTTTTTATATACTAAATGAGTCATGTAAGAGACATTGACCCATTTGTCTTGCGAACAGTTCAAGATATCAAAACAAGGTTTCTGAAAATTAAGTTATCAGTAACTTTTACAATAAGTAAGATATGTTATTGGTTAAAGTTTTTATGAATCTGTGAGAAAATATCTATAAAATAGTTTTTCCAGTTTTTCCACACCTCCACTGGAAATTATTTTTAATTTCATATTAACAAAATATATTGCTGTTCAGATAGTATGTTTGCTATATAGTTCAAACTTTACAGAGGTTTGTTTGTTATGTGGGATCTTGTTTTGTTAGCCAGATGCCTATCAGACTGGGAAAACATCTTCAGATTGCTTACATCCTGTTCCCTTTATCACCCTGTACTCAGCCCCTTAGGAAAGCAAGTACTGGTTCCACTACAATATTCATCACTAAACTCTTCCCTTGAAACTTCAATGCTAAATCTCAGCTGCAAACACTCGTCAGACTTCATACTTATACATCTGTTGTTGAGAACCAATGAAATTTTCAGTTTAACTGACGTGTACTCAAATGCATAAATGTTCCAGAAGCCCACAGATGGAATCTTAAAAAAGATTCTTTTATGCCTCCAAATGTAGATTATACTCAGGGCTAGTTTAAGGCTCAAGCAACCGCTTTGGGCACCAAAGGTGTACAAGTGCTAAATTTGCATTCGGGGTTTGGGAGCAATTAGAAGAAGAACTGACACAGAAAAAAGTATACGATAACAGGAGCAAACTCTTTCCAGTAAACATGGGTCTGCAAGTGAACCATTTATGAGATGTAAGGGGCAATCAAAAAGGTTCATTTTGAGGATGTTGCTGCACTGTAAATGCAACAAAGTGCAACCCCGATGTGAGTATATAAGCACTGGCATGTAAGCAAGGGATTAGTGGGACATTCGTGTCTTTCCGATAGGCATATGGTAAATTCATAAATGTGAACTATGGCAGTGTTATTACCAAATGTGTTCAAACAGGACCAATGTGCTGTTATTTTTTTCTTGGCTGCTGAAGGACCAACACTGGTAGACATCCATTGGAGAATAAAGAATGTGCATGGGGCAGCGAGTCTGTCGGAAACCACTGTTGTGGAATGGTGCACCAAGTTCCATTCTGGTAGACATCCATTGGAGAATGAAGAATGTGCATGGGGCAGCAAGTCTGTTGGAAACCGCAGTTGTGGAATGGTGCACTAAGTTCCATTATGGTCCCAATTTGACACAAGACACCAGCTGATGTGTAAGGCCAGCCTCATCCATTACAGACTACAACAAGCAGGCGATTGATGATGTGATTATGGCGGACCTGTGCATCTACATCCACACCTACGTAGATAGTCCACAACACACTGTATGGTGTGTGGTAGAGGGTTGCCTGTACTGGTACTTATCATTTCCTTTCCTGTTCCACTCGCAAATAGAGCAAGGGGAAAATGGCTGTCTGTATGCCTCCTTATTAGTCCTAATTTCTCGTATCTTATCTTTGTGGTCTTTATGTGCAGTGCACATTGGTTGCAGTGGAATTGTTCAGCAGTCAGCTTCAAATGCCGGCTCTCTAAATTTTCTCAATAGTGTTCTTGGAAAAGAATGTTGCCTTCCCTTGAGGAATACCCATTTGAGTTCCCAGAGCATCTCCACAACACTTACGTGTTGTTCAAACCTACTGGTAACAAATCTAGCAGCTGGCCTGTAAATTGTTTTGATATCTTCCTTTAATCTGACATTGTATGGATCCCAAACATTCAAGCAGTACTCAAGAATAGCTCGCACAGGTGTCCTATATGCAGCCTCCTTTACAAATGAACCACACTTTCCTAAAATTCTCCCAATAGACTTAAGTTGGCCATTCGCCTTCCCTACTACAGATGGCTGTCCACCAACTCATTTACATATCTAGAGAACAACAGTGTTCCTATCACAATTTCCTGGGACACTCCCAATGATACCTTTGTTTCTAATGAACACTCACCATCAAGAACAACATACTGGATTCTATGACTTAAAAAGTCTTTGAGCCACTCACATATCTAATGCATAAGCATTTTTGTGCCAGCAGAGGATCTTAACATCAGCAGAGAACAGGCAGGCCACTCCATTTGCCTGATATCTTCTATTTCAAAGTACTCCTCCACAATGGCAGCTCGGTGAGGCCGTGCATTGTCATCTGTCAGGAGGAAGGTGGGACCCACTGCACCCTTGAAAAGGCAGACATACTGGTGCAAAATGACATCCCAATACACCTGACCTGTTACAGTTTGTCTGTCAGACATGCAGGGGTGTATGTGCACCAACCATAATCCCACCCCACACCATCAGACCACGACCTCCATACAGGTCCCTTTCAAGGACATTAAGTGGTTGGTATCTGGTTCCCGGTTCATGCCAGATGAAAACCTGGCGAGAATCACTGTTCAGACTATACCTGCACTCGTCCGTGATCATAACCTGGGACCACTGTTCCAGTGACCATGTACTGTGTTCTTGACACCAGGCTTTACGGGCTCTCCTGTGACCAGGGGTCAGTGGGATGCACCTTGCAGGTCTCTGGGCGAATAAACCATGTCTGTTCACTCGTCTGTAGACTGTGTGTCTGGAGACAACTGCTCCAGTGGCTGCGGTTAGGTCCCGAGCAAGGCTACCTGCAGTATTCTGTGGCCGTCTGCAGGCACTGATGGTGAGGTATCGCTCTTCTTGTGGTGTTGTATACTGTGGATGTCCCTGTACTGTAGTGCCTGGACACGTTTCCTGTCTGCTGGAATTGTTGCCATAATTTTGAGATCACACTTTGTGGCGCACAGAGGGCCCGTGCTATGACCTACTGTGTTTGACCAGCCTCCAGTCGCCTAATATTCTACCCCTCATAACACCATCAATATGTGTTCTTTGAGCCATTTTCAACACACAGTCACCATTAGCATGTCTGAAAATGTCTGCTCACTTGCTCGCTGCACCATACTCTTACATGCACCAACACACCTCTGCGTATGTGGACTGCTGCCAGCACCACCGTGCAATGACCGCAGGTCAAATGCACTGCATGGTCGTACCCCGAGTTGATTTAAACCCACAAACCACCCAACAGAGCATTGTTTCACCATGTATCAGCAATATCCTTAATTTATGAGCATGAGTGTATCTATCATTAGAACAATTTTACTATATTGATTATAGATGAGTAAATAATAAATCTCATGTGGATTACAGCTTGGTGCAAATATTTTTGTCTTGATGCCATTTTAATAATGGGCATGTCAGTTTAAACTGGTGATGTAACCAGTAATCCACCACATGAAAAGCATGAACACTGCTGGTGCCTTTCAGCTATGGAGAGGCATCATCCTATTTATGACATCAGTAAAAGCCCAAGGAAAGGCAACTAACGTCTGAGGCTGGGTGGGGGGAGTGCCAAATGATATATTGCTTGTGTGGAAAAACGTTTTTTTAACCAGCCCTGAGTTTACTTACAGTATGTATAAGTTTTCCAGTTATGGCAGTCTCAAAGATCTCTTGTGCAGTGAAGATAACAAAAGTGCCTGTATTGGAAGCTGTTGTACAGTATGCACCTGTTGCTGTCCTCACCTCCCCACACATTTACACCTTCATTTCTGCAATTGTTCTCTCATTTCTTCAGAGCTATTTTTGCAATCTTTCCCATATGTCCTTCAAGTTTTATTGCTCCTATTTTTTTCTTTCCATTGCTTTTGCTTCTCCATTGTTTGCTTTGCTTCATCTTTACCTTTTCTGTGTCCCTGTCGATTTATGTCTGCATTGCCATAATTTCCTCTTCCTGCTTATTTCATTTCCTGTGCAGCTTCTCAATGTTACCTCATCTGGGCTGCTTATTTCAGTGTTTTTTTTCTATATTTCTGAACTGTTGACAGGTACCCTTGCACTTTTAACTTCTTAGGTTTTCAGTTGGGACTGATGACATCACTGTTTAGTCCTATAACCCCCTCAATCACTCAGTCAATAAGTTTTCATTCTCATTCGTTGATTTTTTTTTGTCTTTGTGTTCTATTTCTTTATTGACAAGGAGTTATTAGTGACTTTTCTACTTAACCCTGGAACCATTTCTTCAATTTGCTGGATGAAGGAATCTCTCTCACTTCATGTTTGTGGCCAAGCCTGGAAAGTAGAATTACTGACATGTGGATTCAGTTGGATGACATTTTCTTATAAAAGTCATATCTTTTGTATGAGATGTTAACTTAAAATTTCTTCAGTGCTGATGTTTGCAGCTTACTGGAAAGTTGTCTTTTTGCTTTTTGACATCATCTTAAGTTGCTGTAGCCTTATCTTTGTCTCTTTTGCTATATCTTTATTTACTTTTATATGAATAATTACTAATTTCAATACTAAATTTTCTAAGTAATATTGAGTGTTGACGTTGCTTGTGAAGTCCTCATTTGTATCCTGTCTCATGAGTATTTATTGTTAATATTAGTAATTTAGGATCTTACTCAGAAAAAAAGTCATAGGATAATGGCTGTGCAAACAGTTTGTATCAAATACAAATTTGCAAAAAATTATCACAAACCACCGCCTTTTGTGCCAGTGTCAAAGGAAATTATAAGAAAAAAATCTAAGATAACATAGGAAAATTACAATCATTCTGGTGTTTAGAAGAGTCCATAACATTAATTCTGTGTACATGAATGAAATTAGTATATACTGCAGATCTCTTACTTATAAGAAGTCTATTAGATTTATCATGTGTGACACTGTATTGTACTTGTTAACTTTTTTACTGGATGTGTCATGACTCACACATCAGCATATATAAGAGAACAACCATTCATCTACTGACACTTGGTTGAAATAAAAATTTTTGAACTGCATTTCCCTTCAGTACCCTGAAATTTATTATAGAATTTGGTCTCTGTGATGCATAGAAATATACCAGATATAACAGTGTATAAGATGTACCCATATTGGTTGTCATTTTCATGGTTATGGTGTGGTGTGTTTAACAAAATCTTCTATGTTTCAGTGTATCTGATGCAATATATGAAACTATGTGATTATTCAATTTCATATCCCTACAAATTTTTGCACCCAAGTTTTTGTATAAGTTGACAAACTACAATACTGCCTCATTGATATTGTAGTCACAGAATACTGTGTTTTTGTATTTTGTAATCATACAGTTTTACATTTTTTATCATTAAAAGCAAGTTGGCAGTCTGTACCCCACTTTTAAATCATATTAACATCTGAATTAATATTTGTGTACTTTTTCAAATACTACTTGATTATATATAGCTGGCTCATCTGTAACAATTTGGAGGTTATTATTAATATTGTCTGCTTAGTCATTAATGTACAACATGAACAGCAACTATTCCAACACACTTCCCTGGGATGCAACTGCAATTACTTTGTCATATGTTGGTGACTCTCTATTCGAGGTAACATGCTGTGTCCTCCCCACTAAAAAAAAATCATAAATCCTGTCACAAATTTTGTTTGAAACCTCATATGATCATACTTTTGTCAATAAGCATTGGTGTGGTACTGAGTCAATAGCTTTTCAGAAGTCAAGAAAACGTGCATCTACCTAACTACCTAGATACATACATTCCAATGTCGACTGCATTTGAGCAGTGAGAGAATTCATTGGTGACAAATGAAAATTTGTACTAAGGCTGAGAGTCGAAACTGGATTCCTGCTTACTAGGCAGTTGCATTAACCATCTGCATCGCCTTGGCACAGTAGTTAGATACATCTGCACCGACTACCCAAGCAAGCTTGTCCCCCTCATTCCAAATTCCCATTTGCTGCACACTACCAAAATAGTATCCCATATCCCTTTTTCCTCTTTCTACTTGACGCATCCTGCAAAGCCCTGCATGAAGTTGGGTGAAGAGTGCTCTGCACTGACTGATCACGTTAGTCTTTATGATGCATACATATCTGTGTCCAGTGGTGTCTGTTCTTTTCGACACGTGAAAGAAGAGACACAATTTCTGTGTTTGATCCTGCAGCCAGACACAAATTTTCATTTATCGCCAATGAATTCTTTTATTGCCTTAATGTGGCGGAGATTGTAATTACTCCTTTCTGAACATATTCTGTGTCTGGCTCTGGGATCAATCACAGAAATGGTGTCTGCTCTTTCACATGTCTGAAAGAACAGACACCTTTCATAAAGATATATATGTGCCATGAAGGCTAATGCGATCATTGAGTGCAGAGCACTCTTTGCCCGACCTCACGCAGGACTTCGCATGATGTGATGAGCAAAAAGAGGAAAAACGGCTAGGGGACACTACTTTGGTAGTTTGCGGCAAACAAGAATTTGGATTGAGGGGGTGTCTGTGCAGTTGTGTCTAACCACTGTGTTGAGGTGGTGTAGATGTTAAATGTGACTGCCTTGTAAGCAGGAGACCTGAGTTTTGGTACAACTTTTCATTTGTCACTGATGAATTCTTTCATTACCCAAACATGGGAGAGATCAGAATTTCTCCTTTCTGAACACATTCTGTGACTGGCTTTGGGCTCAAACACGTAAATAGCGTCAGTTCTGTTGCATGTCTGAAAGAACAGACACTTGTCATATAGACAGATATGTGCCAAGAAGGCTAATGTGACCATTCAGTTCTGAGCACTCTTCACCAAAGCTTGTGCAGGACTTTGCATGATACAACAGAAGAAAAGAGAGAAAGGGCTATGGGACACTACCTTGGTAGCATGTGGCAAATAGGAATTTGGTTTGAGGGGAGAAGCATGCTTGGGTAGTCCATGCGGTTGTGCCTAACCACTGTGCCAAGGTGGTGTAGATGGTTAACATAGCTGCCTAGTGAGCAGAAGACCTGGGTTTGATTCCTGGTCTTGGTAAACATTTTCATTTGTCACCGATGAATTCTTTCACTACCTGAATGTGGTAGAGATCAGAATTTCTCCTCTCTGAATATAGTCTATGCCTGGCCCCAGGATCAAACACAGAAATGGTGTCTGTTCTTTCAGATCTGTCTGAAAGAACATACACTGCTCATGTAGATACCTAGGCACATGACTTGCATAGTGTTCTGCAAAAACACAGCACAGAGTGCATTTTTCGTCACATATTCAATTGGTGGTTTCTCCTAATCAGCTTGTTAATATGGCATAATTTTTTTTATATGACACTAAAGAATTAATCTACTATCGATTCTGTGAGTGTCATGTTGAGATGGCGAATATATATTTAGTTGTGGACCTCTCAAGTTAATCCGAAGAGCACAGACACTGTAGATCATGGAGTTCTTGCATAGATTAATTGGTTTCATGTTGTATTTGTTTCTTTAAACTTGATTAGGATGCTTATTGTGGTTGTATTTGAGGGTTTCATCCACAATTAGTTGCAGTAGAGCACTTTGGTTTTGTTTGAAATGTTTCTTTGGCATTTTTAGGAATTATATATGTAGTTTTGTAGATTTTGCGTCATGTATGGAGCAGTTTTACTTATATTTTGCTTTCTCAGTGTATGGTTATCTGCTTGTGAATGTGCTTTATTTAGTTCGAATTAATTCTCACATCTTCAGGTGTTTTTGTTGGCAGAGTAGGTTTGATTCTGAATGTTTTACTAATTGCATTACTGGCCAAGTTGTGCTTGAAAACAGTCTGTGTTTAGCTTCTTCATGTTTACATTGGCACCACTGCCACCAGGCTGTGATAACAAATCCGAAAATGAAGCTAATTTCAAGCCAATTGCACATAATACATTATTGTGTATTGTCTGTAGATTTGACACCATTATAATTTTTGATGAGACTGCATTCAAGCAATACCCATCTGTCACTTTTAATATGTAGTTCAGTAACTAATTATTTCACGTGAAAATCCAACTCAGTTGAACAGATATTATTTGAAACTATTTACATGTTTTTATTTAATTAAGTAAATATTTTTTATACTGATATATCATCCTTTTACATTACAGTTAATAAATGTTGTTTTATTTACACTGGAAGCAATTTATTGGTTTGTACCATCTGTGTGGATAGTATTTGCCTTTGTGTTATGGGAAGGACTTCTTGGAGGTGCAGCATATGTGAACACCTTTCACAGAATATCAACTGAGGTGAGTATTTTTTGGTTGTGTGTTACTGGATATTATATGAAAGATAAGAGTGATGTGCTGATAAATTCTAGTAATTGGATGCTTTGTGCTACTCTGCCCTGTTTTGCAGTTTCTGTTACTATGCTCTTTTACATATGATGCATTGTGAAATTTAAAATTTTCCGGTGAAATAATGTTTGAAAAGATTTTGGGATTGCTATTGGTCATTGCAAACTTCAGTCCATGATACTTCAGGTGGATACCTGCCAGTCATCTTCAGGCGAGCCATCAAAGACTGATGAAGACATTCTCTGGTCCGTCATGTATAGCGTGCTGAGAGTATTGCCATGCAAGCGTCAGAGCCATGGTGACCGAAGGACCACACCACCTGGCACCGGCACCATCACTGGTGTAACCACAAAGATCGCCTGTCTTTGGCACTACCACTCGCTGCAGTCATGAGAGTATTATGACATCGCGTGGAGCAAATTTCAGAGATGACAGGATTCCATGCATTATCCAGCTGGTAGCCACTGTCATGGTTCATTAGATTTCTCGCGATGCATTTTTCAACTGTTTATTTTATAATGGAGCTCCAAATAGATGTTACTGCAGCCAAAAATAATATTTTGACATACTCCTTTGAATGTCCATTGGAACTGTAATGATCCACAACTGCACACTTCCTGTGTTACGGAAGGTGAGCGCAACGTTTATATTCTGTGCAATGTTCTTCAACTGTACATATTGTTTGTCATATATAGGCCATGCCACACTGGCAAGGAATTTTGTAAATTCCCATGTTCTGCAATAGCAAGTATAAATCACTGATCCCAGCAGGTCCAAAATCTTAGATGGTGTGTGGAAAATCACTTTCACCTAAAAGGATAACCTGTTATTGTGGAACATGGGAATTTGCAAAATACCTTGCCGGTGTGGTATGGCCTATATTTGACAAACAACATGCACAGTCAAAGAACATTGCACAGAACATAAATGTTGCATTCACCTTCTGCAACCCAGCAAACTCTAGAATTGTGGAATATTGTATCTCCAACGGACATTCAATAAAGTATGACAAAGCATACATCTTTTTGGGACTCCATTATAAAAAAAATCCAACCAAAAATGCATTGTGGAAAATCTAATGAACCATAACAGTGGCTACCAGCTGGATATGTGTGGGATCCTGTCATCTCCAAGATTTGCGCCACACAAAGACGCCAGAATATTCCGATGGCTGTAGCTAGTGGCAATGTCGAAGACAGCTGATCTTTGCAGTTCTGGGTGGTGTGGTCCTTGTGTCACCATGACTGATGCATGTGCGGCAATACTCTTAGCATGCTATATAAGGTGGACTGGAGAACATCTTTGTCAATCTTTGATGACTCACCTGAAGAGGACAGGCAGGCGTCCACTTGAAATATCGTGGAGTGAATTTTGCAACAACCAGCTGCAATCCAAAAATCTCTACTAACAGATGATACATTGGTTTTGGATTATAAAGTACTTAGTTGCCTGAGTTTTTTGTACTATATCTTCTTTAATTCATTTTTATTGTCTATATGATACTGAAGGAATGATAATAAAAACTCCTTATCATATCTGTTGACTCCATGTTTATTACAATAAGAAAATCTCATGGTGAATATTTATGGCTGATAATTGTACGAATGGCTAACTATATTTAATAAAATTAAATGATTATTGTTCCCTATACTGCTGAGGAAACTACTTGTGTAGCACTAAACCTTTAATTTAATAATGCATTTGCCTTTGAGAGGAAGATTAAACATAGTAGCCTGGTCTGTTTATTTCAGGTTCCCCCAGAAAAGGAGAAATTTTCACTGAGCATTACATCACTGGCTGATTCACTTGGTATTGGTCTGGCTGGCGCAATATCACTTCCTGTCCATAATGCTATATGTCTCCTTCCTTTGTGAGTGTCAGTGACCCAAGAGTTCAGCAGTTACAGTCTAATTTAAATTGTGTGTTTGGTAATTACTTCTTATAAGGACAAGGCCTGTAGCTCATTCTTTCTTGCCAAGTTGTTAGAGGGTGACATGTGATCTTGCATGATCTAGGTATTACCTTGGCTAGCTATTGTCTTTCTCAGCATTTCACAAAAATGTTTTTAGTTGGAGAGATCTGAGTACAGAGACTCTCAGGTTTTGATTTTTCCTATCCTCTTATATGCAACATGAAAATGGGGTATTGTAAATAATTGATATAACATTTGGGACAGCACAGCAGATCTCTTCTGTTTGAATACAATATATAAGGAAGTGTTTGAATGATTACCATCACTGACATGAAAATGACATTGAATCAAAGGAAACACACTGGACTATGAGCTACTTAAAATTTTATAACAGAACCTGAAAGTGCTCTTCAGGAATGATTCAGGAGATTATTCCTTGCATGTGTATGATAGCACTTTTGTAGTGTTACTGCATTTAATGAAGAATATGTATACACATTCTCTTATCAACCTAGAGTATTATGTTACAGTCTCCTTTAAACAAAATTCTAATACAGAATTGTTAATTGTAACTGTGAGAGACCTTTTATGGCTGACATTTTACACATTCTATAAGACTGAGATCTCTAAAATGTCACACATGTGACTGGAATGACCATGTTGAATGAGTTTTGATAAAATTGTATGGGCCACAGAAGGTGTGGGAAAACTGGCATTGATCTATATAAAATGTGTGTTTGTGTTTGTGTGTGTGTGTGTGTGTGTGTGTGTGTGTGTGTGTGTGGTGCCATTTGTATATTTATGCGTAATATTTGGTCATTATTTAAGAGTATATTTTGGCCTTGTACTTATCCAGTTATGGATATTTAACATAAAATTATTGCTCAGCCAATACTGTGAATTCATGTACTTCATATGTATTTACCAAATATCAAAGCAAAACATTGTCTTATAATTAACTGTCTTTATATATTTTTATTTGTTTGATAATTACAGGGCAGATTTGTTGCCCACTGGATTTCTGTAAAAGTTTGATTACTCCAATAAAGAGTGTAATTTGTTATCAATTTTGTTGTCTTTTCATATCATTTCATTGAAGACATATTTCACATAAGAGTCATTTATTTGCTGCAATAGCTTTAGTTGACATTTTCTCTTCCAAAGAAAACTGTAAAAAGGGTTATACAACAGTGAAACACTCATTGAGCAAGCCTTGGAAATCATGGGACGGTATGGGACTTTACCTGGGACAGAGTCTGGGTGGTTGGGATAGGTAGTGTATGGTCAAGAAAGAGAAACAGGTGAGTGGCAACTGTCATTAATTGTGAATGATTGCTACATGTCCTTTATTGTTCATGTTAACATGCACAGTTACTGTCATACACCTGATTTATGTAATGACATCAGTGGGCTTACAGGTGGAGAACACACAGACACACTGAGGTGTCACTCTTACTCACTGCCAGATTTCACTGAGCTTCTCTTTTATTAAATAACCTCTGCATGGAGTCAACTGATTCCAGAATGTGTAATTGTGCACTTTGCAGCAAGATGAATGACCTACATACAAGATGTGCATGGCTCAATGGTAAAAAGTGGGCTGATTTAAAAAGAAAATGGGGTAGAAGACTACATCCAACATTATACCAAACATTATTGTCCTCCCACACATGTGACACATTATACTTCATTTTTAGTAAGTTGTAAATCTACTACAATGTTACCCTCAATGGCAGTTTTAAGTATGGGAGACATTGGGAGCTCTGACCATTTTGACTGAAGATAACCAGTTGTCATCAGGCACAATAACATAATCAGTAGAGTTGTTGACAATCCAACAAATGTTTAAAAGTAGCAGTACTCTTCATAGCTTGCTGGTTTATGTTAAACTTATTTAAGCAAACATTAAATTCAAGTCATTACCATAAGTGTTTATTATCTATATGTATTTGTTATATGCTTCATCAGTTTTATTTAAACTGAAATTAAATTGACTAAAGATCAAATAAGTGGGTGTTATTGGCAAAAAGATTGAAATGAGTATTAGAGAAAATATGTTTTTGACATTTAGTGTACCTTGGGATACCTGGGGTATGGGGAAGAAGTAATTCACATTCGTGCACTTGAATTGTAAGTTGGTTATCTTGTACCTGTCCAGTGAAAGGTAAATTAAAGTTGTTACACAAGAAGATTAATCAAGGTAGTGTTAAAAGAATAAATGATACTCTCAGCAAACTGCTTTAGAAATGGTTGAGTTAACAATCTCAGCTTTCTAGAACAATATCATTTGTGTTTAACATTCATGAATAAATCTCTTTTGTAACTGTATATTCAGCTAACACAAAACACTGTTGTAGAAGGCCAAACAACCTTGTTCATAGTCTCAAATTCACTTAAAGCAGTTTATACTAAAGGTAAGATTATCTTCTGCCTGGCTTATTAAACAATAGTCTATATCTGCAAGACTACTCTATAATTCACACTTAAGTGCTTAGCAGAGGAGTTCATAGGAGCATTTCCAGACTACAAGGGGGGACCTAAAAGAAACCGGACTCTGAGGGCACTGCCACTTGTAGACGTAGTGCAGGGTTCTCACGCTAGATGGTGCTAGTAGAGACCTTCATGAAACAGCTGTGCATATGGCATCAGTGTACATCTGAATGTGCAAGTGTGGTATTGTGTTTCTCTGACGGTTGGCGGGTTACCTCTGTGAAGTCGTTATGGCAACTTTAAAAGAACAAAGATTGTGTGTGAAATTTTGTTTCCTGCTTTAAAAAAACTGCAATGGAGACAAACAAAGTGCTTCAGGAAGTTTTCCAGGAGGACGCTATGAGCCGCACACCGGTTTTCGAGTGGTTTGGCCACTTTAAACGTGGTGAGATGTGTGTTGAAGACCAAGTTCGTTCTGGATGCCCTTCAACATCGCGAAATGAGGAGAACATTGAAAAGTTCCGCCAAAAGATCAACTAGGATCATGATCATTGTCTTTTTTGATGTTCGTGGAATTGTGCATTGGGAATTCGTACCCCCTGGCCAGACTGTTAACCAGCACTTTTACTTGGATGTTTCAAGGCGTCTGCGAGAGGATGTGAGGAGGAAACGCCCGGAACTTTGGCGATCAGGTGACTGGTTTCTGCATCACGACAACGCTCCAGCACACACGGCCTTACGAGTGACCCACTATTTGGCATCTCAGAGGTGGTCTGTCGTTCCCCACACTCCGTATTTGCCAGACCTAGCCCTGTGCGACTTTTTCCTATTTCCATGAATGAAAAAAACGCTAAAAGGGGAGCGTTATGACGATGTGAAGCAGTGAAAACAGCTTCGCAAAGGGCACTGAACAATATCAAACTTGAAGAGTTCCAAGTATGCTTCCAACAGTGGGAAAAAGAGACTTGACAAGTGCATCGCATGTAATGGAGAGTATTTTGAAGGTGACTGAAGTAATTTTGTAAAAAGGTTCATCAATAAATTTTTTTATGACAACAATCTGGTTTCTTTTGAGTCCCCCCTCGTATGTCTTGACTGTTACACTCTCAAAAGGGAAAAATGAGCACCTATATATTTCTGTGTGAACTCTGATTTCCCTTATTTTATTACAATGATCATTTTTCCTTATGTAGGTCTGAGTCAACAGATGTTTTGATATTTTGAGAAGAAAGTTGGTGATTGAAGTTACATGGGAAGATCTCACCACAACAAAAGAACCTTTGTTTTAATAATAGGCACACCAACTCATGCATCATATTGATGACACTGTCTTCCCAATTTTGTGATAATATAAAGTCAACTGTCTCTCCTTCAATGTTTTTGATGTCCTCTATCAATACTATCGGGTGAGGACCGCATACTGTGCAACAGTACTCCAGAAGAGGATGGGCGTGCATATCTGGTGAGGATCCCATACTGTGCAACAGTACTCCAGAAGAGGATGGGCATGTATAATGTAGGAAGTCTCTTTAGTAGATTTGTTGAATCTTCTAAGTGTCCTGCCAATAAAACACAGTCTTTGGTTCGCCTTCCCCACAACATTTTTGTGTAATGGTTCTAGTTTAAGGTGTGTAGTTTATTGTGTAACCAAAATTTAAACGATTTTTTTAATATTCACATGAAGGCCCTCACACTTTTTGTTGTTTAGAGCAGGAGTATTCAACATTTTTTACCTACTACCCACTTTTGTGTTTCTGTTAGCAGTAAAATTTTCTTACCACCCACAGGATTCACTGTAATTGTGATAGAGAAGTAATTGTACTTTATGAAATTTATGTAGCAGAGTTACAGCAAGTTAAAGCATACAATAATAGTTACTTATTAAAATGTGTATGTCATAATTTTATGAAAACCTAATGAACATAGTTTCAGAACCCCTATTGCCCACCATGAAAGCTAGATTGCCTACTGGTAGGCCATAGTGATCAAGTTAACTACCACTGGTTTAGAGACAGTTGCCAGCTTTTGCACCATACAGATATCTTGTCTAAATCATTTTGCTATTCAATAAAATTCTTCTGGGTTTTTGACCACATTGTCAACATGTAAAACATTTCGGTTACTTGCAACAGTGACCGAAATGTTGGCAGTTTTACATATTGACAATGTGGTCACAAACACAGAAGAATTTTATTGACTGTGACAATGGCTGTGGAAGCCTACGTTTACATTTGCTATTCATTTTTTGATCATAAGATGATGTTATTAGGTGGTAAATGACAGCATCATCTGCAAATGATCTAAGAGGACTACTTAGTGTGTCTCCTAAATTGTTTCTATAGATTAGGAACTGCAGAGGGTCAGATATTGCTTCTGCTTCATTCAATGACTAGCTGTCGCTTTCTATGAACTGTGAAATTTCTGAAAGGAAGTCACAAATCTAGTCACACAACTGAGATGATACTCCATAGGTACAAAATTTAACTATAAGCTGTTTATAAGGAATGATGTCAAAAGCCTTCTGGAAAGTTAGAAATATTGTCACATCAGAACCAAAATAAAGTACAAATCTGAAAGCAGAGTTATCAATGAAATATAACACTTATCAGTGAAAGTGTTTCCATTGTGAACATCAACTTATAGCCAGAACAGAGCTGACCTCCTGGTAGGAGGGTGCAGTTATTTATACAAACTTTGAATATTCCAGAATTGTGGTGTTTATGCACAGGCATACGTCAAATATTCAAGAATATTCAAACATTACAAACATAAGATATTTCAAAAACCTTCCAGAACTGTCAAATACTAGATAAAAATAATTGCTGGTGGCAGGGTTTGAACAGCGTACCATCCAGTAACGCTAACCACTACACCACACTGCGTGCACCACTGTTTGTAGCAATATGGAATCAACTTGTTACTATAGCACTTATTACTTTGTGTGAATGAAGAGCCAATTGGGTTTCATAAGAACAATGTTTTCTGAATCCTTACTGGTTATGTGTCAATAGATTGTTTTCTTTGAGATATTTCATAATCTTGAATGCTTAGTCCTCCACAGCTTTCAGATATTTATTAAAGGACATCTTCTACACACCACGAACTGCACTAGAAAAGTTTTATTTGCCTAAACCAGTTTTCACAATCTTATTGACATGTGGAGGTAGAATATACAAAATGTATAAGACTGTGAAAACTGGTTTTAGCAAATAAAACATTTCTAGTGCTTCTCATGGTGTATAGAATGTCTTTTAATAAGTATTTAATAATGTTCGAACACAGTACAGTTTCCAGTATTGTAGTGCAAATCATTGTCAGTTATATGGGTCTATAATGCAGTGGATTACTCCTATTTCCCTTCTTGTGTCTTTGTGTGACCTTTGCAAATTTCCATTGTTAAGGTACAGATCTTTTGTCGAGTTACCAGTTGTATGTGGTTGCTGAGAGTGGAACCATTTGATCAGTGTAATCCAAAAGGAACCTAAGTGGTATAATCTGGACTAGAAGATTTTCCTTTATTAAGTTGCTTCAGTTGCTTTGTTACCTCAAGAGTATCTACTTCTAAATTACTTATGCTGGCAGCTGTCCTTGATTCAAATTCTGGAATACTTATGCCATCTGCATTGGTGAAGGAATTTTGGAAAAATTTGTGTGGTAACTCCACCTTAGAGACACTCCATCAGTAACATCACCATTGCTAATGCACAATGAAGGTACTGATTGTGTCTTGGTACTGGTATATTTTTCATGCAACCAGTATTGCTGTGGATTTTCTGCCAGATTTTTAGGTAGAGTTTCATTGTGAAGACTGTTAAAAGGATCTCACATTGAAGTTTATCGTAAGTTTCAAGCCTACATAAAACATCTACAATCTTGTGGATTTGGAATTCTTTTAAATCTGGCATCTTTCCTCCCATAGCTTATGTGACAAGTATCCTGAACTGTCACCCTGTATTAATTTGCAGATATGTCATATTAATAATTATGTGTTTCAAGTAAGCTACTTTTTTATGGTAGTCTATTTCACTGTACTATTTTAGGGCATTTTCAATTTCTGCAAGCTACAGGGTGCCACACGACTTAGATGTTCTGATTACTTTAGTTGGTAAATACTCTCAGTTGTGTCCACAGCTTGTGGTCTAGTGGCTAGCATTGCTGCTCTGGATCAATACCCATCCGGGTTGGGGATTTTCTCTGCCCGGGGACTGGGTGTTTGTGTTGTCCTCATCATTTCAACCTCATCATCATCATTCGTGACAGTGGCTAGATTTGACTGTGTAAAAACTGGACTGCGTAAAAATTGGGACTTTGTACGGGGACTGCTGACTGCACAGTTGAGTGCCCCACAAACCAAACATCATCTTCATCATCACTCACATTTGCTTTCAAGACCATTTCTTTGAATTTAAGACACATTTGGCCAATTCAATTCAATTCAATTCAATTTATTAGCGTCCTTGTGGTACATCATCAAAATGACATAGGACTTGTCAATAAACATTACAATTTAAAATACATGTACACGAAAATTTATAATTGAATTTACTTGTCACTTAGACATTACAATTTTAATAGAACCATAAGAACATTAACATAAAAATATACAAGTAGGATAACAACGTACAAAAAAAAAAAGCTAGTGATTCTCACAACAAAGATTATTTCCATTCTTGCATTAACACTGTTTCACGCTTTCATAGAAACAGCAAGTATTTAAATGTGAGCAATTACACATACACTCCTGGAAATGGAAAAAAGAACACATTGATACCGGTGTGTCAAACCCACCATACTTGCTCCGGACACTGCGAGAAGGCTGTACAAGCAATGATCACACGCACGGCACAGTGGACACACCAGGAACCGCGGTGTTGGCCGTCGAATGGCGCTAGTTGCGCAGCATTTGTGCACCGCTGCCGTCAGTGTCAGCCAGTTTGCCGTGGCATACGGAGCTCCATCGCAGTCTTTAACACTGGTAGCATGCCGCGACAGCGTGGACGTGAACCGTATGTGCAGTTGACGGACTTTGAGCGAGGGCGTACAGTGGGCATGCGGGAGGCCGGGTGGACGTACCGCCGAATTGCTCAACACGTGGGGCGTGAGGTCTCCACAGTACATCGATGTTGTCGCCAGTGGTCGGCGGAAGGTGCACGTGCCCGTCGACCTGGGACCGGACCGCAGCGACGCACGGATGCACGCCAAGACCGTAGGATCCTACGCAGTGCCGTAGGGGACCGCACCGCCACTTCCCAGCAAATTAGGGACACTGTTGCTCCTGGGGTATCGGCGAGGACCATTCGCAACCGTCTCCATGAAGCTGGGCTACGGTCCCGCACACCGTTAGGCCGTCTTCCGCTCACGCCCCAACATCGTGCAGCCCGCCTCCAGTGGTGTCGCGACAGGTGTGAATGGAGGGACGAATGGAGACGTGTCGTCTTCAGTGATGAGAGTCGCTTCTGCCTTGGTGCCAATGATGGTCGTATGCGTGTTTGGCGCCGTGCAGGTGAGCGCCACAATCAGGACTGCATACGACCGAGGCACACAGGGCCAACACCCGGCATCATGGTGTGGGGAGCGATCTCCTACACTGGCCGTACACCACTGGTGATCGTCGAGGGGACACTGAATAGTGCACGGTACATCCAAACTGTCATCGAACCCATCGTTCTACCATTCCTAGACCGGCAAGGTAACTTGCTGTTCCAACAGGACAATGCACGTCCGCATGTATCCCGTGCCACCCAACGTGCTCTAGAAGGTGTAAGTCAACTACCCTGGCCAGCAAGATCTCCGGATCTGTCCCCCATTGAGCATGTTTGGGACTGGATGAAGCGTCGTCTCACGCGGTCTACACGTCCAGCACGAACGCTGGTCCAACTGAGGCGCCAGGTGGAAATGGCATGGCAAGCCGTTCCACAGGACTACATCCAGCATCTCTACGATCATCTCCATGGGAGAATAGCAGCCTGCATTGCTGCGAAAGGTGGATATACACTGTACTAGTGCCGACATTGTGCATGCTCTGTTGCCTGTGTCTATGTGCCTGTGGTTCTGTCAGTGTGATCATGTGATGTATCTGACCCCAGGAATGTGTCAATAAAGTTTCCCCTTCCTGGGACAATGAATTCACGGTGTTCTTATTTCAATTTCCAGGAGTGTATTTATTATGTCAGGGAAATATTAACTGCGCTTTTATTGTTAATGATTCATAAACTCTTCAGTACTGTAAAAACTATTGCTCAATAACATGTTTTTTAATTCTCTTTTAAATATGTGCAGTTTTGGTATTATTTTTAGTTCTTTGGGGAGATCACTGTAGAGGATTTTGGGTTGGTATAGTACACTTTTGTGATACATAGCTGTTTTATGAATTTCTCTGTGCAAATCATTCCTATTCCTTGTTTTGTAGCTGTGAAATTCTCTGTTTAATGTAGTTTATGAAGTTAGTATGGAAGGAATGGAGATAGTCTCTTATGAAGACATCAAGCGAATTTTCAAACAGATTTATTTTGCATTTAGGTTTGGTGGTTTAGAATTTTACGATATTCAGTATTTCTATAGTGACCTTGTGGCCAATAATTCAATTGTCTGTCATGACACACACTACTTGATCACAGTTATTTGTCGCTAAGAGGTCTAATATTTTAACATAATTATTTATTCTTTGTTGTCTCCTGAACTAATAGCTCAAAGTAATTTGCAGAGAAAGCATTTAGTACAATTTCAGATGATGGTGGACCATATCTCTGACCTTCCATTGTCTTGCGTCGGGGTCGAAATCTTCAACTTCAAAAGTAACATCAGACAGCTGTCTTACAACCTTATAAGGTCCAAAGTAGTGCCTGAGGAGCTTCTCAGAGAGACCAACCTTCCGAAAAGAAGTGAAGATCCAGATGAGGTCACCAGGCTGGTAGACAACAGTCGATGGCTCGCGTCATACCTTCGGCGATCGTTTTCTTGAGCCTGCAGCGTGCGGAGTCGAACTAACTGCCGAGCTTCCTCAGCTCTGGTTAACACCTGGCCAAAGTAGTCGTCGTCGACGTCATCAGGATGTAACGGAAACACAGTGTCCATCGTCGTAGTCGCCTCACGCCCATGCACCAGGAAAAATGTCGTAAATCCTGTGGTGTCTTGTTTGGCGGTGTTGTAGGCAAACGTCACGAAACGTAGTACCTCATCCGAGTTGCTCTTCTCAACATTGACGAACACTGACAAGGTCTTATTAAGGCGTTCAGTAAGCCCGTTAGTTTGTGGATGGAAGGCAGTCGTCATGTGATGAGTAATGTTGCACCGACAGTTTATCTCTGTCACCAGATTCGATTGAAAAACTTTCCATCGATCCATAATTAACGACCTTGGGGCACCATGTTTTAATACAATTTCTTCCACGAAGAATTTGGCTACCTTGGATGATTCGGCTGTTTTCACGGCTTTTGCAATGGCATAGCGTGTCAGATCATCAGTGCAAACAATAATCCATTCATTGCCACTAGCAGACGTTGGAAATCGCCCGAGGAGGTCAATCCCAACACGCTGGAAAGGCGTTTCGGCTGGTGGAATTGGTATGAATCGGCCAGGTGGTTTCTGAGGAACTGCCTTTCTGCTCTGGCACTCTCTACAGTGCGACACATAGTGACGGACACTCCTAAATAAATCTGGCCAGAAAAATCTCTTGCGAATTCTATCGTAGGTCTTAATAAATCCTAAATATCCGGGCTCAGGTGTGTCATGGAGTTTCTGTAGAACGTCTAAGCGCATGTGTTTAGGAATCACTGGCAGTCACCTCTTTCCAAACGGATCAAAGTTTTTCTTACAAAGTAATCCATTAACTACCTTAAATTGTCCTTTCACATCCTCTGATAGGTTTAAGGCAAGCATAATTTGAGATATCTTGGCGTCTTTCTTCTGCTCAGCAGAGAGATCCTGGAGTGCAGCGAGACAGTCACTATCTTCATCAAAGTCTTGATGGTTTTTTGAGAGACAGTCGGCATCTTTGTGTTTCTTCCACTTTCGTACACTATGGTAATGTCATATTCTTGAAGGTGTAGTGCCCACCTGGCGAGTCGCCCTGTTGGATCCTTAAGACCTGTCTGCCAACAAAGTGAATGATGGTCTGTAATAATTGTGAATGGCCTTCCGTAGAGATACTGTCGAAATTTACTCATGGCCCAGATCACAGGCAAGACATTCTCTTTCTGTAGCTGAGTAATTTCCCTCGGCTTTTGTAAGTGTCCTAGAAGCATAGGCTATAACCTTCTCTTTTCCATCCGAAATTTGCACCAGAAGAGCAGCGATCTCATACCCACTGGCATCTGTGAGCAGTTCTGTAGGTGCTGCCTCATCATACAGACCAAGTACAGGGTCAGTCGTCAGAGCTTTTCGCAGCACATCGAAAGAATCTTACTGAGCACCACCCCAGATAAATTTAGCATTAGCTTTTAACAACTCTTGGAGTGGCTTGGCTGTGATACAAAAGTCTTTGATAAAACGACGGTAATAAGAACATAATCCGAGGAAGCTTCTCACATCTTCTAATACTTTTAGGAATAGGAAATTCAGTTATAGATGCCACCTTTTCTGGGTCTGCCCACACACCGTTTGACACAAGGTGTCCAATTATTTTGATTTCTTTTACTCCAAAGAGACACTTTCTTGGATTTAGTTTCAGTCCGCCTAGCTGGAGACACTTAAGAACGGCCCTCAGTCTTTTTATATGTTCATCAAATGTCTCTGCGAACACTATAATGTCATTTAAATATCAAAGGCACAGCGTCCACTTCAGGTGCCTTAGAAGATTATCCATCATCCTTTCAAACGTTGCTGGTGCATTACACAAGCCAAACGGCATTACCTTAAACTCATACAAGCCCCCAGGGGTGATGAATGCAGTTTTCTCACGATCAGCCTTATCCACTTCGATTTTCCAGTATCTCGAGTACATGTCCATGGTTTAGAAAAACTTAGCCCCCTTCAGACAACCTAGTGTATTGTCAATTCGTGGAAGAGGGTAAACGTCCTTTTTAGTTTTATTATTAAGCTTCCTGTAACCAACACAAAAGCGCCAACTTCCATCCTTCTGCCTGACGAGGACCACTGGTGACGAACGCGGGCTCTGCGAAGGCTGAATGATGTCAGTCTTCGTCATTTTCTCTACCTCGTCGCGAGTTATTCGACGTTCCATTGCTGACACACGGTATGCTCTCGGGCTTATTGGTTGATGGTCTCCAGTGCTAATCCGGTGCTTCACCGTCGATTTGTCTAATTTGCTCTTCACCTGTGGATTGAAGGATTAGGAGAACTCTTGACGAATGGCAAGTAGCTTCTTCTTAGTGAGATCTGGTGATAGTCGAGCTACAAGATCTTATCACGCAGTGGTAGCGCCAATTTCGCCCACAGACTCGGAATGGGAGGTTTCTATGACGCTCAGCTGTTCTTCAATTAACGGCTCAGCGTTTGCTATGCACGTGCGTCTTGGAAGGATCTGCGGTTCTCGGCAACAATTCGCCGAATCCGTTCTTACGACAGAGGCTGGGATACCACGTAATTCAGTGGTATGCTTCTCCTACATTTCACTACGAGATGCATGGGTTGATGCATGGCATGACACGTGACAGTTACCTTTCTAGCGCTGACGGCAGGAATGATTACTTCATCCAGCACACATAGTCTCCACACACTCGGATGCGCATCTTCCTGTCCACAGTATCTCATCTCGTCTAGCATAATCTTCCAGCGACCACAATCTATAATTGCCTGAGAAGCTTTCAGAAAGTCCCATCCGAGAATGACGTCATGACTACACTCATGTAAGACGATGAATTCTAATGGCTGTGTATGACCACTTATACCCACACGAATGGTACATCTTCCTGTAGGTTTTACATATTTCCCATTAGCCACCTTCAGCAGAGATGTTTTGCTGTCGACGAATACGGTTTTCTGCAACTGGCGACGGTACTTCTTCGAAATGACTGAATATGATGCTCCAGAGTCCACAAGAACTTGGGTTGGTCGGCCATCCATGGGGATATCGACGTAGTTTCCTATCATTTTTGTAGTGATCGACGGCGGTGGATTTTTCTCTTCGGCGACCTCACTTCCAAGGATGGTCGCACCCTTTAGTTTCCCAGGTTGCGTCGGCTAGGTGATCGGCTGGAGCTTCTAAACGGCGATGGAGACCTTGATAGGCATGTTGGGGAGCGTCCTCTCCAGCGGCTAGCTTGTGGCGATGGTGACCCACGTCGTCCTGCACCCACATCTTCTTGTTCATCTTCGTCGTCCCGGAGTTGGCGTCGGCTAAGATCGGTCTGCTGTCTTCTGGCGAGAGCGTCATCAAATATCCGCCGCCTTTCTCCACAATAGCGCACCACATGTCCCTGTAGTCCGCAGTGGAAACATACTGGTTGGTTATCCTGGGTCCTCCAGACGTCAGCCTTTCTTGGTGCCCAAACAAGTTCCTCATGCGGCATTGTAGGAACGTAACTTCGCCTGGGTCTCGACTTTTTCACCGTTTTAAAGTGAAATGAAGGACGAGACATTGGGTTCAATGTTTGTTCCACTTCCTCCCTTATGACCTCTTGAAGCGTCTCGGTTTTTTGCTCGCCTTGCAATCCAAGTGCCTTCTGAACTTCCTCTCTCACTATCTGACGAAGAACACTTGTGAAATGAGTTGCTTCCTTCATCACAGTCATCTATACGATATTTGGAAGCCGTTCAAACTTCTTGCGTGTAAATCTTTTTTGATGCATTGTCTCGATATACTGGCACCATTTTATGAGGTCGTCTGCTGTCGAAACCTCCTTCAGGAGTAGGGCTTGATACATGTCCTCAGCAACACCCCTCATGAGATGTGCAACCTTATCTTCCTCCTTCATTCTAGGATCCACTATTTTGCACAGCTCCAACACGTCTTGAATGTAGGATGCTTTAGTTTCTTCTGGACGCTGTGTCCTGCACTTTAATTTATCTTCAGCCTTGCGCTTCTGTCGTTGTGTGTCGCCGAAATACTTGCGCAGTTCCGCCTGGAATACTTCCCAGCTTGTGAACTTCTCTTCGTTGTTCTCATACCATTGTTTGGCAGTGCCCTCCAAGCAGAAAAATATGTTAGCCAAACACACAGTGTCATCCCATTTGTTAAATTTGACTATACGCTCACATATCTTCAGTCACTTGTTTGGATCTTGGCCATCGTCACCAGAGAACCCGGAAGGATGTCCCATGTGGTGGCACACAGTTGCTGTCATCGTAACGTCCTCTTCTGTCTCCTGTAGATTGCGATCTGTTGAATATGGCTCGAACTCGGGTTTCTCGCCACGTAAGCGGCGGCTCTGTCGTGGCCTGATTGGAGCCACTGTGTCGTCAATAATGTGCGCTACCACAAGTTTCAATAGATGATGCAGAGGGTTCAAATGGGTCTGAGCACTATGGGACTAAATAGCTGAGGTCATCAGTCCAAGTTTCAATACCCAGCGCCTCCACCAGAATAATGTCACATAGAAGAAGGTGTAATTAAATGAATGACGAAACTAACTTCACTTAACGAAGATTTATTCAGGTCTTACACATACAGTATATATACAGCTACAGAACATTGCAGTACAATGAATCTTGACATTTGTGGATATTTCTAGAATGTACTCGAGCCGAATATAGAAATTAAAATTGTACACTCTAGGTGAGTTTTGAACTCACGACCCTCTATGCAACAGCTTAGTATCGTACGGTAACCTCTACACCACGCTGCTACTTTTTTTTTAATACATTCTTAATGTGGTTTTACTTTATACCACAACAAAAATAAATGTATCTAGCACCGCATCGTGCTCTGAGAAAAAGAAAACAATATCTCGTCACGTTCCTACACCGAGGTAATGTATATGGGGAAAACGAAAAAAATAAAAAGTGATTCATACAGGATGCAGAAGGGTGTGTCGCTACTCTCCTTACGCTTCATCATTCAGGTACGTCTTCGCGTATATCATGTTATTCCACCGAGAATCGAACTTAGTCTTGTCAGCTCACTCAATGGGTATCTTCTCCTACCTGTTGATGATCCAGCTGCGTGGAGGGTCGCGTAGGGCACTCCCTAAGTAATTAGAAAAATACTGTCTGTATTTTGGGTTCCGTACGATCTTGCAATGACGTTCTTGTAGGTAGTTCCAAAAGTCGAATACATCTTTAGGTCTATCGTGAAATAAGTAGTGCACCGCATGCGCACGGATCCACGTGACAGCGTTGGTCTTGGCGCGCGGGAAATACTGTTGATCGGGAAATATCAGAAACCGAGGTGTAATGTGTTCCGGAGTCACTCGTAGAAAATACGACAAAATTTGTCGCACCAAGCGCCATACGTCTTCTGCCGCGCCACATGTGAGACGGTGTTCGTCCGTGTCTGGTATCCCGCAGTCTACGCAGAGAGGCGATTCCGCCATGTTTATCTTGTGGAGGCGTGATCGGGTGATCTGTTTACCACTGACTGTGATGTACCTTGTGGATCGGACGGCTGTGTCCAGTGGAACCGCGTGAATCATCTTCCACACCACCTTCCAATTAACCTGAGGGCTTTTGGTCTCCACGATGTTTGGTGGGCGCCTCTTCTGTAGGACATGATATATATCCCGCGCCGACGCCTGTTTCGTCGGTGGTACTGCGATACGGACATAGCTGTGTTCAATGTAAAAGTTCCCGAAGTAGTAGAAGGGTGGGGGTATGTCTTGCGTCGTCAGTGGGGGCATAAGGGAGGGCGGAGCTAAGGACTCCAACAGCAAACCTGTCAAACTTTCCGGATGGTGGCGCCACAGCTTGATGTGTGAGCTGACATACAGGGCCACAGCTCTGTCGTGGACATGGACTAGACCAAGACCTCCCCTTTCTGGGGGAAGGGTCAGTGACTCATAACTGACTTTGAAGAGCATGCCTGTACTGACGTAGGCTCCGAATGCCGCTAATAGACGTCGAGCCATCAGCAATGGTATTGGAAGAACACGCGCTATGTGTGGAAGGCGCGATGCGAGGTAAACATTGACAAAGTGTGTCCTTTGGAGAATGTCGAGGGTCCGCAGACGTAGGTTGAAGATCTGGACCCGAATTTGTTGTAATAAGCGGCGGTAGTTAAGAGCCGCAGTGCGCCGTATGTCGTCGTGAAACTCTATTCCGAGACATTTGATAGTGCCACGAAGCTGTAGGGGTTCGACACACGCTGGGGTCAACCCGTCTCCTATGGCCATGGCGACCGATTTGGCGACGTTGAGACAGCTACCGGAAGCCACACCGTACGTGGTAATCTATTCTAGTGCTCTGTTGACATCGTCGCGATTGCGGAACACGAGAACCAGGTCGTCTGCATATGCTGTACAGCGAAATGTGACGTCACGTAGAGTAAGACCGGTGAGGCGTTGGCGGAGGCCACAGAGGAGCGGTTCCAGTGCCAGAGCATATAGTAACGTCGACAAGGGGCAGCCTTGACACACGGAGCGGAAAATCGGGAGGGACTGCGAGAGACGCCCGCTAACCAGCACTTTGGAAGTCGCCCCTCGGAGGAGGCGCATCACGACGTCTGTGAATTGCTGTGGGTACTGCATGTGCTGGAGAACGGACGTTAGGTACGCGTGATCCACTCGATCAAAAGCTTGGCTAAAATCTAGTGATGCCCGGGATGCGGCGTGCCCTGGCTAGGGCTATTAAATCACGGTATCGACACAGTGCTGTGTGGATGTTGTTGATACCCCCTAGGGAAGTCTGATCTGGCGAGATGACGTAAGGTAGGGTCGGTCGTAGACGGTTTGCTAATAGTCTGGTGAATATCTTCATGTCGCAGTTGACGAGTGTTAGCGGGCGGTAATCTTGTATTCGGGCGGTAATCTTGTATTCGAGCCCCATCTTTAGCTTTGTGAACCGGTATAATTATTCCTTCTACGAAGGTCGCAGGGAGCGGCACCGCGGGGGACATAAGCTCCCGACAGATGTCTGTTAACTTGGGAGCCAGTAAATACTGGAAAGTTCTATAAAACTCCACACGGAGCCCGTCGGGGCCAGGAGACTTATTCGCCGCTCCTTTACCGATGGCGTCGATAACTTCGTCTTCCGTAATGTCGTTCAATAATTCAGTTTGTAAATCCTGTGGGACAATGCCGTAAACCAGTTGTGAGACTGCTATCACCGTCGTCGGGTCGGAACATTGAGCAGAATAAAGTCGTGCGTAATGGTCGAAGAAAGCTGTAGCAATATCGCGTTGTGTGGTGTGATGACGGCCGTCCTCAGTGGTGATGGCATGTATCAGCGCCCGTCTTCGCAGTGTACGTTCTCGGATGACGTGCTACATGGTGGGTCGTTCCGTTGCGAGTCTGTCTTGTGTTCGCACTCGGACGATCGTCCCTTCGAGGTGTCGGCGCATATGGGCTACGATCTGTGCTTTCGCACGCTGAACTGTCAACTGTCGTTCCGGTGTGGGTGGCAAGAAGGCGCATTCGCGAAGGACGGTGAAATAAAAATCAAGGGTCTGCCGCCTCGAAGCAGCAGTCTCACGACCATACGTAATAAAGGTTGGCCGTAGGGCCGGCTTGGCGCAGGTTAACCACCAACTAATGGACGTAGGATACGTTGGGAGGCGGCAGTCACACAAACTCCACGTGTCTTCGATGGTGCGTCGACAATCCGGAGAAGCGTGATGAGCAAGGTTTAATTTCCAGGGATGTCGGCTGCGCCACACCCGTTGGCGACGGAGGGTGACGGCACATATATAGGCCTCGTGATCAGAAAAGGCTACTGGCCACACCTCCGCGTCACTCACCGTTGCCGCGAGAGAACGGGAGACGTAAATCCTATGGATGCGGCTAGACGAGTGACTCGTGAAATGAGTGTATCCCGGTCTATTTCCTCGGACATGTTCCCATTTATCTACCAGCTGGAGATCGCCGATGAGTGTCCCAAGTTCGGGGCACGGTGAATGGCGTGGCAGCTGATCTTTAGGTGCTTGGGTGCAATTGAAATCGCCCCCTAATATCAAGTCATCGTGCCTGCCCTGAAAAAGCGGTGCTATTCCTTCTGTGAAGAAGAGCGATCGGTCACGACGGCGATTCGTTCCGGAAGGGGCGTACACATTGATAAACCGGACGCCTTGCGCCGTTACGGCCATTCCTCTAGCGTCGGGGAGATATCGGACTTCGCCCGCCTCGAGGCCCTCTCTGAGGAGAATTGCGACTCCACTGTTAGTTGGCGAGGCGTGGGACACATGAGCCGTATAACCATACATACCCGGGAAATCGGCGACGAAGACTTCTTGGAGAAAGACAATGTCAACGTCTCCTGCATTGAGCATGTCTTGGAGCAGTGACAACTTCGTACGTGTCCTAATGGTGTTAATGTTGATGGTCGTTATGCGATAGGTCTGTAGATCGTCTCCTGCGGTGGGGGCCGCCGTCAGTGTCGCCGTAAAAAATGAGGCATGTGATCTGCTGGCCGCGTCCGCGCCGTCATCTGTTGCTACTCGGGAGGGGCCGAGGTGTGGGAGGAGAGACCCCCCTCCTCATCCTCCACAGCGGCCGTAGAATCGTCTTCAATGTCATCCGCCCAAGGCCCGTAAGTTAACGGTGGCTGAGGTAGAACACTTGTGGGCTGAGTGACTAAGGGTGAATCCGCAGTTGTTTCCGGTTGTGTACCAACGGCGGGCGCTGTGCTGGCCATCCGTTTGTCCGAGAGAGCGGAATCGGGTTTGTCAAAATCAGACAAAGTGAAAGGTGAGGGCGATATCGTGTCATCCATTTTCCTCGTCGTTTCGTCGGCCGTCCGGTCGTCAACTGGAGAAGACGTCCGCTGGAGGCAATCATCTGAGGGTGTGCGGCGTCGCTTTTTATGTTTCCTCGGTGACCTTTGTTTGCGGACGTGGGTTTCTGTGTCCGAAAGAGTTTGTGGTTCCCTCAGGTAGAAAGGCAGAGGTCGGTACAACCCGAGCGTCGAGTTCCATTCTCTCGTCCGAATCTTCATGTGGAGTCGATGAGCGGCGTTCTTCAACCTCTGCAGACCCGTAATGGTGTTGGTCAATCCAGGACCGGCGACAGGTGCGCATTTTAACGCTTCCTGTCTTCCGGGGGGGTTGTCGTCTGTCATGACGGTCGATCGTGTCACTTCTGCGTAATTGAGGGGGAGGGCCGTGAGCGTAGGAGGTGGTGTCGTGTCATGCAATGGAAGTTGTGTAACCCGACGTTGAATGCACGCCGAGCGCACATGACTCTCCTGGCCGCAACCAGAACAAGTACGAGGTTGTCCGTCGTACATTACTATTGCTCGACAGCCACCTACGACTAAGTAGGACGGCACATGTTTCTTTAATTCAATTTTCACTTGTCGGACGCCGCTGAGGACCTGGTACGTCTCGAAGGTGTTCCATTTTTCGGCCACGTGGCTAATTACCGTCCCATAAGGGCGGAAAGCTGAGGTAACGACGTCCGGTGGTACTTCGAAAGGGAGTTCGATGACTCTTAGTGTGCGTAATCCTAGTCCAGCATGGTCAACAGTAACCTCTCCGATGCGACCATCGGAGTGTTTGAACTTGAGAGTGTTGCGCATCTGTTCACAACTGCGTGACATAACTCGTCATCGACCATCTTGACGAAAACGACGCTACTTGTGATGGATAGGTGGATACCGATGATGTGCTGTGTCGGTATTTGAACGTCGTCACGGATGATGAATCGTTCGACTTCAAAGGCTCGTGGTCGTGCGCAGTCGGGCTGGAAGCTGATCTTGATGGTAGCTTTTCTGTACCAATGAGCCATGGCGACTCAGTGTTAACGGACGCAAGTATTAGCTGTGGCGAGGAAGTAAACAAACTACGCGCGCTCGCGACTCTGCGGACGGGACGTAAACAAGACCCCCTCGCCGCTCACCGGCCGAAAGCAGACTGCTACTCAACTTCTTCTGCGACAATTTTACCAGGGGCTCCCTACATGTTAATGTGTTAGAGTGTATTTCTTTTTCCTAATTGTTCTAGTTTGTTGCTTACCTCAACGAAAACCGAGCGGGGTGGCGCAGTGGTTAGACACTGGACTCGCATTCGGGAGGACGACGGTTCAATCCCGCGTCCGGCCATCCTGATTTAGGTTTTCCGTGATTTCCCTAAATCACTCCAGGCAAATGCCGGGATGGTTCCTCTGAAAGGGCACGGCCGACTTCCTTCCCAAGCCTTGCCTAATCCGATGAGACCGATGACCACGCTGTCTGGTCTCCTTCCCCAAACCAACCAACCAACCAACCTCAACCAAATTCTTGTTCATTAAAACTGCAAAGACAATCCTAAGTACACTACTACCAAAATCAGACCTTGTCAGTTTATGTCAAATAAAAT
Source organism: Schistocerca piceifrons (assembly GCF_021461385.2). Lineage (NCBI taxonomy): Eukaryota > Metazoa > Arthropoda > Insecta > Orthoptera > Acrididae > Schistocerca > Schistocerca piceifrons. The sequence continues at coordinate 126,875,769 of NC_060149.1, forward strand.
TATTGTGAGGTAAAAGACCTAGAAAAACATCTAATTCTTTTTTACGAATGGTGAATGCCATTTAAGCTTGTATTTTTGGGGGTTATTGCAGAAGAATTTCCGTGAAATTTGTAAGGTAGGAGATGAGGTACTGGCAGCGGTGAAGCTGTGAGGACAGGTCATGAGTCATGCTTGGGTAGCACAGTTGATGGAATACTTGCCCTAAAGGTAAAGGTCTCATATTTGAGTCCTGGTCTGACCCACCGTTTTAATTGGCCAGGAAGTTTCATATCAGTGCACACTCTACTGTAGAGCGGAAAAATTCGTTCTGGAGGTGGTCGTAATGTTTTGGCTCACTGTTGTATGAAAAATGTCGTGATTTCCTGGAAGAGAAAATTTATTTATTGAACTACCAGTTTCAGTCCACAGACCATTATCAAGTCCATAAAAGATTTACAACATCATTCTGGATTATGTAAAATCATTGGCATCAAATAAAAATTCGGAAGTTTGCCACTGTTATCAAACTGTAATATAAACTACATCATCAATCATTTTACGTTAACGGTCAGCAATCAGTGCTGTTCAGCTCAACAAAGAAGATATTACCCCTAAAAATTTTGTTGATGAGTTAGTTTATCTGCGTCACCCAAATTCAGGAAACATTAAATAACACTGGAAGATGTCAGTTTGATGAATTTGCAAAAGTGTTTGTTTGATACTGAAAGTTTGCCTCCAACCTCATAAAAAATCAAACCATCATATGTGTTTATTCCAATATTGTGTTTTTTTTTCAGAGGACTTAGTTACTTATTGATTTCATTATGTCACATGTAACGATAATGGTTTTTAATCCATTTTGGTCATGAATTCTTATTTTGATATCTGACTGTCTTTGCAAGTAACATCACATTATTCTGGTATTCTTTTGAAGTCGCTCGTGAGTATGATAGTAGCTACAAGTAATTTTAAACATATTCTGAAATTTAATGAAGTGATGCAGAAAGGCAATGCCAGAGGATTAACAGACACACATATCTTATCGAGAGAGGCCCTACCAATCACACCAAGCGAGGTGACACAATCATGAGACGCTGGACTCTCATTTGATAGTCCCTGTTCCTCTATCTACATTTAGGTTTTCTGTGGTTTCTCTAAAAGGCACAGAATGGGATGGTTGCTTTGGAAAGCACATGACTGATTTCCTTTACTATCCTTACCGAATCCAAGCTCTGTTTCTAATGAAATTGTACTTCACAGGAAGTTAAACCCTAATCCTCCTCCATTTCCCATTCCTTCTTAGTAATTATCTCATCATATGGAGCTCAGAAAAGTCACATACCTTGAGTTCCTAACGACGGCGACGACGACAGCAACAACGACTCCGACTACTGCTGCTGCTGCTGCTGCTGCTGCTGCCGCCACTACTACTACTAAGATGATGACGATGATGATGACGATGATGACAACAACTACCACTACTACACTCGGGGAAGATCAGTTTGGATTCCGTAGAAATGTTGGAACACGTGAGGCAGTACTGACCCTACGACTTATTTTAGAAAAAATACATTAAGGAAAGGCAAACCTACGTTTCTAGTATTCGTAGACTTGGAGAAAGCTTTTGACAGTGTTGACTGGAACACTCTCTTTCAAATTCTGAAGGTGGCAGGGGTAAAATACAAGGAGTAAAAGGCTATTTACAATTTGTACAGAAACCAGATGGCAGTTATAAGAGTCGAAGGACATGAAAGCGAATCAGTGGTTGGGAAGGGAGTGAGACAGGGTTGTAGCCTACCCCGATGTTATTCATTATGTATATTGAGCAAGCAGTGGAGGAAACAAAGGAAAAATTCGGAGTAGGAATTTAAATCCATGGAGAAGAAATAAAAACTTTGAGGTTCGCCGATGACATTGTAATTCTGTCAGAGACAGCAAAGGACTTGGAAGAGCAGTTGATCGGAATGGACAGTGTCTTGAAAGGAGGATATAGAATGAACATCAACAAAAGCAAAACGAGGATAATGGAATGTAGCCGAATTAAATCGGGTGACGCTGAGGGAATTATATTAGGAAATGAGACGCTTAAAGTCGTAAATGAGTTTTGCTATTTGGGGAGCAAAATAACTGATGATGGTCGAAGTAGAGAGCACATAAAATGTAGACTGGCAATGACAAGGAAGGCGTTTCTGAAGAAGAGAAATTTGTTAACATCGAGCATAGATTTAAGTATCAGCAAGTCGTTTCTGAAAGTATTTGTATGGAGTGTAGCCATGTATGGAAGTGAAACGTGAACGATAAATAGTTTAGACAGGAAGAGAAAGGAAGCTTTCGAAATGTGGTACAACAGAAGAATGCTGAAGATTAGATGGGTAGATCACACGACTAATGAGGAGGTATTGAAGAGAATTGGGGAGAAGAGAAATTTGTGGCACAACTTGACTAGAAGAAGGGATCAGTTGGTAGGACATATTCTGAGGCATCAAGGGATCACCAATTTAGTATTAGAGGGCAGCGTGGAGGGTAAAAATCGTGGAGGGAGACCAAGAGATGAATACACTAAACAGATTCAGAAGGATGTAGGTTGCAGTAGGTACTGGGAGATGAAGAAACTTGCACAGGATAGAGTACCATGGAGAGCTGCATCAAACCATTGTCTGGACTGAAGACCACAACAACAACAATAATTATAGTGACAATCGCTTTTATTTACAAATGAACTGGTATATTCGGGGTTTGAGCATTGTTACTTGCAAAACAAAGCTCTTCTTCTTCCCGAATCTTTCGAAGACATCGTCATACAAGATGTCTCGTTCCTCAAATACGTTTTTACGTCTTTAAGATAAGTAAAACCACTTTCAGCTGAAACATTTGTCGCAGGAAGGGTAGCAATTAGGTAAGATAGTTCGAAAGCTTCTGGAATAATTTTGTCCGTTTCGTTCTCAGTCATTCTATTGATACCGTCTCCCAAACTGACAGTTTGAAATGTCTCTTTATCCTAGGAAGAAAATATAGCCTCTAGTTCTGCACGCAAGTGCGGGCGACTGAAGGACGCACCATACTTTTTAATAATGAATCCACACCCTCCACAGGGAAATGCTGGCCATAACTGAGAAGCTAAGTGGTATCACCTAATTTAAGGAAGAGCAGTTGATCACACTGCGAAAATATTGTTTCCTGTTGTGTTACAATATTATCTAGTACCTACTTGCTTGTATTTTGACATCAATGGATTGCCAGTTCATTCACCTATCGTTTCAGCGTTATTCATGGAACTTCGGCTTGCGAATCAGTCGATTGTTTCGTGGGATTTAAAAATTCGACCAATTTATCTTCATTTCTTAAGTTTTTCATGTAAGCCAGTCATTCTGAGACAGCATTGTTGCAAAACTGTACATGATTGTTTTTTTTTCTGAAGAAGTCTGAGGAGCAGCTTAGTCTTTAAAAATATGCTTTGAAAACTGTGAGGAAAAAAGTCAGATTCTAAGAGGGTATATTTGAAACCACAGGATAGTTCTGTAGTCGTTTCGGTTGCGTCTGGACTGTCAGTTATTAATTGGGAACCTTCGTTAGCCCCGGACGGTTTTCGTGAATGGCAGATATTATCCTCGCGTTACAGTCAGGCTCGGATCCTTGAGGGCGGCGGGGGGAGGGGTGAAGGGGGTAAACCGTGGTATCTGCTCCGTGCGGCAGCTTCAGTGGGGTGCCAAATTTATATTCTTGACGAAAAGAACTTTGTTTCACAAAGCGCTCAGTATCCAGCGCACGTTGATCTATCGATTTTTCATATGAATTTGATACGTATTCCGGTTGGGTCTTGAACATTTTTGAACACATTTTGAGTTGATTTTTGGACGAATCAAAAGTTGATTTTTGAATACGTGCACAATATACGTGATGTCTTCGCATCTAGAAATGAAAAAAAACTTTCCCACAGACAAAAGGGGACGGGGTATACGAGCTGAGCCGAATAAACCAGCACGGGTGAGTGACAATCGTTGTTTGTGTATGTGGTTGATTGGGTTTGCAAATGATAAGCATTGTTATCATTATTAGCGAAATCCATAGATTCAGACTACCAGGGTTTAAATAAACGACAAACAGGAATAACAGGTAAGAAAGATTGCGTATTATCTTCTCGGCGTATCCCAGAAAATGAAATTTTGACAGAAATTTTTTTTCAGATCGCTACACTACAAAAGGCCAGTTGTGCAGTCCCTGATTAAATTCAGTTCTCGGAATAGCGAGGAAAACGCGTTGTACGAACACATAACAACTAACGTCTAACCGGAGAATAAACGCGGGATAACTAAACCGGTGATTCTGGCAGGGTTAGTGACGTCAACTGGAGAATAAGGTTTGACAATGGCGGGAATAGTTACAGAATTAGTGATGACAGGAAGAAGAAGAAGAAGAAGAAGAAGAAGAAGAAACGGGGACATCACACAAATTATATGGAAGAAATGACGATTCCAAATTTCTACAAAAATTTCGTACAACTACATTTCGATCTCATCCTTCTGAAAACGAAATGTGAAACTATTTCCTAACATAAACTTTTTGCTTGTAGTAGGCCTAATAGGCATTTGATAGACAATTTGTGCCAAAACAGTCTCGGCTATGAGGTCCGTGTTGCAATTGCAATATTAGAAAGGCCTGTTTCGTTTAATCTTACAGACAGTGACAAAATAAACGTAATCAAATCGAGAAACTGCACCAGTCTTGGGTATTATTAATATTAACAGCTTTTTCAGTGCTAGAAAACGACATTTTGATTTTTCGTGTAGCAAAACGTTTGACGAACTTTGACAAAGTTACAGATTCTTTCGCGGAAAGGAAAGCGCGCCGTGTAAAGCTGTAGCAACATGAGAGAGAGAGAGAGTAAAAAAATGTTGGGGGCCTTAGGATTGAAGAAATGTGTACTGTCTTGCGTGTCTCTTGTCTGTACTGGTTTCATGTTTCCTATATTTAATTTTATGTCACACAAAAGAGAAAGTTATTAGCTAATAGGCAGCAAAGAGTGCAAATTTTCTGAAGAGTTCTTATTCTCCCACTTACAAATAATCCAACCTAGTACTAATTGTGAGGTTTTTTCTAAGGGGTAGAACGTCAAACAGGCCAACTGGGAACAGGAGAGGCACCACAGAACATTTTAATTTCTACTGTCCTGAATATAGGTTTGATGGCTTCCATTACAAAATATACACGTTTGAGTTCCACAGAGCGAAATACAGTGACGTGCAACAGAAGAATGCTGTGTGTAGAAGTGTTGCACTGCACTTTGGCACAAATAACATGTCTTACTTTTCTTCGAACATATATGTTTTATAGATAAAACTCTTCAGAAAGACCTGCGCTACGAAATGAACTTATTTTTGACAAATCGATTATTTAAAAATTTATGACGTTCTATTTCAAATGCTCGAGGGGGTGGGGGCTCACTATCAGGTGGTATTTGCCCGGTTCGGGAATATCGCAGACGCGGGGCTGTTTACAATTGCATCTCCTTTCTCTCTTCGAAGGAATGCGTTTACCAGCAATACTGTCGAGAATATCTGTTTGGAAGACCAGTGGAAGAAAGCACGAATATCCTGAAGCGTGTAGAAAAAAATCCTTAATGGTTTTATACAAGAACAGCTCTGCTGCAAAACTAAATTTACATACTGAGCAAAACAGTGAATAAAAAGAGCGTGCGAGACAATTTCATGGGCCTTAGCTTGCAGGCTCTGAAATGCTAAACACTTGTTTGGACAGTTCTTCAGAAGAAGCATGCCGTGCTAAACGTCTAAACATATAGTCGAAAATCCTCAGTTTTTCTTGTGGTTAAGACCTAACATGACCAGCAGAAGAATTCTTCTTTTGTAGGGATAGCACATAACCACCTGTGCTGCTCGTACCGCGTACTTTGAAACGCATGTGTTTTGAACTTGTGTTTCTGAAGAAAGTGTAGCGCGGGTGTTGGACGTATTGTATTCAAAATTTAATGTCATCCAGTTTCACATATGCTTGAAAACGAAAGCTCCTGCAAGGAAGTAATGATATCCTTATATCAGTACTTGTACAAGGTTGGGCTTCATCATGAATGAATAATTAAACTTGATATGTAACCAAAAAAGCGAGTCGTGTAATTTAGTTATTTGTAGACCAAGCACTGCACAAATTGTGGATTATACGCGTAAAATAGCCGCCGAGTGTGATGTGGCAGCTGTTAAACTAAGAATTAGTTATTTGAAATGCCTAGATGAACGAATACAGTAAGATTCTAAAATGTTGGAAGAGTGCCGTGTCTGCAGATAATATTTATATGGTATCTGTTGGTTAGTTTGCCGTAGCAGACAGCATTTTCGTCTTCGACTGTATTTCTTTTGTAAATGTGTTTGTGGGCCTTGATTTATCCCTATGCGAAATCCACTTTCAGATCTAACTTTTGAGTTTCATGTTCCTTATACAGGGTGTTTCAAAAATGACCGGTATATTTGAAAGGGCAATAAAAACTAAACGAGCAGCGATAGAAATACACCGTTTGTTGCAATATGCTTGGGACAACAGTACATTTTCAGGCAGACAAACTTTCGAAATTACAGTAGTTACAATTTTCAACAACAGATGGCGCTGCGGTCTGGGAAACTCAACAGTACGATATTTTCCACATATCCACCATGCGTAGCAATAATATGGCGTAGTCTCTGAATGAAAGTACCCGAAACCTTTGACAACGTGTCTGGCGGAATGGCTTCACATGCAGATGAGATGTACTGCTTCAGCTGTTCAATTGTTTCTGGATTCTGGCGGTACACCTGGTCTTTCAAGTGTCCCCACAGAAAGAAGTCACAGGGGTTCATGTCTGGCGAATAGGGAGGCCAATCCACGCCGCCTCCTGTATGTATCGGATAGCCCAAAGCAATCACACGATCATCGAAATATTCATTCAGGAAATTAAAGACGTCGGCCGTGCGATGTGGCCGGGCACCATCTTGCATAAACCACGAGGTGTTCGCAGTGTCGTCTAAGGCAGTTTGTACCGCCACAAATTCACGAAGAATGTCCAGATAGCGTGATGCAGTAATCGTTTCGGATCTGAAAAATGGGCCAATGATTCCTTTGGAAGAAATGGCGGCCCAGACCAGTACTTTTTGAGGATGCAGGGACGATGGGACTGCAACATGGGGCTTTTCGGTTCCCCATATGCGCCAGTTCTGTTTATTGACGAAGCCGTCCAGGTAAAAATAAGCTTTGTCAGTAAACCAAATGCTGCCCACATGCATATCGCCGTCATCAATCCTGTGCACTATATCGTTAGCGAATGTCTCTCGTGCAGCAATGGTAGCGGCGCTGAGGGGTTGCCGCGTTTGAATTTTGTATGGATAGAGGTGTAAACTCTGGCGCATGAGACGATACGTGGACGTTGGCGTCATTTGGACCGCAGCTGCAACACGGCGAACGGAAACCCGAGGCCGCTGTTGGATCACCTGCTGCACTAGCTGCGCGTTGCCCTCTGTGGTTGCCGTATGCGGTCGCCCTACCTTTCCAGCACGTTCATCCGTCACGTTCCCAGTCCGTTGAAATTTTTCAAACAGATCCTTTATTGTATCGCTTTTCGGTCCTTTGGTTACATTAAACCTCCGTTGAAAACTTCGTCGTGTTGCAACAACACTGTGTTCTAGGCAGTGGAATTCCAACACCAGAAAAATCCTCTGTTCTAAGGAATAAACTATGTTGTCTACAGCACACTTGCACATTGTGAACAGCACACGCTTACAGCAGAAAGACGACGTACAGAATGGCGCACCCACAGACTGCGTTGTCTTCTATATCTTTCACATCACTTGCAGCGCCATCTGTTGTTGAAAATTGTAACTACTGTAATTTCGAAAGTTTGTCCGCCTGAAAATGTACTGTTGTCCCAAGCACATTGCAACAAACGGTGTATTTCTATCGCTGCTCGTTTAGTTTTTATTGCCGTTTCAAATATACCGGTCATTTTTGAAACATCCTGTATTTAGCTCTTGTCACATCTCTAATGTCGTACCCTGTACTGTAGCATTAATACCCATCCATATGATTTCAGTTCATGCCATGTTGTAAGCTATGCACCTAAGCAGAATCTGTGGCGCCCGATGCGAATGGTAGTTCACAGTGCCACAAACTGTGGCGTCACATTAGTTGGGCGTTTGGGCCCGGCTTAACGCTCGAGAAGGCCAAACAAGTAGCCCAAGAAATTAAGCGACAGTCAGAGAAAGAGCCTGCATTAGTTCACACATCAGTTGACGATAGTGTGCCCACACCCGCAGAAGCCAAACAAGACACAAATGCCTTTCTTCACAAAGGTGTCGCAGAAACTCCACCTGCAGCAGCGAAGGGCACATTCGGATCTTTGTTTCAGAAAAGCTGGGCAGATGAGACCACGGAAGATGAGGACATGAGAGAAGCACTGCCAGTTTCCTCTAATGACCCAGACCAAATGACAGGTGCCAGATATTTGATACTAATTGTCGGCTTTCATATTGACTGCGTGTCATGGAAAAGTTGTACTTATAAAAAGTAGTACATCAAGAACCCGTTTCAAGCCTACAGAATTGCAGCTCTGAACATAAACAGTATATGCAGTTCACGGAAATTAAATAGCTTGAAAGACTTTCTGTAAGCGGCAGATATTGATGTTATTTTACTTCAAGAAGTAACAGACGTTGCATTACACGAAATACACTCAAGCCCCAAGGAAATTGGTATAAGCATGCATATTCAAATACAGAGATATGTAAACAGGCAGAATACGGTGCCGCGGTCGGCAACGCCTATGTAGGACAAGTGTCTGGCGAAGTTGTTGGATCGGTTGCTGCTGCTACAATGGTAGGTTATCAAGATTTAAGTGAGTTTGAACCTGGTGTTATAATCGGCGCAGGAGCGATGGGACACAGCACCTTCGAGGTAGCGATTAAGCGGGGATTTGCCCGTACGACCATTTCACGAATGTACTGTGAATGTCGGGAATCCGGTAAAACATCAGATCTCCAACATCGCTGCAGACGGGAAAAAATCCTGCAAGAATGGGACATACGACGATTGAAGAGAATCGTTCAACGCGACAGTAGTTCAACCCTTCTACAATGTGCTGCAGACTTCAATGCTGGGCCATGAACAAGTATCAGTGTGCAAAACATTCAACGAAACGTAAGCGATATGGGTTTTTGGAGCCGAAGACCCACTCGTGTACCCTTGATGACTGCACAGAACAAAGCTTTACGCCCCGCCTGGACCCATCAACACTGACATTGGACTGTTGATGACTGGAAACATGTTGCCTGGTCGGACGAGTCTCGTTTCACATTGTATCGAGTGGATGGATGTGTACGGGTATCGAGAGAACCTCATGAATCCATGGGCCCTGGATGTCAACAGGGGCTGTTCAGCCTGGTGGAAGCTCTGTAATGGTGGGGGCGTGTGCTGTTGGAGTGATATGGGACCCCTGATACGTCTAGATACGACTCTGGCATGTGAAACGTACGTAAGAATCCATTCATATCCATTGTGCATTCCGACGGACTTGGGCAATTTCAGCAGGACAATGCGACACTCCACACGTCCAGAGCTGCTACAGAGTGGTTCCAGGAACTTCCACTGACCATCAAACTTCCCAGACGTGAACATTATTGAGCATATCTGAGATGCCTTGCAATGTGCTGTTCAGAAGAGATATCCACCCCCTCGTACTCTCATAGATTTATGGACAGCCCTGCAAGATTCATGGTGTCAATTTGTAACAATAACGACGTTGTACTATTGTACATATAAATAATATTTTTTTTCCATCTGATATTTCGTTAAACTTGAGTAATTGATGTTCTGATTTCATTTGTTTTCTTGTTTCATGCCATTGTGTTAAGAAAACTGTAAACAATTTTCAATGTGAATATTAATGTTTATGTCAAATGTCAAGCAATATTGTAATAGAATTGAAATGTAACAAATGTTGAGACTGTTGTAAGATGTTTAAGATTGTAACTGTGCGTCTGGTCCATACGTAGGCAATGTGTTAGGATATGTAGAATACAAAACCTCGGGTGAATACCCTGTCTGTAAGGGAGCGGTAAAAGGTGGATGGCAGGCGAGCGCGGGAAAATGCGCACGGGCGCTGCACGGCACAACGGGCTCAGCAGTAGTTGTTGGAGTTTGGCATTGGTCTGAGCAACACGTTCTGGAGCGAGGAGGCTCTCCTGGAAGACGTAGTTTCATTGAGCCTCGGGTATGCCGTTCCAACGCCTATACAGCATGGCAAAATTCCATAGGCACTAAATGGAAAAGTATTGCGACGCTAAGAAGAAGTAAAGTGCCGATACATCAAGAGCCATAGCTGTGGTTGTATGTGTGCTCTGTGCCTCGCCATCTCGCCGCTCGCCAACCGCCGCATCGATACAAACAGGTTGAAACTTTTAGTACTGTATTCGTATGGACCAGTGTTACTTTTGTTCCATACTGTTCAATAACAACTTAAATTTTATCAGAACTTTCCTATCATTTAATTATCCTCACAACTAACCTAGATAGGATCCTTTCCAAATGTTGTGCAATCCGAGTGTCCCGAGATGAAAAATTAAAATGTGTGTTAATAATAATTACCTACAGACCTAACTATGTAAGAATGGTGTTTAAAGAACTGTTTTGTTAATGAACCAGTAAATGAATAACGAAGGTCTGACAAAGTTGGGAGATAACTTTAATAATGATATAATAATGAAGTTTAATTATTTTGAGACAGATGTAAAGGTATTTAAATGAGCAGTAAATGCGATAAAAAGAGTAGTAACTCATATACTGGAAATCTTGAGCGCATAATAATTTCAGTAATCAAATTTCTTAATACAGTGATCACAACAGTTTCAGGTCCCCCCCCCCCTTTTTTATTCATTTGAGTTCTGAAGTGCTCTAAATTGATTTGACCAGCAAAAGTTAAAGTCAATATATATGTCAAAAGTTATCAGTGTTTTATCTTTATCAAAAAATGACATTTTGTGTGTGGCCCCAAAGTGCTATTCCTAGGGTAACCTATGCCCGATTTTAGTCAGATCAATAGACAGTACGAAGTTTGGTAGTATACATTATAGTGTAGTGTTATGTATTCATGGTTTTTCCATATCAGTACAGAAAGTGAAACTATCAGTTCAATAGATTTTCTGGTTCTAAAATTTACTATATTATGCAGTGTTACTACGTGTTGTTTTGCATGAATGTACATCAACTTGTACAGGGAAGAAACTCAGTTAATGCCTAATTAGGCTGGCCACCGTATTATTAACAAATTGGTAGCATCTTCTGTGTTGTTTTTTTGTCTGTCCTGACGTGTAGTTGCATTTCGGACTTACTTGACGTATCATTGCTATTACAGATTGGGTGTAAGTCTGATTTGCCACCATTCAGGTACACGCGGTCAATATCTATACAAAAATCCTGTCTCGTAAGGTGAACCCCACTCACTTACCATAGTACAGGCTTTAATGAGTATTGTGTGCCCCGCGCGCACGTTACAAATTCTCTCGAGCACTGTTTCACACATTAGTTGAGTCCGAGCACAGAAACTGCGATGCACCTGGTTTTACGTTTATCACAAATAGTTCGGCAAGTACGTATCTGATCACTTAAAGACCAACATCTTGCAAACGGTAGTATGGCCCACAAGCTTTACTGACCATGCTGCACAATTAACATGGAGAAACAGGTATATACCGAGCTAGAGGTTACTGGAAACTATACGTCTCACTCTTGCAAGCTGCTGAATGCCGCAAGCGTTTCACCAAAATGTGGCAGATATGTGAAAGTAAGTTCGCTCCTCATAACTCTGCTATGACTTGGTTGTTAAAATGCACGAAACCGAAATTAAGGAAATGTTAATTGATTATTCGTGCCAGCCGGAGTGGCCGTGCGGTTCTAGGTGCTACAGTCTGGAACCGAGCGACCGCTACGGTCGGAGGTTCGAATCCTGCCTCGGGCATGGATGTGTGTGATGTCCTTAGGTTAGTTAGGTTTAATTAGTTCTAAGTTCTAGGCGACTGATGACCTCAGAAGTTAAGTCGCATAGTGCTCAGAGCCATTTGAACCATTTTTTTGATTATTCGTGGGGGAAAAGTCGCAATCAAGAGAATCAAATCCAAAATACTTGCCCTGAAGCAGAAACAGTTACAAGACTTCCAGATTCGTTCTAGACTGCAGGGAGCTGTTTACCATGAAGAAACTTTGATGCTTTAAACAAAGGAAGATAGGAAACATAAAAATAATCACATAGATAAAAGGAACTGCCTATACTTGACAATGCAGAGGAACAAAGGAGGAAACTTACGGCCATCTTTCTGTTTTTATTCCGGCAGTACTGCTAATTACGAAGCACAGTATGACCTATTACAAAATCTTAGAAGAAGACTTAGTACTGAGGCACTTCGGAGTCTTATAGTCTAGACTGACGATAACGATCTGGTAACTGCCATTGGGCAGAGACCTAAAACCAAGTCGGCTGTTCCAGACGGCATTCTGGCAGAGTTGCATAGGCATTTTAGGCGCAAATTAATTCAAAATTACTCCTCCTATGTAGAGAAGTAATTAACCTTGACACCGAAGTGCAAGGATGCAATGCACTCATTCTGAGGGGATAGTGCAAAGGAAAACGTTTGTCCCTGCGCTGATAGAAAAAGTGAAGCAATCAATACAAGACTAACGGAACTGCACAGCATTATCAAGCTACAAAAGGCGAGACGTATGAGTCCAAGGTGGAACACGTAAATGACGGAATCGAGTAACATGAGCCATATGTCGAGGGAAAAACTAAAGCATTCAATGGAAGCCTCAATGCACGATTAACGGAGCTAGACGGGTTTATCAAGCGGATAGTAACGAAAGTCGAGATGTAAGAACCCCTGATGGGGGACACAAATCAACGAGTTCATCGACGTGAAATTGAGATAAAAGAGTTAAAGAGCATCACAACCCATCACCACAGCTGGTCCCAGAGTATGTAAGTTTTATAACATCTCAAAAGCAGTAGTAAATAGTATGACAGTGCCGGCTCTGGGACAGTTTTTATGTAATTTTGCGACTTGACCCTTGATAAGATAACTTTTGGTTACTAATTGGTCTCTTACATAACAGCAGTCTTTGTTTTACGCCCTCTCACTTCTTCTCCCCTCCCCATTCCTCTCCCTCCCTCTGACCTAGTGTCTGAGGAGTCCAACAGCGTTTGAATATAGCGTTTCGGTCAATGGGCTCATGAGCCCAGAGACTCCATGTGGAGTAGCATTTTATACTATTGACTGGATAAACACTGGTAGCAACAGTCGTCAACCAGTATTGGTAGCAGCAATAGCCTCATAAAATCGCAAATGTTGCCAAAAAAGGCATTTAGAGCAGCAGCAAGCAGCCAGTAAGTATTTGTCAAATATATTTGTGATATTGTTGCTATTGTAATTGTTAATTTCAGCAGTATTGCTGCAGCAGCAACAGCAGCAGCGTGACATTAGAGGATGTAGTGTTGGCAATATAGTCGAGCCAGTAACGAGTTGCATTGCCTGCAGTTCACTTTTTCGCCAATACACAGTGGCATGGACAGATAGTTGAAAATATTAATTAATGTTTCCCTATCTATCTGAATGTTACAGTTGTATGAGCAGGTAGTTGAAAAAAATCGATATGGGCTCTACCTGTTGTGAGAAGTAGTGGCCATACACAGTGGTGTAGGTCGAAAAAGAAATTATGGGTGTGTGTTAATGTAATGTGAATGTGGCATTATTAGGTGTTGGCCACCATAATTTTGTGTGTATGTATGTGTGTGTGTGTGTGCGTGTGTATGTATGTGTGTGTGTGTGTTAGCCACACAGGGTAGTCACGCGGTCTCAGGCGTCTTGTCGCGATCAGTGTGGCACCTCCTGTTGGAGGCTCGAGACCTCCCTCGGGCATGGGTGTGTGTGTCGTCCTTAGCGTAAGTTAGTTTAGGTTAGATTAAATAGTGTGTAAGCTTAGGGACCGATGACTCAGCAGTTTGGTACCATAAGGCCATACTACCCTCTGGATCAGAGCAACATAGGGAGACGATCAGACTGTGTGTATAACAAATTACGTCACTTGAGATCTATTATGCTGTTGAAGGCTCCAGGCAATATATAAGTACTTCCACAATTTTTTTGTATCTATCCATAGCAAAATTCTATAATAATAGTTTTCAGCGCCCAATCACAAATATATGTGCCAGTAACTATTTCCTCACTGAAAAGTTCAAAACTTTTATACCAGCGCGCAAAGGAATGAGCAGGTAATAGAAAATATTACAAAGAGTAGTTCATGATGTGGAAGCAGTGGTGTGGACAGGTAGCCGAAAAAAATTAATTAATATTCATCTACCTTATCTACCTGTCATGAGCAGTAACTCCAATACTCAGCTGTGTAGACGAAAAATTTAATTATAAGTGTGCTGGATTAGTAATGCAGTGTGAGTGCTGCCCACTGCAGGTCATCTGTTCAACAATGCTGTGGCGGCAGTAGCCGTGAATTACTAATGGAAATAACTGCTACACACACACTAGCTAGAAAGGACACTTTCTCGCAGTGTTGTTTCTACCATAATGCATGTGTTCTCCAATGTTGACAGTCTGTTCAACAATACTGTGGCACTGTGTGTCCAGCACAGGGGGAGAGAGGATTAGGTAGTGTCTGTTTGCTAATAAATTACCTCATTTGAGGCACTGAAAGCTATGTAAGTGCTCTGGACAATTTTTATACGTATTTATCACATTTCCATCAGCAAACTAGCCGAGCAAAAACCGTCACACCAAAGCCACATTACGTATGTTCTATTATATCATTCGAATCAGGTAATGCCATGGCAGCTGCCATGAATTACTAGCTGTTACACTTAAGCTAAAAGGACACATTGAAGCAGGACGACATAGGGAGAGGATCAGACTGTGGCTATTTGTTAATAACAAATTACACTAAGCCATGTCACTTGAGTTCTGTTATGTCATTCGAGACACCAAGAGATACACTACGTGATCAAAAGTATCCGGACACCTGGCTGAAAATGACTTACAAGTTCATGGCGCCCTCCATCGGTAATGCTGGAATTCAGTATGGTGTTTGCCCACCTTTAGCCTTGATGACAGCTTCCACTCTCGCAGGCATTCGTTCAATCAGGTGCTGGAAGGTTTCTTGGGGAATGGCAGCCCATTCTTCACGGAGTGCAGCACTGAGGTGTGGTATCGATGTCGGTCGGTGAGGTCTGGTGCGAAGTCGGCGCTCCAAAACATCCCAGAGGTGTTCTATAGGATTCAGGTCAGGACTCTGTGCAGGCCAGTCCATTACAGGGATGTTATTATCGTGTAACCACTCCGTCACATGCTGTGCATTACGAACAGGTGCTCAATCGTGTTGAAAGATGCAGTCGGTCGCCAACCCCGAATTGCTCTTCCACAGTGGGAAGCAAGAAGGTGCTTAAAATATCAATGTAGGCCTGTGCTGTGATAGTGCTACGCAAAACAACAAGGGGTGTAAGCCCCCTCCTTGAAAAACACGACCACACCATAACACCACCGCCTCCGAATTTTACTGTTGGCACTGCACACGCTGGCAGATAACGTTCAACGGGCATTCGCCTTACCCACACCCTGCCATCGGATAGCCACATTGTGTACCGTGATTCGTCACTCCACACAACGTTTTTCCATTGTTCAATCATCCAATGTTTACACTCCTTACACCAAGCGAGGCGTCGTTTGGCATTTACCGGCGTGATGTGTGGCTTATGAGCAGCCGTTTGATCATGAAATCCAAGTTTTCTCACCACTCATCTAACTGTCATAGTACTTGCAGTGAATGCTGATGCAGTCTGGAATTCCTGTGTGATGGTCTGGATAGATATCTGCCTATTCCACATTACGACGCTCTTCAACTGTCGGCCGTCTCACTCAGTCAACAGACGTGGTCGGCCTGTACTCTTTTGTGCTGTACGTGTCCATTCATGTTTCCACTTCACTATCACATCGGAAACAGTGGACCTAGGGATGTTTAGGAGTGTGGAAATCTCCCGTACAGACGTATGACACCCAATCACCCGATCACGTTCGAAGTCCGTTGAGTTCCACTCCGTGGAGTGCCACATTCTGCTCTCTCACGATGTCTAATGAGGTTGATGATATAAAGTACCTGGCAGTAGGTGGCAACACAATGCACCTAATATGAAAAACGTATGTTTTTGGGGGTGTCCAGATACTTTTGATCACATAGTGTATGTAAGTACTGCCAAAATGTTTTACTAATTTATCCGTAACAATATTCTCTAAGCACTTCTGATTTATAACGAAAGATAATGTATAAGAAACACTACGCCGTGATCTCTCTTGCAAAGCCATCCCTACAGTACTAGATTGTGCGACATCAAGTAAAGCTCTTTAGGGGGCTACCGATTTCCAACCAAAGATGCTGTGTAGCACTGTACTACAGAAAAATACACACCTAGAGAGATGGCTCTTTTCCTCTAACAAGTTACATTAAGTAACATCACTTGAGTTCTATTACTTCATTTGAAGCACTCGGCAGGTATGTAAGTGCTCTCACAATATTTTGGTTACGTACTGATCCATATTTCCGTATTCCACGTCGCGTCGACGCTTTGATGACGCGATTTACGATTATTGTTATTCTAACAAAAAATACACCGATAAACAAGATGCAGCACAGCATCACAAACACTATAAGCAATACAGTGCAAGACCGCATCCTCTGCTCTGCCCAGCACCACATCGACTCAGAAAAGAGAGTATATAGGATGGAAACTCAGCTGAGATCCATGCACCAAAATTTAGTGCACATATGCGAGTCAGCCGTCTTGAAACCGAGTAGCCGGCCAGAGTGGCCGAGCGGTTCTAGGCGCTTCAGTCCGAAACCGCGCGACCGCTACGGTCGCAGGTTCGAATCCTGCCTCGGGCATGGATGTGTGTAATGTCCTTAGGTTAGTTAGGTTTCAGTAGTTCTAAGTTCTAGGGGACTGATGATCTCAGGAGTTAAGTCCCATAGTGCTCAGAGCCATTTGAACCATTTGAAACCGAGTAAACATATGTGTTTGAAGCCAAAGGCGAACAGATATACATTTTGTTTGTTTTATTAATTGTGCATTTTAGCTGCTGGGCTTACCTACAAGTAAACACTTGTTTGATATACTGTAAAAATTAGAAACATATAATGAGCAGTAGCAAGAGAAAAGATCACACAGGTAAGCAATAAGCGATTCTCACTAACAGCTGGTATCAGTACATGAGAAAAATGAATGTTCCGATTCTCTTCCTGTAAACAGTAACAGCTCACTAAACCGTAAAAAATACTATATGCAAATGAAACTACATCAACTACTGTGGTTAGTTTTATGGTAGAGGTTCTCCTTCTCCTTGAAAAAATTAAAAACGACTTGTTTCACATTTGTGCATCTCATTCGGTCCTAAGGAAAATAACTGGCATATGAAATTGATTTCTTTCGTGTCTCGTAGTTTTATATCACATCTTGATGATAACGTGACTATATTTTCGTTATGGGTCATAGTTACTGTGATACTTAATTTCCCAGTAGTCTGTAGCACGTAATTTCAAGGATTTGTAGTGAAAAATGTGGTCGCTAGCTACGTTATGTTTGGTTCATTAATGTGCATGTTACTGTATACTAAATGCATCTAACATATTGTAATTGTTTTTAAAGTTGGAAGGAAAGCTAATCTCACTCAGTATGAAGAAAACACAAGTTACGGTGTTTTATTTGCGCGCGTTGCCTAAAAACGCCACGCACAAGTAGCCTGCAGCTCACAAGGGATAGCGCTTACTCGTCATCACCGATTTCGTCCAAATTTATGGTATATAAAGGAGTTGGCCAGAAATTAAAGGGACAGAAATAGGAGCTCCAGGTGACCAGGCGTTTCTGTATACTCTCTATTCTGTGGCTACGTGCTCCGCCGTAGCTGTCAGTACGCCACTATGCCCCCAGCAATAGTATAGAACGGGAAACGCACTCTATTTTTTTAAAAAAAAAGAAAGGAAAAGTGCATCACAGTCCACAGGCGACCTTGTCGGCAAGCTGCATGTAGAGAGAGAGAGTGAGAGAGAGGCTGTTGCTGTAGTCCCCGACTGGAAACGAGGAAGCGCAGCATCGCAAAACAATATAAGCAATACACCAAATGCGCGCTTGCTATGTTCTCTCCCTCGATTATACGTCAGTCACAGAGAAAACATCACCAGTCCGCGATCTACTAGCCCACTGCCTCTGCCTGGCTGTCTAACCCTGGCTGTGTGCTGTGCTGCAGCTGTTGGCAACTACTGTCTCTCCTCTCCACCTCAGCCAGCCACATCTGAGTATGACCATCGTTATTAACATAATTTCGAATGATCCATAGAATTTCAAAGACGCACACTCGACACTAAAGTACTTGCTACAAAAACGTATCTGTGTATCAATAAAAATAATAGTAATGAGTAACATCACATATATACAGGGTGAAAAGTATCTAAACCGATAAACTCTGGGAGGTTGTAGGGGACATCAAAACAAATATTTTTCCCTAATGTCATTTTCTCCTATGAGGAGTATTTAAACCGGTAGAGGAAGATTTCTCTGGCGGCAAATTAATTAAACCAACAAACACTTTTCCATTTTTTATGACCGAGTCACAACGCATTAACACAACCCAATTTCAACTACAGTAGATTTTCAAAACTGCCTCCATTGACACGTAAACAAAGGTTACACCATGCGATCATGTTCTGTCTGACACGGGCAAAAACCCCAGGAGTATCCTGAATTGTTCCTGCTGCTGCTACTATCCGGGCAACCAGATCCTCTTCTGATGCAACAGGGGCTGCGTAAACAAAGTTGCGCATCTCTCCCCACACAAAAAAGTCCAGAGGGGGCATATCTGGGGATCGAGCAGGCCATGGCACAGGACCACCTCTGCCAATCCACTTTTCTGGGAACCATTGGTCCCGGAATCGACGCACACGACGACTGAAATGTGCCGGTGCCCCGTCATGTTAGAACCACATGCGTTGTCTTGTACGGAGCGTGACGTCTTCCAGAAATTCTGGCAATGCTCTGGCGAGAAAATTGTAATAGTGCCTGCCATTTAATGGCCTAGGTAGTAGATACGGCCCAATTAAACGGTCCCCAACAACACCGACCCACACATTAAGGAAGAACCGCACTCAATGAGCGCTAGTAACTGTGGCACGTGGGTTATCCTCACTCCAAACATGCGAATTGTGGATGTTGAAGCCTGCATCACGCCCGAACGTTGCTTCATCGGTAAACAACACAGAGGATGGAAATGTCGGATGCATTTCACACTGTTCCAGGTACTGTGCTCTCGGTGGATATTCAACTGGTTCCAGGTTGTGGACACACTGTAAGTGAAATGGACGTAACAATTGCTCTCGAAGGACTGTTCTTACATTCGTCTGATTCGTCCCCATGTTACGTTCAATTGCACGAGTGCTGATTGAAGGATCCCGCTCCACATGCTGCGAGACAGCTTCCTCAAATTACAGCATGCTTACCGTGCGATGGCGTCCCTGTCCAGATAATCTGCTAAAAGACCCGGTCTCACGCAGACGTTATACACAGCAGCAAAGGTCGTATGATGCGGGATACGGCGATAAGGATATTGTTGTTGATAAACCCGCTGTGCACCTCGTCCGTTGTGGCGCGCTACGTAGTACGCACCAACCATATCAGTGTACTCACTCCAGGTGTATCGCCCCATTAGTAAGCAGAGACACTGCACTACTACACTGGTGGACAGCAGTTGCCTACTACTGAAGAGCGTAATGCGGCCTCTAACAACTGAAGAGCGTAATACGGCCTCCACCGGTTTAAATAATCCTCATAGGAAAAAATGACATTAGGTAAAAAATATTTGTTTTGATGTCCTCTACAACCTCCCAGAGTTTGTCGGTTTAAATACTTTTCACCCTGTACATATGGTTTTTTAATAGCAATAGACCAAGACATTACTGTTACCCTACCACAACACGATATTTACGCAATATTAGTCTGCAGCAATGCTGTAAGACCCATAGCCGGTCGGAGTGGACGAGCGGTTCTAAGCGCTTCAGTCTGGAACCACGTGACTGCTACGGTCGCAGGTTCGAATCCTGCCTCGGGCATGGATGTGTGTGATGTCCTTAGGTTAGTTAGGTTTAAGTAATTCTAAGTTCTAGGGGACTGATGACCTCAGAAGTTAAGTCCCATAGTGCTCAGAGCTATTTGAACCATTTGTAAGACCCGTAAATGCTGTCGAATAATAATGTTGATTGTGGACGAGATCCACCAGTGTTCCCAGACAGGATAGAAAGGCACGAAACTCTCTCAATATTAGGTGAATATGGTTGTCTACCAGCTTATAAACCAACAGAACTTTATAGTAGGGATCAGAACGTGCTGTGTAAATGTATAAGACGCAGATAAGAAGTATTTACAACGTAGAGAACTGATGGGTACGTTGGTAACTCGTCAGAGTGCCGCCATATTGGTGTTTTAGAGTATAAAAGGAGGATTGACAGCAACAACCAGATCTGTCTTCTTGCGGTAGTGGAAGGTATCAACATGGGTTCCTTCTCAACGTGCTAAACATCCCTCAGATATTAGGGAGGAGGAGGAAGAAGAAGGAGAAGTAGACAAGACCAAAAGATGACTGCTTTGGTTCATGGTTGTTATTGAAAAGCCTTGTTACTAAGATTGACAACATAAATTACACCAAAAATGGCATGCTGCTTAGCAGGAAGAGATTATTAACACTGACTCCAACAAAGGCAATGTAAGTATTACACAGATGTGCTATATCAAAGCACAGCTGCCATATTTCTCTCAATCTAGGACATTGCTCTCCACAATACCATCAAGTATAGACATTGCCGAATTAGGTCTGGCTCCCACAAACAATGTTATTCCTTGAGCTAATGTGTTATGTGCACTGAAACGAAAACTGGAGTATATGTTTACAACAACCACCATAAAGGCTGAATATAAACTGCAGTTGGAAAAAAAGAGACAGCGATTGCACGCGAGGTTTACGTAATGCTTTAAACACAGTGTATGGAGAAATCGGAGTATGACTGGGGAGTACAAGATATTACCATTTGCAGTATAAGCAGGAATGGAGATTGATCACATGTCACAGTACTGGTCAGAATCAGTCAATGTAATCGAGCATGTTTGCTACTACATTACAGGGCACACGAAAAATCTGCTTATAAAGCTCCACTTCCACCTAGATCTGCTTAAAAGGACTGGTTACATTGTTTCTAAAAATGTTGTGGCCTCAAGGTTGTGCACCTAGCAACCGAACAGCCATTTGCAGAGCATAAACTGATGGAATAAGTACATTTAATGGACACTCGTTTACAAAAGTTGTAACGTTAAAGTTCTATATGGAAACTGCACAAGAATGTGCAGCAGAAGAGATGGTAGTGTACACCCAGGAAGATGTGATGTGCTTTAACAGCTGTGTTATGCAGGAGATAAGTGGGACACTGTACAGCGGCTTGCAGAGCATTTATGGGTTACCTACGAGAAACCTTTAGTGAGCAGAACGTAAATATGGCTAGAAACTTAGCAGTACACACCTAGAGAAGATTCATTGGCAGAACTCTTAATGGATGCAATTGACAGGCTTCAACCTGGCCACCTGCAGTTGTGCAAGCGGAATTCACAGATTCCACTTGTGACGTATAATTTTATATATATAAATTTTCGGTGCCTACAGTGCCACGTCTTTCAGTGTCACACAAATTTTTATTTTTAAAGGGTATCACTTAAGACTATTTCCATGGGTTCGCCCCTCAAATTTCTCCCTCATATCACAAAATTATCGTCTGATGTAGTACAAACTGAAAAAATTCCTTTTAAAGCACAGTTTCGTATATAATTTATATTCAAAACCTTACACCTGTGTCACAGAACAAATCCTACATCGAGAATACTTTACACAAGTTTAAGGGAAGAAATGCTTCCGATAATTATTACAGTATTTAAAGAACATCAAAATATGAACAGGCTGAAATGAACAAACAGTACATGAGACTATGTTAATAAATTCAACTGTAAAAAGCTAAGGAGCATATTATTAGCAAAATGAGAAATATGCAAAAGTGAAATGCCAATATGAGCACTTCTCAATTGGGAGTAAATCAAAACAAGCAGAATGGCAAAAAGAGAGCACAATAACATGAACCATAAACGAATAAGAGCTAAGCAAATAAGAGAATAGGCAAAAATGAGATGCCAACAAAATGAGAGCTGGCCTAACTTCGTCGACGCTTACATACGGTTGCGCTCGTGGCGGCACCTCGCGGCCCGTACGCAACACGCGCGCCTGCGATCGCAATGCCCTCTTAGCGCTCGCGGCGGCGTCTAGCGGCCCGTACGCAAGTTGTGCGATTGCTGTCGCAGGTCGACACTTAATCTATGATGTTACACACTGTATAGTGTGATACACTTGAATGATGATAATGATGGAGGCATTTTGCCACTACCATTGGTTGTATTCTACTGACACAAATGTTTTTGTATTCCTTCTCCCATAGCGCTACAGTTGTTTGTTCGACCACTCATCCAAGCTTAGTAGCCATCATGAAGACCTATTGCTTGTGCTGTGCCCTCTAGATAGATAAAAAACTGACTCTCACACTTAGTTGTATATTTCAACCATTCCTCTATCTCAATGTTTATTATTAATAATGAGTTCTCATTTTTATTTCTCCCTCATTTCAACAGATGCAGTGCTTGATACATCATATCAGCATGCAGACAATCTCTCTGAGGCAGTTCCTGATACGTTAGAGCGGGATACAGAATTGTTTTCCAACACCTACACCAGTTGTTGAGCATCAGCTACTCCTCACGACAGATAGAGGCCGTAGTAATTTATTTCAACTACCTGCCCACACCACTGTGTGCTAACATGGAAGTATACTGCATGCAATGCAACTCATCAGTGGCTCATCTACATTGCCAGTGCTCCGTGCCCTAATATTGCGCTGCTGCTGGAAGCAACACTGCTGAAATAAACAATTACAATAGCAACAATATCAATGAGAAACAAGTATAAACAACTATAATAGCAACAATATCACTAATACATTTGACAAATACTTACTGGTTACTGCTGTTGTCTGCTGCTTCGGTGACTCAAAATGACTTTTTCTTCTTTTTTTCTTTTTTTTTTTTTACGATGTCGCTAATGTATGTGGCTGCTGCTGGAAGCAACACTGTATACACTTCTCTTTCAGAACTATGAATTTTATTGATCCACCCGGAACGAATAATTACTCAGCCTTATCGCTGACTTCCTGTTCCACTTCGGCCGTGTCTCCTGCAATTTCAAGTGCTCTGTACTGTACACTGAAAACAATTTATCGAAGTGGTTTCACCTACAAGCAAAATGATTGCTGTGCAGAGGCTTGAGGTTTCTCCCAGTGTTCACCCAGTCGATAATATAAAATACTACTCCACGCAGAGACCTCGGCCTGAAGAGCCCATTGACCAAAACGCTACCCTCAAATGCTATTGAACCCCTCAAACACTAGGCCATGGAGGGGTAGGGGAAAGAGGGAGGCGAGAGTATAAATAAGAGGCCCCGAGACTGAGAGCACTGTTACGTAAGATACCAATTAGTAACCAATTAATGTTGTCATATTATCAGGGTTCAACAGCCAGGTCATAAATTAGATAAAAATTGTCCCCGAACTGGTACTGTCATAGTACTGTAACATCTCCTTTCCTGTATGAATGCACAGTCTCGCGGCGATAACACTGTGTAAATAGGCTGTTTAGATTTTTATGTTGGTAACGCCACGTAGTGCTCTGTATGAATATCACTGGCTGTGCTGTGTGAAGTCTGTGGCTGGTTTGCAGTGTTGGAGTTTGCTATTGTAGTGTTGGGCAGTTGGCTGTTAACAGCGCGTAGTGTTGCGTAGTTGGAGGTGAGCCGCCAGCAGTGGTTGATGTGGGGAGAGAAATGGCGGAGTTTTGAGAGCGGATGTTGTTAGTCAGGGCCATTCTTTTGTAGGGATTATTGAAAGTCAGATTGCGTTGCGCTAAAAATATTGTGTGTCAGTTTAGTGTTGATCAGAATAGGTAAAGAGCGAAATGTCTGAGTACGTTCAGTTCTGCTCAGCTGATTGAAAATCAAATAATGTAAGGGGTTTATCAGCACAGTAATTCACTAATTTTTTTAAGGGGACGTTTCATATGTCGACCTTTAGCCGAGGATACCTCACTGGAATCTTCTGATTTTTTTCTTGTAGTTTGTGTAATTAGTGTAGCTATTTTTTATTGCTAGCGCATAATTATAGAGAGAATTTTATAATATGGTATTTGCTTATACAACTTTAGACATCGGTACCATATTTCTCTAACACATAATTACACAGCTATCTGATCATTTAACTGAGAGGGACACTTTTTTTTTTACTATATCAGTGACAGATGTTTGTGTAATTACACAGATGGATAACTTCACACTTACGAAATAGTATTTTGTCTGTACTTTGTGAACTGTTCATATTTTTTCGGAACCACTGTGATACTATGAGAGCTTTGAATGATGTATTCGGCATGGGATCATGATTTTTAAAGTACGTTTGAGGTAGATGACACTATTTAAATGAGCATAGAATTTTTTTTTAGGGTTTGAAACTATTGCAGAGTGCTATGACGTTTTTGAGATTTCACTGAGGTTTTATGATGTTATTATTACGACGACAATGTGTATTATGCTGTTGAGGTATGTTTATGATCAATAAGTTGATGCTATGTGAGGAATTTGATTATGCTATGTATTTATTATGACGAAATATTGAAGAAGTGTCGACGAATATGTATATGTGTAATAAGGTAAGGAATAATGAGTAGTGGTTAGGGACTCTGACTTGTGAAAAAGGATGTTGGAAACCAAGAATCGTACTTTAAGAGTTATGAAATGTGTGTAAATGTGTGAATGTATCACAATGCTGGTGAAAATTTTTGACCACACTGTTATATTTGTAGGATTTTGTTTCTACACATTTGTAAAGCAAATTCTCGACCAGTGAAATTTTTTACATGAGACTGTCACTGCTGCCGTAAATATTTCGGTAAGAAAGTTAAGTGACCTTCACGTAATGCATCTTGGGCGCCCAGCTGTGACAGTTGCCTGGAGAAAAAGCCATCAGGTGAAAAAAAAAGAGACCATTAACCTCGATATTGACATTCCTTTGTAGAAAGCATCGCAAATACGACACTTTCTGATATTTACTGAAATGACTAATGAAACAATGAGAAACATTTCACGGCTATTGTCTTGCTAGTTGAGAGATGTTTTACTGCCTTATGAAATGCCATATGGCTAGTGAATGATGTTTCACCCCTTGCTTTATGTATTTATTTGCTCATTTTGTTTAACATCTAGTTTCTAGTTGCACTGCAGCATTGGTTAAAATGAAATTTAATAGATGTACTAATATCACTATTTTCTGTCTGCAGACCCAGTAAAGAATAATATTATGATGTACTTTCTTAGAAAAGAGAGCACAAATAGACATTTCCCTTCACAGGAATTGCAAACATAATTTTTTCAACGATTTGGTAACTTGTTTTGTAGAGTAAGTCAAAGTGATGCATCACTCTACTGCTAACATGTGACATAGTTATTAGACGTTTCCTGTCTTTACTGTAATATTTTTTCTGCTTGAGCTTTGTCACATTTAGGTATAAGTTAATGCATTTGCTGCTGCTGTGTGACAGGCATAGTGCTACTGAATTTCACTTTGTATTACTCTGTTAAGCCAGTTTTACTACTGATTTATTTTTCTTGTTGCTGCACATTGGCTCATATTAGTTGTAATGTTGCATTTGCTCTGCTGATTTAGATATACTGCTGTTTGCTTTGCCAATTTGCATTTTTTTGTCATTCCTGTTTGTGTTAATTTGTTGTGTGTTGCTGCATTGCCTCGTCCTTTAGTATAGATATCTGCGCTCAGTAGATTTAAGTTAGCTTAAGAGGGGGTAGACTACATAAGAAACTAAATGTGATGAATTGGAAGAAATGCATTGAGAAGCTATAAGAAAATGGTTTGGCCAAAAAAGTAGTGTACAGAGGAGAATAACTATTTTGACAGAGAATATGAATAGAATACAGAAAGCATGCTTGGATAGCATTTTTTTTGTGGAAACAAATGTTGAAATAAGAGAAAAGATCTATGGAATGAAGTTTTGGGTTGGACTGCAGTACCAGACATCTCACTAAAAGCAAACCCTGTCCTTTCCTTTTGTGTTATTCCACTATGTGTTTGTGTACCCTTGTGTATTTGTGTTTTTCCTGTCTTTATGCGTTTAGCTAATAAGATTTATGTTGTAGAATTTTTCTAGTACTAAGCTACATTCACTATGATGAGGAATACTGTTATCCTCAAATATAATTTGCATTAATAATATGTTATTTTCTTTGTAAAGATGTTTAGACATTAATTATTCTGTTCTGTTTTAATGCTCATGTGTGAAATTAATGTTTCGAAAGCTATTCTCATTATTTTGTATATTTACTTATGTCATAATTCCTGTAACACTGATGTATATGTTTATTTCTATTCTTTTGTAAAGCCTGTGTTACTACAAATGTTATCTGTACTGTTATGTTCTTTAATGATGTAGTTTGTACCTTTGTAATTGTATTCTTATGTTGTAAATTTATTATTGTATAGACACCAGTTCTTCAAATTAAGTTTCATTTCAGTGCACACGTTTCTGTTGGTCATAGTATATGCACAATATGTGAGAAGTTGGGACTGTTAGTGTTTGCATGAGTGTTAATAATTCAGCAAGGGACTGGTTAACAGCATTGTTGGTTCTAAGGACATTTCAAAAATAATTTTGTGAATGCACAACTGGTGGTTCATGGACTTGCTGTATTATCTGCAAGACTCTTCAATGGTGATTGTGCACCCACACAGTCACAACGGATGGCTGCTACAAGGACTACAGTGGGTCTGCATTTTTGATGACCCACCAATACCATAATCTCTACCAGGACTACAGTGGGTGTGCTCTGTGATGACCTACCTACCAATATTCTTCAAAGCTTCGACTGACTCTGCTGTGGGTTTGCTCGGTTGTCGCCCATTACCTGTCTGCATGTCAAGAGTCAGCACTGTCTTTTCGTTGCAAGGACAACACTACTTCAAGATTGCATGGAAATCCACTACCTCCGTGTGCATTTTCTTTTACTAACGAGACTTTGTGAAAAAAACTGTAATTACTAATGTGATAAATGATCAGGACTGTCTTTATGAGAACAATTTTTGCTTTTGACCAACAGTGTATCAATAAGTGTGTGCATTTGATATCTTTGTTATTTTAATTATGAAATTTTTTTTCAAATCTGTATTGGCCACTGCCCAAAACAATTTGTAAAATTTTTTGTGGGGAGCATGGGGGCTATGTAAATAGGCTGTTTAGGTTTTTATGTTGGTAACGCCACATAGCGCTCTGTATGAAAATCACTGGCTGTGCTGTGTAAAGTCTATGGCTGGTTTGCATTGTTGGAATTTGCTATTGTAGTGTTGGGCAGTTGGCTGTTAACAGCACGTAACGTTGTGCAGTTGGAGGTGAGCCGCCAGCAGTGGTTGATGTGGGGAGAGAGATGGCAGAGTTTTGAGAGCGGATGATCTGGACGTGTGTCCATCAGAGACAGTAAATTTGTAAGACTGGATGTCATGAACTGATATATATATATATATATATATAATGACTTTTGAACACTATTAAGGTAAATACATTGTTTGTTCTTTATCAAAATCTTTCATTTGCTACTATGCCCATCAGTAGTTAGTGACTTCAGTAGTTAGAATCTTTTATTTAGTGCAGTACTGGCGCTCGCTGCATTGCAGTAGTTCGAGTAATGAAGATTTTTGTGAGGTAAGTGATTCATGAAAGGTACAGGTTATTGTTAGTCAGGGCCATTCTTTTGTAGGGATTATTGAAAGTCAGATTGCGTTGCGCTAAAAATATTGTGTGTCAGTTTAGTGTTGGTCAGAATAGGTAAAGAGCGAAATGTCTGAGTACGTTCAGTTCTGCTCAGCTGATTGAAAATCAAAAAATGTAAGGGGTTTATCAGCACAGTAATTCACTAATTTTTCTAAGGGGACGTTTCAACTGAATAAAATGTTCTCGGGTTTCCAACCGCGTCAATTGCTTAAACCTATACGAGCTTTCGGCCAAGTACTCCTTGGCCATTGTCAAGTGATATGACAGCCAGTGGGCTGTTGGGGTCTACGAAATACCTTGTGAGTGTGGCCAGAAGTACATCGGACAAACAGTGCGCACTGTGGAACAACGCAGGAAAGAACGTGAGAGTTATTATCGCCTACGCTATTCAGAGAAATCTGCGTTAGCTGAGCATGCGTTAGAAAACGGTCACCACATAAAATTTGGCGATACCTCTGTCGTGACTCGCACTAACGGCTTCTGGGAGAGTTTAATAAAGGAAGCTATTGAAATAAAAATTACCGCAAACACCCTGAATAGAGACGGTGGCTTGCAGCTCAGCGCTGCGTGGGATCCAGCGATCGCGCGTTTGAAGAGGGCACATCGAACGCCGACTCAAAACATGCCCATATATAGCAATGTCACGGGCACCAGGGACGTCACAGCGGGCAGCTAGCGTATATGAGGGCGCACCAACAGCCCACTGGCAGTCATATCACTTGACAATGGCCAAGGAGTGCTTGGCCTAAAGCTCATGTAGGTTTAAGCATTTGACGCGGTTGGAAACCCGAGAACATTTTATTCAATCTACTTTCCTGTTTCACTTAAAAACAGAGTAATGCAAAAACAGATCTATGTGCCTCTGTATGAGCCTTAATTTCTTGTGTCTTACTTTCACGCTCCTTATACGAAATGTATGTTGGCGGCAGTAAAATCACTCTGCAGTCAGCTTAAAATGCTGGTCCTCTAAATTTTTTTTATAGCGTTCCAAGAAAAGAACGTTGTCTTCCCTCCAGGGATTCCCATTCAGTTCCAGAAGCATCTCCGTAATACTTGCGGGTTGTTCTAATCTACCAACAACGAGTCTAGCAGCCTGCCTCTGAATAGTTTCGAAGTCTTCCTGTAATCTGCTCTGGTACAGATTCCAAACACTCGACCAGTACTGAAGAATAGGTCTCACTAGCGTCCTACATGTGGCCTCTTTTACACAGGAACCACACTTTTTTCTAAAATTCTCCCAATAAACTGAAGTCGACCATCTACATCTACATCTACATGATTACTCTGCTATTCACAATAAAGTGCCTGTCAATGAACCACCTTCAAGCTGTCTCTCTACTGTTCCACTCTCGAACGGCATGCGGGAAAAACAAGCACTTAAATTTTTCTGTGTGAACCCTGATTTCTCTTATTTTATAGTGATGATAATTTCTTTCTATGTAGGTAGGTGGCAACAGAATGTTTTCGCAATCGGAGGAGAAAACTGGTGATTTAAATTTCATGAGAAGATCCCATCGCAACGAAAAACGCCTTTGTTTTAATGATTTCCACTTCAATTCACATATCATGTCTGTGGCACTATCTCCCCTACTTCGTGACAGTATAAAAACGAGCTGCCCTTCTTTGTACTTTTTCGATGTCATCCGCCATTCCCAGCTGATGCGAATCCCACACCGCACAGCAGTTCTCGAGAATAGGGCGGACAAGCGTGGTGTAAGCAGTCTCTTTAGTAGACCTGTTGCACCTTCTAAGTGTTCTGGCAATGAATCAAAATCTTTGGTTTGCTCCACCCACAATATTATCTATGTGATCGTTCCAACTTAGGTTATTTATAATTGTAATCCCTAAGTATTTAGCTGAATTTACAGCCTTTAGATTTGTGTGACTCATCACGTAATCGAAATTTAGCTGATTTCTCTTAGTTCTCATGTTAATAACTTCTGACTTTTCTTCATTCAGGGTCAATTTCCACTTTTCGCACCATACAAATATCTTACCTAAATCATTTTGCAAGTCGTTTTGGTCATTTGATGACTTTACAAGACGGTAAATGACAGCATCATCTGCAAACAATCTAAGACGGCTACTCAGATTGTCTCCTATGTCGTTAATATGGATCAGGTACAATAGAGGGCCTATAACACTTCCTTGGGGAACTCCGGATATAACTTCTGTTTTACTCGATGACTTTCCGTCTATTACTACGAACTGTGATCTTTCTGACAGGAAATCACAAATCTTGTCGCACAACTGAGGCGATACTCTGTAGGCACGCAGTTCGGTAAGAAGACGCTTGTGAGGAACGGTGTCGAAAGCCTTCTGGAAATCTAAAAATATGGAATCAATTTGACCGCCTCTGTCGATAGCACTTATTAGTTCGTGATTATAAAGAGCTAGTTGTGTTTCGCATGAACGATATCATGTGTCAATAAATCGTTTTCTTCGAGGTACTTCATAATGTTCGAATACAGTATATGTTCCAAAACCCTACTGCCAATCGACGTTAGTGATATGGGCCTGTAATTCAGTGGATTACTCCTACTTCCCTTTTTGGGTATTGGTGTGACTTGAGCAATTTTCTAGTCTTTAGGTACGGATCTTTCTGTAAGCGAGTGGTTGTATATAATTGCTAAATATGGAGCTGTTTTATCAGCATACTCTGAGAGGAACCTGACTGGTATACAATCTGGACCGGAGGCCTTGCCTTTATTAAATGATTTAAGCTGCTTTGCTACACCGAGGATATCTACTTCTATGTTTCTCATCTTGGCAGTTGTTCTTGATTGGAGTTCAGGAATATTTACATCGTCTTCTTCTTTGCCTTCACCTTCACTGTTACCGTCCTCACATGCTCATTCTATTTCATATTGCTTCGTAATGCTATCCCAGAAATTTAAAGGACGTGACTGTGTCGAGGTGGACACTTATAGTACTGTATCTGAAATTTGCGGGTTTGTTTTTCCTACTTATTTGCATTTTTACATTTACAGCTAGCTGCCATTCATCACTTCAAGTAGAAATCTTGTCTAAGTCATCTTGAATCCTCCTACAGTCACTCAACTTCGACACCTTCTTGTACACCACAGCATCATCAGCAAAAATTCTCAGACTGCTGTCCACCCTGTCTTCCATATCATTTATGTTATAGAGAATGATAGCGGTCCTGTCACACTTCCCTGAGTACTCCTGACGATACCCTTGTCTTTGATGAACGTTCGCCATCGAGGAAAATATATTGGCTTCTATAACTTAAGAACCGGTGAGTCGCTCACTTATCTGGGAACCTATTCCATATGCTCGTACCGTGTGAAATGCTTTTCGGAAATCTAGAAATATGGAACCTACCTGTTGCCCTTCATCCATTGTTTGTAGTATGCTATGTGACAAAAGGGCAAGCTGAGTTTCGCACAAGCAATGCTTTTTAAAACCGTGCTGATTAGTGAAAACAAGCATTTCACTCTCTAGGAAATTTATTATATTCGAGCTCAGAATATGTTCTAGAATTCTGCAGCAAAGTAATTTTGTGGGTCTGTTCTTTTACTCTTCTTATATAGGGGAGTCACCTGCATTTTCTTCCATTCGCTTGGGACTTTGCGCGGGACACACAGTGTTAGCGAAATAGATGCGACATAGGAGTGAGCCAGGATCATCCGTATATAACTGGAAATCGTCCTATATACTTAACCATGCATGTAATACATGTTGGGGATAGGGGATTTGAGCGAACGCCTGGTTTAGTTGAAATAATACTCTTAAAACCATCGAACCTTTTCAAGTGTTTCCCGAAAGAGACACAAGCTTATGCCAAAATACTGTGTATGACCAATGCACACAGGTGAAACGACACCTTAAATGGATGAATAAAACGCCCAAACAGCAGGAGGTACAGTGATATCCTTAGACCTGTATTGACTGATGCACGTAGTGAAAACCAAGGCATTGATCTTCAGCGCAAAAGGCTGAATTGTCTCCTCAGGAATATATTTACTACGACGACCGCAACGAAATCATAGACTATCTCTAGTGACAGCATCAGCCACTGCAGGAAATACAGCTCACATGAAAGATATAATATCAGTCATTTTGGAGCTACAAGAAAGATGTGTTATTTAATAATAATTTTAATGATGATGATGGAGATGGTGGTCTAGGAACTCCACAGGTTAGTACGCAAAATCCTCATAGATATAGCATATTATGTGGTTTGGATGATTTATGGCAGGCCAATCTCATGGATATGAAAGAGTATTCATGATCGAATAGAGGGTTCAAATATATTTTAATGGTCATAGATGTGTATTCCAAATTCGCCTGGACCCTTCCTGTGAAGACAAATACTGGGAGGATGTTGTACATGCATTTGAACGATAGCTGCACCGACGAATTAGTGACCTGACAAAATTCAAACTGACCATGGGGGCGAATTTTACATTAAGTATTTCAAGTCGGAAATGGAGCGATATGAAATAAATTCCTACTCAACATTCTCTCACATGAAAGTGAGAACTGTGCAACATTTAAACGGGACTATTAAAACCAGTATGTGGGTGCAATTTAATCTTTGTGGTTCATGCACATGGCTAGACACACTACCCCAAATTACTGGGCAGTGTAATCGAGCTGAATATTATGCGATTAAGGTGAGAGAATAATGCGTACTACTTTGACTCATACAGAGATTTACAGCTGCCAGAAGAACTATGCATTTACTTTCCCAGCAACCGCATGTTCTACAATTTTCTACACTACCAAAACTTTGATTTATATCTCTGTGTGCATATTTGCCTAACATTCCTCCTGACAGTTGCGTAGAACATGCAGCATGCACATCACTTCATTAGTTGAGGTTTAGAAGTCATGTACAAGATAAAGTTAAAAGAAAGATCATCAGTATTAAGTTCATATTACTTTCTGCCAATAGATCTAAACTAGGGGGAAGGGAGTATTACGTTGATCGCTCTGGAGGCATGCAACGGCATCTTGGTGGGGGTGAAGTTGTGGAAATAACCCCTGGCTCTTACAGTATTGACGATGTAAATTGAATTATTAAACGATCTGTAAAAGAGTTTGAGTTACATGCAAACTTTAATACGTTTAAAACAGAAATAAGGTAGACAAAACACACAGTAATCTTTAGTGATTTAATCTGTGGATATGCTCCCAGCAATCACACTCTGTGTTGAGTGCAATATCGCAACAAATTGATAATTATCTGAATAACTGATTAATTCACAGAATCTACTTGTTCTTCTGTACAGAGCGACCAGGATACAAACTCGCTGAAGTAGGCACTTGGTGCAGGGAGTGGCAACTGACCCTTAACATAGACAAATGTAATGTATTGCGAATACATAGAAAGAAGGATCCTTTATTGTATGATTATATGATAGTGGAACAAACACTGCTAGCAGTTACTTCTGTAAAATATCTGGGAGTATGCGTGCGGAACGATTTGAAGTATTCTTTTTAAAACTCTGTTCTTCTGATTGCATCACAAGTGACTTCATCAGTGGAGGAGGGGGGGGGGGGACGTTTTTAGTGTGTTGGATGACTGTAGCGGACGGAGGTGAGGACAGCAACTAGGCACTATGCAATTTCACAACCATAGCACTAAACTGGAGATCGCAGGTCCGTATGGCCATATCTCTCTTGGTTCATAATGTAGAAACAATGGTACTGTTACTGCCAATAGTGCTATGTAAGGCTTTCAGCTAACATTTTGCGAGCAACATTTAGGGGTACCTTTTCTTTTAACCAGATCTCCTGAACAGTTTGCTCACTGAGGTACACAGTACTAGTGCAGCTGATGCAGAACGAAGTAGGAGGTGTTCAATTATCTCATAAACATCCTCACCACAGCTTACACACTGCGGTTACGCCCTGGTCAGAGAGATACCTCCCTCAGTTGTACCACCAAGCAGCTAAGTGTATATGACACCACATCAAGAATGCAGTGTTCGATGGGCCTCTGCACAAAGAGCTTATGTGTGGAGAAGCGTAGTTTTAAGCAGTTTCTGAGCTTAAAATGCACTGTCTGTCTCTAGAAGCAAAGATCCATTGCGAAAGCTAGTACAGGGCTTTAGTGAGCCTGCAATTGTATCCACACCTTTGTGAATGACAAACAGGTTCACCGTAGAAAAATTATCATCTCCTTCTGTGTGTGACACCATGAGGTAGCGGGGTGCGACTGTAAGATTCTTCATGTCTTCAGCATCATTACATTTCCGTTTATTAGATGGAAGTTCCATTGATGGAGTTGATGTACTCCTCATGGATGAATTCCCCATGGATGCCAGTGTCTATGATGGTGCACTCCTTCATTCTGGGGGCCACCAAAGAGGGGATCATACCTCCATTCTGTGACTGTTCACACCTCAGGTCACACCTCCTGAACTCAGAACAGAGGGACAGATCAGCAGATAGGAAGGTAACAGCTCAGGCTATCACCCCTCCCTGGGCCTGGCCTTTACCAGTGGGTACAAGTGAACACTACCTGTGGACATGGGTGCTCGGAGCTATGCATTACCCAGTCGCCCTTTACAAGCCAAATGAAGGAGCCGACCTTCAGGAACACACAGGGAAAGACTAAAAGGGAAACCTCAAACGCTGAAGCAAAGGAAGGATGGGAGGAGTCTGAACAAGAAATGGCAGGAAGACAAAAATGAAATCCACCTAAGTATTCCGATACTTTCATAAGTCTTGGTTTCCCAATTGTACGCAAGATATGGTCCCAAAAGGAAGGCAGAAAGACTATCAGAAAGATATACATGTAGCACAGAAAAGGGAGGAGTATAGTAAGGGCAGTGGCCCCATGTGTGCCAAGCACATACTCACAAAAGAGTTGTTAGTCCCTCGGGGGACTTTTCTCTTTGTTATAGTTCTCTGTCTAGTGAGTGGGAGGTGGGGACTAGATAGCCTTCTAACGAATGAACCACTGCTGTCGGAATGTGATGAGATTTCGAGTGAATTGTCAGGTGTCTGTGACTTGACTGAGTACATCTCTTACTGCCAGAATTAGTTGGATGCAAATGTTATATATAAAAGACTGGAAGATTCGTGAAAATATGTCAGGCAAGCGATACCCTGACAGATGGGGAGTTGAGAGTTGAGCCCTATAGCACATCTTCTAAGTCTTGTGGGCGAACATACGTCTTGCTAAGCGACTCCAATGAGTAAATTAGGGGCCAATACGAAGGTTTTTACTGAAAAACAATCAGCAGAAAAAGTTCCATCTTTTGTTTTCTTGATAAATAAGAGACAACAGCCTCCATGACTTTTGTGTGTCTATAATTGGATGGACTGACATCTTAATAGGTAGACTAAATATATGTTTACATCTGTTTGTATACTTTGTAAGCCATCGTGTGGTGCATGGCATGGGTACCCTGTACCACTAACAGTCATCTGCTGTACTATTACATTCGCAAATAGAAAGATGGAAAAAAAGACTGCCTGTATGCCTCCATATGAGTGCTAATTTCTCATACCTCTTCTTTGTTGGCCTTATTAGAAATGTATGTTGGCAGCGGTAGAATACTTCTGTGATCAGCTTCAAATATCGCTTCTCTAACTATCCTCAATAGTGTTCCTCTAAAAGAAAATCGCATTGCCTCAAGGGATTCCTATTTGTGTTACCTGTCGAGTATAATCCGAATGTATTTAAAAATTACGCACTATGCAGAGGGACTCTTGATCAACTTCATTAATTATTCAATCAATTTTATATCAATGACTTGCGTCTGGGCTGGTGGAAGCGATGGGGAGTGTACCACGGATATGATTGGCGAGTTGGAACGGTATTCACCTGTTTTTTGGTTGCGACAATATCTTTTGAAGAAATGTCAATCTCCCTCTGGGAGAGATGGCCATCGTAATAAAATGATCTATATTACTGGATATATAAAGTGATACATAGTACCAACCTGATATTTACAACCTCTCTGTGCTGTCATTTGGCTACTTTAAGACACACCATTGGTGACAAGGTATGTGACTATCTTAAGAGAGTTAGAAAGTGAGGAGACATCCTGCGACAGAGGCAAAGCATGCTCTTAGCACTCCGTCATGAGTCAAAAATGATTTTAATATTCTGGTCCTGTGATGCATGCTGTAACTGGTATTAACCTGCTATGATCAGATTTTTTTAATTGGATGAGAGAACATGTAGGGTAAATGTAGCCTATCCTGTTGTACAGGATTTTTACACAAAGAATCATCAAGTGACGATGCTTTAGCGATGTGAAAATGCGTGTATGCTTGATTTCTTCTGTCTTCGAAATAATGTGGATAAAAGGGAGGAATCTGCATTTTGCGTTAGAAATTCGAGGTATATGGGCTACAACATCCCCATCTCAGATTGGGTATAGTGGATTTTTTAAACTGGAGTGTCTATGACTGGGATGGAACTACCGATAGAAGTCCATGTCCAAGCTGCGGCTGCTTGTCTCGCAGTGTGCTAGAAGTTAGCGGCAATGCCCATCAGCATAGAGCAGCAGGCGTGGCCACGAGGCCTGGGCTGACCAGCAGCCGTGGCTTAGTCGGTCGCAATCGACAGATACAAGGAAAGGCTCCAATCTATCGGCTCTTCAGGTATGCAATTCACTAAGATGGTGTTGGACTAAACTGGAGTTGACTAGCCACATTTTTTGTTTTGAGATTCCATCTTCATGAGCAGTACTATCATAAAAAAGGTTGTATGATATATTTTGCATGTTTCTATTGGCTAGGATCCGACTTGCAATTCGTAAATATGTATAAGTGTGTCACATTTGCCAATGTTGTTGTTACAGGACTCTTATATACAAAGGGATACATGGATTTATAGCACCCACCCAGAGGGATGGAATCCTTCCTTCTTCACTAAAGAATTTGTCAATTGGACTACTATCAGTACCTATCTTCTGGCTGGAAATTAACATTGTATTTAGTTATCTGAAATATTTTAAACATTAAACAATCTACATTAAATAATCTTATATATTTACATTAATCAATTATAATAATATAATTAACATTATAATTAAAATTAATTATAATTGTAATTAATTAATATAATAAAATATTAAATAAAAATATAATTAAATATTAAAACAAATAATACAGTAGCCTTTAGCGACACCACCTCATACTAAGTTGTGTGGATTATCAGTTTAAAATATTTCAATTAACTTAATAAGAAGTGAATTTTATATTAATAACAAATTACAGCAATGAATATAATTTGTTGCAATAAATCTATTATATTATATGATCTTTCCGTATAAAAAAAAGATTAAATGAAAGTATAGTAGTACAATACATTTGTTTGCATACAATTTGATATTTATGTCTGATTTGCTTTTATTTTCTTGAAATTAAATCTAGCATTAGTTCTCGTTTATTACAGTTCATTAATTTTTCCCAAAAGTTTTATTCTTGCTTATTTATTCACTTTTTCTTTGCATTATATGCAAGTTTTTTTAAACTAAATGTTCTTTTTGCAGTAATTTGATTTAATTATGAAGTCATCATGGACTCAGCAATTGATGTAGTATCAATACAATTCGTGCCATCAGCCATTGTTACATGACTGATACAAGAGAATATTATTGGTCAAAATAGTTATTTATGTTATTAGCATTGAAATACGAATTTGTAAAGAAAAATGTTAAAATTTCTTTATGGTTCTTTTTATGAATCTGGGAAACTTAAATAATAGTCTAGGATTATGTACTCTATTATTTTAAATGTTAATTATACTTACTAGGGTACTATTAGTCAAGGTCTTATAATCCAAAGAATTTGGCAGTATGTCATTCCATTCAGAGGAAACTTCCCAATGATTGAGAACACACGAATGACTCCACTTAATTTATTTGTTTGTATACCTCCATTATAAGATAATCTTCTTAGATTTATAATTCTCTATATTTATAGTTATAAAATATTTCATGTCAAGATACAGCCTGTAATTAAGAAGAGGTGGGTTACAGTAGATTTTTGTCTATGGTGGAATTGACAGAGAAATACTATTAATGGATGTGGATTTGATAGTAATTTGATTTAACTGATTTGGCTCAGTGTGGACATCTCGCCCATGACTCTCATTATTGATTATACTATTGGGATTATTTTAAGAAAGCTTCAGTTTCGACTGTGCAAATCAGAATGGTTCGATTATTTTATATTGTACATTGATTTTTTTATTTAATTACCAATAGAATTAATTTTATAATGACATATTGTTTTAAAATACTTTACAGAATTGATTTATTCTATTACAGTTTATTTGTAATATTAGTGTTTTATGAAATATTAAGCTGAATTTATTAAAGTAAATTTAATGTATTGTCACTTTTGTATCAGAGTTCATCAAAATTTTAGCATTTGTTTTGTTTGTCTCGATTTGGATTGATTTACAAACAGCTTATAGTTAGTATACCATAATTATTTGTTAAGCTGTTTGTAGAAATGAAATGTTAATCATTTACTAAGATATCTAGTTTCTTAATAAAAAATTTTATTTCTTGAAATTAAAATACTTATATTATACCTTTAAGATATAAATATTAATTTTTTTATTGACCTATAATTTATCTATTTTGGAATATATACTAGGCTTTAATCCTGCTATCTTTAAGATTACGTTTTAGTTCATTATTTTATAATTTGATTATATAATTATTTTTGGTATTTTATTAAGATTTTTTATTTAATTTAATAATATTTATGACACTAATGGAATTAGTGT
This sequence comes from Schistocerca piceifrons, assembly GCF_021461385.2. Lineage (NCBI taxonomy): Eukaryota > Metazoa > Arthropoda > Insecta > Orthoptera > Acrididae > Schistocerca > Schistocerca piceifrons. The sequence goes on from NC_060149.1 coordinate 126,914,507, forward strand.
ATTTACTTGTACATAGAATTTGTTGTTGTTAAAATGTTATACAGAACTAGGCAAAATTGATTTTCTCCTGTTTATCAAAAACATGTCCTTTTGAAAATATTTTGAAGTCTGGACTGCTCACTGAGGAAATTTTTAAAGATCCATGGTATTTTGACCATACAATGGCAGTACAATCATTAGTCTCTTCATTAGTGGCTGGACTGAATAGCTTGACGAGAAATCAGTCATCTCTTATTAAATTTTTGATTTTAACATGTAAGTAAAGAGGCTTAAATTTATCTTCAGGATGAGAAGACCCTACAAAGCTTAACACATTATTTTTATATAGTTTTTTGATGATCTTCCTATATTTGATAATAATGTTTTGTTGGGATGACATAAGAATAAATAAACACTTCATTATTAAATAATTTATTTATGTTTGTTATCATGATCCATAATTTATAACAATAACATTAAGTTACCTTAGGAATAACAACATAATTGATTTCGAGAGCTCATATCAACAACCCAGATAATGAAATTGATGTTAGATTAAGAAAAATTTTGGGTGGAGGAGCCCATTGATTAAGTCTATTCAACCTTTAAGTTCTTGCATGATCTGCAGTCACATCAGCATGAACCAGGTCGGTTTCTATCCTAAGATTATTTATCCACATCATTACAAGAGGACCATATAGATAAAATATTTTTTGTGTTATTGAACGATATTAATTGATTACTATTATGGCAGATTAATGTGATCAATTTAAAATTCATTTATGTAGATTTTTTTCTACAAATAGCATTGATAAGTTATGATTTATTTATATTTGTTTCGAATTTTCTTCTTTTCCTTATTTACCTTACATGTGTTCCTTTTCTTATAGATTTTTATTTTTTATGTTGTGCTAGATTAGGTGTTTATACTGTAATTATTGCTGGTTTGTTCTCAAATTCAAATTATACTTTGTTAGGTTCTTTACGTTTTGTTGGCCAGACTATTTCAAATGAGGTTAGATTAGCCTGAATTTTATTATCTGCAATTATTTTAAATAGTAGTTTTAATATATTTGATTTAATGAGTTATTAACTTTATTGTTGATTTATTGTTATTTCTTTACCTTTAGCCTTGGCTCGTTTTGCTTATTGTTTAGTTGAAACTAACCAAACCCCCTTTGATCTTGCTGAAGGAGAGTCTGAATTAGTTTCAGGGTTTAATATTGAGTATGCTGCAGGAGCTTTTACTTTGATTCTTTTTGGTGGAATATACTAGAATTGTTTTGTAAATATATTATCAGCTTTCATTTTTTGGGAGTTGAGTTTTATTCTTTTATGTTTTTTATTAAGCTTACTATCACATCTTTTGAGTTTATTGGAGGACTTTACCATGATTTCGTAATGAGAAGTTAATGTATTTAGCTTGATAGAGTTTTTTACGTTTATCTTTAATTTTTTGTGTCCTTTATTCGCTTGAAGATTTTGTTCATTTCATTTAGTTACTAAATTTTTTTAAGGAAAGTTAATAGAAGAGTTAATCTTCTGGTTTTATGTTTTAAAAACAAATGCTTTTCCTAGGCTAATTAACTTATTTTAGCTTTATTTCTTAACCAGCTTATCTCGTGCATTTGCAATATGAACATTAATTAAGAAGTAGGTAATGTAAATAATTGTTAAGATTCGTCCTGTTACAACAAATGGTTCTTCAACTGGTTGTTTACCAATTCATGTTAGTAAACATACAACTATTATTATTCAAAATAAAATTTGATTAACAGGATTTAGCTGAATTTCTCGAAACACTGTTTTATTGTAAAATGCTAAGATCAGTAAGATCTAATTGATAGAAGTAATGTAGTAAAAACTCCAAATTTATTAGGAATTGATTCTAGAATTGAATAAGCCAATAGGAAACATCATTCTCGTTCAACATGAACTAGTGTTACCAAAGGTTTAGCCAGTTCAAAGTTATCTCCTCTCCTTGAAAATAATGATTAATTAGCCATAATGTAATTAATAATGATGTTGTTAACACAAACCCAATAAAATCCTTGAATGCAAAATACTGGGGGAATGTAATATTTTCAGTATCCCAGTTAACCATAAAGGATTATTAGATCCTGTTTGATGTAAAAAAAAGTGAATTGTGGTCATAGCTGCAATAATAAATAGTAACACAAAATTAAATGTAAGGAATTGATTTAAGTATGCAAAATGAACAACAAATCCTCCTCATACACATTGAACTAAGTCTGTTCCTAGATATGGGAGTGCTGATAATTGATTAGTAAGTACTGTTGCATGATATTTGACATCAAGGTGAGACATATTCTATAAATGCAGATAAATGCAGTTTCTATAACTAAGAACAAAATTACTCTTCGTTATTCAGGTATGTATATGCACATAAGATCCATAATAAATTCCTCATCCTGTATGTAAATAAATGCAAATAAAAAATGTAGATGCTCAATTTTCGTGTAATGTTCGAATAATTCAACCATTGTTTACATCTACACAGATGTGGACTATACTACTAAATGCTACTTCAATATTTGAGGTATATCATATAGCTAGAAATAATCCACTCACAATCTGAATTACTTAACTTAACCCTAAAAGAGAGTGAAAATTTCATCAAAATGAAATAGTTGTTGGTGCAGGCAGATCTATTAAGGAATTAAAAATAATTTTCATTAAAGGATATCTTAATTGTAATGTTTTTTCATTAGTGTAATTATGTAATTTTATAAATAGGTCCTTGATTAATGTTACTGATTTTAAATACTACTAACAATGGTCGAAATATATAAATCATTATTATTGTCATAATAAATGTTGGTATATTATATAATTTTTCTAAAGATATTGTTACTTCTTGATAATTAATTGAGTTGTAAATATTTATGGTTTCGGTGGTTTTAAAGAAGTCTCTAAATATTATTATGTCTATAATAATTAATGTAAATATAATGAAGATCCATATTATTAAAGTAAAGGTTATAGTAATGGATTTTTGTTGAAATATTTCAGTTGGTGCCATTCTTGTAATGTAAATAAATAAAACTAATATACCACTAAAAATGCTATAAATAGAATGTATAAGGGTCGTTCAAAAAGAAACAAGCCAGAGGCATAACTACAGAAAGCAGTGCCTGTCAGTTAGGAGTACTGACCTTGGTTGTTGAGACACTTGTCCCACTGTGACACAAGGCGGCGAATGGGTGTCTCATAAAATACCTGAAACTGCGATGTTAATCAGTTATGCATGTACAGCTGGACATCATTGTCCGAGGTGAATTGTTTCCCATTCAGAGCCTTTGTAAGGGTACCACAAATGGCGTAATCATAGGGAGAGAGATCCTAACTGTATGGAGGGTGGCCGAGAACCTCCCATTTTAATTTCTGCAGGAGTGTCGTGACTGGGTTGGCCATATGAGGCTTTGCATTGTCATGAAGCATAATGACCCCCACAGGTGCGATTGCCTAGTCGTTTTGATTTGATCGCTTGGCGAAGGGTGGTCAAGGTTTACAAGTAACACTAGGCATTCACTGCTGTTCCGTACTGCAGGAAGTGAATCACAAGGGGGCCACCTTGGTCAAAGAAGAAAGTCAGCATAGGGGCAAACGATTCACCTTGGATGAAGACGTCCAGCTGTACATGTGGAATTGGTTATCATCGCAGCCCTGGGAATTTAATGAGATGGCCATTCACTGCCTCATGTCACAGTGGGACGAGTGCCTCAACATCCAGGGGCAAGATTTCTAACATACAAGTACTGGTTTCTATAATTTTGCCTCTGGCTTGTTTCTTATTGAACACCCCTTGTATGATTATCAATAACTTTCTATTATTCGTCTTCTTATTAAGCCCACGAGGAAGGCTTGTAAGACACTGAGATGTATTATTGTAATTGGGTGTCTTAATTTTATTAAAATTAATATTTATTACATTTGATATAGATACAGTTTTAATAATTTCAGAGGTTGGTTTATTAAAATATCAGTTTTGGAGCCAATGATGAGAAACTTTCCCACCCCTAAAGTTTTAAAAGTGGTGGCTAGACGTATTCCCAGTTCACAAGACCGTTTCTTTTTTAAACTATTAAAACTAATATTTATATTCTCTATTTTTACTTCTTTATTGGTTTATTTTGCTGGTGTTCACGTTTTTTCTTCAAAATGTAGATATTTATTGATGGTTTTGTTAAGACTGGAGTATATTATTCATTCTTTACTTATGTTAATCATTATTTTCCTTATTGAATTTGATTGTGATTACTTTTTTCCTGTTATTTTTTATTTTTTCTGTTTGTAAGGGTGCTTTTGTCTTTCTGTTTTAGTTTCAATAATTCGGTCTCATGGTAATGATTTCTTCAATTCTTTTGAGTTTATTTTTATGTTAAAGTATTTATTTACGATTGTATTTTATCCCTCTTTGTTTATGAAACAATTGTTGACCATTGGTTCATTCTTTGATGTTTCTGTCAAGTTTTATTTCTATGATTTGTTTATATTCATATGCTGTTCTGAATGTAATTAGATATTATTTTAATGTTGATTAATTTTTTTAGTTAATTTTTATTCACTTTTGGATTTTTTCTTTAGTAATTACTACTAGTGGATCAATTTAATTAACTTCCTATCATTCTAATTTTTTCATTTTTATGTTTTTGATTTTAACAATTATGCTTTATTGTTCTTTTGCTAGAATGAGTTTTCTTTCTTTTCATGTAGTTTTTTAGGCTAGAGTAGTTCGTACTTTGCTCTTAAATTTAGGTGATGGTTATCAACTTGAGCGTTTGGAGGCTCATGTCTATTTAATTTTTTATACTTTAGCTGCTAGATTAGCTTTATTGTTGGTTTTATTTATGGTTATGATTTTGTTAATACTTTGTATTTTCCTTTATTGATTGATTTTGGTTCCTACTATTTTATGTTTTACGTTTTTATAATTGTGACTTTTTTTAGTTAAGGTGCCGACGTTTTTAGTTCACCTTTAACTTTCTAAGGCTCATGTAGAGGCCCCTATTTCTGGTAGAATGATTGTTGCAGGTGTTTTATTAAGGTTACATGGTTATGGTAGTTTTTTTGCGATAAAGTTTATTTCTTATTTGGGTTTAAAATTTCATTATTTTTTACTATCTTTAGGTGTGTCTCATGGTGTTATTGTCATTTTTATTTGTTTTCATCAGTTTGATTTAAAGTATTTGATTGCTTATTCCTCTTTTGCTTATACAAGAATGGTTGTTGGTGGTTTAATAGCCATGAATTAATGGGGTTGTATGGGTTCACTTTTTTTAATGGTTGATCATGGTTTGTGTACCTAATATTATTTATGAGCGTTTAGGTAGATGAAGTGTACAGTTAATTTTATACCTAGAATGGCTTTGTGATGATTCCTTTTCAGATCTTCACACATAGCTGCTCCTCCTTTGTGATGATTCCTTTTCAGATCTTCACACATAGCTGCTCCTCCTTCATTAAATTTGGTAGATGTGTTGAGATTATTAAATAGAATTATGTCTTAACCTTCTTTTAGATTTCTGGTGTTCATTTTTTGTCCTTTCTTAGAGCTGTTTATGCTTTTTATCAGTATTCTTATTCTCAGCATGGTAATTATTATTCTAACGTTTATACTTGTTCTCTTGATTACTTTTTGGAGTATTGTCTTTTACTTTTACATTGATTGCATTTAAATGTTCTTTGTTTGAAGGGTGAGTATTTCTTTGCTTAAATTGCTTAAGGATATTAGTTTAAAATGTTGTTTGTGGGATCAAGTTTTTCATCTTCGGCCATGTATTTCTTTCTGTTTAGTCACCGAATTTTTTCTTTATTTTTTCCTTGAACTATAATCTTTATTTTGGGGATTTACTATTTAATAGTTGATTATAGAGTTTTTTTCGAGTGAGATCTTTTTATTTTAAATGGTTCTATGGTGATAACTTTAATTTTGGAATGAATGTCTCTTATTTCTATGTCTTTCGTTATACATATTTTTTCCTTGTTAATTTATTATAGAGAGGATTATACATCCAGTGAAAAGAATATAAATCGTTTTATTATTATTGTTTTAATATTTAGTCTTTTAATAGGATTATTAATTATGAGCCTGTATTTGATTAGAATTTTGTTAGTTTGAGAGGATTTGGGTTTGGTTTCTCACAGTTTGGTTATTTATTACCAAAATGTGAAGTCTTATAGTGCAGATATGTTGACTGCTTTAGCTCACCGAATTGGTGAGGTTCCTATTTTAATTTCTATTGTTCGACCATTAAATTTTGGTGGTTGGGATTATATTTACTAAAGTGATTTTATTTCAAAATTTTTTGATTCTCACTTTGATTACTCCCTCTTCCCCGATGTCCTTGACCACACCAATACCATTGTCCTGCCACTTGCTCCCAGCCTTCAGTACTTGGACTAGTTACTGTTCTCAGAACTGAACACTCCTATCACAGCACAAGACATTAAACTCATCCTCCACTCCAAACACAATACCGGCACTGATCACTATTGATCACCTACAGGCATCTCAAGGAGAGCTCTCCCTCCTTCCTCGCCGCCCTTGCCATCCTGTACAACACCATCCTCTCCACTGGCTTTTACCCCAACCTGTGAAAGTCTTTCCGTATCTGTAGTTCCTTACACATAACAAATCCCCTTCTGATACCTCCTCCTATCGCCCCATATGCCTCACCCCTATGTTCAGTAAAGTCTTCTAGTCCATTCTCTCCTGCTGTATCCATCACCAACTAACTGAGCACCACTTTCTCCCTCTTACCCAGCGTGGTTTGCAACTCTACTTCTTCACTTATGACCAGTTCCTTAACATTAACCATCTCCTCTCCCTCCATATTAACTTCTGTCACTCTGTTATTTTTGTTTCCCTTGTTTCCCACGATCATGTACGGCATTCCAGGCCCCTTTTCAAGCTCCAGACCTATGCCCCTCCTGTCAACTTCATCCGTATCATTGCCTCCTTCCTCTCCCGCTGTCCTTCCTATGTCACCATTCATAATACCAATTCTGCTATCTTCTGCCCTGCCTCCCGTCTGTACCAGGGCTCTGTCTATTCTCCTCTTCTGTATCTCCTGTACAACACTGATATACCCAAACCACACACACACTTCCATTTCCTTCAATATGCTGATGATACCGCCTTCCTTGCCCTCTATCCTACCTTTCAATGACCCTAGAGCTCCCTCCAGACCCAGGTAAACCAGTTTATTGCTTGGTGCAACCAGTGGGTCCTTCCAATCAATCCTTCCAAAACCCAGGCAACCATTACAGCATGTACCAACCCTTCTCCTTGCTCCAAGACCTCACCATCTATGACCACCCTATCCAACTTCCCCCCACTTTGAAATACCTTGGCCTCACCTGGACTCTCCATCTCCTTACCATTCAACACAAAGTCCACAGTAGACTCTGGCTCCTGAAACTCCCGTCCATCCTAACATGGGGACTGCCCCATGCTTCATACCTACAAATCCTTGATCTGTCCCATCCTTTGTTACTCCAGTGTCGCCTGGATCTCTGGCCCTCCTAAATTCTATTAAGCCTTCCAAATCCTTGAACACCATGTGCTCCACCTCGCTTTCCGCATCCATCTCCTGCCCCCATGAGGATGTTCTATGACCTCATCCCCTTCCCACATCTCCTCCTTTTCCTTGAACACATCCATATCCTCTACACCAACCACCACCTCGATCCCCTTCACCACTGGTCTCTCTTATCCTCTCCACTCCCCACCTGCTGCTGTGCCTTTACTGTTGTGCCCTGTTCTCTCTCCATCTCCAAACCTTCCACCTCCTCTCCTACAGTAACTTCCAAAGTCTCCCGATCCCTGATGATGTTCTTCGCCCCCCCCCCCCATCCTTCTCACTTCTCCATCCCAATCCTTACGCTTCCTCTTGGGCTGCTCCCTCCCCATCCTCCCTGTCTCCCATCCCTTGGCGTGCTACTGGCTCTGCCCCAGCCTGCCACTCTTCCTCCACTTACCCCCTTTCTATCTTTCCTCTCTCTCCCTCTCTCTGACCTCACCTCCCTTGGCAGGTCCTTCCGATTTTAATCTAGCTACTTTGTCATGCTTTGGTGCTCGCTGTGTATGTACCATAAGTGCAATGTGTGTTCAGCATCGTCATCCCGAGTGGCTCTCATTATTGGGAACGCGATTTTTAAATGTGCTCTTTGTGCCGTCAGTGTTTGTGTGCTACACTTCGTCGAGAGTCATTTTCATTACATGTAGATTTTATGTAAATGCACCTCATGAAGCTACCCCTTTTTTGTATATTTTAACTTTCATTCTCATGTGTAAAGTTCGTCTTTTATCCCCATATTTCATGTATTTACCATTCTCCTGTGTTGTTTTATGTAGTCTCTTGGCTGAAGGGCTGTGAACTGTGCTACTGCCAGTCCACACCTGCGCACATGGGGCAGGGATAGAAAATAGCAATAAAGGAAAGAAATTATAGCAGCACTGGGATGGTACATCTCTGTCCTAATACTATTACCCAGCCTCATGCATCTCCCAGCAGCAATTCGCTCGTAGATTGGCGGGCCGCTCCCTGGGGTTATGTATGAGCTTTGATGTAGCCAACAACAAGTTTTCCTTAAATGCAGACGTTGTGAACAATATCCCTACTGGAGGATCACACCTCTTTTGATATTGTCAGAAAGAATGCTATTTGTGCTCTCTCCACAAGCAAGTGGTTGCATCAAAGGTATTCCTGGAATGTGGAGCTTGTGAACAGTACCTGCCCCAGAGGATTTTGCACTGGCTTTGGTGTAGTCGACAACCATTACTTTCCAGTGAGGACTGGCGCAAGTCAAAGGCATTCTCTGTCTTCCCACCTGTGATCTGTATCTTCATAGGCAAAGTCGTTTCCCTGCCATTTCATCCCACCATCTTTGATGACGTCATGTGCTGTGCACGTTAGCACACTTTAGTACATGTTAGTGTATGTCAGCCTGACAACATCGGTCGGTAAGGGGACGTGGAGGTCGGTTGAGGATCGTGGTGGAGACTTTAACTATTTCCAAGTCCAGGTGGGCGTGACATTCGCGAAAATTCATTCCAAATCCATGGTAGCCCTCTCTGGTGGTGTCAATATGTACTAGGCCTCGTGGTGAACACAAAGTATGCCGCCATCTTGAATAACGGTAGTTGCTTCTTCAGATGATGCTACGGACGACAGCGCCCTCTGGTGCCGGTACTGTGTACTAAGTCAGTTGAAGTCTGGAGCTCTTGGTGAACGCAATGTTTGCCGCCATCTTGGATTACGTCACAGATGAGAGCGCCCTGTGGTGGTGGCGATGTGTACTAAGTCAGTTGGAGTCCGGAACTCGTGGTGAACACACCGGATGGCCATACTGCTTGAAATTGTTTAAATAAAGACTTATGTACAAGTCCTTTTCCTACGAATTCTTAGGAGGAGGTTTCGGTCGGGTGCTTGAGGTTAGTACAAGTGTACTTTGTTTCACGCCATTTTCTTAGATTAGTAGAGATATGTGAATTGACCTATGTTTACTATCAAAATTCAAACTTGGCGCCAGTTCATAGGAGGAAGTGGCGGTCATGTGACTTAGATTAGTGGAGGTAGGCTAAGTGAGCTACCTTCCCGCAATTTTCTTTGCTTTGTAGAGATAACTGGGGTGTTATGTGTTATCCTGTTGGAATTCAAACTTGGCACCAGTTTGTAGGAGGAGGTGGCGGTCGGGTGATCTAGGTTAATGGAGTTAGGCCAAGTGCGCTATCTTACCTCGGTTTTCTTTGCTTAGTAGATATAACGGGGATGTGGTGCATTATCCTGTTGGAATTTGAACTTCCCATCATTTTTGTTCGGGGGAATGTGGCACGTTCCTGCCCAAATTCAAACTTCCCACCAGAAGCCGCCATCTTGAATGACAGCACAGCCACCATCTTGGATGACATCATCGCCGCCATCTTGGATGACGTCATCGCCACTGTCTTGGATCGTAACTTTGGGGCCATATCAGCTTTATCCCAATGCTATCGTTCTTCCTCCAGTTGTTAATGAATGAATACGTATATGTTACTTCACATCAAAAGTGTTTCTTCAATAATAATTTACACTTCCATACAGTACTCGTAAGATATTTTTGTTTCTATGAACCTTAAATGATAATGATAATAATGGTGATAATATGAGGGATGCTGATGCTCAGATTGAGGATGTGGTCAACCCAGTAGTAAAATTCAAACCACTAGATGATTATATGAAATCTACAGGGGTTAAGACTGAACTCAATGATTTTCTACATTGGTACATGTAACTTTTTATGCCTTCTTCTGTCTATCACTTTTTTTGGGAAGAGTCACTCACACAAGATACTTATATGTTTCATTATTTCCTCTGCAGGAATTTTGGAATCATTTGGAGGTGGGCCTTCGTGAATATCATGCTCGCCATGCCCAGGTTCGTCGACAATGCTTTCTGTGCATCCAGGTACACCGCTAATGCAATCACCCAACATCAGTGACGTCACATGAGTCATTGATGTTGGGATTATCGACTAAGTATAATCACCCATCGACGAGCTGATTTTTTCTTGAGCGTCCTACTGGTGTATGGCAGCAGCATCAGGTTAGTCACTTGCCACCTTTAAACTACAGTGTGGTTGCAGGCACATTTGTGGATAGGATCTCATATACCTGCAGAGAAAACTCTACTGCATGCTAATGAGACTCTATTCGTTTCTTGAACGTACATCTACCTGTTCTGGGAACGGGACTCATCGAAAACGTCTATGAGTGATGGTAACACACCATTAAGTACTATGCAGGTTTATGCTGTGAATGAATACATGCCCAAAACAAGATTGTAGTGGTGTGGGAGAGAAAGACATTGTTTATATTCAGGGATAAAATGTTGTGATATTGCCAGGTGCCTCAATTGCTGAGTGGTTTCACATCGAGAGTCATACTGGGCCAATTTTCCTATATTCAGGAGGGGGGATCTGGTAAGGCACTCAACTGTATGCTCCACCTAGATGTCCACTCTCTTGCAGAATGAAATTTTCGTTTTCCAGCGGAGTGTGCACTGATATGAAGCTTCCTGGAAAACTGAGATTCTGTGCCAGACCAAGACTCGAACTTGGGTCCTTTACCTTTCACAAGTAAGTGCTCTAGTGAATGGGCTACCTAAGCATGACTCATGACTCGTCCTCACAGCGTTACTTCTGCCAGTATCCCACTTGCTACCTTTGAAACTTCCACTCACTTGTTTATGATCCATTAAAAGGGGGTCCTGATATAGTCCTTTTCCAGAGGCTGTAGCTGCTGAACAGATTTGAGTTAATGTCTAAAATCTCGATGACGGATTTTGATTGGTTTGGTGAATAATGACATGCAAAAGAAATTATAAAACACATCCTGAGCCTTTAGTCCAGTAGCATACGGTTGATTGTTGTTTTTATAGCTTTGATGCTATCAGTTTCTCTGTTCTTCTTCCAGATGTATCTAAAGTGGAGATTCAGAACCCATGTATATCAGTCCAACTTTACAGCCTGAAGGAAGAAGAAAGCAAACCAGAACAACTCCATGATGTACAGAAAAAAAGGTAAAGCATTAAGTTGTTAGGCCCCTCTACTTTTCCAAAGTAGCTTGTCAGTGCCCTGGGCATTAAGCTTTATTGCTTTTCTCCCAGAGACTCTCAATTCTCTTACTTTGAACGAGTATTGGTTTCTTGCTGATCTTGAACAAGCACCAAGGGCTCTTGATTGAATTTACCGCATCAACAATCCCATTTAATATTGCAGGAGAATGATGCCTTATTGAAAGAAGCAGTTGTCTGTCACATCTGTGGGAAGCCGTTAGATACATGAAAGGGAACTCCACCTAGCGACCACTGCCATCCAATGGGAATGTTCCATTGTGCAGCACACAACGCTGCCATGACACACACCTTTTTTGCTTTTCTTTATTGTGATTTCATTCCCCTGCCCCATATGAACAGGGGAGGGCTGGCAGCGGCACAATCAGCCGCTCTTCAGCTGACAGACATTACAGACATGAAAATCAATCTCACACACACACACACACACACACACATATATATATATATATATATATATATATATATATATATATATATATATATATATATATATATATATACCCTTCAGTCCAGACCTGTAAACTGCTCCTAAATAATGCAGTACACAGATGTGCACGCACGAAATGAACTCGTAAACTGTCCAAAAAGCGCATAGCACAGCCTACAGGCCTGCTCGAAAAATAATGCAACAGACACGTATTCAACGCACGCCACAGCCCCCACGAAGTGATGCGGACATCAGCTGTCAAAGCACACACACGCGTCCGTTCAGGACCACACGTACCGTCACAGCCGCGACCCACTGCCAGAGCCGGCCAATGCAGCCGAGCGGTTCTAGGCGCATCAGTCTGGAACCGCGCGACCGCTACGGTCGCAGCTTCGAATCCTGCCTCGGCACCGTTGTGTGTGATGTCCTTAGGTTACATAGGTTTAAGTAGTTCTAAGTTCTAGGGGACTGATGACCTCATGTGTTAAGTCCCATAAGTTTCAGAGCCATTTAAACCATTTGAACCCACCGCCAGACGCAGGGGAAAGTTATCTCTATTTCCGAGTATACAGTCACAGCTATACTGACATCACAGAACTCCAAGGAGCGTTCACGTCTGACTCATACTCGAGACACTTCAAGGCAGCACCTATCTTTACCGCTGATGACAGAATAGCACAGGCTGCTCTCCCCTTAGCATTTGTAATGGATGATGCGTAACATGTTCAGCCATGCGTACCCGCCCAAGTGTGGCTCAAACCTCGCCTTGATGCGATACATCCACGTTGCGACTCGCCATCTAAAATGTTCTTAATATTATTCTTACGTGACATGGCTTTGTAAAAAATAACAGCCAAGTCGACCTCGCGGCAATTGTATAGTGTCCCAGAAGTAGTTAACCCTCGCTTTCTTCATGTCTCAGCTTGTATGCACGAAAATTCTTGCCCTAACAGAACCTGTTGACGAAAATAACGCTGAATGCAGTCTTCCTCGCTGACCTAACGTGCTACCCTTCCTGCTCTCAACATATGCAAATGTTCTCACCGCTATGTAGAGGCTCCTATATCCCAGCACAAAGGATGTGAATGAATTGAGCATTATGATTGGCTCTTATCGAATTTACCCATCGAATTACTGATGCCGCCGGTATCGAAGCACTGTCCGCCTCTTGTTTCTCGGAGTTTCAGCAGTAAAATTATTTTCCACAAATCGCAAAATTGTATTTACAGGTAAACCCTCAAACTTGTCTATAGATCACCAAATACGTACCAGACTCAGAAGGATATTGGAAGCCAGGAACATGTCTACCAGTGTAAGTACAATTAAATATTACCATTGCTGCTACAGTCTGACACCGATCGTTAGACAGTTAATGTTTCTACTTGGCGGCGGTGCTTCTAGAACCAATCTCATTATCTATTGCGCACGTAATTTTCCACGTAAAAAATCTCTCGCCGTTATCTATGTGCTGAATCTATATGTCCCTCACAATAGGACACAGAGTCATCCTGTGCTGCAACATAAACCTTGCTAACTTTACAATCCAATATATACTTATCTTACACAACATAAGCCAAACTTTACAATGCAATATATACACATTTTATGCAAACAGTGCAGTTATCTTTTATATCTGTACAGCACCCGAAAAATTATGGTATGCCTGCTCTCATAGAGGCTTTACGTCACGATGCTCCCCAGTCCTACGAAAGCACCGTCAGACTTTTCTTTCTTTCTACAGACGTGACATTCAGCGCCATACAAAATCATCCCTATCACATCAGAGCACCCTCAGCGGACCGAAGTTGCTCTTAGAACTATTCTACAAATTCAATATCGTTTACCCTCGGCACAAACGCGTTACTCATTCTCCTCCGAACCTGCTCGCTTTTCTACAGACATCTCCAGACTCGGGGATTACAAAAACATACGTATTTTCTCATGGTTCACCATATTATTCTACCATTTTCACGGTACTTCTCAATATCAAGCACTAGGCGGCCTAGTACCGATCGCTAGCGCAACATAATTCCCAGCTACATATAGCTATACATTAGCAAGGAGCAGCGTGCTGTAAACCACTGAGTAACTAGAAACAAATAGAGGAAACTGATATTTCCGCTCTCGAATACCGATGTCGGTGATGTAACAGATTCGAAACCACCCCAATAATTTACAGCCCAACTAAGGTCTTCTCCATATCTGAAATTGCTCTGAGCACTATGGGACTCAACATCTGAGATCATCAGTCCCCTAGAACTTAGAACTACTTAAACCTAACTAACCTAAGGACATTACACATATCCATGCCCAAGGCAGGATTCGAACCTGCGACCGGAGAGGTCCCGCGGTTCCAGACTGAAGCGCCTAGAACCGCTCGGCCACCCTGGCTGGCTCTCCATGTCTAGAGAACAGGCAAATGTCTCTTGCACATGCCAGATGCACACACCACAATCGATCTTCTGTCAACTAAATAAAGGCGCGAAATGTGCAGAAGCAGTCAACAGAACAATTTACATGGGAGAGAATAACAGTCCAGCGCAAACGCACGTCCATACACAATCTTCTCAAATTTTCACTTGATCACTAAAGCCACCCAACACATACTATGAAGTAGTTCGCTATTCGGTCGTGTGGAGAATGGCAAAGTTAACTCAGATACTTTCCCACACTCCAACAGGCCTCTATATGCGGACAGCTGCTGCCGTTAATGAGAGACGTCAATCATTTCCACCACAGGCCATGCATAGAAGGAATTATTCCTAAAAAACGGTCACATATATGTTTTATCATTATAATTACAATTGAATGTTACGAACGCGGTCTCAATTGAACGGCATTCAACTATGAGCGAAATATCGGAAATACACCCTGCTGTTGGCAGTGGTGAGCGAAGTATCAGAAATACACCCTGCTGTCGGCAGTGGCTCTCGAAATAGAAATATCACTACTTTTCTTATGACATGGCATGCTCTTCCCCTTGCTATCACAGTACTCCAAGTCAAATCCATACCCTCTTTACGACTGGATACAGTCATCTCCCTTCCACAAACACATAGTCTATCAACCTGATGCTCAAATTCGAACGTATCACGCACCCACCACTACATGAAAGTATAATACATCGTCAGCACCTGATTGCCTGCCATACGGAATAATACCACCCGAAAATCAACGACGGGTGGGCATGTCTCCTACATTTTTCTTGCAAGTGCTACCACTGTGTCTTAGAAAGAGACATAAGTGGCCAGATGTTAAAGAAAAACCCGATCGGAGCAATTTCCATATGTTACTGTCACAAGCGATCTTGGTTCTACAGGTGCCCACAAGCATCCAGGTTAAAAGCTATACCCCCTTTACGAATCGAGATACGATGCTACCCCTGAATGATGTGGTTTTTTCCCGACAAACATCGTGACGGTGATCGTAGGAGTGTGTAAGCCCATGATGCACCCTCGGGATAAAATTGCCGTATTTTGAAAATGATTTGGCTAAGGAACGTAGTATGTAAGCAGTATTGGCGCCTCCCTCACGCCGCCCTAACTAGATAATTCTATAGTATTTCTAGCACATTCTGTCTTGATACCATGCCAGATGTTCTGATATATATCCACCGATTTATAGGTGATGACTGATTGAGAAGGAACACAAACAGTAGTAGTAGATGATATGCCAATTGACGTCGTATGAAATATACACTAGGTTTTTCAGATCTCTAGTGTTACGCTATCCACTAGAAATGATGTCCATCGTTTGGAATCAGGTCTTCCCATTCAAGCACATACCTGCATCAGATCATACCCACAAGTGAATCGTATTTCTGCCACTCTCATATCTCGAAAGGAGTCACCTTCCTCGAACCTGACTGCTACAGTAAAATTACAACCTGGTTTTAGTCACCCCCTACACATCTTGCAACTGCTCCCATTTCTACAACTTCCCAAATGTGATCGTTCCAATTTAAGTCGGAAATGAGCAGAAGTCAGAGAAAACCATACCCACCACCTTCTGCAACCCGTGCAGAAACAGAACGATCTGAGTTAGTGCAACAGAACAGTGTTTTGACCATTTGGCGGAAATGCGCGCAATGTGGCACGTCCCCAACCTACATACGTGTACTACAGATCCGCGTCCATTCAAACCAATCAGCCCAACATGCTGTCATCGTTATTCTATACCCCCCAACAGAGAAAATTTGCGAACTATAAAAGCTCATCCCATTTAGAACTCACATAGGCACCGATGCTGGTGCAATGACGCAAAGCTGTGGTGCGATCCAACGCAGAGAAAGAGATTTTGCAATGCTCACCACAGAATACCACAGCGTGGAGCCATACTAGCATAGCTAACGGTATAACAAGTCCCTCACCAAATTTACACCTCAAACTGTTACTGCTGCTGTCGGTATGGCACGATCCTATTAAATAAACAGGCACTGCGGTGGCCACTTTAAAGTTTGATCACCTATTCTCTATGCGAATGATCATATCCCACTAAGTCGCAAAAGACACTCCCTCTGGTCCTGTTTAGTTGTTTCAAACACTGTTTTGTAGCACGCTTTTGCACAATGCCAAACATTTTGTTTTTCTGTCACGACTTTGAGACCTGTGTCAAGATCTAAACTGACATTAAGAAGTTCTGATCGACGGCCTTTAGCAGGAAACTGGACTTTGCATGGTGTAAATAATATTCTTACTGTGGATAACACCGTCGAATTTAAATACAAGACAGCTACACCATAAGCTGGAAGAGATTTACGGCGATGGCATAGGTTTCCAAACTACAGTCCAAAGGTGACTGACGAGCTTTACATTTAGATTCGTCTCTCACACTGAGGGAATAGCTGATAGCTATGCATTCCCTTTCGACTGATTCCTCATATTGCAAAATGGTTTAAATGGTTCTGAGCACTACGGGACCGAACATCTGAGCTCATCAGTCCCCTAGAACTTAGAACTACTTAAACCTAACTAACCTAAGGGCATCACACACATCCATGCCCGAGTCGTGAAGCGCTTAGAACCGCTTCGCCACTGCGGATGGCCCTGATATTGCACTCATATATCCGATCACTGTTTTGCTGCTAGCAACCCCCAGAATTTGTCACCCATAAACAAAACTCATTCCCCAACTCAAACAATCTTTGTCACTCAGTCATTATATGGTAACCAACAGCACACCAATGTAGAGATGGGATGGAAAAGACACCTCCGATGTACTGTAATAATAAGCAACACAGTTAATAGCACGAACAAATTTAGCAATTTTACAGTAACTCCAAAACCTGCCAAATATTTGACAGCATGTCTCCCCCAGTTTCAGCAACATAGCTAAACCACCCCTTGTCTACTTTGCGAGTATCATTGCGAATCCTCTGGTTCGCGCCAAACAATTTATACATGGGAACAAGTATGCGGCAACAGGAGGAATCCAGGTAAACGTTGACATCGAAACGAAGGGAATCAGGGAGGTTGTCAATTTTTTTTTCCGTCAAGAACCTGCCACAGGCCTCAAAGTCGTCGCAGAAAAACGAGATGTTTGTCATTGTGCAAAAGCGTGCTAGAAAACAGTGTTTGAACAACTAAACAGGACCAGAGGGAGTGTCGTTTGGGACTCAGTGGGTTATGATCATTCGCATAGAGTATAAGTGATCAAACTTTAAAGTGGCCACTGCGGTGCCTGTTTAATTAATAGGATCGTGCCGCACAGGCAGCAGCAGTAGCAGCAGCAGTTTGAGGTGTAAATTTGGTGAGGGACTTGGTATACCGTTAGGTATGCTAGGATGGCTGCACACTGTGGTATTCTGGGGTGAGCATTGCAAAATCTCTGTATTCGCGCTGGATCGCCCCACAGCTTTGCGTCATTGCACCAACATCGGTGCCTATGTGAGTTCTAAATGGGATGATCTTTTATAGTTCGTAATTTTTCTCTGTTGAGGAGTATAGAATAATGATGATAGCATGTTGGGCTGATTGATTTGAATGGACGCGGATCTGTAGTACACATATGTAGGTTGGGGATTTGCCATATAGCGCGCATTTCCGCCAAATGGTCAAAACACTGTCCTGTTGCACTAACTCAGATCGTTCTGTTTCTACACGGGTTGCAGAAGGTGGTGGGTATGGTTTTCTCTGACTTCTGCTCAGTTCCGACTTAAATTGGAACGATCACATGTGGGAAGCTGTAGAAATGCGAGCAGTTGCAAGATGTGTAGGGGGTGACTAAAACCAGGTTGTAATTTTACTGTAGCAGTCAGGTTCGAGGAAGGTGACTCCTTTCACGACATGAGAGTGGCAGAAATATGATTAACTTGTGGGTGTGATCTGACGCAGGTATGTGCTAGAATGGGAAGACCTGATTCCAGATGATGGACATCATTTCCAGCAGATAGCGTAACACTAGAGATCTGAAAAACCTAGTGTACATTTCATACGTCCTCAATCAGCACATCATCTACTACTACTGTTTGTGTTCCTTCTCAATCAGTCAACACCTATAAATCGGTGGATATATAGCAGAACATCCGGCATGGTATCGAGACTGAATGTGCTAGAAATACTATAGAATTATCCAGTTGGGAAGGCGTGGGGGAGTCGCAAATACCGCTTACATACTACGTTCCTTTGCCAAATCACTTTCAAAATACGGCAACTTTATCTCGGTGGTGCATGGGGGGTGGTTACACGCTCCTACAATCACCATCAAGGTATTTGTCTGGAAAAAACCACATCATTCAGAGATAACATCATATCTCAACTCGTAAAGGGGGTATAGCTTTTAACCTGGATGCTTGTGTGCACCTGTAGAACCAAGATCACTTGTGACAGTAACATATGGTAGTTGCTGCAATCGGGTTTTTCTTTAACATCTGGCCAGTTACATCTCTTTCTAAGACATGGTGGTACTGTGATAGCAAATGGAAGAGTGTGTTAAGTCATAAGAAAGGTAGTGATATTTCTGTTTCCAGAGCCACTGCCAACAGCTGGGTGTATTTCCGATACTATACTCATAGTACATTGCTTTTGTAGGTTCTGGGACACTAGGACAATTTTATAAAAAATAAAAAAATCTCTTGTGAGTGCGTCACTCACGATTTTCTTATTTTTCACAAAATTGTCCTAATCTCCCGGAACCTACAAAAACAATCCCTTTTACCTAATATTAATATAATATAATAAAATAATATAGTAATAACTATAGTAAAAATCATTTATTTTACATACATTTCCCACAGGTGAATGTAATGTAATTTAAAAAATTAGAGAATTATCTACTATTTTAAAAAACGATTTTAAAAAAGGCATTTTTTCATCACTTTCTTAGCCCCAAAAATTGTCCTATTTTCGACTTTTGTGGAAGAAGTGTTTTTTAAAATTATTTTCGAAACAAATTTTTAAAAAAGCATTTTATAGATCATTTTCTTAACCCCAAAAAATGTCCACTTTTTGACTTATGTGTAAACCATGTTTTTTAAAGATTAAGTATATAAAAAGTAACTTAAATTCTCTTACATTCTTTACATACATAAAAATGTCCACCTGTTCGATAGTTATCTTTATGAAATTCATGAATACTTTTTTAATCATACATTTACTACACTGTCTTAATTGTGGCTTGGCACAGCCTAAAGACTGCTTTAGCTGTTGCTTAGTGTTGTCCATTTAAATAAAATAAAATTAGTGAGAAAAATAATTTCACATTATGAACATAAGTAAATAATTAAAATATATTATCTAACAAAAGTAAATTAAATTAAAATTTTATTCTTTATTTTTTCCATCCTTCTTAAAACGTTTCAGAAATGTATATAAACATGAAGTTAGTATTTTTACAAACTTTTTAAGTTTTTCATTCATTTATATAGAAGCAAATAATAATAATTAAAAATTTTCAGTAAGTGTTCTATGTTGTGCATCATATGTAAGATTCTTTATACCATACATAATTACAAAAGCAAGTGTATCATTTGGAATTTTCTCATTAAAAGTTGCACAAAGTTTCGTAGTAGCTTTCTGTGTAGTTACAACATTCTTTCCATGTGTCATATAAATTACAAAAATTGGATAATTATTTCCAAAATTAAATAAATATCTGATTTTAGTAAAGTAATTCTTTTAAAATCTAAAAATAGATGATATGCTTTTAGAAAATTATTTAGCAGATTAATATTCCACATTTCTTGAGGAAAAACTTCATTTCTACAATTTTTTGAATATATATTTTGTAGTTTAACATGATAAAAATTATGATGAATCAACTAACTGATTATTTTTACGATTAGTCTGGAACACAACAGAAACAAAATATGGCATATCAAATTCTGTAGAGTTATAGTAATTTGTAATAACTAGTTCAAAACTGTTTTTACCAGATAAACCAGAAACTTTTTCTGTTTGAATTTCATACAAAGAAATAGGAATTTTAGGATTTTTAAGAATATTTTCACGTTATTCAAGTTCGTAATTTGGTTCATATTTAATAACAGGTACACGAATTTCCATAGATTCTATATTAATTTTACCTTCTTTAGGAAGTGTATCTTTTATTTCAATTCTGGCATCATTTTCATCAGGCCAGTGTAGAAGTACATCACCAGAAGATGAACAATGTGTAAAAATTACAGTTAAATCTCCTTCCAACATTATTTCTTTATAACCTTAAAAAAATCCACCAAGTAATGATAATGATAAAGTACTTCATTTCTTTTACTATTTATTTTTCCTGTATTAATTATATGTCCTTCTAAACCTATTTTGTCAGCAACAAATGAAGTTAGATGTAGTAAAACAGATGAAGAAATAAAAGGATGTTCAATTCTAGATAAAAATTATTTCCTTTTCTATTGTTACAAAGTCAAACAATTTAGATACATAATTATCAGTTAACTTTTTAATTGATTTTTCATCATAAGTTGGATAATCTGTGCCATCATTTCCAATAATACTAAAATTCATATACAATTATGCATGATTTGAATGAAGACAACCATAACCAATATTTATTTCAATTTCTGTATCTTTGTTAGGAACATTTATATTATTTTTAGTCTTCTCATTCACAGGGAATGAGTAAAACTGATAACTTCCAATTTTATTCATAATTATTCACCAATTATTTATTAAGGTAAAAATTTGTTAAGATATTTCTAAAACAACTGTTACAGTAGCACCATTAAAGTCAATTAAATTATCATTTTCATCAGTTATAGTAACTTCTAAATCTTGAATTGTATTAAAAATAGGAACATTTACAGGATATTTTGGTTCATAAATCACTAGTCCACCATATTCTGCATTATGTTTAAATGAAGCAATAATATTAGTTTCTTTATGAAAATGATCATTATATTTTACATACATTCCGTCAGCAAGATTACAATCTATATTAATTAATTCAAAAGGAATAGTTTTAGGAACATCTTTAGCTATGCCTTTTTCATTAAGTGAAACAACTTGATTATTAAAACCAAGTAAACTTCCAATACCATCTTCTATATCCATATAGAATTTGACATCACTTTCAATAAGAATTCTGTTTAAAATTTCATCTGCTTTAATGTGTATATTAGGTATTTTCGAATGAATAATTTTTTTATATTCTTAAAACTATATTGACCTACTGTTTAACTGTCACAAGAAAGTTTATTATTTTTTGTTGTAATATTTGGAGTTAAAAAAGTTGAATAAAAAGCAACTAGTGAAACATTTGTATAACTATCATGTATTGGAACAGACAATCTTTATCTAAATATACTAGATTTATCACTAAGTTGAAGGAGGTGCCTCAATTATTACGGAAAAAAATTATTAAATAAATGAATAAAACAGATTGGGAACCCAAAGTAAGATTTTCAGAAAAGAATTAAAAAAACAAACATGGTAATCTTTTACCAAATTCTATAAGATGTGCAATAATTGGACCAAGTGATTGTGGAAAAACAACATTAAAGATTGATAATTATTATTTAGCTCCAATTTGGTTAAATTGGAATCAAATTAAACATTTATATATATATATATATATATATATATATATATATATATATATATATATATATATATTCAAAAAGTTTAGATCAGCCAAAATATCAAGAATTTTTAAAACAATGTAAAAAAATTGAAGATAAAATTAATAAACAAATTTTAAGTTTTCTTGAAAATAATGAAAAATTATTTCATTAGATGAATGCGAAAATAACTCAATTGTTGTAATTGATGATTTCATTTTAGAAAATCAACATAATGTAAGAGAAAATTTTACTAGAGGAAGACTAATAGGTATAGATTGTTTTTACTTAGCTCAAATCTATTCAAAAATACTAAAACATTTACTTAGAGATAATTTAAATTTTTAAATATATTTCGTCAAGGTGATACAAATTTAAATCACATTTACCATGAGTTTGTTGGTGGAGATTTAAAGTTTGATAATTTTAAGCAAATGTGTAGTAAATGTTGGAATGATGAATTTGGATTTTTCACAATAGACATGACCAGAAACCTCAATGAAGGTAAGTTTAGAAATAAAATACAACATTTCTTAAAAACATAAGCATTAAACATGAACATAAACCATAACATTATCATAAACATTAACATAAACGTAAATTTAAAGATAAATGTTAACATAAATGTTAAACATAAACATAAACGTTAAACATAGACATAAACGTTAAGCTTAAATATAAAATTTAAATGTAACTAATGTTTTTTCTCCCTTAAAAATGCTTGCAAAGTATGATGAAGAAGTTGTTAAAAAACTAAATAAACTAGAAAGAAAGCTGAGGAATTGGAAGAACAATTTAAGCTTTGGAAAAAGAACCAAGAGCAGAATATGAGAAATATAAAAAGAAAGATTAACCTGTTATTGAAGCAATTGAACAAGTTAAACAAGGAATCAAAGGATTAGATGACAATGTTGTAAAAGCAATTGAAGAAAACTGGAAAGTTGAAAAACAAATGATTCCATATCATCATCATATGGAAGATTTTGGAGACTTATCACCTATTACAACCATTAACAGATTGGTCTGATGATGATCCTGGAAAATATGATTATACATTAAGGTAATCAGAAGTTAAAGATATATTGAATAAATACTACGAAGAAAAAGAATGAAGTAGTCACCAAAATGAAACTACAAAATAAATGTTAGCATAAGAATATTAAAGTATATTAATCATAGTGAAGATAAGGTTTTAGGTTTAAAACCTGCTGGTATGTTTAAATATGCAAGTAATTTACGTGTTGAATTCAGTGGAGATAAATTAAAAATTAGTGAAAAAACATATTAAGGTACAGATGGATTAATGAAACTTTTAACTGAAAAACAAATTACTATAGATGAGTTAAATAGCAAATTTAATTCTGTTGATTTATCAAATTATGCAGATATATTATATAATTCTGGAGCATTGTATTCTGATAATAATACAAATAAAATAAGATCAAGTAAAAATAATAAATATCAATACTTAATAGAAGAAATTGTTGATAACTATTTTCCAAAGTTAAGAGGACAAACTATAGATGATCTAGAACCAAGTTCTCCTGAAAAAATTGGTGAAGGTTTAAAATAAAAATATACAGAAAAAGCAATTTAATATATGTGGGTAAATGATAGAGTAGCAATTATTCATGGTGAAGAATTAGCTGGCAATAAGAATTATCATAGTGAAAAAGTTAGTATTCCACAAATGTTAACAAATAAATTTGGTGATTTTATAATTGATAATCCAAAAGGAATTCCATATTTAACCAGATTTTTTAGAATCTTCCATATATATTTTGGAAAAGGGATAAATATGGAAAATGATTAGTAAACACTTTAATTAACAAATTAACATTTGAAATGCATCTTCCAGGCTATAATTATTGTGGTCCAGGAACGAAATTATATGAAAGATAAGCTTATGGTGATAAAGGTATAAACCCATTAGATTAAGCTTCTAAAAAACATGATATTGCTTATAGAGATAATAAAGATTTAGATAAAAGACATATAGCTGATAAAGAACTTCAGTTAGCTGTAAAAGAAAGAATGTAGGCAGATGATGCTTAATTTGGTGAAAAAGGTGCAGCAACAGCAGTTAGAGGATTAATGTATGGAAAACTAAAATTAGGTATGGGATTAATGTTGATGAAAATGGTTGGAGATTATAAATTTAAAAATATTTATTAAATTTTTACTTTTACAAATGAATAACTTTACAATTGATTATATTTCAGTACCTAGTGGCAAAACTATACCAAAATCAATTAAATTAAAGTTAAATAATGAACAATGAAGTGCGATTGAACCATTTTTAACAGATGTTCAAAAATGGAAAAAGAAAAGTATGTTGGTGGAAATTTACTTATTTCATTAGGTATTCCTGTTGTTAAAAAAATTATTGAATATTTAAAAAAAGAAAGACGGTAAGGGATTAACACAATGTGAAGGAGAATTTTTACCATTATTTTTCGCTGCATTACCTTACTTAGCAACAATTGGTTCTTTAGGGGATGGATCTGCAGCAATTGCAAATACAGTTATAAACAAGAAGACAGCTGAAAAGAATTAGAAGAACAAAAAAGACATAACTTACAAATGGTAAAGAAGGCTGGAACTGGAATAAAGAAAACAATAAAGTTAGAGAAAGTAATTAATAAATATCCTAATGCATTAAGTAATTTTGAAATAGAACTTACTAAACAATTAAAAATTAAAAACTTTCAGTTTATGTATGCGATAGATGAATTAGTATATAAGCCATATAAAATATAATGTGGCATAGTTATTTCAGATACATCTGATAATCCTGGTACACATTGGATTTGTTATTATAAAAATAATTCTAAAAAAGTTGTTTTTCATTCAATCGTTGGTAATGTAACAAAACATTAGTTAACTATTTAGGAAAAAATGAACTATATTACAATACAGAAAGAATACCAAATTTTGATGAAGTAACATGTGGTCATTTATGTTTATTCGTTTTAAAATTGCTTTGTGAGAATTATAATTTTAATGATATTTTAGATTTAATAAATGAACATTTTTGGAAATAAGATATATCCAATTAAACAAAATGAACAAGTACTTAATACATCTAGACTCGATCTAGAATTAATTGAAAATAGTATTAAATAAATACAATCATCAATAGATCGAAAGATAACTAATGGAATTAAACAATTTCAAAAAAAAGAAATCTTCCTTTTAAAATAATTAAAGGATATATTGGTTTTAAAAATAGAAAACTTGCTAATGTAAATGATCCAATTGTTGCAAAAGATCTAGTTAACAAATAATTCTTAGACAAAAAATATTTTACAAAAACCAGAATACATGAGTATTCTAACACAATTTAATAAGTATATTACCAATACACAATTTAATGAGACAATTAATCAGATTCATCCAGATAACTACAACACTTCCAAGAATTTCTTTACAAAAAAGGTAGCAGAAAAGGCATTTTCAGATTATTTTTCAAAAACAGATTTAACACCATACTAAGGCCAGAAAAGTAATCTTAAAGAAAAAGTATATGATAAACAAATAATTGAATTTACTTTTATGACAGGTGGGGAACAAAACAGGATTTCATACTTAAAAGAATTATTAGTGTTGGTAAAAATATAAACAAAGATTTCAACTTCGATGATTTTGATATAACACTCAGTGTAGCTGAAGAGATATATAAAATAAATAATAATATTCAATCAATAATGGTAGATAAATCAAGTTTAATAACTGTATTATGGAAAGGTTGAGTTAAAACTGTCCCAGTTGATGTAAAGTTAATTACACTTGTTGAAATAATTTAAAATTTAATAAATTTTTTATCTATATAAATGGAAAATCATATTTCACATGATTATGATATTTATTGTTTAAAGTGTAAAAAGTTTACTCATACACATAATCCACATCGAGTAACAACTAAAAATGAAAGACAAAGAATTGAAGGTCTTTGTAAAATTTGTGAATCTAAAAATAGTAAATTTGTTAAAAAAATTTTGTGAGGGCTGGTGAAGGTTTAAATAATATTCCTGAAATTATAATAAATGAACTACATAAACGAATGAGAAAGAATTTTAAAAGAAGAAATGTTTTTTTCTTTTAGTATAGATGATTTATGGAAAGCTGATTTAGCTGAAATGGATTCAGGTAATTTAAAAGGAATTTCTAAAATAAACAAAGAATATAAATATTTATTGTCTGTTATTGATGTCTTTTCGAAATTTGCTTGGGCTGTTCCTATTAAAGATAGAACAGCTAAAAATATAGTTGATACATTCGAAAAAATTTTATAGATAGAAAGCCACATAATTTACAAATAGATGATGGAAAAGAATTTATTAATAAAGAATTTAAATAATTATCTACAAATCAAAAAATTAATAATTATTCAACTTTTCCATAATCAAAAGCATCTGTTGTTGAACGATTTAACAGAATACTTAAAGAAAAAATATGGAAGAAATTTACTTTACAAGGACATTATAAACTTAGTTAAAGAACTAATTGATGAATTTAATAACACAAAACATTCTACAATAAAAATGAAACCAATAGAAGTTAATGAAAAAAATTTAAAAATAAGTAATATTACATGTAGTCACAGACTTAGGTCTTCTTCAGCTGATGCTAATGAGCAAGCTAAATTTAAAAAAGAAGATAAAGTTAGAATTAGTATACATAAAGGTCTGTTTGAAAAAGGATATACAGCTAAATGGTAACAGAAATATTTGAAATTAAAGATTTTATTTATTGTAATCCAATTACATCTAAATTAAAAGATATATAAGGAAATTTTTATGAATAAGAACTACAGAAAACGCTATATCCAGATGTATACTTAGTTAAAATGTTTAAAAAAAGTAAAATAATAAAGTTTATGTTAAATGGTTAGGTTTTGATAATTCACATAACAGTAGGCTTGATAGGGATAAAGTAATTTTATAAAAGTTCAGTTTGATGATGCATTTTAATATCATTAATCAATTGTTCTTGTCGGTAGTTATTCAAAATATTGCAATAGTTCATATGTCAGACAGTCCTTAAATTTTCTTTCAATCTTTGATACAGATTTATTTAATTTGCATTATAATTCAATCTTAACATATCTTCACAATTTGGATGTCTATCAAATAATTTTATAGGATGAATGTTGGCCTTAAAATGTCATCAATTGTTTTATGAACTACATGTGGTTGTAAACTGGTAATTTTATCATTTCTTTTACCTATTATTTCTGAAGCAATATTAACTTTTTCTCGCAATTTTTGAATATGATCATTTTTTATCTTAATTCTATCATCTTTTAATTGAATTATATCTGTGTTTAATTTATTCAATTCAATTGTCTACAGTTATCTTTGTGATTTATTTCATATTTATAAGCATCAATAATCTCTTTTCTAACCCTATATTCACCATGTTTTCTAATTGATGGTAAAACTTCACGAGTAACCTATTTTTTAAATTGTTGAGCTTCTTCTTTTTTTTAAAATTAAAGAATATAATCTAGATTCATTGATGAAAATAGTTTGTTTATCAACTCTTGATGTGGACTCACAAAACATGATGCTCAAAATATTAGCAAAAAATTGCTTTATCTTCTGAGTCAACATGTGTAATTATTGCATCATTTGTGCTTTTGTATTCTAAAATCTCAGCAACATCTTTAGCTTTCAACCATGGATTATTTTCTTGATCAATAATCATGAAAACTTGTTTATTGTTGTATGTAAGCTTGTTGATGAATATATATACAATAGATTCCAGTTAAAGATAAATTTTTTTATTAGTTTGGCGAAGATAGATATGTGAAATTTGTAGTTTTGAATATATGATTACATTGTATTTGTCTTTTTAGCTTTTTTATCAATCTAATAAAAATTATTTCTTATAAATGGATCACCAAAACAAAATGCAAAATAAACTTATGTACTAATTAACGTATGTGAAACGATATTGATTTTCCTATTTGTTTAAGTGATGAAAATGATAATTAATTTGTAAAAACAAATAGCAAACATATTTTTGAATAAGAATTATTGGTGGATGGTTAAGAAAAAAGAATATTGTCCACTTTGTAGAAGTATTATTAAAAATAACGAACAAACAACAATTGACATAATGACAACAGTTGTTTCTTTGCCAGTAAGTATAATTAGGTCTTTTGACCAATATTTTTATTCTTTACCAATGAGTACAAGATCTTTTGATCCTTTATTTCATAGATATCGACAATTTAGAAATTCTAGGTAACGAATCTAATGATGTATCTTATGATTCTGATGACTCTTATTTTTAAAATAATTTATATGAATTACTTAAATTTAAAATTTAATATTTTATAAAAGTTGTTAAAATTTAAACAATTAAAATATTATTAAAATTTGAAACATTATAAAAATTTAATAAAATTTACTTTTTTATAATTCTAAAAATTTTTTCTATATAAATCGAGCACATTCAAGTTAAACAAGATTGTTCTGTGACAACTAAATTTTGTAAATATTGTAATACACAAACATCAATTATTTCACTTTACATAAGTATATAAAAGATGGTTATAGAACTATATGTAGACAATGTTTAAATAAATATCATGTAGAAAATTAGAATAAAAGTCAAATTCCTTGTGTATGTGGAAAAAGTGTTGTTAAAAATTATTCTAAGGTACAGTTAAGAAGAAGTCCAAGTGTAGAACATGCAAAAAAGGAAATGTAAAATTTGTCAAGAAATTATAGTTTAAATTTGTTTTTACAAAAATCCATCACATAAAGATAAACATAATAAATAATGTAAGAAATGTACTTTAGAAATTATGAAGAATAAGAAAGCTTTTACTTTAAATAATAATCACTTATGATTAATTATATATTTATCTACTACATAATTATCTTTTACTAATAAAAATAATTTTTCAAATCTAATGAATTTTTTAATAATAAATAAAAGAGCAAAATAATTGGTTAAAAATAAATTGATTGTTAAACTAAATAATTAACTAACAGTTAAAAATCTAATTGATTGTTAAAGTAATTTATTAAAAAGTAATTGAATGTTAAACCAATTCTCTTTTGATTAATTATTTATTAAATTATAGACGTTATCCATCTATTAAATAATTATCATTTTTGTCAAAAAATATTTCTTACAAATTTATAAAAAAATTTTGTAATAAATAGATGAGCAAAATGGAAAGTAACCTTGCTGTCCAACTAGAGTAACTTGCTAATCTACTACAACAATTTCCTGTTGTAAGACTTCGTCAAGTTTGTAGAATAAATTTTTTATGGGGTTAATTAAATTTACATAAAGCTGATTTAATTAGATTTATTATTAGTAATCGGTCAATTATTAATAATAATCAGTCACTTATTGTAAGAAATAATACACGTGAAGTAAATGAAAACGATAAAAAGTATTTTACTGAAGTAAGTAAAAATTATGGAAATATTGCTTATATTTATATACCTGAAGAAGTAAGTGATAATCAAACAAATATTGTTAAACATAATAAAGCTGAATCTGGTGAAATTATTAGGAAAAAGTTACCTTTCTATGATATTTATGATGTTTTTCTAACTAAAGAAGATAAACCATTAAAAGGAATAATTCCATTTTCTACAAATATATTTATAAAACGAAAGGATAGAAAACAATTAAAGATTACTTAGTTGAAAAAGCATTTGCAGACAGATTACTAGAAAATAATATGGATGTACTTGATCCTAACCATTTCTTAAATGCAGTAAAAACAAAATTTTTTAAGATTCTTAAAGACTATATGAAAGTACATCATGATGTAAAGATAAATTTTAGTTTATAATGTGAATATAAAGACAAATAGATGAAACAAATGAAAAAGTTCAAGAATTTGGGCAACAAACACCAAACTACACTATTTTAACAGAAAAAGGTTAATAAAAAATTCAAATATGGTAAAAGGTGTATTTTGAAAAATATATCTATTTTTCATGTACATGGTTCATGATGCTTATTATTGGTTTACAGCTAGCACTCAACAAATATGTTCCACTAAGAGAATCATCTTATATTGATTTACCAGATAATAGTATAAATAGTATAGCTTGTGTTATTGTGAAAAATAATGAACATAGTGTTTTTTATGATCTATGAAATCAGCTTTGTTTCCTGTTGATGAACATCCTGAAAGAATAACAAAATATAAAAATGTTGGTCTTGATCTTGATAAAAAAATTTGAAAATGTTGAATTCCTGTATTTGTTGATCATATTTCAAAAACAGAAAATATAATTAATGTATCTAGTAATGTTTTTTTCATTTGTTGGTGAAGATGAAAGTTATCAAGTGTATCCATTAAAAATATCAAAGCTAAAAAGGAAATACATGTAAATCTACTTTATATCAAGAAAGATGGTATTTCACATTATTGTTATATAAAAAATTATTCTAGACTTGTATCAAGTCAAATTACTAAACATGAAATAGCAAAATTTATTTGCTATTTATGTTTACTACATTTTAATTCAAAAGAATTATTAGATGGCACACAAAAAATTGTTTAACTTATAAACCATTAAAAGTCGAAATGCCAGATGAAGGAGAATTTATATATTTTCGAAATTATCGTTTTACACAAATAGTTATTTATGCTAATTTTGAAAGTTTACTTTTAAAAATGGGTAATTGTGAACCAAATCCCGAAACACCATATGCCATGAAATATTAAAAACATGGTCCAATTGGATTTTGTTATTACAATTATATATATATGGAAATTATATAGATCCTGTAGTTTGCAGAGGACCAAATTGTCATAAAAAATTTATAGAATGTATGAAATAAGAAGTTGAAGAAATTGGAAGAAAATATTCTGTAATTCAAGAAATGAAACCACTTGATTTTGATGAATACAAAATGTATCTTAAATTTACAGTTTGTACAATATGTAAATGTCCTTATACAAAAAAGAATAAAAAAGTACATCATCATGATCATTTATCTTAAAATATATTGCTCCATTGTGTAATATGTGTAATTTAAAACTACAACAACCTGAATTTGTACCTATTTATTTACATAACTTATCTGGTTATGATTCATATCGTTTTGTAAAAGAACTTGGTTATGATAATAAAGAAATAGGGTTAATACCAAACAATGAATATAAACATAATAATCTTAGTAAACATACAAAGACTTTAAAATAGAGATTTGTTGATAGACTTACATTTATGGCTTCTTTACTTGTTAAACTTTCATCAAATTTACAGAAGAAGCAGTTAAAATTATTAAAAAATATTTTTATCCAGAATTATTTAAGTTAGTAATTAGAAAAGGTGTTTATCCATATGATTAAATGGATTATTGGGAATAATTTGGAGAACCGCTATTACCAAATGGCTCTGAGCACTATGCGACTTTACTTCTGAGGTCATCAGTCACCTAGAACTTAGAACTAATTAAACCTAACTAACCTGAGGACATCACACACATCCACGCCCGAAGCAGGATTCGAACCTTTAACCGCCACTATTACCAACAAAAGATAAATTTTATAGTAAATAAAATAATTGTGATACAAGTGATGACGATTAAGAACATGCAAAATTAGTGAATATCATGACTTATATCATAAAACTGATGTATTATTGTTAAGTGATGTTTTTGAAAACTTTAGAAAAACGTGCATAAATACATATAATTTAAATCCTTCTTGGTATTTTAAGCACCAGGTTTATCTTGGGATGCAATGTTAAAAATTACCAATCATAAACTTGAATAATTATATGATTATGATATGCCTCTAATGGTTGAAAAAGGAATAAAAGGGGTAATTTCACAATGTTGTAAAAGACATGTAAAAACAAATAACAAATATTTAAAAGATTATAATAATAAAGAAATATCAAATTATATAGTGTATCTAGATGTGGATAATTGATATGTTTATGCTATGAACCAATATTTATCATATGGCGGTTTTAAATGGGAAGAACCAAATAATTTTAATTGTACAAAAATAAATAATATGACAAACAATAGTCAAGATGGATATATATTTGAAGTAGAGCTAGGATGCGTGATTAACATAAAGATTTACCACTAGGTCCTGAATAAAACCTTGTTCCAGGTACTAATGAAAGTAAGTTAATAACTTCTTTAGATAAAAAGTGTAATTATGTGGTACATTATAGAAATCTTAAACAATATTTATCTTTAGGAATGAAACTTACAAAAATACATAAGGTTTTAAAATTTAAACAATCTGATTGGTTAAAGAAGTATATAGATCTAAACACGCAGTTAACAACTAAAGCTACAAATGATTTTGAAAAAGATTCTATAAATTAATGAATAATTCTGCTTTGGTAAAACAATGGAAAATATAGGATATAGACAAGATATAAAATTAGTTTCAAATATAAGATATATGATAAACATGTAGCTAAGCCAAGCTTTAAACATAGAACTATATTTAACGAAAATCTAGCTGCTATTCATATGAATAAAACTAAAATAATATTTAATAAACCTATTTATAGTGGATTAAGTACAGGGTTATTACAAATGATTGAAGCGATTTCACAGCTCTACAATAACTTTATTATTTGAGATATTTTCACAATGCTTTGCACACACATACAAAAACTCAAAAAGTTTTTTTAGGCATTCACGAATGTTCGATATGTGCCCCTTTAGTGATTCAGCAGACATCAAGCCGCTAATCAAGTTCCTCCCACACTCGGCGCAGCATGTCCTCATCAATGAGTTCGAAAGCATCGTTGATGCGACCTCGTAGTTCTGGCACGTTTCTTGGTAGAGGAGGTTTAAACACTGAATCTTTCACATAACCCCACAGAAAGAAATCGCATGGGCTTAAGTCGGGAGAGCGTGGAGGCCATGACATGAATTGCT
The DNA here is from genome assembly GCF_021461385.2 of Schistocerca piceifrons. Taxonomy (NCBI): domain Eukaryota; kingdom Metazoa; phylum Arthropoda; class Insecta; order Orthoptera; family Acrididae; genus Schistocerca; species Schistocerca piceifrons. The sequence continues at coordinate 126,947,460 of NC_060149.1, forward strand.
GATCATGATCTCCACCACGACCGATCCATCGGTTTTCCAATCTCCCGTTTAAGAAATGCCGAACATCATGATGGAAGTGCAGTGGAGCACCATCCTGTTGAAAGATGGAGTCGGCGCTGTCGGTCTCCAGTTGTGGCATGAGCCAATTTTCCAGCATGTCCAGATACACATGTCCTGTAACGTTTTTTTCGCAGAAGAAAAAGGGGCCGTAAACTTTAAACCGTGAGATTGCACAAAACACGTTAACTTTTGGTGAATTGCGAATTTGCTGCAGTAATGTGTGAGGATTCTCTACCGCCCAGATTCGCACATTGTGTCTGTTCACTTCACTATTAAGAAAAAATGTTGCTTCATCACTGAAAACAAGTTTTGCACTGAACGCATCCTCTTCCATGAGCTGTTGCAACCGCGCCGAAAATTCAAAGCGTTTGACTTTGTCATCGGGTGTCAGGGCTTTTAGCAATTGTAAACGGTAAGGCTTCTGCTTTAGCCTTTTCTGTAAGATTTTCCAAACCGTCGGCTGTGGTACGTTTAGCTCCCTGCTTGCTTTATTCGTCGACTTCCGCGGGCTACGCGTGAAACTTGCCCGCATGCGTTCAACCATTTCTTCGCTCACTGCAGGCCGCCCCGTTGTTTTCCCCTTACAGAGGCATCCAGAAGCTTTAAACTGCGCATACCATCGCCGAATGGAGTTAGCAGTTGGTGGATCTTTGTTGAACTTCGTTCTGAAGTGTCGTTGCACTGTTATGACTGACTGATGTGAGTGCATTTCAAGCACGACATACGCTTTCTCGGCTCCTGCCGCCATTTTGTCTCACTGCGCTCTCTAGCGCTCTGGCGGCAGAAACCTGAAGTGCGGCTTTAGCCAAACAAAACTTTATGAGTTTTTCTACGTATCTGTAGTGTGTCGTGACCGTATGTCAATGAATGGAGCTACAGTGAATTTATGAAATCGCTTCAATTATTTGTAATAGCCCTGTATACCTGATTTATCTAATGACTTAATGGATGATTTTCTCTATAGAGTTATGAAACCTGAATATGGACAAAATATTGAATTATTTTATCAAGATACAGATAGCTATATTTACAATATTAAAACCGAAGATTTCTATGAAGATATGAAATTGATGATTGATTACTTTGATACAAGTGATTATCCAACAGATAATATATATGGTATTCCACAAGTAAATAAGAAAGTTGTTGGTAAAATGAAAGATAAATGTAGTGGAAAAATAATGGAAGAATTTTGTGGTTTAAGAGCAAAGATGTATGCTTATAAAGTTGGTGACAAAATAGAAAAGAAATCTAAAGGAATTGAAAAATGTGTTGCTAAAAACAAAATAAGTTTAGAAGTTTAAAAAGTTTGTCTGTTTAACAATATAGAACAATATAGAAAATTTAATTTAATTAAAAGTGAAAAACATGTAATATATACAATTAAAGTAACAAAAAAGTACTAAGTCCTCATGATACTAAGAGATATGTAATGGAAAATAAAATACATTCATTACCATATGGTCATTACTCATTATTGAAAATCTAATAAAAAATTATTATATATAAATCTGATAATATTTAATCTATATAAATGGAGACCATAATCAAGAAGCTCAATGATGTTAGTGTCTCAAAAAAGATTTAAAAAATAACTGAGCTAGAGATAAATGTTTTATATAATGTTACTGACTGTGAATATTTAAATACTAGATATGGAGAAAAAAATTGTATGCGGCACGTTTTTAAAGCTATTTTGCCAAATTGATATTACAAGTTAATTGATCCTTGGGAACTTGAAACAATTAAAAAAGGGCAAATGATACTGAAATATAAAGAAATGAAAAACTTAAAACTAGAAATAATGAATTTCATGATATAGAGTTCTCAATGTGAAATATTTAAAAAATTTCTAATTAATTTTATTTTATTTAAATGGACAACACTAACTGACAGCTAAAGCAGTCCTTAGGTTGTGCCAAGCCACAATTTAGACAGTGTAGTAAATGTATGATTAAAAAAAGTGTTGATGAATTCCATAAAGATAAATATCGAACAGGTGGACATTTTTGTGTGTTAAAGAATGAAAGAAAATTAAAGTTACTTGTGAATGTGGTAAAACTGTAAATAAATGTTCTCTCAAAAAACATTTACAAACAACAACTCATAATAATCTTATGGCTGCTAAAGCAGAAAGTAAAAATTTTATATACTTATTCTTTAATATAATATTAAAAAACATGTTTTTCACAGAAGTCAAAAATAGGACATTACTCAGGGTTAAGAAAATGATCGAAAAATGCTATTCTAAAAATTTGTTCAGAAAATTAATTTAAAAAACACGTTTTCCACAAAAGTCGAAATAGTGCAGTTTTTGGGGTTAAGAAAGTGATGTAAAAATGCCTTTCTTAAAAACCGTTTTTTAAAATAATAGATAATTCTCTAATTTATTTAATTAGATAACATTCACCTATGGTAAATAGATGTAAAATAAATAATTTTGTATTATAGTTATTATTATATTATATTATTATTAGGTAAAAGGGATGGTAGATTGTTTTTGTAGGTTCTGGGAGATTAGGACAATTTTGTGAAAAATTTTATTTTTTATAAAATTGTCCCAGTTTCCCAGAACCTACAACAACAATCTACTGCTCATTGATGAATGCCATTCAATTGAGACCGCGATCATAACATTTAATTGCAATTATAATGATAAAACAAAAATTGACCGGTTTTTGGGAATAATTTCTTGTATGCATGGCCTGTGGTGGAAATGATTGAGGTTTCCAGTTAACGGCACAAACTGTCCGAATGCAGAGGCCTGTTGGAGTGTAGGGATGTATTTGAGTTAACTCTGCCATCCTCTACACGACCAAATAGCGAACTAATACTTAGTATACCTTGGGCGGCTTTCATAATCAAGTGGAATTTTGAGAAGATTGTGAATGGACGTGCGTTTGCGATGGACTGTTATTCCCTCCCATGTAAATTGTTCCGTTGACTGTTTGTGCACATTTCGGGCCTTTATTTAGTTGAGAGAAGACAGATTGTGGTGTGTGCTTCTGGCATGTGGAAGACACATTTGCCTGTTCTCTAGACATGGAGAAGACCTTAGTTGGGTTGTACATTATTGGGGTGGTTTCGAATCTGTTACATCACCGACATCGGTATTCGGGAGCGGAAATATCAGTTTTCTCTATTTGTTTCTAGTTACTCAGTGGTTTATAGCACGCTGCTCCTTGCTAAGGTTTGGGGTGTGTAGAGAAATAATTTCCATTCTATGTCTTCGGAATTATGTTGCGCTAGCGATCGGTACTAGGCCGCCTAGTGTCTGATATTGAGAAGTACCGCGAAAGTGGTAGAATAATATGGTGAACCATGAGAAAATACGTATGTTCTTGTAATCCCCGAGTCTGGAGATGTCTGTAGAAAAGCGAGCAGGTTCGGAGGAGAAAGAGTAACGAGTTTGTGCCGAGGGCAAACGATATTGAATTTGTAGAATAGTTCTGAGAGCAACTTCGGTCCTCTGAGTGTGCTCTGATGTAATAGGAATGGTTTTGTACGGCGGTGCTTTCCTAGGACTGGGGAGCCTCTATGAGAGCAGGCATACCGTGATTTTTTGGGTGCTGTACAGATATAAAAGATAACTACACTGTTTGCATAAAATGTGTATATATTGCATTGTAAAGTTTGGCTTACGTTGTGTAAGATGAGTATATATTGGATTGTAAAGTTAGCAAGGTTTATGTTGCAGCACAGGATGACTCTGTGTCCTATTGTGAGGGACATATAGATTCAGCACATAGATAACGGCGAGAGATTTTTTACGTGGAAAATTACGTGCGCAATAGATAATGAGATTGGCTCTAGAAGCACCGCCACCAAGTAGAAACATTAACTGTCTAACGATCGGTGTCAGACTGTAGCAGCAATGGTAATATTTAATTGTACTTACACTGGTAGATATGTTCCTGGCTTCCAATATCCTTGTGAGTTTGGTATGTATTTGGAGATCTATAGACAAGTTTAAGGGTTTAACTGTCAATGCAGATTAGCGATCTGCGGAAAATAATTTTACTGCTGAAAGTCCGAGAAACAAGAGGCGGACAGTGCTTCGATACCGGCGGCATCAGTAATTCGATGGGTAAATTCGATAAGAGCCAATCATAATGCTCAATTCATTCACATCCTTTGTGCTGGGATATAGGAGCTTCTACATAGCGGTGAGAACATTTGCATATGTTGAGAGCAGGAAGGGTGGCACGTTAGGTCAGCGAGGAAGACTGCATTCGGCGTTATTTTCGTAAACTGGTTCTGTTAGGGCAAGAATTTTCGTGCATACAAGCTGAGACATGAAGAAAGCGAGGGTTAACTACTTCTGGGACACTATACAATTGCCGAGAGGTCGACTTGGCTGTTATTTTTTACAAAGCCATGTCACGTAAGAATAATATTGAGAACATTTTAGATGGCGAGTCGCAACGTGGATGTATCGCATCAAGGCGAGGTTTGAACCACACTTGGGCGGGTACGCATGGCTGAACATGTTACGCATCGTCCATTACAAATGCTAAGGGGAGAGCAGCCTGTGCTATTCTGTCATCAGCGGTAAAGATAGGTGCTGCCTTGAGGTGTCTCGAGTATGAGTCACACGTGAACGCGCCTTGGAGTTCTGTGATGTCAGTATAACTGTGACTGTATACTCGGAAATAGAGATAACTTTCCCCTGTGTCTGGCGGTGGGTTCAAATGGTTTAAATGGCTCTGAGACTTATGGGACTTAACATATGAGGTCATCTGTCCCCTAGAACTTAGAACTACTTAAACCTAACTAACCTAAGGACATCACATTCATCAATGCCGAGGCAGGATTCGAAGCTGCGACCGTAGGGGTCCCGCGGTTGCAGACTGAAGCGCCTAGAACCGCTCGGCTGCACTGGCCGGCTCTGGCAGTGCGTCGCGGCTGTGACGGTACGTGTGGTCCTGAACGGACGTGTGTGTGTGCTTTGACGGCTGATGTCCGCGTCACTTCGTGGGGGCTGTGGCATGCGTTGAATGCGTGTGTGTTGCATTATTTTTCGAGCAGGCCTGTAGGCTGTGCTATGCGCTTTTTGGACAGTTTACGAGTTCATTTCGTGTGTGCACATCTGTGTACTGCATTATTTAGGAGCGGTTTACAGGTCTGTACTGAAATTATTTTGGAAAACTAGGCGTTGTTTCTGTGTCTGCAGACTGTGTATTGTGACCCGAATCACACCAGGGCTAATGTTTTGTGCCAGTGTAAGAAATATACTCATTCCGTAAATAAATTGTTTCAAAATAAGTAGGGTGCACCCCTTCCTTACAGCAGCCCAGTGCAGGCTGAGTCATTTTCGCTCCATTTTCCCCCTACAGTGGCAGTAATGTGTACTAGGTCAGTTGGAGTCTAGATCTCGTGGTGGAGACATTGCTTGCAAAATAATAATGACTTACGTCCATCATAGGCAGAGTCATTTCCACGCCATTTCGCCCCACCAATTTGGATGACGTCATGTGCTGTGCACGTTAGTACACTTTATTACACGTTAGTGTACGTTAGCCCGACAACATTGGTCGGTAAGGGGACGTGGAGGTCGGTTGAGGATTGTGGTGGAGACTTTAACTATTTCCAAGTCCAGGTGGGCGTGGCATCCGCGAAAATTCATTCCAAATCCACGGTAGCGCTCTCTGGTGGTGTCAATATGTACTAGGCCTCGTGGTGAACACAAAGTATGCCACCATCTTGAATAACAGTAGTCGCATCATCAGATGACGTTACAGACTACAGGGCCCTCTAGTGCCGGTACTGTATACTAAGTCAGTTGGAGTTTGGAGCTCTTGGTGAACGCAATGTTTGCCGCCATCTTGGATTACGTCACAGATGAGAGCGCCCTCTGGTGGTGGCGATGTGTACTAAGTCAGTTGGAGTCCAGAACTTGTGGTGGACAAACCGGATGATCATACTGCTTGAAATTGTTTAAGTAAAGGCTTATGTACAAGTCCTTTTCCCACAAATCATTAGGAGGAGATTTCGGTCAAATGCTTGAGGTTAGTACAAGTGTAGTTTGTTTCGCGCCATTTTCTTAGCGTAGTAGAGATACATGAATTGACCTATGTTTACCACCACTTCGCCAGTTCGTAGGAGGAAGTGGCGGTCAGGTGACTTAGATTAGTGGAGGTAGGCCAAGTGAGCCACCTTCCTGCAATTTTCTTTGCTTTGTAGAGATAACTGGGGTGTGATGTATTATCCTGTTGGAATTCAAACTTGGCACCAGTTTATAGGAGGAAGTGGCGATCGGGTGACTTAGGTTAGTGTAGGCAGGCCAAGTGATGTATTTTCCCGCAATTTTCTTTGCTTGGTAGAGATAACTATGGTGTGATACATTATCCTGTTGGAATTCAAACGTGGCACCAGTTGGTAGGAAGAGGGGGCTGTCGGGTGACTTAGTTTAGTGGAGGTAGGCCAAGTGAGCTATCTTCACGCGATTTTCTTTGCTTAGTTGAGATACCCCGGGTGTGGTGCATTATCCTGTTGGAATTTGAAGTTCCCGCCATTTTTTCTGTGGGAGGGGGCGTGGCACTTTCCTGCATAAACTCAAACATATCGCCAAAATCCACCATATTGAATGAAGTCGCAGCGTGAATTCATTGTCCCAGGAAGGGGAAACTTTATTGGCACATTCCTGCGGTCAGATGCATCACATGATCACACTGACAGAACCACAGGCACATAGACACAGGCAACAGAGCATGCACAATGTCGGCACTAGTACAGTGTATATCCACCTTTCGCAGCAATGCAGGCTGCTATTCTCCCATGGAGACGATCGTAGAGATGCTGGATGTAGTCCTGTGGAACGGCTTGCCATGCCATTTCCTCCTGGCGCCTCAGTTGGACCAGCGTTCGTGCTGGACGTGCAGACCGCGTGAGACGACGCTTCATCCAGTCCCAAACATGCTCAATGGGGGACAGATCCGGAGATCTTGCTGGCCAGGGTAGTTGACTTACACCTTCTAGAGCACGTTGGGTGGCACGGGATACATGCGGACGTGCATTGTCCTGTTGGAACAGCAAGTTCCCTTGCCGGTCTAGGAATGGTAGAGCGATGGGTTCGATGACGGTTTGGATGTACCGTGCACTATTCAGTGTCCCCTCGACGATCACCAGTGGTGTACGGCCAGTGTAGGAGATCGCTCCCCACACCATGATGTCGGGTGTTGGCCCTGTGTGCCTCGGTCGTATGCAGTCCTGATTGTGGCGCTCACCTGCACGGCGCCAAACACGCATACGACCATCATTGGCACCAAGGCAGAAGCGACTCTCATCGCTGAAGACGACACGTCTCCATTCGTCCCTCCATTCACGCGTGTCGCGACACCACTGGAGGCGGGCTGCACGATGTTGGGGCGTGAGCGGAAGACGGCCTAACGGTGTGCGGGACCGTAGCCCAGCTTCATGGAGACGGTTGCGAATGGTCCTCGCCGATACCCCAGGAGCAACAGTGTCCCTAATTTGCTAGGAAGTGGCAGTGCGGTCCCCTACAGCACTGCGTAGGATCCTACGGTCTTGGCGTGCATCCGTGCGTCGCTGCGGTCCGGTCCCAGGTCGACGGGCATGTGCACCTTCCGCCGACCACTGGCGACAACATCGATGTACTGTGGAGACCTCACGCCCCACGTGTTGAGCAATTCGGCGGTACGTCCACCCGGCCTCCCGCATGCCCACTATACGCCCTCGCTCAAAGTCCGTCAACTGCACATACGGTTCACGTCCACGCTGTCGCGGCATGCTACCAGTGTTAAAGACTGCGATGGAGCTCCGTATGCCACGGCAAACTGGCTGACACTGACGGCGGCGGTGCACAAATGCTGCGCAGCTAGCACCATTCGACGGCCAACACCGCGGTTCCTGGTGTGTCCGCTGTGCCGTGCGTGTGATCATTGCTTGTACAGCCCTCTCGCAGTGTCCGGAGCAAGTATGGTGGGTCTGACACACCGGTGTCAATGTGTTCTTTTTTCCATTTCCAGGAGTGTATATCAACAGGGACAGGTGAAAATGTTTGCCCTGAACGGGACTCGAACCTGGAATCTGCTGCTTACATGGCAGACGCTCTATCCATCCAAGCCACTGAGGGCACAGGGGATAGTGCAACTGCAACTCGTGCACGCCTCCCGCGAGACCCACATTCTCACGTTGTATGTCCACACACTACATTCATAGAGTCTCTACCCAACACACACATTACACGTGGAAGACATTCGTAGCAAGTCCTGTAAGAGTTTGGGTAATATGTGTGTATCCGCACAGAAGAAGAAGGTCATGGCCGGTATTGCCAGAACTATATACTTCTATGAATATGGTGTGTGTTCTTTCGGACATGTCCCAGCAGCCGCACTATCCTCTGTGCCCTCGGTGGCTTAGATGGTCTTCGCTCAGCATGTTCAGTCAGAGGGTTTAGCAACCCTCTGTAATAAAAAAAACTGAGTGAACGGATCAACGAACAACCTGAACGGGAGTCATCGGACGTCCGCCACGAACAAATTCAGCTCACAATATAGAACAAAATGAGATAAAAAAAAGATGTATAGAGAGTCTGCCATGTAAGCAGGAGGTCTCGGGTTCGAGTCCCGGTCGAGGCACACATTTTCACCTGTGTCCGTTGATATATATGAACGCCCGTCAGCTGCTGAAGGTTTTAATATAATTCTAACAAGAATATTTGATTACTACTCAAGCGTAAATTACTATTAACTCTTTTAATATGAAATAACACTTCTGTATTCGTTCGTCAACAACTGGAGCTTCGTTTGGTATAGGCACTGTGCTCACACTCTTGCATAAGACCTAATGCTATAAAAGAAAACGTTAGATAACTTATGCATCAACTGTAAAATATGAAAACATATGGAAAGAGATACATATCAATTTGACCTTTTGCGTCGGCAGATTTGGATAGTGTGTCTGAGTAACCTGCATACTGGCCTCTGATGTGAGAGCAAAATTGAAAACTATTTTCGTTTTGCGTTCTCATGACATTTCGTGGCAGCCACTATATTGTTAGGTAAGAAACGAAATACGAGTGTTTTTGGCCGATTCGTTCAAACAACTGGAGTTTGCCATCCAGAGAAGATAAAATGATGTAATCAATAAGGATTGAAAAGCATTCAAGTGTAGATAAAAACAGTAAAATAGCAGATAATAAATGGAGTCAGTCGAACCATCGTCACATTACGAAAGTTGTCCCACAAAAGGTTAAAATAGGAAAAAAAGAGTATATGTTAATGGCACATGATAATGAACAACAAACAAGTCGGCCACTTATTATCAGACTTTAGTATTAAGAGCAGAATCAACTGTGAAAGATTAAAAAAAGAACTTATTCTTCGATTCTGCCTGGTCGCTTAAAAGGTCTTTGTGAGCTTTTTCCAAATGGTTGTAGATTTCTATATCTTTTGCAGCAAAGTGCAGAATGAAATGATAATTAAATCGAAACTCTTAGCTACCAATAGGTGTTGTTGATATACATCAGTGGAGACGGCTGAAAATGTGTGACGTGACTGCGTCTTGAACCCGGGATCTCCTGCTTACATGGCAGGCGCTCTATCCACTTTTTTTTTTTTTTAATCGTTGTGTTTGGTCGTTGCAGACGTCACATGACATCCGTTCAAGTTCGTTTTATCTGAGCCACCGAGGATACAGAGGATAGTGCGACGGCAGGAACTTATCCCTTGCACGCTTCTCGTGAGACCCACCTTCCCAACTGTCCACAACATACATTTGCACTGGTCCTAATAGATATTTGCCCATTAACTCATTACCTGTGCCAGACTAATCTGATGCGTGAATGGACAAATATGTTAGGAACACTACGAATGCAGGTTGTGGACAGTTGGGAATGTGGGTCTCAAGGGAAGCTTGCAAGCTTGCAGTCGCACTATCCTTGGTGGCTCAGTGGATAGAGCGTCTGCCATGTAAGCAGTAGATCCTGGGTTCGAGTCCCGGTCGGAGCACACATCTTCAGCTGTCCCCATTAATGTATATCAACAACATCTGTCAGCTGCTAAGGCTTTCGATTTAATTATCATTTCATTCTAGAGACGCTGCATGGTCATCAATGGTATCTGTTCATTCGGGAGCAGACACCATCTTCATAAAGTGCATAATCTCTAAGCTTTCCTTAATGCCGCCTGTGTTATATTTGGTCCTTCGCAAGTGTTCTTTAAAAGTACAATGCTTGTCAGTATGTAAAGCTGTGTGTTTTCGAAACCTTTCTTTAAACGCCCTGCTAGTTTTTACAATGTATACCGAATTACAATCACAGCACCTAATTTTATAGATGCCAGATCTTTGGACTTGGTCATGATGTTCAATAGAGTGAATGAGTAATTCTAATAATGTGTTAAAGTAGTAAAACCGACATTAATATCGATTTTATGAGAAGCTTGTGCAATTTTATTAGATATGGATCCTTTAAACCCCATGCTTGTGTAAACGTTTTTTAGAATATAAGGTAGATTAAGAATAATATCATGTTATAAGTTAGAATTCTTTCTCATAAATGTTTTATGAAGTAAGTCCACTAACTTCGGTTATAGCCATTGTTCACAGCTATATCTTCACAATGTTCTTTTCTTTTTCAACTTCTTCAGTGGCCAAAGGAATCTTCGTTAATCTGCTAATCAGACTCTAGAAAAATGACATTTTGTACCTATTAGAGTGCATGGATGTATAAGGCATGATAGCGTCTGAAGTTGTGGGTTTTCTAAAGATCACAAATCTGTGGGAACCACTGTTATTTAAAATAGAAATAGCTAGGAAATTAATATCACCCTTACACACCCTTTCATAGGTGAAATCATTTTCTTTTTTTGTTGAGCATCTCTAATATTATCCCAAGTTCCCCTCTTTATATAGCATAATAGTGTCAGTTAAATAAGTAGAGGGGTAAAGTGGCTAAGACGTGCAGTCTGTATTGTTGCCAAATTTATTCAAGATGGTGAACCTCCACCCATGCCTCCTCCTGCCACGTGATGTAGATGTAGCAGTGTCACATTGACATCACCTGATGATCCCATGGGTTTTCCCCACCTCTCTTCCTCCACTATCCCTTCCCTCAAACCACTTCCACTTCCCTCTCCCACTTGGAAATTGGCGGGAAAAATCGTTCAGTCGGCCCTGAGCAGTTAGTGTGGATGGACATAGAGCAGTTTATTTTCTGTACTATCTTATTGGAAAATTTTCTTAATTTCATTGTTTTTGGGTTTAAAACTAGTGAAAAATTCAAAATTTTAGCCGTAAACAAAGGAATTGTTTGTTTATACAATTCAGTTTGCATACTCTTTATTTAATCAATTTGCAGGAGACAGGAATCCTCCCATCCTCTCCCCCATCTGAAATGGGCAGGGAAAATCCCAGGCTGTGCTGAGCTATTGATGTGGAATGATATAGGGTGGTTTTATCTTTATTTCATATTTTTGGAGTGTTATCATGCTGGAAAATGCTCCCTAAAAATTTTTCTTGTGCCTGTGCTAACCTTGACACATTAAGACAGATTGATGTAGTTCACATTACCTCCGCCAGGGGACACTCGAAACTTTGACGTTATGGGTGAAAAAATTGGCAGGAACCAACAGGAATGCTTCTACAGTGGGAAAGCCCAGGCCTGCTGGTTCAGACATGATGGATATTGTTCATATCCTACAGGACCATCCATTATATAGAACGCAATGGGAAGACAGAGAATACCTTTGTCTGTCTTCACCAGTCCTTCCCAGAAAACCATATGTTAGCTACATCAAAACAGGTGCAAATCCCCTGGGAGGAGTATTGTTTACATCCTTCAGAATCACCCACAAACAGAATACAGAAGGGAAGACAGGGAATGCCTTTGTCGGTGTTCACCAGTCCTCCCTGGAATAAACCAGCTGTCAGCTACATAAAACCAGCACAAAATCCTCTGGGACAGGTGTTGTTCACGAGGTCCACATTCTGGAGATGCCTCTTAAGCAACCATTTGTGTGTGGAGACAAGAAACACAGTGTTCTTTGTCAGCAACATAAAAACAAGTATGAATCATCTGGGAGGGATATTGTCCCCAAGGTCCGCATTCCAGGAAAACCTGTTGTCAGCTATATCAAAACTGGCACATAATCCCTGGGACTGGCGTGCCTATCTACAAATGAATAGCAACTAGCAGAGACATGTCCGCCCCCAATTGCTGGGTGGTCAATGTGACAGAATGTCAATCCCAAGGGCCCAGGTTTGATTCCTAGCTGCGTCAGAGATTTTCTCAGCTCAGGAACTGGGTGTTGTGTTGTCCTAATCATCATCATTTCCTCCCCATCGACGCGCAAGTCGCCGAAGTGGCGTAAAATAGAAAGACTTGCACCTGGCGAACGGTCTACCCGATGGGAGGCCCTAGTCACACGACATTTACATTTAGCAGGGACATAAATATGGTTAATAATATTAGAACAGCAACCCACTGTCCCAGCACTGCTATTTTTTTCTTTGTTGTGATTTCATTCCCCTGCCCCATATGGGCAGGAGAGGGCTGGCAGCGGTACAATCCGCTGCTCTTCAGCCCAGTGATACAGTTGATAAAAGAGAAGAAACACAAGACATATAAAAGGCGATAAAGGGGGACATGAGAACATAGTACGGGGAGACATTGTTGGTTAAAAGATACATGTACACGGAGACTGTCATGAGAGACAGTTAAAATAGGTACGCAAAAAGTTAAAAAACGCAGTGGGCCATGTGCATAGCACATAAAAAACACAGAAGTCACATGTACAAGTTGGCCACAGTATTAAAACACTCTGGAACGATGACACTTAAAACCACTGTATGAGATGGAGCACACACGACAAAGAATAAAAATTGCTGGGAGGGCCCTACCGAGGGAGAGGAGACCTGAGAGAAGAGACAGAGAGGGTAGAGGAAGGTGAAGTATGGGGAGGGGAGCTGGAGGGGGTGGGAAGAAAAAAAAAAGGGGGTTGGGGGTGCACCCAGAGGCAGGAGACCAGTGGGGCGCATGATGGAGAGGGAAGGAAAGAGAGGAGGGAATGCAGACACAGAAGGGGGCACAGAGAAGGGAGGGGGTGTAGGAGGGAGGAAAACAGCTCAGGGGAAGGAGCAGAGGAGGGGAGAGGGAGCCCTGAGGAATACGAGGGGGGGGGTAAAGTGGGGTTAGAGTTGGTAGGAGCGGTAGAGATCAGGGTGAAGCTCATAATCTGGGATGGGTAGATGCTGGAAGTTGCATTGGGAAAGGAGGTGTAGGGTGTGGAGATGAAAAGAGGGCGGGACACAACGGAAAAGACATGGCAGTGGGCTGGAGGTAGAGAGGATAGAAGACACCAGAGGGTTGGGGGGGGGGGGGTCGGGTCGGTGATGTATAGGGTGTGGATATGATACAGTAAAAGAAGAAGATGTAGGAAGGGATGAGACTGTAGAGTATTCATATGGGGGATGGAAGGTGTATACAGAATGCGAGTTGGAGTGCATGGCGTTCTAGGATTTGTAGAGCCTTATAGAATCTGGGAGGCTGGGGTGAGGCCAAGGGATTTCAGGGTAGGAGTGAGGTGGATAGGACGACCATAAATGGTGAGGTAAAAATCGTGGAGCTGGAAGGAGCTAGTGGTATGACCTGTGATGATTTCCTTGGTTGTTGGAAGGGTTGATGTGAAGGAGCCACTGGTTGCCCCAGGCGGTGAACCAGTCAGGGTGGGCTTGAAGGGTACATTGGGACTGTTGAACTTTAGGATAAAGGGCCAGGAAGGCGGTGTCATCAGAAAACTAGAGGAGGTGAACAGGTGGGGGAGGTTTGGGCATATCTGCAATATACAGGATAGAGGAAAGGGGAAAGAACAGAGCCTTGGGGCAGGTCGGCAGTGGGATACAAAGTAAAAGAGATGGTATTATGTATAGTGAGATAAGAGGGACGATAGGAGAGGAAGGAAGCAACAAGATGGATGAAATTTATGGGTAGAGCATAGATCTGGAGTTTAAAGAGGAGCCCGGGATGCCAGACATCGTTGTAGGCGTTCTGGAGATCGAGGGAAACAAAGATAGTGGAGCAATGGGAGTTAAGTTTGAGGGAAAGAAGACTGATAAGGTTAAGAAGCTGATCACATTGGCTGAGAAGGAGGGCCAGAAGCCACAGTGGGTAAGGGGAAGGAGGTGGTGCTGGTTAAGGTGGTAATGAATACAGCGGGAGAGGATGGACTTGAAGACCTTGCTGAACACAGAGGTGAGGCAGATGGGATGATAGGAAGAAGTGTCAGAAGTGGACTTGTTGGGTTTAGGGAAGAGCAGGACATGGAAAGTCTTTCACTGGTCAAGGTAAAAGCCTGTGGAAAGAAGGACATTATACAGGGTAGCAAGGGCAGCCAGGAAGGAGAGGAGGGATTCCTTGAGGTGGCAGTAGGTGACACCATTATGACCAGGAGCGGTGCTTTGTTTGGAGTGGAGGTCTAGTTTGATGTCATGTGGAGTGATGGGAGTGTTTATTTCTGTGTGGGGTAACTGATCCAAGTACCGGAAGCTAGAGTGAATGGTGGAACAGAGGTATCAGAGTGTTCAAGGACGGTGGAGAAGAGGGAGTAATCAAAACGGGCATAATCTGTAATGGAGAAGACCTCAGAGAGGTGGGAAGCATAATCGTTAGCCTCACTGATGTTGTCAGGGAAGGGGTGGCTGTCACAGAGAAGAGGATAATGCAGGCCGGGATGGCTACCAGTAAGGCAGTGGAAGGCAGACCAGTACTTGGAGGACTTGACAGGTTGGGTGGAGTTCAGCGTGTAAATGTCTGGCGCCAGTCCAAGTGTCAGTGATGGTCTGCTGGAGGAAGGAAGAGGCGTTGGTGATGACAGTGGGATGATGATAGGTATGTCGACCTGTGAGGCAATGGATTCTCAGTAGACATCCAAGTTAGCAAGGGGGTAGTCATGGACAAACTTTGGAGGGACAGCAGGGTGGGGAACAGAAGGGGGTGATGGGTGGAGAGGATGGTGAGAAGAACAGGGATGTGGTCACTAACAATGGGGTTGAGGACATCTGCGACGATATGACAAAGGAGGTTGGGGGAAAGCTAGGATGACATTCGGGGTAGAGTTACTTTCAGGACAGGTGTGCTGTGGGAGAGGAACGAGGTCACTGTGGAGGGTGGCAAGGAACTGATGCCACCACCAAAGGGTAGCAGGGTCATAGCTGTGGATGTGAGGTTGGTGGTAATCACATAGGTGGAGAAGATATGGTCAATATGGGAAAAGAAGTCATAGGGGAGAGGAACTGCGGTACAGACATAGATAGTGGCACAAGTGACAATGAGGGAGGGAAAAAAGACACGGAGGAGAAGCTGTCAGGTCGATTCATTGGGCAGGGGTTGTGACCAGACAGAGATATGCTGCGTGCAGAAGGAAGGGGGTTGTCAGTGTGGTGAAGGAGATAAGGAGAGGTGTCGATGACATGATGAGGTTGGAGGAAGATTTCATTAAGGATGAAGGAGTCGACTTGGTGCTGGGACAGGATATACATGAAGTATTTGTTGGCAGGGAGGGAGCTAATGTTGGGGTGTAGGAGACAATACTGTTGATACACTAGGAGATGGGAGGGGGGCAGGGAGTGGAGGAGGAGGAGAGAGGGGCTTAAAAGAGGGTATCTAGGTGGTTGAAGGTAAACTGGACCTGATTGTGGGAGTAGGTGGCGTAGGTTTGGAAATGGAAGACAGAGTGGGTGGCAAGGGAGATCTGCTGGAGGGTGTGGGGGCCTTGGAAGGGTTGGATATTCTGCAGGACGATGGTCAGGAACCGGATGATGTCTTCAGCCATAGAGCAAGGGTGGAAGGAATTATTGGGGTGGATAGGCTGTTCTATGGGGTAAAGGGGGACAGTCAGCTCAGGGTTGGTGAGAGTGGGCCTGCCTTTGCATTTGGAGGAGTAGGTGGGCTGAGGTTCGTTGCAGGTGTTGCAGGAAGAAAGTGAAGCACTGTTTGAGGAAGTGGGAGGCTTTACAGTGGGGGAAGGTGGGAGGGGGTCTTACAGTTTTGGGTGAGGTGGTCATTGTAGAGGTGACAGCATTGGCAGCGGTAGGATTGAGGAGGAGAATGGGATGGGTCAAAGGGGTGGTGACAGTTAAAAATCAGGGCTCTCTCAGTGAAGAGATGATCTATGGAGGAGGCAGACTCTGTAAATACACACATGAGGAAGGTAGGGCCGGTGTTGTTGTAGATATGGCAGGCTGAGTGGATTTCCAGGGCAGGGTGGGCATTCAGTTCTGCCAAAACCTCTGCCACAGGGCTGAATTTTGTGATCACAGTGGTGAGGGTTGTCAGATGATGAGGGGGATGGGGCTGACAAGGACAGGAGGACGTAAGGAAAGGAGTGAGGGATGCATGTGGGCCAAAGGTGATGCAGAGAACTTTCTGGAGGAGATCTGTGTGGAAAGAGAGTGAAGGGGAATTGATGAGGACAGAGCCTCTGTGGGGGGATAAGTTGGGCATTGGGAGCGCTGGGGACATACTTACAGATTTAGAGTGTGAGGGTGCGGGCCACCTTGTAATTTAGGATCAGGGATGGCAAGGATGAAATTATACAGGGTGGGCACTGGGGATGCAGGAGGAGGGGTGGTGTCGATGAGAGGATCAGAAGGGAGAGGGGTGAGCAGAGGTTTTTTGGAGGAGGGGGTGGAGGCGACGTCGCCACTTGGGCACTTGAGAGGTTTATCGATGGGGGTGGCCTGGGAGGAGGGGTGAGTGACTGGTTGGTGGAAGGCGGACACCTTGTGTGAGATGGAGGCACTTTGAATGGAGGTTGGGCACTCTGTGGTGGCGACTGTGGCGTGGTGGGCAGTGACTTTGGCGGGGGGAAGCAGGAGTGGTCGTAGCAGGACGAGTGGGGGAAAGTCTTCCTGATCGGTGGCAGGAGGAAGAGGAGGAGGAGGAGGAGGAGGAGGAGCATGAGCATGAGCATGACTATGTGCAAGCACAGGAGCAAGGGCAGGAGCAACATACAGGTGGCAATACAGGGCTGGGGAGGAGATAGAGTGGGAGGAGACTGTGAGGATGGGAAGTGGAGTAGACGGGGGAAATCCAAATGAGGTACTCCAGTATGTACCAGTGGGTGCAGGGGAATGGGAGGTGTAAATGATGGTGATAGTGGGGGTGTCCATGGTGGAATGTGCTGTCCACTGGCGACAGGTGTCTCCGAAGTGGAGAAGGAGAACAAATATGGGGAGCGGCGGCGGCAGGCGGCGGGGCTCTTTCAGAAACGTCGATTTCTCCCAGAGAGTAGACCAGGCGGCAGAACCTTCCGATTTGGAAGTTGTGGGACTGCTGCCGACAGGATCTCAGTGCTGCTATAAATCCATGCTTCCTATACAGAGGAGTCCTGTAGCAACAGTGTTGGGGAATGAAACACACTTGTAACTATTTATGAGTTACAAGTCACATCCTAGGCAACAGAAACATGGGAAATACATCGTATGATATTTTTTACAAATTTATTTCTCATTATCTTATTTGGCCCCAGCATCTCAAGCCAAAAAATCTGGCCAGTCACCTATGGTATTGTCCAACGCTACCTACCAAGTGTATTGTGCAGGTGAAGAGCCGACAGGACAGAGCCTGTGTTTGTATCTGCCGGTCGCAACAGGCTAAATGGTTCAAATGGCTCTGAGCACTATGGGACTAAACTTCTAAGGTCGTCAGTACCCTAGAACTTAGAACTACTTAAACCTAACTAACCTAAAGACATCACACACATCCATGCTCGAGGCAGGATTCGAACCTGCGAACGTAGCGGTCGCGCGGTTCCAGACTGTAGCGCCTAGAACCGCTCGGTCACCCCAGGCGGCGCAACAGGCTAAGCCGCAGTTTCTGGTCGGCTGAAACCTCGTGATAACATATACCTCTGGCTGCAGATGGGAGTCGTTAACCGCAAGTACACTGCAAGACAAGCTGGTGCGGCTTGGACGTGAAATTCTAACTGCATAGATTCCTCATTTTAAAAAATTCACTTTACCCAATCCAAAGCTGGTATGTTGTCCATACACCTCACGATAAATGTTTTTAAGTCGCTAAAAATATCGTTACTGATTGCGAAATGAAATGAGCGTGTGCCATTGTTGGCCGGAAGGCCCCATCCAGGGAAGTTCGGGCAGCAAGTGCACGTCTTATTTCAGTCGACGCTACATTGGGCGACTTGCGTGCCGGTGATGAGAATGAAATGATGATGAGGACAGCACAACACCCAGTCTACGAGCGGAGAAAATCTCCAACCCGGCCGAGAATCGAGCCCGGGCCCATTTGCATGGGAGGCAACCACATTACCACACAGCTCGTTGTGAAAATCCTGTACAACTATATGGCGTACACTATATATCCTCTAAGAATTCTCTAATCCGGTAAAAAATTATGTTCATATCAGATTAATATCTGTTACGTCCTGCATCACACGACTAGAATATTGTACACATTTTTCGCTCATGCTGGAGTGCTAAGAGCATGCTCTACCTCTGTTACAGGATGCCTCCTCACTTTCGAATTCTCTTAAGGCAGTCAATCGCCTCGTCACCAACAAAAATGGCATGACAGAGGAGTTGTAAATATCAGATTAATACTATGTATCACTTTTTAAATCAGGTAATATAGCTGATTTTTTTTACGATAGCCATCTCTCCCAGAGTAGGTGGGACATTGAAACTGTATTAAGAGCTGGCTGCAGCGAAAAAACGCCTAATTACCGCTCCAACAAGCAACTCGTTTCCATGGCGCTATAGCTGTTGCTTCTACCTGCCAGGCGCCAAGCCACTGACATCAAAGAATTTGAAGCCATTTTGACTTCTGAAATACTAAACACCTTTTTCCAAAGCTGTTTTACAGAGGAAGACCGCACTGCAGTTCTTTCTCTAAATCCTCGCACAAACGAAAAAATGGCTGACATCGAAATAAGTGTCCAAGGAATAGAAAAGCAACTGGAATCACTTAACAGAGGAAAGTCCACTGGACCTGACGGGATACCAATTCGATTCTACACAGAGTACGCGAAAGAACTTGCCCCCCTTCTAACAGCCGTGTACCGCAAGTCTCTAGAGGAACGGAAGGTTCCAAATGAGTGGAAAAGAGCACAGGTAGTCCCAGTCTTCAAGAAGGGTCGTCGAGCAGATGCGGAAAACTATAGACCTACATCTCTGACGTCGATCTGTTGTAGAATTTTAGAACATGTTTTTTGCTCGCGTATCATGTCGTTTTTGGAAACCCAGAATCTACCCTGTAGGAATCAACATGGATTCCGGAAACAGCGATCCTGTGAGACCCAACTCGCTTTATTTGTTCATGAGACCCAGAAAATATTAGATACAGGCTCCCAGGTAGATGCTATTTTTCTTGACTTCCGGAAGGCGTTCGATACAGTTCCGCACTGTCGCCTGATAAACAATACGGAATATCAGACCAGCTGAGTGGCTGGATTGAAGAGTTTTTAGCAAACAGAACACAGCATGTTGTTATCAATGGAGAGACGTCTACAGACGTTAAAATAACCTCTGGTGTGCCACAGGGGAGTGTTATGGGACCATCGCTTTTCACAATATATATAAATGACCTAGTAGATAGTGTCGGAAGTCCCATGCGGCTTTTCACCGATGATGCTGTAGTATACAGAGAAGTTGCAGCATTAGAAAATTGTAGCGAAATGCGGGAAGATCTGCAGCGGATAGGCACTTGGTGCAGGGAGTGGCAACTGACCCTTAACGTAGACAAATGTAATGTATTGCGAATACATAGAAAGAAGGATCCTGTATTGTATGATTATATGATAGCGGAACAAACACTGGTAGCAGTTACTTCTGTAAAATATCTGGGAGTATGCGTGCGGAACGATTTGAAGTGGAATGATCATATTAAATTAATTGTTGGTAAGGCGTGTACCAGGTTGAGATTCATTGGGAGAGTCCTTAGAAAATGTAGTCCATCAACAAAAGAGGTGGCTTACAAAACACTCGTTCGACCTATACTTGAGTATTGCTCATCAGTGTGGGATCCGTACCAGATCGGGTTGACGGAGGAGATAGAGAAGATCCAAAGAAGAGCGGCGCGTTTCGTCACAGGGTTATTTGGTAAGCGTGATAGCGTTACGGAGATGTTTAACAAACTCAAGTGGCAGACTCTGCAAGAGAGGCGCTCTGCATCGCGGTGTAGCTTGCTCGCCAGGTTTCGAGAGGGTGCGTTTCTGGATGAGGTATCGAATATATTGCTTCCCCCTACTTATACCTCCCGAGGAGATCACGAATGTAAAATTAGAGAGATTAGAGCGCGCACGGAGGCTTTCAGACAGTCGTTCTCCCCTCGAACCATACGCGACAGGAACAGGAAAGGGAGGTAATGACAGTGGCACGTAAAGTGCCCTCCGCCACACACCGTTGGGTGGCTTGCGGAGTATAAATGTAGATGTAGACTATTTTTCGACCGTGACTGTCTTAAGAAATATGTAAAGGTTTTTTAAATTACCGCTACGGCTCACAAACTTTGTCAGCTATTGTACACTCCTGGAAATGGAAAAAAGAACACATTGACACCGGTGTGTCAGACCCACCATACTTGCTCCGGACACTGCGAGAGGGCTGTATAAGCAATGATCACACGCACGGCACAGCGGACACACCAGGAACCGCGGTGTTGGCCGTCGAATGGCGCTAGCTGCGCAGCATTTGTGCACCGCCGCCGTCAGTGTCAGCCAGTTTGCCGTGGCATACGGAGCTCCATCGCAGTCTTTAACACTGGTAGCATGCCGCGACAGCGTGGACGTGAACCGTATGTGCAGTTGACGGACTTTGAGCGAGGGCGTATAGTGGGCATGCGGGAGGCCGGGTGGATGTACCGCCGAATTGCTCAACACGTGGGGCGTGAGGTCTCCACAGTACATCGATGTTGTCGCCAGTGGTCGGCGGAAGGTGTACGTGCCCGTCGACCTGGGACCGGACCGCAGCGACGCACGGATGCACGCCAAGTCCGTAGGATCCTACGCAGTGCCGTAGGGGACCGCACCACCCCTTCCCAGCAAATTAGGGACACTGTTGCTCCTGGGGTATCGGCGAGGACCATTCGCAACCGTCTCCATGAAGCTGGGCTACGGTCCCGCACACCGTTAGGCCGTCTTCCGCTCACGCCCCAACATCGTGCAGCCCGCCTCCAGTGGTTTCGCGACAGGCGTGAATGGAGGGACGAATGGAGACGTGTCGTCTTCAGCGATGAGAGTCGCTTCTGCCTTGGTGCCAATGATGGTCGTATGCGGGGTTGGCGCCGTGCAGGTGAGCGCCACAATCAGGACTGCATATGACCGAGGCACACAGGGCCATCACCCGGCATCATGGTGTGGGGAGCGATCTCCTACACTGGCCGTACACCACTGGTGATCGTCGAGGGGACACTGAATAGTGCACGGTACGTCCAAACCGTCATCGAACCCATCGTTCTACCATTCCTAGACCGGCAAGGGAACTTGCTGTTCCAACAGGACAATGCACGTCCGCATGTATCCCGTGCCACCCAACGTGCTCTAGAAGGTGTAAGTCAACTACCCTGGCCAGCAAGATCTCCGGATCTGTCCCCCATTGAGCATGTTTGGGACTGGATGAAGCGTCGTCTCACCCGGTCTGCACGTCCAGCACGAATGCTGGTCCAACTGAGGCGCCAGGTGGAAATGGCATGGCAAGCCGTTCCACAGGACTACATCCAGCATTTCTACGATCGTCTCCATGGGAGAATAGCAGCCTGCATTGCTGCGAAAGGTGGATATACACTGTACTAGTGCCAACATTGTGCATGCTCTGTTGCCTGTGTCTATGTGCCTGTGGTTCTGTCAGTGTGATCATGTGATGTATCTGACCCCAGGAATGTGTCAATAAAGTTTCCCCTTCCTGGGACAATGAATTCACGGTGTTCTTATTTCAATTTCCAGGAGTGTATTATTGACTGACTAATTAATTAAGTTGATCATGAGAGTCTCTTTTCTTCATGAGTGAGCTTTTTTCCTGCAGTCGGATTACACTCATCAGATAGCTCAAATGGGGAACCTAGATTGAAGGCGATGTTCTTTTTGAGGAACACTTTGAAGAAAATTTAGAGAACTGACGTTTGAAGCTGACCGCAGAAGGATTCTAGTTTCGCCAACATACATTTTGCGTAAGGACCACGATGATAAGATACGAGAATACAGCGCCCATACAAAAGCATACAGGTAGTCTTTTTCTTTCCCTTGCTTTATTTGCGACTGGAATAGAAAAGGAAATGACTAGCGGCGGTACAGGGTACCCTCCACCACGCTCCCTACGTTGGCTGGCGAAGTATGCATATGTAGATGTGAATTTAGTCTACCTATTATGATGTCAGTCCATCCATTTATAGGCACACAAAATCCACGGAAGAATGTTATGCCTTAATTATCGAGAAAACAAAAGATGGAACTTCTGTTGCCGTTTGTCTCTCAGTAAGAACCGTTGTATTAGCCTCTAATTTTCTCATTGTAGTCACTTCGAGAGACTTATGTCAGAGACTGTAATATGATTTCCCACAACATTTAGAAGACGTGGTAGAGAGCTCACCCCTCAACACTACTTTTTCAGAATATCGCTTACCGCCATATACTCACAGATTTTCCAGTCTATGATATACAGCATTTGAATCCACCTGATTTTGAAGAGTCACAGACCCTTGCTAATCCTTCAGAAATACCATCTCATTCCGACACCAATGTTCCATTAGTTAGAAGGATGTCTATCCCTTTACCCGTCACTAGCTATGTGAGAGCTATCACAACGAGAAAAAAATAGCGCACTAACGCTAAGGGTGTAATTCATGCGGATACTGGCGTCCAGATATTTTTTACGACTGGTATTGCTTCTACTGATTTTTAGTCAATGACGTAATAGTACAGTAGCAGGTTTCTTCGACTGTTTTAGATTCAATGGCTACATCTATCTGCATTCATCTCCAAAGCTCACCAATCTTCAGTCTTCTACAAATGGCTACAGTTTACCGGTGTTGCAACCCTCCTATAGACAGGAGCCTACATCTAAATACGCATTCTGCAAACCACTGCACGGTGTGGACTATGTCGTAACAGTGTTATTAATTTCTTCGTTCCTTTTCCAGTTACATCCGTAATGACTGAGTAAAAATGAATGCCTATATGCCTCTGTATATACCCTAATCTCTTCTGTGATCGCTAACGCGGAAATAGGTTTTTTAATTGCCAAGTAAGCCTTTTCGCTGCACCTTTACTATACGAGGATTGCACAAAGACAATCTGATACATGTGCAATTAGTCGATATCAATTGATTGTCTATAAATAGTCCCTGTACATGTCCAAATTTTCTTATCGTATTCCAATGATCACTAAGCTAGATATGCGGCGGCATAATGGTATCAGAGTCTTCGTTGACAGCATATGGTTTCACTAGAAATACATCACCAGATCTTCAATTGAGTATACCTCTGCAATACAATTCTAAAAGTATCTCAGAGCTTCCAACACGCGTACTACCTAGTGAATCATTTACATTGGTGCAACAGCCTCGCACATACACCCACAATTCAGAGCTAGTGCAAGAGTAGGGAAAGATCTGGGGTTTAATCATAGCATTGTCCATTTTTCCCCAACACAATCTTCAGGAGTCAACCGCCCATGATACCATATTCCATCTAGAACAGAGTACTTCCACTTAGGACTACCTGTATGCATAGTATAGTTATTGATTTAGAAGCAGACCCAGTACCTATATGCTTATCTGACTATCATACATCGAGCGCCACTTAACCAACAATTACAAGCCAGAACAAATTAATGACGATGTTTCCTCCAGCAGGAGTCATCTTAGTGCCTCTTACACCTCGATAAGAATTGTAGTGCCACAGTCTCCAATTGACATGCCGACGGGAACTGCGGCCACTCCACTCCTACACTATCACTTCTTAGTGGGTAGATTACACTCCCTTAAAAACCCTTTCAAATGAATTTGAGCCTGATATATTCTTGTGCCTTAGGTCACCGACCTGTCAGTCCTCAGTGTTTGGGTTACTTGCCTTAAGCTTCCAGCAAATGAATCTGCTCCAAACGTATGCATTCTTCTTCAGCTGGCTCCGAATGTTTATTGCTAGACATTTCACTGTGGTTAATGCTTCCAATGATAGTGTATGGGATTTCTAGTGCTGTGAATGTGCAATAAATTCAGTTACATTCAGGTCAACTATCACACCTATCGTAGGTCTTCTTGCATGCTTGCAGACAACTCCATCACCTGCTAACATCCTACGTATAAAACAAATGTGCCACAAGCCGCTGTACAGTGCATGATGGAGGAAACATTGCAACAGTATTATCTATTACCCTTCCATCCCAATCCCACTTGCTTATCAGGTAAAAAACTGATTATCTGTGTACTTCCATACATACAGTAATCCACCGTGATGCTTCAGAGAGAAACAGGTCGTCTTCCGAAGAGATTTCTTTTTTTATAGTTAAATATTTCAATTGAGTATATCTATACGATCTTAGTAGCATTAACATGATGATTTTGTTTCACTGATCAGTCATGTAACATAAGCTGATGTTGGCTCAAATGGCTCCTGGACAACGACTACGCAGCGCTGAGATGTCGAATCTATGTTACTGTTCTCCAGTGCATATCATTTAACTACAAATGTGTCTGTGTATATTAATGTCGGTATAGCACCTGAAAATGACAAATTTGTAGCGGAAGCTCAGAATGTATGATGAGGCTCGAAGATGAGCCTCATCCAAAAAGAGTGAGAGAGTCTGTGTGGCAAACTGACATGTATATCGAGGGGCAGTTCAAGGTTAAGTATGACATATACTGCCTCAGCATTCATGCCTCCAACAGCAGCAGTCTTAGTGCATCATTACCCATTGTGCTTGATGTTGCTGCTTTAAAATTAACAGCTTGAGAGTCAATGCAGAGCGTATTTCTAAAGCATCAAAGTGTCGTGCACATACGCGGTCTACTGGAAGTGGTATGTGCTGTAGTGGAGCGAGAATAGGTATGTGGTATTGTCTTGTTTAAGACAACAGGAGCATTGAGCTGGAGGTGTACTGTTTGTGATTTCGGTTACTCAACCAGGCTAAGATCGACTAACGTTCAATGCAAGGTGGTATACCTACTCCAACATATTTTAGATGTAATAAATGTAGAATTTAAAGCACTCAAAAACTATCACTTGCGAAATACCTTCACATAATCTCCAAATGTAAGGCACTACCATTTAAGCACAGCGATGCTGTGTTCTACTCCCTCCCACCCAAAACAAATGTTCCATTAAAACTACAGTCTTCCATGTGATATACGTGCATATATAGGGTGTTACATAAAGGTACGCCCAAACTTTCAGGAAACGTTCCTCACACACAAAGAAAGAAAATATGTTATGTGGACATGTGTCCGGAAACGCTTACTTTCCATGTTAGAGCTCATTTTGTCACTTCTCTTCAAATCACATTAATCATGGAATGAAAACACACAGCAACAGAAAGTACCAGCGTGACTTCAAACACTTTGTTACAGGAAATGTTCAAAATGTCCTCCGTTGGCGAGGATACATGCATCCACCCTCCGTCGCATAGAATCCCTGATGCGCTGATGCAGCCCTGGAGAATGGCATATTTTATCACAGCCGTCCACAATACGAGCACGAAGAGTCTCTATATTTGGTACCGGAGTTGCGTAGACAAGAGCTTTCAAATGCCCCATAAATGAAAGTCAAGAGGGTTGAGGTCAGGAGAGCGTGGAGGCCATGGAATTGGTCCGCCTCTACCAATCCATCGGTCACCGAATCTGTTGTTGAGAAGCGTACGACCACTTCGACTGAAATGTGCAGGAGCTCCATCGTGCATGAACCACATGTTGTGTCGTGCTTGTAAAGGCACATGTTCTAGCAGCACAGGTAGAGCATCCCGTATGGAATCATGATAACGTGTTCCATTGAGCGTAGGTGGAAGAACATGGGGCCCAATCAAGACATCACCAACAAAGACTGCCCAAACGTTTACAGAAAATCTGTGTTGATGGCGTGATTGCACAATTGCGTGCGGATTCTCGTCAGCCCACACATGTTGATTGTGAAAATTTACAATTTGATCACGTTGGAATAAAGCCTCATCTATAAAGAGAACATTTGCACTGAAATGAGGATTGACACATTGTTGGATGAACCATTCGCAGAAGTGTACCCGTGGAGGCCAATCAGCTGCTGATAGTGCCTGCACATACTATACATGGTACGGAAACAACTGGTTCTCCTGTAGCGCTCTCCATACAGTGACGTGGTCAATGTTACCTTGTACAGCAGCAACTTCTCTGACGCTGACATTAGGTTTATCGTTAGCTGCACGAAGAATAGCCTCATCCATTGCAGGTGTCCTCGTCGTTCTAGGTCTTCCCCAGTCGCGAGTCATACGCTGGAATGTTCCGTGCTCCTTAAGACGCCGATCAATTGCTTCGAACGTCTTCCTGTCGGGACACCTTCGTTCTGGAAATCTGTCTCGATACAAACGTACCGCGCCACGGCTATTGCCCCGTGCTAATCCATACATCAAATGGGCGTCTGCCAACTCCGCATTTGTAAACATTACACTGACTGCAAAACCACGTTGGTGATGAACACTAACCTGTTGATGCTACGTACTGATGTGCTTGATGCTAGTACTGTAGAGCAATGAGTCGCATGTCAACACAAGCACCGAAGTCAACGTTACCTTCCTTCAATTGGGCCAACTGGCGGTGAATCGAGGAAGTATACAGTACATACTGACGAAACTAAAATGAGCTCTAACATGGAAATTAAGCGTTTCCGGACACATGTCCACATAACATCTTTTCTTTATTTGTGTGTGAGGAATGTTTCCTGAATGTTTGGCCGTACCTTTTTGTAACACCCTGTATACTCCATTCTA
This sequence comes from Schistocerca piceifrons, assembly GCF_021461385.2. NCBI lineage: Eukaryota > Metazoa > Arthropoda > Insecta > Orthoptera > Acrididae > Schistocerca > Schistocerca piceifrons. The sequence continues at coordinate 126,974,445 of NC_060149.1, forward strand.
ATTTCGAAATGTAATTTGCCTACGAAGGAAAAAATAGTCACTAACTCCACAGTCCATTGGACTCTGATGCATGTAACATAGGTCCCAGACGACTGTCAGGGCTATTTAAGTACAGTGATGTTGTGTAGGGTACTCCCTTCGATAATTACCAAATGTTCCATTAAGACTACAGCCTTCTGCATCATATACATCCTACTCGGATTTTTGAAACGTACATCCATATTGCTGGCATCTAGACAGGATCAAACTCGAACAGTCCTTTTCTGTAGTTATAAATCACAGCTTAAAAACCAGGATATTTTTAGTGGAGCAAGATGTAAACGTTTGTCCCAAACGTTATGTAGTCGCACATATCAATTCTGATTAACCTAATCCATAAGCTAGTAGTCATCTCTAGAAGGCCATTGCAATAGAGCAGGCTGATGGTTCATTTCACCATAAACCACTTCTGCTTTAGATGACTTTTTTTTATATTCCCGCTGCATCACTACCAATTTCTCCTAATATATACTATGCACATGACTATGGAACATGAGACAATGTCTCTAGAGTGCATAGGCTCCCCCTATTAACCTAGTATCATACACTGATGAGCCAAAACATTATAATGAGCCGCTGATTTACGTACCTGGCGATGGTAGCCGATAGTGACTCATATGGGTTCATAGGATTTACATTAGGCGAATTTGATCACCGAGACGTCAACATGAGTTCACTATAATGCTCCTCAAACCACTGTAGCCCAGTTCTGGCTCCAAGGCATGGACAATTATACTGCTGAAAGACGACATTGCAATCAGGGAAGACATCCAGCATGAAGGGATGCAGATGGCTCGCAGCTATCAGTGTGTCTTCCATTACCACCACTGGTCACATGCAAGTGCAGGAGATTGTCTCCCGTAGCATAATACTGCTCCCACCAGCCTGCATCTGTGGTACGCTGCACGTTTCGAGCCGCTGTTCACCTCAGTGACAGCGTTCGTAGAAACGATCATCGAGCTAATGTAGCAAAAATGTGATTCATCCAAAGAGCCAACACGTTTTCATTGATTGACGGTCGAATCCCTATGGTTCCGTGCCTACTGCAACCGTTATTGACGATGTTGTTGTGTCAACATATGAACACTTAGGGGTGGTCTGCTGTGGAGCTCCATGTTCAACAATGTATGGTGAATGGTGTGCACTGAAAAACTTGTGCGTGCACCAATATTGTGTTCTTACGGCAGAGATGCCAGAAATCATCGTCTATCCTACTTTACAGAGGAGACAAGCCTCTGAATCCCACGTTCTGTGAAGAGTCATGAACGTCCAACCATTTAGTGCCTAGTGGTAGTGTCTAGTGTCATTGTCCTACTGCCTCTTTCCGTAGATGCTCACGACAGTAGTGTGTGAGATACTCCTTTACAGGCTCTGTTTAGTAATAATCTGCTGTTTGTCAGAGTCGCTTATCTCAATGGACTTCCCCGTTTGCAGCCCATATCTTCCTTAGGGTGAGCCCCCGTCTGCGTCTGCTCCGCTTACATGGTTTTGTTACCGCATCACATGCCCACAACACCACCAGGCAGTATCCAACATAATGGTGGGCAATGATCATAATGTTATAGCTGATCACCGTATGACATCATCCTTCCATCCAGCATATACTGCACACATTAAGAAACCAGTCAGCATCAACCGCCAATTCCGATTAAATCTGCTGTGTAATGCTTCATACTAAAGTAATATGATGCAAGGCCACAGGCAGCACTCAGATTTTGTTTTTCACCCTGCAGTACACTCCAGTTCAGACTCTAGCAGCTACTGGCTTAGTGGGGTGCACATGTCAGAAATCAGTTGTTACCGGATCATACGGAACTCTGTAGCAGAAATATTAACAATAGTACTATGCGAGGTGACGAAATAATGTTTTTTTAACCCCATGTAAGACTGCTAACGTTGACACAGAACGGTGGAATTGTATATCAGTTCCATGCTTTGACACAAAAAACTACAGTTCTTTAATACAGGTCAGGAGGAGTTAAGATCACTGTATAATCATAGCTATCATATTAAGAGCAGGCCTATGTATGAGGGACGCAGGAAAAAACACAAAAAGAACGCTTGTAGATGATAGTGCTTTATTCATTACAATGAGCATTCACAAAGTATCAGAAATACATTGTAAAATAATAGTATCTCTTACAACGTCATTGCCCTCATCAGAATGCTGTTACTGCAGCTAAAATGGGGCTCTGACATGGCAGACGAGGAAAGGGTAGGCTCAAATGGCTCTGAGCACTATGCGACTTAACTTCGGAGGTCATCAGTCGCCTTGGACTTAGAACTACTTAAACCTAACTAACCTAAGGACATCACACACATCCATGCCCGAGGCAGGATTCGAACCTGCGACCGAAGTGGTCGCTCGGATCCAGACTGTAGCGCCCAGAACCGCACGGCCACTCCAGCCGGCGAGGAAAGGGTAGGTTCACATTTAATGCAGGCGAAAATATGTCTGCAGGGAAGGAACAGAACTCTCAATTCTCCCTGGAAGAGGATTTTACGTGAGTGAGCATTACCAGAAACTCTCACAGTCACACAATGTTATGATACCCCTTTCAGAAGGTTTGTAGCGGTTATAATACTAGCTACAACATTTGCAGTAATTTTTGCATATCTCTTCTGACAAATGTCATACACAAAATCCTTACCCTCGCAAGAAACACAAACAGGCACTTAGAAAACCACACAGCATATTCAATCCATGGGTTATTCGTTTCATCCCAGTATTTCATTACTGCACCACACTGGAAATACATGGTTTCATCTCCATCACTGGTACAGAAGAATTCAACTTCAGTTTGTTCGTAAGGATGTTGCTTAACAGCTAGAGACTGACCTTTGAAAGATGCCATCTTCGCATCATACATTCTGTATTTAGGGTGAGCTAACCTAATCTCGTGCACACCACACTTTGAACTGCATAACGATTCTAATTCAGGATTCAGGATATGAATGTGGGAATATCTCCACTCTGCAAAAGTTGCAAGTTTCATACAAAACTATATATATATATCCTATCCCAGCTGTAATGCGTGTGGATCCACCTTCAGATCCTGTTCCAGACCTACCCTGCACCATGGGGGCCCCTTTGGAGAACGCACAAGAGAAACAAATAACAGTCGACCTTCTTTACACACCTCAAAAACAAAGATGACTACATTAAAAACGCACTAAAAATCCTGCACAAAATTCCGAAAGCGAATCATGAATATTTTGGCGGAATTTGAAATATTCATACACACTAGGAATTATCCTCATGACACACTAAACGAACAAACCGGTTTCAAGCAGTCACAGTTTTTTTTTATTTTAAAAATTTACATAGGGATAATGAATAACCGAAATACCAAAGATTATGAACACATTAATAACAGTTTCATTGATATACGACCTACAACAACATAAATATCTTTGAGTAAACAACTAGCTGTGAAACTTGAATTTCAATGACTAACAGAATATTAAATACGTATTATAATATATGTGCAACATCAAATCATCGGACAACTTTAAAACATTACTGAAAAAAATATTACATCCATCAACTACAGACAGCAGCAATAGCTTACTCGAAGTTAACATATGTCTGTTTACAACATGAGGAAGTGAATACTACATCTAATGTAAAACATCTTTCTAAATTATATATTGTGTAAAATATGAATAAATGCAATTGTTTGCAGATGTACTGATGAAGGCAATACAGCCGAAATAAGCCTATATACGAAAATAAAATATCAAGCTGCATACTGTTTACTAATTCTACGCATAATGTCCTACTGTGACATAACACATGCTGCAGGTCTTATAATAAAGATAGTAGATATAATACACTGAAACAATGGGAAAGGTGAAATACTACATACGGCATATGAACAAATGTAAGCTGCATAATAATTCCTTATAGAGATTATATTGATAAATCCAATTTTTTTTTAATATTAGTGCCTGAAAAGGGAATACCGCAGCTACAGTATGTATGCCATAAAAAGTATTATTTATCATTACTAAGGTGAATTAAATGGTAAAAGCCCACATCCATAGGTGTGGTATTGTACCGTTAAAAGTTTCGAGTCTAGTTAATGGGAAGAATGTGTCTGACGAAGTAAAACGTAAATCCACGAATCATAGAGGACAAACGTGACTGATGTCGTCTGTAACTCAAAGTTGGGGATACAACAGGAATAAATTATTACTACGACAATATACTATTGTGTTAGATAACTGTAATGTAAAGAACATTGACTTAGGTGATATTACCATAAAGTCGTCAAAGCCAAAAATACTATATAGTGCCATAGTGGGCATAGCAACTTCTCTGTGTGATGGCAATGGAAATACTATTAATGACAGTATTGCTAAAGGAGAGTTACTAAACACAGCCTTCCGAAATTCCTTCAGCAAAGAAGACAAAGTAGATATCCCAGAACTCGAATGAAGAACAGCTGCCAAAATGAGTAACTTAGAAGTAGGTATCCTCAGAGTAGTGAAACAACTTAAATCACTTAATAAAATTAAGTCTTCCTGCCCAGATTCTATACCGTTAGGTTCCTTTTAGGGTATGCTGATACAATAGCTCCATACTTAACAGTCATATACAACCACTCGTTTGACGAAAAATCCATACCCAAAGACTGGAAAGTTACAAGTTCACACCAATATTTAAGAAAGGCAGTAGGAGTAATCCACTACATTACAGGCCCATATCATTAACATCGATATGCTACAAGATTTTGGAACACATATTGTATTCGAACATTATGAACTAACTCGAAGAGAACGGTCTATTGATACAGTGGAACACAACTAGCTATTTACTCACACAAAGTGTTGAGTGCTGTCGACAAAGAATCTCAAATTGATGTGGTATTTCTAGATTTCCAGATGGCTTTTGACACTGTACCTCACAAACAGCTTGTAATCAGATTACGTGCTTATGGAATATTGCCTCAGTTATGCAACTGATTCGTGGTTTCCTGTCAGATGGATCACAGTTTATAATACTTAACGCAAAGTCAACGAGTAAAACAGAAGTGATTTCTGACATTCGCCAAGGTAGCGTTATAGGCCCTCTGTTGTTCGTTATCTACATATACGTTTTAGGAGACAATCTGAGCAGCCGTCTTAGGTTGTTTGCAGATGATGTTATCGTTTATCGTCTAGTAAAGTCATCAGAAGATCAAAACCAATTGCACAACAATTTGGATAAGATATCTGTATGATGCGAAAATTGGCGATTGGCCCTAAATAATGAAAAGTGTGAGGTAATCAATATGAATTCTATAAAAAAAGTTAAACTTCGGTTACACGATAAATAAATGAAATCTAAAAGCCGTAGATTCGACTTACAACTTAAATTGGAAAGAACACATAGAAAATGCTCTGTGGAAGGCGAACCAAAAACTGCGTTCTATTGGCAAAACACTTAGAAAATGCAACATGTCCACTAAAGACACTGCCTACACTACACGACTCTGTCCTCTTTTGGAGTACTACTGCATGGTGTGGGATCTTTACCAGATAGGATTAACGAAGTACATCGAGGAAGTTCAAAGAAGGGCAGCACGTTGTGTAGTATGGAAAAGTAGGGGAGAGAGAGTCACAGACAGGAAACAGGGCTAGGTGTGGACATCATTAAAACAAAGGCGTTTTTTTTTTGCAGCGGGATCTTCTTACGAAATTTCCGTCACCAAATTTCTCCTCTGAATGTGAAAGTATTTTGTTGATGCAGACGTAAATGGGGAGAAACGTTCATCATAATAAGATAAGGGAAATCATAGCTCGCACCGAAAGATACAGGTGTTAATTTTTCTGCACACTATTTGAGAGTGGAATAACAAAGAATTATTTTGAAGGTGATTCTATGAACCCTCCATGTAGATGTAGAGGAAATGGGTATGAGAAAGGTTCAGATAGTTATAAGTAACTTGAAACTAATCCAATTAAAATAGTAACCTGTCAAGCCTAAAATAAATCTCTAAAATATAACTAACGTTAAACATTTCTTTGTGTCATTAATGTAAGTTTGTATTTCTTGATAAAATGGGGAAACAGACACATCAACTATTCAGTCGCAAATAAAGGGGGGGGGGGGGGCTTAAAAGTATAAGGGCCATACCTGAATCAAACATAGGTACCGCCAGGCAGACAAGTAAGGGCAATGTCTTGAATAAAATGAATTTCCAAAACAACACAATCAAAATACTGCTTTGTGCTCCCTCAAAGAAATCTGCATTTCTAGACAAGATGAGGACAGAAATACATCTGACACTCATTCACAAAAAGGGGGGAGAGTGCCAAATAAAAGACAAGGGTCACGCACAAATTGAATGTAGATGCACCATAGGCAAGTAAAGATATTATGGGGGGAAATTGCAAGTCACAGAGCAATGGCGCTTTGCAGTGGGAATCACGAATGTCATGAAGGAGCGAAACAGCTAAAGGAACACTCATTGCAATTTTCAAAGCAACGTACTGTCTGAGTAATAACATGAAACCCCCATCCACTAAACGGGGTCCTTTCCAAACTTCTCAATGAAATAGGCAAGAAGCAACAACCAAAACTGAAGCATGGCCTCTGCCATCGAAATGTTATGCTAGGCTTCATATAGCAAAATCACAATGAAGCATCAGATTTGAAGGAAGATGGACCTTTTGTAATGTAATACACGTAGCACATCCACTGACAAACATTTATGGGACACCTGATGTGCCAAAGATGCCAGGTCTCTTGAAGACACACTTGGTGGGAGAAACAATCCCAATACAGAAATAAAGTAAACTGACAGTCATATACAACTAGTCTAGTCATCGATCAAATACATTCTATCTAGCGATGGCGCATCTGAATGCAATTGAAGATTTCTGAGGAAAAGCAATGTTAAATCTTGAAGTGATATGTATTTCAGGAAAGGACACACCCATTGTTTAGTCGCAACAGGGACAAGTCCCAACAAAAAGAATTGAAGAAAGCCATCCTCAGAGCCATTTGAACCATTTTTGAAGAAAGCCACTCCTGAATTGGGTATATGTATATTACTAAAAAAAAAAAAGAAAGAAAACATTATAAACTCCAGATTGGAGCAGCAGTTACAGCCCAATGAGAAACAGAAAAGCAGCAATCGATATATAATTAGTCGAATCAGCGACCGAACAAACTGTATCATGCGAACATCTAAGTGAAACAGATGAAGACATCTGAAGGGAACAGTGTCATACACCCATGAACGCAATATGAATACAATAACTAAACTAAACTCAACTACGTCTGAACAGGCCTCTGAAAGACCAACGGTAATGACTAACTGTCGTGTCATCCTCTGCCAACATGTGTCACTGGATGTGGATACGGAGGGGCATGTGGTCAGTACACTGTACTCACGGCTGTTATCAGTTTTCCGGTGTGGAGCTGCTACTTCTCGAATAATTATCGTTTCATTTTGTCTCACAAGGCATGAGTGCAGCCCGCTTGCTAACAGTGCTCGGCAGAAAGGACGGTCATCCATCCAAGTATTAGTCAGGTCCGACAGCGTTAAAAGACGATGATCTGACGGGAACCGGTTTTAAAACTGCGTCAAGACCGTTGGTAATAAAATAACTGACACCCAAAATGTAGCTGAAAGTCAACACACAATCCCAACCAACATGAAGTCTATATGAAGCCTCAACATCCCAAAATAGAACCAAAACGACGTTGCGTATATAGTCTCAAGACCAAATCTCTGTCCCACCATAAACAATGACAGGAAACTGTACGCTGTATGACAACTTACAGGACACCAAACGTGTGGAACAAAATAACTTTCCTTTAACTTTCAAACAAGGATACTTCAAATGAAACCACCACATAGTGATACATGTAACGAAACCATAATGTAACGAAGTTTTAAAAGGCCATAATCACCGCGAAAGGTCATAAAATTGGAACGATAGTCACAGAAAACAACTTGGCTGGTGTCCACATTGAAGGTCACTATGTCCATTGCACAGTCCCTATGAGGACAGGCCCAAGAAAAATAAAGGAAAGGAGTACTCCTAAATTGAACACTTGTACACTATAAAAATACAAAAATATTATAGAGAGGACAAAGATTTAAAAAAACCAGTAGCGCAATTCGTGCTGTCATGAAATCGCTGACATCGTGAAAAACGCAACATTGCAAGGAGAAAACTCGTTAGAACTTTTACAGAATAAACCAGTAACCAACTATAAAAGCAAATTGCGCCAGAAGAAAGTGTCTCATGCATAAATACGCAATTGTAAATGTTGCCAAGAGCAGCGCCAAATACGGAATCAAAAATCCGCCGTTAAAATACTACAAGTGCCAATAAATAAAGTCACTATCAACTAACATTTGCAAGAGAAAACAGGCCCTTCGCAATGCAAACCATGTAGTCTATCCATTATCAAAAAAATCTCTTGGATACATGGTATGCAAAATATCAGACTGCTTCAAAGAACCTTATTACAAGTTTGTACACACCAAAACCAAACCAATAGATATATTTTGTATGTACAGTTACAAAACAAGATCCATGTCTCACTATCCATAATGACAGGAAATTATGCACTGTGCAGCAAACTGAGGGACACAAGCGAGTGGAATAAAGGAATCTTTCCCAATCGAAGGGACAAACATACCACAACTGGATCCATCACAAAAGAACACGTGAAACCCAACCATAATGTAATGACGTTTCAAAATCAATAATCATAATGAAGTATCACGGAAATGAAACAATAAACAAAGAAAATCCATTGGATGGCGCCACAATTGTAAGGCACCATGCATGAAACTTTACAAATCGGTAATAACTGAAAGTGGAACAAACACCTATAATGGGATGTACAAAGCTGGTGTGTAAGAAAAAAGTGTGAACCTAGTGGCCACTTTGAGAGAAATCTATGAAAGAAACCCAAGGGGCACTTTCCACAAGACAATGTCGAAAGGAATACAAAATACAACACTTTCATAAGGTAATGTGGTATTAAAGAGGTCTGAAATATCACAAAGAAACATCAATATAATGAGCGACAACCACAGCATAAAGTAGTTTTTCAGTAGTGGTGTTTCAGAAATACGTTTTGGTCTTGACATTTCCCCTATAACGTTTTTGCTCACCTGTGTGTACCTATGTTTGATTGAGGTATGGGCACTTATTATTCATTTTAGCCCCCTCTCCTTTTTCGTGACTAAATAGTTAATGTGTCTCTTTTCCCATTTTATCAAGAAATACAGATTTATATTAATCACACACAGAAATATTTTCTGTCAGTTATATTTCAGAGATTTATTTTAGGTTTGACAGGTTATTCTATTAATAGAATTTGTTTTGAGTTACTTATAGGTAGCTGAACCTTTCTCTTACGTAATTCTTCTGTTTCTATGCCCACTGTGGCACTATATAGCATTTTTGAGTTTGACGACTTTATGGTAATATCACCTAAGTCAAGTTCTTTCCATTACAGTTACCTAACACAATAATTACCGCTGTTTCGTTGTATGCAACTCTGTAACAAACCACCATATGGTGCACTATCACAGTTATAATGTATTCCTGTTCTATCTGTAACTTTGAACCATGGAGGATTTCAATTATTTTTTCCTGTATGGTTTACATTTTTCTTTGTCAGCCACTCTCTTCCCATTAACGAGACTCCAAACTTTTAAAGATACAATGCCACATGTACGTATGCGGTGCTTTGCCACATAATTAATCTTAATAATAATAACTATTATTCTTATGGCATACGTTTTGCTTCGATGCTGCAGCTGTAGTATTCGCTTTTGAGGCCACAATATTTAAAAAAAAAATTATTTGGACTTATATATGTACTCTCTAATAGCAACTGTCATGTATCTTAGATTTGTTCATATATCTGACATAATATATCATTTTTCTCGTTGTTTCAGTGTATTATACCTACTTTGTTTAAGTAACACCTATCAAAATCTAAACATTAGCTTTTATTCATACGTGTAGTATGTACAGTCGTGCTCGAAAGTATCCGAACGACCTGAATTGCATTTCGCCTGATTCGCATACAACGCCCATAACGCAGCTGTCTAGCAGGTCCTCTAATCGCTCCTTGGTACAGTCGTTTGACTATTGAAAATTGTTCCAATAAATCACCATTGGAAAACACTGCTCTGTATCGCAATAACTCAAGATGTAAAGTAATACCAAGATACTACAAGTATCAGGGAACACCTTATCACAGATAAGACTGTCCTTAAAGCTTGTAATCTCACATTTACTACAATAGATGACATACCTGAAATGTTACCATTCTCATTATTACATCAGATAGGTAACACACGTAGTACGTTCGTCGTATTCATGATTTCCTCTTCAAAGTAACATACCGTACTTATTATTTAAAGCAAAATGACATTAAAAGTTTAAGTTATTCACGAGCTGCTAGTTGAGAATATGTATGAACTTCAAATGACGCGACGAACCGTCTCGTTCTGCACATGGATTCAAACCCAGGTCATGCAGACTAAGCAATGATTTCATGACTGATGGAAACTAACAGTCATTCCTGATTAGCCATACAGAGAGTGATATACCTCGATTTTAGACAGTATCAGTTAGCAAATATCAACTATAAATTACATAACGTAAACATTTTTAAAGGACGCGAATTCCTACCCAACTAACTACGAGAGATGTTAAATATTGCTTCTTCACAACTAACTTACTTGAAATGCCGTGAGGTAAAGCTTTGAGTTGGACAGGGATTCGAACCCAGAACATAATCGGATTGATACTGAAGCATAATCAACTGTGACATATCGGATTCTCTTGGCAGTAGCAAGATGTTTTAACTGAAATGACGAGACGAAACATTAACTTTTTCCTTCCCAGGACTCCAACCCGGCAGCTATCACTGTTATATCCAAGAGAAGAGTTCAGTGCTGACTGGTAATCGAACCCCACACATATCGTTGTTGACTACACACAAAGAGACGTCAGCTACCGAATTTTTCTCCACCAGCAGTTCGGAATAACATCCTTGAACTTACAGTGATCTCGCAAATAGTTCTGTGTCTCACTGGGAGTCAAAAACTTCAGATATCGTTAGTGTTGACAAGGAATGAAAATACATTAAAAATCAAAATTATTATCTACCAGCAGATAGGTGTTCTCATGCTAGAGCTTGATAATACATAATGAAATCTTTAGTGCCGGGCCAAGAAGGAACCCATTCACGCGCAGTATGTGGAGATGTTGAGGAATCTGCAGTTTTGAACAAACAACAAATTGTAGTCGAGCTGTATTGTTACGAAAGGATCAAATTCCGCGTTAAGGGCGGTCTAAGTTGCATTCCCAGTTCAGAAACAATCTAATCGACATACAGAATCTCAAATAAAAGATGGAATAAGTGTCCTGTGACCCTACATAGCGTTTGTTTCGTCACTAGAAAAAAATAATTAGTATAAGAAAGGTTACTGGTGACAGCGTTTCTACATGTCGCCGCTCCAGACTTTATTGTGGTTCAACCTAACATCTACTTGGTAGAGAAGGAATATCATGTTTAATGTGCATTGCAGACCACAATGCCATTATACCTTCTTCACGTGGCGTAGCCAGAAGAGAACAGAATCTGTCTCTCCATATCTAAAATCATTGACAAAAGTTGGAAACGAACCCAGACCATGAGTATATGAACCTATCATCAGTCCAACAGAGCACCAAATCGTCATCTCTGTGGCTCATTTTTCTATCGTAACGTCATTGCGCCACATTGGATGAGAATTCTGACACACAAGCTCCCTGTAGTAATTTTCAGCATGTTCAGTAAATTCATTTACTTGGTTGACTGAATCATCATGAACTAGCTGCCTTGGCTAACCAGTGCATTCATTCGACTCTGTTTTGTAATCACCGAAATAAAATCTCGTAACTGCCATCTACACAGAACTGCCAACAGTGTAGGATGCAGAAATTTAAAAAGGTACAAATGGCTCTGAGCACTAAGGGACTTAACTGCTGAGGTCATCAGTCCCCTAGAACTTAGAACTACTTAAACCTAACTAACCTAAGGACAACACACACATCCATGCCCGACGCAGGATTCGAACCTGAGCCGTAGCGGTCGCGCGGTTACAGACTGTAGCGCCTGGAACCGCTCGGCCACACCTGCCGGCATCTAGAAAGGAAGTGTTCCTTTCCACTTGAGCTACTCTATTGCGCTGTCTGTTTGGTGAAAACGTCGTGCAGTGCAAAAGAAAAGCTGTAACTGTTTGTCTCTCAGAAGTCTAGTCCCGGACATATGCATTATCTCACAGCATTGTGGAATGCGGAAGTTCTGGAGGAATTGTTGAGTTCTGGAGCTGCTGCAGCTTCGTGTCAGTTAGTAGCATAATAGTAAGTGCCGCGAACCGTAGAGAAGATGTCGCGAGTTCGAGTACATTCATTGCTGCATTTTTTTAAATGCAATTCTGCTATCTGCTGAAGTTATCAATCTAATGGAACTTTGAACATAATTCCCTTCACTTCTCAACCCAAAATAGTCGCATGTGGAAAAAGGGCTAACTTCTGTGACATTTTGTTCTTTTCAGGTTTAATAGAGAGCCAGGCACCAGATGCATCTCGAAACTTTGGTATTATGTATGGGGAGAGCTCATCGTCCCAAAATAGTCAGAAAAGTATTCAAAAATGGTTCAAATGGCTCTGAGCACTATGGGACTCAACTGCTGAGGTCATTAGTCCCCTAGAACTTAGAACTACTTAAACCTAACTAACCTAAGGACATCGCAAACATCCATGCCCGAGGCAGGATTCGAACCTGCGACCGCAGCGGTCTCGCGGTTCCACGCTGCAGCGCCTTTAACCGCACGGCCACTTCGGCCGGCTCAGAAAAGTATTTTCTGTATTAGCTGTCGTGTGGTAGGGGCATTTTATTCTTCTTCAAACCTTGTATGACAGCTTTAACTCAGAACAAGTTTCCTACGTGTAATCAATAAACTGCATGTGCATTGTCAGACTGTTATAGATAACATCAGAGAATTCGCATATATCGTTGATGATTAATTTCTGTCTCATGTTTACTATTGTTTTAACAACACTAAAGGAAACCTTATGAAAATTGTGCACTGCATTACAAGAAATGAAATAAAACTACCCACAATAACCTTACGACGAAAGTCTGTTTTAATAAATCTGAGTATCTGTACACAAGCGTGCCTCTATCGACACGAATTAGTAAAATACTACTCACTTGGAATTTAATTGGGTCTGTGTTTAATTGGTATGCTGTGTCATACACAAGAGGTATACAAATGTGGCAGTTCATAAATAAAGTCATGTATTCCAAGAAACCCAAAATTTGCTTGTCAGCAGCGGAAAGAGGCGTTACCTGTTGTGCAGCATTCTAGGCTTTTCACCATTACACTATGAGCCGAAAGTATTTTCTTGCAATTTCGTTATCGATGTTTGATCTGACTGCTTGTAGCTCTTTCACAGAAGGGATAAAGACGTTGCAGTCAGAGAGACTGAAACTGCGAACCATAACAGACGTTTTTTGATAAGTCAGCATGTTACCTCAGAGCTGGCGAAGTGGTATGTGTCTTAGCTTCCTCGTACGAAGCGAATGGGGGCCAGAACTCGTAAACCGCTATTTAAAGGACGAGATTAGTTGCGATTTCCACGTGCAACGACTTCCCTGGGCTGAAAACCGTAAATTTACAATCTTTTGTTACATCTCAAGCGATAATAACTCAGATTATTCAATAGAGATGACAGGTAAAATCATGTGAACTTTGAGGCTTATTTCCGTGCACACCAGGAAGTAACTCGTCGATCACAGAGTTGCAAACGTACCTTGCCTTGTTGCCAAATCTCAGTTACAGTACCAGCAGGAAGAAGACGAACTGATGTGATCCTACAGCGTGCTGGGAAGTGACCATAGCTGGTGTCTCCAACTCGCGGCTGCTACCGCCTGAAATGCGTCTGATTCGCATTTCTGTAACTAGGTTTAGGGACTGGAACGTAGTTACTAATAATACTCAGAACTGACTACAAAGTAAGCATCATAAATCAGTAACTCTCAGAGTTGTTTTTATATTTCTTTCGTAAGTGTACTCAAAACTAACACATTCATGGACGTTTTCGTGCCTGTCCGATAGTCGAGCACAAGAAACAAATAAAAACAAAAAAAGAATGTGTGTGTTTGTGTGTGACAGAAAGAGAGATAGATAGAGAGAGAGAGAGATAAAAATAAAGAAAGAATGAGAGAGAGAGAGTAAAAATTGTTGTAAAAAAATTGAATTGTGGTATGTTAGTAAATCTTTCATTAAAATGACACGTTCAACATCATTACGAAATGTTGTATTCGTGATCTATGGAACAAGAACTAATCTAATCTTATCTAATCTTATCATATTACTGACTAGCCACGAAGAGTCATGAATTACCGAAATTTTTGCCAATACCAGTAAGTAAATCTAAATATTGGAAATAAATGACGACAATTATTGTAATAAACCGAGACTCCTATCAAGACCCTTTTGTCCCTGTTAACTACCCACGAAAGATGTCTGATATACCTCCATTCTGAAGTAACAAAGCGTGCATGCATTTAAAGATGACGGATTGTTATCTAAGTAAAATCAAATGTTATGTATCGGTTTTTCTTACCAGCTCCTAGGTGTTTGAATCTAAAATAAAGATACAAATTTTTGTGGCTGAGCGACAATCAAGCCACAAACCTGCCGTCCCCCTTTATCATCCACGAATATAGCTTAAGTGTCAATTGGTTATTCGCCAACAGTAAGATGTGTGCGTGTTTGACTAGAAATAACGCCCCCCATTGCGAATGTTGGCAACACATGAACAGATATTAAAAATGCACGTTAATTTTCACTATCAGGCTGGTGTGCAAGTGATAGGGCTTGAAATGAAATTATGAATATTTTTGTACTGGATCAGGATTGTGACCAACATACTTACATTTGGAGGAGACCTAGAGAAGATTGCAGTCTTGGGAAACGGAACGAAATGATGGAATTATACTGTTCCGAGAGATTAAGATCCTCGAGAGAGGAGATACGAATTCAAATCACAGTCCAACACCAAATTTATCAACGCCTCTAGTTCAATCAAGTACAAGTGAAAATGGCTATCGGTTCATCAAATAAAATAAAATTTTCTAATGTAAGTAAGTTTACGCTGGCGACAATATTTCTGTTTACCATGACTTCCGCCTGTGTCATTTTACAGCGTAAACCGATTGTGCCCAGTTGCTAATGAAGGAACGTGATCTTTAATGCGGATTTTGAATTATAAAGTCTTTCTCTTGAAGTTAACAGATGTGAAGTAAATCTGTTTGTGCCTCTTAAAAGTAAGTACCTGAACCCACTCATTGCACCTGTGATAGTTCGTTCCACCAGACCATTGTGGCCACATTTCCCAGCCCTAGGAGTGTGCTGTAACGGATCATATGCTTAGCTTACAAAATTAGTCATGGTGGGAAAATGCGAGTCTATTAAATGGTTAAGTAGAAGCAAGATTCTGACGTGGAGATTGTGCTATTCTCATGTCAGTGGGGTGTAAAGACTCTTCTAGGCATCATAGCCTCGATGTGAAGCCATTTTGAAATTTTCACTAATTCAGCAAATTTCTTAGTTCGGGAAAATCCACTATGAAGTGTGAAGCTACCGGATAATTCGATTATTACCGTCATTATTACTATCATTTTCTTCATACCGCTGCTGGAACACATGTGCTTTAACGTCATTTAATGCCTTTTGGTCATTATAGAAGTAGTTGCCCAAGAACAGGTTCTTTCCCTGTCTGCGGTATCCTTTTCATGTTAACATCAAACATCAGCAATTATTCGTAGATTATATTAAAACTAAAGTAATTGATGAAGACGTCACTTGATAACAAAACCGCTCTGTCTTTCTTCATTTACTTGTGCCTAGAAATGGCTGTCGAATACTGCCAAACCAAAAGCCAAGGGATCTTGCTACCTCCAGTTATACGTCGCTGTCAGTTCTTCCATATGATTTGGTCGACGTGACCTGTTTCAAGTTGTGTATGACAGAGTATGTTTTAGAAAATCAATTGTTTTCCTTTGCAATAAACAGAAAAATTTTCATTCTAAGCTATCCAAGTTCAAAATTTTCGCAATATTAGTTCAAATTTAATATTCGCTTCTGTAATGTGGAAAAGTATTTCACAGTTGCAAAACACGCATCCGACCCATTGACCTTACACTTAAGTAGCAACGTACACAGATATCTCAAATAGGAAAAAGCTCATTACCCAGGTACGAAGGTTGTAAAACAAACTTCCCACAGTTTGTGTCAAGTTGATCTTTTCGTCTGATAGCACTGCATGAGTATTCTGTCTAAGAGGTATCACAAGTAGTGTTCCTATAGCTGTGGGAATCATTGGCTGAAAACGAATTTAACACCATTGGGTACAGTACTGCTAAATATTCTATATTATTATCGATCTAAGACTAAGTTCATTCACAAACTGAGGCGTATATAATATTGAAGCTAGACTATGTATCCTTGTTTTCCTTGAGTGGGCATTGGAAGGCATTTACACACACGTACACAGTACTATGAATACTTCGAACGCTATAGTTAACGTTCCTCTCATAAACTACTTTTCTGGGTCTTCAGCGTGCAATATGTGTTGTAGATACAGTCTTAGACTAAAAAATTGACCGCCTAGTCGTTCACGTACGGTGGACAATACAGTCGTGCTCCTCTCAGAATTCAATGTCCATCAATATGCTCAATCTGGCAACATTGTAGACTACGGCACTTTTTTATCGCGTCTTTCCACTCGGTGCTGAAGCTATGAGTGTAATTCAAGAGAAACTACAATATATTTCGCTTTCTGTCACATTGGTAATAACAGTTTGGTTCAACAATGTTTGAACGAGAGATTTCTTGGCCGACCATCTGCCTCTGAACACCGCATGCGTCTGAGCTCTCTGGGACCCGTTTGCTGCCTGCCGGCGGGGACTGAGGCCCTGCGTTCTCTCGCCTTCTGCCGACAACGTCTGCTCCACTCCGCACTCTCGACCATATAAAATGCTTTAATGTTGTTGAGGGGTGAGCCATAAAATGCAATACATCAATATGGCACAGAATTAATTTAATTGTTTCTGATCCAGTGCACTATAATTAAAGTGTCACATTCTATTCTTTTCCCTCTTACAGGAGATTCTCCAAATAATTTATTTTTGTCATGGATTCATATGTGTTAGTCAAGGCACAGAGAGTAAATGCCATGTAATGTGTTTGGTTTCTTTCTTTGATTCCCTATGTTAAATGGATGCGAAAGATTGTGTCAATACCTTTCAGAACCTGCTCTATAGCTACTCAGTCAAATTGCTTGTTTTGAGGTCCTTACATTATTTAATGGAGACGCGAATGCTGTTCACAAGTGATATTTAAATATTCAATATTCAATTGGATTTAAGGTGACAAAATTGCCCATATTTGAAGCTACCCAGAGAAAAAGTAAGTTGCTAGAGCCGCTGTTAGCAAATGTCTGCAGAGAGTTCCTAATTGCTTCAGTGGAAATTTAGCATAGAGGCCCTATAGTAATCAAAAGGTTCATTTCCTTCATACTCATCATCCTGGCATGTGAGTCTTAAGTGAAGAACAATATTGAAATTGGTATCATTGACGGTCGCTTCGAATTTCTTCAGAGACGCTCGTAATGTGAAGCAGCTTGGCAGTCAGAAAGCCGAGATCTATGACCATTAGCACAACTTACTAGTCGAGCTACCAAGAGGATTTGATGTGTAAAGGTTTTCTTCCGATTTCGTTACAGAATTTTTTCTGGAACTACGCAGCTCCATAAAATATATCATAAAAAAAGCTCGCACACGCTGGCACCTACCACGGTCATAACTGACGACTGATTGAGCCGTTGTGACACGAGACACGGGCGGCACCACCCGGCTACGGACACAGTGCTGGGTGCACGCCACTCTCATCATGGTATTGGTCGTTCAGCCTCATGACGCATCGTGAAAGATAATAAAAGTTGTCACTTATGTGGAGAATAGCATTTCTTTAGCCAAAAAATTGAATTTTCTGTCTCAGTGTCTTAGTTTACATGAGGATTATGTAACACGAATCATTCAAATGGAAAGGGAATATCAAGTGAGATAAGCGAGGCAATTCAGTATCATACTCGGAAGTGATTTCACTGTCACAGTGTTGCCTAATGTTTGTGACGATGTTGCCAATTCTCAGCTATGCTAGGAACAGCTCTCCTGCGGGTAGTAAGCAAGTAGACATTCAATCTATTTACACTTATTTTCATCGGGATACATAATGCAAAAATACACCTTTTAAGTGTATTTTTGCGTAATTCCAATTATTAAGAGTCTATTCGTGAGCTTGCTGACATTAAGTGGGGTGAAACCTATCACAGAAGCAAGCAAAACACAAATATTTCTTGCACCATGCGCAACACACAAACGAAATCTCGCTGCACCGATGTGTTGTCCGATATATTGCTGGGAAAACATATCTGCTTAATGATGCTAAATACAGCTCTATCAGATATCAATTTGAATGCGTACCAAGTGTATAAATGTAGATCTTGAAATACACAGAAAGGCACATAAAGGTATTCGACTGTAACATAGCCATGACCAAGATTGTAACTGGGTCGACAGCATCGTTGTCTACCACCTTGACAACTCAAATGGTGGCAGTGCTCGGCCGGTTACTTACGTTTACTGTTATCAAAGCTACAGCATGAAAAAACAAAAACGTTAATAATCCAAAGATCATTAACTTTGGAACCCATAGAAAAGTAAAAAAAAAAATGGCTCTGAGCACTATGGGACTCAACTGCTGTGGTCATAAGTCCCCTAGAACTTAGAACTACTTAAACCTAACTAACCTAAGGACAGCACACAACACCCAGCCATCACGAGGCAGAGAAAATCCCTGACCCCGCCGGGAATCGAACCCGGGAACCCGGGCGTGGGAAGCAAGAACGCTACCGCACGACCACGAGATGCGGGCATAGAAAAGTAAAGCAGTCATCTGTCGGAATACTGGTTTGAACACTACAATGCTGTAATAGGCACGGTCTTGTTGGAGGTGGTATGCCGTTGCTTTCCTCCGACCTTAGAGTTGACTTACATAGCCAGTTAATAGGGGAACCTACAGTTTAACGTGGCTTTCGGACCACAGTGGAACTCGGTATTTTTCACATCAACAAACACTGCCCGAGGGGCAATAAGTATAAAATGGCACATAAAAATCGTGGTACTGACCAGGGATCGAACACGATACCTTTGTATACGTAGTTTTGTTTTTTACCACTTTGCCACCACGTAACGGCTGCAACCCACATTTACTAATAAAATGTTTTATTTGTAGACGCTCTTTCGGTGTACAGCATTGAAAATACGATTGTCCGTCCTTCAACTTTGGCCTCGATTTTTTCAAAAGCTAGGGAGTGTCTAGCAGAAAGCTAGAACGTCCCTGAAATATTTGATCAAAATCGGTAGCGCACATGTCAGACCACCTCCTTGTGAGACTTATTTACAAATTGGAAGTTAGTACAGACTGTTTCCCCCTGCTCCCCATAACGAGCGTTCTAAGTGACAGACAGCAATGTATGTAATACCTCAAATACACTGAACACCACAGTTTACTTTAGTCTTCCATACTAAAACGTGTTCGTTCCTTCGATGTAATAGTTACAACTAAAACATATTTCTGTTTAACCTGAATTTTGTTAAACAGATTTAAATTGTCATCTAACACAGCTCCATGAAAATACCACATATGTGGTAAAATCAACAGCTGCGTATTTCAGATTAGTGATTTTGACAGATATACCCATAAACTGAACTCACCTATCTGTTATAACTGGATCGTCTGCAACAGCATTGATTTAATGATATTGCTCTAAGCGTTCCAGTGAAATCATGAATATAATCTGTGTGTCATAGCATTGAAAGCTTGAAATCGGGAATGAATTTGATTTCGGTGCTCGTGCGAAGGCTCTGTGTCCTGTGAGGCACTTCGTTTCCTTTGACCTTGTGAGTATGTTCTTACTTCTGTCATGGCGACATGTCACAGCTCAGTGAGTTTGGTAAAGGTCGTATCCTTGCGCTTTATGAAGACGGATACTGTATCAGTGCCTTTCAGAAGCAGCAGAGAAATTAAAAACATCCTGCAGCTAACAGTGAGCAGGTCGACCATACGTCGTCGGCTCAACGATGAAGGAAGGTATGGACGGAAATCAGCTGTTAAAGAAATGCTGAAAGAGCAACATAGGGTTGCCAGGTTAAATTTCGCACTGGCCTCCAGAAGGAAGCCGCTTTTGTACTGGGACCGAGTTATATTTACCGACGAGAAGGTATTTTCAGCTGCTCCAAATAGCTCTGTTCATGTATATCGACCAAGTGGAACGAGATACGACCGTAAATATGTCCAGCAGAGGCAAAGGTGTGGCCGGACGTCTGTTACAGTTCTGGGCTGGATATAAGCAAATGGTTGCGGCGTGCTGTGAGAACTTGAGCATCCGCTTTGTAATGCTTATTATTGGGAGAAATCATGCTTCCTTCTGTTCATCAGCGATTTCCTGGAGGTAGAATCATCTTCCAACATGACCGTTCCCCAATCCATACAGCCAATCGTGTAAGACACCGGTTTCAGATGAAAGGAGACATTGAGCTGTTTGACTGGCCTCCAAAAGCTTCTGACCTCAGTCTCATAGAGCACTTGTGGGCAAAGACGGAAAAAATTATTAGGAGCAAAAGACCTGCACCACAGAGTGACACATTCATCAGAAAGCTTGTTGCCTCTGTTCCCCGGGGATTAAATGCAGTTGTAGAAGAGAATGGGAACTGGACGCGGTACTGAGTCTACAGTGTTAAGAGGAAGAAGACTTTGTTTAAAGCAGATATTGGTTAATTTCAACTTAACTTCTCTTTAGCGATTAAGTTGCTGTGAAAAAAAGGAAAACTTCTCCTATTTTAATTTTGATAGTAAAATTTTAATGTAAAATATAACGCAAATATTTGCATAAGAAGACGAAGATGTTTATTTCTGTCGACTTAAGGCCATGACGACAGAAAAATTGGCGACTCAGTGTATTTTGAATATAATTCGTTAGCCTTCTTTCGACCTCGTTCTAATACCTCGTGGGAGCAGGCATAATACTTCGCTTTTTGAAAACGAGGAATAACACACAAAGATACTAGATGGGAGGATACAAAGAAACAGTCAGACTCCTGGGTGCGGATCTAGCACATCATTAGAAGGCTAAACAAGAGGGAAACATTACGAAAGCAATGAATACGCTGGTTAGTATACATTATTTGTATAGATCTGAAGATGAAAAAGCGCAGATCTGCACAATGCCCGCATCTGCACTTTAGTTTCTGTCTTAATGGGCATAATTTTTAGTTTCTTCTCTTCTGAATTTTCAAATGAATTGATATTACGTGGCACAGAATAATTAGTTAACTGTGTTTCTTATAGCTTCCATTCGCACCAACATTTTTCTACATTCTCGTGCAATTCATGAAATCTACTTGTATGATCACAAGACTGCACATATATGAAATCGATTTCGAGATAGATGCAAAGTGTGTGTTATATTACTTTCGTGACACGTGGGCATGGGTGATTTCCAAAGACTTTAATTCGTACTGAAATAATCTTTTGCCTCAAAGTAACAAGGCAAGTGTTTTATTCGCATATATTTTGTAGGAAACTGTAATCGTGATGGAAGATTATACACCTGAATGTTTGACACAACTGGTAGGAGAAAACGCTGCAAACTAACCAAACCCCGCGCTTCCTCTCCATATCCTCCTATGACACGAGCATGGGATTCTCCTCGCATACCGCTACAGAGCTGTTCCTAGCACAGCTGAGAATTGGAAACATCGTCACAAACATTAGGCAAAACTGTTACAGTGAAATCACTTCCGCGTATGGTACTGAATTGACTTGCTAAGTTCACTTGATATTCCCTTACCATTTGAATGACTCGTGCTATATAATACTCATGTAAAGTAAGACACTGAGACAGAAAATTCAATTTTTTGGCTAAAGAAATGCTATTCTCCACATAAGTGTCAACTTTTATTATCTTTCACGATGCGTCATGAGGCTGAACGACCAATACCATGATGAGAGTGGCATGCACCCAGCACTGTGTCCGTAGCCCGGTGGTACCGCTTGTGTCTCACGTCACAACGACTCAATCAGTCGTCAGTTATGACTGTGGTAGGAGCCAGCGTGTGCGAGCTTTTTTTCCTGATATATTTTATGGAGCTGCGAAGTTCCAGAAAAAATTCTGTAACGAAATCGGAAGAAAATCTTTACACATCAAATCCTCTTGGTAGCTCGACTCAGTAAGTTGTGTTAACGGTCATAGATCTCGGCTTTCTGACTGCCAAGCTGGCCGGCCGTTGTGGCCGAGCGGTTCTAGGCACTTCAGTCTGGAACCGCGCGACCGCTATGGTCGCAGGTTCGAATTCTGCCTCAGGCATGGATGTGTGTGATGTCCTTTGGTTAGTAAGGTTTAAGTAGTTCTAAGTCTATGGGACTGATGACCTCAGATGTTAAGTCCCATAGTGCTCAGAGCCATTTGAATTTGATTACTGTAGGGCCTCTATGCTAAATTTCCACTGAAGCAATTAGGAACTCTCTGCAGACATTTGCTAACAGCGGCTCTAGCAACTTACTTTTTCTCTGGGTAGCTTCAAATATGAACAATTTTGTTGCCTTAAATCCAATTGAATATTTAAATATCACTTGTGATCAGCATTCAGTTCTCCATTATTTAATGTAAGGACCTCACAACAAGCTATTTGACTGAGTAGCTATAGAGCAGGTTCTAAAGGGTATTGACACAATTTTTCGCATCCATTTACCATAGGGAATCAAAGAAAGAAACCAAACACATTACATGGCATTTACTCTCTGTGCCTTGACTAACACATATGAATCCATGACAAAAATAAATTATTTGGAGAATCTCCTGTGAAAGGAAAAAGAACAGAATGTGACACTTTAATTATAGTGCACTGGATCAGAAACAATTAAATTAATTCTGTCACATTGATGTATTGCATTATAGTGTAATAAAATAATCATCAAATAAAAACGGCTTTGTGCCTCCATTGCTATCAAGTGTGAAACACAAATTGTAGACAGATTTTATGGGTCACCATTCAACAACATTAAAGCATTTTATATGGTCGAGAGTGCGGAGTGGAGCAGACATTGTCGGCAGAAGGCGAGACAGCGCAGTGCCTGAGCCCCCAGCGGCAGGCAGCAAACGGTTCCCAGAGAGCTCAGACGTATGCAATGTTCAGAGGCAGATGGTCGGCCAATAAATCTCTTGCTAAAACATTTTGAACCAAACTGTTATTACCAGTGTGACAGAAATGGAAATATATTGTAGATTCGCTTGAATTACACTCATAGCTTCAGCACCAAGGGGAAAGGGGCGATAAAAATTTTGTCGACGTGTGCTTTCGGTCGCCAGACGTCTTATTAGCTAGTCTCGCGTTTTACCTCAAAACTATGGTCTTAGGCAAGACTGACGTTCTCAGACTGCAGTCAAAACTGCCTCCAGGAAGTGCCTTAGTGTACAATGTTACCAGATTGAGCGTATTGATGGACATTGAATTCTGAGAGGTGCACGACTGTATTGTCCATCTTACATGAACGACTCGGCGGTCAATTTTTGGTCTAAGACTGTATCTACAACACATATTGCTCGCTGAAGACCCAGAAGAATTAAAAAAACAAAAGTAGTTTATGAGAGCAACGTTAACTATATCGTTCGAAGTATTCATAGTATTGTATACGTGTGTGTAAATGCCTTCCAATGCCCGCCTAAGGAAGCCAAGGATACACAGTCTAGCTGCAATATTATATATGCCTCAGTTTGTGAATGAACTCAGTCTTAGATTGATAATCATTTAGAATATTTAGCAGTACCGTACCCAATGGTGTTAAATTCGTTTTCAGCCAATGATTCCCACAGCTATAGGAACACTACTTGTGATACCTCTTAGACAGAATACTTATGCAGTGCTATCAGACGAAAAGATCAACTTGACACAAACTGTGGGAAGTTTGTTTTACAACCTTCGTACCTGGGTAATGAGCTTTTTCCTATTTGAGATATCTGTGTACGTTGCTACTTAAGATGATTTAAGAAGAAACTAAATTCCTTCAGCTACGACAATGTTTAAAGAAATCGTCTTAATGGCACTAAATCGTGGTTTTTGAATCGTTTACCAGCCGTACTCCGCCGCATTTCGCTGGTTGGAAGGCAAAAGGCTTACTGACAAATTTTACAGAAGGAAAAGGGGGACGAAATGGCTCCCACTGGAACGTCATGTTGTTTTATATAAATGATTAAAAAATCAGGTAATACGAACAGTCAGGCTGTCAGTATAAGCACATTACTACTGTCAGTACGATGTTGCACTGCCCAGAGCCTGTAATGATAAAGGGCCCGTTTAGATCAGGCATATTGTATACAGAAGTGGAAGAGAGAGCACAACTAAATTCTACAATCCGTATGCATTGCATACACACAGAAATTACTGTTAGAGTGTACTTACGGAGCCAAATGAGTGAATTGCATATTATCTGGTGAGCAAGAGCACTGGCAAACAGTCTTCGCTACATTAGGTTACTTAAACTGGTGTCACACTGAGCTAGAATTTATGGTCAGCGACCAAGTGTAAGGTCAATGAGTCGGATGCCTGTTTTGCAACTGTGAAATACTTTCCTACATTAAAGAAGCGAATATTAAATTTGAACTAATGTTGCGAAAATTTTGTACTTGGATATCTTACAATGAAAATCTTTCTGTTTATTGCAAAGCAAAATAATTGATTTTGTAAAACATTCTCTGTCATACACAACTTGAAACTTATGTCAACCCAATCTTATGCAAGAACTGACAGCGACGTATATCGGAAGGCAGTAAGATATCTTGCCTTTTGGTCTGGCAGTACTCGGTAGCCATTTCTAGGCGCAAGGAAATGAAGAAAGGCAGCGCGTTTTTGTTATCAAGTAATGTCTCCATCAGTTACTTTAGTTTTAATGTAATCTACGAGTAATTGCTGATGTTTGATATTAACATGAAAAGGATTCCGTAGACAGGGAAAGAACCTGCTCTTGGGCAACTACTTCTATAGTGACCAAAAGGCATTAAATGATGTTCAAGTACATGTGTTCCAGCAGCGGTATGAAGAAAAGATAGTAATAATGACGGTAATAATCGAATTATACGGTAACTTCACAATTCATAGTGGAGTTTCTTGAACTAAAAAATTTGCTGAATTTGTGAAAATTTCGTAATGGCTTCACATCGAAGCTATAATGCCTAGAAGAGTCTTTACATCCTGCTGACATGACAATATCTCTGCGTCAGAAGCTTGCTTCTACTTAACCATTTAATAGACTCGCATTTTTTCCACCATGACTAATTTTGTAAGCTAAGCACATTATCCGTTACAGCACACTCCAAGGGCTGGGAAATGTGGCCACGATAGTCTGGTGGAACAAACTATCACGGGTGCAATGCGTGGGTTCAGGCACTTACTCTTAAGAGGCACAAATAGATTTACTTTACCCCTGGTAACCTGAAGAGAAAGAAGTTATAATCCAGAATCAGCATTAAACATCACGTTCCTTCATTACCAACTGGGCAGAGTCGATTTACGTTGGGAAATGACATAGCGGAAGTCGTGGTAAACAGAAATACAGTCGCCAGTAAACTTACTTACATTAGAAAATTCTATTTTATTTGATGAACCGATAGCCATTTAAAGGAACAGGGCTCTTATTTTTCAGGGCTCTTATTTTTCAGGGCTCTTATTTTACTTGTACTTGATTCAACTAGAGACGTTGAAAAATTTGGTGCTGGACTGTGATTCGAATTCGTATCTCCTCTCTCGAGGATCTTAATCTCTCGGAACAGTATAGTTCAATCATTTCGTTCCTTTTCCCAAGAGTGCAATCTTCTCCAGATCTCCTCCAAAGGTAAGTATGTGGTTCGGAATCCTGATCCAGTTCAAAAATATTCATAATTCCATTTCAAGCACTATCACATGCACACTGGCCTGCTAGTGAAAATTAACGTGCATTTTTAACGTCTGTTCATGTGTTGTCAACAATCGCAATGGGGGGCGTTATTTCTGGTCAAACACGCACACATCTTACTGTTGGTGGGTAGGCAACTGATACTTAAGTTATATTCGCGGATGCACGGTAGGTGTGCAGTTCGATTGTCGCTTCGGCACAAAAGTTTGTATGCTTATTTTAGATTCAAACACCTAGGAGCTGGTAAGAAAAACCGATACATGACATTTGATTTTACTTAGTTAACAATCCGATTATGTGTTGGGTTCGTATCTCCATCACAGAACTTCACGTCACTCGCTTCATCTTTAAATGCATGCACACTTTGTTACTTCAGAATGGAGGTATATCAGACATCTTTCGTGGTTAGTTAACAGGGACAAAAGGGTCTTGATAGGAGGTTCGGTTTATTACAAAAATTGTCGTCATTGATTTCCAAGTTTAGATTTGGTAACTGGCGTTGGCAAAAATTTCGGGAATTCATGACTCTTCATGGCTAGTCAGCAATATGATTGATTAGATTAGATAAGATTAGATTATTGTTCCATAGATCATGAATACAACATTTCGTAATGATGTGGAACGTGTCATTTTAATGAAAGATTTATTTACATACTAGAATTCAATTTTTTACAACAATTTTATACTCTCTCTCTCTCTCATTCTTTTTGATTTTTATCTCTCTCTCTCTATCTATCTCCCTTTCTGTCACACGCGAACACAAAGACGCATTCTTTTTTTATTTTTATTTGTTTGTTGTGCTGCACTATCGGCCAGGCACGAAAACGTCCATGAATGAGTTTCTTAGTTTTGAGTACACTTACGAAAGAAATATAAAAGCAACTATGAGAGTTACTGATTTATGATGCTTAGTTTGCAGTCAGTTCTGAGTATTATTAGTAACTACGCTCCAGTCCCTAAACCTAGTTACAGAAACGCGAATCAGATGCATTATGTATTCCAAGCGGTAGCAGCCGCGACTTGGAGACACCAGCTATGGTCACTCCCCAGCCCGATGTAGGATCACGTCGGTTCGTCTTCTTCCTGCTGGTACTGTAACTGACATTTGGCAACAAGGCAAGGTACGTTTGGCAACTCTGTGATCGACGAGTTACTTCCTCGTGTGCGCAGAAATAAGCCTCAAAGTTCACTTGATTTTACCTGTCATCTCTATTGAATAATCTGAGTTATTATCGCTTGAGGTGTAACAAAAGATTGTAAATTTACGGTTTTCATCCCAGGGAAGTCGTTGTACGTGGAAATCGCAACTAATCTCGTCCTTTAATTAGCGGTTTACGAGTTCTGGCCCGCATTAGCCTCGTAAGAGGAAGCTAAAACACATACCTCTTCGTCACCTCTGTGGTAACGTGCTGACATGTCAAAAACCGTCTATTATGGTTCGCAGTTCCAGTCTAACTGCCTCCAATGTTTTTATCCCTTCTGTGAAAGAGCTACAAGCACTCAGGTCAAACATCGATAAGGAAATCGCATGAAAATACTTTCGGCTCATAGTGCAATGGCGAAAAACTTAGAATGCTGCACAACAGGTAATGCCTCTTTCCGCTGCTGATAAGCAAATTTTGGGTTTCTAGGAATACATTACTTTATTTATGAAATGCCACATTTGTATACCTCTTGTGTATGACACAGCATACCAATTAAACACAGACTCAATCAAAATCTAAGTGAGTAGTATTTTACTAATTCATGTCGATAGAGGCACACTTGTGCACAGATACTCAGTTTTATTAAAACAGACTTTCGGCGTAAGGTTATCGTGGGTAGTTTTATTTCATTTCTTGTAGTACAGAGCACAATTTTCGTAAGGTTTCCTTTAGTGTTGTTAAAACAACGAATGACGTTCTGAGTTAAAGCTGTCAAACATGGTTTGAAGAAGAATAAAATGCCACTACCACACGACAGCTAATACAGAAAATACTTTTCTGACGTATGTTGGCACGATGCGCTCTCCCCATACTTAATACTAAAGTTTCGAGGTGCATCTGCTGCCTGGCTGTCTATTAAACCTGAAAAGAACAAAATGTCACAGAAGTTAGCCCTTTTTCCACATGCGACTATTTTGGGTTGAGAAGTGAAGGAAATTATGTTCAAAGTTCCATTAGATTGATAACTTCAGCAGACAGCAGAATTGCGTTTTAGAAATTGAAGCACTGAGTGTACTCGAAATCACGACATCATCTCTACGGTTCGCGACTCTTACTATTACACTACTAACTGACACGACGCTGGATGAGCTCCAGAATTCAACAAAAATTCCTCCAGAACCTGACAGCTTTAACTCAGAACAATGTAATCAATAAACTGCATGTGCATTGTCATACTGTAATAGATAACATCAGAGAATTCGTATATATCGTTGATGATTAATTTCCCTCTCATGTTTGCTATTGTTTCAACAACACTAAAGGAAACCTTACGAAAATTGTGCACTGTACTACAAGAAATGAAATAAAACTACCCATGATAACCTTACGACGAAAGTCTGTTTTAATAAAACTGAGTACCCGTACACAAGTGTGCTTCTATCGATACGAATTAGTAAAATACTACTCACTTAGATTTTGATTGGGTCTGTGTTACGAATGTAAAATTAGAGAGATTCGAGCGCGCACGGAGGCTTTCCGACAGTCGTTCTTCCCGCGAACCATACGCGACTGGAACAGAAAAGGGAGGCAATGACAGTGGCACGTAAAGTGCCCTCCGCCACACACCGTTGGGTGGCTTGCGGAGTATGAATGTAGATGTAGATGTAGATGAACTTTTGCATTCCACAATGCTGAGAGACAAACAGTTACAGCTTTTCTTTTGCACTGCACGACGTTTTCAACAAACAGATAGCGCAATGAGGTAGCTCAAGTGGAAAGGAACACTTCCTTTTAAATTTCTGCATCCTACACTGTTGGAAGTTCTGTCTAGTTGGCAGTTACGTGTTTTTTTTCCGGTGATTTGAAAATAGAGTCGAACGAATGCACTGGTTAGCCGAGGCAGGTAGTTCATGATGATTCGGTCAACTAAGTAAATGAATTTAGGGAACATGCTGCAAATTACTACAGGAAGCTTGTGTGTCAGAATTCTCATCCAATGTGGCGCAACGGCGTTATGATAGAAAAAGGAGCCACATAGATGAGGATTTGGTGCTCTGTTGGACTGATGATAAGTCCATATACTCATGGTCTTGGTTCGTTTCCACCTTCTGTCAATGATTTTAGATAGGGAGAGACAGATTCTGTTCTCTTCTGGCTACGCCAAGTGAAGAAGGTATAATGGCATTGTGGTTTGTAATGTACATTGAACATTATATTCCTTCTCTACCAAGTAGATGTTGGGTTGAACCACAATAAAGTCTGGAGCGGCGACATGTAGAAACTCTATCACCAGTAACCTTTCTTATACTAGTTATTTTTTTCTACTGACGAAACAAACGCTATGTAGGGTCACAGGACACTTATTCCACCTTTTATTTGAGCTTCTGTATGTCGATAAAACTGGTTCTGAACTGGGAATGCAACTTAGACCGTCCTTAACGCGGAATTTGATCCCTTCGTGACAATACAGCTCGACTAGAATTTGTTGTTTGTTCAAAACTGCAGATTCCTCAACATCTCCACATACTGCACGTGAATGGGTTCGAATCCTGGCCTGGCACTAAAGATTTCATTATGTATTATCAAGCTCTAGCATGAGAACACCTATCTGCTGGTGGATAATAATTTTGATTTTTAATGTATTTTCATTCGTTGTCAACACTAACGATATCTGACGTTTTTGACTCCCAGTGAGACACAGAACTATTTGCGAGATCACTGTAAGTTCAAGGATGTTATTCCGAGCTGCTGGTGGAGAAAAATTCGGTAGCTGACGCCTCTTTGTGTGTAGCCAACAACGATATGTGTGGGGTTCGATTTCCAGTCAGCACTGCACTCTTCGTCATATTATTTCTAGTTCAAACCTGCTCACATGTCGCTGCTGGAGTAAGAAACCCATATTTAACGTTAGTTTTCTCTTGGATATAACAGTGATAGCTGCCGGGTTGGAGTCCTGGGAAGGAAGAAGTTAATGTTTCGTCTCGTCATTTCAGTTAAAACATCTTGCAACTGCCGAGAGAATCCGATATGTCACAGTTGATTATGCTTCAGTATCAATCCGATTATGTTCTGGGTTCGAATCCCTGTCCAACTCAAAGCTTTACCTCACGGCATTTCAAGTAAGTTAGTTGTGAAGAAGCAATATTTAACATCTCTCGTAGTTCGTTAACAGGGACAATAGATGTTGGGTAGGAATTCGAGCCCTTTAAAAATGTTTACGTTATGTAATTTATAGTTGATATTTGCTAACTGATACTGTCTAAAATCGAGGTATATCACTCTCTGTATGCCTAATCAGGAATGACTGTTAGTTTCCGTCAGTCATGAAATCATTGCTTAGTCTGCATGACCTGGGTTTGAATCCATGTGCAGAACGAGACGGTTCGTCGCGTCATTTGAAGTTCATACATATTCTCAACTAGCAGCTCGTGAATAACTTAAATTTTTAATGTCATTTTGTTTTAAATAATAAGTACAGTATGTTACTTTGAAGAGGAAATCATGAATACGACGAATGTACTACGTGCATTACCTATCTGATGTAATAATGAGAATGGTAACATTTCAGGTATGTCATTAATTTTAACAAATGTGAGCTTATAAGCCTTAAGGACAGTCTTATCTGTAATAAGGTGTTCCCTGATATTTGTAGTATCTTGGTATTACTTTACATCTTGAGTTATTGCGATACAGAGCAGTGTTTTCTAGTGGTGACTTGTTGGAACAATTTTCAATAGTCAAACGACTGTACCAAGGAGCGATTAGAGGACCTGCTAGACAGCTGCGTTATGGGGGTTGTATGCGAATCAGGCGACATGCAATTCAGGTCGTTCGGATACTTTTGAGCATGACTGTACATAACTACAGGTATCAGTTCGGACACGTGCTTTAATGTTTTCAAATAGCCAGTTTAAGATGCCTTATTTTATGGTTACAATACCTTCAACATTTGCGCATTACTTGTAATATATTTCTTATGGTTTCTGATGTACAGGGTCTTGAAGACGACACTAATGCAGTGTTCAAACTGATCACGTAATTAATATATTTTATAGAAAGTACGACTGTCGGTATTCCTTATTCCTACATGTCTGTCAGAGCTGCTTATAATTCCATAGTCTTTGGCATGTGACGACAGTCTTAGTTTACGATTCCAAACCAACTATCAGTTCCTTAAAGTTTTGGGGAGCCGCCGTGTTTTAAACGATTGACACTGTCTCTGACAGTGACGAGATGCCTGATGTCTCTCTGAAGTCAAAAAACCTCACTTCTTGCCTGACTGGACGGCATCTGTCCCTGTTTATGACTTTCCCATACTGCCTTAATCGTTGAAAGGGCTGTTTGAGGTGTAACTCGTGTTTTCCAGTGAGATGGAGAACACTGAAGAATCATCCATGTAAGAGAACACGAAGTCGAAGGCTGTATTATTTGCCAGGTTTGCACCACATTCTTCAAACTGTAATGTATATATTGAAACTTGAGTACACCAAATGGGTAAAGATGGCTGTTTCTTTTTTCACCTTCTCAGGCGATCAGTGTTTGTTCGTAAGTCTTCTCACAATCATTGATGCTATATATTTGGGTGCTTGCAACTGTGTTATAGAAGTCTGTCATGCGTAGAATCGGGTATGTGACCGGTACTGTCCTTGCATTGCATGCTTTGTGGTTGCCGCGTGAGTTGTGCGTTATTTTCATTGCTACTGCAACAACAGTGTTCCGACCTGTTTTGTGTACTATGGGGTATCAGTACCGTCTCTTATTAATTTATTTGGTTTATATGTCTTTCAATTGCCATTGATACTACTACTTTGAATTTAAACTACATCTTGTCTACCCTTACATAGATTGAAAGGAATGGAGACTGTCTCTAGGAAGGCATCAAGTGAATTTTTAATCTGCATTTTTAAGTAGATGCATTTTGCTTTTATTTTTATTGGGTTTAGAGGTTATGGTATTTAGTCTAGCTACAACAACCTTGTGGTCTCTAAAACTCTGTAACCATCATTATTCTCCATATTTGCTCAGGATTACTTGCCACCATGATGTCAAGTACGTTTTCACAACCATTTACATTCCAGATGATCTCCTTAACAAATTCCTCCGTTGTTCTATTGCGCCAATCTTCTATTGTCCTTGAAACCGGATGCATGGTTTCACCATCCGTTGTTTTGCGATCTGTAGCCTTCATTCCTCCTTGCATTCCAGCCTCTGTTGTGTAGTACATAACTATTGCGGTTCTCATTCCAATCTCTTCGTTGTTCAACTTCATTACTCCAGAAATTTCCCGACCGTGAATGGTTTCCGTAAGGTGCTCCATTCCGCGCATTTCCGTTCCTTTTATTGTAATGGTTATATTGTGGACACGACACAGGGCCTGCGACGTATCTGTCAGACTTTCCTCTGTGTTCTGTGATATTTTCTGCTTTGAATGCATACTCTAATTCTTAAAGTGTGTTGCGGAAAGTACGGAGCTCCACATTACACCTGCCAGCTAATACTTGTTGATATGCTGACGGAGGTTTGGTGTAACAATGACGAATGATTTCACCGGTAGAGCATAATACGTGAAGATACGGGTTCTTGTCAATCATTGCTTCAAGATAATTGACTGTGCTTTTGTAGCCTGAACTCTCGAAACCTTTGCCAACAATCACCTCGTATTTTACGCGCTCTTGCGTCTCCGTGAACCAGTAGATATTTAGGAAACTGTCCTTGAACTCCTGGTAACTTCTACACGTTATTGATATTCCGCGCATTTTCTCCGCAACTGAACCTTGCAAGTGTCTGCAAGTAAAGTACAGCTTGCATTTTAAAGTGAGGTCAAATTGTGATATCCAAGTGCGTGGGTGAGTAAAATTACCCTCACCTCGGAAAATTTCGAATTTTCGTACTTGTGAGAAGTGTTGAAAATCAAATGGCGTTTCGCCGACAAATTCCGTCCTACGGAAAATATCGGACCTTTGTATGTCCTCGTTCGACGTCCCCACATTTGTGCTCCCTCCTAGGCTTTGAGAAAATGCGATGTTCATCTCACCATGCCCTCTGCTCGATGCTAACGGTATTCAGTTATCCGTCCCATCTGAATTTGTTTCTGGTTCTGTTGCGTTCGCGCTTGGCCGCATTTGAATTTGTTTCCTCAGCGCCGCCTCCAATTTCTTCTCCACAAGCGTGTTGATCGCTTCCTGTTGCGATTTGAACGAAAGGAGAGTCTGGACCTCTTCAGTCTCTCTCACTCGAGTTGCAGTTGTTAGCTCCGAACCAGTCCGTAATTTGCGCAGCTCAGATTCTAATTTGCCCATGGGAGCTGTCGCATGAAAACCCGTGGCTTCACGTACTTCTGTGTTGATGCGCTGCTCCGCGTCATTTTGCCGCTTTTCCACGCTTTCGATCTTCTTGTTCAAATTGATCACCGCCTCTCGTCCTTGCAATCTTATGCATTTACTCGCTTTCGAGGCATCAGCTGCTACTCGCCTTGCAAAACTTACAACACTGTCTTGGCGCTCTCTGCCGTCTTCTTAGCATCATGTGAAGCCTTTAAACCTTTCATTGGTTTCGTGTGTAATTTCCGCAGGTTTTCCTGGACTTTATTTGCCCATGACTTGTGTTCCTCTCGCATCTGATTTACCTGAGAACTGATATTTTTTATGTCCGTCCTCGTCTCATAAGTTTTCTCCTCCATTCCCTTTAGTCCATTAAACTTTCCTCCATTCCTTTTAGTCCAGCCTCTATTCCCCTTAGTCTATCAAGTTTCTTCCCATTAAAAATGCCACTAGATTGAAGTCCTCTTCGTGTTCCTCAGTATCGTGATCGTCCGAACTCATACATGGTTTCTGTGGTGTTCTGTCTGCATCATTGCATTCTGATACCGCCCTGTCTTCTCTGTCCAGATTTCTAATAAGCACATCTGCCTCTATATGCCGTGGTATGCTCACATCTTCTATCACACGCGATCTGACACTGCCTCTCCCCTCAAGAAAAGCCATATCGCTTTTGTCTCCCTGATTTCCTTGTTGTACGACCATGTTGTTGCTAACACCATTCAACAGCAACGCCTCCCTTCGTTCAAAATGTGCCTCAACCGTTTCATTGCGCTCTTCCTCCATGACGTACGGTATGTTTTATTTTCTCACTCCCGTCTACTTGTCTAGCTCTACTTCTCGTTATTATTCAAATACTCTATCAACAACAACTTTAATTATCTGTGCAACACGTGGACAACCTATTATCTATCTCGCAAGATATATGCAGTATAATACAATGACAGTAGTACACAAGATTCAGAATGAAAAACAAGCAAATACAAAGCAAATACAAAGTAAACACCACAAAAATAATACGACAACGCCGTTAGCAACGACGAGAAATCGGTCGACAAATGACCCAGAAGTCGCTGACACAAATGCACTATAAATAAAACAAATAAACAACACAATCAGAATATTGAATATCTACATCATACTAATGAACCATATTTTTCTTAATAAAGTGGACCTGTTCGGCAAGTACGCAAACTGACAGCATCACAGAAGCGCCAAGGACCAAGATCCTGGCAGCGGTTCGCCAATTGAAAGCCTTCTACTTACGTTTCAAATCTAGACTTTAATAATAAAACGGGAAGGTACTGTTAATCAGAACTCAGGGAGAAGTTGTGATCTAAATGACAATAGCTTTATTCATCCTCAACATCACAAGACAACAAAGACTAAAGGCTAAAGAAACATCACACAAACATTTTTATTTGACAAACTCTTTCACTGACATGGGGTCTATGGTGGACAAAGTGATCATCTGGGGATCGACACACGACACTAACCGGAATACTAATCGCTTTATCTGACTTCATACACTTTAATCCGTGTTATGGCACAAAAACTACGCCACCATCAAGCATCTACACTCTACTATTCAAACAAAAGAAAAATATGATTCCAAAGAACCGGCTGCTGAGAAATATATATTGGAGCCCTACACTGCTGGTCAGGGCGGCACCCCACGACGCGTTCGTCGACTGAAGTCATGGACGGACGCAATCTGTTGTTAACGATGCGCGCCCGAAATATGCAAGTACGCGGTCTCGTGTTCGGTTAATTCGAACACAGGTACCTTCCTAAGATCCTCTGAAACCGACTCGTGGAGATAACATCTTGGACCTACTGATAACCCCGGGTTCCCGGGTTCGATTCCCGGCGGGGACAGGGATTTTCTCTGCCTCGTGATGGCTGGGTGTTGTGTGCTGTCCTTAGGTTAGTTAGGTTTCAGTAGTTCTATGTTCTAGGGGACTGATGACCATAGATGTTAAGTCCCACAGTGCTCAGAGCCATTTGAACCATTTTTGAACCTACTGATAACAAACAGACCCGAACTTTTCGACTCTGTAAGCGCACAACAGGGAATCAGTGAACATAAGGACATTGCAGCATCCCCGAATATGGAAGTAAATAGGAATATAAAAAAGGGAGGGAGATTTATCTGTTTAGCAAGAGTAACAGGAGGCAGATTTCAGACTACCTAACAGATCAAAACGAAAATTTATGTTCCGACACTGACAATGTTGAGTGTTATGGAAAAAGTTCAAGGCAATCGTAAAATGCGTTTTAGACAGATACGTGCCGAGTAAAACTGTGAGGGACGGGAAAAACCCACCGTGGTTTAACAACAACGTTAGGAAACTACTGCGAAAGCAAAGAGAGCTTCACTGCAAGTTTAAACGCTGCCAAAACCTCTCAGACAAACAGAAGCTAAACGATGTCAAAGTTAGCGTAAGGAAGGCTATGCGTGAAGCGTTCAGTGAATTCGAAAGTAAAATTCTATGTATCGACTTGACAGAAAATCCTAGGAAGTCCTGGTCTTACGCTAAATCAGTAAGTGGCTCGAAACAACATATCCAGAAACTCCGGGATGATGATGGCATTGAAACAAAGGATGGCACGCATAAAGGTGAAATACTAAACACCTTTTTCCAAAGCTGTTTCACAGAGGAAGACCGCACTGCAGTTCCTTCTCTAAATCCTCGCACAAACGAAAAAATGGCTGACATCGAAATAAGCAACTGGAGTCACTCAACAGAGGAATGTCCACTGGACCCGACGGGATACCCATTCGATTCTACACAGAGTACGCGGAAGAGCTTGCCCCCCTTCTAACAGCTGTGTACCGCAAGTCTCTAGAGGAACGGAAGGTTCCAAATGATTGGAAAAGAGCTCAGGTAGTCCCAGTCTTCAAGAAGGGTCGTCGAGCAGATGCGGAAAACTATAGACCTACATCTCTGACGTCGCTCTGTTGCAGAATTTTAGAACATGTTTTTTGCTCGCGTATCATGTCGTTTCTGGAAACCCAGAATCTACTCTGTAGGAATCAACATGGATTCCGGAAACAGCGATCATGTGAGACCCAACTCGCTTTATTTGTTCATGAGACCCAGACAATATTAGATACAGGCTCCCAGGTAGATGCTATTTTCCTTGACTTCCTGAAGGCGTTCGATACATTTCCGCACTGTCGCCTGATAAACAAAGTAAGAGCCTACGGAATATCAGGCCAGCTGTGTGGCTGGATTGAAGAGTTTTTAGCAGACAGAACACAGCATGTTGTTCTCAATGGAGAGACGCCTACAGACGTTAAGGTAACCTCTGGCGTACCTCAGGTGAGTGTTATGGGACCATCGCTTTACACAATATATGTAAATGACCTAGTAGATAGTGTCGGAAGCTCCATGCGGCTTTTCGCGGATGGAGCTGTAGTATACAGAGAAGTTGCAGCATTAGAAAATTGTAGCGAAATGCAGGAAGATCTGCAGCGGATAGGCACTTGGTGCAGGGAGTGGCAACTGACCGTTAACATAGACAAATGTAACGTATTGCGAATACATAGAAAGAAGGATCCTTTATTGTATGATTATATGATAGCGGAACAAACACTGGTAGCAGTTACTTCTGTAAAATATCTGGGAGTATGCGTACGGAACGATTTGAAGTGGAATGATCATATAAAATTAATTGTTGGTAAGGCGGGTGCCATGTTGAGATTCATTGGGAGAGTCCTTAGAAAATGTAGTCCATCAACAAAGGAGGTGGCTTACAAAACACTTGTTCGACCTATACTTGAGTATTGCTCATCAGTGTGGGATCCGTACCAGATCGGATTGACGGAGGAGATAGAGAAGATCCAAAGAAGAGCGGCGCGTTTCGTCACAGGGTTATTTGGTAAGCGTGATAGCGTTACGGAGATGTTAAGCAAACTCAAGTGGCAGACTCTGCAAGAGAGGCGCTCTGCATCGCGGTGTAGCTTGCTCGCCAGGTTTCGAGAGGGTGCATTTCTGGATGAGGTATCGAATATATTGCTTCCCCCTACGTATACCTCCCGAGGAGATCACGAATGTAAAATTAGAGAGATTCGAGCGCGCAATCGTTCTTCCAGCGAACCATACGCGACTGCAACAGGAAAGGGAGGTGATGACAGTGGCACGTAAAGTGCACTCCGCCACACACCGTTGGGTGGCTTGAGGCGTCTAAGTGTAGATGTAGATGTAGATGTAGATGAAACCCCAGTGGATTCCAGTGTGCAGGTGGACCCATTTGCTGGTCTGCCAAATCCATTTGACTCCATGCCACGACTATGCGTGACGGAATATTCAGATTCTGAGACAGTCGATTCAAGACAAATAAGTACACCCACGCATCATTCGTTGTGTGCGTGATGCTAGAAGCAGTACTTCTGCCGTTTCAGAAGATGACTGGCACAGGCTCTAAGTGGCACACTAGCAAAGGACACAAGTCTCACCGTTTAGGTAGAGACCTGCAGTTCTTTACTAGCGAAGCGCCAGTACAAGAGTGAGATCTCTTCTCTTTCTGTCCACTTCCTCCTCAGCTTGGTAGCATATCACATTTACATCTTAGACTTCCCCCGCTTTAGCACAAGCCAATCACGAGCAGGAGCCCGATATTCGAAGCTGGGAGAGCGGCCCTTGCTTTGCATACACCGATTTGACCAGTCAGAGCCTTTAAGTTTAACTGGGAGAAAAGGAAAAAAGATTCAGCTTCGCGGCCTCTTTCCCGTGCATATACGCGGTGTCTTTTGCTAACAACATGACCAGGATGGAATCACACCCCTCCATAAAAAGCTTGTTATCTCCCCTGTTTTGTCCATTTCAAAGTTTCCAAAGAACGGCCATAAACTCGCTAAAAGCCTTGTGTTTTCACAAATATGTTTTGTAACAGAGTCTGGACGTCTGGGCGCCAGTGGCGTGTCCCACGGAAATTCACAGAACGCTCACAGTTGTTTTGTCGGCTTCCTGCCTAACAAGGGCCCATCCTCTGCTTTATTGCCGGTCTACAATGCACTGGCCATTGCAGCGGCGACTTCTCGGCCTTGGTCAGTCTACTTGGATGCGGCTGTGTCGCGACCTGCGCCAACCAACGAGTCTGCACAGTGACACGGCGGAACTCGGCCGTCCGGAAATGTTTCCACTCAAGCTCCGCAGAAAAAACTCTCTTCGCTCGGCCCATTGTGGCCGTGCTCTTTTACTGCAGTCGTTTATATTGGTACCCTATTCCTTTGAACGCAGGTAAAGCTCACCGTTATTCCTTCCCCAGAGCACGCAAGAAGCGCACTAACTACTGCCCACCATTTCATCGAGATGTATGGAGTCAAATCGCAATAATATACATATTCACTAAGAACATGAAGCGACATAACACCGAATCAGAAGTCAGAGTGCCCTGCAATCTCTCAAACTTTCTGAGAACCCATTCGGCACCATTTCGGTGACATTTTAAGCCCACCACCGTCTTTATACATGTATTTTCGCCAGCATATCAAGGGTGGGTTGAAGTCACTAGCAACTACATTCCTAGTAGAACTGAAATACACTCTTCAAGGCTGGAAATAAGATACAAATCATACACAACAAGTAGACTTATTCTTACCCCACATTTATTGAAAATTTTACCCTTCTAGTTTTCACTGATCCAAACTTGTGAGACATTTGCTAACTGAAGTCTGCAGTCTCCATTACGACATTTCTTTCAACGAAATATGTCACCCAGGCCATTCAATGTTTCCTAGCTCATAGCATTATGTCAGAATTATTTTCTTCTTTTCAAAGTAAAAAGCACTCTTTTGCTTCGACCAGCCACATGGGAATTGTGAGACTTAGTTTCAACGGTTTATTGTATTCAGTGAACGTCTGCTGTAGGTCATTAGCTGTTACAAACTACCCTAGATTAACAGCAAGAAGGCCTGAGAAACTGAAACGATGTTCAGCCTCATTTATTATCACATTACACACCTCCTTTGCTTCTCTTTTCCATTCAGTCTTGCCCAACGTCCTTTTCTTCAGCGAGATATCATTAGATTCGTTAGCACTGGTGATGTCAATTTCTTTTCAGATCTTGATAATGTGTATTTCAAATGCTGAAATAGACTCGTAAATGACATGTATTAGTTTCTCCATGCTCCAGCTGACTGAAGAGGACTTCAACTAACAGCATAACTCAACCGAAGAACTCCAACCAATAAATCAATCTACAACTGGAAAGAACTTTTTTGTGACCAAGAACCAGGCAATTCGTAGGTTCATTCCTTACAGAGTCCCCTTTCAACATGTGATTCATAAAATCAATAATGTCTTTCTTGCAGTCATAAACTGTGTTTACCGATCAAGATTGAAAATTCCACCCAGTAGGACAAGGTCGAGCTAAATGCTTTCTCACTATCTCTTAAGAAATTTCGGTCTGCTGTGGGCTGTTTGAGAAGAATGCACATATTCCCTGTAAACTGGAAAGAAAATATTTTCACACTGCGCTGGATTGATGCCACCTTGCTTATTATAAGATTAACTTGATGGGCATAGAAATGTACATATTCTGCATTAGCTTCGGATTTTTTCGCAATAGCTTGTAGAGGAACCAGCCATAACAGATACCCTGTCATAGGTCTTTGCAATTATTTTTTGAGGAGACTCATTTTCTTTTTACCTTTCGAGTAGTTCTAGCCAACACGCAGCTAATGTCTGTGTGACATGTTTGGAAGAAGACAGGACACTCCAGAGCCTTTCTGTTGATTTACCTCTTAATACGTAACAGTGCACAACAGCATTTGAAATATCATTAGGTTGATCTGCTGTAACAGATAACTATTTTATTTTCTTTGAAATTTCTTCGTGGTATACCTCCA
Source organism: Schistocerca piceifrons (assembly GCF_021461385.2). NCBI lineage: Eukaryota > Metazoa > Arthropoda > Insecta > Orthoptera > Acrididae > Schistocerca > Schistocerca piceifrons. The sequence goes on from NC_060149.1 coordinate 127,014,898, forward strand.
AAATAAATTTTCAAAAGTTTGTTTTGTATAGTTACGAATGTTCCTTTGAAAACAGTTGCCTTGTCAGAATAATCTTTTAGTGCTGCATCCAGTTCAGCACTAAAATTAATCAGTCCTCTAAAAACACCGGGGTTTGTTGAAGATTTAGTTTCATCACGACCCCTTATAGCGAATTCAAAGGAGCCACAGAAACGAATACAATCTATTAAAATATTTAACACATGCCTATTATGCTTAACTTTCATTATGCTCTGCACTTTTTCTTCTATATACACTATCCAGTTGTTCAGCTGTGTTTACAGTTCCAAAAAATGTCAGTCTTAAACAATTTTGTATAGGAACAGCTGAACATCCAAACTTCTTAATTTTGGTACTCAAATGATTTATTCTGTAGCTCCCAATTTCCTTCATGAAGGTTCTCCAACGAACAACAAGCATGTGAAGCAGAATAATTCATTTTTAACTTCACAACAACATAACCAATCACTGTTTTGATAAATATCCACTTTAAATGTTCGCTTAAACTGTCGATTTCCAGTATTAATATTTTGTACAGTATTTGAAACTGGTAACAGTCGTCCTAGTCTCTTTCTTTTCACTCACACTCCTCAAATTAGAACCGACATGATGAGCTAGTTCTCACTGTCCAGAATGAATCAGATACAGAAATATATCGTCGCTAGGCAATGAAAACCTCGTAACTCCATCTGACAATGAAATCCACGTAACTCCATTACCAAATGTAGACAATTATGCCACATAGCCTGTTGAAATCTTCCTTCTTCGAGTTGTACAGTGACGCCATCTAGCGGCATTAATGAAAAACTCACATCTCCAGCGATATGTAGTTTGTGCTGTAAACCTCGTATCTCCGGTAATCGCCATTGTTAGTGCGCAGGGCGAACACATGCTCCGAGATTAAAACGTTTTTTGATGTGATAGTAACCTTTTGGACTGACAGATCCGACACTGCTTTATTGCTACAGGTACGTGTTAGTATTTCTAGGTATTTATGTATTGTATTTTAATATACAGAATTAATAATGGCCTCATTAGGTACAATGTTGATTTACGAGTTTTTCATCGTGCGTAAGGCAGACCGCACTCGGTACATACGAGGTTTTAATTTTAAAACTTAACAGAATTCTATACATTCTACAGTAACTACTTTGTTTTCAGCTATGGGTAAAAACAGTAAAATCACTCTTCACCTTGTGAAACAAGCTGACAACGGGTCATATCGTATAAAATCACCGGAAAAAGATTCTAGTTAGGTTCCTCCTTGTCCTCCACCAAAAGAAAGAGTAGACCCACAAAATGAAGGTAAACCGTAGTTTATATTGTTGTAACTTCGAGCAAGATCCTTGTTTGAAAGTTGAGGTGATTAAATTATTTAAATATTATTGACGACATTATTGTTTACACTACGGATAATGCGGAAAAAGAAGCCAATACAGAGGCGAATTCTACTTCTGAGTTTGAAAGTCTTTTCGAACAAAACAGCGAGGATAATATCTCCAGTGGCAGTAGTGATGTGTATGATCCAGATAAAAACAAAATTGACCATAGCAGTAACAACAGCACAGAAGACGACGATGACGAAGTTGATGTGGGAGTAAAAACTACTAAGCGGCGCCGTAAAAGGAAAAGCAATCAATCACTTCAAAGTTTGCAGAAAGAAAGTCGTATGAGGGGACAGGATTATTTAGGAATGCAAAAGGAGGCCAACAATGAGCAGAAGTAGGAGGGAAATAAAACCACGATGTACTCGTAAACATTCTTCCTTAAATCGGAACAGGAATTGCAAGGATATTACAGAAGAGCAGAGACAGCTAATATTTAATCGTTTCTGGCAGGATATGGCTTGGGGTGATAGAAAATTTCTTATTAGAAGCCATGTCTACTACGTTCTAGTTAAAAGACGCAGAAATAATTCAGAATTTAATAAATCTCATCGTTCTAACACACTATATTACATTTTTGTAATAGATCAGAGAAAAACTGTCTGCAAGACTATGTTTCTGAATGCTTTGTGCTTAGGCGGATGGAGTGTCAGAACATGGGCATCTAGTGCACCAGGAAGAACACTTGCAGAAGGGCCTTATATGCAGGAGAGACCAACGAAAATTTCAGGTGGACGACAATCAGCACAAGATTTTTTTGCAGACTTGCCGAAACTGGAATCGCATTACCGCCGACGTTCTTCCACAAAACCCTACTTGGAGCCTAACTGGCAGAGTAAATCAGAACCACGTAGGAAACATATAGAATTTTGCAAGAAAAGAGGACAAATCCTATCTGCTTACAGACAGTTCTGCGAGGTATTCGATGAAAATAATCTTAACTTATTTTCGCCTAAAAAGGACCAGTGCGATCTTTCTTGTTCTCACCAGACAGTCAATATCTCAGACAATGAATACTCATTGCATATGGCCCGAAAAACTGAGGCAAAGGAAGCGAAAAATAGTGATAAATTAGGACCAGCTAGAGTGTTTACTATGGACCTTCAAGCACTTCTGCTTTCACCCAGACTAAAAACATCTGCACTATACTATAAAAGCAAACTAAAGATCCTCAACTTTACCATCTATGATTTAAAAAGTAACGATGGTTATTGTTACCTTTGGCACGAGAGTGAAGGTGGACTAACAGCTTCGGAATTTGCCAGTATACTCGTGCATTTTATAGAAACGTACGTCCAAAATGATTCAGAAACTATTTTCTATAGCGATGGATGCACGTACCAGTATCGAAACTCAGTCATGAGTAATGCACTGGCTCATCTCGCCAATCAGAAAGGCATTACAATAGTGCAAAAATTTCTGGAGAAAGGTCACGTTCAAATGGAGTGTGATTCAATGCCAGCAACTATAGAAAGGAAGTTAAAAACAGACACATTTATACTCCTGCTGGATGTGTAGAAGTTTGTACTACCGCAAGACAAAGTCCTAGACCTTATATTGTCAATTATTTGGACCACACGTTATTTACAGCCACCTTTGATTGTGATTGTGATAGTAGCAGTAATGGTAATAATAATAAATGTTAATAAACTGTACAAACGTTTACAGTAATAAAATTTTAATTAAAGCTAACAACATTGTTTCCATGTTTTTTAAACACTGTAATTTATTAACATCCAGGTTCCAATATTTTGATCAATGTGAAATTATTCATTCCACTTTATACCTGTAACAATGTATCATTACAGATGTTTCATAATACACAAATAATGCAAAGTTTAAGTAAGTATTTTTTAAACAAATTAAACATTAATTCATTTCAATTCTTAACCGTACACTCGTTACATGCCTCTTATCTCCATCACTACCAAAAAAATCACTGTGAAAACCTCATAACTCCGAAAACCGACAGACAATTTGAAGTGCATAATAAAGTCTTATGTACCCATGACCCGATCCATATTGTGTAGCAGAAACCACATCATTTGACTAATCAGGTCCCCATGTGATTTCTATAATTAGTTTTTTGTTTCTCCTGTAAAATTTGACCAATTTGAGTTACGAGGTTTTCATTGCCTAGCGACGATATAAAAGATTGCCGTATTAAGAACCAAAAGACTCATTCACCTTGAAAGACAACAACATCTATACGCAGGCTCCATAGAAATAATATTCATACTCATGATAAGCATAAACATTACGATTCCAACAACACCGACAATAGCACAATTCTAGCCACTTAACAAATGTCACTATGTTAGCATTAAATCTAAGCTCTTTTTACAATTGACAAAACTATGAAATTCAGTTACGCTGATGAGAAAACACTTACTCCAAATTTCTACCCTCAAACCTAATTTCTGAATGTAAAAAAATTCTTATAATTGCTGTTGAAATATCAATATTGGTAGTATTCTGGGTGGTGTAATGTTGTACCTTAGAAGCTTGGGTAACAAATTAACATTATGGGAGACGTGTTCTCTGTATAGTGTTACCACCTAATGGGGCATTTGGAACTGTTTCTAGTCAGGTAGTTCGCATCCCAATTGCAGCACCCTGTGGTGTCACTGGCAAACATGCTACTCGGAGTTACAGACAGCCCTCGTCTTGTACCTGCTGGAAGTAATGGGCTGCTCTGTATGGCGAGGAGTTGCCATAGGAGTGCAAACCCCCTAAGTTTGCTTCGAACCCAGCAGCGTTTTTGGGTTCATTACGTGGCTATGGGACATTGACGACAGCAGGTAACATATTCCATGGCGTATATTAAGCTTCCTAAACCAAAAAACCATAAAAGTAAAGGGAACATACGAAGTGTAAAATTATTTTGAGTTGTGTAACACTGCAGCAATACCACGCACTGCCACTGCGATTTATATCGTCTTCGATTGCTAAAAACTTTTTGGGTATGAGCTGGCGAGGCATTTCTGCTAGTGATGGGCTCGTCGATATCCTAATATGATGCATGAAGTCGTGTTTCCATGTCATCACTACCTTTGCAGAGCATGTGAGCTCTGGGAATTTTTGTAAAATGTTGTGAAAAGGAAGGTTTATTTGGATTCATGCCACCTCCGCCAATTATAGAACCCTTCTATTATTGAGATCAGCAGTGAGATGTAAGTTGTAGAGAAAATCGTCCCATGTAATTGCCAAAACTGTTGGGATGTTAGGCAGTAGCCATTGAAGCCACAACATGCGAATAGTATTCTCAGGCAGCAATCTATTCCCGCCAGTGTCTTAACATCCCCCCAAAACTGTTTGAGGAACTTGTCCCCTTTGTTCGCCACGGAGTAACATTTGAAGACATAGTCCAGGCCTCAGTGTGAATTGTCAGATTAGACTATATTTTAATGCTACATAACATTGACTTTGCAACACTTCTTCAGGTTGAAAAATTTGAGTTTCGTTTAAGTGAGCAACTATGCAATGAAGTTTGTCCGCGTTATCTCTGACACTGAGCATGCATGGACCATAATAAAGGTTGTGTCAGCCAGAATGACGGTAATTTTACGTGACTAGGAGCCCTATGTGGCTTTGCTGTATGAAGTTGCCTGGGGTGCTCCGACTGGTCATTTGTCGCATTTTTCTCGGTTTGGTGCATGTTTGTCGTACTCGGCTCTGGTTGCTCCAGTTTACGATGGGGTTGTCAGATGCGACACTGCTGCACATTTCAAGTTAATGTCTTGCTCACTGCATGAGGTCATCACTATACGATTTTGTTTGCTTGGAGTGGTGTGACTCTACACTGAATTATTAGAGAGTAGTTTGAAGATCGCACATTAATTTCACCTTAAACTTATACTTTACAGTACGTGACGCAAACAGAATTCCGTGCTTAGCACAACAAGACAATGAAATGAAAGACTAAAGTTACCACATACTGAATCAGATTTCATTGTTCATAACCAATGTTTCGACTGACGATATCGTTATATTACATATTAGGGTCTCTTCCCATTCCACATGCGCACAGAGTGATTGCCTAAAAACTTCTGTGTGCACTGCATTTATTCTAAACTTGTCGTACAGGGTTGTATAGGCCTGTATTCGTTGATTAATCACTTAATACTGCTTCTTGAAACTTTGTAAGCTTTCTCGGTATAGTTTATCTATCTCCAAACATTTACCAGTTCAGATTTTTCAGTGTCTCCATGGTGCTCTCCCATGGATCAATTATGTGACCACATGTGCTGCCCTTCTTTGTATCGGTTCAATATCCCCTGATAATCCTATTTGGGATGGGTCCACACACTTGAGGAATATTCCATGATGGATCACATGGGTGCGCTGTAAGCATTCTCCTTTGTAGATGCACTGCACTTTCCCAGGATCTAACCAATGAATCGAAGTTTCCCACTTGCAATTACGTACAACTCAGATTATGTGTAATTCCGTGTTATATCTTTACTCAGATAGTTGTAGTAGATGACTGATTCCAATATTACTAATTAGTCTATCTTGTGACGAGCAGAATTTTACTTTTATGAACATTTAAGGTTAGCTGTCAATCTTAGCATTAGTTTGAAATTTTGTACAACTTTTTCAGGCAGCACTTCATTATAGATAACTGCCTCATCTGCGAAGAGGGTTATGAAAGTATTACTATCTCTTTGAAGGTAACGATCAGCACTGTCTGCCAGGTCATTAAATGACACATGGATAGCTAGGGTCTCGGTACACTACCTTGTGATACACTGAAATTTATTTATGCAATTAGCGACGTCCCCTCATTCGAGACAACTAGCTGTGTCATCCCTGGTATCCTCAAACCATTTCAAGCAAATTCCTGGGGGTTCCTTCGGCAAAGTCGAGTCTGACAACCCGTTCTATTCCTCATAAGGCACACTTACGTATTCCTCTCTCTGTCTCTCTCTCTCTCTCTGTGTGTTTGTGTGTGAGTGTGTGTGTGGTGTTATTAGGAGGGTAATCCCAAAAGTAATGTCTCCTATTTTTTATAAGTACATAGACCTGTTTATTTCTACAATGGTTTACATCAGTTTAGAGCTTGAACATTTAGCTATTTTTCGACATAATCACCATTTCTGTCATTGCATTTTTGTAGACGCTGTGGCAGTTTTTGTATGCCCATGTCATACCAGCTCGCCGCCATGCTGTTCAGAAAGTTATGAACCTCTTCTTTCACCTCGTCGACGGAACTGAATCGCTGGGACCACAACTAACGCTGACAGGTACTGTGAGACTTTGAAAAAACTCAAACGGGCAATTTAGAACCGGAGATGAGGAATGTTGAGCAAGGGCGTACACATTCTCCATGACAACGCTCGCCCACACATCGCTCGGCAAACCGTTGCTCTCCTGCAACAGTTTCAGTGGAACATAATCACCCACCACCCTATAGTCCTGACTTGGCGCCCAGTGACTATCACCTTTTCTCTACGTTAAAAGAACATTTGTCCGGAAAGCGATTCAGCTCCGACGATGAGGTGAGAAAGGAGAACAGCATGGCGGCGAGCTGGTATGACACGGGCATACAAAAACTGCCACAGCGTCTACAAAAATGCATCGACAGGAAAGGTGATTATGTCGAAAAATAGCTAAATGTTCAAGCTGTAAACTGATGTAAATCGTTGTAGAAATAAACAGGTCTATGTACTTAAAAAAGGGATACCTTACTTTTGGGATTACCCTCATATCTATTCATTATCGTTGTATCAGACTGACAATTCCTATGCCATTATGAGATGATCCTTGGATGAGTTAAAAACTGTACATTTATTTGTGATGGCTAAAAAGTTTGTATGCTAGAAGTCAATAAAAATAAGAAAATGATTTATGTGCACCCAACGAGATCTGCCGTTATTTATCCTCGGCATGTAAAGCACAACTGTGATGTAAAGTCTGTGGTTTTCGGAGTAACGTCAGAGCAAGCACCTTTGGTATTGTATGTGTTTGTGTGTATGTGGCGTCGTATGGAGATATTTTTAAGTGGATTTGAATTTTACGAGAAGTCATCTGTGTTTTTATAGCGACAAGACATTCCAGACAACTTTCGTAAACTGATTATAACATGTATGCGCAGTGTATGGAGAGACTTAAATGAACAGAACGAAATTGAATTTTGTTAAAGAGTGATTGCATCTCAGTGCTGCAAACAATCTCAAAAAGAGACTGTCGATGTAATATACAGGTGAAGTGATAGTTCTGAGGCATTGTATTTGTGAATAATTTGTTAACTAGGAGGCTCCTGGATGACGGAGAACGATAAGGTGAACGGCTGTGTAAAGGTATGTTTTGCAGATAAGTATTTCTGCTTTCGCATTGTTTACTGCCCCGCAAGTAAACTTATTTCCTTAATTTGAATTGATCCTGAAACTGAGGTGCGACTGTATTTCCAGTATGTGACAAAAATAACCAAAAATTCAACATGAAATTGACCCCTTTAAAAGCTTTAGCCTGTTCTGCTTGTTCATAATCTTCAGGGACAAGCTCATTGCAGAACGGTTCTAATTTTTGTTATCACGGTACTTTTTAAGATATAAAACGTAAGGAAAAATTTTAATTTTAGAGCGATTGTTTTATGCATTCTCACCTTGCTGTGTTAACTGCATCCTGTGTAAAGAAGAATCGTTCTCATGGTATAATTACAGTCCCAGCATACACCATCTATGATGTGTGTGTGTACAACTAAAGCAAGCCCCCAGTGAGAACACTTGGCACTCTGATAACACATCTGTGAGTAAGCATCATCTGCATCCATGGTGAAAAGAGCTTCATCGGGATGCTCTATGGAATGCCTTACCTGCATTAAATGTTTATTTTTATAGAAGGCTGCACTTGGGCTATCATACATTAGTAATAATTGCTGCAACTGAAGTACCCCCAAAGCCAGATGACAATGGATAGACGGGACTTGTGGGTCACAGTTGATCGAAGATTAGGCATCAAAGATGGGACAGTAAGTCATGATGGCGTCATTAGTTACCATTTACTGTACACAACTGCTCTCATGGGCAACATTTCACACCTGAATCTCAGTATCCCAGGACACAGTCTGTACTGATGACTGCCACAAAGCCCTGGGAGCTATACAGCCAGTGTGTAAGAACTGACCAGCCACCCATGTTGAGAGACTCCTCATGGCCACTTAAAATTATGCCATATGTTGAGAGACTACCATGTCCTAATGTATTGCCATACTGGTAGTGGAAGGCGGTATGGAAACATTGGAAAATGCATTTATGCCTACCTGGCCACTTCACCAAACTTTTGACCCTCGACAGTATTAAATCGAATGCTGTCTATAGCATAGTGTTTGGAAGTGCAATTGTAAAGATAAAAGAGTCAATTTTATGCATGTCCTTTGGTAGTACTGACGTTCCAGTGATCATCCATTTTGATTAGTATTTTAAGAGTGTTGGTTATCTCTGTGCAGTAAAAGGAATATTCATTGTCATACTCATTTGAGAACACTTGTGGCAAAGCAGGAATCGTGCATTGTTACCTGTGCCAAGATGTTAGTGAAAGTGGTTTGCCACTTCCTTCCTGGGACCTGTAATAAAGTGTGAAATGTGCACATGCTGCTCAACGCTTTTGTTTCGTTCTGAGATGATGATCTCCGTACAGTCAACAGTTTAGGTTGACAACGAATGAAGTGAAGTATTGAAAGAAAAGCACATTGTAAAGAAAAGGCTACTACAAAACCTACAGCACATGAAGAATGTTGAATAATCCATACGTGCTAAGTGAAACAATAATCAAAGTGTCAAAGCAATCTTTAGGTTAATAACAGATCCAAATTATTCATAGTTAATGGAATGGCTGAACAATGTTTGTGTTGAGTAGTCATGGATTAACCCATGCCCTTAGTACTAAATGGACATTGGTGTCAGAATCTCCACTTACACTTATTGTGAATTCAAAGTTCCAGCAGCATTATACACTGTTCTAATGAATTCATAAAGGATAACTAATTGTGACAAATGGCTGCAGTCTTAGTGTTGTAGATGATATCGCCACCCTTGAATCGTATTTCAGAACACATGGCATAACTTCTCTCCACAGAAATTGGGAAACCATTTATCATCTGAACGTATACAAAGAAATTGTTTGCATAAATATACTGGTTTCTAAAAAAATATTTTTTCTGTGGACGGTTTCATTCTCAATTTCAAAAAGACACATCATATTTAGTTCTGCACATCTAGATGTACTGCACCAGTGGTAAGTGCAACATAGGGTGAGGAAATAATAACTATGGTTGAGATGTCAAAATTTGTAGGTGCCCATGTCGATGATAATTTAAATGGAAAAAAAACTCAATTTCAAACTCCTAAAACAGCTTAGTGCAGCCACATTTACAAGTAGTATCATTACAAATCTTGGGGAGAGAGAAATCAATAACTTTACATATTTTGCATAATTTAATTCAGTATTGTCATATGAAATAATGTTCTGGGGTAACTCAATGTTAAGAAAGAAAGTGTTCATTGCTCAAAAACATGCTTTGAGAGTAATATGTTGTGCTCACCGACAGTCATCTTGTAGAGGCCTGTTGAAGTAGTTGAGCATTTTGACTACTGCTTCAAGGTCTGTTTATTCCCTTGTGAAGTTTGTTGTAAATAATCCACTGCAGTTCAACAAGAACAATGATCTACATAATTGCAATAACAGAAGAAATAATAACTTGCTTTACTCTACATTAAGATTATTTTTAGCACAAACTGGGGGCACAATGCTGCCACCAACATTTTTGATCACTTACACGTTGATATAAGATATCTGATAGACAGCAAAGTTAAATTTGAAAGCAGACTGAAAAGGGTTCTCCTTAACCATTCCTCTTATTCCACAGAAGAATTTCTAATTTTGTAAAGGCTAAAAAGTGATGGGTGGGATTTCTTAACTCTCAACAGTACTAAAAAGTTGTAGTTTATCAGCATGCATATGTTAATGTGTAATGTGCATGTAAAATTGTTCGTTCCACATCCAGTTCCTCGCAGTATCTCATAAGTGCAGTCAGTTTTAGGAAAAATGAACTATTATATTCAGTTCATACTGAATGCTGCAAAAATCGCAGCTCCATTACATTGCTTCCGTCACAAGAATGTCCCCTTTGTTTGGACAGAAGTGTGCCAAGAAGCTTTTCAGAAACTTAAAGATGAATTGCGCAGTGATTGATGCTTAGTTCACTTTGATCCTGCCAAACGAGTTGTATCGCAAGTTGACGCTTCCTCTTACAGAATCAGTGCAGTGCTTTCACACAGAATTTATGATAAAGACAGGCCTATTGCTTGTGCATCAAAAGTGTTGTCCAAAGCTCAATGTAACTATTCACAAATTGAAAAGAGGCTTTGGCTATTGTGTATGGTGTCACCAAATTCCACCACTATTTGAATGGCAAAAAATTCTGCTTCGTAACAGATCACAAGCCTTTGTAGTCCTTGTTTCATCCGATGAAACCGGTTACTGTACAAACTGCCCAAAAATTGCAAAGATGAGCTTTGTCTCAATACCAGTATGAGATTGTGTGTCGTCCAACAGCTCAACATGGTAATGCGAACGCGCTTTCATGTCTTCCAACTGGCCCTGATAAAAACTTTTGACACTTCCGCTGCCTGTTGTTGCCTTATCGATGCTCAGGATTCTGAATTGCGTCAATCTTTTCGGCTGAGCTATCGGAAAATTGCACAACCACAGAAGCTGATTCAAATTCGCACATCTTGGCGTCGTTCCTTGTATAGCATAAAGAACTCTGTAGGGTGCCGATACTTTGCGCATCGGCATAGCACTGCTGTACAGAAAGATGTGATTCTTGTTCAAAATGACAGTGGACAGTCACGTGTGTTGATCTCCAAAGCTTCGCATAAAGAAGTGCTGCAGTTACTTCACCAAGAACACTGGGGGATTGTTCGTATGAAACAACGTGTCAACACTGTACTTGGCAGGGTATGTATGCCCTTATAGAACAGAAGACATCACAGCGTCATGCATGTGTGGAAAATCAGTCCATTCTACCACAAAAATTCTCTGCTTGGCAGTCACGATGGCAACATGTGCATATACACTGTGCGGTACCTTTTTGGAACACTCGCTGGTTGATGGTGGTTGACTCATATTGCAAGTTGCCTTTTGCTGTGCCAATGAACTCGACAACATCACATAGTGCAGTTCAGGCGTTGTCCTCTGTTTTTTGTCTCAAAGGTTTGCCTGAAGTCATAGTGTCAGACAACGACCCTCGGTTCACATCACATGATTTTGAAAGAGTCTGTGAATGCCTGGCATACAGCATCTAACTAGTTCACTGTTCCATCCACAGTCAAACAGCGAAGCAAAAAGTTTTGTCAGAACCTTCAAGCAGCAGTTGGCCAAACTTCGCACCGCACACACCAGGGATCAAGCACTGCAACTGTTTCTTGCATCCTATCATTCGCATCCCTGAGATGGACCATCGCCGACAGAATTGCTTCACGGCTGCCGCATCGAACACTGTTCCACCCTCATGTCATGTGCAGAGTGATCCTTCTGTATCTCTTCCCCCAGATTTACAGATCCTGAGAACAGTGCGGCCACAGCAGCCACCAGAGGGTATCATCAAGACTCCGTTGGATGACCCCATGGAGACGGAGCCTCTGCCCCCACTCATCCTACCGATGGAGCTGGACCTGCCTACACTGCAGCAGTCACTGCCTTCTTCATCTGGTTCATGGCAGCAGTAGGTGGACATGTACCCTTCTGGTCATTTTCCGGGGTACGTTTCCGCCAGAGCTCAGGCCAGATGGCGGGGCACGGCCGTAAGCTTGACATCCCCTGCAGCCACAGCTCCTGGCCCGACGATGCGCCCACACTCCTGCCTCCCTCACCATGGTCGTACTCCCTACACGATGACGGTCCGTCGCTTTGCGTGGGGAAGAATGTTCTGGCGTAACCACAAGCACCAGAACGAAGAAGAAGAACGCAAGACCAGAGAAGGTGGTGAAACTACATTGGCCAATAGTGCGCTGACCAGGACATCACCATGATAGGAGTGACATCTAGCTGAAGTGAATATAAGTGCTGCTCCTGCAAGCTCGGCCGGACATTAGTGGAGTATATGCAGAGGATTACCACTGCCTAGCAGAGCGTGCTAGGAGAACGGTTATTAGTGATCCAAAGACTGTGTGTCGAACTTGTGGGAACATTGCATATAGCCAAGGACTCTGAATTATATTGCCTGTTGCCCATCACTTGTGGTAACTTGTAGTACATTCAAGTGAATTATTGTCAAATCTGCTTTATTGAAACAAAACAACAAATTGCTTGAATTGTAGAGCATTCCGAGAACACTGCTTCCCTTAGGCACCCTATACAAGATGAGTGGGCAAGACACCACAATAGTCATCTGCACAAAACAGTTACACTTAAAATATCTAGCATTCAAGTAGTCCAATGGATGTCAATCAGAAAAGGCTTGCACAGGTTCATCAATCTTACAGCACCATCTGGAATCCAATCTGACGCATCCATGCTGTCTGCTATGTATAGATGATACAAGTGGATTGCAGTGCCGGTGATTTTAATGTGGTAATTTTTTGTGAAATACTGCTAGGTGTCTCCCCAAATACCCTTCTTGGATATTTATGGCAGGGGGTTGCAAGCCAAGTGGTTTGATTACTTGTTTTGGAGCCCATTTCCATTGCCGTCTTTCCATAAAATTGCAGTTTCGTGATAACTACCTGAAAGAGCAGTGTGCCTGTGTAAAATTGTGCTTGGGTAAACTGCTGTAGGAACACACCAAATGTTGAAGCAAGCTTCTCGAGACAAAACTTCGGATCAAGCACAGTCTTTCAATAGATATAAGCATTTCAAATATGGAAAATGGCTGCAGATCATCCGAGACCTCTGCAACACGTTGGGAATAAATTATGGTACATGAAAACGTATTCTCTCAGAAAAATTGAACAGGGAAGGATTGTGCTGAAATTTGTGCTGCATCTGATTCAAGACAATCCAGACTTTCTTTCGAGGGTTGTAATTGGTGATGAAAGTTCGGTTTATGACTATGATCCAGAAAATAAGCAGTAGTTGTTACAGTGGAACAATCCATCTTCACCACAGCCCCCCTCCTCCCCAAAATAAAAGAAAGATCAAGAAGTCAAAGGTAGCCCTGAAAGATGATGATTGCAATTCCCCACTAACATACTCAGCAGACTTACCTCCATGTAACTTGTCCACAGCTCGTTGTCTAGTGGTTAGTGTTGCTGCCTCTCGATCACAGGGTCCCGGGTTCGATTCCCGGCAGTCTTGAGGATTTTCTCTTCCCGGGCACTGGGTGTTTGTGCTGTTCTCATCATTTATCATCATTATTGTCTTCATTGTCATCATTCGTGACAGCCACTAAATTGGACTGAGTAACAAAAAATTGGGCTGTGTAAAAACTGGGACTTTGTATGGGCGATGATGACCATGCAGTTGAGTGCCCCGCAAACCAAACATCATCATCATCCATGTAACTTCTTCCTCTGCAAGATGAAAAATCGTTGATGGTACAAAGATTTGATATAGCAAAATCAGAGAGCCTGCTAAACACTTTAGCAAGGAAAAATTTTCAGGATGTGTTCCAAAAGTAGCAGAAACATTATGATTGGTTTATTCCCTCCCATGGAGACAACTTTGAAGATGGTGGTGCAGAATAAGACCTAGGCAAGATGTAATAATTTTAATTAGCATATTTCAGGACCTTTTGTACACCACCTTATCTGTAATGTTTGTATTGGTTGCTTTATGTTTATCGACTGGATAATTTGCGACATTGATCCCAAAACCTGATGCAAGACATAATCCAAAACAGTCATGATTTATGCAAGGTATAAATGGCACATGTTAACAATCAGCCAAAGATGCAATACAAATTCTGCTACCTCAACGCTATAGAAAACAGCAAACATAAATGTACATGCTTGATCTCAAAATGAGGCTGCATTAGCATGTATGCATGAAATTCGACTCCATCTCCTTTTGTGTAGTCTATATATCTATGTTGTTATTGTGGTGTCACCGCCAGACATGGAACCGCTCGACCGCTAGGGTCGCAGGTTCGAATCCTGCCTCGGGCATGGATGTGTGTGGTGTCCTTAGGTTAGTTAGGTTTAAGTAGTTCTAAGTTCTAGGGGACTTATGACCACAGCAGTTGAGACCCATAGTGCTCAGAGCCATTTGAGCCAGTGAACCGCCAGACACCACACTTGCTAGGTGGTAGCCTTTAAATCGGCCGCGGTCCGGTAGTATACGTCGGACCCGCGTGTCGCCACTGTCAGTGATTGCAGACCGAGCGCCGCCACACGGCAGGTCTAGAGAGACTTCCTAGCATTCGCCCCAGTTGCACAGCTGACTTTGCTAGCGATGGTTCACTGACAAATTACGCTCTCATTTGCCGAGACGGTAGTTAGCATAGCCTTCAGCTACGTCATTTGCTACGACCTAGCAAGTGTGGTGTCTGGCGGTGACACCACAGTTATCGATAGTGAACCTATGTACTTTTGACGTCTCTTGCCTGAGAACAACTTTTTCTGTGCTAAAGGAAATCTTTTTAAAGTCTATCAGTATTCTATGTTTTCATGGCAAGTGTAGCATAGTGTTTACTTAGCAATCTTCTTACACTTAAGTGAGTCAATTTATTTTTTTCCCCTTCAGGTAACATTGTAACATATTGTAAGAAATTTCAGTCCCCACTGTTTTCAGACAGAATCTTTCACTCTGCAGCTTTGTCAGATGCTTATGAAATAAGAAATAACAGGATGGTTTCTGAAAGAGACTAATATCACAGTTCTGAAGAATATATATTTTTAATCCACGAGAGGCAGAATTTGTTCCCAAATGAAGCAGGTTTCAAGAAAATTTCATTGTTGCTCCTCATGGATTATGAAAACTTTTATTTTTTTATATTACGTTTATCACTGAAAGAGCTAGTTTTATAAGAGTACCCAGATTGTGTATGTGAAAAAATACAAAATGTAAATTTGAATAATTGATTTTTGTTTATGTGTGTTGTGTATTGCAATCTGTAAACATTATGTGGTGTCACCGCCAGACACCACACTTGCTAGGTGGTAGCCTTTAAATTGGCCGTGGTCCGTTAGTATAAGTAGGACCCGCGTGTTGCCACTATCAGTGATTGCAGACCGAGCGCCGCCAAATGGCAGGTCTAGTCTAGAGACTCCCTAGCACTCGGCCCAGTTGTACAGCCGACTTTGCTACTGATGGTTCACTGTCTACATACGCTCTCATTTGCAGAGACGACAGTTTAGAATAGCCTTCAGCTACGTCATTTGCTACGACCTATTAAGGCGCACGAATGTAAAATTAGAGAGATTCGAGCGCGCACGGAGGCTTTCCGACAGTCGTTCTTCCCGCGAACCATACGCGACTGGAACAGAAAAGGGAGGCAATGACAGTGGCACGTAAAGTGCCCTCCGCCACACACCGTTGGGTGGCTTGCGGAGTATGAATGTAGATGTAGATGTAGATGAACTTTTGCATTCCACAATGCTGAGAGACAAACAGTTACAGCTTTTCTTTTGCACTGCACGACGTTTTCAACAAACAGATAGCGCAATGGGGTAGCTCAAGTGGAAAGGAACACTTCCTTTTAAATTTCTGCATCCTACACTGTTGGAAGTTCTGTGTAGTTGGCAGTTACGTGTTTTTTTTCCGGTGATTAGAAAATAGAGTCGAACGAATGCACTGGTTAGCCGAGGCAGGTAGTTCATGATGATTCGGTCAACTAAGTAAATGAATTTAGGGAACATGCTGCAAATTACTACAGGAAGCTTGTGTGTCAGAATTCTCATCCAATGTGGCGCAACGGCGTTATGATAGAAAAAGGAGCCACATAGATGAGGATTTGGTGCTCTGTTGGACTGATGTTAAGTTCATATACTCATGGTCTTGGTTCGTTTCCACCTTCTGTCAATGATTTTAGATATGGAGAGACAGATTCTGTTCTCTTCTGGCTACGCCAAGTGAAGAAGGTATAATGGCATTGTGGTTTGTAATGTACATTAAACATGATATTCTTCTCTACCAAGTAGATGTTGGGTTGAACCACAATAAAGTCTGGAGCGGCGACATGTAGAAACTCTATCACCAGTAACCTTTCTTATACTAGTTATTTTTTTCTAGTGACGAAACAAACGCTATGTAGGGTCACAGGACACTTATTCCATCTTTTATTTGAGCTTCTGTATGTCGATAAAACTGGTTCTGAACTGGGAATGCAACTTAGACCGTCCTTAACGCGGAATTTGATCCCTTCGTGACAATACAGCTCGACTAGAATTTGTTGTTTGTTCAAAACTGCAGATTCCTCAACATCTCCACATACTGCACGTGAATGGGTTCGAATCCTGGCCTGGCACTAAAGATTTCATTATGTATTATCAAGCTCTAGCATGAGAACACCTATCTGCTGGTGGGTAATAATTTTGATTTTTAATGTATTTTCATTCGTTGTCAACACTAACGATATCTGACGTTTTTGACTCCCAGTGAGACACAGAACTATTTGCGAGATCACTGTAAGTTCAAGGATGTTATTCCGAGCTGCTGGTGGAGAAAAATTCGGTAGCTGACGTCTCTTTGTGTGTAGCCAACAACGATATGTGTGGGGTTCGATTTCCAGTCAGCACTGAACTCTTCGTCATATTGTTTCTAGTTCAAACTTGCTCACATGTCGCTGCTGGTGTAAGAAACCCATATTTAACGTTAGTTTTCTCTTGGATATAACAGTGATAGCTGCCGGGTTGGAGTCCTGGGAAGGAAAAAGTTAATGTTTCGTCTCGTCATTTCAGTTAAAACATCTTGCTACTGCCGAGAGAATCCGATATGTCACAGTTGATTATGCTTCAGTATCAATCCGATTATGTTCTGGGTTCGAATCCCTGTCCAACTCAAAGCTTTACCTCACGGCATTTCAAGTAAGTTAGTTGTGAAGAAGCAATATTTAACATCTCTCGTAGTTCGTTAACAGGGACAATAGATGTTGGGTAGGATTTCGAGCCCTTTAAAATGTTTACGTTATGTAATTTATAGTTGATATTTGCTAACTGATACTGTCTAAAATCGAGGTATATCACTCTCTGTATGCCTAATCAGGAATGACTGTTAGTTTCCGTCAGTCATGAAATCATTGCTTAGTCTGCATGACCTGGGTTTGAATCCATGTGCAGAACGAAACGGTTCGTCGCGTCATTTGAAGTTCATACATATTCTCAACTAGCAGCTCGTGAATAACTTAAATTTTTAATGTCATTTTGTTTTAAATAATAAGTACAGTATGTTACTTTGAAGAGGAAATCATGAATACGACGAATGTACTACGTGCATTACCTATCTGATGTAATAATGAGAATGGTAACATTTCAGGTATGTCATTAATTTTAACAAATGTGAGCTTATAAGCCTTAAGGACAGTCTTATCTGTAATAAGGTGTTCCCTGATATTTGTAGTATCTTGGTATTACTTTACATCTTGAGTTATTGCGATACAGAGCAGTGTTTTCTAGTGGTGACTTGTTGGAACAATTTTGAATAGTCAAACGACTGTACCAAGGAGCGATTAGAGGACCTGCTAGACAGCTGCGTTATGGGGGTTGTATGCGAATCAGGCGACATGCAATTCAGGTCGTTCGGATACTTTTGAGCATGACTGTACATAACTACAGGTATCAGTTCGGACACGTGCTTTAATGTTTTCAAATAGCCAGTTTAAGATGCCTTATTTTATGGTTACAATACCATCAACATTTGCGCATTACTTGTAATATACACTCCTGGAAATTGAAATAAGAACACCGTGAATTCATTGTCCCAGGAAGGGGAAACTTTATTGACACATTCCTGGGGTCAGATACATCACATGATCACACTGACAGAACCACAGGCACATAGACACAGGCAACAGAGCATGCACAATGTCGGCACTAGTACAGTGTATATCCACCTTTCGCAGCAATGCAGGCTGCTATTCTCCCATGGAGACGATCGTAGAGATGCTGGATGTAGTCCTGTGGAACGGCTTGCCATGCCATTTCCACCTGGCGCCTCAGTTGGACCAGCGTTCGTGCTGGACGTGCAGACCGCGTGAGACGACGCTTCATCCAGTCCCAAACATGCTCAATGGGGGACAGATCCGGAGATCTTGCTGGCCAGGGTAGTTGACTTACACCTTCTAGAGCACGTTGGGTGGCACGGGATACATGCGGACGTGCATTGTCCTGTTGGAACAGCAAGTTCCCTTGCCGGTCTAGGAATGGTAGAACGATGGGTTCGATGGCGGTTTGGATGTACCGTGCACTATTCAGTGTCCCCTCGACGATCACCAGTGGTGTACGGCCAATGTAGGAGATCGCTCCCCACACCATGATGCCGGGTGTTGGCCCTGTGTGCCTCGGTCGTATGCAGTCCTGATTGTGGCGCTCACCTGCACGGCGCCAAACACGCATACGACCATCATTGGCACCAAGGCAGAAGCGACTCTCATCGCTGAAGACGACACGTCTCCATTCGTCCCTCCATTCACCACTGGAGGCGGGCTGCACGATGTTGGGGCGTGAGCGGAAGACGGCCTAACGGTGTGCGGGACCGTAGCCCAGCTTCATGGAGACGGTTGCGAATGGTCCTCGCCGATACCCCAGGAGCAACAGTGTCCCTAATTTGCTGGGAAGTGGCGGTGCGGTCCCCTACGGCACTGCGTAGGATCCTACGGTCTTGGCGTGCATCCGTGCGTCGCTGCGGTCCGGTCCCAGGTCGACGGGCACGTGCACCTTCCGCCGACCACTGGCGACAACATCGATGTACTGTGGAGACCTCACGCCCCACGTGTTGAGCAATTCGGCGGTACGTCCACCCGGCCTCCCGCATGCCCACTATACGCCCTCGCTCAAAGTCCGTCAACTGCACATACGGTTCACGTCCACGCTGTCGCGGCATGCTACCAGTGTTAAAGACTGCGATGGAGCTCCGTATGCCACGGCAAACTGGCTGACACTGACGGCGGCGGTGCACAAATGCTGCGCAGCTAGCGCCATTCGACGGCCAACACCGCGGTTCCTGGTGTGTCCGCTGTGCCGTGCGTGTGATCATTGCTTGTACAGCCCTCTCGCAGTGTCCGGAGCAAGTATGGTGGGTCTGACACACCGGTGTCAATGTTTTCTTTTTTCCATTTCCAGGAGTGTATTTCTTATGGTTTCTGATGTACAGGGTCTTGAAGACGACACTAATGCAGTGTTCAAACTGGTCACGTAATTAATATATTTTATAGAAAGTACGACTGTTGGTATTCCTTATTCCTACATGTCTGTCAGAGCTGCTTATAATTCCATAGTCTTTGGCATGTGACGACAGTCTTAGTTTACGATTCCAAACCAACTATTAGTTCTTTAAAGTTTTGGGGAGCCGCCGTGTTTTAAACGATTGACACTGTCTCTGACAGTGACGAGATGCCTGATGTTGTCTCTCTGAAGTCAAAAAACCTCACTTCTTGCCTGACTGGACGGCATCTGTCCCTGTTTATGACTTTCCCATACTGCCTTAATCGTTGAAAGGGCTGTTTGAGGTGTAACTCGTGTTTTCCAGTGAGATGGAGAACACTGAAGAATCATCCATGTAAGAGAACACGAAGTCCAAGGCTGTATTATTTGCCAGGTTTGCACCACATTCTTCAAACTGTAAGGTATATATTGAAACTTGAGTACACCAAATGGGTAAAGATGGCTGTTTCTTTTTTCACCTTCTCAGGCGATCAGTGTTTGTTCGTAAGTCTTCTCACAATCATTGATGCTATATATTTGGGTGCTTGCAACTGTGTTATAGAAGTCTGTCATGCGTAGAATCGGGTATGTGACCGGTACTGTCCTTGCATTGCATGCTTTGTGGTTGCCGCGTGAGCTGTGCGTTATTTTCATTGCTACTGCAACAACAGTGTTCCGACCTGTTTTGTGTACTATGGGGTATCAGTACCGTCTCTTATTAATTTATTTGGTTTATATGTCTTTCAATTGCCATTGATACTACTACTTTGAATTTAAACTACATCTTGTCTACCCTTACATAGATTGAAAGGAATGGAGACTGTCTCTAGGAAGGCATCAAGTGAATTTTTAATCTGCATTTTTAAGTAGATGCATTTTGCTTTTATTTTTATTGGGTTTAGAGGTTATGGTATTTAGTCTAGCTACAACAACCTTGTGGTCTCTAAAACTCTGTAACCATCATTATTCTCCATATTTGCTCAGGATTACTTGCCACCATGATGTCAAGTACGTTTTCACAACCATTTACATTCCAGATGATCTCCTTAACAAATTCCTCCGTTGTTCTATTGCGCCAATCTTCTATTGTCCTTGAAACCGAATGCATGGTTTCACCATCCGTTGTTTTGCGATCTGTAGCCTTCATTCCTCCTTGCATTCCAGCCTCTGTTGTGTAGTACATAACTATTGCGGTTCTCATTCCAATCTCTTCGTTGTTCAACTTCATTACTCCAGAAATTTCCCGACCGTGAATGGTTTCCGTAAGGTGCTCCATTCCGCGCATTTCCGTTCCTTTTATTGTAATGGTTATATTGTGGACACGACACAGCGCCTGCGACGTATCTGTCAGACTTTCCTCTGTGTTCTGTGATATTTTCTGCTTTGAATACATACTCTAATTCTTAAAGTGTGTTGCGGAAAGTACGGAGCTCCACATTACACCTGCCAGCTAATACTTGTTGATATGCTGACGGAGATTTGGTGTAACAATGACGAATGATTTCACCGGTAGAGCATAATACGTGAAGATACGGGTTCTTGTCAATCATTGCTTCAAGATAATTGACTGGGCTTTTGTAGCCTGAACTCTCGAAACCTTTGCCAACAATCACCTCGTATTTTACGCGCTTTTGCGTCTCCTTGAACCAGTAGATATTTAGGAAGCTGTCCTTGAACTCCTGGTAACTTCTACACGTTATTGATATTCGGCGCATTTTCTCCGCAACTGAACCTTGCAAGTGTCTGCAAGTAAAGTACAGCTTGCATTTTAAAGAGAGGTCAAATTGTGATATCCAAGTGCGTGGGTGAGTAAAATTACCCTCACCTCGGAAAATTTCGAATTTTCGTACTTGTGAGAAGTGTTGAAAATCAAATGGCGTTTCGCCGACAAATTCCGTCCTACGGAAAATATCGGACCTTTGTATGTCCTCGTTCGACGTCCCCACATTTGTGCTCCCTCCTAGGCTTTGAGAAAATGCGATGTTCATCTCACCATGCCCTCTGCTCGATGCTAACGGTATTCAGTTATCCGCCCCATCTGAATTTGTTTCTGGTTCTGTTGCGTTCGCGGTTGGCCGCATTTGAATTTGTTTCCTCAGCGCCGCCTCCAATTTCTTCTCCACAAGCGTGTTGATCGCTTCCTGTTGCGATTTGAACGAAAGGAGAGTCTGGACCTCTTCAGTCTCTCTCACTCGAGTTGCAGTTGTTAGCTCCGAACCAGTCCGTAATTTGCGCAGCTCAGATTCTAATTTGCCCATGGGAGCTGTCGCATGAAATCCCGTGGCTTCACGTACTTTTGTGTTGATGCGCTGCTCCGCGTCATTTTGCCGCTTTTCCACGCTTTCGATCTTCTTGTTCAAATTGATCACCGCCTCTCGTCCTTGCAATCTTATGCATTTACTCGCTTTCGAGGCATCAGCTGCTACTCGCCTTGCAAAACTTACAACACTGTCTTGGCGCTCTCTGCCGTCTTCTTAGCATCATGTGAAGCCTTTAAACCTTTCATTGGTTTCGTGTGTAATTTCCGCAGGTTTTCTTGGACTTTATTTGCCCATGACTTGTGTTCCTCTCGCATCTGATTTACCTGAGAACTGATATTTTTTATGTCCGTCCTCGTCTCATAAGTTTTCTCCTCCATTCCCTTTAGTCCATTAAACTTTCCTCCATTCCTTTTAGTCCAGCCTCTATTCCCCTTAGTCTATCAAGTTTCTTCCCATTAAAAATGCCACTAGATTGAAGTCCTCTTCGTGTTCCTCAGTATCGTGATCGTCCGAACTCATACATGGTTTCTGTGGTGTTCTGTCTGCATCATTGCATTCTGATACCGCCCTGTCTTCTCTGTCCAGATTTCTAATAAGCACATCTGCCTCTATATGCCGTGGTATGCTCACATCTTCTATCACACGCGATCTGACACTGCCTCTCCCCTCAAGAAAAGCCATATCGCTTTTGTCTCCCTGATTTCCTTGTTGTACGACCATGTTGTTGCTAACACCATTCAACAGCAACGCCTCCCTTCGTTCAAAATGTGCCTCAACCGTTTCATTGCGCTCTTCCTCCATGACGTACAGTATGTTTTATTTTCTCACTCCCGTCTACTTGTCTAGCTCTACTTCTCGTTATTATTCAAATACTCTATCAACAACAACTTTAATTATCTGTGCAACACGTGGACAACTTATTATCTAACTCGCAAGATATATGCAGTATAATACAATGACAGTAGTACTCAAGATTCAGAATCAAAAACAAGCAAATACAAAGTAAACACCACAAAAATAATACGACAACGCCGTTAGCAACGACGAGAAATCGGTCGACAAATGACACAGAAGTCGCTGACACAAATGCACTATAAATAAAACAAATAAACACATAAACAACACAATCAGAATATTGAATATCTACATCATACTAATGAACCATATTTTTCTTAAATAAGTGGGCCTGTTCGGCAAGTACGCAAACTGACAGCATCACAGAAGCGCCAAGGACCAAGATCCTGGCAGCGGTTCGCCAATTGAAAGCCTTCTACTTACGTTTCAAATCTAGACTTTAATAATAAAGTGGGAAGGTACTGTTAATCAGAACTCAGGGAGAAGTTGTGATCTAAATGACAATAGCTTTATTCATCCTCAACATCACAAGACAACAAAGACTAAAGGCTAAAGAAACATCACACAAACATTTTTATTTGACAAACTCTTTCACTGACATGGGGTCTATGGTGGACAAAGTGATCATCTGGGGATCGACACACGACACTAACCGGAATACTAATCGCTTTATCTGACTTCATACACTTTAATCCGTGTTATGGCACAAAAACTACGCCACCATCAAGCATCTACACTCTACTATTCAAACAAAAGAAAAATATGATTCCAAAGAACCGGCTGCTGAGAAACATATATTGGAGCCCTACGCTGTAGCAGCGAATACATTACCGTCCTGCTGGTCAGGGCGGTACCCCACGACGCGTTCGTCGACTGAAGTCATGGACGGACGCAATCTGTTGTTAACGATGCGCGCCCGAAATATGCAAGTACGCGGTCTCGTGTTCGGTTAATTCGGAACACAGGTACCTTCCTATGATCCTCTGAAACCGACTCGTGGAGATAACATCTTGGACCTACTGATAACAAACAGACCCGAACTTTTCGACTCTGTAGGCGCACAACAGGGAATCAGTGAACATAAGACCGTTGCAGCATCCCCGAATATGGAAGTAAATAGGAATATAAAAAAGGGAGGGAGATTTATCTGTATAGCAAGGGTAATAGGAGGCAGATTTCAGACTACCTAACAGATCAAAACGAAAATTTCTGTTCCGGCACTGACAATGTTGAGTGTTATGGAAAAAGTTCAAGGCAATCGTAAAATGCGTTTTAGACAGATACGTGCCGAGTAAAACTGTGAGGGACGGGAAAAGCCCACCGTGGTTCAACAACAACGTTAGGAAACTACTGCGAAAGCAAAGAGAGCTTCACTGCAAGTTTAAACGCTGCCAAAACCTCTCAGACAAACAGAAGCTAAACGATGTCAAAGTTAGCGTAAGGAAGGCTATGCGTGAAGCGTTCAGTGAATTCGAAAGTAAAATTCTATGTACCGACTTGACAGAAAATCCAAGGAAGTTCTGGTCTTACGCTAAATCAATAAGTGGCTCGAAACAACATATCCAGAAACTCCGGGATGATGATGGCATTGAAACAAAGGATTGCACGCATAAAGGTGAAATACTAAACACCTTTTTCCAAAGCTGTTTCACAGAGGAAGACCGCACTGCAGTTCCTTCTCTAAATCCTCGCACAAACGAAAAAATGGCTGACATCGAAATAAGCAACTGGAATCACTCAACAGAGGAATGTCCACTGGACCTGACCGGATACCCATTCGATTCTACACAGAGTACGCGAAAGAGCTTGCCCCCCTTCTAACAGCCGTGTACCGCAAGTCTCTAGAGGAACGGAAGGTTCCAAATGATTGGAAAAGAGCACAGGTAGTCCCAGGCTTCAAGAAGGGTCGTCGAGCAGAAGCGCAAAACTATAGACCTACATCTCTGACGTCGATCTGTTGCAGAATTTTAGAACATGTTATTTGCTCGCGTATCATGTCGTTTCTGGAAACCCAGAATCTACTCTGTAGGAATCAACATGGATTCCGGAAACAGCGATCATGTGAGACCCAACTCGCTTTATTTGTTCATGAGACCCAGAAAATATTAGATACAGGCTCCCAGGTAGATGCTATTTTCCTTGACTTCCTGAAGGCGTTCGATACATTTCCGCACTGTCGCCTGATAAACAAAGTAAGAGCCTACGGAATATCAGGCCAGCTGTGTGGCTGGATTGAAGAGTTTTTAGCAGACAGAACACAGCATGTTGTTCTCAATGGAGAGACGCCTACAGACGTTAAGGTAACCTCTGGCGTACCTCAGGTGAGTGTTATGGGACCATCGCTTTTCACAATATATGTAAATGACCTAGTAGATAGTGTCGGAAGCTCCATGCGACTTTTCGCGGATGGTGCTGTAGTATACAGAGAAGTTGCAGCATTAGAAAATTGTAGCGAAATGCAGGAAGATCTGCAGCGGATAGGCACTTGGTGCAGGGAGTGGCAACTGACCCTTAACATAGACAAATGTAACGTATTGCGAATACATAGAAAGAAGGATCCTTTATTGTATGATTATATGATAGCGGAACAAACACTGGTAGCAGTTACTTCTGTAAAATATCTGGGAGTATGCGTACGGAACGATTTGAAGTGGAATGATCATATAAAATTAATTGTTGGTAAGACGGGTGCCATGTTGAGATTCATTGGGAGAGTCCTCAGAAAATGTAGTCCATCAACAAAGGAGGTGGCTTACAAAACACTTGTTCGACCTATACTTGAGTATTGCTCATCAGTGTGGGATCCGTACCAGGTCGGGTTGACGGAGGAGATAGAGAAGATCCAAAGAAGAGCGGCGCGTTTCGTCACAGGGTTATTTGGTAAGCGTGATAGCGTTACGGAGATGTTAAGCAAACTCAAGTGGCAGACTCTGCAAGAGAGGCGCTCTGCATCGCGGTGTAGCTTGTTCGCCAGGTTTCGAGAGGGTGCGTTTCTGGATGAGGTATCGAATATATTGCTTCCCCCTACTTATACCTCCCGAGGAGTTCACGAATGTGAAATTAGAGAGATTCGAGCGCGCACGGAGGCTTTCCGGCAGTCGTTCTTCCCGCGAACCAAACGCGACTGGAACAGGAAAGGGAGGTGATGACAGTGGCACGTAAAGTGCACTCCGCCACACACCGTTGGGTGGCTTGAGGAGTCTAAATGTAGATGTAGATGTAGATGAAACCCCAGTGGATTCCAGTGTGCAGGTGGACCCATTTGCTGGTCTGCCAAACCCATTTGACTCCATGCCACGACTATGCGTGACGGAATATTCAGATTCTGAGACAGTCGACTCAAGACAAATAAGTACAGCCACGCATCACTCGTTGTGTGCGCGATGCTAGAAGCAGTACTTCTGACGTTTCAGAAGATGACTGGCACAGGCTCTAAGTGGCACACTAGCAAAGGACACAAGTCTCACCGTTTAGGTAGAGACCTGCAGTTCTTTACTAGCGAAGCGCCAGTACAAGAGTGAGATCTCTTCTCTTTCTGTCCACTGCCTCCTCAGCTTGGTAGCAAATCACATTTACATCTTAGACTTCCCCCACTTTAGCACCGAGCGAGGTGGCGCACTGGTTAGCATACTGGACTCGCATTCAGGAGGACGACGGTTCAATCCCGCGTCCGGCCATCCTGATTTAGGTTTTCCGTGATTTCCCTAGATCACTCCAGGCAAATGCCGGGATGGTTCCATTGAAGGGGCACAGCCGACTTCCTTCTCCATCCTTCCCTAATCCGAGCTTGTGCTCCGTCTCTAATGACCTCGTTGTCGACGGGACGTTAAACACAACATCCTCCTCCTCCTCCACTTTAGCACAAGCCAATCACGAGCAGGAGCCCGATATTCGGAGCTGGGAGAGCGGCCCTTGCTTTGCATACACCGATTTGACCAGTCAGAGCCTTTAAGTTTAACTGGGAGAAAAGGAAAAAAAATTCAGCTTCGCGGCCTCTTTCCCGTGCATATACGCGCTGTCTTTTGCTAATAACATGACCAGGATGGAACCACACTCATCCATAAAAACCTTGTTTTCTCCCCTGTTGTGTCCATTTCAAAGTTTCCAAAGAACGGCGAAAAACTCGCTAAAAGCCTTGTGCTTTCACAAATATGTTTTGTAACAGAGTCTGGACGTCTGGACGCCAGTGGCGTGTCCCACGGAAATTCACAGAACGCTCACAGTTGTTTTGTCGGCTTCCTGCCTAACAAGGGCCCATCCTCTGCTTTATTGCCGGTCTACAATGCACTGGCCATTGCAGCGGCGACTTCTCGGCCTTAGTCAGTCTACTTGGATGCGGCTGTGTCGCGACCTGCGCCAACCAACGAGTCTGCACAATGACACGGCGGAACTCGGGCGTCCGGAAATGTTTCCACTCAGGTTCCGCAGAAAGAACTCGTTTCCCTCGGCCCATTGTCGCCGTGCTCTTTTACTGCAGTCGTTTATATTGGTACCCTATTCCTTTGAACGCAGGTAAAGCTTACCGTTATTCCTTCCCCAGAGCACGCAAGAAGGGCACTAACTACTGCCCACCATTTCATCAAGATGTATGGAGTCAAATCGCAATAATATACATATTCATTAAGAACATGAAGCGACATAACAACGAATCAGAAGTCAGAGTGCCCTGCAATCTGTCAAAGTTTCTGAGAACCCATTCGGCACCATTTCGGACGACATTTTAAGCCCACCACCGTCTTTATACATGTATTTTCGCCAGCATATCAAGGGTAGGTTGAAGTCACTAGCAACTACATTCCTAGTAGAACTGAAATACACTCTTCAAGGCTGGAAATAAGATACAAATCATACACAACAAGTAGACTTATTCTTACCCCACATTTATTGAAAATTTTACCCTTCTAGTTTTCACTGATCCAAACTTGTGAGACATTTGCTAACTGAAGTCTGCAGTCTCCATTACGACATTTCTTTCAACGAAATATGTCACCTAGGCCATTCAATGTTTCCTAGCTCATAGCATTATGCAAGAATTATTTTCTTCTTTTCAAAGTAAAAAAGCACTCTTTTGCTTCGACCAGCCACATGGGAATTGTGAGACTTAGTTTCAACGGTTTATTGTATTCAGTGAACGTCTGCTGTAGGTCATTAGTTGTTACAAACTTCCCTAGATTAACAGCACCAGACAATGAACTATATTTTTGCACTAAGTAGATAAAAAATAGTGAATAATGTAGTTTCAACTTATCCAAAAATGAATACACCTAACACACTCCCTTTAAGGTATATTCAGGAAACTTAGAACAGTGAAATGGGAACTCTTCTGTAGGAACCAACTGATGAAGCTACAAGAAGGCCTGAGAAACTGAAACGATGTTCAGCCTCATTTATTATCACATTATACACCTCTTTTGCTTCTCTTTTCCATTCAGTCTTGCCAAACGTCCTTTTCTTCAGCGAGATATCAGTAGATTTTCTTAGCACTGGTGATGTCAATTTCTTTTCAGATCATGATAATCTTTATTTCAAATGCTGAAATAGACTCGTAAACGACATGTATTAGTGTCTCCATGCTGCAGCTGACTGAAGAGAACTTCAACTAACAGCATAACTCAACCGAAGAACTCCAACCAATAAATCAATCTACAACTGGAAAGAACTTTTTTGTGACCAAGAACATGGCAATTCGTAGGTTCATTCGTTACAGAGTCCCCTTTCAACATGTGATTCATAAAATCAATAATGTCTTTCTTGCAGTCATAAACTGTGTTTACCGATCAAGATTGAAAATTCCACCCAGTAGGACAAGGTCGAGCTAAATGCTATCTCACTATCTCTTAAGAAATTTCGGTCTGCTGTGGGCTGTTTGAGAAGAATGCACATATTCCCTGTAAACTGGAAAGAAAATATTTTCACACTGCGCTGGATTGATGCCACCTTGCTTATTATAAGATTAACTTGATGGGCATAGAAATGTACATATTCTGCATTAGCTTCGGATTTTTTCGCAATAGCTTGTAGAGGAACCAGCCATAACAGATACCCTGTCATAGGTCTTTGCAATTATTTTTTGAGGAGACTCATTTTCTTTTTACCTTTCGAGTAGTTCTAGCCAACACGCAGCTAATGTCTGTGTGACATGTTTGGAAGAAGACAGGACACTCCAGAGCCTTTCTGTTGATTTACCTCTTAATACGTAACAGTGAACAACAGCATTTGAAATATCATTAGGTTGATCTGCTGTAACAGATAACTATTTTATTTTCTTTGAAATTTCTTCGTGGTATACCTCCAAAATAAATTTTCAAAAGTTTGTTTTGTATAGTTTGGAATGTTCCTTTGAAAACAGTTGCCTTGTCAGAATAATCTTTTAGTGCTGCATCCAGTTCAGCACTAAAATTAATCAGTCCTCTAAAAACACCGGGGTTTGTTGAAGATTTAGTTTCATCTCGACCCCTTATAGCGAATTCAAAGGAGCCACAGAAACGAATACAATCTATTAAAATATTTAACACATGCCTATTATGCTTAACTTTCATTATGCTCTGCAATTTTTCTTCTAAATACACTATCCAGTTGTTCAGCTGTGTTTACAGTTCCAAAAAATGTCAGTCTTAAACAATTTTGTATAGGAACAGCTGAACATCCAAACTTCTTAATTTTGGTACTCAAATGATTTATTCTGTAGCTCCCAATTTCCTTCGTGAAGGTTCTCCAACGAACAACAAGCATGTGAAGCAGAATAATTCATTTTTAACTTCACAACAACATAACCAATCACTGTTTTGATAAATATCCACTTTAAATGTTCGCTTAAACTGTCGATTTCCAGTATTAATATTTTGTACAGTATTTGAAACTGGTAACAGTCGTCCTAGTCTCTTTCTTTTCACTCACACTCCTCAAATTAGAAACTACATATTGAGCTAGTTCTCACTGTCCAGAATGTATCAGATACAGAAATATAATAGAAGATTGCCGTATTAAGAACCAAAAGACTCATTCACCTTGAAAGACCACAACATCTATATGCAGGCTCCATAGAAATAATATTCATACACATGATAAGCATAAACATTACGATTCCAACAACACCGACAATAGCACAATTCTAGCCATTTAACAAATGTCACTATGTTAGCACTAAATCTAAGCTCTTTTTACAATTGACAAAACTATGAAATTCAGTTGCGCTGATGAGAAAACACTTACTCCAAATTTCTACCCTCAAACCTAATTTCTTAATGTAAAAAAAATTCTAATAGTTGCTGTTGAAATATCAATATTGGTAGTATTCTGGGAGATGTAATGATGTACCTTAGAAGCTTGGGTAACAAACTGACATTATGGGAGACGTGTTCTCTGTATAGTGTTACCACCTAATGGGGCATTTAGAACTGTTTCTAGTCAGGGAGTTCGCATCCCAATTGCAGCACCCTGTGGTGTCACTGGCAAACATGTTACTCGGAGTTACAGACAGCCCTCGTCTTGTACCTATTGGAAGTAATGGGCTGCTCTGTATGGCGAGGAGTTGCCATAGGAGTGCAAACCCCCTAAGTTTGCTTCGAACCCAGCAGCGTTTTTGGGTTCATTACATGGCAGTGGGACATTGACGACAGCAGGTAACATATTCCATGGCGTATATTAAGCTTCCTAAACCAAAAAAACCATAAAGGTAAAGGGAACATACGAAGTGTAGAGAAAATCATCCCCTGTAATTGCCAAAACTGTTGGGATGTTAGGCAGTAGCCATTGAAGCCACAACATGCGAATACTATTCTCAGGCAGCAATCTATTCCCGCCAGTGTCTTAACATCCCCCCAAAACTGTTTGAGGGGCTTGTCCCCTTTCTTCGGCACGGAGTAACATTTGAAGACATAGTCCAGGCCTCAGTGTGAATTGTCAGATTAGACTATATTTTAATGCTACATAATATTGACTTTGCAACACTTCTTCAGGTTGAAAAATTTGAGTTTCGTTTAAGTGAGCAACTATGCAATGAAGTTTGGCCACGTTATCTCTGACACTGAGCATGCATGAACCATAAGGTTGTGTCAGCCAGAATGACGGTAATTTTACGTGACTAGGAGCCCTATGTGGCTTTGCTGAATGAAGTTGCCTGGGGTGCTCCGACTGGTCATTTGTCGCATTTTTCTCGGTTTGGTGCATGTTTGTCGTACTTGGCTGTGGTTGCTCCAGTTTACGATGGGGGTTGTCGGATGCGACACTGCTGCACATTTCAAGTTAATGTCTTGCTCACTGCATGAGGTCATCACTATACGATTTTGTTTGCTTGGAGTGGTGTGACTCTACACTGAATTATTAGAGAGTAGTTTGAACATCGCACATTAATTTCACCTTGAACTTATACTTTACAATACGTGACGCAAACAGAATTCCGCGCTTAGCACAACAAGACAATGAAATGAAAGACTAAAGTTACCACATACTGAATCAGATTTCATTGTTCATAACCGATGTGTCGACTGACGATACCGTTATATTACATATTAGGGTCTCTTACCATTCCACGTGCACACGGAGCTACATAAGAGTGATTGCCTAAAAGCTTCTGTGTGCACTGTATTTATTCTAAACTTGTCGTACAGGGTTGTATAGGCCTGTATTCGTTGATTAATCACTTAATACTACTTCTTGAAACTTTGTAAGCTTTCTCGGTATAGTTTATCTATCTCCAAACATTTACCAGTTCAGATTTTTCAGTGTCTCCATGGTGCTCTCCCATGGATCAAATATGTGGCCACACGTGCTGCCCTTCTTTGTATCGATTCAATATCCCCTGATAATCCTATTTGGGATGGGTCCACACACTTGACGAATATTCCATGATGGATCACATGGGTGCCGTGTAAGCATTCTCCTTTGAAGATGCACTGCACTTTCCCAGGATCTAACCAATGAATCGAAGTTTCCCACCTGCATTACGTACAACTCAGATTATGTGTAATTCCGTGTTATTTCTTTACTCAGATAGTTGTAGTAGTTGACTGATTCCAATATTACTAATTAATCTATCTTGTGACGAGCAGAATATTACTTTTATGAACATTTAAGGTTTGCTGTCAATCTTAGCATTAGTTTGAAATTTTGTACAACTTTTTCAGGCAGCACTTCATTATAGATAACTGCCTCATCTGCGAAGAGGGTTATGAAAGTATTACTATCTCTTTGAAGGTAACGATCAGCACTGTCTGCCAGGTCATTAAATGACACATGGATAGCTAGGGTCTCGGTACACTACCTTGCGATACACTGAAATTTATTTATGCAATTAGCGACGTCCCCTCATTCGAGACAACTAGCTGTGTCATCCCTGGTTTTCTCAAACCATTTCAGGCAAATTCCTGGGTGTTCCTTCGGCAAAGTCGAGTCTGACAACCTGTTCTATTCCTCATAAGGCACACTTACGTATTCCTCTCTCTGTCTCTCTCTCTCTGTGTGTGTGTTTGTGTGTGAGTGTGTGTGTGGTGTTATTAGGAGGGTAATCCCAAAAGTAATGTCTCCTATTTTTTATAAGTACATAGACCTGTTTATTTCTACAATGGTTTACATCAGTTTAGAGCTTGAACATTTAGCTATTTTTCGACATAATCACCATTTCTGTCATTGCATTTTTGTAGACGCTGTGGCAGTTTTTGTATGCCCATGTCATACCAGCTCGCCGCCGTGCTGTTCAGAAAGTTATGAACCTCTTCTTTCACCTCGTCGACGGAGCTGAATCGCTGGGACCACAACTAACGCTGACAGGTACTGTGAGACTTTGAAAAAACTCAAACGGGCAATTTAGAACCGGAGAAGAGGAATGTTGAGCAAGGGCGTACACATTCTCCATGACAACGCTCGCCCACACATCGCTCGGCAAACCGTTGCTCTCCTGCAACAGTTTCAGTGGAACGTAATCACCCACCCACCCTATAGTCCTGACTTGGCGCCCAGTGACTATCTCCTTTTCTCTACGTTAAAAGAACATTTGTCCGGAAAGCGATTCAGCTCCGACGACGAGGTGAGAAAGGAGAACAGCATGGCGGCGAGCTGGTAGGACATGGGCATACAAAAACTGCCACAGCGTCTACAAAAATGCATCGACAGGAAAGGTGATTATGTCAAAAAATAGCTAAATGTTCAAGCTGTAAACTGATGTAAACCATTGTAGAAATAAACGGGTCTATGTACTTAAAAAAGGGAGACCTTACTTTTGGGATTACCCTCATATCTATTGATTATCGTTGTATCAGAGTGACAATTCCTATGCCATTGTGAGATGATCCTTGGATGAGTTAAAAACTGTACATTTATTTGTGATGGCTAAAAAGTTTGAATGCTAGAAGCCAATAAAAATAAGAAAATGATTTATGTGCACCCAACGAGATCTGCCGTTATTTATCCTCGGCATGTAAAGCACAACTGTGATGTAAAGTCTGTGGTTTTCGGAGTAACGTCAGAGCAAGCATCTTTGGTATTGTATGTGTTTGTGTGTATGTGGCGTCGTATGGAGATATTTTTAAGTGGATTTGAATTTCGCGAGAAGTCATCTGTGTTATTATAGGGACAAGACATTCCAGACAACTTTCGTAAACGGATTATAACATGTATGCGCAGTGTATGGAGAGACTTAAATGAACAGAACGAAATTGAATTTTGTTAAAGAGTGATTGCATCTCAGTGCTGCAAACAATCTCAAAAAGAGACTGTTGACGTAATATACAGGTGAAGTGATAGTTCTGAGGCATTGTATTTGTGAATAATTTGTTAACAAGTAGGGTCCTGGATGACGGAGAACGATAATGTGAACGGCTGTGTAAAGGTATGTTTTGCAGATAAGTATTTCTGCTTTCGCATTGTTTACTGCCCCGCGAGTAAACTTATTTCCTTAATTTGAATTGATCCTGAAGCTGAGGTGCGACTGTATTTCCAGTATGTGACAAAAATAACCAAAAATACAACATGAAATTGACCCCTTTAAAAGCTTTAGCCTGTTCTGCTTGTTCATAATCTTCAGGGAACAAGCTCATTGCAGAACGGTTCTAATTTTTGTTATCACGGTACTTTTTAAGATATAAAACGTAAGGAAAAATTTTAATTTTAGAGCGATTGTGTTATGCATTCTCACCTTGCTGTGTTAACTGCATCCTGTGTAAAGAAGAATCGTTCTCATGGTATAATTACAGTCCCAGCATACACCATCCTGTGTGTGTGTGTGTGTGTGTGTGTGTGTGTGTGTGTGTGTGTGTGTGTGTGTGTGTGATATATATACACACACACACACAACTAAACAACTAAAGCAAGCCCCCCAGTGATAACACTTGACACCCTGATAACACATCTGTGAGTAAGCATCATCTGCATCCATGGTGAAAATAGCTTCATAGGGATGCTCTATGGAATGCCTTACCTGCATTAAATGTTTAGCTTTATAGAAGGCTGCACTTGGGCTGTCATACATTAGTAATAATTGCTGCAACTGAAGTACCCCCAAAGCCAGATGACAATGGATAGACGGGACTTGTGGGTCACAGTTGATCGAAGATTAGGCATCAAAGATGGGACAGTAAGTCATGATGGCGTCATTAGTTACCATTTACCGTACACAACTGCTCTCATGGGCAACATTTCACACCTGAATCTCAGTATCCCAGGACACAGTCTGTACTGATGACTGCCACAAAGCCCTGGGAGCTATACAGCCAGTGTGTAAGAACTGACCAGCCACCCATGTTGAGAGACTCCTCATGGCCACTTAAAATTATGCCATATGTTGAGAGACTACCATGTCCTAATGTATTGCC
The DNA here is from genome assembly GCF_021461385.2 of Schistocerca piceifrons. Lineage (NCBI taxonomy): Eukaryota > Metazoa > Arthropoda > Insecta > Orthoptera > Acrididae > Schistocerca > Schistocerca piceifrons. Next base: position 127,049,526 of record NC_060149.1, read on the forward strand.
ATACTGGTAGTGGAAGGCGGTATGGAAACATTGGAATATGCATTTATGCCTACCTGGCCACTTCACCAAACTTTTGACCCTCGACAGTATTAAATCGAATGCTGTCTATAGCATAGTGTTTGGAAGTGCAATTGTAAAGATAAAAGAGTCAATTTTATGCATGTCCTTTGGTAGTACTGACATTCCAGTGATCATCCATTTTGATTAGTATTTTCAGAGTGTTGTGTATCTCTGTGCAGTAAAAGGAATATTCATTGTCATACTCATTTGAGAACACTTGTGGCAAAGCAGGAATCGTGCATTGTTGCCTGTGCCAAGATGGGGTATAGTGTAGCAGGGGATACAACTCGTCGGCTTTGGACAATGACGTCACAAGTCGCCAGAGAGCAGTTTCCCATTTTCGCTTTTGCTGTTATGTTTGTTTCGTTTTTTTTACTGATTGCTTAATAAAGTGGATCTGTTTATTCTATCTCGTGAGTTTTTTTTTAAAAAGCCAAAAAACACTTACCAGCCACTGAAGGGAGCTACAACACTAAGAAGAATCGCTTCTCAATTGGCGACTTGTGACGTCATTGTCCAAAGCCGACGGGTTGTATCCCCTGCTACACTAGTCCCCCAAGATGTTAGTGAAAGTGGTTTGCCACTTCCTTCCTGGGACCTGTAATAAAGTGTGAAATGTGCACATGCTGCTCAACGCTTTTGTTTCGTTCTGAGATGATGATCTCCGTACAGTCAACAGTTTAGGTTGACAACGAATGAAGTGAAGTATTGAAAGAAAAGCACATTGTAAAGAAAAGGCTACTACAAAACCTACAGCACATGAAGAATGTTGAATAATCCACCTCCATTCATACGTGCTAAGTGAAACAATAATCAAAGTGTCAAAGCAATCTTTAGGTTAATAACAGATCCAAATTATTCATAGTTAATGGAATGGCTGAACAATGTTTGTGTTGAGTAGTCATGGATTAAACCACGTCCTTAGTACTAAATGGACATTGGTGTCAGAATCTCCACTTACACTTATTGTGAATTCAAAGTTCCAGTAGCATTATACACTGTTCTAATGAATTCATAAAGGATAACTAATTGTGACAAATGACTGCAGTCTTAGTGTTGTAGATGATATCGCCACCCTTGAATCGTATTTCAGAACACATGGCATAACTTCTCTCCACAGAAATTGGGAAACTATTTATCATCTGAACATATACAAAGAAATTGTTTGCATAAATATACTGGTTTCTTAAAAAATATTTTTTCTGTGGACGGTTTCATTCTCAATTTCAAAAAGACGCATCATATTTAGTTCTGCACGTCTAGATGTACTGCACCAGTGGTAAGTGCAACACAGGGTTAGGAAATAATAACTATGGTTGAGATGTCAAAATTTGTAGGTGCCCATGTCGATGATAATTTAAATGGAAAAAAACTCAATTTCAAACTCCTAAAACAGCTTAGTGCAGCCACATTTACAAGTAGTATCATTACAAATCTTTGGGAGAGAGAAATCGATAACTTGACATATTTTGCATAATTTAATTCAGTATTGTCATATGAAATAATGTTCCGGGGTAACTCAATGTTAAGAAAGAAAGTGTTCATTGCTCAAAAACATGCTTTGAGAGTAATATGTGGTGCTCACCGACAGTCATCTTGTAGAGGCCTGTTGAAGTAGTCGAGTATTTTGACTACTGCTTCAAGGTCTGTTTATTCCCTTGTGAAGTTTGTTGTAAATAATCCACTGCAGTTCAACAAAACAATGATCTACATAATTGCAATAACAGAAGAAAAAATAACTTGCATTACTCTACATTAAGATAATTTTTAGCACAGACTGGGGGCACAATGCTGCCACCAACATTTTTGATCACTTACACGTTGATATAAGATATCTGATACACAGCAAAGTTAAATTTGAAAGCAGACTGAAAAGGGTTCTCCTTAACAATTCCTCCTATTCCACAGAAGAATTTCTAATTTTGTAATGGCTAAAAGGTGATGGGTGGGATTTCTTAACTCTCAACAGTACTAAAAGGTTGTAGTTTATCAGCATGCGTATGTTAATGTGTAATGTGCATGTAAAATTGTTCGTTCCACATCCAGTTCCTCGCAGTATCTCATAAGTGCAGTCAGTTTTAGGAAAAATGAACTATTATATTCAGTTCATACTGAATGCTGCAAAAATCGCAGCTCCATTACATTGCTTCCGTCACAAGAATGTCCCCTTTGTTTGGACAGATGTGTGCCAAGAAGCTTTTCAGAAACTTAAAGATGCATTGCGCAGTGATTGATGCTTAGTTCACTTTGATCCTGCCAAACGCGTTGTATAGCAAGTTGACGCTTCCTGTTACGGAATCAGTGCAGTGCTTTCACACAGAATTCATGATAAAGACAGGCCTATTGCTTGTGCATCAAAAGTGTTGTCCAAAGCTCAATGTAACTATTCACAAATTGAAAAGAGGCTTTGGCTATTGTGTATGGTGTCACCAAATTCCACCACTATTTGTATGGCAAAAAATTCTGCTTCGTAACAGATCACAAGCCTTTGTAGTCCTTGTTTCATCCAATGAAACCGGTTACTGTACAAACTGCCCAAAAATTGCAAAGATGGGCTTTGTCTCAATACCAGTATGAGATTGTGTGTCGTCCAACAGCTCAACATGGTAATGAGAACGCGCTTTCATGTCTTCCAACTGGCCCTGATAGAAACTTTTGACACTTCCGCTGCCTGTTGTTGCCTTATCGATGCTCAGGAATCTGAATTGCGTCAATATTTTCGGCTGAGCTATCGGAAAATTGCACAACCACAGAAGCTGATTCAAATTCGCACATCTTGGCGTCGTTCCTTGCATAGCATAAAGAACTCTGTAGGGTGCCGATACTTTGCGCATCGGCATAGCATTGCTGTACAGAAAGATGTGATTCTCGTTCAAAATGACAGTGGACAGTCACGTGTGTTGATCTCCAAAGCTTCGCATAAAGAAGTGCTGCAGTTACTTCACCAAGAACACTGGGGGATTGTTCGTATGAAACAATGTGTCAACACTGTACTTGGCAGGGTATGTATGCCCTTATAGAACAGAAGACATCACAGCGTCATGCATGTGTGGAAAATCAGTCCACTCTACCACAAAAATTCTCTGCTTGGCAGTCACGATGGCAACATGTGCATATACACTGTGCGGTACCTTTTTGGAACACTCGCTGGTTGATGGTGGTTGACTCATATTGCAAGTTGCCTTTTGCTGTGCCAATGAACTCGACAACATCACATAGTGCAGTTCAGGCATTGTCCTCTGTTTTTTGTCTCAAAGGTTTGCTTGAAGTCATAGTGTCAGGCAACGACCCTCAGTTCACATCACATGAATTTGAAAGAGTCTGTGAATGCCTGGCGTACAGCATCTAATTAGTCCACTGTTCCATCCACAGTCAAACAGCAAAGCAAAACGTTTTGTCAGAACCTTCAAGCAGCAGTTGGCCAAACTTCGCACGGCACACACCAGATATCAAGCACTGCAACTGTTCCTTGCATCCTATCATTCGCATCAGTGAGATGGACCATCGCCGACAGAATTGCTTCACGGCTGCCGCATCAGACACTGCTCCACCCTCATGTCATGTGCAGAGTGATCCTTCTGTATCTCTTCCCCCAGATTTACAGATCCTGAGAACAGTGCGGCCACAGCAGCCACCAGAGGGTATCATCACGACTCCGTTAGATGACCCCATGGAGACGGAGCCTCTGCCCCCTCTCATCCAACCGATGGAGCTGGACCTGCCTACACTGCAGCAGTCGCTGCCTTCTTCATCTGGTTCATGGCAGCAGTAGGTGGACATGTACCCTTCTGGTCATTTTCTGGGGTACGTTTCCGCCTGAGCGCAGGCCAGATGGCGGGGCACGGCCGTAAGCTTGACATCCCCTGCAGCCACAGCTCCTGGCCCGACGATGCGCCCACACTCCTGCCTCCCTCACCATGGTCGTACTCCCTACACGATGACGGTCCGTCGCTTTGCGTGGGGAGGAATGTTCTGGCGTAACCACAAGCACTGGAACGAAGAAGAAGAACGCAAGACCAGAGAAGGTGGTGAAACTACATTGGCCAATAGTGCGCTGACCAGGACATCACCATGATAGGAGTGACATCTAGCTGAAGTGAATATAAGTGCTGCTCCTGCAAGCTCGGCCGGACATTAGTGGAGTATATGCAGAGGATTACCGCTGCCTAGCAGAGCGTGCTAGGAGAACGGTTATTAGTGATCCAAAAACTGTGTGTCAAACTTGCGGGAACATTGCATATAGCCAAGGACTCTGAATTATATTGCCTGTTGCCCATCACTTGTGGTAACTTGTAGTACATTCAAGTTAATTTTTGTCAAATCTGCTTTACTGAAATAAAACAACAAATTGCTTGAATTGTAGAGCATTCCGAGAACACTGCTTCCCTTAGGCACCCTATACGAGACGAGTGGGCAAGACACCACAGTAGTCAGCTGCACAAAACAGTTACACTTAAAATATCTAGCATTCAAGTAGTCCAATGGAAGTCAATCAGAAAAAGCTTGCACAGGTTCATCAATCTTACAGCACCATCTGGAATCCAATCTGACACATCCATGCTGTCTGCTATGTATAGATGATACAAGTGGATTGCAGTGCCGGTGATTTTAATGTGGTAATTTTGTGAAGCACAGTTGTGACATCATACCAGGTGCTATCTGAGAGTTACTGAAATTTCAAATTAGTGTGCAAATTTTTACAGTTGCACTGAAATACTGCTAGGTGTCTCCCCAAATACCCTTCTTGGATATTTATGGCAGGGGGTTGCAAGCCAAGTGGTTTGATTACTTGTTTTGGAGCCCATTTCCATTGCCGTCTTTCCATAAAATTGCAGTTTCGTGATAACTACCTGAAAGAGCAGTGTGCCTGTGTAAAATTGTGCTTGGGTAAACTGCTGTAGGAACACACCAAATGTTGAAGCAAGCTTCTCGAGACAAAACTTCGGATCAAGCACAGTCTTTCAATAGATATAAGCATTTCAAATATGGAAAATGGCTGCAGATCATCCGAGACCTCTGCAACACGTTGGGAATAAATTATGGTACATGAAAACGTATTCTCTCAGAAAAATTGAACAGGGAAGGATTATGCTGAAATTTGTGCTGCATCTGGTTCTAGCCCTGAAAGATGATGATTTGCAATTCCCCACTAACATACTCAGCAGACTTACCTCCATGTAACTTGTCCACAGCTCGTTGTCTAGTGGTTAGAGTTGCTGCCTCTCGATCACAGGGTCTAGGGTTCGATTCCCGGCAGGCTTGAGGATTTTCTCTTCCCGGGACTGGGTGTTTGTGTTGTTCTCATCATTTATCATCATTATTGTCTTCATTGTCATTATTCGTGACAGCCACTAAATTGGACTGAGTAACAAAAAATTGGGCTGTGTAAAAACTGGGACTTTGTATGGGCGATGATGACCATGCAGTTGAGTGCCCCGCAAACCAAACATCATCATGATCATCCACGTAACTTCTTCCTCTGCAAGATGAAAAATCGTTGATGGTACAAAGATTTGATATAGCGGAATCAGAGAGCCTGCGAAACACTTTAACAAGGAAAGATTTTCAGAATGTGTTCCAAAAGTAGCAGAAACATTATGATTGGTTTATTCCCTCCCATGGAGACAACTTTGAATATGATGGTGCAGAATAAGACCTAGGCAAGATGTAATAATTTTAATTAACATATTTCAGGACCTTTTGTACATCACCTCATCTGTAATGTTTGTATTGGTTGCTTTATGTTTATCGACTGGATAATTTGCGACAGTGATCCCAAAACCTGACGCAAGACATAATCCAAAACAGTCATGATTTATGCAAGGTATAAATGGCACATGTTAACAATCAACCAAAGATGCAATACAAATTCTGCTACCTCAACACTACAGAAAACAGCAAACATAAATGTACATGCTTGATCTCAAAATGAGGCTGCATTAGCTTGTATGCATGAAATTCGACTCCATCTCCTTTTGTGTAGACTATATATGCATGTTGTTATCGATAGTGAAGCTATGTACTTTTGACGTCTCTTGTCTGAGAACAACTTTTTCTTTGCTAAAGGCAATCTTTTTAAAGTCTATCAGTATGCTATGTTTTCATGGCAAGTGTAGCATAGTGTTTACTTAGCAATCTTCTTACACTTAAGTGAGTCAATTTATTTTTTTCCCCTTCAGGTAACAGTGTAACATATTGTAAGAAATTTCAGTCCCCACTGTTTTCAGACAGAATCTTTCACTCTGCAGCTTTGTCAGATGCTTATGAAATAAGAAATAACATGATGGTTTCTGAAAGAGACTAATATCACAGTTCTGAAGAATATATATTTTTAATCCACGAGAGGCAGAATTTGTTCCCAAATGAAGCATGTTTCAAGAAAATATCATTGTTGCTCCTCATAGATTATGAAAACTTTTATTTTTTTATGTTACGTTTATCACTGAAAGAGCTAGTTTTATCAGAGTACCCAGATTGTGTATGTGAAAAAATACAAAATGTAAATTTGAATAATTGATTTTTGTTTATGTGTGTTGTGTATTGCAATCTGTAAACATTATGTGGTGTCACCGCCAGACACCACACTTGCTAGGTGGTAGCCTTTAAATTGGCCGTGGTCCGTTAGTATAAGTAGGACCCGCGTGTTGCCACTATCAGTGATTGCAGACCGAGCGCCGCCACATGGCAGTTCTAGTCTAGAGACTCCCTAGCACTCGGCCCAGTTGTACAGCCGACTTTGCTAGTGATGGTTCACTGTCTACATACGCTCTCATTTGCAGAGACGACAGTTTAGCATAGCCTTCAGCTACGTCATTTGCTACGACCTAGTAAGGCGCCATATTTGGTTACTATGAATGTATTCTGAACAGATAATACTGTGAATCATGTACCGTCAAGAGCAACGTTCATCATTAATGGATTAAAGTTAAGTATCAAACTAATTATGTCCCCTTTCTGAATTCTAATTCATTGTCATGTTCCAGACCTCACGTCAGTCTAGTTCTTTCCTCCTCACGCCAGCCTGCGTGAGCTGAAACACGTGCATTTCAGTCTCCACTAGTAACACGGTGTTGTCTCTTCTGCCAACACAACACATTATACAAGTTCAACATGAAATTTTTGCAAGTGTTTGCTTTTGTTGTCTTACATTCACAGTCACAATTTTTTCTTTGTTTAATAAATCAATTGATATTTCAACTTATGTTTCTAAAGTGATAATATGATGAAAATACTATTGCAGAAATTAAGTTAAAATCGACTGGATATTTTCAATATTGAAAGTTGCATTAACATAGCAAATGTGTATTGTAATTGCTTCAGTGACAATAAGTTATAGCTTTATTACATTTTTGAGTCAATGAATTCTCATCTAGTTGGAAAAGAATAAACATTGCCATACAGTACAATATTTCAGGGCTTTCTTCATATATGACAACAGCTCTGTAATGTGGACAACCATGGTAAATTGAACTTGAATAGAACTGCGGACAGCTGTTAATTGATAATTCATTGACACAACCAGTTTCGCTGGTTTTGGCTACCCATGTTATAAAGTTGTTGCGATCAATAGCCTAGCCTAGCAAGGCGAAAAAGACGTATTTCAAATAGTTTAAGCATAGCTCTTGTAATGACTATAGATTACAAGGGTGCTTTCCTTTCTAGTCACATCTTTGTTTTTGCTTTGTGGTATTACCTCTAGATGCTTTAATGCAGTGAAACCAGTTGTGTCAATAAGTCATCAATTAACAGCTGTTTGTGTTTTTATTCAAGTTCAGCTTACCACAACTGAAAAAGTTGTTTTGTTCTACGAGGTAAGACCTCTCACTGTGTTTAATTGCCAAGAGATAAATACACGAAACAGATTCAGAAGGATGTAGGTTATAGTAGGTACTGGGAGATGAAGAAGGGATGAATACACTAAACAGATTCAGAAGGATGTAGGTTGCAGTAGGTACTGGGAGATGAAGAAGCTTGCACAGGATAGAGTAGCATGGAGAGCTGCATCAAACCAGTTTCTGGACTGAAGACCACAATAACAAAAAACTCAAGACATTTTGATTTCCATTACATAACAGTTGTTTTTCAGAATAACCACTGTTCACTGCAACCAACATTGCCCAATAGATCCAGCAGCATTCCTGACCATCACACTGTGTTGTCATTTTGTATAATGTTGAATAATGTGCTCTGGGAAATAGCATTCACCTTTTGTATTCCAAGTGTTCTTGGTCATCAGTGCTATTGAAATGCAAGAGAGACCTGTTGGAAAGGAAATTTTTTTGTCTGATTCCATGCTAGAATTTGTATGAGCAGATGGTTGCCTGAGGTATTTTTGGTCCATTGTCGAAGTTTATCACATGTAAGGGAAGAAAACCTAACGGTCCATGATGCTTCTGGAATGAGCGTGTAGCAGCACTCTGACAGTGTGACTTCACTCAAGCTGATGCAATAATGCACATCACTGCCCTACAGGCAAGATCACTTTCATTCCGTGGTGGCATCACATTCTGTACTTCACTACCAGATTTATGACGTGTTAGGCACAATCTGGCACATATCTTCTACATACGTATCCCTATCGACATACAGATTCTTATTGAAGCATTATGCTTCTAACAACTGCAGTTCCATAAAAATAGGAATCTGATTTCACAAAGGTACCATAAAAGCTTAATGACCAGGTTATTTGGCACTCGTTGATGCTATGAAGGCATTATGATCTCTTACATGGAATTTGCTGCAGGCAGACAGCTGTACACAGTTGGTAAGATTTGGCAACTCCGATCACATCCATATCCTTTCAAATTGCAGGAATATAAAACTAGAAAGAGAATTGTTTTAATACTCAATTTCATTGGAGTGTTACATGCTTTTGTTGTTTTCTCAATAACTTTCAAGAATTATGGATGAAGAGGACTCTTACTTTGCAAAATAATTCACTGAGTCCTTTTTATTGTTGATATAACAGTAACGGCTGAACTGGGATAAGAGCTAGAGTGAATAATGAGCTTCCTGACATGTAGCATTACAGAAACTGATTCTAAATATTAGTCAGAAGGAAATGAAGGCAATACTGATGTGTGAAAACAGAAATGTGACGGAAATGAAAAGTAGAACTAAAAAGAAAAACTTCGAGGGCATAAAAGAACTCTTCTATGTGAATAGAAAAGGTGTTACCAAGCTGCTGGAAGAAAATTAATCTTACATTAAATAATCATAATAATCGTGATATGAGGAAGATATATCTGCAGTTTTTTATGGAAGCAATACACTAAGCAGGAAAAGCTTACACATATTTTAATTATAATTGCTTTTTATTCCTTATTACAGGATAGCAGACAACATATCAGGATGTTTAACCACGATTATGAGAAACGACTGGTGTGGATACCTAAAGGGAATGAGAAATCAACTAGAAGTCCACTCAGTCCACCTAATAGTGCAAGTACACCATTCACACACCCTGATTCTGTAAGTGTTTACTGAATGTAATTAATTCATAATATCCGTTCCTAAATAGAGATAATGAGATATTATATAGGGTATAGAAAACCTGCGTATAAAATTTTTTAGTGTTTAGAGGAGATAAAAAGAAACACTTTTTGTGTTACAGATGTCATAGATGCACCATTTCCCTGCTTGGGGTCCATGAAGTTTTGATGCTAGTAGTGTTCATAGACAGTATTCAAACTGCTGTGTTATGAATATTGTTTTAGAGATGTTACTGGCCTCCTAAGGGCTTCTTTTAATGGAGGGAGATGAAGTGTTTTATGTATGAAATGTTGATAAATGCCTCAGTAAAGCTGGTGGCCCATTTAGCTGAAGCTGTAGCCATTATTCACAAAACACTTGGTTGTTTGCAGTGTGTTAGGCAGTCATTAGCACACAGATGCCAGTTTGTACATTACTGTAAACGGACAACCCTTTTAGCAACATCTCTAAAACCATATTCATCGTGTGACAGTTTGAAGAGCATCTCTGAACATTATTAGTGTCAAAACCTTCATGGACACCTAGCGAGGAAACAGTGCATTTATGACATGTTTGTCGAGTTTCTTTTTATTTTCTCTAAAAACCCAAAAATTTTGTGTCTGTAGCTTTTTACATCCTGTGCATTGAGGTTATGTGCTATCACAACAGTTGGTAAGTGGGACCAAAGTGACAACATTTTTATTTGTCAACCAGATAACAGATTTAAGTAGAAATGTAAGAGGAAACTATGAGGTTATTTTGAAAAGTAAAGCCTCTGAAATTTTATCTGAAAACTTATAAATCTTTTTAAATAAAACAAACTTTATTAACATTCTACAGCTTTATTCTCCATTTCTGTATATTTATTTCTCAACACAGTCACCATGGTGATGAACACATTTCTCCCAGTGAGAGACCAGTTTGTTGGTGCCTTCACTGTGAATGTTTGACTTTGATAATCTCACCTCTGCTTGCACCACTTCGTTACCATTAAAGTGAAGTCCTCATAGGTGTTCTGTAAGTTTTTGAAATACTTAAGATGTAAGTGGTGTTCTGCACTTGCATCACCTGTCAAAATGTTGTTAAATGAATAAGAAACTGTTGACAGGTTTCCAGTATCGTCTGTTTCATACTTGGTCTTGTAAGCTGATATACAGTCAGGAGAACGGTGTGCTGACCACATGCTCCTCCATATCTGCACCCACTGATGCCTGTGGGCTGAGGATTACATGGCGGCTGGTCGGTAATGTTGGGCCTCCATGACCTGTCTGGGTGGAGTTTAGTTTTCTTCTTTCCTGTTTCACGCCGGGAGTGAGCGTTTGAGGCCTCGACCATGCACACAGTTTTCTGTACCGCAGTTCTGCAGTGATGGCCTGTACACTCCCTCATGAAATTCCACTGTTACTGAGAGCTGTGTCTGTGTTATCTGACAGTTTTGCTGATGAGTCTTGTTGGTTGCTGTATGCGGTCATTCGCTCTGAGCTCTGTTACGCTCGTTGAAGTTAGCACTACCATTTCCTTCATTACGAGCATGAACAACCCAGTGTTGGACATTACTGATGTCAATACAATCATCATTGTAAACAGCTTTCATTCTTCTATGGATTTCATTTGGAAGCATGTTTTGTGCAGTTAGCTCAGTTACAGCTTGTTGTTTCTCACCCGCTGAAATAGTTATGTTACACATTGCCATGTTAAATGCTACAATTTGGAGCCTTCTAATGGCAGAGTGTTGTAACTCATGTCAACAAAACAGGAAAGTCAACCATATGACATATAATACCTCAACCCGAATTGAGAACAGAATAAAAAATTAGAAGGCAGTACTTTGCAGCATTCCCTCACATATTGGAGTAAAAGGGCTCAGAGGTCTTTGAAAGTATGTGGGTAATTTGTATTGTTCTTGACTCAGTTTTTATATGTGAGTTGTCATTGAAATGTTGTCTGGCATAAAATTAGTTCAGATCTGTAGTTCATATAAGTAAGTCCTTTTGTGCTATAGGTTGTAAACTCCATAAACTGCTTGTAATAAATAAGGTTTTGCGGTGTAATGGTGAGGTCATAATTGTTAGCACCTTTCTGCTTACAATAATATGTAGTGTCCTTGTTCTCCAAACATGCATTTTTGCTAAAGTTATGGCATTCTTTTGCTTCTGCTTTCTGTTTTTATAAGTTGAGAATTAATACCCTTATATATTGCTGTTATGTCATTGAATACTTTCAGCATAATTACTAAAAATACCTGTAAATTTGTAGCACACTGATTTACTTAAAAAAATTTATAGGAAGAAGCTTATTATTAGTTCTATATACCATATTTTAGGAGATTTATTAGTCTGCATAGCAAGTAATTATTGCTTGGCACACTACTTTTACTTTTAAAGAGTGGTATGGCTACACATCAAAATTATCATAGATCTCAGAACTTTGTCACATTATGGACTGCTGTGTGTGTAATTAATAAACTTTCCTATCTGTCCACTGTCAATTTTTAGATAAATTAGATCAAACAGCCAAGTACATAGAACTGTTATAAGCTGATTTCCTTTGACTTTAGACATAAAATAAATGAAACTCGGAGTGACTAATAAAATTTGAAGTAGGTAGATTTAAATACAGTACTTTCAGAAATTAATTAGGTACTGTGGTTTTTAAAATGCAAGCTCAAAAGTGCTCCAAAATATATTGGAGAAGGCAGTGTGTAATATGTTAACCATGAATTCATTTGGTATGATTTGCTATCAGACTCAAGGTTCCATATGAAAAATAAATAATTATGTGACAGGGAATTTACTTTATTTCTATTTCTTTTCATCTTGTTCTAATAATCTTAATATGTGTGAGTAAGCAAGTAAATTAATTATAATTTTTTATAATTTTATTTATGCACTGTTTAACTGAAACAGGTCCTCGTAACAACTTATGGACAGTATTTTGAAATTATATTGCTCCTGTATTACAGCAGCATCTTGCAGAAAGTCCAAATATTCTCAAACCCTATCATGTTAAAGTAGCCTTTAAAAGTGGATAACATGCTGGTATACAAGTTATGACACAACCTGAAAAGTTGAACAAACAAATATGATAAATCAGGTGTGTGTAATATACAGTACACCGCATGTGATACTAGATATACAGGGTAGACACGAATACATTATAAACTAAGATATAAAGAGTGTAAACACACGTTTAGATTGTGTAACCTTGACAAATCATCAATGGCCAAGCTCATTCACATTAGAGGGCTTCACCTGTAGGAATTGATGGTCTCAGTGTGCCACATACACAGAGTAAAGGTAAAACACTGGATCTGTTGGAATAACTGGAAATTTTAATTTACAGTATTAAATTTGAGAATTTAGTGAACAAGGATAAAACAATCAAAGTAAATTACTTCTTTAAAAGCTTTGTGGTAATGTTATAAACTGTAATGCTAGCTTTCAGTGCGAATGAAGAATTGCAGTACCCCAATAGGCATGGTCGCAAAATATAACGTTCCTCCAGATTATGCACTAATGGCATGTGAGTTACATATATCAATATGATGGGTTACAAATAATCCTTGACTAGTTTGTATGTGTGTCTTTATTGACTGGGGGAGACTGGGAGGGAGGGGGAAGGGGGGGGGGGGGTCTGGTAGCTACCTTCAATGAAAACATGAGATGGCTCTTGGCTGTGTTGAACTACAGATGGTCATGTATAGTGTACACATTAGTCCCATTGTATTGTACAAGCTGGGAAACAATCTCTTGGAAGCCATGACATGTGCTGTTGATCTAGGATGCTGCAAGTTACAACAAGATACCATATGGGCACTATGGACATGGTGCCTGATAAGAGGTCTGTTGAGGGAATTTAAGTGTTCCGATGCTTGTTGTGGTTTGAGTGTGGAGGTAAAAACTTGTCCTTCCAAAACATGGTAATTTTAATGTTATTAATATTATAAATTTGATTGAGCTGAATTATTTTCTTAAAGTGACAGAACCAGTTTTTTTTTTAATGCTGCATGACTAGTCAGTCTTGCATTCCAAATTGAGCTTTATGCATCACTTAGTTACAGTGTATCATTAAAGCACAACAGCAGACACAACAAATTATGTGTGTACTTCTGGGTAGAAGTTGACTGTTGCAACATGAATTACATTTTTTTTAAAACTATTATCCGTGGGAATCAGAAAACATCAATGATGCAAAAGACCTCACCACTCTGTGGTATGTTTTATAATTGTGTAATATTAAAGACAGTTGGTATTTTTATACTAAAACCTACCAGTGAGTAAGTACAGCTAAGATGTTGTTAATGGCTTGCACAGAATACCCCCTCCCTCCCTCCCTCCCTCTCTCCCTCCCTCCCTCCCTCCCTCCCTCTCTCTCTCTCTCTCTCTCTCTCTCTCTCTCTCTCTCTCTCTCTCTCTCTCTCTCTCTCTCTCTCCCCCTCTCCCCCCCCTCTCCCCCTCCCCCCTCTCCCCCTCCCCCCCCCCCCCTCTCTCCCCCCTCTCTCTCTCTCTCTCTCTCTCTCTCTCTCTCTCTCTCTCTCTCCTCTCTCTCTCCTCTCCTCTCTCTCTCTCTCTCTCGCTCGCTGTGTGTGTGTGTGTGTGTGTGTGTGTGTGTGTGTGTGTGTGTGTGTGTGTGTGTGAAGCAGAAAATTGTCTGTCGTGCATACATGGACCAGGTGATTTGTCCGCAGAACAGGATTCATAGAACGGACAGTTCCTGGATGGCTTAAGACTAACTTTGAATTTTCCTGTACTTTAATTATGAGGTTCACACCAGAGAGCCTTTACACATCGAAGACATGAGGTGGTATTAAAGTTTCTGTCACGCTGCATTGGAAAAAAAATATTTTATTTGTCCAGTGTGCGTGCTTTCTTTTGCTTACATGGAAAATAAGGCTGAGTCATATATCTGCCTCAGGTTTTCTCTTTGCACAGGATGCACTGTAATTAGTGAATTTCTCTTTATTGAGTAGTCATTTTATGTCTCATTTGTACAAATTGCACCAAAGCAGAAATAAATGCTACTAGCAAATATACTGTCACACTGGTATTGTGTAAAAAAAGTTGAGGTTATCCATTCTTAGTGTATGATTATTTTCCCGTCTTTCACGTGCCTGAAACTCCAATTTATTTGTTTGCAGCAATTTACTGGACCTCTGTTTTCCTTATAGGTAACCGCTAGTGCAAGTGTATTAGTGTCTTTATCTCCGCACAGATAACATGCTGTTCAGTTCTTATATTGCCTTCAGTTTCTGCAAGCACAAAAGTGGCTTGTTGTGTCTAAATATGAATGTTCAGCAGATTAGATATTATAGATAAAAACACACATTTCAGAATAAATGATTGTGATTTTAGGTCAAAGAACTAAGATGAGTTGAGGGCTAGGAGGCAACTGCACATAGGCACTCCACCCCTGAAGTAATCTTCAGTCCACAGTGGTGTGTGTACTGTGGCTATTTTATGGATAGATTACTGTGCACTTTTAACACTCTAAGATGGACTGTGGTGAACCATGGTAGATATTATTGATGGTCAACAAATGGTCTATCTGTATATTGCAAGTGTTTTCTCAGAACACTGCAAGTCAGACAATACAAATTCAGTGGTTCCACTACATCTTGCATGATTGTATTTTGTGATATCAGTGTCTAAAATCCTTGCTGGATCTTCCATTATAAGATAGGTCTGATGTGGTCCTGAAACTTGTGTTCTGGGAGGAGTGGGATTCTAGTCCCCATCTGGCCATCCAGGTACAATTTTCCCATGCTTTCCCTAAATCATTTAAGATGAATGCTGGAATCATTCCTTTAAAAAAATAAAAAAGACAATGATGCTTTCTTTCTCATCTTAGTTCAGTCCGAGCTTGTGTTCTCTCTCTGCCGATCTCACAGAATGCAAATATAAGGCACAGTCAAATGAATATGAGGCAGATGGAAAAAAGGTAAGTAAACCATTAATTATTTCAAAAGTAATCATTACAACTGTTAATACATTTACCCCACTGGGAGACAAGACAGTGATTGCCTTCATGGGAAAATGTTTGTGGTTGCATGTAGAACCACAATTGTACCCAGGCCTGCACCTTTTCATCTGAAGCAGACTGATGGCCACGAATGTCTTTCCTCAGGGCTCCAAAAATGTGGAAATCATATGGGAAGAGATTAGAACTATATTGGAGCATGTGTAAGGGTTTTCCAGCAAAACTTCTGCAGCATACTCAAAACAATCTTGGCAATATTTCTATGGTTTTGGAGCCCTGAAAAGACACATTTGTGGCCATTGATTTGCTTCAGATTAAGCGATGTATGCCTGGGTACAATAATAGTTCCATAGGCAACTGCAAACATTTTTCCATCAAGTCATTGTCCATCTTGTCTCACAGTGGGGTAAATGTATTAACAGTAATGGTGATTACTTTTGAAATAATGCAAAGTTTACTTACTTTTCCCCCATCTGTCTCATTTTCATTTCACTGCCATTTATAGAAAAGGCTAATATGATATTAGTAAACTGAAGGACTGTCCATGGTAAGATCCCAAAATTAATATTGCTTATTAAAGCATATCTATATAGTATTAGAAACAGAAGGTTGGTTGACTCCAGAAGTGAGTAGCAATGAAATCCTAAATTCAGGTTGGAATGTGTATTGTAAGGCTAGTTTATAAATCAATATTAAAACTAAACTCCGTTCGAACAGGCCTCGGAAGATCCATTGGTACTGACCAACCGCTGTGTCATCCTCAGCCGATAGTCATCACTGGATGCAGAAGTGGAGGAGAATGTGGTGAGCACACTGCTCTCCTGGCTGTTGTGATCTTTCATGACCAGATTGTACACCAATAGTGTTGACACATTTATTGCAGGAAAGAATTTAGCTAGTGAGGTTATTACAATTCCAAAC
Organism: Schistocerca piceifrons; assembly: GCF_021461385.2. NCBI lineage: Eukaryota > Metazoa > Arthropoda > Insecta > Orthoptera > Acrididae > Schistocerca > Schistocerca piceifrons. The sequence goes on from NC_060149.1 coordinate 127,065,954, forward strand.
GCGAAATAATGGGTATAAAGTTAAGCATGTGTACTGCTAATCAGCCAGGAATCCTTACCAGGTTGGATTTATAGCAGAGATAGAAAAGATACAATGAAGAGCTGCACATTTCATCACAGGTTCGTTTAATCGGCACAAGAGCACTACAGAGATGCTCAACAAACTCTAGTGGCACACTCTGAAAGAGGGGTGCCTTGTATCACAGAGAGCCTTACTATTGAAATTACAGGATAGTATGTTCTGGGAAGAGTTTGGCAACATTACTTCCTCTCATATATGTCTCCTGAAATGACCATGGTGCAAAAATCAGAGAAATTAGAGCTGATACAGAAGTTCAGCAACAATAATTTTTCACATGCACCATTCCCAAATGGGACAAGGAAGAGGGAAAACAATAGTTGTACCAGAGGTACCCTCCGCGCACTCCATAATGTGACTTTCAGTGTGTGGATGTCGATGTAGGTCTCACTGCTGACAGAATATTCCACACTAATCTTCTTTCCATAAGTTTTGCAATTTCCAGTCTCCCTGTCATGTTTTCATTCTTGCTAAACTGAAAGCTTAGTTGTTATTTATGAGTATGGAGGAAGAATGTAGTATGACATTTTGTTTCTTTGGAGACACTACTTGAGCTGAATATTCTCGGAGAAAACTATGAAAGATAATTATAATGAATCATATCATTGCTTAAACATTCTCATCTCACTATGTATGTAATTTTTTTTAATCAAGTTTCATGCTACCAAAGCCTGCCCAGTTACCGTGCGGTCTAATGCACTGCTTTACGAGCGGGAAGGTGTGCCGGTCACATGCATGAATCTGCCCAGCAGATTGGTGTCGAGGTCCAGTGTGCCAGCCAGTCTGTGGATGGTTTTTAAGGTGGTTTTCCACCTGCCTCGGCGAATGCGGGCTGGTTCCCCTTATTCCGCCTCAGTTACACTATGTTGGTGATTGCTGCGCAAACACTTTCTCCACTTACACATACACCATAATTACTTTACCATGCAAACATTGGGGTTACACTCGTCTGGTTTGAGACATTCACGGGGGGGTCCAATGGGGACCGACTCGCACAATAACCCTGGGTTCAGTGTGGGGCGGCGGTGAGGTGAGTGGATTGCTATAGCCTGTTGTGGGGTTGTGAACCACTGAGGGCTATGGCGAGGACGAAGCCTCTGCGTCGTTTCTAGGTCCCCGGTTCCATTCACATACACTTACCAACATAGAATTAAACTAAAAGTTGATTTTTAATGATATTGTTGTATTAAAAGATTAGGCCAGACAGGCTGTGACAACATCCACACTGTATACATCTAAAATTTTCTACAATGTACAACCTAAACAAGGTAACTTGACAACAAATATTATGCTTTTCCAGACCAGGAAGATGTTTTCAGTTTGCAAATTGAATGTCTTGTACAATGTTGAAGTGCCTGTGTTGGTTGGAAGTATGATGCAATGTTCCTTCGGACATGCATGCGTGTCAGAAGGAACTTTGCATCATTCTTCTTAACAACACTGGCAGTATAGTATCGTATTTATTCACCGACTCTGGGCAAGCGACTTTCAATTAATGTGTCTCCCATAATGAACGTACAAGTGCAGGTTGTAGACACATGGTTGACGACATATGGAAGTTTGGGTCTGGCCATGAGTTGTGCTCAGATAACTTAACTGTAAGGCGACTGCTCGCTAAAAGTGGGAACTCCGGGTTCATGTCCCAGTCCAGCACGAATTTCCATTGTCGTCATTCCATTGTACAGCTGATGGTTTCCATATTTGCAAATGCATGTACATTTCATGTAAACAGGTTATCTTTGCAAAATAGTTTGTTTTCTAACTCCAAGAGTAACTTTTGGAATAAGTAATGTAAGGTTTACGAAGTAGATAGCGTGATCACAAGTTTGAATATAATACGCTATTTCATCTGGAAGGACTTGTCAAGCAGATGTGATGATTTCAGTGTGTGCGTATGTATGTGCGTGTGTGTTTCAGTCTAATAAGTTATGAACAACTGTTAAAAGTACAGCAACAATACATGTAAATATGAAGGTGTTGCATATAAAAGTTTTGCTGATTGTATTTTCTTATCATATATACTGTGTGTGTACAGCAAAGCTATATATTCATTTCATGTTCAAATTCCAGGCCCTATCACCATACAAATGCTTTCAGCCAGGTATGGGTGTTTCATGTGGTCCTGACCGGTTCATCCCACACAGAGCAACAAACAACTGGCAGATTAAATTTTCCATGATTTCCGTAAGTCAGGTCAATATCCTCATTGTATGTTCATATATAATTCCTTGCTGGTTACCTGTAGTGTTATGGTTCTTGTTATAATTGTTTTAGCAGTTGATTAATTCATTTCATTCCATAGTCTGACAAGCTCAAGTACTAATCAGACAGTTGAATTTTGTTGCTTGTTGATGTATATTGGCATTTAAGAAGTGGAATAAAACTTATTAAGAACTGAAACTTTTATCAATTTCCACACGTATATGAAAGTTCAGACACCTACTTGTTGGTTTTCTTCCTTCTCTTTGGGAACCAAACAGGAAAAAAATACCTACAGATCTCACAACTGTGCTGCTGACAACATTTTATTTCTTCTGGTTAGTGCTTTTAAAGACTTATGAATATGTTTGATATCTTACTTCAACAGTTCTTAATGTTTTATTAGTGAAATCACATGTGGCATTGCTTGTAACTGTTTTCTAAGTTCATACATGTATAGTTCTCTGAATAATAGTCTTTGTCTCTCCTTTAAAGTTTAAAATGTGGAAATAATACACAAAGATGATGGACAAACATTAAGGTTTGTGTATTTTTGAGTGCTGTATCCTTATTTTACAGCACCAAATGGAGCACACTTTCAATGTAGATGTAGTTTAACTCCCTCATTTGTGTTTTACACATGAAGTCTAATGTTAAATATATACTTATATGGATAGGGTGTCTGTTCTTTCGGACATGTCCGAAAGAACAGACACCATTGATGACCTGCAGCTGCCTAGAACGAAATTAGAATTATATTAATACCTTCAGCTGCTGACGGGCATTGATATACAGGGTGTTACAAAAAGGTACGGCCAAACTTTCAGGAAACATTCTTCACACACAAATAAAGAAAAGATGTTATGTGGACATGTGTCCGGAAACGCTTTATTTCCATGTTAGAGCTCATTTTACTTTCATCAGTATGTACTGTACTTCCTCGATTCACCGCCAGTTGGCCCAATTGAAGGAAGGTAACGTTGACTTCGGTGCTTGTGTTGACATGCGACTCATTGCTCTACAGTACTAGCATCAAGCACATCAGTACGTAGCATCAACAGGTTAGTGTTCATCACCAACGTGGTTTTGCAGTCAGTGCAATGTTTACAAATGCGGAGTTGGCAGATGCCCATTTGACGTATGGATTAGCACGGGGCAATAGCCGTGGCGCGGTACGTTTGTATCGAGACAGATTTCCAGAACGAAGGTGTCCCGACAGGAAGACGTTCGAAGCAATTGATCGGCGTCTTAGGGAGTACGGAACATTCCAGCCTATGACTCGCGACTGGGGAAGACCTAGAACGACGAGGACACCTGCAATGGACAAGGCAATTCTTCGTGCTGTTGACGATAACCCTAATGTTAGTGTCAGAGAAGTTGCTGCTGTACAAGGTAACGTTGACCACGTTACTGTATGAAGAGTGCTACGGGAGAACCAGTTGTTTCCGTACCATGTACAGCATGTGCAGGCACTATCAGCTGCTGATTGGCCTCCACGGGTACTCTTCTGCGAATGGTTCATCCAACAATGTGTCAATCCTCATTTCTGTGCAAATGTTCTCTTTACGGATGAGGCTTCATTCCAACGTGATCAAATTGTAAATTTTCACAATCAACATGTGTGGGCTGACGAGAATCCGCACGCAATTGTGCAATCAAGTCATCAACAATGATTTTCTGTAAACGTTTGGGCAGGCATTGTTGGTGATGTCTTGATTGGGCCCCATGTTCTTCTACCTACGCTCAATGGAGCACGTTATCATGATTTAATACGGGATACTCTACCTGTGCTGCTAGAACATGTGCCTTTACAAGCACAACACAACATGTGGTTCATGCACGAAGGAGCTCCTGCACATTTCAGTCGAAGTGGTCGTACGCTTCTCAACAACAGATTCGGTGACCGATGGATTGGTAGAGGCGGACCAATTCCATGGCCTCCACGCTCTCCTGACCTCAACCCTCTTGACTTTCATTTATGGGGGCATTTGAAAGCTCTTGTCTACGCATCCCCGGTACCAAATGTAGAGACTCTCCGTGCTCGTATTGTGGACGGCTGTGATAAAATATGCCATTCTCCAGGGCTGCATCAGCGCATCAGGGATTTCATGTGACGGAGGGTGGATGCATGTATCCTCGCTGACGGAGGACATTTTGAACATTTCCTTCAACAAAGTGTTTGAAGTCACGCAGGTACTTTCTGTTGCTGTGTGTTTCCATTCCATGATTAATGTGATTTGAAGAGAAGTAATAAAATGAGCTCTAACATGGAAAGTAAGCGTTTCCAGACACATGTCCACATAACGTATTTTCTTTCTTTGTGTGTGAGGAATGTTTCCTGAAAGTTTGGGCGTACCTTTTTGTAACACCCTGTATATCAATGGGGACAGGTGAAAATATGTGCCCTGACCGGGACTCGAGCCCGGGATCTCTTGCTTACATGGCAGTCGCACTAGCCTCTGTGCTCTCAGTGGCTCAGATGGAGAGAGATCCTGTGCTCAAGTCCCACTCGGGGCAAACATTTTCACCTGTCCCCGTTGATATATATCAACGCCCGTCAGCAGCTGAAGGTATTAATATAATTCTAATTTTGTTCTAGATGGCTGCAGGTCATCAACAGTGTCTGTTCTTTCGGACATGTGCAAAAGAAGAGACACCATATCCGTATAAGTATATAGTTCTGGCAATACCGGCCATGACCTTTTTCTTCTGTACGGATGCACACATATTACCCAAACTCTTACAGGACTTGGTAAGAATGTCTTCCACGAGTAATGAATGTGTTGGGTAGGGACAGTACAAATGTAGTGTGTGGACGTATTAGGTGAGAATGTGGGTCTCGTGGGAGGCGTGCGCGGGATAGTCCCTGGAGTCGCACTATCCTTTGTTTCCTCTGTGGCTGAGATGGATAGAGTGTCTGCCATGTAAGCAAGAGATCCTGGGTTCGATTCCCTGTCAGGATACACATTTTCACCTGTCCCTGTTGTTGATATATATCAATGCCCGTCAGCAGCTGAAGGTATTAATATAATTCTAATAATGTTGAATATTTCCTACAATAATTTGTGTAGCCAGTGGATAACAATGTTTTGAAACCTGTGATGTGTAAAACAATTTACATATTTCTAGTGTGTTCTTTAAGGCAAGTACCCAACTTGATGTATAGATAAAGGTTATTGTTACAAAGAAAAGTATGATAAAAAATACCAGCCTTATGAAGCTTAAGTTTGAAATTTAACAATGCTAAATTGTTTAGTATTTGTTTGGCAGCCATCACTGGTAAACACACTTAGTGAATTTGTAAACATGGATAAAAATTGTCATCATTATGTAAGACATTACTTTCAATTGAAAGGTCTTAGTCCAACTAATATTAAAGCTGAGCTAGATTCTACTCTTTGGCAGTCTGCTCTTTTGTTTACAACTGTAAAATATAGAGTGACAGAGTTTAAGCAAAGCCATATGAGGTGCCAAAACTAAAATCATGCTGTTTGGCCAAATGAGGTAAGGTGACAATGCCAGGAATTGTGAAGAAAATCCAGAAAGTGGTATTGGATGTCCATTGACTAAAAGTGCGTGAACTAGCAGACATTGGCATTTCAAAAAGTACTGCATATTGCATACTGACAAAAAAATTGGACATGAGAAATCTGTGCACAGGATGGGTGCCGCATTTACTCACAATGAAATGAAAACAGCCTCCTGAGGATGTTTAAGTTTTCCATTGCAGTAAAGCTGAGTTTTTGTCTTCACCCATTACCATGGATGAAACATGGTTCCACCGCTTCACACCCAAGGTGAAACAACAATCAAAGCAGAGGATGGAAAGGGAATTATTAGCTTCAAAGTATGTAAAGACCATGCCATCTGCAGGCAAGGTCATGCCATCAGTCTTTTAGCTATGTGCGTGGGATAATTTCCATTGATTACCTTCAGAAAGGAAAAACAGTCAGTGGCAAGTATTGTATAAAACATTCTCGGACTTGCTGCAATGTCAGTTCAGAGTAAAACCTCGAGCTTTCGAAGGTTTCCGCCATCATCTTCGTCAGAGGCAACTGACTGTCAAAATTGCTGCTGTGGTGGTCTTTAAAGCACAAAGACAGATTCTGATTGGTTGGTAGTTATGTCATGCTGTTGCAGATGGTGTCAATGTCTGCACTGGTGGCACCACTGCTCCCACTGTGGCATAAACATTGTCACAAATATCTCTGGCTCTTCTCTGCATCAAGAGCTCGCTTCCATGTACAGCTGAGATTATATCTGCCATCATGACTGAAGGTTTTCCCACACATTCTTATTTCTACAGCCTCTTTAAAATTAAAGTCCCAGTATGTGGGAGCCTGGGACAAAACTTTTTTTTTTGTCAAACAATATTTTATATTTGTTTGAGAGGCTGAGCTCAGCAACTGCAGATTTCTCCAGTTCATGATTTTCAATATGCCATTGATGTTCTGCACAGCAGTTGGAATTGATGCAGATGGATTGCCTGATGTAATTGCTTCTGCACATAGATGGGATGTTCTAAATCCCCGGAGACTGTCCTTAGCAGGGTATAGCATCTGCTTTATTTTCTTTGGAGGTCAGAAAATAGATCTGACACCTCGTCATGCCAGGACCCTGCATATTTTGCTGGATGTATCACCACAGAAGGGAAGGAATGGAATTGGTGGCTCATCAAGTGAATGTTCAACATTGTCATGTTTCCTTTTCTTGGAGAACTTTCATTAAAGCAATCGTTGTACCAAAACATCTAAAAACAGCAGCCTTCCCTCTTTCTCTGGCTGTGTTTGGGCACATGCTGGTCATATGTTGCTGGAACTGTTCAAGAGCTCCTATACCATGTGGCCTGACCATAAACATGTAATCGACATAATGATAAAATGAAGATGGAGAGAAGAGGAGCCAGGTTAACACATGTTCCTCAAAATGTTCCATAAAAAAGTTGGACATTGCTGTCATTTCATAAAATTCACCACCTTACAAGAAGTAGGTGTTTTGTGCGGCAGTGCCCTTGTGAAGGACTTTGTTTTAATGACAAGTATTATCCAATCATATTGGAGCATTTGAGTGATGAAATCAAGCAAAAATAGTGGTATTTGGTGAAAAAGAAAGTTATTTTTTATCCCAATAATGCACCAGTTCACACATCCGTTAATTACATGGCCCAGCTTGCTTCCTCATGCACCCTATTCACCAGGTTTATTCTTCTCTGATTATTTTCTGTTTCAATACTTGAAGAAATGGCATGGTGCTGTAAGATTTGCCAAAAATAAAGAGGTGAAGTCTGCACGGTTGATAGCTGTTTCGTGGGGCTTGATGGTGTTCACAATCAACGGGGTATCGAAGCTATTGAACACTACTGGGAAAAGTGTATTGAGATGAAAGAAAACTATATGGAGAAATAAAGATGCTTTTTCTCAAAAAAATTTTGTGTTGTCTTTGTTATGTCAGGTACTTCTGGGACAGCCCTCGTAAGTATGATGACACACAAACTTCTGACAGCAGAGAAGTTACCTCACTTGGATCAGAACTGTCTTAAATTGATTAGTGTAAGAAAATCACAGAAACCCTACAAATTTTAATTAACATTGAGAGGTCATATTAGCGAGAGATAAAGGGTGGGTCAGGGGACTTCATTATTATAATGTAACTATCAGTTTCTGATTCACTACACTTTGTTACTTTGTGCTGCTGTTTTGTTTAGGGACCCTTAATCTGATTCTCCTGGCATTACCTGAGATTTAATTACACTTCATTGCCCTTGTTTTGCTTTTGTTGGTGTTCATCTTGTAAGCTCTTTTCAAGACACTAATCATTCAATTCCACAGAGCTTCCAATTCCTTTGCCATTTCTGACAGAACCGTAAGTTTTTGTTTCTTCTCCCTTATCTTTAATTCTCTTTCCAAATTGCTCCTTGGTTTGCTTGACAGCTTTCTCAGTGTACAGATTGAGTAACATTGTGGTTGGGTACAAAACTTTCTCGCACCCTTCTCAACTACTGCTTCCCATTCACTTTCATTGACTCTTTCGAATGCAATCTGGCCTCTGTAAAAGATGTTATCTTTGGTTCCTTTAAAATTTCATAAAGTACATCTGAGTCAACACTGTCAAAAGCTTTCTCTAATTCTGTAAAAACTATAAACTTAAGTCTGCCTTCCTTCATTTGATTTTCTAAGGTAACTTGCATGGTCAGTTTTGCCCCACATGTTAATACATTTCTCATGAACCCAAAATGAGTTTCCCCAACATCTGCTCCTATCAGTTTTTCATTTTACTTTAAATAAGTTGTGTAAGTATTTTACAACCATGACTCATTAAACTGATGGTTCAGTAATATTCACATGTGTCAGCAACTGCTTTATTTGGAATTTGTTTTATAACATTCTTCTTGACATCTGAGGGTACCTTGCCTGTCTCATATATCTTGTGTACCAAGTGGAATAGGTTTTGTTGTGATATTTCGTCACCAGGATCTCAATAATTCAGAGGGCATGTTATCTATTCCAGGTGCCATGTTTTGACTTAGGTCTTTGGTGTTCTGTAAATTCTTCTCATAGTATCATGTCCCCCATCTAACCTTCATGTGCTTACTCTTTCTTTTGATAATATTGTCTCCAGGTTCATTTACTTTATAATAACCATACAGGTGTTTCTGTTTTCTGTAAAGGTTTTAGTTAGTTTTCCTTTTAGTGGCATTCATCTTTCCAATAGTCATACATGATTTTATAGATCTGCATTTCTCCTTCGGCTGTTCTGTTTTCTCCTTTCATCTGTTAAAGTCAATATCTCATGTGTTATTGGAGGATTTCTGCTGCTCTTATCACAAACACTGTTCATCTATCCACCATGCTTCACTAGTTCTTATTATAGCTAACTTCAACCTTTCCATTTCTCTTTTATTATGTCACCAACCTACCCACCTTATTAAGTGATCTAACAATCCATGCTCTATTCCATGGATTGCCAGATTTGTTTTTCTTCATGGCAACATCCTTTTGAGTATTCCCTGCTTGGATATCCGAATGGGTGACTGCTGCCTCCAAAATATTTTGCTGAAGAGGATGTCATCATCATTAAACTATACAGTAGAGATACATATACTCTGGAAGTATAACAGCTCTAGTCTCCCCTTGGTTTCAGCCAAACAGCCTAACCATGGTGTCAAGATAGCGAGGATATGTTAGGTAATGTTACATGGTGAGACAGTACATCGAAGTAACTACAACTAGAAAGTTAAAAAATAGAGACAGTTGTGCGTGCGTGTTCTGATTGTGATGATAGAAAGGTGTGGCTGAGTTGTTGTGAGTATTTTGACAGCTGAGAAGGCATGGGGACAGAGCCAGGCAGAACTCAGCAGCTGGACAGGTCTCATGGTATCATCAATAAAAGATGGAACCCTTTGAGCCTCAGCGAGTGGCAGATACTGCGGGACATTCACTGCATGGTCGGGAAAACCTGGCCATTGGCATGAAACATTGAGCAGTAACTGTCATGGCTGACTTGAGTGGCCACACCAATTATCAAATAAGTCTAAATCAAATAAAACCTGATCCCAACTAGTTAGAGAGAAGTCAGTAACATGGTTACTAAGACAAAATTAAGGCAAGTGCTTGGGTGAATGTGCACCCTCGATCTGAAAAGTAGTTTTCAAGTTATTTAATTTTAAATATTTTATGTATAAAATGAACTTTAAAAATTAGCATCTCAATACCATTGTAAGTGATTTTCGTAAAAAAAGTGTGTAGGGGTAGATCTCATTGAACACTATTAGACTATCAATGTAGATCTTTTTATAAACATTGCCTGTTTTGAATTACAGGCCATATTGTACATTCTGTGTATAAAAACATGAATGTTTACATAAATAATGAATGAAATGTTACAAGTAGTGGCTGCCTTATGAAATAGACGTAGGTATGGATATGTGTATGGTTTTAGTTTTAACTGTTTATATTTATTAGTAATGGAAAGTAGTGTCTAGCTGGACAACTTCCATCATTATTTATGAACAAACTATTTAAATTAGAGAAAACATAAGATCAGCATTAGAGAAAGCTGAAGAAACTTATGTACTGATTGAAATGTATTACATGTATATAACATTACGTTTATAAGTATATTGCGGAAGTCAGAAATGTGTGCACTTGACTCACGTCAATGTGCAATGCAAGGGCTTAAATAGTGGCAGCCATCTTGATGCAGGATACTTTACTTTTGATCTGAATACAGGGCAGGTGGGTTTGAAATCTGGAACAGGGAGTGGCAGTAGCTTGCCTCTTGAGTGTGTTGAAATTATTCTAAGTGTTGTCATGTCAGGCAAACTAGTCTGAACTTTAAAACTTTACTAGGTTATATTTGTGAGTGATTTACACTAGGAATTTAGTTAGTTTGCAGTTGTCAAACTTTAACTTTAAACTTACAGTAAGAGCACTGTCATTTTTCCAGAAGTTCACTCAAACATGAGGTACTGTTCCTTTTCATTTAAGTCCTTTCTCAGATATTAAGTAATTCTCTGGTGTAAATGTTACAGTGATGGAAAAACTCAGTTTGTTAAAGTGTAGTGAACATTATTTTTCACTGAAAATTCTTGTCTCCATTTATTTGAAAATTGCGCCCGGTTTTTTAGAGTTAATGTGAGATGCATTTGTTGGCCCATAGATTGTAGTGTAGCCAACATTTAAAGATCCAACCCCGCATTTGGAGGCCCTATAAATTGTGACTTATTAATGTGCAATTTATTATTCATGCAGATGCACATGAGGGTTCATGAGCTAGAAGTTTATTGAACAGTTATTTTGTGGAATAAACAAGCAAATCGCAAGTTCAGCTACCCTATTTGTTATCTGTTACATCGCAATGGCAAATCATTCGATCATCCGGACTGTTTCTGGTGCGACCATGTATTGGTCTGGCCTTTCCATGTGCACCTCACCATTGTAGTTACACCTACAGTATGGATATCTGTGTTGTTGAGGCATGCAAGCCACTCAACCAGGGTGCATTTTCCTCTGTATCAGACCTCTTACGTGGCATTTGCTGGCAGGATGTAAGAATATATCTGCAGTAAACTGCTTGTTTGCTGCCATGGAGTTGTCAATTTTGATTGAACTAGCCACAGCATAAGGCTGAATTTCACAGTTGAAAATGAGATGTTTACTAATGCCACACAAGAAGTATTTTCTTCATAATGTTTCCTTTGTGTTTCGTTAAATATTACTCCCATTTCCTATATGAACCAAGCTGATTATGGTGTGTGATACCACGAAATTGTAATCTGACTTTACTGATTTGTATATTTACTTATATTCTGAACACTTTCAGGATAATACTGTTCGTACAGGGGCAATTCCAAAAAAAGCAACCCGTGAAACTGGTGAAACAGGTAGAGATGCTGTTGCGTACTCCTGCCTATTGAAGAATGAGCTTCTAGGTTGCAACATAGAAGATGTTAAAGGCCAGTCAGAGGAAAGGAGAACCTCAGTATCACAAGAAGGGAGAAATCTGTTTCATGTAAGAAATGTTTCGTGTTAGACTTCTGTTTTCGTATAACGTATTCGCTACTTTCTTGTTACTTTGTATCTCGTCACACACTAAGATGTTAAAATGTGTGTCTTCAGTCTTGTCCATCCAAAATATTTTGGTGTGAAGGAAAGCATACAGCAGCATAAGACATGTATTCAGTAAATGATTGTTCTTTTATAAAGTATAATGCATTAAACAAAATTATAAGGGATAAACTGATACTACGTAATGTATATATGCATCATAAGTAAGTGTGCTAATAAATGTGAAACATGTTTAAAAATTTTTAACTACTTATTTGAATTATCATAAGAAAGGAAAGGTCTTGTTTATATTTAAAGCTGAAAGTCATAGTGGTGGAACATATGTTTAATTTTTGGGTAAATGTGCAGTTCATTACTGAAAAAAACTGTAGAATAGTATAGTATAGCTGAAATTGATTATTAATTTTTTCCTAACCAATTTAAAAAATTTTTTTAAGTATTCTCCACCATCCCAGAAGTCAGTATCCAGCAGCGATACATCAGCTTTATCTGCCTACTCATTATCACCTGTAAGTGCCAAGAGTCAGAAGTTGCTGAGGTCACCCCGTAAAGCTACAAGAAAAATTTCAAGGATCCCGTTTAAGGTAAATCTTTGTTACTATGTTCCTGAAGTTTAATGCATTTGAGTTTCAAATCATGCTTCACTTTTAAATTTACTAAGCAAAATGCTCTTAAGATATTCTTTTCATAGCTTCGGGCCACAGTCATGTAATAATGTTTGAATGATGTTTCCTCCATTTGACTGTGTCCGCCTCCGTAGCGTAGCGGTAGCGTTACTGCCTATCACGCAGGGGGCCCGGGTTCGATTCCCGGCAGCGGACTGGGTGTTGTCCATCATCATCATTTTTATCATCATTGACTCGCAAGTTGCCTAACTAAAGAGGACTTCAATACGGCGGCCGAACTTCCCCAAATGGGGCCCCCCGGCCAATAGTGCCATACGATCATTTCATTTGACTGTACAAATTTCTTTATTTTATGTTACTATTGTGATGTTGGCCTTAAGCCATTATCAGGTACAACAATGTTTGTTATAATTAGATTTTTTTAAATTATTCAACATTTTATCAAGTATACAATGTTGGTTATAATTAGACTTTTTTAATTATTCAACATTTTTGTACTTGATAATGGCTCAAGGCCAGAATCATGATAGTAATACAAAATAAAGAAGTTTGTACAGTCAATTGGGGGAAATATCATTCAGACACTCTCTAAGATAGAATGTGTATGGGTTTATTTTTTTACTGCTCCTCCAGTACTAACATTCACATTCTTTTTCAGTTCTTTCCATTTAAATGTTGATGAAACATGTGAAAATCCATCTCATTTAAATACAGAGTAAAGCCTATTTCATTTCATAAAATTATTCAGATTTTTATGGGCCTGCTCTGGCAGTATCTGTTTAATGGGATTCATGCGTTTCTCTGTAGCCGCTCTCTTGTCTGTTGTCTACCAACCTAAAACATTAGTCTCTTGTATGTTTTTTACCATCAGGAACACATTTTCTGTTTCTAATTTAGGAATACAACAAGGCAAGAACTGTTTGTGACAGAATGGAACTTTTGCGAAATAGTCCCTGAAATTTGGAAAAGTTACAGATTTAGTACTAGATTGCATTTGTGTGTGACATTTTCTTGTGCGGCACATGTAGGAAAACACTGTCAACATGTCACATCAGACACCCCCCCTCTCTCTCTCTCTCTCTCTCTCTCTCTCTCTCTCTCTCTCTCTCTCTCTCTCTCTCTCTCTCCATATTGTTCATTTTACCCCCATTTTGGGTAATTGTGTAATATTTATAGAAATTAGTGTCTATCTCATTATTCTATTACATAATATTCCACATGATTTCCCACATCCATTGAGACAGACATTGTATGGCTCTTTATAACAGTTTACATCTGTGTACTGAATACAAGTGGGACCTAGATTTATGATTTTTGATGACAAAACATTGTGGGATTACTCAAAGCAGAAGGGAGTTAGTATAAAATTCAAGCCTTTAGTCATTCAGTGATGAATACATAAGTAGCTCACTTGTGAAATCGCTGCCTATAAAATCCCAGGATCTGCACTTTTTCTCCATTGTGATGCACCATTTTAATATATTTTAAAGAGTCATTTTGTATATCACTACATGCTATGTGATGGGAGATTTACTCTTAATAACTTTGCAGTATGGTGCAATTTATTTTTATAAATACATATTCCAGTCACATCAATGTGAGCGTCACCTATTTTCGGATGTCATCATGCAGTAACCAGTCACAGATGCTGGTGGCAGTACTAGAAGTGGAGAGTATATAATGCATGCCCAGGGGACACGGTAAACAGTCCAGTCATTGTCGTAATGTTGAAATGGAATGATTTATCTGATTTCCAAAGGGCATGATCATTGGCTTTTGGGCCAAGTATGGAAGCATTTGCAAAATGGCTAAGTTTGTAAACTGTTAGCAAACTTCTGTGGTTAAAGTACACCTTGCATGGCCAAATGGCACTATCCAAAATGGAGATAACAGGAGCGAATGATGGCTATACAGATGTGTGCAACTGTTGAGCAGCTGACTGCCCAGATGAACTAAGGGGCGACCAATAGTGCCTCCTCGACAACTTTTTAATGAACGTTGTTGCATATGGGCCTTTGCAGCAGATGACTTGTTCGTACACTCATGCTGACTGCTGTTCATTGGTGACGAAGGCTGGAATGTGCACACCAATGCCAAAACTGGACGTCTGCTGAGTGGCAGCTGGTGGCCTTTTCAGATGAATCACATTTTAAGCCCCATCAGACACATGGCTGTTAGTGTGCATGGTGTGAAACATCTGAAAGCAAATACCCTGCGACAATCATCACATGGGTCCAAGCTGGAGGGCATCCGCAGCATGATTTCATCATTCTGGAAGACACAATGGATCAGCACAAGTATGCATCCATCCTTGGGGGTGATGCCCATCCCTGCATGCAGTTTTGTTTTCCTTTGGCACGATGGCATCTACCAGCAGGAGAATGCAACAAGTCACACAGCTTCCAGTGTACGTTGTGTTGTTCAAGGAACACCAGGATGAGTTTACCATACCCCTCTGGCCACCAAACTCCCTGGATTCAAACTCAGTCGAGAGTCTGTGGGACCACCTTGATCGGGTTGTTCATGCCATGGATCTTCAGCTGAGAAACCTAGTGCAACTGGCCACAGCACTGAAGTTGGCATGGCTCCACATCCTTCTCAGTGCCTTCCAGAACCTCATTGACACACTTCCAGAACATCTCACAGCAGTCTGTGCTGCAAAAGATGGTTATTCAGTCTTTTGACAGGTGGTCACATTAATGTGACTGGACACTGTATGCGGAAACTTTGTTTATGAAATGCTCATTTGATAATATCAGATAGTAGCATGTGTGCATACATTTGTGTTTTGCAGCAGACGTGAAGCATAGGTCATAGTGTACCAATATTGTTAGTACCCTCTCCTATTCCATTAACAAATTGCTCAAGAGGACTTATTGTATGCCTTTGAGAGTCCTTGAATTTCTATAAATTTCACTATCTTGGTCCATATGGAATATGTATATTTTTTACTGTAATATATTATCTCCTCTTGGAAGGTGGCTTATTGGAATTTTAAGGGCAGTCCATTTATTGATGCACAACATCATTGTCTTAGTTTCCCATGGGAATCTGTTTATCATATCTGTGGTGCCAAAGATTCTAGACAGAAAGCAGACATTGAAGAATGGCCAGACAGGGGCTTTGCGTGATAGGAAGATCAGGGTTTGATGTTCTGTCAACAGTTACATGATTTGAGATGGAATACAAGATCAGATTTCAAATGAATGAGGAAGGAAATTGGTCATGCTATTTCCAAAGATACCATCCCTATCATTTACATGAGACACTGGATAACCTAAATGTAGATACCTAAATGGGGACTTGAGCCATGCTGCTCCTGAATGCATCTTGTGTGCCTTGATCACAGTGTCACATCACTTGGTGAAAGCTTCCTAAGCAGCCTGAAATGAAGCTTTTCTGCATAGCTAGATCAATATGTTTATTCCTTATTGAGTTGCTACAGGTGCTAACAACTAAACATAGTCTGTTTCAGGAGGACTACTTTAGGAGTGCTTTAGGTGGTGATGGTATAGACTAATTCCAATAAAACATTCCACCCAATAAAACAGTTTATGTAATGTGTTCAGTTGTTATCGGTTATGGAGATGTAGCCTTTAGAATGTAACCCAGAAAAATACTCACTGGCAAATGATTTAAGTTCAAAGTTGATTTTCATGAATTCCATCTTCAATGTACTTTTGAATTCTCCTGACAACACCACGTGTAGCTCTTCTGAGGTTTTCTCAACATTCTTTTATAAGGGTAGCGCTAGTCATAATATGAAAGATTAATTCGTCTCTGGCATATATACTTTTTTAGACTTTGCCTTTCAGCCATCCCTACAGGCAAAAGTCAGAAAGGTGTCATGTCTGGGGGGCATTATTTGCTAAGAAACATGAGCATTTTTGCCATCAGTCTTCCAGGGAGTAGTAAGTTTAAATGATATGTCACCTGATAATTAAACTGTGCAGTGGCTTTGTCATGTTGGAAGAAATTACCGACTCTTGTAAACTAAGGAACCTTCTCCAATAACGCTGGAAGCTTGTTTTCAAGAAATTCTAGATAACGAAGCCTTTAAGAGTGTGCAGTAATACAACAGGTCCAGTCAACTGATGGTCTGTCAGACTGCACCCCACATTTACAAAGCAGCGTTCTTGAAAGTGTCTCCCCACAAAGATGTGTGGGTTTTTGTCAACAAACTAACAATGTGACTTACTAGTGTTGTTGGTACCATTACATGTAAAAGAAGCTTCATCAGTTAAAAATATTACTGAGATTACTCAGCGATTTACAATTAGTCAGCAACAAAATTCCAATCACCCACCATCATCTCCTTCTCAAAGATATGGAATCCCCTGTAAATTATAAGATAGAGATGGTGCATATGTAATGCCTGCCATATTATTGTATGTGGAACACTGATAAGTGTAGAAATTCTGTGTATGCTGGTTGAAGGACTACATTCTACCAACTAAGTAATGTCTTTTATTTCATACACTGTGTTCACTTGCATGTTAAGCTGTGACATGACTGCTGCTCTGCAGCAGTCTCGAGCAATTTAGTGAAAACGCAAGTTAACGCTCTTGAATCTGGTACTCTTGAGATTATGAAATCATCTGCTGTATTCTCTACAAGCATCAGCATCATTTCAATTACAAAATCCATACACAAATACTATATTAGCATACACATCATTTGTAAACACACGTGACTTACTTAAACAATACAGTAGAATTGGCCAACAAATCAGAATCACATACGTAGTGGAAAAACTCAGTTATGTAAACTCAAGCACAAGTTGACAACTTGAAATTCAAAACAAAAATGGGAATCATTAAATAAAGCCATAGCAATTGGAGTACCAACATGCAAACGAGGATTTGTCATGGTAAACGATAAAAATTGGACACGTATAATATTTTTGTGTGTCTATTAACACACATTACATTACTTTAAAGTAAGTGCCAGATTATGGATCTAAAATGTCTGGGGTCCAATTTGTGGTGAGCTGTTGGATATCTATCTCTCATTAATGAGTTCTTTCACCTCTGCAATATTTGCTAATGCAAGAAAATGCTTAGTTGCACCATTGATTGGAGTCCACCTTAAACTGTGAATTCCCCTGTAACTGGTTGGAGTCATTTCAAAGGTCTGAGGAAGGAAGGGTGTACGACCTCTGAAGGATGTGCCACCTCTTTGGGTTGATTACAGCTTACTTACATTACATTGCGTTGATGTACATTTTTCGTCAGTCTCTGATAATCAGCAAATGTTTCTGAACGTTACAATAATTTCCGTCTGATGTAATCCATGTGTGTAAAACAGCATTTTCTGTACACAGTCCCTGAGAACTAAGATGTTGTCTACTTGCTTGTAGTATGTCCTGAACACCACTGTATCCAACCTTCCTTCATACAACAAAGGGAGGTGAAATTTGAGCCACACAAAGAAAGTACAATAATTTGCCACTTTGCAATCTAAATGACAAGAAGAAGTAGTAAATATAAATTTTTACATTTGCTGTTGTTCACAAATTGCAATATTGGTCATGGTGTATAGGGCAGTGTACAAAGAGTTTCTGGTAATACATATCGCTGAAGGACAATTGTTTGTGGGATATCTTGGACAACTGTTATTTGATATGTAAACATGGTGTGGGGTGCAAATGAAAATTGCGGACATGAGTTACATGTTTTTGGGACTATCTTGGCAGATGTTTCCATAGCAACTAATAGTCTGTATATTTTGCTATTTAGTGTAGTGTAGCTTCATTGTAATTGGGAATCATGTTCTGTGAAGTAGGTAGTACAGTGGTCTTATCTGTGAAGAAAGAAAATGATATCGACCTACATGGAAAAATCATCAAAGTATGTGTATGATGATATATAGACATGTGTACACTGTTTCAACAGAAATGTGTGTGTTGTAGAGGAATTGGACATCATCTGCAAAAATATTAAATCCAGAAAAGGTGTGATAACAGTTTTCTGCCAAAAATGCTATACTGTGGAACTTCTATTTTGTGTTCTCCAATTTTATGTTTTTCATGGTTCTACACCATAAATTCGTTTTCTGTGCAAAAAACCCATAAGATCAATGCTAAAAACTCCCTGATTTCACACTTCTTCCTAGTATGGTTTACCTAGATTCTAAGTTCTTACTTGACATCTCACTTGATTTCATCCCGTTATCTTCCTGTTGATATTTGATGTGACTGACCAAGTTATAAGTGACTCAAAAGGCAGGTGGTTCACACCACGAGTTGTGGCAGAATTAAGGGAATATTTTGGGCTGTTGTGGAGAGGGGAGATGTGAGACAGGGAATGCTGACGTAATCCATGATTAACGTTGCCAACACAACTTGCAGCATTTAACCTCATCACTTAATTATAATACAACTACTACCAGGTTGCAGCAGTAATGGAGAAACAAGATAGTTGACATGAAGTGTTCCAGACGGAGCCAATACGTGATGAAGGGGCCCAGTTACCACCTTTACTTGTGCCACTTATAATTCAGTCTCATTTTTCTGCATGAATTTCCAATGTACGGTATTCAGCAATGATATCAATTGTCACCCTTTTAAATTCAGACACTGAGTCTTGAAGAATGTGCGTGGTCATAGTTGAGGAAATGTCGCCCATTTCCGGCTAGTGAACTATTGTTGGCTGGTGATGTGTTACAGCCACCACAGCACACTAACACACTTAAAACGAGATTACCTACTGCATGTGTGGAGAGGGGGAGTGGCCCTTCAGCAATGGGACTGCAGGTAGGGGGTGAAAGCATTTTGTGAAGTGCTGAAAATATACTTTTTGAGAAAGTGATATGCTATGACAGAGATGTCACACGGAAATAGAACAAGGATTTTGCTACAGCACATTTTAAAGACTTTCATGTTCAAATCTGACATGATACTGTTGCAACAACTACATTCACTACTTGTGTATATAGTTTGCACCACACACTGTAGATTGTAAAGATTGGCAGCAGTGGTAGACGGCATGAAGTAAAACTGTAGCACTTGAGCTTTCTTTCAAATTTACAATTTACACAGTGTACAGAAATTTACTGAGCCAACTTCTGATAAACTTGTAATGTCAACTGGAGAAGTAAATTCATTTTTTCATGCCTCTCTTTCACTCATCAAGCCTAAAATAACACTTTTAAAGGTGGTGAGCAAATGAAGTGCAGTTCATAAGGAAAACATTAATCTATAACAGCAATGGTGACGAAGTAGGTCATTAAGCATATGTCCACATTTATGCTTATGCTTGAACCACTTAGCTGTTGTGATGTTTTTGGTTTTAATTCAACGTGTTCATCGATTTTTGCTTTTTTCTAAGTGAGCACAAAGGATGAGCTCTCAAAAACGCATGTTTTGAACGTGTAATGTGTAGTCATAGCATGTTGGAAAACAGCTCGATTACCTTGTACCCAGATATCAATTTAATTTTATTTTATGAGATTTTACTTACCGTTACACATCTTTGACTTTATAAGAACTGTTGAAATTCATTATCACAAATTATTGCTTAAATGTTATAGTGAAAATTCAGTATTCCAGATTCTGCTGTATAAATGATCCATCTCAGTTTCATCATTATTGATATAGGCTTCCAGTGTCAAAAATAACGTATCTGCTTCCACTACTAGGCAGAATACTGTTCAAAAAATAGTAGTGGTGATCTTCTTCTTTTTGTCTGTGCAAAACCTTCTGACTATAAAGAAAAAGAACCTGGTGTGCTAGGTAACAATCTTGAATGATTCTGTTTACTCATATACTTCAACTCTTTTGACACAGCAATTAATTATGCTGTTCCAAAAACTAGTGCTGCTGCCAGCTTTTATTACTGTAATATACGAGGGTAATCCCAGAAGTAAGGTCCCCTATTTTTTTAAAGTATAGAACTCTGTCTGTGTGGCAGCTGGTCCCACTGTTATGAAGAGTGCTTCACACACTGTGTGTAAACATGTGCACGCCGTGCTGAGGCACTCAGTCTTGGCTTGGCAGCAGTTGAGAATGGAGCTCGCATTGGATGTTACCGCCAAGTGCGAACTGCGTGCAGTTATTCAGTTTTTGAACGCAAAGGGCACTGTGCCGATTGAAATCCATCACCAATTGACGGAAGTGTATGGTGAGTCATGCATGGATGGCAAAAATGTTCGTAAGTGGTGTAGAGAGTTTGCAGTTTGTCAGACCAAAATTCATTATGAACAAAGGTGAGGGAGACCGTCAATTTCTGAGGAGTCAGTGTTGAAGGTTGAGCAAAGCATGCGTGAAGACCGGCGGATCACCCTGGATGATCTCTGCACGTTGGTTGCTGAGGTTTCCCAAAGCACCACTCACAGAATTTTAAAGGAAACATTGAACTACTGGAAGGTATGTGCAAGATGGGTGCCACGCATACTGACTGAGCACCACATGCAGCAACGAGTTGATGCGTCCCGCACATTTCTTCACTGCCTCGCAGCAGAACAGGACAACTTTCTGGATTCAATTGTCACGGGTGACGAAACATGGGCATACCACTTTACACCTGAGACCAAGCAACAATCACGCAAGTTCATAACTTTCTGAACAGCATGGTGGCGAGCTGGTATGACATGGGCGTACAAAAACTGCCACAGCGTCTACAAAAATGCATGGACAGAAATGGTGGTTATGTCGAAAAATAGCTAAATGTTCAAGCTGTAAACTGATGTAAACCATTGTAGAAATAAACAGGTCTATGTAATTATAAAAAAAAATCGTAGACCTTACTTTTGGG
The DNA here is from genome assembly GCF_021461385.2 of Schistocerca piceifrons. Lineage (NCBI taxonomy): Eukaryota > Metazoa > Arthropoda > Insecta > Orthoptera > Acrididae > Schistocerca > Schistocerca piceifrons. The sequence goes on from NC_060149.1 coordinate 127,087,176, forward strand.
ATTACCCTCATAGTATAGTAATTTACTTGTCCGAGGATCATTTTATGATGGTATGGGATCTGTCAGCTTCATACAAGGAAAAACATAAGTCATACATGTAGCCGTATAAATAGTTATCACACATATATCAGGTGTAGAAGTATGAAACCAAAATTTGCTTGCAGTAAATACATGTCTGTTGATTGAAACTGATAAACAATATTTTATTGAAAATAATCTCCATTGCTATTTAAACTTTTCTCCCACCTCTCTGGCAGGCTATGAATACCACGCCAAAAAAACAGTTCTTGTTTTTAAGCGAACCATTCAGTGAGCTATTTTCATAGATTTTCATATGAATTGAAGTGTTGTTCAGCGAGATCGTGTCCCAGTGATGCAAACAGATGATAATCGGATAGAATCAAGTCTGGAGAATATGCCGCATACCCTAATATTTCCCAACTAAATGTCTCGAACATATCCCTGACCCGTTTTGCTGTGTGTAATGGGGCATTATTATGGAACAAATGACTTTGTGTTGCCTTTTTCCATATTCCAATCATTTTTCGCATAATGCTTGATTTAAATCAATCATTTGTTGTTGGTAACGATCCCACCAAACACAGAGCATTGTCTCCTTTCCAAAAAAATTTCATCTTGTAGTGGATTTAGATGGGTTGCTTGGAATCACCCATAATATACGACGCTTAGGATTCTCAAAATATATCCATTTTTCATCACCTGTCACTATTCGATGGAGAAATGACTTCCTTTTGTATCTGACGAGCAGCATTTCACAAGTGGTCTTTTGATTTGCTTGCTGTCTTTCATTCAGTTCATGCGGAACCCATTTTCCCTCTTTCTGCATCTTTCCCATAGCTTTCAACCGAAGAGAAACGGCTTTCTGCATCATATTCAATTGTTCCATGAGTTCCTGTTGAGTTTGAGTATCATCTTCATCCAATAAGGCTCACAATTCATTGTCTTCAAACTTTTTTGGTGGTTTCCCATGCTTGTCGTTTCTCACTTCAAAATCACCACTTTTGAATTTTTTGAACCACTTGAAACACTTATCTTCCCCCAAGAGCATGTTCGGGGAACTTCTACAAGCATCAATTTGATTCTGCAGCAGTTTTCGTCAAGTGATAACAGAAAATCAATGCTGTCCACATATTGTAATTCGAATGCACAAAACTCGACATGTTTATGGGTTTGAAAGAGATACCGATGTACGGAACTTGGGCTACTGTGTGCTGACATTTGTCGTCAGCCATTACAGGAAGCAAAAATGCACTGCAGACACAGTCTCGTGGGTCCTACACTGACAGCAAGCACCATCTATAGGGAAATTCTGGTTTCATACTTTTGCACCTGGTATATCCTAATGAAATGCTGTGTTGCTTTACTTTTTTGTTTATTTGAAAGCACTTGTAATCAGAGATTTAAATGACATTATGTAATCTGACTGGATATATGCCATGTTCCATTACCTTCTGGTACGAGAGAAAAGGTGGCTGTAAAAAAAATGAAAATCAGTCCATTCAAAAATGTAGTATCATTATAAGACCATAGACAATTATAATTCATGTGTTGTAACTATCATTTACTATTGCAGTTAAGGTGGCATATGTACCTTTTTATATACGAGGCTTTGTATCTTGAGAAGTTTTTTATTGTTTAACAAATTGTGTTGTTCTTTTTGTCATATTGTGCATCAGCATCGGGAAAGGACGTAGTTCTTCAAGTAGAACTGTAGTGTTGAAAACTATAAGGTAGTAGAACATTCATTACACAAACACGTAACTTTGTTCTAGGTTCTGGATGCTCCAGAGCTGCAGGATGACTTCTATCTCAATCTAGTTGACTGGTCTTCGCAAAATGTACTAAGTGTTGGGCTCGGTAGCTGTGTTTACCTATGGTCTGCCTGTACAAGCCAAGTTACAAGACTGTGTGACCTTACGGGTGATGGAAACTCTGTAACATCTGTGGCCTGGAATGAAAGGGTATGTTGCAAATGTTCTGGGCTATGTTTTTTCATGTATACAAATCATTATGCACAGTAATGTAAAATTTATAAGTAGAAATACATATATTTTGCTATTTCTGTATATCTGTGTAGTGGCATTTGATGTGAAATATGGAGCCACAGTCGTGTGATGGAAGTAGAAAATCATATGAACATCAGTTCTCATCCAACTTTGGTTTATAATATAGAATGGGCACAGATGCACGGAAACACAAATATGTAAAATAGAATGAGTTAGCAAATTTAAACCATACAGCAGAAAGGATTAGAAAAATTTTCAGTAATTAATAAAGTGGAAAGAACATTTGAATAACAATGATCTAAAAAGGATATATTTCTACTCCCCACATAGAGGAGGCATTGAGTCACAGACAGACACAATGAAAAAGACTGTTAAACATTTAAGCTTTCATGTGTGAGAAAGAGTCATGCTTTTGTGATTTTGTGTGTGTGTGTGTGTGTGTGTGTGTGTGTGTGTGTGTGTGTGTGTTTGTGTTTGTGTTTGTGTTTGTGTTTCTGTTTCAGGAGGAGGACTTTCTTCTCCAAAAGCTTAGATATTTAGCAATCTTCTTCATTGTGCCTGTATGCGACTCAGTGCCGCCTCCATGTTGTGAGTAGCAATTTATGCTTTTGATATTGTTATTCCATGGTGAATGTTATATTATTGGAAAGAGCATATGGTTTAACAAAAATTTCAACAAGTAAAGCACAACTAGGAATAGAAAAGTACAACACTAGACCACAGTAGCATGACCATGATGTTTGTTTGCATGTGAATGCTTAAGCTGCTCAGAATATAGATACTTAAAAGATGTATTATTAGAAAAATAGTGGATGCAATACAAGCTACAGATGGCTGGAAAATAAGAAATAATGAGGATATCTAGCAGAATATAGAAAAGGGTAGTTTAATCTTCTTTGGGCACCAGTATCAAACAAATGATAACAAATATTCATGTATTTCTGGAAAAGAAGTCAACAATCAGAAATGGCATAGACAGAAGAAATAAAAAGATGATATTGGGAAAAGATGAAAGAGTACTGTAAAAATAGGAATTAACGAAGAAGGAAGAGGAATTTAAGTTGTTGGGTGATATTAGTTGTTCATTATGAAGATAAAGAAGCTGGCATTATGCTAATGACAGAAAATAAAAACCAATTTGAATATTCCACCTAAAGATAAGAAATTATGAAAATATTGGCGGGGGTCCTACAGTTTCTGCCGCAACCCGCATCTCAGCCCCATTGCTAACCCATTCTGTATGTATGGAATGGTCAGATTTCTATTCCTCATACTCCTTTCTCTCTCTTGAATCCACTTAAGTTGTGATCTTCCTCTGCGCTTTCTGTTTGTTGGTCTATATTCAAATAAATTTTTGGGTATTCTTTCGTGTCCCTTTCTAATTAGGTATCCAAAACCAAAACAGGTGTCTGTGTTCTATTTCAGCCATTATGGTATACTTACTTGTTCTGTGTTTCAAATGGGAGGTCCTTGATGCATGTCTTAGAAAGTCTATTTCTACAGTTTTTATCTTCTTGCAGTTCTCCATAATTGTACAGCACACCAAACTGTTGATGGTAATTGTCAAGTTTAGTTTTTAATCCAGTTTTTCTGGCCCACGAAAGGCAATGCAGTTTTGTTATTACTCTCCTTCTTGAGCTCAGTCTGTTTCCTGAGTCATCTTCATATGTCCATGTGTATTAATTATGCTCCCTTTACTGTTGTGCTAACTTCCACAACTATCGATGGTTACATTTCTGAGATTTCAAGATCTATTGATCGTGTTCCATTGGTTAAGCATTCTCTCTTCTTGATATTCAGCTTCAGTCCCCATTTACCATATTCCTCTATTAATTTTCTCACCATAGAGGAGATATTTTCTTCATCGGTGGCAACCAGCATCTGGTCATCTGTGACCTCACATTTTGGTCTTCAAACTGAATTCCCATTATAGTGCATTTATTTTTCCAGACGTATTTTGAATAATGTTGGAGACAAACAGCAGCCTTGTTTCAGTCCTTTATTTATTTTAAACAATTTAGAGATATTTTAAATGATTGAAATATTGTACCCATATTCATCTGTGCATATCCGTATGTCTGTTATATGTGCTGCTTACACGTAATGGGTCCGTGCCATATAGTTTCAGTGCTTAGAACAGCTTGGTTAATGGGGCATTGTCATATGCTTTTTCAACCTCTTTGAACACTAAATATGTCTTCAAATTTCTTTCATACCTTTATTTCTATCAACTAGCATAGGGAGACTATATTATCAATACACAATCTGCTTGCTCTGTATCCACTGTCTTCTTCAGTGTCTACAATTTCTGTTCCAGTTCTGATTCTCAATCTTCTTGTTGAGCTAGTTACACTCATGCCTCTGTAATTATCACAACCCTGTTGCTTTCTTTTTTGTACATAGAACTTATTATTGAAATATTAGAATCCTCATTCCTTGTCAGTTTGTTAAAGGATCACGCTGGCATTTGACAATCTTTCCTGCCTCATTCTGCATCACTAGTTCCATATTCACATTACCTGCATCTCTCAGCTGATACTCTGCCTGTTTGTACTGATTTCTATTGTCACTCAGTAGCTTTTTGTAATACTTCTTCCACTGCTTTATTCTAATTATTGGGAAATCCAGGCATCTCTTACTTTGGTCTCTTCCATATACCTACAGATCTCTTCACTTTTTTGTCCCACATCACCTGTTTTGCTCCGGAAACTTATTTTATAACCTCTCTGTTGCATCTTGCATAGCACTTCTTATCCTCACTGTCTTGTCTACTTAACCACTTTTCTGCAGTTGTTGTCCTCTTTCACCATTTCCTCAATATCCTTTGTCGACCATTCTGGATTCCTATTCTTAGAACTATCCTTCATTCCTAAGGCCTCCAATGCTGCACTATGAATGCACACTTTCATCTCACTGTACAACATTGCTGCCATGGATTTGTGCGTGACCTAATATATTTAATTTCTAGGCCAATCTTGTGTTGTACTGGGCAAGGTGGCGCATTGGTCAGCACAATGGACTCGCCTTCAGGAGACTGATGATTCAAATCGACATCCAACCACACAGAATTAAGTTTTCCATCATTTCCCTAAATTGCTTCAGATGAGTGCCGGCATGGTTCCTTTGAAAGGCACAACCGATTTCTTTCCTCATCCTTAAAAAAATCTGAGGTTGTGCTCCATCTCCAATGATCTGATTGTCGATGGCACATTGAACCCTAATCTCATCTTGTACCATATAGTCTATTATGCATTTCAAATTCCTTGCAGATTGCACCTGGAGTCTCTCCATTGCAAGTTAGGTGTGCACAACTGCTGGCCAGTTAAGCTGCACATGTTCGTAGTTCTGCTGCGCATCCAAATTACTGTCTCCATTTCCCACCCATGGTGGTTCATCTCCCCCATTGGTGGCCCAGGTCAGGGCCTCCAATTGCAGTTTGTGTCTGATTCCTTCTTTCCGAACTGGAGTCCTTGCTTTTACCACCTATACTTGAGGTCCATTCCCGTACACCTCCATGGTGTACACCTACGCCGCGGTTTTGCCTGGACCTTTCCCATATCCCTAAGGACTCAGTTAACCCCGCGGCTCTCCACTGCCACTTCCTCTTGATTGTTGACATTTACCGAGGCCATGAAGTGGTTTACACTGATGGCTCAATGGCTGATGATCATGTCGGCTTCACGTATGTCCATGGAAGTAATATTGAACAGCATTCCTTGCCTGATGGCGGCAGTGCTTTCACTGCCGAGCTGGTGGCTATATCTCGTGCTCTTGAGCACATCCGTTCATCCCTTGGGGAGTCATTTCTTCTGTGTACTGACTCCTTGAGCAGCCTACAAGCTATCACCCAGTGCTACCCTCATCATCCTTTGGTAGCGATCATCCAGGAGTCCATCTATGCCCTGGAACAGTCCAGTTGTTCAGTGGTGTTTGTCTAGACCCCAGGTCATGTCTGAATCCCAGGCAACAAATTTGCCATCAGCCTGGCCAAACAGGCTACACAGAAACTGCTTATGGAGATAGGCTTCTCTGCAACTGACCTGCGTTCAGTACTATGCCACAAGGTTTTGCGGCTTTGGGAGACGGAATTGCGTAACCTCAGTACCCACAACAAACTGTGTGCCATTAAGGAGAGTACGAATGTGTGGAAGACCTCCACGCGGCCCTCTCACAGGGACTCTGTGGTTTTCTGTCGCCTCCGCATTGGCTGCGCTTGGGTGACACATGGCTACCTCCTGCGTCATGATGACCCACCTCAGTGTCAGTGCGGTGCCCAGCTAACAATGGCCCATATTTTGGTGAGCTGTCCTTCTTTGGCTGCCCTGCGACGGACTCTTCCGTTACTGGACTCGTTGCCATTAATTTTAGCTGACAACGCCTCATTGGCAAATTTTTTTTTTTTTATGTTTTATACCTGACGGAGGGTTTTATCATTCTATATAAGTTTTCGCACATGTCCTTTATCCCTTTGTGTTCTCCATTCTAATGCCTTTAGGTTGGATGTTTTAATGTGTCGCAGAGTGACTGGCTTTTCCTTTTTATTCTCGGGGCCAGCCAGCTCTCTTGTTTTTATCCCTTCTACCTGTTTTTTGCTTCTCTCTGTGATTTTCTTTTCCTGTTTTGTCCATAGTAGTGTTGGTTGTCCTTCTGTTATTCTTCTGGTTCTTCCATTCTCCTATTATTGTGCTGTACGCCTCTTTTCTTTTCTTTTCTTTTCTTCTTTCCCTTGTGTAATTATTTTTACTGGGAACAAGGGACCGATGACCTCGCATTTTGGTCCCCCCCCCCTCCCCCTCCCCCTCCCCCTCCCCCTCCCCCTCCTTTAAACCAAACAACCAACCAGATTGCACCCAGTTACATTTATGTATTTATTTCGGAGGAATCCAATAAGTCACTATGTGTATTTATTTTAGTGCAATGAGCCTCACCCTTCGACTGACATGATGCTGTGCTGCCAAAAATATTTAAGCTGTTACGGAAGTTCATGTTTCAAAAATCTGTTAAGTGTGTCCTAAAATATTTTTATTGTTTTTGTGCATTTATATCCTGTGTTACACTAGGTTTATAGTCTACAGTGTAAATATAACACTGCAAATTTTTGAAAAGACACGTGTCAATATGACTATGTCTGTACAGAATCATCATCTTGAGTTGATGTGGAGGAGGCTACACTAGCAATTACTGAGAGTTTGTCATGCACACAGTGCCAAGCCGTGGCCCGAATTGGCACAGCAATTGACGTCTGAGGCTGCCTTCTATTCCCTATGGAAATTGCCCAAAGTGGTGAGCATTGCGTGTCTTGCATGCAGGGTGAATGGACATCTCGTGAATTGAATTGTGCTGTTGTCTTCAGATGTTGTCCAGTGTATTTGTTCAGATGGTTGGTGAAACACCTAGATCGTGAGATCACTATGTTTAAGAAGTGGCTACTCAGCTAACAAAGTATATTTTAAGTTTTGTAACTTAATCTATGCCATCATTACTGAGGTGATTATGCATAAGAAGTGCCTATTCAGCCAACAAAGTATATTTTAAATTTTGTAACTTAATTTATGCGATTATTAGCTCTGGTCATACATTTTGTAGTATTCCAGATTGATAGAAACAGTCTTCTATGCTACAGTTTACATTTAGTCCAAAGAAATAATTTGCATTCTTGCTGGTTGTATATACTCAAGAGAAACTGACAAGGAAAAAGTAGTAATAAATTAGGGGTATCAAAGTGTTGAAAATAGATAAAATGACTGGTTACTGCTCTTAAAGACAACAACAGTTCTAGTCGCTCAAGTGCTATGTTTAAGTCTTGAGTTTTCAGAAGCGGGGACTCACCCTTCTGGAAAATAGAAGAAAAAGGAGGACAAGGGAGATGTGTGGAGGAATTGTCCTCTTTTTGGATTTATTTAACCCTTTTAGTGCCAGACGTTTTCTCAAAAGATCATGTTAAAAGTGCCATGCGATTTTAGAGTAAAATGCAGACCTCTGCCATACTTGCAGTGAAATCTAAACGAATGCATAAAGGAATGTAATTTTTTTTAATTTTTAGGGAATGCTGCTGACTACAGTAATATGTGCAGTACACCTTGTCAAAGAACATATTTTCAGAGGAAAAAATTATTTTCATGATGGGGTTTATCGAAAAAAATTAAAACTTTGATTTCAGTTTACGCTGAGACCCATCAAATGATGACATACCCAAAAATTTCAGGTATATATGGAATCTCTGTAGTTTCCTTAACAAAAGCATCATAAAGGAATACAAAATTTTTTATTTAACTAAGGAAAAAATCAAAAAGAACATAACATTACAAAAAAAAATTGGTTTGCTCAACGTGTTCTCAGTTCTTCAGTCATAACTCACTGAAAATTGTGAGGTTGCAGTTATGACAACTACTTGCACACATGCTGACCAACACATGAAGGATGCAGTCCTTTCTTGCAACAAACACATACTGTTCGTGAACGCTGCTTCTTAACCTTCGTAGAACAAACACTACAGTAGCGTTCCTTTCTCCCCGGAAGAGTCTCTACACCATATACTGTTGGAGCAGGTACATTTATATCTATTGCACTTGTGGTTGCAGTCCTTGCCTGAAACCACTATTGAGAAAGTTTGCAAATGACTATGCTGTTAAACTTCAGCCATGTCAGTGGTTTGTTGCTGGGGTTTAGGCTTTCCTTATACAAAACATATGCATTCAGCAACATCCTGGCAATTATGCTGAACACTACCTTCTTCCACATCGTGACAGTCCTCCTCTCATCTAAATAGCAGTATGCCATCATATCAGATGAGTCAATGCCACCCATATACTTATTATATTCAAAAATTACATCTGGTTTCTTGACCGACTGTCTATTGCGAATTGTCTTTTCTGATGATGTAGCAGAGGATGATGTACTCACAAGGAGGACTGGATTTCTGTGTGATTTCTTCTGTCTGAAGCCACAGAGAAGTATAAAAGATTTCGTGATAAACTTTAGCTGACCTACAGCATAATTCGACAGAAGTCCATGTGGCAGAAATTTTCTGTTTCTTCTAATTGTTCCCGTTAGATCAGTGCCGACTGAATACAGCTTTTCTGCCAGAGGAATAGATGTAAAAAAGTTATTGCAAAACACATGGTAACCTTTTTGCATGTGGCTCCCAAGAGCTAGTAGTTTCATGACGTCTACATATCCCAGGCCATTCTCTTTTATTTCGTTTTTGTCATCACCACTTTTTGCACCACGGTATGCATAAAACCCTAGGCTGTAATTTACTACTGAATCACACAGCATCCAAAATTTGATTCCCCATCTGTGATGATGTTTATTGGGACGGTACTGGATTAGCTGTGAGTGCGCTTTGTCCCAACAAGACTTTCATGAACACTCAGTTGCTGGTGTGGAGTGTAGTAGCAACAGAAAACATTGTTGACAATATCCACCAACACTTGAAATTTGGCTGTTGGATCATATAATGGATGACCAGGAGGGTGAAGTTTCGAATTGTCTACAAAATGTAAGAACCACAGCAACAACTGAAACCTGTTGCATGAAAACATTTGTGAAAACCACGGTGTCAACAGGTTTGCATCAGTTGACCAATAACTAAAAATCGTCGGTTTTTTTATCAGTCCCATGTTCAAAATCACTGCTATAAAAGCCCTCATTTCTGCTACAGTTGTTGTTTGCCACTGTTTGATTCTCAAATTTGGCGATAAATGCATTGATTGAATCACCTGGCGAGTGTATCTGTTAGTCTCAGTCACCATAATCGTAAGAAGCTGCTGCGAGAAGAACAAATTGAAAAAATCAATTGGTGCGGCATTTCCTGGTATATGTTTAGGGCCTCGTACTTCTGCATACACAAAGCTTGGAGGGGGCGGATTATCCGATGCCTCATCCATTATTTCAACAAAAGTATTTGCACTGCAATTCAGCTGTGTTTGGTCGTCGTCGTCGTCGTCATTTGCTGATGCACAATTGTCACTTGAAGAAGAAAACGACGAGTCCTCTTCTCCACCGAACATCTCATAATCCGATTCACTTTCTGCAAATCCTGCAAATTCATCTTCACTTCCACTACTTATCATATTATTGTCTAAATCACTCGTATCGAACCGCAACTTCTTACTTGACGATGCCATGCTGCCGCGAAATACTCAGTAAATAAACAACACCAAAGAAGTTTATTTTACTCGAAATATCGTACTGACAATCGAAAAGAAGATCGATATGCTGTGCCTTCGACCTTCCTTTTGCGTCTTGGCTAGGAAATACTAACAACTTTGCCTTCAAGCGCGGAAAAAATGAATGAGAAGGGCATCACGATCAGATCATTACTGGCATTTTTCGCCGAAAATCTGGATCACGATGAGATCATATTTGCCACTAAAAGGGTTAAAGCTGGTTTGTAGTCCCAGGCCAAGAATAGAATACAGTAAAATAGGAGGGTTTGGAAGTTTATAATGTCATACTAAGGACAATATTTTAGATAAAACAAAGAATTTACAACAGAGCTGTAGAAAATAGGGTGGTTAATGAGTCACAAATAAGATGAAGAGAAACTGAGATGAGAAATTTAAGCAGAGACATCAGATATAGGAACTAGCACAAAAAAAAAAACATTGGGTAATTCAAAATGAAGAGATAGTTAAAAATTCCTGAAGACAGGATCATTCTGTTTGCCATTGAGTAGAGATGGAATCAAAGTTTTAAATGCTTGACTGCAACAGTTATCCACTCAGGGATCTTTTTTATAGGGCAATGAAAACGCCATATCACAAAATTTGTGTGCTACAATTTTCAAGTCTAGTATCAATGTTAGCATTTTTTCAACAACATGTTGCTTGTGATAAACTGTATGATATATACCTAAGCTTGTATGTTTAAAATATTACTCCTGAAACTATCTTTTATTTTATTTATTGGTGTTTCGGCCAGTCAGAACAGTGCATTCTTCGCCTGTATTGGGAAGTTTTCACCCTGCACTCTGCACACCAAATGATTATAACAACAGAGGAATACAGCCAAGATTGGTGCAAAAATAGCACCCAGTGAATGTCCAGTTCAGGCCAGGGTGGTGTGAATTTCATGAAGGACAATGAGATGAGCAATCTTCCGTGCAAAGGCAGCTCTGTGGCTTGGCTTAGACTTTGCTTTTGCTGTATTGACATATTTGAAATATACAGCTAGCACTTTGCTGTTTCCTCGTCTGTTTACGGTTGCAATTCCAGTGCCTGAAGACTACTTTGTCACTACTACAATTTAAAGGATACATTGTTTTAAAATTGACGAATTGGTTGAAAACAGGAACAAGAGATTTAATAAGCTCATTATTTTCAAATACCATTTACAAAATGGAAGCTGAATCCTAATGTAATTGTCTTCTCTGCATGACTTCACTAACACCTTTTAAGCCCAACAAAAAGCAGCAAGTATTTAGTTTGCCACTTTAACAGATTCACTTGTTAGAAGAACAATGAAATTTTACATCAATCAGTTCTTGCTTCATTGTGATGCAACAATGAATAGTCTTGGTACACTTAAAAAATGTGACTGTTAAACACTACTTCTCCAAAAAAGAGAAACAAGTTGAGTATTGATTCTTTAATTTACTCAAAACAGTAACTATTGTGAAATTAGTCACTTGTGCCATCAAATGCTCCACAAATTTCATTTTATAATTTTTTACGTGTAATTCATTGTGCTGCCACAGCTGTTTATACTTTAAGGCATATGTAAAATATAAACCTTAAAATCATAGTTTCTATTTTCTTTCTCTTTTATTTTTATAGGCTGCACCCATTTTCCTCTTTTCTTCATAATCTGAAATTCATGGTTTACCAAGTTCAAGAAATACTACTGCAAGCTGTATTGCATGAAGTGGCGTAGTGGTCAGTGTTGATGACTGAAGTGCTGCAGGTCACCAGTTCAGACCAAACCACCAACAATTATTTGTTATTTAGTATTTATCATTTCTGGAAGGTTCTTGAAATCTCTTATGTTTGTTATGTTTGTATAAATATCAGCATTATGAAATATCCAGTGTTCATATAAATAGCTGCATTCTCCATCCAGTAAGTCAGTTCTGTTCTGGCTGTGCGTTGGTGTCAGAAATTAATGTGCTTCCAGTGCTAAATGATGTAATTCATTGGCAACCCTACCTTCGGATTTGGACTTGATTGTGGTTTTGATGTGATATTGTTTGGTAGAGATGCTGGGAGCTTCAAAACATCCACATCACCATGGTCCTAATTAGGCAACAAAAAGCTGTTGCCTACACAGACAGGAACTGGAATGCAAGCAGTACATCACTCCTAAAAGCCGTATATTCAGGTGACAGATGGATTCCAAAACAGCAGTAAGTCAGCTGCACATCAGGCAACCATCAGTGTTTCCTGGAGACACTGGTCAGGTCCCAATGAAATGACTGAAAGGATTCGACCAAGTCATAAAGTACAACAGATGGGGTGACATGATGTGTTCGACAAATGTGTACTTGGATGACACAGCCTAGCAGTGGTTTGAGAACAGCGAAGAGAAGCTGAATGTTATATTTTTGTACACCAGACATGAATTATTTGAGGGAAACCATTTTGTCCATTCACACGATACGAGAAACAAAGAAAATTTTATGCTCCCCACCCACTGCCTCAGACTGTATGCCCAGGGACCTCAATACATGGGAATGAAAATTTGTAATAAAGTAAAAGGGAACAAGTTGATGCAGATGAATCTAGGTTCACTTAAAAGAAAGCTATATGAGGTACTGACACTGATGTGTTATTACTCAGTTGATGAATTCATGCGGGACAAACTGGAAATTTGAGCTGGGTACAATGTGTTATCCTTTAGTGTTGTTATTTATTATAGTGCTATTATTTATTAATGTAAAAATCATTGTAATTGTTTTATAAAATTTTGACATGTCTCCTGTATGCAAACCAAATGGATTGCAAATGTATGTCATGAGATGAATAAAACACAATTCGCAATGTCTGAGATATAGTCCATACCAAACTGAAGAAAATGTTTGGTGACACTCAGCAGCAAGTCTGCTTGGGGGAAGAACAACCTAAGCAGCATCATGGGGAAACGACACAGCCATACATGCAGAATGTTGTGGTCCTATGCCAAATCTTGAATCCGAATATGACAGAAGCCAACAAAATCTCACACTTTGTGTAAGGAATCACAGAGGACATGTACCAAGCACTTGTGGTAAACAAAGGTACAGCGACAAAGCAAACATCAAGTGGTGCAAGCGAATCGAAGAAATGCTATAGAAATGTGTTGTACAAAATAAGAATGACGGACTCCCAATGTGGTCCCTGTAGCAGTTGTGACAGACCACCATGACCTCCCTCTCTCATACACCAGATAGTAAGAGAAGAGATGTAGCAGTGTATGGCAGCCAAATACACTCCTGGAAATGGAAAAAAGAACACATTGACACCGGTGTGTCAGACCCACCATTCTTGCTCCGGACACTGCGAGAGGGCTGTACAAGCAATGATCACACGCACGGCCCAGCGGACACACCAGGAACCACGGTGTTGGCCGTCGAATGGCGCTAGCTGCGCAGCATTTGTGCACCGCCGCCGTCAGTGTCAGCCAGTTTGCCATGGCATACGGAGCTCCATCGCAGTCTTTAACACTGGTAGCATGCCGCGACAGCGTGGACGTGAACTGTATGTGCAGTTGACGGACTTTGAGCGAGGTCGTATAGTGGGCATGCGGGAGGCCGGGTGGACGTACCGTCGAATTGCTCAACACGTGGGGCGTGAGGTCTCCACAGTACATCGATGTTGTCGCCAGTGGTCGGCGGAAGGTGCACGTGCCCGTCGACCTGGGACCGGACCGCAGCGACGCACGGATGCACGCCAAGACCGTAGGATCCTACGCAGTGCCGTAGGGGACCGCACCGCCACTTCCCAGCAAATTAGGGACACTGTTGCTCCTGGGGTATCGGCGAGGACCATTCGCAACCGTCTCCATGAAGCTGGGCTACGGTCCCGCACACCGTTAGGCCGTCTTCCGCTCACGCCCCAACATCGTGCAGCCCGCCTCCAGTGGTGTCGCGACAGGCGTGAATGGAGGGACGAATGGAGACGTGTCGTCTTCAGCGATGAAAGTCGCTTCTGCCTTGGTGCCAATGATGGTCGTATGCGTGTTTGGCGCCGTGCAGGTGAGCGCCACAATCAGGACTGCATGCGACCGAGGCACACAGGGCCAACACCCGGCGTCATGGTGTGGGGAGCGATCTCCTACACTGGCCGTACACCACTGGTGATCGTCGAGGGGACACTGAATAGTGCACGGTACATCCAAACCGTCATCGAACCCATCGTTCTACCATTCCTAGACGGGCAAGGGAACTTGCTGTTCTAACAGGACAATGCACGTCCGCATATATCCCGTGCCACCCAATGTGCTCTAGAAGGTCTAAGTCAACTACCCTGGCCAGCAAGATCTCCGGATCTGTCCCCCATTGAGCATGTTTGGGACTGGATGAAGCGTCGTCTCACGCGGTCTGCACGTCCAGCACGAACGCTGGTCCAACTGAGGCGCCAGGTGGAAATGGCATGGCAAGCCGTTCCACTGGACTACATCCAGCATCTCTACGATCGTCTCCATGGGAGAATAGCAGCCTGCATTGCTGCGAAAGGTGGATATACACTGTACTAGTGCCGACATTGTGCATGCTCTGTTGCCTGTGTCTATGTGCCTGTGGTTCTGTCAGTGTGATCATGTGATGTATCTGACCCCAGGAATGTGTCAATAAAGTTTCCCCTTCCTGGGACAATGAATTCACGGTGTTCTTATTTCAATTTCCAGGAGTGTATGTGAGACTGAGTAGATGAGAGGTAGCAGCCATGAATGTCAACCCCATATGTCAGGAGGTAATAGTGAATGTTAAAGAAAGCTGTTATTGATCATTAGAACAAATCTCCACTATCAGCCAAACATGCCAGGAGGAAGACATGGTCAACTCGTAGGTATGCCACAGCCATCAGATGATGTGCCTGCACCAGATCGACACAGTTACAACCAAGTCCTGTGCCAAGTATAATGCCCCATAAAAGAACAGGTATTTAGAGTCTGGAGGATGACACGCCAGTGCATTTCCACTGTGGATGCCCTGGACGTGTTGTTCGCTATTGCAGAGGCAGAAGGTGAGACTTGGCAACCTCTACGCTACAAGATGTCAACCGTTGCAATAGTCGTATTCATGCCAGTCAGCTGCAGATAATAATAGTTGACCTGTGGCATGAAACCCATTCCAGTACCCTGTATGAGGTTGCTCTGCAATATGCCATAGCCATTCTAAACTGCTGTGCTGAACTAAGGGAAACTGAGTGACCATCTATGGAAGTGAGGGTGCCTCGGATGAAAATAGTCCATGGACAACAGCTAACAAGATGGCAGGAAATGGTATCAATGGCCAACCAGTCTGGGCACTAGTATAGTCATGGGTTTATTTTTCTGTAATGTCAAATGCTTACTGTTGCCAGTTAAAGGAGGCTTTATGTTCTGCGATATGAAATTGATAGGCTGAAAGTTGCAAATGGGAAATACATCCAGCGAATGGGCACATGTACTGCAACAATTACTGTGAATGATAGAATACAGATCTTCAAATTTGTCATTTTAACAGAATGTAGTCTTGATGTTATTCTCATTTGGGATTTCTTCCATGTGTCACAAGCAGTCATAAACTGTGGAAGATCGGAGCACCACACTGACAAAACTGTTCCAAGAAGCACACATAACAAAGCTTGCTCTGGGTGTCTGTTTGCCGTTGAGGACATTGTGACCCTGCCATCAACTATGAGACGAGTGCCAGTTGTTAATTGAGATGCTCAGTTAAATTTGCAAGTGAAAATCATAAACATTGAAGTGGGCAAGGAGAATATTTTGATCATTCTCATGACTAGCTACAACTCATTCCCAAAGATAACTGTGTAGGAACATCCAGCCCAGTCCAGAAAGAGCAGATATGTGTCATCGAAAGAGAATTGTGCTCCACTAGTACCACAGACAGAACAGTAACTGACAATAGGGTCTGGCCTGCGATGAACAATATTGGTGAGTGATAGCCACTCTGCATCAATTTTTGGATGATTTCATGTCTGGAGTAGAGAAAGGAAACTCCAAGTGGCCCATGGTAAAACACCATATCAGCACTGGAAATCATTGCCAGTTAGCCACTGCTCATATAGTGTGTCATCAGCTGAATGGTGGGTAATCCAGGAGGAAGTGGATGCTGCAAGATGACACCTTTGAACCCTCAGTGTGCCCTTGGTCTTCTCCTGTGGGCCTTGTGAAGAAGACGGATGGCACATCATATTTCTGGTTGACTACTGATTACTGAACAAAATTATGAAGAAATATTTTTATCCATTCCTACACCCTTGACTAATGGAAAGGAGTAAAGTCTTTCTCAACTGTGGGCATGCAGAGAGGATACTAGCAAATTGAGGTTAATGAGGTTGACTTGGAAAAGACTGGCATGATAACTGCTGACTGCCTCTATGAATTCATAATTATGCCATTTGGACTGTTACATTCCAGCCACCGTTGAACTAGTGATGGACCACCCCTTAATTTGATGATGTGGCGTGTCTTTGCTGTAGGGATGATATTGTCGTTTTTCAAAGACATTTGAAGAACATCTAAACCACCTGACAGTTGTATTGAAGCGTGTTTAGACTGCAGGACTCCGTCTTTTCATCACCCAAGAAATAAAAATTAAGGGGAACCTAGTGAATGGTGAAGGAGCCCATCCCAATCCATAAAAAATTGTAGAAGTCATTGATTTTCCGAATTCTCAAATATCCGTGATGTGAGAAGTTTCCTTGGAGTGTGCTCTTACTACAGGTGATTCATTAAGGACTTCTGTATGAAGGTGTATCCCTTGCAAGAACTACTGCAGGGAGACACCAATTTTTTATGTGGCAAGGTGGAAGGTTGGTCTTTCCTTGTCCTTAAAGAGATGCTAATATCATCACCAATTTTACATTTTATGATGAGAATGTCAGTACATAGCTTTTCACTGATACTAGTGGTTTTGGGAAAGGGGTAGTTCCATTATAAATTCAGGAAGTTGCTGAAAAGGTGATAGAAGCTTCTAGAGCACTCTCTAAGTCTAATGTGAACTACTCTACAACCTAAAAGAAGTGCCTTGCTGTTGTTTGGGCCATCAACAAGTTCTAGCAGTATTTATGTGGCAAACTGTTCACCATTGTTATGGATCACCATTCTCTATGCTGGCTTACTAGCCTTAAGGATCCGTCGGGTCGACTGGCAAGATGAGCACCAAGGCTTCAGGAGTAGAACGTTGCAGTGGTATATAGAATCGGATGCAAACACAAGGAATTCAACTGCCTCTCGAGGAATCCTTTGGCAGAACACAGTAGTGTGCATGAAGTCTCAGTCATCGCTGTGTTAAATGACATTTTGTTGAAAAGAGAGGAGACCCAATACTGCTGAAAACTGTAGAAGCCTGGGGGGAGGAGGAACTGAGCAAAGGAGGATTTCAATTAATAAATGGAACATTGTGTAAGAGGAGCTATCATTTGATTTAGTGGAAATGGTTGGTCTTCATCCGAGATCATCTGCAGCCAGCGATCCTGAAATACTTCCTCAATGCTTCAACATTTGATCACCTAGAATTCTTGAAGACTCTAGACAGAGTCAGATGCAGGTATTACAGGCCAGGTCTCTACCAATTTGTTAGACACTATTTGTGCTATGTCCGCGGACCTAACTGAATCACGCGCGCCCTGTCATTGCTCAGCCCGACTGCACATGCCCAGTGGTTGGCCTTAGCTTCACGTCGTGGCTGCTGGAGGTTCATGGCATTATCTCTGGCTGAAGAAGTTGTGCCATTCAATAGTTCTTGCCTGCAGCTCCCTCTATGGCCACAAGATATAACAGGAGCACAGACCTGATGCCACGGCCACTCGCTGTTGCTCGCTGGCTGTGTTAATATCGAAGTGTTATTGTATAGATCTTGTATGACAACCTTGGGCTTAGAACTTACTTACGATTTGGATTGCACTGTGGATTTGTGAATTGTATTGTGAACTTAATTATGTAGCTACTTGCTATGAGAGCAATAGACGGTGCCTGCTTCAGTGTGGAGAATAAAGATAAGTAAACTTCCTGATTGCTACCACCTTACTTTGAGACTAATTTTTTCTCGACCATCAGATCTTGCGTGCAACTTATGTTTGCCACTCCAGGCAGACATAAAAATTTGAGCCAATGCCAATGGCAGAAGCAAGTGCTATAGGACTTCTGGTATGAATCCCAGCAGTAGCATCGTCATTACACCAGATTGGAATCAACCTGTTGGGGAGGTTCCCAACGTTGACAAATGGTTTTGGTTTTAAATTTGCTGCAACTCAGCTTCATCACTTTCATGTGTCACTCCAGACTGCAGTGGTTGTATAAATTCCTGGCTTGCACTTGACAGCTGTTTTGTTTCATATTATGACCACCAGAGCACAACATATCATTTCAAATTTAAACAAGAAAAAACTGAGCAAAGTGCTGAAGCTCCAGAAATTGCAAAGTTCATTGTAGAAGACATCATTTTGAAGCTCAGAACGCTCTTTGTCATGATCTCTGATTGTAGTTTTTCAGTTGAGGCTAGTCTCAGAGTTAAATTCATATTGTGAACCCATCTTTCACAGGATGGCAACTGCCTACCATCCATAGATGAATGGCCTCC
The DNA here is from genome assembly GCF_021461385.2 of Schistocerca piceifrons. Classification (NCBI taxonomy): domain Eukaryota; kingdom Metazoa; phylum Arthropoda; class Insecta; order Orthoptera; family Acrididae; genus Schistocerca; species Schistocerca piceifrons. The sequence continues at coordinate 127,105,926 of NC_060149.1, forward strand.
CAGTATTCTTCAGTAAGGTGTTTGCAAATATGCTCTCAATGTATGTTGATGTCCAACAGAGAGACTGGTATGCAGTACTGCCCACCTTGACATTTGCGTACAACACAGCAAGGCCATTCTTTCTGCTGCACATGTGCAACACCGAAATGACAATGGATACAGTATTTCCGTTTCAATCAGATAATAGTCTAGATGACTGTGTGAAACACCTCATGACCAGGACCAAAGAAGGAAGACAGTTGGATCACATAAGGATGCTGTATGCCCAGGAGCAAGACTGAGAGCAGTATACTGCCAAGCACTGGCCAGTGATACAGGTTGGGAGACTTCATGTGGATTTTTACACCTATATAGGAAGTGAGCCTATCGGAAAAGTTACTAAACTTCTACTCTCTCTGTGTCATATCATTTGCCAATTGTTGAATCTCACATACGAACTCCAGGATTCTGGCCCTTCATTAAGAAGCACAGAGATGTTCTCCATGTCCCTGTATGAAGCCGTTCTATAATTCAGAGGCACAGATCAATGATGGGAGGCTCAAGGAAACTGAAGACCTGCTCAGAAATTGTGAAGCTTTCATGAGAAGGGCTCGCGTCAGTGCTCATCATAATGTAGACGATGTTGAAATGTGACCAGTACTCAAGGATGTGCGAGCACTGCCATAGAGAGGACAGTTGACAAGATATCGGTCCAGGGTGCTGTTGTTGGATCCAGTGAGAACTGTCACTATTTCTTCAGGAGAGGGAGCATTGTTTTGAGCTGTGTTGCATGAAGTGTGGTGTAGTGGTTGGCATTGCTGACTGACGTGCTGCAAGTTGCCAGTTCAAACCCGACATCCAGTGTTTATTTGTTATTTAGTATTTACCATTTCTGGAAGGTTCTTAAAATATCTTATGTTTGTAAGGTTTTTATGTTCTGGAATATTCAATGTTTGTGTAAATAACAGCATTCAGGAATATTTGATTTTTGTATAAATAGCTGCACTTTCCATCCAGCAAGTCAGATCAGTTCTCACAGTACATTGGCATCAGTAAGAAACTTGATTCCAGTGCTACGTGTTGTACTTCATTGGCAACACTGCCTGCAGATTTGGACTTGATTGTGTGTTTGACATTTTGATATATGTGTACTCTAACTTATGAATCTGTTTCCACATTTAATGCCAGTTGTTATTAACTACTCCTTAGCAACTATATCCAAAGGAAGACAACCACTTCAACTACCAGGATGAATCTTTCACTCTGCAGAGGACTGTGCACTGTTTTGAAACTTCCTGGAAGAGTAAAATTGTGTGCTGGTCTAGGATGTGAACCTGGGACCTTTGTGGGCAATGCTGTTACTGACTAAGCTATCAATGCGTATCTCATGACTAGCCCCCACAGATCCCTTCCACTTCTGCCTGTACCTCTCTGCTAACGTTAAAACATCATCCACATATACGTACATACTCCAAAAGCCACCATACAATGTATGATGCAGGTACCCTTTACCATTTTTAGTGCCGGCCGCAGTGGCTGAGCGGTTCTAGGCGCTTCAGTCTGGAAGCCCACGACCGCTGCGATTACAGGTTCAAATCCTGCCTCGGGCATGGATGTGTGTGATGTCCTTAGGTTAGGTAGGTTTAAGTAGTTCTAAGTTCTAGGGGACTGATGACCTCAGATGTTAAGTCCCATGGTGCTCAGAGCCATTAGAACCATTTGAACCATTTTTAGTCATTTACTTTCCTGTTCCAATCACAAATAGAGCAAGGGAGGAATGACTCCCTACATGCTTCTGTAAGAGCCCTGAATTATCTTGTCTTTGTTGTCCTCACACAAGATATATATTGTTGGCAGTAGGATAATTGTACAGTCTGTCACAAATACTGGTTCTCTAAACTTTCTGAGTACTATTTCATAAAAAGAATGTCTTCTTCCCTCCAGGGATTTTCGTTTGAGTTCACAGAGCTTTCCTGTAGTATTTGCATGTTGATTGAATCTAGCAGTAACAAATCTAACAGCAGGCTTCTGAATTGCTTCAGTTTCCTCCATCAATGTGTTCTGATGGGATCCACACTCAAAAAGTACTAAAGAATGGGTTGCCCAAGAGTTCTGTTTGGATATTTAATCAACATGATTGTGCCAGGCACCCACACTGCTACTAATGTATGTGAACATTAGAGAAAATTTTTTGCTGCTCATCTGAGTATCTTGCATTTTCCCATATTTAGAACAACCTGCCATTTATCACACCATACAGAAGGTCTATAAGACTCATCCTGTATCCTCATACAGTCGTTCAAAGATGGCATTTTCCCATATGCTACAGCATCATCAGCAAACATTTGCGGATTGTTGCTCTCTTTACCTGTCAGATTGTTTATGTATATATAGAACACGAGCGACTGTATGACATTTGTATCCAATGAACACTCACCATCCAGGACAACATATTGGGTTGTATTACTGAAAAAATCTTCAAAGCACTCAAGTATGAAAGGAAAGAAGATTAGAGTTTAACATCATGTCGACAGCACGGTAATTAGAGACAGAAGTTACATACACTCAAACCTTTGTTAACGGTCTGCAATGTAGCACTGATTCAAACGCTTTCCAGAAGGATTTGAATATGGTATCTGCTTGTTGCCCTTTGTCCATTGTTCACAAGCTACTGTGCAAGAAAAGGGCAAGCTGAGTTTTGTGTGAGTGATGCTTTATAAATCTGTGTTGATTTATGAGTAGAAGCTTTTCTTTCTAGATTCAGCAGCAAAACAGCGTTAAGGATATTGATCTATAATTTTGTGGGTTCATTATTTTACCTTCCTTAATCACAGGAGCCACCTGCACTTTTTCCGAGCCACTTGGGTCTCTCCACACTGTACAAGAGATTCACGATAAAAAAAACTGTTTAGAGTCAGTGCCAAGGAGTACTCACTGTAAAACTGAATTGGGATTCCATTTGGACCTATTTGTTTTTAACTCTTTCAGTTGCTTTTCAGTGCCAGAGATTCCTGTTTCTTTGTCTGACTGAATAGATCCACTTAGCAATTTTATGTAGGGCCAGAATTTTTTAGGATTCTTGGCAAGATCTTTTGGTAATGTATGGCAGTGGAATGGTATGCTTCGGCATCAATCTCTCACGATGCATGTATTTTTAGGATTCTTGGAAAGATCTTTTGCTAATGTATGACATTGGAAGTTATAGTGTGCTTTGCACATCAATTTTTGACGACACACGCATTTCTACCAACTTTTTCCTGTCAACATATCAGAATCTTTTTTTTTTAAAAAAAACCAAGAGTGCAACAGTCCCTGTTCTTTCAGCATTTTCTGAATTTTTTTGTTAAACCGTGGTGGGTCTTTTCCATCCTTAATCCACATAGTAATGTCATTTCTTCAGAGGGATATTTACAATCAGAAATTCTTCTGCATATCTTGTGGGACTAGCACCTGAGGCTACACACACACACACACACACACACACACACACAAAGGGGGGGGGGGGGGGGTAGAATGCACCATGAAGAGATTATATGAGTGGGACCATAATTGGTAGATGTGATGTACATGTACAAACAAAAAGTGATTACAATTCCAGGAAAATATGATTTATTCAAGAGAAAACGAGCAAGTCACTAACATGTTGGTTCACCTCATTCCCGTATGCAGGTAGTTATTTGGCTCGGCATTGATTGATAGGGTTGTTGGATGGCCTCCTGAGGAATGTGCCAATTCTGTCCAGTTGGTATGTTAGATCGTCAAAATCCCGAGACAGTTGGAGGGCCCTGCCCGTAATGCTTCAAATGTTCTCAATTGCGAAGTGATCTGGTGACCTTGCTGGCCAAGGATGGGTTTGGCAAGCATGGAGACAGGCTGTAGAAAAGCTCTCACTGTGCATGGGTGGCCATTATTTTGCTGAAATGTGTGCCCAGGATGGCTTGCGATGAAGGGCAACAAAACAGGTTGTAGAATATCATTGACGTACCACTGTGCTGTAAAGGTGCCATGGATGAAAACCAAAGGGGTCCTGCTGTGAAAAGAAAGGGCACCCCAGACCATCGCTCCTAATTATCTGGCTGTATGGCGGGCGCCAGTTAGGTTGATATCCCACCACTGTCCGGGATGTCTCCAGACATGTCTTCAGCCTGAAAAGTTGTTCACTGGCATAGAATTGTCTTCAGTGATGAGTCCCACTTTGAACTGATCCCTGATGACCAGTGAAGACATGTCTAGAGATGTCCTTGGCTACAGTGGGATAGCAACGTGTCGCACACCATATGACCCCCCAGCCAGGGGTGATAGTCTGAGATGCCCTTTCTTTTCACAGCAGGATCCCATTGGTTGTCATCCGTGGCACCCTTACACCGCAGTGGTATGTCAGTGATATTCTGCACCTCGTTTTGTTGCCCTTCATGGTAAGGCATCCTGGACTTACATTTCAGCAAGATCATGCACACCTAGACACACAGTGAGAGTTTTCACTACTTGTCTTCACACTAGCCAAACCCTACCTTGGCCAGCAAGATCACCAGATTTCTCCCCAGTTGAGAATGTTGGAGCATTATGTGCTGGGCCCTCCAACCATCACTGAATTTCGATGATCTAACATGCCAGTTGGACAGAATTTGGCACGATATCCCTCAAGAGGACATCCAACAACTCTTTTATCAGTCACTGTCAAGCTGAATAACTGCTTGCATAAAGGCCAGAGGTCGACCAATGAATGCATTGATTTGCTAAATTTGTGAAGCTGTTTCTATTGTGAGTAAATCATCCAATTTTTCTGAAACTATAATCATTTGTTTGTCAGCATATATTCATCACATATACCAATTTCCATGAGGCAGCACAGTGATTTTGTTTTTTGTGCAATAGTCATGCACCAACAGGGATGAATGTGTGGGTGCATTATCATGATGAGAAAGCCATGAATTGTCTCACCACATTTGAGTCTGTTTCCTTCTTGCATTTTCTCGTAGGCGTCGCAACACATCCTGATAGTAGCATCGATTAACAGTTTGTCCCTGGAGCATGAATTCATGATGAACTAATCCTTCAAAGTCAAAGAAAACTATCAGGATGGCTTTGACATTTGACCTGACCTGACGAGCTTTTTGGAGAACCTTTCCTAACCCATCGGAACTGCGGAACTGTAGACCCACATCTCATCACCAGTTATGATTCGCTTAAGGAACATCTCATTCTCATCTGCGCGATCCAAAAGTATTTCACAGATTGCGAGGCAAAGATCTTTCTGGTCTTAACTCATGAACTGTGGGACAAACTTGGTGATACCATGATGCGTTCGAAGATGCTGTGTCAGAATTTCGTGACATGATCCAAATGAAGTGTTACATTCTTCTGCAATCTCTCAGACAGTCTGTCTTCGATTGGCACACATAATTTTTTTGACCTTCCTGACATGAGCATTGTCGGTAGATGTCGAAGGGCGTACTGAATGAGGATCATCTTTAACTTCCATCTGGCCATTTTTAAACCATGTGAACAATTGATAGCACCACATATGGCTTAAGCATTCACCACTGTAGGCTTCCCGCATCATTTGGTGTCCCTCTGTAAAGATTTTCTCGAGTTTCATTCAAAATTTAATGCAGAAGTGTTGATCGTCTAATGCAGGGGTTCCCAACAAGATTTTCTCGAGGACCCCCTCGTCGAGCATGATTGGTATCTTGTCATATCACAGTATCAAGTACCTAAAAAAGCCAAATTAAGAGTCTTTTTATACATTTCTGTTTTTGGTACTTAGAAAAAACATTTGACATATTCATTATTGAAAAAATATTGAGCTTAAAACTGCTCAACAAACTGCAAAAACAAAAAATCTGTTATCATATGAAATATATTTAATATATTTTTTATTCTAATAGCATCTTGCGGACCCCTGGGGGTCCGCAGACCACCTGTTGGGAACCACTCGTCTAATGCTACGCAATGTTCTACTCAGTACAGCACAAGAACAATAACTAAAAGACATACAGCCATGAAACTTCCGGCAGTTACACATTAAACACAGGTGTGTTCAGGGATGCCAACCTCAACACACCATTGGCCCACAATTATGAATGTTCCAGAATTTTTTGAACAGACCTCATTTTTTTGGGGGGGGGGGGGGGGGAAGAGAAAGAAAAGAAAGAGAGAGAGAGTGAGAGTGAGAGTGAGAGTGAGAGTGTGCACGTGGCACGTGCACATGCGTATGTGTGCGCGCGCGCGCCTGCGCCCGCTCGCCCCATTTGTTTAGTGACCTCTGGATTATCAGTTTTATGTCTATTTTCATCACATATTATTCATGTTGCTGTTTTATTATGTACATAACTTATGCTCTGAATAAAATTTAATTTCATATTTTTTTCTGAACCACCATAAATAGCCTTTAATTCCTTACTATGAATTATAGCATTTCTCAGCATCTCGCTTACTGAAGTAAAAAATTTACGTTTTATATATTTGTATATTTGTACAGGGTAATCTGGTAGCTGTTGGCACCCATCATGGATATGTTCAAGTGTGGGATGTCAGTCTTAACAAACAAGTTAACAAGATGCAGGGACATTCTGCTAGAGTTGGTGCTCTTGCGTGGAATGGTGACATCCTCTCTTCTGGTAGCAGAGATAGACTGATACTGCAACGTGATGTGCGTACCCCTGGAGTTGTAGCAGAGAAAAAGCTTGTGGGGCATAGGCAGGAGGTAACCTCAAGATGCTTTAATTTTAATTTTATGAAATTTTAAACTAATTTAATTTTAGTTTCATTGAATTTTTAAAATAATTTCTGGGCTTGTGGATCCTCTCGTACACTGAGTAATGTAGAAAGAACTGATTATTTCAGAGGTAGAAGTCCACTCTCCCATTGGAGTTCATCAACTGTGGACACTTTCTTCTAAAGTAGCAACAAAGTTTAGAAGGAAGTGAACGAAGGTGTATTTAGAGGTAAGCATGTTATGTAAGGATGGTTGTGGATGTTTTACTGTGTATTAAAGGTATCAAGATGCTGGCTGTTGGCCATTATAAGGAGTGGCATTTTTATTGATAGTCATTAACTGATTATAGGTAAGTGTTTGCCCATGACAAATTAGAAGATGAGAAAAAATTGAAAAGTAGGAAAAGGTTGCATACAAAAATACAAAGCTGCTTTTCAGACTGAGATTTAGCAGAAAAAGAATAGTTGGCATGTAACAGCTGTAGGAAGAAAATGGAGACAAAAATGAAAGAAATGTGCCATAAATGGCATTAAAGTCACAGGACAGATGTTACTGTTGTAATACGAGAGTTGTGTTTTAAATTTTACAATCAATCACTGGATGCAACTGTTGCTGTGAAAGTACTATTGTTATTTTTTATTGTTCAAACAATAAGCTCATGAATTGGCCAAGTCACTTGTTTAAAATGAACATTTAAAGAAACAATGTTGTGAAAAGATGGCAATTTCATGTAAAGATTTTCATTGGATAACTTTTAAAATTTCTTGTAAAGATCTGACTCAACAACAATGTCTTCAGATTGCAATTTTCAACATTTTAGTAATCAATCAACACACAAAATTGAAGAAAAGAGGCTTGTAACATAACATGAGATCTAGGCATCTGTAGGTATATTGAAGGTTACTGTACATTTGATTCTACATGAATATTTACCTCTGAGAAAGATCTGTTGAGAGAGAGAGAGAGAGAGAGAGAGAGAGAGAGAGAGAGAGAGAGAGAGAGCTCCTGTCAGTTGGTGTAAGGGAATACCCAAAAAAATTTACTGAGGAAATGATATATCCGTAGGCAAACTGGTAACAGAATACAAAACTTGGATTTGTTCAAGCAGGAAATTAAGCAGCAACCAACTGTTTGGGAGTTCTAGGATGAATCAAAACCAACAAAAGTTATTTGTTTCTGAAGCATTTCCAGGATAATGAATGTTTGCTTTGTTGGTTACACTGGGCATTTCATGAACATTGCTTTGGAGAATTTGTGACCAGTTAATGCTGAATGGCGCAAAAAAAAAAAAAAAAAAAAAAAAAAAAAAAAAAAAAAAAAAAATTTGTTTGCAAGTCATCAGTGGAATCAGAAAAAATGACCAAAAATGTCCCATCATTCTCCATCATGACAATACATCTGTCACACAGCACCTGAAACAATTTAGTATTTGACAGAGAAAAACATGGACTTAATGCCTCATTGCCCACATTCACCTGATTTATCACCTAAAAACTCCTTGTTTCCTTCAACCATATATAAAATTCACGGGCAGTAATTTTTTCATCTTCTCAAGAAGCTGTTGAATCTTTCCAAAACCCTCTTTTTGAGGTATCAACATCAGTGTGAAGAAAAAAAAAGTTGTTATAATTTGTGTGAATTCTTGCAAAAGTCTATAAACTTTAAATGCTATTTGGAGAAACAACAAAAAGATACATAACAAAATATTGTTTTTCTTCCATTGTTTCCTAAAATCTTAAAAATAGTCCTCATATTGTGATTGATGTTACAATAACAAAATACATTGATCAGCCAGAACATTATGACCACTGACTTGTTATCGATATAAACCCATCCAGGCGATAGCAGCATCACGTGGTGAAGAATGATTGTGTCAGACATACGCACAGTGCATGTAGTACCATTGAGCATGCTGTCTGGTGTAGTGTTGCGAAAGTGCGCAATCTGAGTTTGAAGATTGTGGTGGCCTGGGGGCTCTGCATGAGCATTTTGGAAACTGCATGAGATGTTGGGTGTTCGAAGTGTGCTATGGTGAGTGTCTTCAGCAGATGGCGAAATCAGGGTGAAACCATGTCCAGATGATGTGGGATTGGGCAGCCACCTCACATTACAGATGTTGGACGTCATAGTCTGTGCAGACTGGTGAAATAGGACAGGCGGCGAACTGTTGCGGACGTAACATCAGACTTTAATGCTGGGTAGAATACAAATGTGCCGGAACACACAGTGCACCAAACACTCCTAACGATGGGCCTCCGCCGCAGATGAACTGTGCATGTGCCAATGAGCACCACGATATTGGCAACTATGACTGAAATGGGCATGTGACCATCGGCACTGGATGTTGGCACAGTGGCAGCGTGTTGCGTTGTCTGATGAATCCCGATACCTTCTTCATCATGCCAATGGGAGGGTGCAAATCTGTCATCTTCCAAGAAAACAGCTCCATGACACATGTACTGCGGAACGGAGACAAGCTGGCCATGGCTGCATTGTTCTTTGAGGAACATTCACATGGACATCCTGGGTTCTATTGGAGCTTGTACAAGGCACTGCGACAACCCAGGGTTACTGTACTCTGGTTGCACACATACACCCCTTTGTGACAATCATGTTTCCTGGCAGCAGTGACATTTTTCAACAAGATAATGCCCATGTCATGAGGCCAGTAGAGTGAATGGAGTGGTTCGAGGAGCACAGTGGCAAGTTCTAATTGATGTGCTAGATTCCCAAGTTGCCAGATCTGAACCTGATCAAACGCATCTAGGATGTGATTGAATGTGGCATCAGATCTCATTGTCCCCTTTCCAGAGTTTGTGTGTGCAGATGAGGTGCAAATTCCCCCCCAGTGACCTACCAAGGCCTCATTGCTTCCATGTCATGGCGCTTCACCACTATTATCCATGCCAGAGGTGGACATACTGGCTATTAGATAGGTAGTCATAATGTTTTGGCTGATCAGTGTATGTTTGGAAACCCTCTAATAGCTCTGCCTGGAAGTATGTTTTCTTTGATGTGTAAGAACAAACTGTTTCTAGTTTTAATATGGTATTTTGTTTGCCTTCATTGGTCTTTGATGAAATAACATACTCATTTTAAGTCATTACTGGTAACAAAGTGCATACTAAGTTTTAAATCTATGTCTCAGATAACATTTAGTCTTCTGTCACGTAAAGTAATATGTTCTTTGTCAATTCTGTTGCTTCCACTTACCTTTATTGTCATTAATTTGCTTTCCAGCAGTTTGTTGTTAGTAAAATTTTAAGATTGCTAATTGTCTTATTTTTTTCATTACGCCCTATTCCTGACATTGCTGTGATTATTTTCAAAAAATCAAATGACATTGAAGCTATATCTTAAAATGTAACAGTCACTCTGGCTTTGGATATTGAATACACTTTGTTATCACAGCACACTTTGTTTCTGTTATGATAACTAAACAGCAGTATTCTTTTCAGGTCTGTGGTCTAAAGTGGTCACCTGATAATCAGTACCTGGCATCAGGAGGTAATGATAACCGACTATATGTTTGGAATCTACATTCCTTAACTCCAGTTCAGACATACACTGAGCATCTTGCTGCTGTAAAAGGTAACTACTGTAATTTGTTTTAAAATTTCAGATCATATTATTGTCCAAAAGCTTTGTAATACAATATCATTTTGGCAAGTCATTCAGCACAAAAATTTGATTTGCTTTATTTCAAGTTTAATCATTGGACATTTTTGCAAAGACTGTCACTGACAACAAATGCAAATAAATGTAATGTAATGCACCTTGTGCTGTTTTATTTATTCTAAACTGAAGGGTCAAAGAAATTGGCGCATCTGCCTAATATTGTGTAGGGCCCCCGTGAGCATGCAGAAGTGCCGTAACACAATGTGGCATGGACTCAACTAATGTCTGAAGTAATGCTGGAGGGAATTGACACCATGAATCCTACAGGGCTGTCCATAAATCCGTAAGAGAATGAGGGGGTGGTGGTCTCTTCTGCACAGTGTATTGTAAAGCAGCACTGAAGTGCCAAAGAAACCGGTATAGGCACCCGTATTCAAATAGAGAGATATGTAAACAGGTAGAATATTGCATTGAGGTTTTCATTTGTATCTTTAACCCTGAAGATGACTATTTGATTTCCTCAAAACAATCTACTAAAAATATAAATATGATTATTTGAGGAAATAAATATTTCTTTAAACAAATCTTTAACTTATATATCTTTAAGCTCACCATAAGAAAACTTTGAAGTACTCGGGTGATTTCATGCTGCTGGTGCAATGACCAGAACCCAGTCAAACGATGGATTGGGTACTTTCAGCACTAAACCTGTACATCGTTATCTTGTCATGAATTAATGACTTTGCACTCAAAGTTGAAAGTCTCATACTCTCTTTAGTATCAAGTGAGATATTATTTTATTATTGTCACAAACACAGGAAAAATAATCGTAATCTGTTCAATATTAAGCCCATTGCACACATTCAGCAACAAGAAAATAAACCAGAGGCCAAACAGGGCCCTTGCATAACACATTTCCAGCCAGATCATAAGTGATCCACAATATGGACACAATGATAAGTATGTAAACTTGAGAACTTCTCTCACTGGTGAAGTCTGGTGGTAGATGAGCATTAATAGCAGCCCTCAGTCAGTGGGATGACCAATTACACACATCATTGGCACCACTGCTTTGAAGTAATGGACATACACAGTGAAGGCTTTGTCTGCAAGCTGGCTGTACACTGATACTTTGTCTTATGTCATTAGAGTGTCATGGGGGTACACAAGAGCAGAACTACTCTTTACTTTCCATTTTCTTTATCTGTTATTTGTTCTTTCGTAATGTTGTTACAACAGTGGTCCAAGTTTGGAAAAACCCATTCTGAATTTAGATGTAATAGCACAACACATTATTTCCCGAAAGACATGACTTTTTTGTAAAATTTTTTGGATCTATAAAAGATATAAAATAAATCCCAAAGTCTTATGCTGTTGATTAATTACAATAAAATTGTCTACAGAATTTAATCAAGCACCCTTCTTTAATGTATTGCAGCAATTGCATGGTCACCACATCATCACGGCTTGCTGGCAAGTGGTGGTGGCACAGCTGACCGATGCATTAGATTTTGGAATACTCTTACTGGACAGCCAATGCAGTGTGTGGACACTGGTTCCCAAGTCTGCAACTTAGCCTGGTCAAAACATTCCTCTGAACTGGTAGGTGTTAAGTAGCAGCTAATATTAATATGGATAAAGTGACAAGGTTATGACCTGCGCCACAAATAAGACCAACAACATGTAATTTAGTACTGAAATTGTCTTCATTTATATGTGATGTGACCACCAAAGGTGGCACAGGAAAAATACCCAGGTAAAAATGAATATGAAGTTTACTGTAATAACACATACAGTCGTCCTTCTCCAATGGGAGTTAATTTGGAACACAATGATTGAAAATAAATCACTTCTTGAATATTGAAAGAACATCAAACATATCTGTAGGCAAAAGGCCCGGAAATGTCACAGTAAATTGAAAGTTAAAAAGTCCATGGTCCATACACTAAGCATGCCACAATTAAAGTCACAAAGGGATGCGTAGAAGTTAAGTCCAGCATATTACAGATGAAAAACAAAGACAGATATTACAAAGTCCAATTGTTAGTCACGGTATTGGTGTAAAGGCCACGAATGGTGTCGCACATAGTTGCCAGCTACCAGAGGTGAAGGTCAATATGGATGTCATTGTAGCGTCAGTTCTAGGGTGAAATCTTTGTGGGGATGCTTTCACAATCAGCACTTGGCTCACAAAACTCATTTGAAGTGAACTGTCAGAATGTAGCCTGAACAAGAAACTAAATACTACCTGGGCACCAGGATACTGCTGGTACTACTTTTGGTCACTTGGCCTATGGAGGAGAAAAGGTCCGCAGGGGCGGTGACTTCTGGTAGCACTTGGGATTGATGCCTGCTGGCCGTGCAGAGCATGGCAATCCCTTGTCAGTTGTCGGAAGAGCTGTCTCCTATGAGATCCTTGCCCAAGCAATCCAACCGTATTGCCCTGACACAGCAATATGTATAGTCTTTCACTGTGATTTGTCACCCTAGACTAAATAGGTTGGATAGATTGGTACTTGCCTTATAGTGGAGATGTTCAGTTGCAGATAGGCACAACAGAAAGACTGTCAAACAAGTAAGTTTTCTGTCAAAAAGACCTTCATTGGAATTAGACAAAGCACACACACACACACACACACACACACACACACACACACACACACACACACACACACACACACACACACGAGTGAGTTGTGTGTGTGTGTGTGTGTGTGTGTGTGTGTGTTGTCTAATTCCAGTGAAGGCCTTTTTCACCAAAAGCATACTTGCTTGACTCAGCATCTCCGCCGTATGGTGAGTAGCATTCTTTCCTTTTCGTTATACTGTCATTATTCCATCCTGGATTTTCCATTGTTTGGTTTCCTGTAATAACGTGTATCAGCAATGGCAGAATTATATTTACTTATTGTAGACCTGATTTGTTCTTCACTTAATTTGATGTTATTCCAAAAAGAAAATCTGAAGAAATGAAATAAAAGAACAAGTCTGACATGTCATTTCAAACTTCCAGCAAATGATGGAATTTTAACAGCTTTGTGCTTAATTTAAACTTAGTGATACTCTTCTAACACTGGAGCGGTGGGAGGAGTCAAGGTGACTGTTTTAAATTTTGTCTATGTATAATGACAATTTTTGTGACTATTTATTTCTTTTAAATAGATGTTGCACTGTAGAAATTACAAATCTATAACTATACTCATTGCATTTGTTTCTCATTGTATTCCTAGAACTGTGCCAATGGTTGTTTTTACTATTTAATACTTTTTATGTGCCTATGTTTCCTGTCAGTACTGTAACTCTTCAGTTGCATTGTATGTGACTGTGAAATGGTGCTACAATGTATGCTGCAGCTTCTGCTCCGATTATTGTGTCTCCCTATACCTAATATGCTTGGTTGTGTGTAAGTCATGATACAGAAACTGTAAATGGCTGATAAGTTCCCAGATGAGGAAGTAATGCGATATTTAGAACGTAACCTGCAAATGGCAAAGCATGAGTTAGAAAGTAGTGAAACTGAAAGGCAAGAAGGAACTATTATGATGATTATAATCATGACAGTGCTGAATCAACTGAAAGTTGTTGTTATGTGTCTGGAGAAGTCACTTCAGTGACTGTTATAGCAGCAAGACACATTCCTCCATCAAAAACTGCAAAGCTTTCAAGAAGGGAGAACCGATAGAGGTACTCAAAGTACCCTCCGCCACACACCGTCAGGTGGCTTGCAGAGTACGGATGGAGATGTAGATGTAGAAGGGATGACATTCATTACGACAGAGAAAGAAATAGATGTGAGTTACCTTCACAGCTTTTTGTGGGCCATTTAGAATCTGGAAAAGGCTATACAGAATGGATTTGGGATCTTATGTTGAATGCACCTGGAAGGCTACAAAAGCAAAATGTTTTATGCCAGACATCAGGGTCTGATAAACATCAAAATTCAAATTACTTGTAGTTCTTGGAGGCTGTTCATAAATGACACAATGCTGAAACAAATAAAACAGTGCAAAGAGACGTGGGCAATTAGGAAACATTAGTTGGTATGTTTATCTTTCAGTTTTGTACACTCAATGTTTTCTCCTAAGAGAATCAAAACTTAGGGTCAGAAAACTGAGGACCAAAGTTGTTTTGTGATACAATATCAAGATAGAGATTTAGAGAAACTATGAAAGTTTTTATATGTTGATATCAAGTATGGAGGTCAGTGAGCCTCAAAAGAGACAAATTTGCTTTGGTGTCAAAAGGTTGTGAGATCATTTCATCACAGTTGATTGACAGCTCTTTCCTACTAAGGCCATATGCAGATTTAAACAGTATATGGGTAATAAATGAGATAAATTTGGTAATAAATTTTGGTTAGCTATGGGTGTAAGGACAAAATATCTGTTCAACAGACTCCCATACTTGTGAAAGTATGTTTGTTGACCAGAGAATCAAACGCTTTCCAAATACATTGTCGTGAAGCTTAAGCCATTTCTTAGAAGTGAAAGAAATATCATAACAAACTTTTTTTTTTCAGATCTTTGCACTTGACAGAAATGTTGAAGAGAAAGGGTATTAGCCTAATGGGTTCACTGAAATGTCTGAGATGAGAGGTACCAGTATCACTTAAGAATGTTAGATGCAACATTTTATGAAGCTACTTGATGGACCAACTCAAATTTACCGAATTATCAAAGCGAGAACAATAAAAAACGTTTTGGTTTCAGTAAGCTTCATTCAAGTGTAGAAATTTGGGATGATTTGAAATGTCTTTCAGAAATGATAGAATTTGATAAGAAAACTGAGCTAACCTTCGCAAAGTGGTGTGACATGTAGTAATTAGAAGCATGTATTGGAATAATAATTCTTTGTTTATTAACTATGTATACACTCAGTAGAGCTTCAGAGGATGACAGTCCACACTAGATTACAACGAAAAGCTCGTCATGGTAATGGATAGTGGGTGCACATTATGGAAAGGTGCACAATCATCAGAGGTGGTGATGAGCCGGGAGGTACTGTGGATGACCAGCAGCACTGTACCACAAGGCTGTGAGCCTCCATCAAGACGCAGGTCCAGGCACAGGACTGGTCGATGGACATCAAGTGGCTGATGATCACAGTGAAGGTGTGAGATGGTGCTGTCTGATGGGTGCAGTGGCAGGTATTGCAGTCTGAAATGTAAACTAGAGATGGCTGAAGGTCGATCTGGTGCCCAGAGCAGAACTGGCCGTCAAGGGGCTCAGCAGCAAGGCATGGCGCCACATGGACACAAATATTTGCTTGCAACTGCCGTGCTAATTACTGCAACCTGTGCGGCACATATTGGCATGGATTGCACCCCAAGAGATTGTGGTGGCTGCAGGAGGCTTGATGGCAAACAGCCCAGTGCATCTTCTGTTGATAAACTATCTTCCGAGATAAAGCAGGGGCTGCACCTGGCCAGAGAAGCGTATCCGTGAATGTGGTGCCCAAATACTTTAGGGCCCAGCCCTGCATATACGAGTACTAGATTCCTCCCCACATATGAGAGATGGTGCAGCCATCTCAGAGAGAAGTGCAGCAAAGGAAGGAGGCACCAAGCAGCCACCAGAGCAGACTGGATTGAAACAACAGGACAATCAGTCAGCGAACACAAAACATGGTCCTGATGAAAGAAGCATGTTGTCTGTGTAGGGAACCGCATCAGGCTGCCGTAGGTGGCAAGGAAGGCCAGACATAGGCAGGATTGGTGGCAGTGGAGTGTCCAAGAAGTCACAACCCAAAGCCTGGTAGAACACACGACAGCACTAGCGGAGATGGCCAGGCCGGCTGTAGAGGTGGTGGTGGGGTTGGTGGCTTCCAGGAACAGCATCTAGAAAGCCAGCCACAACAGGGCCAAAGTGACTGCAGAAGCAACCATTTGGACAGCTGTAGTGGCAGCTATGGGGATGGCGGGACCAGCTGCCAGAATGTTTGCAGAGGCTGTGGCAGGGGTGAGTGCTGGAAGTGAGGGCCAGTGGTGAGAGTCAGTCGTGACAGGGCAGGTGACAGAGCAGCTGTCGGTACCAACAGGGCTGGTGAGGGCAGGAGGGCCAGCTATGACAGGGCTGCTGATGAGAAGATCAGTGTCCGATGAAGTCATGAGCGAGAGCTGTCTCTGTACCAGAGGGACTTCCATTGGAGAACTCTGTGAACAAGAACAGAGTGCAACTTGGCATGACCATGTGGCAAACAATGTGACAAAAGGTGATCGAGCTTGCCCCACACAAAAATCCTGGATGTTTTGTCCAAACACAGGTCCTAATCACAGCCACTTAAACATAGTGGGAAAGACCGTAGAAACTGAGTGAGCAGAGATGCTCTGTAGCAGGTCCAGAATTGACTGACTCCAGAATGTAAGGGCTTGAGGCAACAATAGCTCCACCAATTGAATAGACATGGTAAACAAAAAGAAAAGAAATTCGCCAAGGAACTACGGGAAACAATCGTGACTAATGCTCATGACTGTTACAGGGTGTATTTAAAGCAAAGCTGATATGCATCCTCATAGTGGTGCTACTGGTCATGAGTTACTAATAGGCTGGCATGCCACCACTCACAAGCTACTATGATTGATTAACTCTGGCACAGAGTTGAAGTCGTAATGAAATTGCATACCCGTATATGTTGTTCAAGCTCATTTCAACTCAGTGCCAAGTCAGATTAGAGCCGTTGTTGCTGTCAAAGGTATCAGCTTTATGTATAAAAGCCCACACCCTGCACATCCCAAAACCACCTACAAATGTAATCATGTGCTTCTTTCACTGCTCTTGTATTTTCTGTTCTTTCTGGGACTGCAATTTTAATGGCCAGCGTTGTAAGTGTAGCTTCATCAGTAAACTACACTCCTGGAAATTGAAATAAGAACACCGTGAATTCATTGTCCCAGGAAGGGGAAACTTTATTGACACATTCCTGGGCTCAGATACATCACATGATCACACTGACAGAACCACAGGCACATAGACACAGGCAACAGAGTATGCACAATGTCGGCACTAGTACAGTGTATATCCACCTTTCGCAGCAATGCAGGCTGCTATTCTCCCATGGAGACGATCGTAGAGATGCTGGATGTAGTCCTGTGGAACGGCTTGCCATGCCATTTCCACCTGGCGCCTCAGTTGGACCAGCGTTCGTGCTGGACGTGCAGACCGCGTGAGACGACGCTTCATGCAGTCCCAAACATGCTCAATGGGGGACAGATCCGGAGATCTTGCTGGCCAGGGTAGTTGACTTACACCTTCTAGAGCACGTTGGGTGGCACGGGATACATGCGGACGTGCATTGTCCTGTTGGAACAGCAAGTTCCCTTGCCGGTCTAGGAATGGTAGAACGATGGGTTCGATGACGGTTTGGATGTACCGTGCACTATTCAGTGTCCCCTCGACGATCACCAGTGGTGTACGGCCAGTGTAGGAGATCGCTCCCCACACCATGATGCCGGGTGTTGGCCCTGTGTGCCTCGGTCGTATGCAGTCCTGATTGTGGCGCTCACCTGCACGGCGCCAAACACGCATACGACCATCATTGGCACCAAGGCAGAAGCGACTCTCATCGCTGAAGACGATACGTCTCCATTCGTCCCTCCATTCACGCCTGTCGCGACACCACTGGAGGCGGGCTGCACGATGTTGGGGCGTGAGCGGAAGACGGCCTAACGATGTGCGGGACCGTAGCCCAGCTTCATGGAGACGGTTGCGAATGGTCCTCGCCGATACCCCAGGAGCAACAGTGTCCCTAATTTGCTGGGAAGTGGCGGTGCGGTCCCCTACGGCACTGCATAGGATCCTACGGTCTTGGCGTGCATCCGTGCGTCGCTGCGGTCCGGTCCCAGGTCGACGGGCACGTGCACCTTCCGCCGACCACTGGCGACAACATCGATGTACTGTGGAGACCTCACGCCTCACGTGTTGAGTAATTCGGCGGT
Organism: Schistocerca piceifrons; assembly: GCF_021461385.2. NCBI lineage: Eukaryota > Metazoa > Arthropoda > Insecta > Orthoptera > Acrididae > Schistocerca > Schistocerca piceifrons. Next base: position 127,124,174 of record NC_060149.1, read on the forward strand.
ACGTCCACCCGGCCTCCCGCATGCCCACTGTACTCCCTCGCTCAAAGTCCGTCAACTGCACATACGGTTCACGTCCACGCTTTCGCGGCATGCTACCAGTGTTAAAGACTGCGATGGAGCTCCGTATGCCACGGAAAACTGGCTGACACTGACGGCGGCGGTGCACAAATGCTGCGCAGCTAGCGCCATTCGACGGCCAACACCGCAGTTCCTGGTGTGTCCGCTGTGCCGTGCGTGTGATCATTGCTTGTACAGCCCTCTCGCAGTGTCCGAAGCAAGTATGGTGGGTGTGACACACCGGTGTCAATATGTTCTTTTTTCCATTTCCAGGAGTGTATATTAACACAAGGACATGATAATTGTAACTTAATCAGTAACAAAATTCAAAATGTTTAGCTGTCCTCCAACATGAAAATGTAAGTTAATTTAATACAAACTTTCTGCTTGTAATATTTAGTATACATGCAGACACACATTGCATGTTACTTGTAAGAGTACACAGAACAATATTAATAACACCTACTCATTTTGTCACACTCCTCATTCAGATGAAACATGGCCAGTGAGTATTCTGAGTGTTTCTACTCAGTGTATCGATAACTCTCGGGGGGGGGGGGGAAGGTCGGGATTTTGTCATGCCAGACAGATCTGACATTATTCTTCAACAACAGGAGCACTGCAACTGAGTGAGATGGTGCAGTGGTTACACACTGGACTCACATTTGGGAGGGTGGCAGTTGAAATCCTATCTTCCAATCCAGGTTTAGATTTTCTACGATTTCCCACTTATGGCGGATGCTGACTTGGTTTCTTTGAAAATGACACACCGGGTTTCCTTCACCAATCAGAGCTTGTGCTCCATCTCTAATGACCTAGTTCACAAGTGAATGTTAATACCTATCTTCCTTTAAGAGTGCTGCATCACAGAAGCTGTAAACATACACCGTATTGGCAAATTCCATATCAGTGATAATTTATTGCATTTTTAAAGCTCACTTGTAAAGTAAAATAGTTGCTGGCTACACTTACGCTTACATCACAGAAAACAATCAATTGAGAATTCAGTGACATAGTTTCATTCCATCAAAACTATTGTAGCCGGCCATTGCCTTGCTGGTTTTCTAGTGGCTGGACCACAGGCGTTTCTTGTAGAGGTGCCAGTATTCTGCTACACTGCTTGTACACCACCTATAGCAATACTGTAGTTGCAAAACTGCTTTACTCATATACAATCACGTGGGTAGGCACATCTGTACGCACACGATCCATAACGGCCTTGTGATTACGCTCATATCAGTCTGCATGCTTTTGTAGGCCGTGATAAGGCCACCAGAATACAGGGTTCTCCCACTCTGGCCATTTATGGTGACTGCTTGCAGCTCTACAGTCAGAGCCTCATCTTCCGGTAACACCACATCCTCAGGAGACCTCTTGCTCCTATCAATCTCAGATGCCTCCTGACATCAACCTGGTTCATTGGCTCTAAACCAGTGCCGTCCGATATCATTGTCACATCCAGGACAGCCAGCTGATCATATGCCTTCCTCCCAGCTGGCCATTGATGCCGTTGGCCTCACTGCATCCCAGGTCTGCCAAATTTGCCATCAGCTGGAGCAAAACTGCCCTCACCAGAAGACACTGCCGCTGGCTGCTCAGACTACTGATGCTGCTAGCCTCGCTGGTTGCCAGTTGTGCCCTACAGAGCATCACTGCGCACCAAATGCACCCACCCACACCACAGCTCTACACCATGTCCAGACAGTACCCTGAAGATCCTCTAACATTGTAATGCCAGATGTTATGTATTGTTAACCAATATACCACAAACTCATGTAGTGTCAGTGGGAGCTGCTGTTTACTTCCTATGTGCTTGCAACCATGCAAGGTAAAAACAGAGCCTGTTCTGAGGACAGACATAGAGCAAGTAGGGTAGGTGATCAGTATATAATTCACATCCTGCTATCAAAAAAATAATGTATGAGAGAACTATTGTGCCTCAAAAACCGTTCCAAATACACATTTTTGCTTCAAAACACTCTTCCTGTCCCTCATAGAATATTGTTTGTGCAGTCCTGTGCCACTGTGCAAATGCTGCCCACAATAACACAGTTCTGGAACATTATTTGGTGACAGTTATGATATTTCAGAAAGCTGTTACAGAATTAGTCGTGGGGCTGACCAATCAGAAATTTCTACTCTGGGTTGGAGCTCAACTGTTGAGTTAAAAACTGTTAAGAAACTTGGCTGTGGGCAATGAGTTGAAAATGTTGGTTGACAAGAGCCAAGATTCTTTCCATTAAAGCACAGTAATCAGCTACAATGGGGCATCCAGGATGCTGAAGTTTATGGATTTTGGGAAGTGTGTGTAAGGTGGATGTGTGTTGGTGTGAAGAGGCAGAGGGAAATTCCGTGCTGGGCCTAAGGATTTGAGTCTGCCTTAGGGTTGTGGATGGATGTTTTTTCCTCTGTTGAGAGGTTTTGGTTACTGAGAAGAACCTAAGGAGAGGGAGACCAAGTTGAAGGTATGGAATTCCTGGAACCTAGCAATGGGGTGGTTAAGTGGGAATGGATGAGAATCACAGTTGAACAGAGATATGACCTGGGAGAGCATAATGAGAGGGTTCATGGGCAGTAAGATAGATATTGTAGTACTATAAGGCAGGAGTAGGGTATCAGAAAATTGGAAAAACTTTAGAGTGAAATGCTCTTTCAGATGTTGGAGGGAAAGGGTTTCAGTTTGGGTGATAGGGTGTAGGTAGTTCTAGTTTCTTAGTAATAGTTTCTTGGAAAGGAAGCAGAAATGCTTCAGGGATGCCTTTGCATTTGTTCCTCTAATGTTACGTTAATGAGGGGATTGGTGGAATCTGAAGATTTGAAGGTCATTTTGAAGTGAGGGGTAGCATCCAGAGATAGGAAGTGATAAAAGTTATTATGATGTAGCATGTCCTTAGCCAACTCTAATAGTTGATGATTACATGTGAAAGATATAATCAGCTTCTCACACAATCATAAAAGATATCACTAGTTTTAGTCATTAGGATCTAGACACATCCACGTTAAATCATTGTTGAAATAATGTTTCATATGTCTCTTACTAAAGCAGACATTATGAGAATGTGGAACCCTGCTTGTAATGCCATGTTAAACTCTGATGTATTAAATAATAGAAATGTATGTATTCATAGTGGGAAAGTTCTGGTAGAATGTAAAGGACACAGATGGTGTGTGGGGGGAGGGGATGGGGCTGTGCATGCGTGCGCTCTAGTTCGGGAAAGGATTTATTCCAAAAGCTAGCAAGTTTAGCTTCTCTTTTGTCTGTTCCTGTCAGTTACTCAAAGCTTCTAATAATTTATATTTTCTTCTTTTTTCAGGTTAGTACCCATGGCTATTCCCAGAATCAGATACTAGTCTGGAAATACCCAAGCCTTACACAAGTTGCAAAACTAACAGGACATTCATATAGAGTATTATATTTAGCAATGTCTCCAGATGGTGAAGCAATTGTTACTGGTGCTGGAGATGAAACATTGAGGTTTTGGAATGTTTTCAGCAAAGCAAGGTCACAAAAGGTATGTACTGTTATGCATATATGTTTTCCTTTAAGGATTACAATATTTTCTTTTGCTCTCTTGCCTACAATAGTGTGAAAATTGGTGAAAAATCTTTGTTACATAAAAAATGAATCCATGGTTGTCTAGTAAAGCAGTGTTATTAAAAAGCTCAGAATATGCAAATAATGAATGTACAATTCTTATGTCCTATGATAAACTAGAGACCAAGCTGCTTCTGGAAATATATAAGCAACCAATAAATGAAAGAAAAGCGTGTGAATATGGTTCTGTCTTAAAGCTGTAAAAACAGATAGATGTACTTTTTTTTATAAGTATGGGTATGTAGTGGATTTGTTGTTATTTTTTGATAAAATTGAGGTTTTTCTTCTGTTACATAATTTTGATTGCCTTATACACCAAAAAGTGTTGTAACTGATTACCTGCAGCCTCTGAATATGCTAATAGCTCAGAACACTTTCTAAATACAGTCACAGCCATCTGTCTCCCATCAGAAATGCCACCTCTTACAGAAATTATCCCAATATGTGGCTTCTTCATTATTAACATATTCTTTCCTAGTGTTCAACTGAAATTGTATTTCATTGTTGTCATTTCATTTCCTTTTCAAAGCCATTTTTATTGACATCTTGACTAAAGCCGTGAAAACTGTCACCTCTCCTTTCTTTTGTGTTACCTCTATGACTGCCTTGGAGGCTTTTGTGTACTCTCATAACTATCATTAGTTTGGCACAAATTTATGAGTGCCATCTTTGTGTTCTAAATTCATGCCACTGAACAGAATGTTGCTGTAGTGGAAATGCTAGACTCACACGCAGGAGAAACATGGTTCAAATCCTTATCTTGCCATCCTGATACAGGTTTTACACAATTTATTTAAATCATTTCCAGTGAATGCAGAAACAACTCATTTGAAGCGGATTGTGATGAATTTCCTGCCCAGTCATTGTCCTACTGAACTTGTGCTCTGCCAGTAATAGCCTCAGTGTCCAAGAGATACAAAACTTGCAGTTTCCTTCCTTGACTTTGGGCCACAGTACAATTTTATCGTTTCATTGATTGATGTACAACAATTCATATGATCCTTTGCAGATTGTATGCATATTTCATCAATGTTTATTTATGTTCTAGAGGCCTGTTTCACAGTTATATCTACAAAAAATATGTTTCCAAAAGTCAGTTTCCTTTGTCACACTTGCCATAACTTCCGTATCATGTACTCATCTCTAACCAATGTCTCCAGATGAATGTGTTTCATTGTTGAAAACAGAACAAACAACTGAAGATTTCTGTAATTGGTTGTTTGCGCTACAATTGCCTCATTGATATCATCCGGAAAAATACCTGGATCACTCAGATAATCAATAAACATTCTTGTTCGGGACCTATGATGATAAAATACTCCACCTGGGCTGTTACTTCATAAGGTCTTGAAATGAATGACTCCTTACATCCACAGTCATTCTTGAAGGAGCCAGAGATATCTTTTATTGTCCACTCATCTTTGACATCTTTTTTAGTAAATTGTTTCTATAGAGGTTTGTTTTCCATTGGATGCTTTATTTTTTAAATATGTATCAGCTCATGTAGACTCCCTGAGAGGAAGAATGTCATTAGGTGTAGCAAAGCTGCCTCATTTGGACAAGAGTAAAAAGTTGTGTGGACCCATATTCGTAATCGTCATCATAAGATTGTCTATTGCTGCCAGCCACCAGGTACTGACAAATTGGTCTTAAGCGTTGTCCCAAGACGCGCTAAATTTGGTAGCACAGTAATGCTGCAATCATACAGGAAGAGTAGAGGGAGTTTTTAATTTGCCGTATAGTGACTGTGAAAGATATACAGTGGTTGGACAAAAATATGGAAACATGTTGAGGAATGCTTGCTTGAACATAAATGCAGATGCTAGCCAAGCCTGCAGGTTGCGATGTATTTCAGCATGAATGGCAGCTGTACAATGTCGTCAATATGTTGCAGGCATCAGTCGTCATCAGAACAGTATTCTGTGTAGTTGTGAGTGCATTATGTCAGAGCTAAGTGACTTCAAACATTGGCAAATGGTGGTTGCTCGTATGGTAGATGCCTCCATAACAAAGGTAGCCAAAGTTTTTGATGTTTCAGGAGGCACTGTATCAAAGGTTTGTACCACATACTGGGAAAGTGGAAAAACATCACCTGCTAAGTCACAGACAAAAGTGTGTGTTGAGTGATCATGAGAGATGGTCATTGAAGTGAATTGTGATGAAAACTAAGAGAATGACAGCTGTAAAAGTCATTAAAAAACTGAATGTCTTACTCATGCACCCTGTTAGCACAAAAACAACATGAAGGTAGCTCCACAAACTGGGAAATCCAGGGATCAGCATCACCTTAGCGTACAGTGTTTGTTCCCAAATGGTGATGATGTGTTCGAAGACAGAGCCCATGCTCACACAGCTCTCATTGCCCTGGATTGATTTTGTCAGCATGAGAATGTGTATCACCTGGCCACCACAGTCTCCAGATCTCAATGTTATTGAGCCTTTGTGCTCTACTTTGGAGAGAAGGGTGCATGATTGTTATCCACCTCCTTCATTGTTACCTGAACTTGCCACTAGTTTTTAGGAATAATGGTATAAAATTCATTTGAAAACAACACAGGACCTGTACTTATCCATTCTGAGATGACTGGAAGCCTTTGTTAATGCCAACGGTTTTGTTACACCATATTAGGCCTGGTAATATGATGTGTTTTTGGTGTTTCCATGTTTTTGTCCACCCTTGTACATGCATAGTCTTGTGACATAATACTGAACAGGCAGCTGCTGGTAGAGCTACACCTACATACAGTCTTGTGAAATACTTGTGTGACTGCATTGTTAGACAACTGCCTTAAACAGAAAGTCCAGTAGCCCACATGTGACAGAGAGATATTTTAGACCTCCCGGCTACAATCAGGCATGACATTTACAAGGGTGTCATAAAAGAGATGGAAATTATGACCATGATGTTGCTCTAGTGATGATGGTCAGTAAAAACAGAAAGTTTGAGAAATCTTGAAGAGTTCTGTGTGTAGTACAATTGCTAGACAACCACCAAAATCATCTTCAAAGATAAATTGGGAACGTTTAATTAAAAATTTAAGAAGTGTGAAAGATATGGTTCAAGCTCAGACACATCATAAACTTCGCGTTACATAAATTCTTTCACTAGGTGCTGAGCTACATCTTGCTTTAATAGTACCAGTTGTAGTATGTTGTGAAAACAGAAATCATTATGCTCGTACTACAAAAGAGAATGTAAGAAACACTGATGGTAAAACTTAATGGGACTCATATATCCATTAGAACAACAATTTCCATAGTAATATCATGGTGAAGATTTATCAGAAACCCCAAGGAAGTTATGGTCATACGTAAAGCCTGTAAACAAATCAAAACTATCCATATTATTTCTCCTGGATCAGAATTGTGTTGAAGCTGAGTACAAAAGACATAAAACCAAACTATTAAATTCTCTATTTAAAAATGCATTACCAAATCAGGTTTCTGGGAATGCAACCACTTGTAGAGTGTTGTTCCACAACATCAGTATCTGTCACAATAAGTGTACATAGTTCACACAGAAGAGTAATAGTGGTGCTCAGGGAATTCAAGTGAAAATCGATGGAAAAAAAGGCAGTGTTGTTTGTTCTCTCAAAAACTTGTTGGATAAAATTAGAAGACCGATATTTGAGGAGGACTGTGCGGTAATTCTGCTACGTGTGTATGTCACACAGGGGCTGTGAGAATGAGGTAAAAGAGAGTGGAGTACATACTGAGACATGCTGACTGTAATTTTTCCCTCACTTTATATGCAAATGGAATAGTAGAGAAAATCACTAATGTTGGTACAAAACACCCTCTGCCATATACTGTACAGTGGCTTGTGGAGTATCTATGTAGATGCAGAAAGACATTTTATAATGGACAAATGTTTTGGGGTTATGTGAGAATGACCACCACAAAAACTGCGCTATTTAAATATAATTGACCAGAGACAAATTATGTGCACTGTGAGTTCTGTAACACGGTATTGAATGGTATAGATCTTATTCCAGTTTTCCTTTTCTACTACCTTTTGCTGTTGTTTATTCCTTCCATTTTCCTATCCTGTTATATTCATAAACTAAGAATATACTTCTGTTGTAATTTATGTATTAGAGAACAAGGGTGATCCTATCACACTTACCTGGTGCACTACTGAGTATACCCTTGTCTCTGATGAACACTAGTCATCGAGAACAGCATAGTGGGTTCTATTATTTAAGAAGTCTATGAGCCAATCACGTATCTAAGAACCTGTTCTGTATGCTCAGATCTTAGTTAACAGTCTGCAGTGCAGCATCATATCAAATGGTTTCCGGAAATCTGGGAATACAGAAGCTGCCTGTTAGCCTTCCCCCTTGGTTTGCTGGATATCGTGTGAGAAAATGAACTGGCCTTCATACAAGCATTGCTTTCTAAATCTGCACTGATTTGTGAACAGAAGTTTTTCTGTCTCAAGGAAATTCATTACATTCAAACTCAGAATATATTCAAGATATCTGCAGCATATAAATGTTAAGGATATTGGTCTGTAATTTTGCGGTTCTGTTCTTTGCCCTTCTTATATACAAAAGTCATCTGCAGTTTTTTCCAGTCTCTTGCAACTTTCACCTAGGTTAGAGATTCGCAGTAAATGCACCCCAAGTACGAGCCAATACCATAGATTAATCTGTGTGCTTCACAGTGGCAGGGATGCCAAAGTCCTGCATATGGGAGTCTGTGTGATGGTCAGGCACTGGTATGTGTGTATAATCACCTGCATGAATAATTTTTTAAACAAGAAATTTAAAACATCAGCTTTCCTTTTGCTGTCTACTGTTGCCATTCCAGACTGGTCGACAAGTGAGTGGATAGAAGCCTTCAATTCGCATAGTGAATTTATATAGGACCAGAATTCTCTCAGATTCTTGACAAGAGCCTTCACAAAGGTATGACATGTATGTTGTACAGTCACACACACTCATTTTACAGGCATATGAATTTTTACTCACTTTTGTCTTTCAACATTTCCACATTCTTTTTTTATTCAAGATTGCAACAATTTCTTTCTGAGCATTTTCTGAATTTTGTTATTAAACTACTGTGGTTTTTTATTCCACCCTTAATCCATGTACTTGGCACATACTTCTCCAGAGCACAATCTATGGTCGTGTTCATGGAAAAGAAATCCACTAAAGTTGTAAAATGCTTTTATTGACCAAAGTTTTGCAAGACATAAGTCACTATAAACCATCATGCTTTTGGGGTCTTAGTCCCATCATCAAGTGAATTTTAAATCTAAAATAAAACAACAGTTGTAACCTACTTCTTAAAACAAATAGGAAATTTAAAAAGTTAAAATTTAGAAACTAAAAAAATCAGATGGAATGATTAAAAAATAGTCTACCTAGCAGAGTAGGACATCATGTCCATGCCCGAACAACTAGTAGGCAAACATCTGCTGTAGGTGGACTGCAATAATAGCATCCCAAATTGTGTGCATCCAGTAGCAGAAAAGCCCAAACATAACAAATGACAGGTTGTAAACCCATGAAATCAAAAAGTCAAATATTCAAAAGATGAAAAAATGTAAACAATTTAAAAAATTAAGAACTAAATTTTCTTACAGTAATTAACCGTCTGATGTTATTACAATAAAAAAGTATACAGGATGCAGATGAAGGGGTTGTGGCAAGGTTAAGAAATAGGAGCAAAGAAGATAGTAAGCCACATTCAAATTCTACTATTGAAAGTGGAAAGTGTTGTACAAAGTTATTCAAGATATTTTTTATGTTTGAGCTCCACATGCTCATTAAAAGCAGTATCTGAATTGTTCAATCTACATTTGAAAACCTTGATCTCTTCCAACATGTGTAAAGTCAAGCCTTTGGGATAAAAGTGAAGTATGGAAAGATCCTCCTTAATCTCCCCTAGTTTATGATTATTTAATGCTAAGTGCACAGACATTGCCGATTTGGGCTTTTTAATGTTACAGTGCCTCTTAAACCTAGTCTGACAATGTCTGTCAGTTTGTCCAACATAGTGGTAATCACATTTCAGACACTCGATACAATGAATACCTGAACTACTACATGTTTTTAAATTTTTTTAATTGTGTAAAACTTTTTTTAATTTTTTAAATGTTTTACCATTTAATTTCATGGGTTCACAACCCGTCATTTGTTATGTTTGGGCTTTTCTGTTACTGGATGCAGATTTTGGCATTTTTTTAATGCATTTAGACCTTTGGCTGATGCTATTATATTTACATTCCGTGTCATGGATCTTTTGCTGTGTTGCACTTCTTATGTTATTAGCCATGCTGCTTTTTCCTATATGCCTGTTAAGACTAACATCTCTCATACTGGACTGCCATTACTTTCTTCTGTAATCTTTTTTCGGCTTCCGTACACACACGTGCCTTAGCTCCTCTTCATGCTGTGTTATGCACCTGCTTCACGATGTTTATGACACATACAGCCCGCAATGTTACTGCTCAGTCCTCTTGCTGTAGCCACATGGATCACACAGGCGTGTTGTATCAGCATTTGGTAAGTGTTGGCCTCGAATGCTACTGCCTTTTTCTTGTGGTTTGCCATATCAGGATTATAGTTCATTTCCTTTCTGCAGTGCAGGATTGTTATTTAGTTCAGCTTTGGTCTAGAATGTGACTTCCACCTAATGCTCTACGGTGACTTCAGTTTTGTAGACTGCATGCGTTCCCTGTGTCAGTTTTGGGACGAGGCTTTTTCCCAGGCTGCACTTGTAAGTTGGGGTTCTTTGCAGCCACAATTTGGGATGCTGTTACGACAGTCCACCTACAGTAAATGTTTGCCTACCAATTGTTTTGGTATGGGCATGATGTCTTATGACTGCTAAATAGGCTCTTTTTTTAATAATTTCATCTGATTTTTTACTTTCTAAAGTTTAATTTTTTAAATTGTTTAAGTGAGTAAGTTACAACTATTGTTGTACTTTAGATTGCAGATACACCTTACAATGGGGCCAAGACCCTGTAATCGTGATAGTGTATACCAACTTCTGTCTTGTAAAACTTCGATCAATAAAAGCATTTTACAACTCTGGGGATTTGTTTCCCAAGATCATGTTGCAGAACAGTTGTGGATGTCCCACAAATAAAAATTTATGTAATTTACAATCGATTTAAAGTGTGCCCATAATTCCTCTTATGTCCATCATACTGGAACTAAATGATGTCCATTCTTGTGTAAGTAGGATATTAACAACTGCTTATCTGTTGTTTCCAGCATAAATACTGCCCTGGCCTCCTCCTTGTTGGTTTATTAACTTAAGCAACCATTACCAATAATCCCTGTCTCTTTACTGACACTGTCATTAAGACAGATTTGTTTGTAGCTGCAAGGTGTGAAATATTTCCAGTGCAAATAGGTTGTTGAACTAGCTGCTCAACACATTTTTCGGAAAATATGTTCAGAACTACTTCGAAAAAATTGTCTGTCTGTGCCAAAGGCCATGAATCCATAGAGGTTCCAGTCTAGACACAGTACGTTAAAGTCACTTTCATATGAAGAGTGCAGGGGAAAATCCTGATAAGTCACAATTTTTATTTTTTTCAGGAGACAAAATTTAAACTTTCAAGACTCTTAAAATTTTAGTTTTTCAAGTTATATTCTTCATTTTTGTTTTAGACCTTGATATATCTTTCAGAGAAAGAGTACTACTGAAATTATACACATCTGAATAGGATTTACAATAATATGATGCATTTTTATTTTGAAGGCAGGTTGTACAGAGGAAAAATATGACAAGTCCATAACATATTGCAAGGTTAACTACAAGATTTCAAATTTATGTTACAACAAATTATCTCATATAATCATTTAATAATCTTCTATTAAAGGGCCTATGCTTTTTTGATGGTGGATTAATGCAAAAGACGATCAAAACTCACTTGCACTTCACTGCGGCAAAATCTTTTCAAGTCTTGTAAATCTCTGTATTTCTCAGCAGATATTTTAAGATCACCTGCAAAAAATCAGAATCCCTTAATTTAAATAGCTATATGCATAATACTAAAAAAATACTTATTTCAATAAATAAAAAATACTTTCAGATCATATTGCCGTAAAAGAATTACTATATCTTCATATTTATCAGAGGGTAGATTGAAATTGCCCCCATTCAGGCTGGTATCTTGCCCTTTCTTTCCACGAAGAAGTAATGAAGCTTGCTCATATGCTCCATTGTAGCTTCCTCTATACCGAACCAGTGCTGTATGGTGTTGTGTGACTTCCAATTCTCTTATTGACCTGGTCTGGAAAAGGAGTTTCTTCTTGTATATTGTATTATCCAGATGCTCTGTCCAGCATTTGATTATCTCTGGTTGCTCCTCAACATCAACGACGACAAAAGGCGAAGGGCGTGTGCGTGAATTCTGAAAAACCTGACACCAGACCTTTGGAATTTGAGATTCCTGACTTTGGTCTATCATACCAATATTTTTATCACATTCGAGGTACAAATGACCTCTTATGGGGAATGTCATCTTTACTTAGTCCAATTGTTTTTCTGTATGGACCAGATGGTGAAGAAATCTGAACACAGTGGCATTCTTGTTTTGCCCTCCACAGGAGTCACAGAACATCTCCAGATGTCTGACTTCTGGATTTAGAAAATTGTGCACAAAATGATGAACAATGAAACTTCGTCCTCCCTTTTTCGGCCTGTACTCTCTGCATACATTTAAAAATAGCTGTCCCCTGTTGCCAAAACATGGACATTGAATATAAATACAGAAAGCTGTCATTTATTATAAACTTCATTTGTCTTTATATTTGGACAAGGAAAGTTTTTGCTATAGCCCATCGTAATTGCAACTTGTGATGGATTTTTTTGACATTCCATTTTTGCCTTTTTTTTCCTGTCATAGAACACTTTTTGTTTTCTGGGATGCAATTCATGGGCCATTTCATTGGATCGATGTTTGGAATGAAGCCTTTCTTTATTTTCAGCAGATGATGTTAAAGTCAGTTCCTTCCCCAAATTTTTCTTCTTGGCTTGATACTCATCACAGGAGCCACAAGTATCAGATCGTGAATATCCAAAACTTATATTGAAATCTGGATTGAATGTAGTGCGGTATGTTTCACACGACTGTATAGACTCCATAAAGGGCCCATTAACAGACATAATTAATGAATCTTTCGAATCTGGATACTTTCCGGAGTACCTAAAACAAGCAAAAGTTATACCTATCCTTAAAAACTGAGATGTGGAAAATGTAGAGAACTACAGGCCGATCTCTATATTGTCTATCATTTCTAAAATAATAGAAATACTAGTCAAAAAGAGACTGCTAAATTACCTGAATAAATATAATCTTCTTTCCAATGACCAATTTGGTTTTAGGCCCGGAAAAGGCACACAATCTGCTATAGCACAGTTCACTAAAGTAATTTTAGGAGCACTGGACAAAGGTGAAAATGTAAGTGGTATCTTTTTAGACTTGTCCAAGGCCTTTGATACAGTTGACCACAAAATCTTACTTCATAACTTAGGGCAAATAGGAATAAGAGGTGTGACAAAGAAGTGGTTCAAATCATACTTGGAAAACAGAGTTCAACGAGTTGAGATATCACAAGTTTCAAACAATTCCCTTATAAAACACCTGTCTGACCCAGAAAATGTGAATATAGGCGTCCCACAGGGAAGTGTATTAGGCCCAATATCGTTTCTTATATACATTAACGACTTCCCACAAAGTATCAGACATGGCGAAAAAATACTTTTTGCTGATGACAGCAACATAGTAATAACAGGTGAAAATCCAACACAACTGTCAGAGAGAGCAAATGAGGCTCTCAATGATGTCCACAACTGGTCATTAAAAAATAAAGTAACCCTAAATGTAAAGAAAACTAACTATATTAACTTCCAATTGAACAAAAAACACAATGCCACTAGAATAAAAGTTAATAATAATGAATTAGAATGTGTAACAAGTACCAAATTCTTAGGGATGAATGTAGACAGCCAACTGAAATGGACAAAACATGTCAACATTTTGGCAAAGAAATTATCCACAGCATGCTATGTTCTTAGAATCCTTGCACCGGTATGCAATAATACCTGTCTTAAAATAACATATTACGGATATCTACACTCAGTCCTCAGCTATGGGATCATGTTTTGGGGAACAAGTGCCAGTAACATACAAACTGTGTTCAGAGTACAAAAAAGAGCCATAAGGATAATAACAAACAGCAACAACAGGGCCCACTGTCTATAATTATTTAGAAAGCTAGGAATTCTAACTGTTTCTTGTGAGTATATCTTTCAGAACATAATGTTCATTAAGAAAAATCTCAACATGTACAGCACAAACAGCCTAATACATGACCATGAAACAAGAGCTTGTCACCACCTCCATCTAGATAGAAAGAACAAGGCAAAGACGCAAAAAAGTATATTTTGTACTGGGATAAAACTGTATAACAAATTATCACAAGAAATTAAAGAAATAAATGAGCCCCTCACTTTCAGACAAAAGCTTAAAACCTTTTTAGTAAGTAAAAGTTGTTATACTGTAAAAGAATATTTAACATAGATGTAGATTATTAGCAACATATGATATTATCACCAAAATATTATGTAATTATAAATGTGTGTATGACTAGTTATAAAAACTACACAAAATATGAGAAATCTGTTTCATTGTAAATGTAAATGTGTGCTCATGTGTTGTAAACTCACGACATCCATACAATATTTATTGTTCCACGGATGAATAAATAAATAAATAAATAAATAAACAAATAAAAATAAACGACATGTTCTGATCCTGGAACTTCTCCTTGAACATATGGAACATATTTTTAATATTCAAAGACTGTAGTAGGTAAATTTTTTTGACTTCGTCAAACTGTAGTGGCTCTTGTGACCTTTAAATGATTTAATGTGCCCTCTTATTATTGCACGTGTTTGATGTTTCAAAGCCTGTGGGTGAGATCTGTGTTTCCCTTGGCCGTCTTGTAGGGGATGGTCTCCAGATTTAAGTTTCTTCAGTAAATGATCTACCTTGCTCATCTTTATTCCATGTAATGACGTAAATGCTTGCTTGCACACATGTACTTCTTGGACACTTCCATTAATGGTAATACAAACACTGAATTAATATGATACATCACGAAACTTTGCTTCCTGCTCTTCTCTTCTAGGACACCTGCGCTGTACAGGGACAACTGTGATTACATCACTTAAATAGAGGTTTATTTCATCATGATTTTGAAAGTGGTTCATGTTATTAATAATATTCCTTTTATTTTCATCACTGACAATATCAAAACAATTGTTTTTGCACTTACATGGTTCTCCTGTTTCATGTGACTGCAATCTTAAACGTTTGGAGGCATCTCTAACGCAACCATACTTCTTTTTCTTTGTCAGCTTCTTTGATGACATTCTATAGTCTAAGAAAACTATAGAATGCAAGTAGATGAGTCACTATCCTCGTATTTCATTTTATACTGACAGAATACAATGCTAGATCTAACTTCCTTCACTAACTCCACAAAGCTGACAACAATAACGGTCAACTTATACACAACAATGACTGTGGCAACAGTGATAAAACAATGATAACATTAGTGAAAACAGACCTGTGCGGTCTGGGAATCATTAAGTCATAAAATTTTATCGTTGCATTCTCTGGACTTGTCAGGATATTACCCTGTTTTGTGTGGACTTACAATGTTTTTCGCCTGCACATTCTTACAAGATATCAGAATATTTCGTGACTCATCAGGTTTTTGACCAGTTCTGTAAAACCAGCTAAAACTACACAGGCTGGTCTATTAAATTATGAAAAAAAAAAACAGAAATTTTGGAATTTTGGACTTATCAGGTTTTTCCCCTGGACTGTTCATATAATATTTTATGATTGGAGTATTTCAGCATTAGTGAGTATAGACTTTCTTTGAAGGATTCTACAACTATTATGGCAAATTCGGGTGGCCAGTAAAAACATCCAATGATTAGTTTGAGTTCACCTAGGCTGTGCCTACTCATGTTTAGGTAACTTCACAGTTAGACTCAATTTCAACCTTAATAGAGTCAATACTTTTGTTGACTTCAGTGAACCTTCCCCTCTTACATCCTTTACCCTGTCTTTTCAATATACATTCCCTGCCTCATTAAATATTTCAAAGCTTTTTGCTTTGGGTTTCATCCAGGGCTTCGCTCCGAGAATAATTTGAATGTGACAGCTTTCCTGGTGAGCAGTAAATTCAGAAATGTTACGAATCCATCAGAAATCTACTTTTAAAATTTTGACAGTCTAAGTCCGTTTGCGTTGTATGCAGGTACACTTTACAAGTACTCTGGTACCTGAGTACCTGCTTCCTGTGTGGTGCCCTGACCTATCAAGGAGAGTCCTACAATTCTCCACCCTATAATGCATGTCTAGAAAGCTCCAGTCAAGACAGTAGTCACTGAACTGAAAGAGCTTCTCTCATTGAGACATCGAACTTGGCTTCAAACCAAAGGACCCTGATCAGTTCTGGGTACAATACTGCAAATTGTTAGCTCTGCTTGCACCCCGCGAGTAAGACTAGCAGCTTTCACCACTTTCACCAGCTCCTTACATGAACTGAGGATAGCTCAGAACCCAACTGACATGCATCATTGGTGCTGCCATGAACCATAACTTGCAGATAACTGCACCCTGCATCCTCGATACACACGGGCAGGGCCTCCTCCACGTCATGGATGAGATCCCCCCCGACATACATACTGAGCTGACTGTTTTACTAAGGGAATCCAGAATGCGCCTAACATTCGAGCTCCCGATAGCTAGTAAACCCTTCCTCCTGTGTGCCTGCGTGGACGCTGCTGATTAAACAGCCAGCTGTCTACTCACAGGGTGAATGGGCAAGGCCGGACAGCCAGTCTCAACTTTCATGAACACGTACAATGCAACTGGCATCTAGTGGAGTACATAAGGGCATGATCACCATCAGATGTTGAGGGCTCATTAGAAAGGATGTGGAGATGCCACATAATCGTGAGAGATAGAGTTATCAGTACATAACGGGAGGTTGAGTATCCAAATGAGGCAATCATAAGTGACAGTGACCTGATGTTGAACTATGTGGGAATGTGAGGACAGACATACCGATTGCCATTGTTCTGGTCAATCAAGTCAGACCACTACAATGGAGGATTGCCGTGTTGTGCACCAGGCACATCATAACCCACTGACATATGCACCTGCCATCTGGGAAGAGTAATGGACCCCTTGCAATGTTCTGTGTCATACCGCACCATTGGTCAGAGAGTAGCAGCAGTCAGACTAGGGAATTACCCTCCAATGTGTAGGTTGCCATTAAACCACAACACAAATGGCTGTTTTGGGACTGAGCGAGGTGGCGCAGTGGCTAGCACACTGGACTCGCATTCGGGAGGACGATGGTTCAATCCCGCGTCCGGCCATCCTGATTTAGGTTTTCCATGATTTCCCTAAATCACTCCAGGCAAATGCCGGGATGGTTCCTCTGAAAGGGTACGGCTGACTTCCTTCCCCGTTCTTCCCAAATCCAATGAGATCGATGACCTCGCTGTCTGGTCTCCTCCCCCCCCCCCCCCCAAAAAAAAAAAAAAAAAAAAAAAACACACACACACACACACTGTTCTGGGAGTGGTGCTGTGACCTGGAAGCATGGACTGCTGTCAAATGGCATCAGATTGTGGTCAGCAATGAATCGCATTTCTACACTACCCCAGAGTACCACCATCGACAAGTGTGGTGGCAACATCTACTTTACATCTACATATGCATCCACATTTACATCTACATCTACACCTACATACACATACACATACACACTCTGCAAGCCACCGTATAGTGCATGGTGGAAGGTACCCTGTACCACTACTAGTCGTTTCCTTTTATGTTCCACTTGCAAATAGAGTGTGGGAAAGACGAGTGTCGATATGCCTCCATATGAGCCCTAATTTCTTGTATCTTATCTTCGTGGTCCTTACCTGAGATGTATGTTACCAGGCAGTAGAATCATTCTGCAGTCAGCTTCAAAAACTGGTTCTCTAAATTTTCTCAATAGTATTCCTTGAAAAGAATGCCAACTTCCTTCCAGGGATTTCCATTTGAGTCCCTGAAGTATGTCCATTACACTTGTGTGTTGTTCAAACCTACCGGTAACAAATCTAGCAGCCTACCTCTGAATTGTTTTGTTGTCTTCTTTTAATCCGAACTGGTATGGATCCCAAGCACTTGAGCAGTACTCAAGAGGTTTCACTAGTGTCCTATATGCGGTCTCCTTTATGGATGAACCACACTTTCCCAAAATTCTCCCAATAAACCGAAGTTGACCATTCACCTTCCCTACTGCAATCCTCATATGCTCATTCCATTTCATGTCGCTTTGCAAAGTTACGCTAAGGTATTTAGACGCACTCAGTTTAAGACTTCACGAAAGGAGCATTAATAGAAAATTCAGTTTATTGTTTTGTGCTTGAAGCTCTTGCGGTACTAAAAGATAAGTTGATGACTGTAGGTATCGCCTTTAATTATTAAAATAATTTTTTTGTGCGGACCGTGCTATACTTCTGAATATATATACATACTTGCACTCTAGGCAGATAATTTAAATGATTTATGATGATAAGCTGAAAAGTAATGCCTCTGAATTTTTTATTGTGGTCTCAGTATTGACTGAGGTATTACATGTCGTGTGTATTACTTGGTCGACTTTCCCGCTTCGCTGACACAAGTTGCAACCCTCTGCTGCTAGAGGACTCTGAATTGTAGCGTTAACATGGCAGTGTGTATTATAACTATGTCGGTGCATGGGAAACAGTGTGGAGTAATTGAGTTTCTAATGACAGAAAATGTGCCTCCAATTGAAATCCATAGTAGAATGAAAGCTGTGTATGGTGATAATTGTGTCAACATCAGTAATGTGTGACACTGGATTGTTCATGCTTGTAATGAAGGAAATGATAGTGCTAACCTCAGTGTAAATCATGGTGCTAACCTCAATGTATGTGACAGAGCTCAGAGTGGATGACCATGTATGGCATCTGACGAGACCCATCAGAATGAGGTTGATGAACTCATCAGAGAAAATCGTCGGATAACACAAACACAGCCCTCAGATAAGTGTGACATATCATGAGAGCATGTACAGGCCATCATTGCAGAACTATAGTAGAAAATCTGTGTGCATGGTGAGTGCCTCGAATGCTCACTCGTGACGTGAAACTGTGGAGATTGTGCATCTGTCAACAATTTCTGGTGCATTTTGAGTGTGAGGTTGATAGGTTCCTTAACAGCATTGTGACAGGTGATGACCATTGGGTTCGCCATTTTGACCTTGGAAACAAGAGTGCATCAGTGAAGTTCCACCACAAAGGATCACAGATGCCAAAAAATTCAAGACCATGCCATCAGCAGGCAAAGTCATGCTGACAGTGTTCTGGGATGTTCAAGATGTGGTGCATTTGGAATCACCCCTAAAGGCACCATCATAAACTTTTCAAGCTACTGCAAGACCATCAGAAATCTGAAAGCATGAATTTGAAGAGTTTGTCCACACATGGAGCACCCTCTCCTTCAGCATCACAATGCCAGACCACACATGAGCACTGTGACATCTGCAACAATCTGATGTCTTGGGTTCACTGTTATCAATCATCCTCTATACAGTCCCAACTTAGCCCCATCTGATTTTAATCTGTTTCCAATGTTTAAAGAACACCTTCGTGGTCATCACTTTGATAGTGATGAAGCAGTGCAAGCAGAGGTGAGGTTGTGGCTCCATCAACAGTGTTAGACATTGTACAGTGGTGGTATCATCAGACTAGTCTATTATTGAGAGAAATGTGTTTGTCGCCAGGGTGACTGTGTTGAGAAATAAATAGGTAGACATGAAGAATAAAGTTCTTTATATATAAGATTTTTCACATAAAAAATTTGGAGGTATTATTTTTCATTATGCCCTTGTAGAAAGTAGGGTAGTGGCTAACATTTACTCATGGCTTGCAGAAAACAGATTTATCCTTAATTGAACATAATGCATACAGTTTCTAGCAAGGTACTCCCATGAAAGTGAAATTTAAGTGTCACAGGGTGTTTGAAAAATTAGTGATGTCAACAGTTTAAGCTCTTTGAGCTGAAAATAGATGTAAAGCTGTCTTAGAAGGATTACATTCTGGATCTTATGCAGAAACGAAATGCTATTGCTGTTGCAGCAATAATATCCACTGTCTCTGACCTTGTGGAAGCTTGTTAACTTTACTTACTTTCTCTGTGTTAGATCCTATGGTATCATATATTGAGTAACTCTGCACATGCTCAAAGAATATTCTTAGCAATTGAAAATGGCAGTCAAAAGATCTGTAGTGTTAGTTTATGGACATTGTGCAGGCCAATATTCAAAAATATCAAAATTATTTCTCTGCTATTTCTCTACATATACTCCCTCATGAAATTTGATGCCGGCCGCAGTGGCCGAGCGGTTCTAGGTGACCTAGTCCGGAACCGCACGACTGCTACGGCCGCAGGTTCGAATTCTGCCTTGGGCATGGATGTGTGTGATGTCCTTAGGTTAGTTAGGTTTAAGTAGTTCTAAGTTCTAGGGGACTGATGATCCTTCAAAAGGGGCTGAAAAATTACTTGCACATGGATAAGACACCTGTAACCAACATGCAGAATGCAGAAATGTATGTACTGTTCTACAACTTCTGTTTTCAGTAAACTCCCAGTACAAATGGAAAATTTTTGTGGTAGACCTCTGATTTGCAAATTTAAGTTGGCTGGCTTCCTTGTATCACACTTCTTTCATTATCTACAGGAGTTTAGTGCCCTCTGCTGTAATGTATTATGTATTTCATAGGCAGGGTGGCCCATAGGTAGTAGACTACAGGTGGAAGTGTGATAATGCCTAGCAGAAGTGAATCTTCAGGCTGGCTTTACTTGAAACATGTTGCAAAATTGTCTTATAGCAATGTTCTGAAGTCCATTTTTCTTCGAAGTTCCGCACTGAGCTTCTGAAATTTCGGCAATTAAGATTCCTGTGGATCTACAAATATGTTGTGTATCCCTGTACTCAGCAACTGATAATATACAGGAACGTCATTGCAGTATGCACCACAAATATGAACCAGATGAGTCAAATCTGGAGACTATAGCATGTTCAAACAAATGCTTTGATTCTGCTGGCATTGTGCTGGATATGTCACATTTAGGGAGACAGAAACCAAGAATGAGGAGCTGCAGCTGTAGGTGCTAAAATGTTATGAAGCTGCACCTTGCTGCCACACCACAGATAAAATAGCTATCCCTTGGGGTGAAGGATAAATAGTGTCACTAATCAGTTTCAGGGAATTCTCGCCATTGATGCTGTCTGCAAAGCAGAATGGGCTAATAACACCTTGGCACACAACACATACCCGATAGAGATCATATACAGAGTGAGCGTGAGACTAAATGTTGAGGGTTGCATACCTTAGAATCAGGGCACTGCCATTATGTTAGTGCTGTATTGGCTTCCTTCCTTCCTTCCCACTGTAGCTCTGTGTGTATGAAGAGTCTGAGACTGGCAGTGCAGCAATGCTTTGACTCATTCTCTCTTACTGATGCATGTGGGTGTGTAAGACAGGTCATGACTTAGTACGGAATTTGAGTGCACAATTTTACTGTTGTATTTTTGCACTGACAGGGCGAAATGACCAACTGTCAGCATCAGATGGCATCCATCAAAGCTGTGTTTTGTGAGACTGTGGAGGGTGCAAGTTGAAAACTATGTGGTACAGTGTGTAAAATTGCTAATGTGCTCCATTACAGTTAAGAGTGATTTCTGGAAAAGGTTTTATGCTGTAGTCCTCCCTTCTGATGAAAAACATACAAAGTTTATTCAAAGGAAACAAATTGGTTGTATTCTTGTTTATTCCACCTCCACCATGAGGAAACATACATGCTCTGTCAAATGAAAACGGGTATAGACAAGTGTCACTGGCCCTTCCCTGTGAACAAAAAACTCTATTCATGTATTCTTTTAGTCATTGGTAACATGCATTTATGACCTAATGGGAAGTTGTATAGCTGATCATTCAGTTCTGTAACTTTTTTGATGACTGTTGTAGACTTATTTTAATAGTTAATCACCAATTAGATAATGCACTTCATCCTGATTTTTCTTGTACTGTTGTCATGGACTCGTTATCATGTCGAAAGTGTGTGTAGGTCTATGTAATTGTTAGACATTCTCTGAATAGAGATTAAATATTAAAATAAATTTACAGCAGTCTTCAAAAATGTTTTATACATATACATACATATATCCATAAATATTTACGTATATAAAAACACATATGTACGTACATACACTGATGAGCCAAAACATTATGACCACCTGCTTAATAGCTTGTCGACGGACCTTGTGTTTTCTGTGGTTGTAGACTTAATTTTAGTATTGATATTAATGATACTTTTGATCATGGTGATGGTTTGGCTCACTGTAGCCATTGTACGTGGAAAAAAATATATCACTGATTCTGCATATGAGGGATCTGACAGTTTGATGGTAGGTTTGTGAAAGTATGTGCCATTAGATGTCTGTGCACAGGTCATGTAATTCACATAAATAATTGTCTGCTGATTTGCATATGCAGTGATGGTGCTCAATAGCAACCCAGATGGGTTCCATAGGATTTACATTAGGTGAATTTGGTCGCTGAGACATCAACGTGAGTTCACTATAATGCTCCTTAAACCACTGTAGCACACTTATGGCTCCAAGACATGGACAGTTATACTGCTGAAAGATGACATTTCCGTTGGGGAAGGCATCAAGCATGAAGGAATGCAGGTAGTTTGTAGCTGTCAGCATGTCTTCAGTTACTGCCACAGGTCCCATGCAAGCACAAGAAAACGTCTACCATACCATAATACTGCACCTATCAGCCTGCATCTGTGGTGCACTGCATGTTTGGAGTTGTTGTTCACCTCAGTGACAGTGTTTGTGGAGACAAACAACAACCTAGTGTAGCAAAAACGTGATTCATCCAAAGAGCTAAAATGTTTCCATTAATTGACAGTTGAATCCCGATAGTCCTGTGTCCACTGCTATCATAATTTCAATGCGAACATGTGGTGGTCTGATACCAAGCTCCATCTTCAACAATATACGATGAATGGTGTGCCCCAAAACACTTGTGCGTGCACCAGCAGTGTGCTCTTTCAACAGAGATGTCACAGGCCACTATCTATCCTACTTTAAAGTGCAGACAAGCCTCTGCACCTCATGTTCTGTGAAAAGTGGTTGTTTCACTGTCCTCCTACGTCATTCTGGAGATGCTCACAACAGTAACATGTGAACATTCAGCCATCTTTGCCGTTTTTGGATACTCGTTCACAGACTCAACATAATAATTATCTGACCTTTGTCAATGTTGTTTATCTCAATGGATTTCCCCCATTTGCAGCCCGTATCTTCGCTAGGATGACCCTCATCTATGTCTGCTCTACTTACATAAATTTTTTACTGCAGTATCCAATGTCTTGGTGGGCAGTGGTCATAATGGTTTGGCGTATCAGTGTACGTACATACATACATATACAGGGTGCTCAAAAACAGTCTGAATAACTTGTAAGAGTGTTGCAGGGAAGGTTGTGCTGAGAAATAATTGCTAAGAAATAAATTTGAGTCATTGCACTGGTCTGAGTTAATTAACATTGAAGTTAGCCAGTTGGGGCATTGCACATGCAAATTCAACCTGCCTGCCAGAAACAGTGTTGTCAAGTGTGGTCTTTGTTTATTTTCCTAAAACTGAACAAGAGAGTGATACAAGAATTGGACATGGGGTGGTAGTAGGGACCAAACCTGAGCCAAAGGCTGAGCAGTCTCGTGTGCTGTCTCTATGCTATGAGAAAACTGTCACTGATTATAAATGGCATGCCACTTGAATCTGTGTGTGTAACAACTTCATTAGCTAACTTCAATGCTAATTAACTTGGAAGCAGTGAAACATATCGAATTTTTTTTGTAACAGTTATTTGTCAGGGCAAAGTACCCTGCAACATCCTTACTTTTCAGACTGTTTTGACCACCCTGTATACATATATATGTATACATACAGTGTGTCCCAAAAGTAATGGTTAATATTTTGGGATATGGCAGGAACGATCATCTGAAGCAAGAATTGTAATAAACTTGGGCTCTAAAATGCATATCTTAAGAGCTATGAACACTTCTTTGTCTTTGATACTGTGAAACTAATCTGTTCTATTGAAATCTGTTTGCTTTCCATATTTTGGGAGGAAGTAGTATGCACCAAATCAAGAAATAATTGTTTAGTAAACTTGGTCTCTGAAGTGCATTCTTTATGGTGTATGAGCACTTGTTCAGTAGGAGAGATGTGTGTCACAGTAGTGAAGATGAACAAATGCTCACAACTCGTAAGGTGTGCAGTTCAGAGCCCAGGTTTACTAAATCTGAAATAGAGACACAGAGACAGAGACAGGCAGAGAGAGAGAGAGAGAGAGAGAGAGAGAGAGAGAGAGAGAGAGAGAGAGAGAGAGGGGGGGGAGAGGGGGGGGAGAGCTGCTTTGAACTCTGAAGAGATTGAAGCATAATACCTTTGTATGTTCTAATTGGGTCCAGTTGCTTAATGTTTACAAACCCCCAAAGGAACATAGACGATGCTGAGACAAGTAATTTAATATGACACACATGGTGCTGCAAACGAACCACCAAAAGTGGGTGACAAAATGTTGAACATGTGACATCAACACGTAACACACCTCACCACATGTGTAGCAGTGGAGCCTGTTAATCCGTCACGCCTCATTATCCCAGTCTAAGTAACATATCATATTCACATTGGTGTGGTTCCAGATCTAGGTGCGCAACTCTAGCACTTGGGGCTCGGGGTTTGAGTCTTGCATCTGGCAAGCTGGTTTTTTTTTTTTTTTTTTTCTGCTGCATTAGACAATTATGTGTTTACATTGAGGTATTATCTCATCTACCAGTCTCGTGATCTCTGTTGGTTTATTACAAAGTAGAGTCAACAAAAACCTACCGTATTTTGTCACAAGTGAATAAGTTTAAACTTTCAAATTGCATTGCTACCAGTAAATGACCTGCATGTTCTTCACTAAATAAAGGCTGTAAAAGAAGAAAAAAAGGATAAGGAAAGCTTTTGCTTGGTTACAATGACTGCAAAATTTTGTAACTTCTACATTTACAACAGATCACATTTACAAAAGGTGTTTAAAAACAGTGTAACCTGATGGAGTGATATGTTTCACTGCCCCTACTGGCCAGGATAGGATTGACAAGCCCAGTAGGTGAACATGTGACGAGGTACATCATCTGGTGATGTCACAGGTTTAACATTCGTCATCTACTTTTGGTGTATTTACCGATGCTTGTGGCCTCATGTTGTATATTAAATTACTTGTCTTGGCGTCATCTAAATGACTTCATGAGCTTTTAAACATTAATAAGAATCACCTTGCATAATAATTGTTAAGTCCAATGATAGCTAATGTTGGGGCAGTGCTGCAAGACCTTGATTATACGTGTGAACTTGTGTGCCCTCTCTCCTCTCTATGCAGGTAGAGTCATTTGTACCTGACAGGACTCAAGTGATGAGTTTACGGTTATAAATTGACAGTGGTGGAGACTCATGAGTTGAGTCTTTGAATGTAAAGTGTGTGTCATCATAGTACCTGCTGGTGAGTTTAAAGTGAGTATGTGGAGCTCATTTCTGATCTCTATTACTTGGACTGGGAGGCCAAGGCTTTTACCATCAAACTTGGCTACCAATTTGAGTTTGAGTCATTGTAGTAAACACATTTACGCCAGTTTACACTATCAGACAGGTGAAATTTAGCTTCATCAATCCACACAGCACTCTGTTCCAACTGTGGATCCACTTTCAACTTGGTGAGGCACTCTTCAACAAACTGCAGTTGACCATCAGGATCATCTTCATTCAACCTTTTGATGCATTTTGCGCAACATGTTTCAATTCCCGGACTTTGAACAGTTGCTTTAATAATTTTCCAAGAACTGTCAGTGTTGCAGACAGATGGCATGTTGATTATAATTGGGGTGATGATGCAAAACCTGCTGTAGTAGCTCCTTATCTCAGCTGTGTTGCCAGGTTTTGATCTCCCTGAATGCAGAAAATTCAGTATGATGCAATCCCATCAAAGTGTTTGTTTAAACATTCAGCAGTCCTCACCTTATGATGTATGAAGTCCATACTCTAGACATACACTGAACAACCAAACCATTATGACCACCGACCTGCTATCGATATAAACCTGTCCAGGTGACAGCAGCGTCATCTGTAAAGGAATGGCTGCTTGTCAGACACATGCACAGTGCATGTAGTATCAGTGAGAGTGCTGTCTGTGTGTAGAATGTGGAAGGTGCACAGTCTATCTGAGTTTGAAGGTTGTGATGGCCCGGAGGCTTGGCAGAAGCATTTCGGAAACTGCCCAACTCCTCAAGTGTTTGATTAGTGCTGTGGTGATTGTCTTCAGCACATGGTGAAACCATGTCCAGACATTGTGGGGTTGGGTGGCCAACTTTCATTACAGATGTCGGAAATCATAGGCTGGGCAGACCGATAAAACAAGACAGGTGCTGATCTGTGGTGGAACTAACATCAGACTTTAATGCTGGTCAGAATAGAAATGTGTCCAAACATACAGTGCACTGAACGCTCCTAACGATGGGCCTCCACAGCCGACGGCACATGCATGTCCCAGTGTTAACACCAGGACATAGGCAACTATGACTGAAATGACCATGTGACCATCGGGACTGGACATTGGAGCTGTGGCTGATGAATCCTGATACCTTCTTCATCATACCAATGGGAGGATGCAAATCCATTATCTTCCAGGGCTCCTTGACAGCTGTACTGTGGGACGGGACGGAAACAAGCTGGCAACAGCTCCATTAAGCTCTGGGGAATGTTCATGTGGACATCCATGGGTCTTGTGGAGTTCGTGTGAGGCTCCATGATGCCCAAGGAGTATCATTGTTCTGCCTGTAGGCTTCTGTCTCGGGTTCTTCGGCCGATGATCGTCTGATGATTTTTCTGACATTTCGCCAGCACAAATGACTGGCATTGTCAAAGTTTCACCCTTCATCACAGGTGGTGAACTGGACCCAAGCTCACAGCTACTGTCTATATGTACCTGTGCGCCAACATCCTAGGGCTTCTCCGTGGTCATTTCGGGTGCGGTTCTCTTGCTACCTGCAATGGTCGTTCGCTGCAGCACATGAAGCCAGGATCTGTTTACCTTGAGGCCTTTCTCTTTCTTGTTGAAGCTGTTCTCATGTTTGTGTATTTCTACAGCTTCTCTGAACAAGCAGGTGTGATAGTTCTTCTCTACAGCCAAAACTTCCATGTCAGTGAATTTTACTGCATGGTCAGTCTCACACAGCGTGTGCTCTGCCACAGCCGATTTCTCCACCTGCCCCAACCTGCAATGTCGTTTATGTTCTGTAATACTGGTGTTGATCGATCATCCAGTCATTCCAACATAAACTTTTCCACATGTGCATGGTATGCGGCATATTCCTGGCATTGCAGGTGGGTCCCTTTTCTCGTCTGCCGATCTGAGACACCCATTGAATTTCTTTGTCGGTTTGTAAATAGTTTTTACACCGTGTTTGCACAAGCAGGTGTGATAGTTCTTCTCTACAGCCAAAACTTCCATTTCAGTGAATTTTACTGCGTGGTCAGTCTCACACAGCGTGTGCTCTGCCACAGCCGATTTCTCCACAAGCCCCAACCTGCAATGTCGTTTATGTTCTGTAATCGTGGTGTTGATCGATTGTCCAGTCATTCCAATATAAACTTTTCCACATATGCATGGTATGCGGCATATTCCTGGCATTGCAGGTGGGTCCCTTTTCTCGTCTGCCGATCTGAGACACTCTTTGATTTTATTTGTCAGTTTGTAAATAGTCTTTACGCCGTGTTTGCACAATATATGGCTGATTCTGTCCGTAACTCTGGGAATGCTTGGCAGAAAGGCCGTACCCGACATATCTTTTTCTGATTTCTCACTTTGCCGAGTGTCTGGCTCTGGTGTACTTCTAATATCACTTGTGGAGTACCTGTTGCTCCTCAGAACACTTTCCAAGTGTTGTATTTCACGTGTGAGATGCTGTGGCTCACATATTCATCATGCACACATTACGGGTGTCTTAATCATGCCTTTTTTCTGGCTCGGGTGGTGACAATTTGTGCGGGTATCAGTCCATGTGTGTTGGTTTTCGATACACGCTGTGTCCCATGTTTCCATCATCTCTTGTTACTAGCACATCTAAAAAAAGGTAGTTTTTTGTCCTTACCTACTACCGTAGTAAATTTTATGTTGACATGGGGACTGTTCAAGTGTCTTAGGAAGTCACCGAGCTGTTCTTCCCCATGGCTCCACACAACGAAGGTATCATCGACGTATATATACCACACTTTAGGTTTACAAGGTGCCAAGTGCAGTGCCTGTGCTTTGAAGTGTTCCATAAAGAAGTTGGCCACCATTGGACTAAGAGGACTATCCATGGCGATGCCTTCCAGCTGTTTGTAGACGTTGCCATTCCATGTGAAATAGCTCATGGTGAGACATGCATGAAAGAGCATTGTGATGTCTTGGGGCAAGATGGAATTGATGTGCTACAGAGATTCCCTGAGTGGCACTTTAGTAAACAAAGAAACAACATCAAAGCTGACCAGGATGTCATTTGGCACAAGTTTTAGTTTCTTCAGCTTCAGATTCCAAGCTTTTCCACTCTAATGTTTTGATCATATGTCACCTGAAGATGTGGCTTTAATGCGACAAAACTGGTAGTGGTACAGTAATAAAGGACAAAAATACAGCTGAAGTGATTACTGATACCCAAGATGAATACTCATGGCTGTGGTTGCCCCACCTGCAAGGTTTAATGAATGGATCAGGGGCAGCTGCGTGTTTCCAAGGGGTCGCATCAGAAAAGTTCAGAATTGAGACAGGTCTCAGACAATGGGATGCCCTCTCATGTGTTCTGTTCGGTGTCATCTTAGAGAAAGTAATAAGTGAATGTAGGCAACAGGAATGTGTTGGATTACAGAAGTATGGTAATTTCAATCATCTCATGTATGCAGATGATATAGTACTACTAAGTGAACCAATCCATGAATTGAAAGAAATGTATCAAAAATGGACAACTACAAACAGAAGAAGATTGGGCTAAAAGTGAATCGAGACAAAACAGAGTTCGTGCAATTAGGAGGAAGACAAGAGCAGAAGATTTTCTTGAGATTGATGGCATGAGGTTCGAGAGAGTTCACCAATTCAGATGCTTGAGGCCTTGGTTTACCAGTAGCAACTTCATAGAAATTGACAAAGAAAGAACAGCAATGGGAATGAAATGCATTGTACCCTCAGGGAGATGCTCAGCCCAAAATCTATATCAGTGAATACTGAGATGAGAGTCTTCTGTAACACAGTGATATGTCCAGCAGTAATGTACAGTGAGAAACCTAGAGCATGAGAAAACACGAAAAGGAAAAATTGTTAGTATTTGAAAGGGAAGTAATGAGGAAGATATGGGGACCAATCTTAGATAAAGGAGAGTGGAGAAGGAGCAGGAATGAGGAAATCTACCTCTTGATGCAACAACCAACAATACTGCAGAAGCTGAAAAGCAAAAGAATCAAGTGGGCTGGTCCTGTAGTCTGTATGCCAGAAGAAAGGCAAAAAAAGCATTTGAGAGGAAATTAAACACCAGACGCCCCTTAGGACAACCGAGGGAGCAGTTGATGAATGACCTGACGAAGGACCGGGCAGCCCTGGAGACTGAAGACACCTGGAGGAAGTGGGCATAACACATAAAGGACTGGAGGCAGTTCATGGAATCGCGTGTGGTCTACAGGGCCTGCCACTGCTGGATATGTCCATATGACCATCGGAATGTTATGGGGGAGGCCAATTTATAAATGTGTTTAGTAAGTTGATTATCACAGTTGCTTAACCCTGTTTTGTAAGCATTGTGAACTGCAGGGAAAAATACTTATTTCTGATTTGTTCCTCACACAGTTCAGAAAATTATTACACTACTGATTTCAAATAATGAGATAACCTAGTTCGTAATGCACATATATCACTTAATGTGAGATCAAAATGAGTTCATTTTATCACCAGGAGACAGATAATTGTTGTTGTGAACAATCATGATGCCATTTAGTTCTGCACATTGATAACTCTCTCTACGCTCAAATTACGTGACTTGGAAAACAAGGCCATAACTTTACTACATCTCCTTTTTGAAGAAATATCTCTCGGCAGACCTCAGTGAAGCTGTTACCTTCGTATTAACACAACTGATAAGTAAAAGATATGGCACACTCCAACTCCCCCCTGCAGGTCCGGGGGTTAGAATAGGCCCGAGGTATTCCTGCCTGTCATAAGAGGTGACGAAAAGGAGTCTCGCACTTTTCGGCCTTTATGTGATGGTCCCCTGTGGGGTTTGACCGCCATTTTTCAAAATTTTTCCCGAAGAGCAAGACAAGGGCGCCTTACATGGTGCGTCATCTACATCTACATACATACTCCACAATCCACCATACGGTGCATGGCGGAGGGTACCTCGTACCACAACCAGCATCTTCTCTCCCTGTTCCCCTCCCAAACAGAACGAGGGAAAAATGACTGCCTATATGCCTCTGTACGAGCCCTAATCTCCCTTATCTTATATTTGTGGTCTTTCCGCGAAATGTAAGTTGGCGTCAGTAAAATTGTACTGCAGTCAGCCTCAAATGCTGGTTCTCTAAATTTTCTCAGTAGCGATTCACGAAAAGAACGCCTCCTTTCCTCTAGAGACTGCCACCTGAGTTCCTGAAGCATTTCCGTAACACTCCTGTGATGATCAAACCTACCAGTAACAAATCTAGCAGCCCACCTCTGAATTGCTTCTATGTCCTCCCTCGATCCGACCTGATAGGGATCCCAAACGCTCAAGCAGTACTCAGGAATAGATCGTATTAGTGTTTTATAAGCTGCCTCCTTTACAGATGAACCACATCTTCCCAAAATTCTACCAATGAACCGAAGACGACTATCCACCTTCCCCACAACTGCCATTACATGTCCATCATGTGCTGAGACCTATCGCATCCTTCGTCAACATGGATCTGCACTTCAGCTCATTCTCCAACTGTTGGGCAAGGTCACCCTCCTGGGTGCGTATTTTTCCATCAACTGTGCAGTATCGTTTTCTACGTTATGATAATAGACTTGTTTGCTGGGTTGCACCTGATATCCAGCACGGTAGCCAGTCCATTGTGGTGGTGCCACCATGTACCCTGTTGGTTGTAGCCTCCTGACCACACAGGGATTGCTCTACTGAGGCCTGCATCGTTAACTCCCCATGTATGCTGAGGAGTAGATGCCCATCACCCTGGGGCATCGGGACTCCTGGCACTGGTCATCCTGTCAGGTGGCCTTTGCTGCGGCTGGGTGGCACCTGCGCGGAGGGCCCCTGGTCGGAGTGAGTGGCATCAGGGCAGATGATACGTGATGAAGCATAGAACATCATCTCTGGCTGGTCGTCAAACACCAGCAGTCTCTAAAAGTTCACGGGCTCAATTCAACACACAGAAGTACGACCCCAAATCATTCCCCTCCCTGGCCACACCATGGGAGGGGATGGAGAATCTTTCATGACAATGAAGCCCCAGCATTTAGAGGACAAATTTGGGAAGGTGGAGGGCTTGTCCAAAATGAAATCAGGGTCACTCTTGATCAAAACAGCATCCTCTGCTCAGTCATGGGCGTTACTCGCTTGTGACAAGCTTGGGGATGTTTCTGTGACAGTCACGCCCCATAAGAGCTTAAATATGGTCCAGGGTATCATATTTCACAGGGACCTTCTTTTGCAGTCTGACAATGAGCTATGCGCCAATTTAGAGTGGCGAGGTGTACATTTCGTTAGGTGTGTACACCGGGGTCCGAGGGGTAATCAGGTTGCCACCGGTGCCTTCATCTCAGCCTTCGAGGGTGGTACATTGCCCGAGAAGCTCAAGGTGATGGTCTACCGGTGTGATGTAAAGCACTATATCCCTCCCCCAATGCAGTGCTTTAAACACTGGAAGTTCGGCCATACGTCTTCCCGCTGTAACTCCAGCGTCACAGGTCGAGATTGCGGACGCCCATCACATCCCAATACTCCATGTGCCCCACCTCCCATCTGTGTCAACTGCAAAGAGCATCATTCTCCTTGCTCGCCTGACTGCAGGATTCTGCAGAAAGAAAGGAAAATCATGGAGTACAAGACCCTGGACTGACTGACCTACGCTGAGGCTAAGAGGAAATTTGAACACCTACATCCTGTACGTATGACATCATCTTATGCTGCCGCTACAGCAGCTCTAGCCCCATCAGCTCCGTCAACCCCAGTCACCTCTCAGAGCTGGAAGACTACACCTGCCCCCTTGATAGTGGGGGGCACGTCCCTCCCTGTTGCTTGTGCACCACCTACTTCAGGAGTAACACCCCCACAACCATCAGGCACATCAGTCCCCACTTCTGCACCAGAGAAGTGTAAGTCGTCTTCAGCTCCTCTCGCTAGGAAGGGGTCCCTTGGGTCACTCCCTTCCCAGGTTTCTGCTAGTGGGAAAGATGACACCCGCCAGATGCTGAAGAGCCCAAAAGCACCTGGTCGTAGGGCTACATGCTCATCCTCAGTCCTGGAGACTGAATCAGTGAAGTCCTCCTAGCCAAGGAAACCAAGGAGCAGTGAGAGAAATCCAAAAAGAAGATCCCCAAGACCAAGGGAATTGCAGTGGCACCCACACCACCGCTACCTACAAGCTCTCCATCTGCGGATGAGGTAGAGATTCTGGCGTCCACTGAGGGCCTAGATCTCGCCGGACCCTCAGACACAATGGATATAGACAGCTCTGGCAATAAGTTGGTGGCAGCAGATGACCCTGAGGCATAAACTGCCTCATTGAATGTTCCATGCTTTCCCAGTCTTATGATGAAGTCATCTTCCAGTGGCATTGTGGCGGTTTTCTCCACCACCTGGCTGAGCTATGGCAACTGTTAAGCTTTTGCTCCTGCCTTCTGCATTGCCCTCCAGGAAACCTGGTTCCCAGCAATGCGGACCCTTGCCCCCGGCAGCTATAAGGGATATTACAGGAACCGTAGTGACTATAATCGAGTGTCAGGTGGAGTTTGCATTTATGTCCTAATGTCAGTCTGTAGTGAAACTGTGCCCCTTCAAACCCCTCTTGAAACTGTGGCTGCCAGAATGACGACACAGGAAATCATTGTCTGTAATGTAAATCTTCCTCCAGGTGGTGCAGTACCCCTGAATGTATTAGCTGCTCTGATTGATCAACTCCCTAAACTTTTCCTACTTTTGGGAGATTTTAATGCCCATAGTCCCATGTAGGGTGGCACCATGCTTTTTGGCTGAGGCAGAGACGTCGAAACTTTACTGTCTCAGTTTGACCTCTGCCTCGTACATACTGGGGCCGCCACACATTTCAGTGTGGCTCATGGTAGTTACTTGGCCATTTATTTAATTTGCAGCCCAGGACTTCTACCATCTATCCACTGGAGAGCACATGACAACCTGTGTGGTAGTGACCACTTCCCCATCTTCCTGTCACTGCCCTGGCATCATGCCCATGGCACCTCCCCAGATGGGCTTTAAACAAGGCAGATTGGGAAACTTTCACCTCTGCTGTTACTGTTGACTCTCCCCCACATGGGAAGATCGATGTGATGGTTGAGGAGGTGACTACAACAATCCTTTCTGCAGCAGAAAACGCGATCCTTCGCTCTTTACGGTGTCCCGGCGTAAGGCAGCCCCTTGGTGGTCACCGGAAGTCGCTGAAGCAATTAAGGATCGTTGATGATCTCTACAGTGGCGTAAGTGGCACCCTTCCCTGGATTACCTCATAGCCTTTAAACAGCTCCGTGCTAACTTATCAGACGATGAAAGCAGGAGTGTTGCGAGAGATACGTCTCGACCATTGGGTGCCATACATCACTTTCCCAAGTCTGGGCAAGGATCAAACATGTTTTCGGGCACCAGACCCCAACAGGTGTTCTTGGTGTTAACATGAACGGCATGTTATTTCCCGACGAAATTGTGAATGCCCAGCACTTTGCTGAGCACTACGCTCGAGCCTCTGCATCGGACAATCACCCTCCAGCCTTTTGCACTCTCAAATGGCGGCTGGAAGGGAAAGTCCTCTCGTTCACTACACACCACAGTGAATCCTATAATGCCCCATTTACAGAGTGGGAGCTCCTCAGTGCCCTTGCACATTGCCCCAACACTGCTCCTGGGCCAGATCGGATCCACAGTCAGATGATTAAACATCTCTTATCTGACTACAAAAGACATCTCCTCGTCGTCTTCACCTGGATTTGGTGCGATGCCGTCTTTCCATTGCAATAGTGGGAGAGCTCCATCATTCCGGTGCTCAAACCCGGTAAAAACCTTTCGCTCCTAACGATGGGCCTCCACAGCCGACGGCACATGCATGTCCCAGTGTTAACACCAGGACATAGGCAACTATGACTGAAATGATCATGTGACCATCGGGACTTGACGTTGGAGCTGTGGCTGATGAATCCTGATACCTTCTTCATCATACCAATGGGAGGATACAAATCCATTATCTTCCAGGGCTCCTTGACAGCTGTACTGTGGGATGGTACGGAAACAAGCTGGCAACAGCTCCATTAAGCTCTGGGGAATGTTCATGTGGACATCCATGGGTCTTGTGGAGTTCGTTCGAGGCTCCATGATGCCCAAGGAGTATCATTGTTCTGCCTGTAGGCTTCTGTCTCGGGTTCTTCGGCCGATGATCGTCTGATGATTTTTCTGACTGGGTGTTGTGTTATCTTCACCACCACCACCAACTTTCATTACAGATGTCGGAAATCATAGGCTGGGCAGACCAATAAAACAAGACAGGTGCTGATCTGTGGTGGAACTAACATCAGACTTTAATGCTGGTCAGAATAGAAATGTGTCCAAACATACAGTGCACTGAACGCTCCCCACAGGATAGAGAAAGTTTCAGAGTTTATGTCTATTACTGTTATACAATGGCATATTTAAAGACCACTGACATTTTAAGTGACACACATTCTGATAAACTGCTTGTAATTCAGTGTGCGGTTTGAGCTGGCTGTAGCCACTTAGCATAGGCATGTCAGTATTTCTTAAATGTATCTCATGGAAGCACAAGCATAAGAGTCTTTCCTGTGAAAGAACTTCAAATCCTTTGCAAATGTCTTGAATCCATTTCCATTTCACTGAATAATGGGAACAATACTATTTGAACAGTTGAGCTTATCCTTCTATCTTGGTAATGAGTACAAGAAATTGAAAATTTGACCTTCATTTGGAGAACTCTACATCTGTTGTAAGAGGTATCTCATCACGTTTTGTGTGTTCTTCCTGTCTGTGTCGATAACTGAGTGGTCAGCACGATGGAATGCCATGCAACGGGACCTGGGTTCGATTTCCAGCTGACATTTCGCCAGCACAAATGACTGGCATTGTCAAAGTTTCACCCTTCATCACAGGTGGTGAATTGGATCCAAGCTCACAGCTACTGTCTATATGTACCTGTGCGCCAACATCCTAGGGCTTCTCTGTGGTCATTTCGGGTGCGGTTCTCTTGCTACCTGCAATGGTCGTTCGCTGCAGCACATGAAGCCAGGATCTGTTTACCTTGAGGCCTTTCTCTTTCTTGTTGAAGCTGTTCTCATGTTTGCCCTGTGGGACCCCATTATCGTAAATAGGGACCAGGGAGGATTCAATGTTATGCTAATTCCTCTAACAAACAAGTTCAAGGTGTCATCTTTCACTGAAACTGTGTCTGTGGGATTCACTTCTCCTGTTCCTGTATTGGGTGTATCACTATTTTTAGTGGACATGGTCTAGCAGCAGCTTTAGGGCCATCCGTCTCACCTTCTCTCTATGCAGATGACTTCCACATTTTGTACTGCTCCACCAGTACTGGTGTTGCTGAGCGGCGCCTCCAGGGAGCCCTCCACAAGGCACAGTCATGGGCTCTAGCCCACAGTTTCCAGTTTTCGGCCACAAAGTCGTGTGTTATGCACTTCTGTTGATGTCGTGTCATTCATCCGGAACCAGAACTTTACCTTCATGACGATCCACTCACTGTAGTGGAGACATGTCGATTTTTAGCACTGGTTTTTGATGCCTGATTGACATGGATTCGTCAGCTTAAGCGGAAGTGCTGCCAGCACCTCAGTGCCCTCCGCTGCCTGGGCAGTGCCAACTGGGGTGCAGATTGCTCTGCGCTGTTTCATCTCTACAGAGTCCTTGTTCAATCCTGCCTTGACTATGGGAGTCTGGATTATGGTTCAGTGCGCCCTCAGCATTGCGTTTACTCGACCCAGTGCACCACTGTGGCATTCACCTAGCGACAGGAGCTTTTAGGACGAGTGTGGTGACCAACGTCCTGGCGGAGGCCAGGGTCCCTCCATTGCAGTTTAGGCGTGAACAACTGCTGGCCAGTTACGTTGCACACGTTCGTAGTTCTCCTCCTGCGCATCCGAATTACTGTCTCCTTTCCCCACCCATGGCGGTTCATCTCCCGCACTGGTGGCCCAGGTCAGGACTTCCAATTGCAGTTTGTGTCTGATCCCTTCTTTCCAAACTGGAGTCCTTGCCTTTACCACATATAGTTGAGGCCTATTCAAGTACACCTCCATGATGTACACCTAGGCCGTGGCTTCGCCTGGAACTTTCACAAGGCCCCAAGGACTCAGTTAACCCCGCAGCTCTCTGCTGTAGTTTGGGCGCTAATGACCATAGAAGTTTTGCGCCCTAAAACCACAAACAAAAAAAAAAAAAAAAAAAAAGCTCTCTGCTGCCACTTCCTCTCAGTTCTTGACATATACCGAGGCCATGAAGTGGTTTACACTGACGGCTCGATGGCTGATGATTCCGTCGGCTTTGCGTATGTCCATGTAGGTCATATTGAACAGCATTCCTTGCCTGATGGCTGCAGTGTTTTCACTGCCGAGCTGGTGGCTATATCTCGTGCTCTTGAACACATCTGATCATGCCCTGGGGAGTCGTTTCTTCTGTGTGCTGACTCCTTGAGCAGCCTACAAGCTATTAACCAGTGCTACCCTCATCATCCTGTGGTAGCGACCATCCAGGAGTCCATCTATGCCCTGGAACGGTCCAGTTGTTCAGTGGTGTTTGTCTAGACCCCATGTCCTGTCGGAATCCCAGGCAACAAACTTGCTGATGGGTTGGCCAAACAGGCTATGCGGAAATTACTTATGGAGATCAGCTTCTCTGCAACTGACCTGCGTTCAGTACTACGCCACAAGGTTTTGTGGCTTTGGGAGGCAGAATGGCATAACCTCAGTATGCACAACAAACTGCATGCCAGTAAGGAGACTACGAAAGTGTGGAGGACCTCCATGAGGGCCTCTTGTAGGGACTGTGTGGTTCTCTGTCAGCTCCACATTGGCCGCGCTTGGGTGACACATGGCTACCACCTGCGCAATGATGACCCACCTCAGTGTAGGTGCGGCACCCGGCTGACAGTGGCCCCTATCTTGGTGAGCTGTCCTCCTTTGGCTGCCCTGTGACGGACTCTTCCGTTACTGGACTCGTTGCCATTAATTTTAGCTGACAACGCCTCATGAGCTAATTTAGTTTTACATTTTATATGTGACGGTGGGTTTTATGATTCTATATAAGTTTTAGCGCATGTCCTTTGTCCTTTTGTGTTCTCCACTGTAATGCTTTTAGGCTGGAGGTTTTAGTGTGTCACAGAGTGGCTGGCTTTTCCTTTTTATTCTCGTGGTCGGCCAGCCGTGGGCATCTGTTCTCTTGTTTTTATCCCTTCTACCTGTTTCTTGCTTCTCTCTGTGGTTTTCTTCTCCCGTTTTGTCCACAGTAGTGTTGGTTGTCCTCCTGTCGTTCTTCTGGTTCTTTCATTCTCCTGTTATTGTGCTGTATGTCTCCTTTCTTTTCTTCTTTCCCTTTATTTTACTAGGCACAAGGGACCGATGACCTCGCAGTTTTGTCCCTTTCCTCCCTCCTTTAAACCAACCAAACAACACTCCAACTGAAGCGAAATTAGTCATAAAGTATAGTATTTTCTCTTCACTTGAAATGCTTACATAATCACTTGGGGTATATAAACTTAAATAAAATGGTAGGCTTCATTACAGACTCAAGTGCATTAAATTGGCCAGGAGCTGCTCCACTTTATCAATTTATTTCAGATCTGAAGGATGTTATCTCAGCTGTATTATGAAAGTGATTAAAACAAGAGTAGAACCATGGATATTGCGTATTCATAAAGAAGGTGAAGGAGGTTAGTGATTGGAAGTAAATAACAAAATGTGGAAGATAGAAAGTAACGGAGATACCAGGTTTTAAATCTTGCGCTGCTTATAAATGTTTTGTGTTATGCCTAGTAGTCACTTATTTAAAGAGGCAAGAATGAATTTTATTGTCATTAAATTTAGTAGTATATGACCTTAATATTTATAACAAAGACTCGCCATGACTCAACTGAAACAATTGCTAGCAGTAAATTTTTGTTTTTGACCTGAAATTGCACTGAAGTAAGCTATGCAGTTTAAAATTAACCATAATCTAAGTTGTCTCTTTATGTGAATGGAGCGATGATAAAAAAGAAATGAATAAAACCTTCTTCTTTTGCTAAGGATGATACAGCTTATGAATATGCGCAGGAAGTCAGAAAATAGGTTTTATTTTGTGATTCTCTTGCAAAATCTGTCCGGAGGCTTCAAAACCGAGATAGAGTGGCAGATTGCCAACATATTGCCAAAGCAGTTGTTGTTTCTGACATAATGATAATTTGTGTTTAATTTACAGTCTTTGTATGAAATATCTGTGGCAGTGGTTCATAAAACACAGATCACAAGGAATTCATTTGAAACAGTTGAACTGTTGGTAGCGCAACACTTGAGATGACATAATGCAGATGTATCAGAAATTAACTAAATACATGTTTTTCACTTAGTAACTTGGCACACACTGACCTGTCACTCAGTATGATAATTGTTACATTAAGTTATTCGAAGAACAACAACAACAGTAATAACAACCCATATACACTCCTGGAAATTGAAATAAGAACACCGTGAATTCATTGTCCCAGGAAGGGGAAACTTTATTGACACATTCCTGGGGTCAGATACATCACATGATCACACTGACAGAACCACAGGCACATAGACACAGGCAACAGAGCATGCACAATGTCGGCACTAGTACAGTGTATATCCACCTTTCGCAGCAATGCAGGCTGCTATTCTCCCATGGAGACGATCGTAGAGATGCTGGATGTAGTCCTGTGGAACGGCTTGCCATGCCATTTCCACCTGGCGCCTCAGTTGGACCAGCGTTCGTGCTGGACGTGCAGACCGCGTGAGACGACGCTTCATCCAGTCCCAAACATGCTCAATGGGGGACAGATCCGGAGATCTTGCTGGCCAGGGTAGTTGACTTACACCTTCTAGAGCACTTTGGGTGGCACGGGATACATGCGGACGTGCATTGTCCTGTTGGAACAGCAAGTTCCCTTGCCGGTCTAGGAATGGTAGAACGATGGGTTCGATGACGGTTTGGATGTACCGTGCACTATTCAGTGTCCCCTCGACGATCACCAGTGGTGTACGGCCAGTGTAGGAGATCGCTCCCCACACCATGATGCCGGGTGTTGGCCCTGTGTGCCTCGGTTGTATGCAGTCCTGATTGTGGCGCTCACCTGCACGGCGCCAAACACGCATATGACCATCATTGGCACCAAGGCAGAAGCGACTCTCATCGCTGAAGACGACACGTCTCCATTCGTCCCTCCATTCACGCCTGTCGCGACACCACTGGAGGCGGGCTGCACGATGTTGGGGCGTGAGCGGAAGACGGCCTAACGGTGTGCGGGACCGTAGCCCAGCTTCATGGAGACGGTTGCGAATGGTCCTCGCCGATACCCCAGGAGCAACAGTGTCCCTAATTTGCTGGGAAGGGGCGGTGCGGTCCCCTACGGCACTGCGTAGGATCCTACGGTCTTGGCGTGCATCCGTGCGTCGCTGCGGTCCGGTCCCAGGTCGACGGGCACATGCACCTTCCGCCGACCACTGGCGACAACATCGATGTACTGTGGAGACCTCACGCCTCACGTGTTGAGTAAGTCGGCGGTACGTCCACCCAGCCTCCTGCATGCCCACTATACGCCCTCGCTCAAAGTCCGTCAACTGCAATACGGTTCCCGTCCACACTGTCGCGGCATGCTACCAGTGTTAAAGACTGCGATGGAGCTCCGTATGCCACGGCAAACTGGCTGACACTGACGGCGGCGGTGCACAAATGCTGCGCATCTAGCGCCATTCGGCGGCCAACACCACGGTTCCTGGTGTGTCCGCTGTGCCGTGCGTGTGATCATTGCTTGTACAGCCCTCTCGCAGTGTCCGGAGCAAGTATGGTGGGTCTGACACACCGGTGTCAATGTGTTCTTTTTTCCATTTCCAGGAGTGTACATGTGAAATGTATAACTGTGATTTATCGCTTCTGTATTTGTCCACCCAGGCACCTAATGATTGGTTTGTATTCCTGGTAATGGAATCCCCTATGGAGGTCATTTCACTGATTAATTTTTGAACAAAGTACCGTTAGATACATGACTTCCACAAAGTCATCCATAATCTCTGTGACTATGAATCAGACAAGAGAGACAAAGTCTCAGTTGCTCTGTGCGAAATATTGTAGATCAATATGATTTTCTATCCCTCCCAAAACCCCCACCAATCTCCCTGCCTCCCCCCCCCCTCCCCTCCTCTCTCTCTCTCTCTCTCTCTCACACACACACACACACACACACACACACACACACACACACACACACACAGAGAGAGAGAGAGAGAGAGAGAGAGAGAGAGAGAGAGAGAGAGCGAGAGCGGGGGGGGGGGGGGGGGGGGGAGTGTATGAAACTGCATTAAGTGGATGGCATATTTTTCTTCTCCAAAACACCATTTATCTGCTTTTTCAGTTTGAAATAATTAGCATGCTATAGCATTCACTGAGGTTGTTGTTTTCTGACCTGTTCTGCTATCAGTTAACTTACCAAATAGTGGAAGCTTTGAGTCATTGGCAAGTACATAAAAAAAGAATGAAAACTTTGCTATTTTCCTTTTTTTGTGTACCTGTTGATGACTCAACACTTCTACTATTTGATGAGTTGTTACCTTTACTCCTAAATTCTTACATTCTGCAAGAACTTTCCACCATATTTATTTGTTGGCTTTGCTGTGTGACAGCCAGCTCTAAAGTTTGGGTGGTGATATATTATTTCAAACACACCAGTTATGGTAGTTATTGAAAATTGACAGTGTTTGGGTCAGCTTTTATAATTACTCAGTTGTAGGTATAGGAACACAATTCAGTATGCAGTCACTACATTATTTCTTAGTGGTGACTTGTAACAGTTTGGTAGTACACTTTGAATAACTAAGCTAAATGAAGAATACCATGTGGTGTACTGTTACAGTTTTATCACTGTTCATTGAAAGAATTCGTGAATGATGTGATCATTTAAAGGGCTACTGTATCTTGCTGTTACAATTTGATCATAAATTTGTAGTATTGTGTCACTTATATTAAGCTTATGTAGTAAGCACATGTACTACTCTATAACCATAGTGTTGACGAGCCATCATTCATTTAAATAGAAAGATTTGAAGTTTTCCATTCTAGATAAGAAAGTCTGATTCTGATTCCTACAGTGAGGAGGTAACTTTGAGTATTGTAAGTTGTAATAATAATGTTGCAGAGATGGGGCGGGCAGCACAAAACTGCTCTGTGTGGCGTAGGATGGAGTTTTGACAGATTCGTCATCAGGTAGATTTGAAACGTGAAAGCTTTGGTAAGGATGCAATTGTACTTATAGAGGTCATCACAGCTGGAACAGAACTGCATGCCCTGAAGACAGATGTTATTAAACAGGGAACATTTGATGTGCAACAGATGGCGGGTGTAAAAGTGGAGATTGTTGTTGGGTTGTATGTGTATGAATGTTTTGGAATACAGTCTGTTTGATACTAAAAATCACAGTGGCAATAATTGTTTGGGATTCCAAGAAGCACCAGGACAGTTACATTCAAGGAATGAGTTAAGTTGAAAAGTTTCACCATGGATCCACATCATGAACATAACAGTTAAACAATCCTCCAGTTCAGGAGATAGTGAGTGGCCAAGGGTGTCCCCTGTGTACACTGCAGGGCTCCCAATTATAGAACTGTGGAGTAAAAAAATCAAGATAATGATGGTTGTTTGCTTTACTTTTGTATTCAGCTGTGTAACATCAGAGCTTACACTAAATCATTACCACAATTCCTGTTATTCTGGAGGTAACGAGTTGTTCAGAATCGTCGCAAAGTAATAAATAACTCACATTTTTTGTTATTTTCTTTTTCTAATTTTATTTATTTATTTTAAATTAGAGTTCTAGAATTATAATTCTTTGATTGCTGTGCAAAGTAAACAGTATAATACCAGAAGAAAAATGCATCATCTAAGTATAATATTCCTATCTAGTAGTATTTTACAAGTTCTACACAGAGAGACTGCATGGCAGTTACTTACTACTTTCAGTCCACCCCATTACATGACTTGCAGGATCTCAAATGAAGAAGAGAGAAAAAGAGAACAAGTTGACAAAGT
Source organism: Schistocerca piceifrons (assembly GCF_021461385.2). Classification (NCBI taxonomy): domain Eukaryota; kingdom Metazoa; phylum Arthropoda; class Insecta; order Orthoptera; family Acrididae; genus Schistocerca; species Schistocerca piceifrons. The sequence continues at coordinate 127,166,561 of NC_060149.1, forward strand.
CTCTTCACGTCTTTATTCCCTGTACAAATTTTATAAGTCACAAATGATACAGTTATCCAAAAATTAGGAAGTCCAGTTCTTCTGTTATGTCCTTGTTGCCCATGTGTTCAACACGTCACCAAAAACATTCTAACTTGTTCTTAAGAAAACAGCTGCCGTATGTGTATTGGACAAGTCTCTCACTGCTTTTTTATCTCTCTTATTGTTGATTAATTGTTGGTGTTATTTTTCTGCCTTGTGTGAATTATATTCACCTACCTTTGTATTTACATAATTTTTATTAAAATATAATTTAAACACAGGTAACAACATCACATTGATTAGCTTAACTATTTTCATCTTTTGAACATACACTTCATTACTGAGAAAATGATATATAGTAAATCGGAAAAAAAGGTTTTAGGGTAACTCTTCATGTCTTAGCTCCTTCAAGAGCTCTTTGTAGAATGCTTTCCTGGTGACATCATGATATGGACCCATGGTTAAGTGAACACTTTACTTTTTCTCTTTCAGTTTAACTCATACTTGTAAACATAATTGATTTGGAGCTTCTGAATGTGCCATATAATAAACCTTGCAGTAAATAGCTTTCTCCACATCCATACATAAAACCCAGCAACTGACATGCCTGATCATCTGCTGGTAGCAGTATAGCCTAGTTCTCCTGCAATGTGCTCAACTATACTGCTGTTTTAGACATATAACCTTTTATTGTTCATTTTATACTGTTCCATAATTGAATTAAGTGTCACCTTACACTGCATAATTTTGTAGCTTTCATTAAATTAAAATATGCCAGCAAATATCCTGTTAACTGTGAACAATCGCTAATGGTCTCAAACTAAACTCCATCCGAACATGCCTCAGAAGGCCCAGTGGTACTGACTGACCACCATGTCATCTTCAGCCAGTTGGGGTCACTTGATGTGGATGTGGAGGGGCATGTGGTCAGCACACTGCTCTACCAGCCGTTGTCAGTTTTAGTAGCTGGAGCTGCTACTTCTCAATCAAGTAGCCCCTCAATTGGCCCCACGAGGTCTGATGGCACTCCGCTTGCCAACAGCACTCTGCAGACCTGGATGGTCTCCCATCCAAGTGCCAGCTAACCCGACAGCCTTTAACTTTGGTGATTTCTCGGGAACCAGTGTTAGCACTGTGGCAAGACTGTTGGCACTAATGGTCTCAAGAAACAAATAAAAAAACTCAGAGCTATGCCCAGTTACACATAATGCTGATAACAGATCATTCAAGAGGAACTTCAGTACTCTAAATATCATGTTTTAAACATTTCACATCTCTTTCCAAGCACTGCTTGAGTAGTACCATCACTCGCAGTCACTAGAAGTTAAGCCTATCACTTTGAATGTTCTCTGATAAAATTAGTAATGATGATGATGATAACACTAATAACATTAATAAAAAGTTACTGTTGTAAACTGGCCATGAACAAGTGTGAACCTGTCAGTTGTGGTCTCTTAGTTTTGCACATGCAACTCACAAGTGAACCTTTCAGTTCTACTATCGGTTGGCTTGTTTGCTAGCTGCTTGCCACAAATACAGAATAAAAATTTTCTGATTCTCTTTTGCAAGAATTGATGTAACTGTGTTCATCTTAAAGCTTCCAAATATCACTGATTTTCGGACTAATTGTATCGTGGATTTATCCGTACAACTCTCTTTTCTTTCTTTCTTTTTTTTCTTTTTTCTTCCAGCTATCCCATAGTATTACCTTGCAGCTGCACAGTCTATCAAAAAACCTCACTGCCCTGTGTATATTTCTTCATTGCATAATTGTATCATTTAGCAAGCTCTTTTAAATTCATTGTTATTCATTCATAATTATTCTTATTTTCTGCGAAATTCGCAATGGAATGCATACAAGATTTCATTTTAATTCTCTCCCATTAGCTACATTTACTGGCCACTGTAAGTTACTCATTGATTTAGGACTCCATAATTGTCAGTTTCTCTTACTGTATATACTTACAATTCTTTCTAATTGCCATCTATTCTACCATTCACATGGAGCTGCTTACTCTTCTTAGCTCTGTGCATTTTCTATACATTTGAATGCCTTGTCTGTAGCAAATGAGGATAGAGATAGATATCATGCGTTAGAACTGTTACAACATATGAGAATATATCTCCATCCTTAAGCTTGGTGTTGAGTAATCACCTGTACTTAATTATTCCTCAGCATGTTGTTACTTCTTCACATTGAAATTTTTTTCTAGAGTGCTTGGTGATATTTCTTCCTTTATTTCATTTTTATGTATTTTATTCCTGTCATTGCTTTATCTGTATCACCAATGAGAGTCCCCATCAGTATCTTAATTTATTGTAGTTATCAGTGTACTTATTTCTCTCTGTTTGTCATTATGACACATGAGATAATGTTAGAGTGTTTTTATATGAAATGTTGTTTACATAAGGAAAAGGCAGGAATAAGTCAATTACACACTAATTTTATTTGTGATTTTAAACTATCACATGAACACACTATTGTCATAAGTTGACAATTTCTGAAAACTTTTGTGTTTGATTTAGGCATCATGATCCTAAATATCATACTTCTGCATATTAATCCCATCATTTTGCTAGTCCTGCCAAGCAGAACAATATTTTTCTATAGAATATCTTGTGAATGAAGTGTTCTTGGCATTTCATTTTTGTATCTGGTAATATAATAATTCTTGCAAATTACTTTATGTTTTATGTTTGTGGGATCTCAGTTCATAGTATTAAATTTTAAATTTGCACAACTATATACAGGAAAGGACTTACAAGGCAAATATCTGTTGCCTAAAAGCTCCGGTATAGACTTACTTGATATTATAAAATAAATAAAAATATTATTTTGTGATATTATGTAGCAGTATATTACCATTACAGTGATACTGTGAGGTCATATGACTCATATTTACATATGCCATTAAGGTGCTAGTATTGCTAGTTATGTAACTGTAATGCCATGTGCCATCTTTTCCATGTGACGTATTCCTGTCTTAATTATTTATAACAGTACTATTGTAGGACATCTGTCCAAGTGCGTGTGTGTAGGTAATTCCTGTTATGTAATGCTTGCTTTTTCTTTAAGTAGCAGTAGATAAGTATCAGCTTTTGTTCAAAAATGCTTGTTACTCACCAGAATCATATTATTACATACAATACTTATGAACTCTCATTTCTGTTCACAGGAAAATAAATCAGTTCTGAACCTGTACGCAAGCATACGATAACTGCAAACTGGCCAGCTCTTGGTTTAAATGCAGACATTCAACATATTCACTCTGTGTGTGTGTGTGTGTGTGTGTGTGTGTGCACACTTGAATGTGTGCATGTTTATTAAATGTGATATGTGTAGTAAATATGTTATATTGAATTACGTCTCTGTAAAGCTATTAATTTACTAAATATAAATTGTTACATATGTAATAGGAATGTCTTACATATGTGGAATGTGAAATGTAGTATAACTTACATTGCAGTTTAATTTGCTCTTCTGTATTATATTGATTTCCTCGGGAAAAGAATCCCTGCTCTGGTTTTTACAAGAGCAGTATAATAGCTGTGAATGGACATTATAAGTTTCAGTGTCAATGTATAAATCCAGTATTTACAATGTAAAACTCAAAAAGATGGTGAGTGCCACATTGTATAACGTTGCTAAATTGTTATAAAAAGAAAAAGCGCCCCCCGCCCCCCCCCACCACCTTCTCTCTCTCTCTCTCTCTCTCTCTGTCTCTCTCTCTGTGTGTGTGTGTGTGTGTGTGTGTGTGTGTGTGTGTGTGTGTGTGTTTGTGTTTGTTTGTTTGTGTGTGATAAATTTATACACATGGTGTACAACACTTGAAAGTAAGCTGATACGTAAAACGTATGTTGATGTACTGTATGTGGAATTAATGCTTATTATATGTAATGATATTGCCATTGTATGTATGATATTCTTGCTGTGCAAAGGTTTTGGTTGTTAACTGATTTATTGTAGACGTATTTCGTGTTGAAATTGTGAATTTTATTTTGTTGAATATTTCACATAATTATTGTTGTTATAAACATGAAAGTCTGAGTCTTTTGTACTGTTCTGTTACTTTTTGCATGTATGTATTTTTTTTGTGTGTGTGTTCTTCTTATTGTAAATTTTGAAAGTTGTAGTGTGTGTTCACATTTTCATGAAATAAATTTTTTGTGAGCTTGACTAAAGACCTTTATATGGATGTATAGATCGCTATATTAGTCTTGCCAGTCTCATAGTTTGAAAATTAGTAATTGTTATACAAGGGCTGTTCAGAAAGTAATTTAAGTTTTTCTGCTGCTCAATGAGAGAAGGTGCTAGTGTCCCCATCTTAGTTTCGGGGCATCTACTGAATCATTATGTATCATGTGATTGTTTGTGGTGCATGTTGCCTCTACTTTGTTCACTGTGAATGTTTAAAATGTGTGTTGCAGTAGAAAATCCTGCAAGTTATGAAGTGCGATCAGTGATTAGTTTTTTATTTGCCAATAAAACCGATTGGAATGTATCAGGAACTTTGTACGATGTATGGAAATGATATAATTAGTGAAGCCAGAGTGAGACAATGGTGCATCATGTTTAACAGTGGCACACTAGTGTTTTCAGGGAAGCACGAAGTGATAAGCCAAGCATTGTCAAGGCTGAACTGGTAGAGAAAATCAGTGTAAAGATATGGAAAAAAATTGTGAAACATTAAAAAAACTGGAGGAGAGTGATACAAAACAAGCATTGAGGAAAATTGCATTAAAAGATTTTTCTTTCCATCTGTGACAATGAATAACTATACACAACCATTTGAACTCAACAGATCTTGGATGGTTTTGTTATGGGAGCATGATGGTCATTCACAGTTCAGTTTGGACCTTCATCTGAGTGATTTTCACTTGTTTCCACACATGAGGACCTGGGTCGCAACACGGCACTTCAGCAATGATGAGAAACTGCATGCAACCATTCATGCATGGTTGAACCCTCAGTAGGCAAGATTCTATGATGGAATTAACAACAAAGTGAATCGTTGTGATGTCGTACTATATATAGAGATTACGTTGAAAAATAGCTGAATAGTTTGGCTTTCAAATGTATATTATAATATGTGTTTCATTTGATTTTTTTTATTCTGAAATGTAAGTTACTTTCTGAATAGCCCTCACATAATGTATGGACAAATTACAAAAAGCTATTACATATTTTCTGATTTGAAATATGCCATTGAAGTGCGCAAAGATTATAACTTACTCAGCAGTAATATGGGCACCAAGCAGCAGAAGGATAAGCTGAATTGAGGTTGTAAGAGACAAAAATAAAATTATGAGGAAGAAAAGCCTACAAAATGAACAGTCAGTATTAGAAAACAATGTAATTATGATTCTTGATTATTTCCGGTTTACTTGTGTCCACAATCCTTTCAATATCTTAGAAATTGTCAAAATGTTACACCTTGTTCTCATACAGTAATAAATATGAGTGCAGTATTGATGTGAATTTGATAGGATTGAGTGCTATGCCCTTTTATATAGATGATTAGAAATCTTGTTTCCACTCATATGAAATGAAGTATGTAAGTATGATTAAGATGAGGATGATGCCCTCTTAGCAGGAATCAACAATCATGGACTCACTTAATAGTGGACTGGTACTGGAGGAAGGCACAATAGCCAAAATCACAATCTTAAATAAATAAATAAAATTAATAACAGTCCATGCAGAAAATGTCATTCCTAAAACATTATGATTTTTCAGGCTTTCACTGCTCTAGTCATATTCTCATCAGGTGTTGCAGTCTATGTCTTCAGATATTTGTCATTTCTGATAAAGAAAATTTGAGTGGTGTGTACAAATGAAGTGTTCTGCCCAGAGCAAAATAATCAGTGTATTGCTCCCCATGTTTTAGTGTTCCTACATAATACACCTCAGCTCACTTCTCCCAGCAGATAGCAACAGGGTGGTGTGCTCTATATTGGGAACTCAGTTGATTCTGACTCTTTGTTGAATAATTAATATATCTGGAAACTTAGAAGTTCTCACTTGTTTGTTCAATGGCAAAATGATGCCACTGGCTGACATGTCACGTGGTACACTTAATGCTACTACTGAATACTTTTCCTTCCAGCAGGTTTTGTGTATTGCCATCACTGAAGGTTAGCTACTGAAATATTTACATAAAAAATGGAACTGACAACATGACTGGATATCCATCTTGGGTAAGTGACACGATAAAGAAAGAGGTGAAATGCATAGTTAGTTGATTGATAGAAGGGGATATGAATCATTACAATTTATCATAAATTGCTGGTGAAAAATAAGATGATCGGAAGCAGCAGTTGTAAAATTATGTGCTCACTATAAATGGGTAGTAATATATAGGTGTTTCCCACACAAACTGATCTGTGTCCAGTATTGCGCAGGATCCGATACCAGGGAGGCAAGCTCTGATTGATACAATGTGTTCGTGCACATTCCTCATAGTTTGGTAGGTGTCATATCAGCTTTAGTTGAACTAGTTGAGTTAGAGGTGGCCTTGGGAAGTCCGCCAATGAGATGGTAGCATATTGCACTACAGACTGCTCTGTCAGTAGCATCTGTTCACGGAGCTATGCACAAACTAGCTGAAATGTTACAGAGTAATGGTAATGCATTAACTGGCCAGTTCAAATATGGTTACTCATCATCCTGAAATGATGCCCCCCCCCTTTTTTTAAGCGTGTCTATATTTATCGGGGTAGAGGAACTCGCAGAACAATTGACACTGTAATTGTGGAAATCCTCATCAACTACATGAAAAGTCACTGTATGACAGAAATGGGAACTGATGCGTCTTTTTCCACCAAATGACGAACTTCTAATAGGTATCTAATAGGTATCATAACATTAGCCACTATCGAAGAAACTAGTTATTTTGTGTGGGACAATGCAAGAACACGCACTGCTAACACATCTATGACAGTATTATGATGTGCTTTTTGATGGTAGAAACTAGCTTACAACTTCAGTACTGACATCAAGAAACTGCATTGACTGACCAATTCAAATACTCTGAGATTACTTTGCAAGATTTCAGTTAGAGTTTTTGCACAGCTTTGTGAAAAGATGTTCCAAACATACCAGGCTGAAGTGCTAAATAGTGCAGACTTCTTTCCAAGACCACCTCTAGGAGAAAATAGATATGCCACCTGCCAAAGACCAAGGAACAAGTCATAGATTGTGTGTCAATCAGAGCATACCTTTCCAGTATCAGTTCTCAAGCAGTGCCAGACACAGTGTTTTGTGTCTTACGTGGAACACCCAGTAGTTCAGTTGCTTGCTATAAAACATGACTACAGTGCAAAACTGCAGTTTGTTTTTCTAATAAGAATCTGTTACACAAATACCATACATAATGAAGATAAGGACTTTATGGCCATATAGTGTTGACATTCTGCGACCCTTCGTGTGTAAGAGAGATCAGTTTGTAAAGTTTATGTGGAACAAATTTCATTAAACATTAATATTCATTATTATTGAGTATTTAATACAGCTGTATTTTATTTATTTGTTTCTGGCAGAAATCAATCTTTCAACAATGCAATTATTGGGAAGAAAATGATAAAAAAGAAATCTACTAAAGAAGCATCTTAAAATCCTCAATCGATAACATAATACATTGTGCAGAAGTGGTGTCATAAGTGCAAGCAGTATTTTTATTTCTGATACTGGCTTTGTGATCATTCATGACTTCTTGTTCGAAGGGAGTTCTTTGAATTTTGTGTCACGTTTCCTAAACTAACTCCATGTTTAACTAACAGAGAAGGCACTTTGGTAAATTAAAGTTTGACATTTGTCACGTTCAACTACATTCTTCTCAACCTTGTAGCAGTTACACTTTTCTTTCACCCATATCGTTCTCATTTCATTATTACCTCTGCGTAAAGAAAGCTCAGGTTCCAAAAGCCCATCGTTAAAAGCATGCAACTGTTTTACTTTAGCAGCATTTTGTCTATCATAGTTGGTCTTATTTTTAGTGCCATCTATAAATTCATCACCCAAAGGTTGCATTGTCTTGATATGACACAAACTACATGATATTGCCACATTGAATCCAGAATAGAGTACCATTTAAGTGAGTTGGTTCCAAGGAACTAACAGTCCGTACTACAAGCACATTTACTGAGTAAACACATTAGTATAAATGAAGCTGAACAGCCTGCCTCATCAGTGTGTTCCTTTTTATACATATATAAAATGTTCAAGCATATTACAATATTCATTAAGAAGTTAGCCCCAGGCACAACAACAGCCAGAAATTGTAATTGTTACATCATGGTGAATGATTTGTAGCATGTAGGATTGCTACCATGCCTCACAAAATATTGACCTACTGTTAGGCAGTGGACTGCAAATATCGGGATGCCGTTCACTGTCCTTTGTAAGGGGGGGGGGGGGGTGTTCTAGTGGATCATCACATTCTGGTGATGATGTCCTATCCTCATGGTCACTGCGGTCATTCAAATGGAGTTGCTTCCGTTGTTGCATCATGAACTTCAGACAGGCAGTTTTATCATGTTTTATTTGAATTCCAAATAGCTGTAAGCTGCAGTGACAGAAATCAGTCTGCTCAAAATTTGAGAACTCACCAGTTTACTGTAAGTCTGCTTAATCTCTCCTAAAACTGATTTTTAATTGCTCATACTCAAAAGCACTATTAAATGTTCAACATTGTCTAACTGAATTGAGTGGCAAATGTTTTGGTAAAATATTCTATGTTTGAAACTAGCTGCCTTATCACCAGTCGTGCCACTGTATATCACTTACCACCACAGAGATCCAGCTGTTCTCATTATGCTGCTCTCTCATAGGCTAAAGCGTTCCCCCAACTAGGGTAATTGTTTAAATAATATATTTACAATGAGCAAAGTGCACTTAAAATATGGGGACAGGGAAAATAATATCAGAGCACCTGACTCCAAAACTATCCTCCACATGCTGTTGCTTGCTTGTATGATGATATACAGATTGCATACCATAGCTGTTTATACCAAATAAGTCTAATCTTTGGCATGTGGAATCTGTGTGAATGTGTTTTGTAACCACTACATAGGGTAAACATTATTCAGGCTTTTCTAATATTGTATCGTTTCAAAGAGCTATAAGAACATATGGCATTGTTAACTGATTTCATAGATGAATTAAAATAGGAACACATTTTTTTATTATTAAAAAGGGAGTGTATCATATGAGCAGGTCCATGTGACCCAACCACAGAACTAAATAGTACATGCTGTGTTGGACTGTGGGTAATAAAATTTAAATTGCAATTCAGGTGAAGAACAGATTATTATTATTATTATTATTATTATTATTATTATTATCTAGTTACATAGACGACTTGAAATAGGAACACTATTTTAGAAGAGGGTAAATCATATGAGCAAGTCCATGAAGATCATATAAGTGGAATCACGTAACACATATTATATAAGCTCAGGACTTATTACTTGCCTTAATAAATGTCACAAGTAGATGCAAGTATGGATTCTTTTAGTGAAAAATATATAAGTATGCACATGTGTCATACCGTCTACTTTTATACTACACGGAATGTTATAAAGACAGATGAAGGGCCGTAAACTAAGTACAGCAGAGTCCCGGTAATCTGAACGTCGGGTTAATTCGACCATGAAAAATTTTGGTCTAAGTATGGAAAACTGCTGTACATCCACACTATTTTAATTTACACAGTACAGTAAACATGTATTAGAAAGACTGGCAAGAAAACATTAGATTTAAACAATGCGTAACAATGCAAGAAAAGCTGTCAAACTACTAAAATACAGCAGACATTTTATCCCTACTTTTTAGATGACAAAATCTCAATCATTGTTTTTTGGCGTAATGAAGACAGTCTGTTATATGACGCATAGTTGTGCCATAGTCTCATAAACATCAAATCAACATGTGTAGCAGTGGGCTGTTGCTCCAAATAACATAGCGCGAGGTCAAGGACTTCTGCTGCATCACTGTGTGGCACCAGCTCTCCTTTGTCGCTTTCAGGCTTCACAGCAGTCCACTTCTTCTTGATCTTGAGTCACAGCAGCAACTAAATCAAGGTTCTCCACACATGCCCCATCTGCTGCCATCCACTCATCTACGGTTCCTTCACTAGTTTCTTCACATCCAGGGATTGTCTGTATCATTTGTAATAGATTTTCCTCTTCATTTTCAACTACGTTGTTCTGAAATTCAAGAGATATCCACAGTTTTCTCCACAATTTTCTCAGAGTATTTTCTGAAATATTCTGTCATGCATCAGCGGCCCAATAGACAACATCCTTCAGATTGGTCTTTTTTATTTTGTCCATTAAAGGAATGCTACATCTTGGATCAGCATTCTTAAAACTTGTTTTCTGTAAATCAGTTTTAATGTTTGCAGTACGTACTGGTCCATTCGATGTAGAAGTGGTGTAACATTTGGTGGCAAAAACTTTGCCACAATTTCTCCACCACATAATTCCTCAGTGCTGGGGTGAGATGGTGCGTTATCAATCAAAAGGATTGCACAGGGAGACAAATGATTTTCCTTAGAAGACCGTCGAAGAGAGGGAACAAACTGACTGTGAAACCATTCTTTGTACAGCTACGATAATATACAGGCAGGGACTTAATGTTGCAGTTTTTAAGAGCTCTGGGCCTAGCAGATTTGACAATCAGCATTAAAGGCAGCTTGTGATTACCAGCAGCATTGCTGCACACTAATAAAGTCACAGAATCTTTGCAAATTTTAAAACCAGGAGCATGGTCTTCTGCTTTTGATGCCAGACTTCTTGTTGGGAATGCCCAAAAATTAGGGCCAGTCTTGTCAGCATTATAAATTTGTTGGGGAGAATACTTTCCCCCCTTATCATTTTTCCGAACTCATCCAAGTATTCCTTCGCTGCATCACGGTCATAAGAAAGGATCTCTCCAGTAATTGTTAGCTGACAGATTCCATGTTGTTTTTTGAATCTGTCCAACCAACCCGTACTCGCACTAAAAGATTCATCACCATTCATTAACTTGTTCAGGTAAACAGCCTTCTCCTGAACCAGTGCTCCATTAAAAGGAGTTCCCCTTTCTCTTTCCTGTGTAAACCAAAGGAAAAGAGCTTCATCCAATTTATCGTACTGAGACTGTTTCAAAGTCTGCTGAATTTCGAGTGTTTTTCCCAAAGACGTTGCACTGGACTGCTCAAGCTTTCAAGCTTCACTCAGTTCTTCTTCCAATCACAAACGGTTGTGTTACAAACACCCAGTTCCGTAGTTCCGTTGCCAGTTTAGATACATTCTCACCAATGTCCATCCGCTTCAAAGCATTCACTTTTTCTTTGAGAGTTAACATTGTATGTTTCCGTTTACTCATGATGAAAATATGTACACCTCTGCACCTAAACGAATACAACACAACTGTTATGTAGGCCAGCGATCGACAACTAACATAACCAAGCGCTTTGCAAGCCAACTGGCAGTGCGCTGACCTTGGACACTACAAAGGTCACAACACGGGCAGGGAGTGAGAGTGAACCATTGTTCCCACTCTTGTTTCCATTTGTTACAATGGTGTACCTATTTATCTGCTTGGTATACTTCATTCTAGAAACTCGTCACCATAATTCCAGCTAATCCGAACAAGGTCCAGTCCCAATTAGGATTAACGGGACTCTACTGTATAATATCATGAGTGATGGAATATTACCAAAACTTTCTTCTCTCATATTCTGTTCTAGTTACCATATGTAACAAAGCATGAAAAATATGTGGATCCACTGTATCACTGATAGTGTAGGAGGATGAGGTAAGAAATTAAGGATCATACTGCATTTGTTAACAGATTACATAGGAGAACAAAATAAGAGTAAAGTTTAAAGAAGTGGGGAAACCATATGAACAGATCCACATGATGTAACCATAAGTGTAAAATACATACTGTGGTAGAATGTGGGCAAAACTCAAGTTACCATACAAATGAAGATCACATACATTGGAGTCCTGCACCACGTCATAAGTACAAGAGATACTACTCTGGACATATACATATGCTATACGTTGCCTCTGTGGATGTAGCATTGTAATTGTGACATTAGATACATTTTACTAAAAATTATGTGGGTATAAACTTAAGTCATACTCTGTGTTTGTATATCCTGTGGAATATGTCAGAAATGAAAAGTGCCATAAACATTATTTCATAAGAACTGGCACATTTCTAGAAATTCACATGTCACCGTCTGTTCAGGTTGTCATGTATGAACAGAAATATCTAAAAATAATATATGTATACACTGTATCACCAGTGGTGTAACAGTATGTGAGAAAAAGTATAAGCATACTTTTTAATTACAAAATATGCAGAGTTCTTATTATACGGTGATGTAAAATACAGTAGTTAATATTCATTCTCAAATAATAATCATGTAGATTGGTCCACATAAAGTAAAAATAAAAATGTGCTCTGAGTGCCAAATATATATATTCAGTAATACACTGAAGAGCCAAAGAAACTGGTACATCTGCCTAATATCATGTAGGGCTCCCGAGAGTATGCATGCACACGTGCCACAACACGACGGGCATGGACTTGACTAATGTCTGAAGTGGTGCTGGAGGGCACTGACACCAGGAATCCTGCAGGGCTGTCCAGAAACTAAGAGAATGACAGGGTGGAGATCTCTTCTGAACAGCACGTTGCAAGGCATCCCAGATATGCTCAATAACGTTCGTGTCTGGGGAGTTTGGTGGTCAACAGAAGTGTTTAAACTCAAAAGAGTGTTCCTGGAGCCACTCTGTAGCAATTCTGGATGTGTGGGGTGTCGCATTATCTTGCTGGGTCTGCCCAAGTCTGTTGGAATGCACACTGGACGTGAATGGATGCAGGTGGTCAGGTAAGATGCTTACGTACATGTCGCCTGTCAGTCATATCTAGATGTATCAGGGGTCCTGTATCACTCCAACCGCACACGCCCCATACCATTACAAATCCTCCATCAGCTTGAACAGTCCCCTGCTGACGTGTGAGGTCTATGATTCGTGAGATTGTCTCTACACCCAAACACATCCATTCTCTCGAAACAATCTGAAATGAGACTTGTCTGACCAGGCAACATGTTTCCAGTCATCAACAGTCTAATTTCAATGTTGATGGGCCCAGGCAAGACATAAAGCTTTGTGTCGTGCAGTCATTAAAGGTATACGAGTGGGCCTTCAGCCCCAAAAGCCCATATCGATGACGTTTCATTGAATGGTTTGCATGCTGACACGTGTTGATGGCCCAGCATTGAAATCGGCAGTAATTTGTGAAAGGGTTGCACCTCTGTCACATTGAATGGGGGGAGAAAAAAAATTAAGTTGAATTCAGCAGATTTGTCACCTGTGGCTGTTTTATTGAATTTTATTCAACAAAAGTTCCATACTGCTGTATGTCTCCTTCAAAATAATGACAAACTATGGCAACATGAGTATATACAGGGTGTTTCAAAAATGACCGGTATATTTGAAACGGCAATAAAAACTAAACGAGCAGCGATAGAAATACACCGTTTGTTGCAATATGCTTGGGACAACAGTACATTTTCAGGCGGACAAACTTTCGAAATTACAGTAGTTACAATTTTCAACAACAGATGGCGCTGCAAGTGATGTGAAAGATATAGAAGACAACGCAGTTTGTGGATGCGCCATTCTGTACGTCGTCTTTCTGCTGTAAGCGTGTGCTGTTCACAACGTGCAAGTGTGCTGTAGACAACATGGTTTATTCCTTAGAACAGAGGATTTTTCTGGTGTTGGAATTCCACCGCCTAGAACACAGTGTTGTTGCAACAAGACGAAGTTTTCAACGGAGGTTTAATGTAACCAAAGGACCGAAAAGCGATACAATAAAGGATCTGTTTGAAAAATTTCAACGGACTGGGAACGTGACGGATGAACGTGCTGGAAAGGTAGGGCGACCGCATACGGCAACCACAGAGGGCAACGCACAGCTAGTGCAGCAGGTGATCCAACAGCGGCCTCGGGTTTCCGTTCGCCGTGTTGCAGCTGCGGTCCAAATGACGCCAACGTCCACGTATCGTCTCATGCGCCAGAGTTTACACCTCTATCCATACAAAATTCAAACGCGGCAACCCCTCAGCGCCGCTACCATTGCTGCACGAGAGACATTCGCTAACGATATAGTGCGCAGGATTGATGACGGCGATATGCATGTGGGCAGCATTTGGTTTACTGACCAAGCTTATTTTTACCTGGACGGCTTCGTCAATAAACAGAACTGGCGCATATGGGGAACCGAAAAGCCCCATGATGCAGTCCCATCGTCCCTGCATCCTCAAAAAGTACTGGTCTGGGCCGCCATTTCTTCCAAAGGAATCATTGGCCCATTTTTCAGATCCGAAACGATTACTGCATCACGCTATCTGGACATTCTTCGTGAATTTGTGGCGGTACAAACTGCCTTAGACGACACTGCGAACACCTCGTGGTTTATGCAAGATGGTGCCCGGCCACATCGCACGGCCGACGTCTTTAATTTCCTGAATGAATATTTCGATGATCGTGTGATTGCTTTGGGCTATCCGAAACATACAGGAGGCGCCGTGGATTGGCCTCCCTATTCGCCAGACATGAACCCCTGTGACTTCTTTCTGTGGGGACACTTGAAAGACCAGGTGTACCGCCAGAATCCAGAAACAATTGAACAGCTGAAGCAGTACATCTCATCTGCATGTGAAGCCATTCCGCCAGACACGTTGTCAAAGGTTTCGGGTAATTTCATTCAGAGACTATGCCATATTATTGCTACGCATGGTGGATATGTGGAAAATATCGTACTATAGAGTTTCCCAGACCGCAGCGCCATCTGTTGTTGGTAACTACTGTAATTTCGAAAGTTTGTCTGCCTGAAAATGTACTGTTGTCCCAAGCATATTGCAACAAACGGTGTATTTCTATCGCTGCTCGTTTAGTTTTTATTGCCGTTTCAAATATACCGGTCATTTTTGAAACACACTGTACATTGCTATGGCGAAGGAGTACCGCTTTGAAGCTAGTTTTGGAGCCATCAATGAATAATCGCCATTCTGATGATACATGTTTCATTCCCATAGCTTTAAACAGACTATTCACGACACTGTAGTAATAGTGTGAGTCTTCCATGTCAAACAATGGTGTGAAGGCACCCCTATGATATTGAAAGAAACAAATCCTAGCATCTTTATCTCTTAAATTCCACTGTTTCAGACATGAACCCAAATGTTCAGCTTGTGCCTTAGAAAGATTCAGGTCCCTAACAAGGTCATTCAAATCATTTCATGTCGGTAGATGTGGCCTCATTTCTTTGTAATCAAAATCAGAGCTTGCATTCTCCACATCTGTACTAGATCCAACATGGGATGAAACTTCCAATGACCATATGTCTGGAGGAATGGGTACAGGTAAAGAAGAACTGTGCAGTACAGGTTGAACAGCTGACTTGATGGTGGAATACTTGATCGTCTTCCTATCCTTGCACTTCATACCTGTTATTTTAACCAAGCAGAAATAGGAATCATCTATGTGATTGGTCGGGTCCTGCCATATCATTGGAAGAGCAAAAGGCATTGCAACCTTTTTTCTTCACTGAACCATTAAGACGAGACAAACAGTTCACACAGACAATGTGTGGTGTCCATTTTAGATTCTGATAACCTAACTTGCACTCAAAATAAAGATCATACAATTTTTTCACTAAGGGTGTCACCTGTTGTCTGCACGATTTAATAGTGTACTCCCCACATGGGTAGCAAAGGTTATTTGAGTGATTTAAACATACCTGTGACATTGTACAAACACTAACACAAATGAAACTTCCTGACAGATTAAAACTGTGTGCCGGACCGAGACTCGAACTCTGAACCTTTGCCTTTCGTGGGCAAGTGCTCTACCATCTGAGCTACCCAAGCACGACTCACGCCCTGTCCTAACAGTTTTACTTCTACCAGTACCTCTTCTCCTACCTTCCAAACTTTACAGAAGCTCTCCTGCAAACCTTGCAGCACTGGCACCCCTGAAAGAAAGGATATTGCAGAGACTTGGCTTAGCCACAGCCTGGAGGATGTTTCCAGAATGAGATTTTCACTCTGCAGCGGAGTGTGCGCTGATATGAAACTTCCTGGCAGATTAAAACTGTGTGCCGGACTGAGACTCGAACTTGGGACCTTTGCATGTTGCGGGGCGAGAGTCGTGCTTGGGTAGCTCAGATGGTAGAGCACTTGCCCACGAAAGGCAAAGGTCCCGAGTTCGAGTCTCGGTCCGGCACACAGTTTTAATCTGCCAGGAAGTTTCATATCAGCGCACACTCCGCTGCAGAGTGAAAATCTCATTCTAATAACACAAATGCACCACTAAAAGAAAATGAGCACTCAGCGCAAGATATATTTAGATCGCACTACTCACACTTGGGAATTCACAGCCAAAAAAGGAAGCATTTCCTCATGACTGAGAACAACATAGTGCTCAGGAGCAACAGACAGTGAGAAAGATTACTTATAAGAAAACTGTCCTGTAGTCACGTCATGAGGATGGCCTTAATATGTCGCATTTCTATCTATTTGCCTTTTTCTTTTTCCTTTTCTTTTTTTTTTTTACCATTCTTATGTAATGAAGCATTTTTAAAACTGAGGATGCTAAAAAAGTTGACCAATATTAATTATCTTTACATCAGTTCCACTCAGTCGCACCATGTATTTCAAGCGAGACGGTTCCAAGATGTGCTTAACTTGTCATGTAAGTGTAAACATTGGCATAAATGAGCACTTTTATTATATAATGTGAATTTTAACAACTGAAAAGCATCAAAGGAATGCTACATATGTGGACACGCCAAATTCAACAATATGCATTTTAGCTGTATGTATAATTACTTGTGACAAACCTGCGTGGAATGTGCAACAGACTCTTCCCTAAAATGTTAACATGGCATGAGTAATGAACGCATCATGGAACATAACGTACAACCAAAAAGTTTTTAAATGTATGTAAATGTAAAATTGCCATTGCCTCACTTGTGATGTATAACAAGGCAATGATAGTAGATGAAGTAAATGTAAATGCATAATGTTGCAGATCTGAAGATGGCAGTCTTGTACCTGTCAAAACCAGTCAATATAAACGGTTTTGAATGCTATGTTTGCTATAAAAATTTCTTCAAAATTATATCATTGCCAAGAAACCTGGCAATTTCCAGAGCTTCGGCAGTTGCTTCCTTCTTGGTGATAGTGTTGTGTGTAGTGTAGTCAGTGCACGCTATAACCTATTTCTGTACTTTTAAACCCTCCCCAAGAAATCAATTTCAGTATAGCAACATCGATCAACTGCAAGAGGTATTGGTATCAGATAGTCTGGGGGCAATCAAGCATATGATACTATCATTGACATTCTCTACAATTGCCTACATAATGTTTGAAAGATCTGTAGAGACTTGTCCAACGATACCTGCTTCTCATACAATCAAGGGTCTTTGCGAATCCCAGATGTTAATGAGCTTTATGCTAAGCAACCATTTCTGTCCAGTTGGCTCTTAATTCCTTATATACAACGTTCAGTCTAGTAATCTGAACTCTCCTCTGATGGCTTCTACAGTCTTCCATAATGCAGAATTATCTTGTTCATCTGGCATGTTATTGCTGCTGTGTTTCTCTAAAGAGTCCGCAAAATTCTTCCGGCATCCGTGTGTGTGTGTGTGTGTGTGTGTGTGTGTGTGTGTGTGTGTGTGTGTGTGTCCATTTTGAATACTACTGTGAAGTTTTATTCCTGAAGTATTTTTTCTTTTTTTCTTCAGGTGACTGCGACAGCATCGATATATCTGGGGGAAATGCATGGTAAACACTGAGCTGTCTAACAATATATTTATTCACAACTGGTTTCGATCATTGATCATCTTCACAGTGGAAAAATAGGACAGCTTCACATCGTATACCTGCTGTTTACCCAGAAAAAATGCCATAGTTGACTTGCAAACATCAGAAAAAGATACTTCACGTCAAAATACCAGCTTAAGCAAATAGAAAACATTGAAAAATGAAGCCATATGTCAGCAGTAAGTGCACTGTGAAGGTGATCAATGATTGAAGCCGGTTATGAATAAATATATTGTAAGACAGCACAGTGTTTATCCTGCATTCCAGAAGCTACGGTGTTTAGCCTGCCAACTGTACTGATGGATTCTTCAGGCTTGCCAGGCAATATAAAATTGGAGGATGCAACAGTGAATAGGTTGCCATAGAAATAGGGTCAGGAATTACTCTCGTCCAAACAACTGCAAGGTACTTCCTATCTTCTTGGACTTAGAGTACTCTGAAAGTGTAAGGTATCATAATGGCAGTGCCTTCCTCTATTTGCACTGAAACAGCACCTAGCCTGTAACCACCACCAGTGTGTAGTTCCATCTGCTTTCTCATTAAAAAATGCCAGAACTGACAAAGGTGTAAATGCCTTCCTTTCTCCATACTAAAAAAGGCATCTTCCTGCAGTATTTATTGTATTGGCTGTCTCTTGCAACTGAAATCATTTATGAGGCTTCTGCAGTAGGAACACATTTTGAGGTACAAAACACATTACAGATGTGCCAAAAAGTTCCTATATGGTTCTTACTTTTTATGGATCAGAAAAGACTGTTTCTATTAACAAGGTGCCCCAAGATTTTTATATTCAGTTGACAAAGAGGAACTGTCTAAAATTTAGGTGAAGAATTCTCTCTTGGCATACTTCAGTGCAGCTGTCAGGCACCTTACATGATCTTCCAATTCCTTGAAAACATTAAGTCATCCAGGTAATAAAGACATGGTGTCAATTTAAATCATGGAAGCAGCTTGCCCATCATAGACAAAGGTGGCTGGAGGACTGCAGAGACCAATCTCAGAGGCCATCAAGTGTAACAAAAGCAATCTTTTCCCAGTGAATGTCATCAGCCTTGATCTGCCAGTATCTAGCTTACAGATCCATATAGGAGAAATACTTTGTTTCCATCCTACAGTCCAAGCTGTCACTTATTTGTGACAATGAGTGTACATCTTGTTTGGTGATCTTGTGTAGGTGCCTGTAATATAAGCAGAAATGCCATCTTTCTTCTTTGTGAGGACCACAGGGGAGAAACAAGAACTCTTATGCTGAATGGTGTCTCTCACCTTCCTTCTGAAATGTGTGTGGTTCAGCTGGAGCTATAATATGAGCAGTGATGGATGGAAGATTATCTCCAGTGTAAAAACTGACACAAAATGACCAACACACAATGAGGTTCCTTGATCAAGTCAGGACCTTTTGGCAGCTTGGTTATATATTCCTCTGGTGGGTAATCAACAATGGTAGTGTAGCACTGATTCTCCATTGATGGCACTGAGCTGACCCCCCTGGATGAGTTTGACTGACCCTGTGTGCCTCCCGTGAGGGATGAGCTGTGGCTGTTCACAGGAATTGGTGACCCACAGGTTATAACTGTCATTGGCATATAGATTTCTATTGAGAGTCTGAGTACCTTTCTGCACTCAACTAGAGTTTCACAGTTTAACTGAGCACACAAACTGTTGACATGAACTTGTCTCATTGATCCACAGTGGGATAAGTGTGTCTTGAGTGGTACACAATCACCCAGAGCCACTGTTGCATGAACACAGAGTAACTTCATCAATGGGTAGGCCCAGTCTTCCACAGTCTACGAGTGTTTGTGATGCCTGCAAGAATTCCCAGCAGCTGGACAGGTTGGTGGTTGTTTATGCCAACAGTGTGACTGATATGTATCATTCATGGTGGATTTTTATCTTTGGTGGCCTCACTCATTTAGTTTTCCTGATTTCTGCAGCTGGAGAACTGGCTGAAAGCTCTTTATGGCAAATGAAAACCATTGTGCCCAGTTAAAGAGTGACCGCAAATATCATTAGGGCACAGTGATGGGCTTTGAGGTCACCTGTTGTGATCTACATTTATTTGGTATGGATAATATTGGCCTGTTTGATGTCTTGTAGCATAATACTCATTGAACACACTTATTCTTTCTTGATACTAGCATATGATGTGTGATCCACAACTGGAATTTACCAGCATCACAGCAAACATGCAATGAGGTGACAAAAGTAATGGGATAGCACTTAAAATCATTGGACCTCCCCTTGCCTGGCTTAGGGCAGCAGCTCGATATGGCATGGACTCAACAAGGTGTTTGAAGTACCCTGCAGAAATATAGAGCCATGCTGCCTCTATAGCCATCCATAGTTGGAAAAGTGTTGCTGGTGCACGATTTTGTCCACGAACTGACCTCTCTATTATGTCCCATAAATGTTTGACAGGATTCATATCAGGCAATCCAGATGGCCAAACCATTTGCTTGAACTGTCCAGAATGTACTTCAAACCAATCTCAAACGAATGTGGCCTGGTGACACTGCACCCTGTTATCCATAAAAATTCCATCACTGTTTGGGAACATGATGTCCCTGAATGACAGCAAACAGTCTCCATGTAGCCAAAAATCCAGAGGACCTTGTCCATTCCACATAAACACAGCCCACGCCATTGTGGACTCACCACCAGTTTGCACAGTGCCTTGTTGTTGACTTGCGTCCCATGCTGTGGTTTTCTTATTGTCTAGAGCCCAACCAATATGGCCCGGGAGAGGTGCTGCAGGTGATGTCGTGCTGTTAGCAAAGGCCCTCGCATCGGTAGTCTGCTGCCGTAGACTATTAATGGCGAATTTCACAGCACTGTTCTAATGAATATGTTTGTTGTATGTCCCACATTTATTTCTGCACCTATTTCACACAGTGTTGCTTGTTTGGTAGCACTGACAACTCTATGCAAACTCCGTTGCTCTCGGTTGTTAAGCGAAGGCCGACGGCCACTGTTTTGTATAATGAGATATAATGCCTGAAATGTGGTATTCTCTGTACGTTCTTGACTTTGTGGATTGCGGAATATTGGATTCCCTAACAATTTCTGAAATGTAATGTCCCATGTGTAACTCCAGCTACCAATCCAAGTTGAAAGTCTGTTTATTCCCACAGTGTGGTCATAATCATATCGGAAACCTTTTCACATGAATCACCTGCATACAAATGACAGATCCACCAATGTACTGCCCTTTTATACCTCATGTACGCGACACTACTGCCATATGTTTAAGTGTATATCACTATCCCATAACTTGTCAGATCAGTGTAGGTGTCTATTACGAACACTGATAATTTTAAGACTGTCAGTGGACAAAGCAAGGAAGATCTATTATCAGCATTTTTTAAATTTATCTTTATATTCTTTCTGTGCAGTAGAAATAAGACATAAAATTCAAATGGACGTACTGGATAAGAAATAATAGTTCTTGTGGCCCTTTTGGATAAGAAGTGCTAAATGAAAGTTCTCCAACTCCTATCTCATTAGAGGGAGCCTCAAATGCTGCAAAAAAGATCTCAGTGATAGTCGTCCCAAAAACTGTGTGGGACTTAAGTTATTTGAATGGATACATTCGTCAGTACATCAGCAGCTGTTATATAAAGCTCCTAACATGGGTCCTAAATAGCATGCCAGCCATTGCCAACCTGTTCTTCAAAAGACTGAGGATCTGACATACTAGAGGCATTCTCTATGGCTTCACCTTTGAATGTATGATAAATTCTTGCCTAGTCTGGATCCTAGAGACCAGAAAGCTTCTTAGCTGATTTCAGTGCGGATTGAGGATGTATTGATCTGTCACCAACAATGTCACCTTGCTGGAGTTGGCTACACAATGTACTTTCTTATGTAGACAGCATCTAAAAGGCAAATTTTTGACATACAAAAAGAGTACAATAGTGTTTAGAGGCACAATATTCTTAGACATGTCCATCTTACATGGAACCCTGCCTGTACTCATATGGTCCTTCACACCTCAGTTTTTGTTCAATACAGAGTTAACAACATAGACACTAAAATACATCTAATAAAATCAATTGCCTGACTAATACATACATCCTTCTGGCAACTGAGGTGAGATTAAGTCCTCATCCTTCAACTAAAATTAGGGCTCAATCTGATGACACACAGCTTCCTGCTCCAGTAAGATGACCCTATGAGATTTAGGCTTATGGCTAAATTACCCTCTGATCTGTTTTAACCGATGGTGGGATGAATGTGACATGACTTAAGATTTTGTCAAGTGTATAACTTTCTGCGTAAATAATTAGGAACATTGCTTTAATGTGTTATCTGGACAAGTGGCTCTTTCTGGGTTTTCTATAAGTAATCAGCCAGTCACACTACAGACCAACCAGGATTTTAACTGCACCTTTTAACATTGACAATATTGCAATTTTACATTCTGCATGGTTAAGTATGTGTGTAGCTGAATGCAAGTGAAAAGGAGGGGAGAGGGGGAGGTGTAACTTTAATTGAATTTTTATTTGATGTTCTTTTGTTTTTCACCTATTTTAACAACATGTACGGATGATAAGGGTAGACCTCACTATGGGTGGTTTCCTTTCATTGTGAGGTTTGAGTCACCTGAACCCTCTCATCCTAGAGAAATGAATTAGTATTTCCAACAGCTAGGACGGTGTCATCACTCCTATGTATGTCTACTGGCGATACTGATGATGTTGCTTCCTGAAGTTACATACTGAGCTAACAATATTTCTGTTCAAATCTCAGGGTAGTCACAACTAGAAAACATATGAACTTGGGTTTCAACAAACTCCTCCTTGATCTGTGACTATCATCTGTACAATCTCAAATGTTTTGGCTATTACAGTAACAGGTCTTTATCAGGATGATATTACATACTACTGATATGCTAACAGAACAGCACTTTTTTGTTCATGGTTGTGCGGTAGCGTTCTCGCTTCCCACGCCTGGGTTCCTGGGTTCGATTCCCGGTGGGGGTCAGGGATTTTCTCTGCCTCGTGATGACTAGGTGTTGTGTGATGTCCTTAGGTTAGTTAGGTTTAAGTAGTTCTAAGTTCTAGGGGACTGATGACCATAGATGTTAAGTCCCATAGTGCTCAGAGCCATTTTATTTTGTTCATTAACTGGCCGAGGTGATTTTCACACCATTAGTGATTTTAATTCTCCATTTTCTTGTGTGTTTTCTGTTCATTTTCATGATATACAGTCATTTAGATTGGCGAGGTTTCTTACAGGATTAGGACAGAGTACATGAGCATATTTTGGAAGGGCAACACTAATTCAATTAAAGAGAGAAGAGCACTTGTAAAAATTCCAGATGTTTATATAAATTTTACACAAAGACTAGTTTGTGGCTATATACAAAATATGATACTCGCCTGTAGACAGTGTATTACTACAATTGCTCAAAATTGTCAACTGAACAAAATGATTATACAATATTCACAAAATATTTAGCACCAAATGTTTCAAAGAATTCAGAAATGTTATAGGTGTCTAAATACAGTTTGCATTTGTAACATGTGTGTATGTAGACTTTAAACCACTGGAATCTGTACACTCCAACGCCACATATGGTTTCCTGAAAAAATGAAAATGGTAGTGTAATAGTCTTTGAACACTATCATCATATCCATACAACTACAAATATTATCACAAAGACTGATCATCCACATAAGTTTTGAAACTGAATGCAACAGCAGTGCTAATAGCATACAAAATGTTTTTTGTTTTCAATGTATACACAGATCATCATCATCATCATCATCATCATCATCATAGATGCACATGGGGAAGTGTCACGATGTTGACTGGAGAGCGTACCATGTTCAAACAATTGGAGGTCAGTATGCCCGTGCACAATTATGCCTCCCCACACCATAACACCTAGACCATCAAAATGATCATGTTTGACAATGTTCCCATGGGTGCAACATGTACCATCATATGGTGACAGGTGGGAAGAAATAATGCACCCAGAAATATTGTTGAACATGATCATTTTGATGGCCCAGATGTTATGGTATGGGGACACACATATTACTTGGGTGTACTGACTTTCAAATCTTTGAATATGGTACACTTACTGGTCAACGTTATTGTAACAGTATACTCCTTCCACAGGGCTATCTTTGTAGGGTTAGATTTGTACTCGACTTCATTTTTATGGATGATAATGTGCAAGCGCATCAAACAGTGAATGGACTGGACAAGGACACAGTCCTGGATGTTGTTCCAAAAAACAGGGTTAAAAAACCACCGGACAGACAGATTAGATGCCAGGCATAAGAGTAACTGATCCAGACAATGCTTTGTTGAGTCATTTTTAGTCACTACGTGTGGTATGGAGAGCCAGAAGTTGTTTGTGTATAAGCATGGCAAGAGGCCTAGCAGTGAAATAAGTTTCATAGTATTTCGTATAACGAGCAGGGCAAGGGATCCTTTAAAGATGTCTGATTAAGCTAGACAAGGAGAGATTCACAGGTGAAAATAGCTGTCTTAAGTGCATGAGGAATATACAGATTAAATGTCAGAGGAAAACAAATTTGTAGAGCTTAATGAAGATGGGAGGCAGCCATAAAATTTAATGTAGTAAATGTATAGTGTTAAATATGCCAGTCTGGTATCATCTTGAGAGGGTGGAAGTGATCACAGTGGAGAACTGGTCCTGAGCAAGACCCAAGGGGCTGGGTCTTCCTCGTGGAATGGGGCAGTAGTATCACTACCTAGTTTTTCATGGAACTTTTGAGAATTTGTAAGGAAGCCACTGCAAAGTGTTGCAGTAGCAACCACAGGTTGGTGAGCATAGTGTGGCAACATAGGTCAGAATAACACATACACAGAAGGGTTGCGACATGGGCCAGCTGTGCTTGGCAAAACATGCACAGCCCAGTGATAATAGCCAGAGCAGATAGGATGATGTCACCACACTAGGGACCCACATTGTGAACTACATGGCCGGGGGGGGGGGGGGGGGGGGGGGGGAGGGTGGCTGTGTAACAGTGCAACAAAAGCACCTCACGGCCATGGAAATAGGAGTGAATTTGAGGCAGATTCATTTGGAGTTCAGCACTATGGCCACACCACCAGGTCTATGCTAGACGACGAGACTGAGCACCGCCAGCTGCAGTCATGGGTTCAAGACCGTGTTAGACAAGCCCCTCCTGCACCAAGTCCCCTCATGGAACTTGGTGCCAAAGTGCCGCTGCTCTGCCATCTGCACCTGCCATTACCAGAATACTGCCAGGTTGGTCATGTCCAGTGCACAGCGTTCTTCAGCTGCCTCCACAGTAGATGCAAGCAGGGCCCCGAGTTTCTGGGTGCAGCCATTCTGCAGTAGAATGCATTTGCAGCAAGAAATGTGGTGCTGATGATGGGGCCATGGCCCACGGACACACTGCCCGGCGCTGCCCAGTCTGAAGTCAGCAACGTAAGGCACCTACATGTGCAACTCCTCGACAGGTTGGAAGCCAGCCAGGTGCGAGCCAATGCCAGCCAGATTTGCTGGAGTTGTGTGTATGCCATCCATTACTAACGACAAAATGTGTATTTGAAGTTGAATAAAATACTTCTCTCGAACACCCGCGTGTCACTGGCCCCCCTGTCCCATCACACTGCCACTCACCCTACCGAGTGCTGTCAACACTCGGTCATATGAAATGGAGCAAGTGTGGGGTCATTAGAGCACATACCAGTTAGGGCAGGGGACAGAACATCCTGAATGATACAAGTATTCTGTAATATTCAACTGAAATTATTTAGGGACACTGTGGAGAATCAAAATCAAGACAGCACAAGAGATGTTTGAAATTCATTTTACTAAAATGATTTTTATTACCTCTGGCAACAACATATCCTGTCAACAAAATCACTGAGGGATGATAATGTTGTTGATAATGACTCATTCTGAATTGCTGAAACAGCTTCATCTCTTCCAGAAGAAACAAATATCTGAAGGTCATTTTTTGGAAATCCTGTCTTGTAGTACAGCTGAAATAAAATAAAACTGTTTTATTGTATTATGAAAGAAACATAACAATGCAGTTTTCCAAACTAATATTACACAAAAATCCTTTTATGTGCAATGTCTCAGAACAAAAGGTTGAAAGTTGCTATTTTCAACTTCTCTATTGTATCAGAAGTAATGCTAATCAATCAATTATTACTACTGTTGTTGTTGGGGATGTTCTTGTTACAATATTAAACTGCAATGACTCCCTCTAATGTGTGTGGTAACAAAACTATAATGTCCCAAATTTGGTACTTATGGGATGGAGGGAGAAAAAGGAAATTTACAATATACTATGAAAAATGAGCTCATGAGAGTGAGCATATATGCACATTGGACAACAATGATTATTAGCCAATGCAATCCCAGCATTGTCATTTGGTGATTTAGAGGCAGGTGGAATATCTAAACCAGAACGGCCAGACCTCAATTTGAACCTACTATTCCAGAATAAAAGTCCAGTGCTTTCACTAGCATGTCACTTTGCATAGTAATAAGAAAGGACTTCATTTTTTTATGAGACTGAAAGAAACAGGAAAGGAAAGCTGGTATGAAGGAAAGTAACATAAAAACAACATGATCAGCATAAGGAAAAGTATGAAGTTAGAGTAACGCAAATATTGTAAGTAACATCACTTAATCACATAATACATATATAATGACCAAAGCATTACAGGTTTAACATTGTCAGTGTCACATATGCAGAACTTTTCTACCCTGTGCCTTTAGTTGAATGCAAAATCACATTGCAATTTATTATAATTAAGGTCCAAAATTTTAATTATAGTAATCCTAATATTTATATACTGAGTACCCACAAAGCTGAGAATAATCTATAATGCTGTGAAACTTCCATGTACACACTGCGTACATTCGAATTAGTACCAAATGATGAGTTAATTTTACTGTCCTTACTATCCTGAAAACTAGAAGCTGTAGTAAATCAACTCACTTGACCTGCTGTTTAGGTGTTATTAATTAACTGGAACATAGGTACAATGTAATTATTCATGGACACAGAACATAAACTGTCAATGATTAGTACCTCATAAACTTTGAGATTTCCCGAGATACTGTCATAAGCTTGAACAAGGAACTTTATATGAGAAAACAGCACTGCAATCTGAGTTAAGATTCCCTTAGTGAATAGCTGGCTGAATTTACACACATGCAACAAACTTTAACAGATGGTGTAATTAATATTCCAGCAGTTCTGCCTGTTGCTTAAAGATAGTTTGGTGAACTAGACAAACGAGAAATTTCACAATAATAAGGAGGTTCCTTACAACAGGTCGCTTATAAAAGAATTCTATGTAAAAGCATAATGTATGTGGGACACCACACTGTAATAATCCTGATTAAGAGAAATGTGTTATATCTGAAGTTGTCTGAAATGCAACATTAAAAATGAACAGTACTTACTTTTATTGTTTCATATGCATCCATTATCACTGATATGAAGAGGCTGAGAATAACATATATATACAGGCTAATGAAGCCATATAGATAAATTCGGCTGTACCACCATAACATTGGTGATTTTAAAGACATTATGGAGAAAGTTGCAAACATGTCATCACCATTAATCAGGGCAAACAAACACTCAGATGTGCTTGCTAGGGATCGGAACTGCAACAAGAAGGAAATCTATTAAAATTTTTAACTGTTTGTATCACCAACAAAAATTTAACTGAATTTTCATAATCATATGTAACAAGAATAGATAATAAAAGATAATTAAAGATAGCTAAGAGGCAAGAAGACTGGCTAAAGATGGGTTGTATGTGATGCCACAACACAATACCAGCTTCATGTTTCATAATTTTCTAAGAAAGCAGTTTGCAGCCAGAGGTTGGAATGCACCAGGAAATTACATACTCAACAACAAACAAACTGTTTACATTAAGAATAATGATGTAATGGGACATAACTTCAATTGTGAAAAGGAGGCTGTTGATTGAATGTGAACAGGAACAGTCTTCAGGTAGTCAAGGAAGAGTCTGTAAAGGAACTTACTTACAATGGCACATAGCTGTTGGAGAGCAAAGCAGAAATGCATTATTTAAATAATAAAACGCTGTGCCAGTTAGGTATTTTTTAATGCATAGAACAATGTGTTTTGATAGTTTATTTTCATTATCAAGTAAAGAGAGTACATCATCAAAATGCACCATGCTATGCATGAAAAAATACGTAACTGGTCAGTGAATGACTCAGTTGCAGACTTTCTAAAAACAACATTAATTATGATGAATGAAATCAATAAATACATTAGCTGGAAGACAGAACCAACAATGATAAAATTGCCAGAATATTGAAGTTTGTATATCTTAGGGATGGAAATAAAAGGTAAGAATATACAATTTGTTGGTGTGAAGGGGTAAACATATCCAGAAGTTACCCTTAAAATGCCTTCTTAAATTGACCTGAACAGCAAGTCCAGAGTTATGAGAACAGACTTGTGTTGTCAACAAGAGTTGAGGCCACCTGTTAACAGGGAAAAATAATCATAATGAGTAGCTGTGACAATAAATTGAAAATGATTTTGTATATGGTGAAATTCGAAGGTATTTGTGAAGATGTGAGAAATAATGCAAAGTCAGGCAGGAGAGAACGATGTCATAAAAGGCTGTTTAGGGACAGTTATGCAGAAGTTACACTGTATTTTAGGTGAAGGAAAGAAAATTTTCCTATTGAGGTGGTGCTGGTTTCTGCATGGATGAAAGGGACAACGTTTCTGTACAGGATTCATTAATGGGTTGTGTGCTACTAGGAGGCAAAATAATACATGTGGTAATCTTCAGCTGAAGTATGAGAATCTTCACCTGAAGTACACGAGAACCTTTACAAGACTTATCTGATAAACATAGGGGTACAGTTGAAGTGGGAACGTGTGGGTATTGCTGCTTATACGTCAGTCATACAGTGAGCCAACTTTCCCGACACAGCCATGCACTTTGTTTAGGACCTACCAAATGAGTGAGTGAACAGGTGACAAAAATGAAATTAGATCACAGTTTCCATTAACCGGTGATCACAATAATTGCATTTGCATAACAGTTCCACTCTGACACCGATCCCAGAGGGCATAAACTACTCGGTGATGAGTGTGTTGTACGATTATGTGAGTGCGGGAGAACAGTGGACGCACCTCTGGAATGAAACAAACCTTTTTCTCATGATTGCGGGGCACCATGTATTTCGCGGAAGTGATGACGTGAAGATGGATATAAATGGAAAGCACCAAACAAACTTCCGTATGCGTCTGTGGGGAGTTCACATTAAGCTTGACCCCAGTGGTTTGAAGATTGAAGTTCCACACTCTCGAAAAATGCATTTACTGTACAGCAGCTCAGTTCACACTGCCATTGCTTTTTCTGCTGATCTGCATCCATGTGCACCACACATTGCCACGCTTTTGCCTATCGGCAGGTATGCACGCCAACAGATATCTGATGCATCCAAGTTGGGTTGGCTGTGAGCAGCTCTGGTCTGTTCACGCATTTTTGTGGTGCGGC
Organism: Schistocerca piceifrons; assembly: GCF_021461385.2. NCBI lineage: Eukaryota > Metazoa > Arthropoda > Insecta > Orthoptera > Acrididae > Schistocerca > Schistocerca piceifrons. The sequence goes on from NC_060149.1 coordinate 127,196,008, forward strand.
TGCCACAGAGTTAAAGGAGAGACTAACATGGAGATCTAACAGCAAGGCAGTCTTTGAGATAAAGCCAATAACTTTATTGGAATTATCATTCAGTTTGTCGTGTTCTTAGGTTTCATGGTGCAGTGAATTGAGGAGGTTGGCTAGGTTGTTTCTACACAAGGACTGAAGTTTACTAAGAGGACTGAACAGAGTATATATCCAAAATGAACTCTATATACTTGCTTTTAACTCGCCAGCATGTCCTATCAAGTTATCTCCGAACTTCTTGTCTCTGTATGTGCTGGAAACTATTACATTCTGTAAATATCTAAGAATAATACTAAGAAGCAAACAAAAAAATTGTAATCAGTGGTAGAGAACACTCACATTTGTTCCAGTGTTTACTGTCCTTATCAAGTAAACCTGATGGACAATGTATGGCTTCAGAGATGCAATGCTAATATCGTAACTGGTTGGTACGGCTCCTAACAAAGGGGAATGGAGATTCTCAGAGTACCAGAATGGAAATGTTTGGATTGAAAGAAATACTGCTTTTGGGAAAACCTACTGGGTAAATTTAGGGAACTGGTATTTATGGTAAACTTTCTAATAATTCTGCTGCTTTCACTGTACCTCTTTCTTAGGGACCATGAGAATGAGTTAAGAGAAGCTAGGAATATACAAAAGGCGTTCAATCATTTTCCCCCTCACCACATGTGTGAATGGAATATAACAGTAAGTGGTTAACTGGCAACAAGTAGCCACTGTCAAGCACTATAGAACAGCTTGCAGAGCATATACATGGATGTAGAATTGAATTGATGAACAGAGGGAAAAGTGGGGGACAAGTCAGAAAACTTTGCATAAAAATTGCAAACGTGTCAAAGACACAAAGGCAAAGAAAGTAACACACATTTTAAAAAATCAATTTGTGTCATTAAATTTAAAGTTTCCATTTTGGTACCTTCTTGTTTTTGGTACTCTGATTTTCTTTTGACCAAGTCTGTGCTTTTGATAAAAGCAGTTAACAGTTTTTTTTTTTTTTTTTTTTTTTTGTTTACTTGTAACTCCGTACACAGTTGTGAAATTTTAGCTTTGTGAACTATTTTTATCCCTGAAGGGCATCCATTATTGCCATGTTCCACATTTTTCTAAATCTTAAAATTATATTGTTTTGGAGTGTTAGTTAGCAGTAAGGTAAGACAGTATTGGGCTGCAGATAACCAAAAATTGAGTAAAAGGAACTATGTCTGTTTAAACTTTCAGTTTTATAACTATTCAGCATAATATAATGCACCTTTCCATTCATTTTTGAAGCCACCACCATTGTCAGTCACACCTGACATTAGACCAGTAGTCAACACACCTTAACTTCTCTCAGATAAAGGCTATCCAGAATACTAATTTCTGAAGTACATTTTGAAGATTTTATTTTTTAGCTGTTGAACCCTATTACCACAGGGTGACAATATTATGTGAATAAATTAATAATTTGGCTGCTCTTGTTTTGCTCTGTGTATTTAGTCACTGCTTTGTAGCAGTATGTGTTATTTGTGGACAAACTTATTGCTGTTTGGTTATTCATTTACTAATTTTTCGCCAACTGAACCGCATGTGTCTGTCTCATAAACCTGCAATTAATAGTATATAAGCTGAGTGTAAAGTGGGTGAAACAATACAGTTAACAACATAATACTTTTCAGTGTACAAATAAGCTATAATGATAAAAATAATTACAGAAATAACAGTCACCTTCATGTGATATGGTCCCAAGATGAGCCATCCACAAAATGTAAAGCCTGCATAGATAAGAAGTGCACATAAAAGAAATCTCAAAACATGGGGTGTTGCTTTCTTGAGTGTAAGGATAACCACCTGAAAGAGAGAGAGAGGTTTCACTTTTAATGTAATTTAAAAATCATCATTCGAACAGTTTTGGTTGAAAACATGCACACAATAGTAATTTCAACAGATGACTGATCCAATTAGGAGATCGTGATGACTCGGTGTTAGGATGCTCAGTGACAAGTTTATCACTGCTCTTCCTATAATAAACAGAAAAATATGTTATAAATGGGATAAATTCATACACTAACATTTCAAAAACCTTGTCAGAATCTCACTGGTCTCGCCCATTTGTACTCAAATTCAAATGTATTCACAGGTATTCTTAAAATACTAACCCATACTGCCTGTTTAAAATATACTGTTAAAATGCTTGGGGATAACAGTTGGTGAATCCATTTAGTCTCCAGTGGCATGCCTCCGTTTTGTTATTGAAATGAGGTGTAGTTTCAGCCAACCTAAGTATAGGAAATAGCTATTTGAAACATGGGTGGATATGTGAACACACAGTTTTTACAAAAAGGTGTATTATATAGTGATGAACTTCTTGTCCCTCAACCCAATACTCTCTTTCTCCAACTGAAAATTTTTAAAAGTACGGTTTCAAGTAAACAAAATCATGTACCAAATCAATCACAAAATATGTTGGGCCTCTGATGTTTCTGAGGCAACAGTTTATTCTATCCACAGATTATTACTTACACACTCAAAATGGAATGAAAGAAGATTAAGGTTTAATACCCTGTATAGGATGTCATTCAAGATGCATTGCTCAAACTTTGATTCAAGAATGGTGAAGAGGAAATTAGACAGGTCAATTTTTATGTAACCATCCTGGCATTTGCCTACACATCTTATGGAAACTGCAGTTGATGTAAATCAGGATGACCAGTAAAGTTTCATGGATTTCACAGAAGCACATTCACATTTTTGTGCTTTTATTAATAAAGATTCAAAAAGTCTTTGAAACAACCATCATTTGGATGTTCTAGCTCTTCTTTCTTTCTGTGATTGCAAAGAAAAATCAGAATTTCCATCTTCAAGACAAAGATTGTTTATTTTTCTTTTTCCAGTAGAGATTTCTACGCTTTGTGCTACCTTCAGTAGGTTTTGATTTATCATTCTGACACGCATAACAGTACCATTTATTTTGTGCTGCTATAGTCTATGTACCATACTTTATGCAGCTTATGATTTTTCTGGTGCTGCTGCGCAGAAAGATTTTGTTTTAGTAATAAATTAAATCATGTGTGTAATTGTTAAAACAGTGATAGTGAACAAAATAAGTTATTCAAACAATTAACATAATGATAAAAGACACTAGCACTAGAAACCATAAGAAGCTGTATGGGACATTTAACACTAGCAACAAAAAAAGCTGATAGCATTATGCGAGACAGAATAATAAACAACAAAGACACAAAGAGTTAAAATGTGTTCGAGTAAAACAAAAACAAACACTGTGTCCTGCAGAAGGTAGAAATTATCTCCAATTTTTGAGAAGTATTGATTGCATATGCTTGAGTTTTGAACATATGCTCAAAGTTTGGATTGCCAGCCACACTAAATACCTGTGATTGTGGCAGTTCTAGTACTCTGAGGACTGCTTTCACCATAATGAGGTGCCCATCATATTTGGAGTGATACTTCATTACCCTCTTCACACAGACCCAGAATCTGGGTGGTTGGTGAAAAACAACCAGTGTCGAAATATGAAGCAATGATGATCCATAAATAGCAATGCCACAACCAATTCATGACCGCCTGGATGTTTCACAAAGCAGTGCCCCATGTTTGTCTGCCAAGGCATTTAAGATGTTAGTGATTTTATGCATTTTATTCTAGGTCTTTAAGGTATGGTAACCAGGTTACTTTTTTGTCTAAGATTAGAGTAGAAATCATACACATTCGTTAAATGTTAAACAAGTGTCTCCATTTTGTGTTACGTTTGGTTAAGCATGTGATATGAATGGTTTAAAATTTACACAAATAGTTTTCTGAGTGAAAAACTTTAATGCAGTCTTTTCTGTCCATTAAGTCAACTTTTTAATGGTCAGAAAATTATCCACGAATATTGAACACTTAACAGGACTCCTAAATGGGATTGGAATGGACCTAGTTTTGATATTCTAAAGACTGTTGTATCTTCCATGTTAAGAAACATACCAAACAAATGGTTTCAACATAAAGAAGTTTTTTGTGTGGTTACATTCAGGTGAAGTGCAACCATCTTAATCTACCCTGGAAGCAGCTCAGTATGTTTTGTTGTCAAATGTTTGCTGCGAATGGGTGTGTTGGGAGGGCCACCAAAAGTTGTGTACCAAATGTGTCAAAGATACTTCAAGTACTTTCCTCTCCTGTGGACACTGTCTCTCCTGTAGGATATACATATCTATCATTACATATCCACATGGCTGTGAGTGGCATGTCAATGGTGTGTTTAGGTGGCCTGTAAAGGGTAAATAGGGACCAGGGAGGATTCAGTGTTATGCTAATTCCTCTAACAAACAAGTTCAAGGTGTCATCTTTCACTGAAACTGTGTCTGTGGGATTCACTTCTCCTGTTCTGGGGAAAATTACTGCGTCCTGTGTCAAGAGGCGGCAAACACAAAATGGTAGGGGTCTATTAGTCATTAGCAGCTCAAATGTATGGTGAATAATGGTACCCTTTAGGGAAATGGAATGGAATGGGAAGGTACACCAGGTACATTCAGTGTGTGAGACTGGAGGCTTCATTCAGCATGTCGAAGAGGCTATTCTGGCAGCCACTGAGGAAGCAGGGTGCAACCAACTACATATTGTAGTGCACGCTGGAACAAATGATGCCAGTCGCCTAGGCTCCGAAGTCATACTTTGATCATTCCAGCGACTAGCAGAGAGGGTTGAGAATGCCAGCCTTAACCATGGAGTTTCAATGAAGCTCACAATCTGTAGCATTGTCCCCAAATCAGATAGTGGCCTATGGTTCTTAGTTGAGTAGAAGGCTTGAATCAAAGACAGGGTTCTGTGACAAGATAAGCTGTAACTTTTTAGACTTGCACCAGAGCGTCGAGAGTTGTAGGGTCTCCTAAATGGGTCTGGTGTGAACTTCACATCAGAAGCAGCTACCAAAGATGATGATCGTGTGTTCACCCCACACAAAGGTGTTTTTTAGATTAGATGAACCTCCATCCAATACAGATAAAATACCTGTGAAAAGCTCAGACGTACCAGTGTAAGATCCAAAGCAATGCCTCCCACAGATTGGAGTACCAAAATCGTAGTAGTAAACTGCCAAAGCATTCGCAATGAAGTGCTCCTAAACAGCACTTAAGCTCACGTAAGATTAGGCACAGAAAGCTGGTGAAAACCTGAAGTCTACAGTAGTGACATCTCTGGGGAGATGCGCACAGACACACGCAGGCGCACGCGCACGCCAGACGGAGGACTCTAACCTCCAATGGGGGGGAACAATGGGAGAGATCTGTCAAGATATACAGTCACTGTGAAGAAATATCTAAAGAAAAAGAGATTACCATACAATAGGTATAAAACAAAGCACAGATTTTTTTTTTAATATATATATATATATATATATATATATATATATATATATATATATATATATATATATATACAGGGCTATTACAAATGATTGAAGCGATTTCATAAATTCACTGTAGCTCCATTCATTGACATATGATCACGACACACTACTGATACGTAGAAAAACTCAAAGTTTTGTTCGGCTGAAGCCGTACTACAGGTTTCTGCCGCCAGAGAGGTTGAGAGCGCAGTGAGACAAAAGGGCGACAGGAGCCGAGAAAGCGTATGTCGTGCTTGAAATGCACTCACATCAGTCAGTCATAACAGTGCAACGACACTTCAGGATGAAGTTCAACAAAGATCCACCAACTGCTAACTCCATTCGGCGATGGTATGCGCAGTTTAAAGCTTCTGGATGCCTCTGTAAGGGGAAATCAACGGGTCGGCCTGCAGTGAGCGAAGAAACGGTTGAACGCGTGCGGGCAAGTTCCACGCGTAGCCCGCGGAAGTCGACGAATAAAGCAAGCAGGGAGCTAAACGTACCACAGCCGACGGTTTGGAAAATCTTATGGAAAAGGCTAAAGCAGAAGCCTTACCGTTTACAATTGCTACAAGCCCTGACACCTGATGACAAAGTCAAACGCTTTGAATTTTCGGCACGGTTGCAATAACTCATGGAAGAGGATGCGTTTAGTGCGAAATTTGTTTTCAGTGATGAAGCAACATTTTTTTCTTAATGGTGAAGTGAACAGACAATGTGCGAATCTGGGCGGTAGAGAATCCTCACGCATTCGTGCAGCAAATTCGCAATTCACCAAAAGTTAACGTGTTTTGTGCAATCTCACGGTTTAAAGTTTTCGGCCCCTTTTTCTTCTGCGAAAAAAACGTTGCAGGACACGTGTATCTGGACATGCCGGAAAATTGGCTCATGCCACAACTGGAAACCGTCAGCGCCAACTTCATCTTTCAACAGGATGGTGCTCCACCGCACTTCCATCATGATGTTCGGCATTTCTTAAACAGGAGGTTGGAAAACCGATGGATCGGTCGTGGTGGAGATCATGATCAGCAATTCATGCCATGGCCTCCACGCTCTCCCGACTTAACCCCATGCGATTTCTTTCTGTGGGGTTATGTGAAAGATTCAGTGTTTAAGCCTCCTCTACCAAGAAACGTGCCAGAACTGTGAGCTCGCATCAACGATGCTTTCGAACTCATTGTTGCGGACATGCTGCACCGAATGTGGGAGGAACTTGATTATCGGCTTGATGTCTGCCGAATCACTAAAGGGGTACATATCGAACATTTGTGAATGCCTAAAAAAACTGAGTTTTTGTATGTGTGTGCAAAGCATTGTGAAAATATCTCAAATAATAAAGTTATTGTAGAGTTGTGAAATTGCTTCAATCATTTGTATATATATAGGGTGAGTCACCTAACGTTACCGCTGGATATATTTCGTATACCACATCAAATACTGACGAACCGATTCCACAGACCGAACGTGAGGAGAGGGGCTAGTGTAATTGTTTAATATAAACCATACAAAAATGCACGGAAGTATGTTTTTTAACACAAACCTATGTTTTTTTTTTAAATGGAACCACGTTAGTTTTGTTAGCACATCTGAACATATAAACAAATACATAATCAGTGCCGTTTGTTGCATTGTAAAATGTTAATTACATCCGGAGATATTGTAACCTGAAGTTGACGCTCGAGTACCACTCCTCCGCTGTTCGATCGTGTGTATCGGAGAGCACTGCAACATACATCGCGTTTCTACAGAATGATCTGCCAACGTTGCTCAAAAATGTTCCACTGGAAACGCGTCAACGTATGTGGTATCAGCATAATGGTGCACCTGCACATTCTGCAATTGACATTAGGCTGACCCTTGACAGGATGTTCCACGGGCGTTTCATAGGACGTGGAGGACGCATAAATTGGCCAGCCCGTTCTCCTGATCTTACACCTCTGGACTTCTTTCTGTGGGGTACGTTAAAGGAGAATGTGTACCGTGATGTGCCTACAACCCCAGAGGATATGAAACAATGTATTGTGGCAGCCTGCGGCGACATTACACCAGATGTACTGCAGCGTGTACGACATTCATTACGCCAGAGATTGCAATTGTGTGCAGCAAATGATGGCCCCCACACTGAACATCTATTGGCCTGACATGTCAGGACACACTCTATTCCACTCCGTAATTGAAAACGGAAACCACGTGTGTACGTGTACCTCACTCCTCGTGGTAATGTACATGTGCGTCAGTGAAAAAGACCAATAAAAAGGTGTTAGCATGTGGACGTAATGTGCTGTTCCAGTCTCTTCTGTACCTAAGGTCCATCACCGTTCCCTTTGGATCCCTACGTAATTCGGTGCTCTCCGATACACACGATCTAACAGTGGAGGAGTGGTACTCAAGCATCAACTTTAGGTTACAATATCTCCGGATGTAATTAACATTTTACAATGCAACAAAAGGCACTGATTACGTATTTGTTTATATGTTCAGATGTGCTAACAAAACTAACGGGGTTCCATTTAAAAAAACGTAGGTTTGTGTTAAAAAACATACTTCCGTGCATTTTTTAATGGTTTGTGTTAAACAATTACACTAGCCCCTCTCCTCACGTTCGGTCTGTGAATTCGGTTCGTCAGTATTTGATGTGATTTACGAAATATATCCAGCAGTAACATTAGGTGACTCACCCTGTATATATGAGTGAAACGCATTTAGCAGTCAAGAGAGCAGTGTGTGAAGCCTTCAATGACTGTCGTAGAATATTGTCAATGACCTTAATAAAAATTCTGGTCATATGTAAAAGGTATTAGTGTCACCAAAGTGAAGTGTCCAGTTACTCATGGATGAGATTGGTACTGGAATTGAGAGTAGCAAAGCAAAAGCAGAAATGCTTAACTCTGTTATCAAATATTCCTTTACACAGGAAAACCAAGAATTATTGCCCCATCTAATTCTCATACCACTAAAAAGATGAGTGAAATAGGTATTGGTGTCAGTGGCGTTCAGTTGAAATTGCTAAAATTGAAGAAAGCCCCAGGGCCTGATGGAATCCTCATCAGATTTGATACTGAATTTGCGGATGAGTAAGCCCCTTTGTTAATTACAATCTACTGTGGATCCATTGAACAAAAAAGTGTGCTCAGTAGTTGGAAGAGAAAGATCACACCTGTCTACAAGAAGCGGAACAGAAATGATTCACAACACTACTGTCCAAAATCCTTTATATCTTTCTGTTGTAGAATCTTGGAACATATTCTGAGATCAAACAGAATAAGGCACCTCCAACAGAACAACCTCCCCCATGCCAACCAGCATGGATTTCTAATACAAAGATCATGTAAAAGCCAACTCACTTTTCTCACGACATCCTGAAAGCCATGGATCAAGAAAGGCAGGTAGATGCAGTATTTCTCAATTTCTGAAAAGCATTTGAGTCAGGACCACACCTATGGTTATTATCAAAAGTATGATCATATTGGGTATCAGATGAAATATATGACTGGACTGAGGACGCAACATGTTATCTTCATTGGAGAGTTGTGAACTGATGCAGAAGTAACTTTGGGTGTACCCTGGGAAGAGTGTTGGGTCCCTTGCTATTTATGTTGTATATTAATGATCTTGTACACAACATTAATAGTAATCTCACATTTTTTTGCAGATGATGCAGTTTTCTACAATGAAGTAGTCTGAAAAAAGGTGTACAAATATTCAGGCACACCTTGATAAGATTTCAAAGTGGTGTAATAATTGGCAGCTTACTGAAATGTATCCAATGAATATAATATCAGTGAGTCACAGGAAACTGCAAACTCATACAAATACTTGAGTGTAACACTTAGTAGGGAGATGAAGTGGAACAAACCCACAGGCTCAGTCGCGGGTAAAGCAGGTAGCAGACTGATTTACTGGTAGAATACTGTGGAAATGCAATCAGTCTTCAAAGGAAATTGGTTACAAATCACATGGGTGACCAATCCTTAAACATTGCTCAAGTATGTGGGACATGTACCAAATAGGCCTAGCACGAGATATTGAACATATACAGGGAAGGGCAGCACAAATGGTCACAGATTTGTTTGACTTGCAGGAGAGTCACTGAGATGTTGAAAGAACTGAACTGGCAGCCTCTAAGATAGACAGAAAACATTCCAAGAAAGTCTACTGACAAAGTTTCAAGAACTGGCATTAAAATGATGACTAAGGATATTAGACAACACCCTACAACATATCACTTCCATAGGGATCTTGAAGATATGACTGTATTAATTACACCACTCAAAGAGGCATTTGAATGCTCATTTTTCCCACACTCCATGTGTGTATGGAACAAGAGAGAGCCCTAATAACTGGGACAGTGGGATGTAACCTCTGCCATGCTCTTAACAGAGATTCATAGAGTATAGATGTAGATGGTTCTGCAGATGATCTGGAACACGGGATTTTGTCCTTCAGAAGCAGCGACATTTTTTCTTTAAAAAACAAACTGTGGCTCTGTCAGCACTTAAGTTCTACTTAGCTATGCTCACTAAGATGCCACTTCTCAATATGGTTGTAAGGAATGGTGTACTGCCATTTCCCAAAATGCCCTTCTTTGACTCTCAAAGTTGTGCAGTTGCTGTGGAATGGTTAATTGAATTCGTGGATTTTTTCCTGCAAGACCTTTCTTCCTCTCTCTATATGACACATCAAGCTTTTGCTCTTCCAGTTCAAAAGGCAGCAATATTTTCTAATGAAGGGCTACATTTTAACTTGTGCAGATTCACACTGCCCCCAATTGCTGAGTGGCTTTTCCCACTCCCCACAGGATAGAGAAAGTTTCAGAGTTTATGTCTATTACTGTTATACAATGGCATATTTAAAGACCACTGACATTTTAAGTGACACACATTCTGATAAACTGCTTGTAATTCAGTGTGCGGTTTGAGCTGGCTGTAGCCACTTAGCATAGGCATGTCAGTATTTCTTAAATGTATCTCATGGAAGCACAAGCATAAGAGTCTTTCCTGTGAAAGAACTTCAAATCCTTTGCAAATGTCTTGAATCCATTTCCATTTCACTGAATAATGGGAGCAATACTATTTGAACAGTTGAGCTTACCCTTCTATCTTGGTAATGAGTACAAGAAATTGAAAATTTGACCTTCATTTGGAGAACTCTACATCTGTTGTAAGAGGTATCTCATCACGTTTTGTGTGTTCTTCCTGTCTGTGTCGATAACTGAGTGGTCAGCACGATGGAATGCCATGCAACGGGGCCTGGGTTCGATTTCCAGCTGGGTCGGAGATTTTCTCCGCTCAGGGACTGGGTGTTGTGTTATCTTGACCACCACCACCAATACGCGCAAGTTGCCAAAGTGGCGTCACTTAAAGAGACTTGCACCAGGAGACCAGTCTACCCGACAGGAGACCCTAGCCACACGACATTTCATTTCATTTGTGTTCTTTCTCAGTGCTTGTTTTACACTGCCTTCAATCTTTTCTTTTATTGGAGAAGCTATAGGTGTCATCACAATGCTGGCATCTGTAACGCCTAAAATGTTATGTCCATTGATGCTGAAATTTAGTCTGACAGTAAAGTTATCTAGTTGTGAGCAACTAGCCTAGGTGATCTCAAATTAATCACTAGAAGTTTTTACTGTCCACCAAAAACCACTGTAACAGGTGTAGAATCACTCGAAGAGTCTTCACTCAGTACTGCTGAAGTACCCTGATCATGCAAAGAAAGTATTTTTTTGCTTTGTAGTTGCAAACAGGCCTGACCCTACCGAGAGTGTCAGTATAGGGGCAGGGATTAGTGGTCATGATGATGTAGCCACACTGCTTACTGAAGTTAATAAATATATCACGAAGGCAAGGAGATATATCTGGGAAGAGCAGATAAGCAGTTGTTAGGATGCTACTTAGACAATGAATAGACATCATTTAGTAGAAATGTGATGGGCATAGAGGAATTATAGGCAAAGTTTAAACTGACTTTATCTCTAAAGAAATATGTGAAAAGTGGACTAAGGATGGAAAAGACCCACTATTGTTTAATAACAAAAACTGGAAAGTGTTGAGAAAACAAACTGTTGCCCCCTCAGTTCAAAAAAGAACACGAAAATATCAACAGGCCAAAGTTGATAGAAGTTTGTGTGTGTGTGTGTGTGTGTAAAAAGATCAATGCCCAAAGCATACAACTTCCGACAACATATGTTAGTGATAAATCTTGCTGAGAATCATTGAAAATTCTGGTCCTTCATAAAATCACTTTGTGGGCCAAAGGTTTCTATTCAGTCATGTGCAGACCAGTCTGGAGAAGTAATACAAGACACCATGCAGAAAGTTAAAGTTTTAAATTTTGCATTATAAAAAAATAAAAATAAAAAAATAAAAAAAATATCACACACACAAGAGGATTGTATGGATATAGCATTGAGTGCTGCGCAAATTCCTGAATAGAGGACATAGAAATGGGCATCTCTAGTGTTAAGAAGAAGCTGAAATAGTTAAAAACAAATATGTTACCAGGGCATGATGGAATCCTGATTCTGTTTAACAGTGAGTATTCCTTGGCATTGACCCCATAATCAACACTTGTTTACCACAAACCTTTTTCTCAGTGATAAGCCCTAAGTAGAAAAAACGAAAAAAAGCACAAAGTGACTTGTATACAAGAAGGTAAAAGAATGGCCCCACAAAATCATAGACCAATATCCTTAGCATCAATCTGCTACAGAATACTTTTGCACACTCTGAGTTCGACTATAAAAAATTTCCTTCAGAGGAGAAAAGCTTCTATGCACAAATAAACAAAGAAGTAGAAAGTATTGTTCATTCTAAACTTTTCTCACATGATATCTTGCGAACCATGAACAGGAAGGTTCCATATTTACAGATTTCCAAAAAAACATTTGACACATTGCCACACTGCAAACACTTAACTAATGTCTAAGCGTACACCATATATTAAGAGGTATGAGAATGGCTAAAGTCAAAGTATGATGACATGCTGAAAAGTAATGCCTACAGATTTTTTACATGAAAACTATTAAAACTTTTTAAATAAAGCGAATGTTATTAACATTCTACATCTTTAGTCTTCACATTTACATATTTTATATAAGTTTGACTTTGTTGATGGGACCACCACCACCACCACAGTACTACTACTACTACTACTACTACTACTACTACACTCTCAAACTGAAGTCCTCTAAGTTGTTATTTAAGATTTGGAAACAGATCAAAAAATGGATGTGGCCAAGTCAGGACTGTATGGATGATGATCAAAGACAATGGACCCAAGGTGTTCAATTGTTGCAGCACCCTATGGTCTAGCATTGTCATACTGAAGGAGAGAGAGTACCTCATGTGTGGACAAACTCTTCAAATTCGAAACTTGATTACAGCATGCTGTTTCTCATGTACCGACACAGTTACTTTACACATCGCCGTGTTACACACACAATTTAGAGCCCCGCAGACGCCTCGGGCCACACATATAGAGATGTGGAAAATAAAGATATAAAGTGCTAATAATGTTTGTTTTATTTAAAAAACTTGAAGAGTTCTCACTTTTTAGCGTGTCCTCATTATAAAATCAAATACATTGCAATGGATGGTGAGTGTTCTTTAGAGGCAAATGGTCCATCAGGAGTGCCACGGGAACTGTGATAGGACTGTACATAAATGATTCTGCCTAATAGGGTAACCAGCAATTAGCAACTATTTGCTGATGACGCTGGAGTTTATGGGGAAGTTTCACCTTTGAATGACTAGGATGAAACAGGATAACTTCGATAGAATTTCTATTTGGTGTAATGAGTGGCAGCCTAACCTACATCTGAGAAAATTTAAATGAATGAAGATAAGTATGAAAAACAATCATGTAATTTTCAAATGTAGTATTGGTGGTGTGCTGACTGAGACAATTGTGTCGATTAAATATCTATATATAACATTGGAAAGTAAAATGAAATGGAATGAGTAAAAATATTGGAAGTAGAGAATGCAAATAGTGGACTTTAGTTTATTCGGATAATACTAGAAAAGTGTAGCTAATCTACATAGGAGACAATGTACAGGTGACTAGTGCCACCCATTCTTGAGCACAGTTTGGGTGTTTAGGATCCCACAAACAGAGATTAAAGAAAGACACTGAAGCAACTCAGAGGCAGGCTGCTAGATTTGTTACCAGTAGGTCTGGGAAACAAGTGAGTATTACAGGAATGTTCTATGAACTCAAATAGAAATCCCTGGAAGGAAAAAGGCATTCCTTTTGCAAAACACTATTGAGAAGTTTTAGAGAACCAGCATATGATCATGTTGTGTAAGTACCACAAAGACAAGATGTGACATCAAGGCTTGTATGGAAGCATATCAACAATCTTTTTTTCCTCGCTCCATTTGTGAGTAGAACAGGAAAGAGAATAACTTTCTACCATGCACCGTATGGTGATTTGCGGAATATGTACATAAATGTAAATTTAATGGATGCTCCACGCACAATGCTATTTCACTTTATGCTGCCACTCTCTGTTTCTTCATTCCTCACTAATGGTGGTGTCAGATACTCCTATCCTTTGTGGCTTTCTTAATTTAATGTAAGATATTTGTTTGGGGACCTTCAGTTAAATTTTTTTCCGCAGCAAATGCAGAACAGTGAGTGTTCATACAGCATGATCATTACAGAAACTGAAGCAATATAGAAGCAATATAGATGCTCATATGCATCTGATCGACAGTATCTACAGGTTGTTTTGCCTTAACATATACTCATTGTGTCTTCACACTTCTAAAAACTGGAGAAACACACATCACAGTGGGTCAAATTTAATATACTTATTCAATGTTTGACTGCCAAACCTAAGAACAGAAGCCACTGTTTTTGCAACACAAATGATTTCATGATGTTCATAGTCTGATATTGCTACTTGTTCCCATATCTTCTTTAGTTTTGATGTTGAGATGTGCACAAAACTTTTGCATGTTGCTACACCTTTGGGAAAACTGAGGGCACTGTGCAGTTCTATTTTAATGGGATATGTCTTTTAAGAGAGGATGGTAACCTGTTGAGGCATAGTTGTTTCAACTAAAGGTAGTTTAATTTCACAGTCTCTTCAATGACTTAAAAATTCCAAGAGAGATCTTCTAGACCTTTCTGGATGTAAAATGAAGATTCTCTCTTCCCTCCCTCCCCCCCCCCCCCCCCTCCTCCTCCTCCCGAATGAACAATTATCCATCTATAGAACCATAAATACATTGCATGTGGTCATGTGGAAACTGAGGTTTTTAACAGAGGCACAACTGGACCATTAAGCTAAGGTTTTTCCCATTGTAATGGGATATCCTCCAATTTCATTTTTATCAAGCTGCCTACCAGAATGGTAGTGTAAAGACTTCGGCAATAAGTCTTTCACCATGGGGACACTTCTTCAGTTTTGAAGTTCTTGCCAGTCCTCTTATACCTTTGAGCATACAGAAGTGCAGCATTTTTGAAAATCACCAGCAGTTGCTTTATCGCATTGCAAGCAATGTAAATAAAATACTGTTACTTTCATTAGGTATAATATGCTCTCTCGATAGAGTTGGGTGCAGTCACCCAAGCACAAGGAGTGGGTAAAAAACATGTGTTGTGTTCTGCAATCACACTTAATGGTGGTCACCAAAGCATACAGAGACTTGAGTCCAATATAAAACCCGTAGTACTGTCCAGTCATAACGTGAAATGTGAACTTGGAACCTGCAAGTTTTCCAAACCTGAATCTGGCCACTGTATGCTGCAGTGCCCAAGTTGCTACCCATGTGGCATACATAGCTTATGGAGTGCTGTGAAGAAAATGAGCCTACAATATAGAGCAAAAAAGAAACATTTATTGTCATTAAAATGCAGTTTGCACTGTACATAGTTTTACATCAAAGCATGTGAAATTTTCATCTGAATGAAAGGGGGGGGGGAGAGAGAGAGAGAGAGAGAGAGAGAGAGAGAGAGAGAGAGAGAGAGAGAGAGAGAGAGAGAGAGAGAGAGAGATAATAAATAAATAAACAGGCTCAGCTTATTGCAAAGAATATTTTCTATTTAATAAGTTCACGAAAAATGGAGTAATGTTTATAGAAGGATATGTAAACCAGTGATGTTACTTGCTCCATATACTGTTACATTGTGACTGAGCCAGATGACTGGGCAAATTGATTATGACCTTATCCAATGAACTGTACTTGAAATCACCTATAGTGATTTTCCTAAATCAGAAAAACCTACATCAGAATGATTTTATGGGATCTGAACCCTGTTGCAGCAGAACAACAGCAATTTTATGATCACTGTGCAACAAGAAATTTATACTTAATATGAAAAAAGTTAAGGAATGTGAACAAATAATAGAACTAGTTTTTGGAAAAAAATAATGAATAGTAAATACTCACATTGTAAGTCTTAAAAAATCCCAAATACCTCAGTACTCCAAACCACACTAGGAGATTTCCAGTCCCCAAAAGTACACTGCAAATGTTCCACTGATCTCCAGCAACTTGCTGCAATAACAAAAACGCAAAATTTAAAACACAAGTAGCTGTTATAACCAAAAAAGGATAAATACGTCTTTAAGGGGTTTCTTTAAGATCTTACTTTAAGATCTTACATTCAGTAGTGCAAACTGATCTGTGGGTGAAGGATAAAGATGCAGTATCTATAACTATATCATATGCCGCAAGCCACCTAATGGTGTGTGGCAGAGGGCACTTTTAGTACCACTATCTCATCCCCCCCAACCCTGTTCCACTCGCAAATAGTGCGTGGGAAGAATGATTGTCAGTAAGCCTCTGATTTGGCTCTAAATTATCAAATTTTCTCCTCATGGTCAATATGCTAGATCTATTTGTGGGGAAGTAATATGTTGTCTGACTCCTCCTGAAAAGTGCTGTCTTGAAACTTCAATAGTAAATCTCTTCGTGATGCCCAACACCTCTCTTGTAACATCTGCCAGTGAACTTTATTTGGCATCTCCGTAATGTTCTCTCACCAGTTAAACAACCTCGTGACGAAACGCGCCGCTTTTCATTGGATCTTCTCTATCTCCTCTATCAGTCCTACCTGATAGAGATCCCAGATAAATGAACAATGCTCAAGAACCGGGTGAATAAGCGCCTTGTAAGCTGCTTTTGTGGATGAGTTACATTTCCTTAAGGTTCTTCTGTTGAATCTGAGTATGGTGTATGCTTTTCCCACTATCTGTTTTATATGATAATTCCACTTAAGGTCGCTCTGTATAGTTATACCTAGATATTTTACAGCAGATGCTGTCTCCAACTGTTTGTCATAAATAGTGTAGCTGTACAATAGTGGATTCCTTTTCCTATGTATGCGCAATTTGTTACATTTATTTACATTCAGGGTCAACTGCAAGAGTCTGCACCATTCATTAATTTTCTGCAGGTCGTTCTGCAAATTCTTACTATCTTCTGGCGTTGCTACTTTGGTATAAACAATTGCATCATCTGAATAGCCTTAAAGAGCATCTGACACTTTCTTCTAGATCATTTATATACAGGGTGGTCCATTGACAGTGACCAGGCCAAATATCTCACGAAATAAGCATCAAACAAAAAACTACAAAGAAAAAAACTCGTCTAGCTTGAAGGGGGAAACCAGATGGTGCTATGGTTGGCCCGCTAGATGGCGCTGCCATAGGCCAAATGGATATCAACTGCATTTTTTTTAAAAATAGGAACCCACATTTTTAATTACATATTTGTGCAGTTCGTAAGGAAATATGAATGTTTCAGTTGGACCACTTTTTTCGCTTTGCGATAGATGGTGCTGTAATAGTCATAAATGTATAAGTACATGGTATCACTTAACATTCCACCAGTGCGGTTGGTATTTGCTTCGTGATACATTACCCGTGTTAAAATGGACTGTTTACCAATTGTGGAAAACGTCAGTATCGTGTTGATGTATGGCTATTGTGATCAAAATGCCCAATGGGTGTGTGCTATGTATGCTGCTCAGTATCCTGGACATCATCATCCAAGTGTCCAGACCGTTCGTCAGATAGTTACGTTATTTACAGAAACAGGAAGTGTTCAGTTCCATGTGATACATCAACCACAGCCTGCAACAAATGATGACGCAAAAGTAGGTGTTTTAGCTGCTGTCATGGCTAATCCGCAGATCAGTAGCAGACAAATTGCGTGAGAATCAGGAATCTCAAAAACGTTGGTGTTGAGAATGCTACATCAACATCGACTGCACCTGTACCACATTCCTTTGCACCAGGAATTGCATGGCGATGACTTTGAACATTGTGTACAGTTGTGCCACTGGCAACAAGAGAGATTACGGGTCGATGACAGATTTTCTGAATGCGTTCTATTTAGCGACTAAGCGTCATTCAGCGACAGCGGTAACATAAACTGGCATAACATGTACTATTGGGCAATGGAAAATCCACGATGGCTATGACAAGTGGAACATCAGCGACCTCGGCGGGTTAATGTATAGTGCGGCATTATGGCAGGAAGAAAAATTGGCCCCCAATGGCAATCTAAATGGTGCAATGTATGCTGATTTCCTACGTAATGTTCTACTGATGTTACTACAAGATGTTTCACTGCATGACAGAATGGCGATGTACTCCCAACATGATGGATGTCCTGCACATAGCTCGCGTGTGGTTGAAGCGGTATTGAATAGCATATTTCATGACAGGTAGACAGGTCGTCTAAGCACCATACCATGGCCCGCACGTTCACCGTATCTAACGTCCCCGGATTTCTTTCTGTGGGGAAAGTTGAAGGATATTTGCTATCATGATCCACTGACAATGCCTGACAACATGCGTCAGTGCATTGTCAATGCATGTGCGAACATTACGCAAGGCGAACTACTCGCTGTTTAGAGGAATGTCGTTACACGTATTGCCAAATGCATTGAGGTTGACTGACATCATTTTGAGCATTTATTGCATTAACGTGGTATTTACAGGTAATCACGCTGTAACAGCATGCATTCTCAGAAATGATAAGTTCACAAAGGTACATGTATCACATTGGAACAACCGAAATAAAATGTTCAAACATACCTACGTTCTGCATTTTAATTTAAAAAACCTACCTGTTACCAACTGTTCGTCTAAAATTGTGAGCCATACGTTTGTGACTATTACAGCACCATCTATCACAAAGCAAAAAAAGTGGTCCAACTAAAACATTCATATTTCTTTATGTACTACACGAATATGTAATAAAAATGGTGTTCCCTATTTAAAAAATGCAGTTGGTATCCGTTTGACCTATGGCAGCGCCATCTAGCGGGCCGACGATAGCACCATCTGGTTTCCCCCTTCAAGCTAGACAAGTTTTGTTCTCTGTAGTTTTTTTGTTTGACGCTTATTTTGTGAGATATCTGGCCCTGTCACAATCAACTGACCACGCTGTACATTGTATATAGCAACGGTCCTACCACAATTCCCTGTGGTACTCCAGATATTACCTTTACATCTGTCAATTTGGTTGTGTTAAAAGTGACATGTTGAGTTCTATCTGCAAGAAAGTCTTGAATCCAATTGCAAGTCTGCTCTCATACTCCATAAGCTCATTTTTTTTCATTAAATGGCAATGTGGTACGGTGTCGAATGCCTTCCTGAAATCAAGGAACACGGCATCAACCTGAGCACTGTTGTCCACTGTGCTGTGGATGTCATGGAGGAACAGAGCGAGTTGAGTTTCACAGGATCTCTGTTTACGTAATCCATGTTGATTTTTGTAGAGGAGATGTTCATTTTCCAAGAACGTCATAATTCTTGACCATAAAACGTGTTCCATAATTCTATAAGAGATTGACGTCAAGGATATAGGTCTATACTTGTGTGGATCTGTCTTATGGCCTTTCTTAAAAATGGGAATGACCTGCACTTTTTTCCAGTCGTCAGGTACCTTTCATCGCTCAAGACGTTTGCATGATGATTGAAAGGACGGACAGTGTTATGATCTGCAGTGAAACAACTTCCGAAGACCAAATTCAGTATTTCTGCCTTCTCTCTGTTATCTTCCGTCTCAGTGCCAGTGTGGTCGCTGAGAGAATGAATAGATGATTTTGACCCACTTACTGATTTTACACGACCAAAATCTCTTAGGGTTTTTACTCAGGTCAGTTAATGTCTTACTTTCAAAATCATGTTAACAACATTTATTTTATTTTTAAAGCTTTAAGAGTTTTCACATTAAAAATTTGGAGGCATATTTTTTCAGTACACCCTCATTTTGCTGTGCTTCATTATGTCGATACTATTGTAAGTCACTAAAATACAGGGTAATTACAGCTAAAGTTCCAGATTCAAAGCACTTTAAAAAACAAATCACTTCTCAGAATGACATCAAATTTAACAGAATATTATAGAATATGGGGGAAATGTTATGGATACGAAAAATTTGGCAACTAAATGGTGCTGTAACGAGTATAATATACAAAATAAAAGACGCAGGGTACACAGCTGTTCTTCAGCTTGTACCCGAGATACTCAGCATGATTGTCTCAATGCAGAGCCATGTGATGCTGGTAAAGCTCTTTTATAAGAACCCTAGCTCTGCAGAAGTTCCAGACACTTAAGTGTATGAGAATAGGTGTTGGTTTGTCTGCAAGGGTCTGGACAAAATAATTATGAAATTCAAAAAGACAGGTTCTTTTGATGTGCAATGTGGCATAGGGAGGAAACAATTAATTCAATGTCAGTAGAAATGGCCATGGGAATGCAGGAGTAGAGTGGTTATGAGCAAACATGCAGTGCACAGGGAACGGCCTGAACTTTGGACATGCCGGTGAGCATGAGGCACAAAATTCTATGAAACACCTATCACTGCTATCCATACAAAATTATCGACGATCAGGAGTTGCTTCATGCTGACCTGCCAGTATGACAAACATCTGCTCTAGAATTTCTTGCTTTCATTGAAGTGGACAATGAATGGCCATGGGACATTCTGTAGACAGGTGAAGCCCATTTCCATCTCCAAGGATACATCAATACAAAGAATTGCAAAATATCGGCAACAGAAAATCTGCTCGCACATCAGCTGGTACTGCTTCATTCTGCAAAGGTAACTGTGTGGTGTGGGTTTATGGCTTCAATTATCATAGGGCCATATTTTTTGTGCAAGAGATGGGTCCTGTGGGTCCCAATACATGTACCATCACCGGTTAACCACTATGAGAGTCTTTTGTGCATACAAGATGGTGCTCCTCCACACATTGCATAAGCAGTGAGGTAATGCTACAGAGGAATTTTGGAAATTCTAGAATTATCAGCCATCATTTTCCTACAGCCTGGCCATACAGATCACCTAAATAAATATAAATATGGAACCTGTACACCAATAAATGTGTTATATCTTTTTCTATATTAATAAAGAAAGATTAAATAATATAATAAATACATTAGAAAGAATCTATTATAATATGTCATTAATATAAAATTAATCATTTGAGGTAGAGAGCCAGATAAAAGCAGAGGGAAGGACAGAAAACATCAAAAAGTAAGGAACTGCAATGAGGTAGGAGAATCTGTGTGACTTCTGATTGTGGGCTTATCTGTAAGATGCTGTGTTCAGTGCCCTGACTACAAATGTAGCTGAACTGAAGGCATGCATTACACAATGAATTCTGAACACAACTCCTCAGGCATTCCAATCTGTTGTGGAACATGCTGTTTCTCGATTTCAGCCTGTGAGAGAAAACAGTAGACAGCATATTGAACAGGGCTTGGACTATAGTCTTGTGACAGTTAAAAACTGATTCTTCTCATCTGATGTGGTATGCCCTTGCCATGATGGATAGACTTACCTAACTAACAGTGTCACAGCTACTGAACTCCAAACTTGGGTGGTCATGCACATTGCATAGTACAGTTGGTTCAATGTGCAAATTCACCTGCCATTTGTAGCTGAAACCATTTATGTTATGATGCTTACAGCAAAACCTAGTGAGAAAATTTTCGATAAATTTTTCCACCCTACAGCATCCTTCTTCCCTCCCCCCCCCCCCCCCTTTCTGCAACTGCATTTTGAAACTGGAACTTTAATTATAATAACCCTATACATCTGTACATAAGGAAGTATGACAGCTGTCCAAGTACAGAAAATTCAGGTTCGTTTTCCTGATTAAGCCATCCCAACTTTGGGAAACCAAAGTTGTCAGAAATCATTCCAGCCAAAAATCACTATTAATACGCCATGTCATACACCTTTCCATTCCCATGCCTGTTAAGATTTGTAATATTAAGTAAATTACTATACATCAGGTTCCATTATAATACAATTACTATTTTCAGTATTTTTCCATCATCGTACAATTGTAGTTCCATGTTTTATCATCATTTTTGTTTTCTTTTATTAACCTTTGTGTACATTATCACATAATCAATGGCATTGTGATGTGTCATTATAAATTTTCAAAGCCAGACTGAAATTATGTACAACAATAATACCATCAGAAAGACCCACACAAAGTGAGATAATCAGTTGAAGAATGATGAAATATGTCATAAAATCAATTGAAATGTAAGAAGTACAGTTGAAGACTGCCTGATTAATCTTACACACAGAGCACGTTGCAAGTAACCACAGAAGCATATGAGAGTCCTGTCATGTGCCCAATGGCTATTATCTACGTTTTTCTGTAGCAATTTCTACTACTTTTTGGTGGGTGCTGTGTGTAAAATGTTAATCACACTGATACAAAATTATACCATTAGATCCACATATGGAGAAATTTAATTGGCAAAAATCCTTGGTACCATACAGTAGACATGGGTATAATTAATGAAGAGGAAAATCAGTCAAGTTTGTCGATAATACATTTCATTAGCAAACCACTGATAATGAATAACTACATTTTACACATTCAAATTAGTTGAAAATATTACCTGTTTTTCTATCTGCTCTTTAATAGCTGACCCCAAAATGATAAGCACATCATTTACAATAATCATCAAATACCACAGGTTTAAGAACTCTAGACGGCCATCAACACTTAGGGTCTTTCCATAAGCTGCTTTAAAGAAGTTAATGGTCTCCTGTAACAAAAGACATACAATAAAAACTTCTACCTCAAAGTCTTTCACAAATACCACTTGTATCATAAAATCTGTGATAATGAAAGAGGCCAGTGGATGATGAGGGGAATTATTTAACTCACATTTCTGGAAAGTAGCGTAAAGTTTAAGTTGTTGTTTCAGAAACTTTACACTGTTGTTTTTGTGTACACACAGTCGTGTGTAGGTCAAATTTGTGGAACCATATTTTCGTGTTTATCTGTAATTTAACTGACTTATTCTTAATAAAGTATTACATTTATCATGAGTGAAAAGTGCTTGACTTGCTGTAGAATTATTAGGTCGGGGCTTTGATGTGATGGGTGCTGCAGTTTTTTTCCATGTGGGTGACTGTAGTGGTGTGGGAATAGGGGAAGTAAATGAGACTCATCAGTGGTTTTGCAGGATATGTAGTAGAGATAGGAAGATACTGGAACAGGAGGGGAAAATTGCCACCCTTTAGACTGAGTTAGACAAGGCCAGGGGAAATCTTGACAGGTTAAGGAGGGAGAAGGGTAAATAGAGGTGGGAAGTGGCAACAGGCAACAGGAGGAACAGGCCTAGAACTCTGTCTGACAGCTTCGTGGTGAATGTAGAAAATAGATTTGACCTGTTGCTTCAGTTAGAAGCTGGTGAGCCTCAAGCAGTTGCAGGTGTAGACAGGGCACAACAAACTTTCAGCAGCAAGTTGAAAAGTAAGGATGCAGGGAAATCAGTAAAGAGAAAGAAAGTGTTGTTGTTAGGTAGTTCCCATGGAAGAGGTGTTGGCCAACTTTTGCAGGATGAACTAGGATCAGAATACCAGGTCACCAATTTTTTTAAACCTAGTGCTGGTCTGGAGCCGGTGACAGGATTTACGATCACTTTGCAGAGGTTTCATTAAGGAAGACACCGTGGTTATAGTGGGTGGGGCAGGTAATAGTACTGACAGACATCCCGGGTACAGTATAGAGTGTGACCTTGCAAAGATTGCATCAGGATCGAATCATACTAATGTTGAGTTTGTATCTGTTCTTGGGTGCCATGACCGACGTTATTTGAAGTCTTCTGTCAAGAGAGTTAATTTGGAGTTGGAAAGGCTGCTTATGTCGGGTGCAGGGTCACACATTGCTGTGGTTCCTGTTGATTCTCTCAATAGGTGGGATTATACTAGGCATGGCCATCACTTCAACAGGAAAGGGAAGGGTAAACTGGCTGGGAAAATAACAGGAAAGTCAAAGGGGGGAGGCACAGTCATGAGCGATAAAATACCAGTGGTTAAAGGGTTGAGAAAAGACCCTTTTTTAGGATAGTGAGGACTGAAAGAAACCAAATTTTAAGAGAGGTTATAACTGAGACAAAAGTTCAGTTTGAGAAAGAAACCAAAAAACATAATTCTAGCTTATTATATCGGCATAAACGACTATTGGTTAAGAATTTTCAACAGTCAGCAGATATTTCAACTCTACCCAATTTTAACTCAGTCAGTGTGAAATGTCAGATATCTTTATTGCATCAAAATATTTGAGGACTGAGAAAATTAATGAATTAATTATCTGCATAGATGAATTAGAGTCTTCAAACCCAGCTGACAATCTGCCTCTCTGAACACCATGTGACCACTGGTATAGAACTTTTAAGTGTTACAGGGTTTAGGTTAGCATCTCACTTTTGTAGATCAGAAATGGAGAAAGGAGGAGTTGCCACATTCATCTGGAACTGTCATAAATTTAAGAGCATAGACATTCATAAATTTTGTTCAGCATATGGAAGCATGTGCGACAGAAGTAGAATTTCACAAAAAATCCTTCATAATATTAAGTGTATATCGAGCACCTGCAGGCAAATTTAACCTGTTCATAAACCACCTTGAAGCTGTACTAGCCCATTTAACAACCAAAAACAAAGAAATAGTGGTTGTTGGTGATTTAAATGTAGATTTCCTTAAAGAATCTCCCAATTAGAACTTACTTGAGTTAGTAAAACTTTCATTCAACTTAATTCCCACTGTAAAGTTCCCCACTAGGGTAGCCAATTGCTCACAAGCAGCCATTGATAATATATTTATAGAAAAGTCCAATGAACAAAATTATATTACAAATAATAGTCAATGGCCTCTCAGACAATGATATGCAGTTCCTTCTGTTAAATGTTTATGCTGAACAGGATATAAAATATATAAAATCTGTTAAATCTGAGCTCAAGAGGGTAATCAATAAGCCAAAAATTGATTATTTTAGGACACTCCTCAGAGACATTCACTGTAATGATGTGTACAGTTGTCATGGCATGAATGAAAAATATAACACTTTTGCTAATAAAGTGCTTACCTTATTTGAACACTGTTTTCCCTCAAAACTAACCAAGGTTAGAGCAAAGTCTACAAAGAAGTTGTGGATTACTCAAGGAATAGGGGTATATTGTAAAACAAAAAGAAAACTGTATCTGTCAATCCTAAACAGTTCTGATGTTGATGCTATAGCACATTACAAGAAATTCTGCAAAATATTAAAGACTGTAATACGGACATCAAAGCAAATATATTACAAGGAAAAGATAGTCATATCAGATAACAAAATGAAGACAATATGAGATACAGTGAAGGAGGAGACTGGTTGTACCAGACATGAAGAGGGATAAATAGCATTAAGAGTAAATGATACATTGGTGACAGATGTGTATAGTGTTTCAGAACTTTTTAACAAAAATTTTATAACTGTTACTCAAAAGATGGGGTTGTCAGGTTCTGTAGATGCTGCTAGGGAATACTTCAGACCAGACATTTCAAGTAACTTCCATAATATGAATTTGACCCTCACCACACCAGCGGAAATAATTTCCGTCATAAAATCTTTAAAATCAAAAACATCTAGTTGGTATGATGAAATATCAACAAAGTTTTAAAGAATGTGATTCTGAGTTAAGTAACATATTAAGCTATCTGTGTAACCAGTCATTTATCAGTGGAATATTTCCCAAATGGTTTAAATATGCTGAAGTTAAGCCACTGTTTAAGAAGGGAGATAAAGAAATAGCATCAAATTTCTGTCCAATTTCACTTTTGCTAGCATTCTCGAAAGTTTTTATAAAAAGTAATGTACAATCGGCTTTATAACCATCTAATCTCAAATAACATACTGTCAAAGTTGCAGTTCGGATTTCTAAGGGGTTCTGATATTGAGAAGGCTATCTACACTTACAGTGAAAATGTGCTTAATTCATTAGATAAAAAATTGCAGGCATCTGGTATATTTTGTGATCAGTCAAAGGCATTTGACTGTGTAAATCACAATATCCTTTTAAGTAAATTAGAGTATTAGGGTGTAACAGGAAATGCTGCAAAATGGTTCAAATCTTATATCTCTGGCAGGAAACAAAGGGTGTTATTAGGAAAGAGACATGTATTAAGCTATCAGGCAACATCCAACTGGGAACTAATTACATGTGGGGTCCCACAAGGTTCCATTTTGGGGCCCTTACTTTTTCTTGTGTAGGTCAATGACTTTTCATCAGTAACATTACCAGATGCCAAGTTCGTTTTGTTTGCCGATGATACAAACATTGCAATAAATAGAAAATCAAGAGTAGTCTTAGAAAGATCAGCTAATAAAATATTTGTGGACATTAATCACTGGTTCCTAGCCAATTCTTTGTCACTAAACTTTGAAAAAACACTCTGCATGCAGTTCAGAACTTGTGTATGCCTAACATATGATGACAAGCAGATAGAAGAAGTGGACAGTGTTAAATTCTTGGGATTACAGCTTGATGATGAATTCAACAGGGAGGAGCACACCACAGACCTGCTGAAGCGTCTTAACAAATCTCTATTTGCAATGCGAATTGTGTCAGACATAGGGGATATAAAACTGAAAAAGCTGGCATACTGTGGTTACTTTCATTCCATAATGTCACACGGGATTATTTTTTGGGGTAGTTCATCAAGCCAAGCTAAAGTTTTCCAGGCACAAAAACATGCAGTAAGAGTTATATGTGGTGTGAACTCAAGAACATCCTGCAGAAGCCTCTTTAGGGAACTAGGGATACTAACTACTGCTTCCCAATATATTTATTCCTTAACTAAATTTGTCATTAAATATATATCACTTTTTCAAACCAACAGCTCAGTTCATGGAATCAATACTAGAAATAAGAATAATCTTCACAAGGATTTAAAGTCACTTACTCTTGTACAAAAAGGTGTGCATTATTCAGGAACACACATTTCCAATAACTTGCCAGCAGCCATCAAAAGCTTAACAATCAATGAAATTCAGTTTAAGAGAAGCCTAAAAGATTTATTGGTGGCCAACAGCAGCTCCTACTCTACTGAAGAATTTCTCAGTAGAACCAACTGATTTGTGTGTGTGTGTGTGTGTGTGTGTGTGTGTGTGTGTGTGTGAGTGTGTGTGTGTGTGTGTGTAAGCACAATCTAACTTCTGCACCATTTCAGTGCAGTACTGTGTTCATTGTAAATAAGTATTGTAGTAAAATTTTTTTTATTATTTTAAATTCAGTGCATTAGTGTTTGTAAAATGATTCTTTCATATAGTGTTCATTAAAAAATATGAAAATCATTCCACCTGTGGAAGGTACATTAGCTTATTTGCTTCATTTGTAAATATTTGGCATGTATTATTGTTTTTCTGACATGTTATACATCCTGGAGGACCACCTCACTTTGGATTAATTGGAATGAAAGTAAATCTAATCTAAATGAAGTACACATGGTTACTGTGGGACTGTGTTACATAATTAGGTCAAAATGAACAATTTTTTAGGGAGGTTGAAAGGGACTAAACTTCAAGGTCATTAGTTCCTCTTTTCCTTAATAACTGAAGCACAAAGGTTTCCAGGAGAAGAAAATGATGTCACTTTACAAAATGGTAAAAAATATGGATGTAAGACCACACTGACAATCTTTAAATGAGTGTACACAAACCACTACCTCGAATAAAACTAGATCCACTGCTTGGCCATTGTCATCTAACAGCAGAGAAATAGTTGTAGAGTTACACTATGTACTACAAATCTGTGCAGTTAGGGCACAAGAAAATGGACTACCAGCAGAGGGGCATCACAACAACAACAACGTGGTGGATCCTCTTACCTGAGGATGTGATCATGATACAACCAGATATGGCCAATATGTAGTCAGCAAGAATACTAGATTCTCTTGAGAAAGGCAAAGGGAAATGGACCACTTTATGGTATATAGATCACTTGTAGAGGTCACAGTGAGACATTCCTTGTTTCAAGCCTCCAAATGCTGAAGACAGTGTTGACCACTTATTGGATACTGGCTTTCTCATTTTCAAGGTTTCCATCTCACTAGCTTCCTTTGCTAGCCAGTCTGAAAGATCATCTCACATAATCCCTATGTGAATTGGAGGGTCCTGAGAAATACAATGAAACTCCCAGTGTAGTGCACGTGAGGAAGATTGCGTATGGTCAAAGCCAACTTGTTTTGAGGATGGCTTTGGCTTATGGCCCGCAGGCTGCTTAAAGAACCACTAGAGACTAGGAAATTTTCAAGATAACATTTATGGAATAATCCATCAGCACTAGGAGGAACACAGAGATATGAAAACTGAAACACACAGTATTAAAGTTCCACAATATTTATTTTATATTTAATTATTAACTGGCTTTCATCTACAAGCCATCATCATCACACAACTTAAAACTAAACAGAATCTGCACAACACCAGATCCAGGTTCAATCTGTACAAAGATTGTTAGTTCTGAAGATACATTACCATTTTATGACTATATATGAAAAACACAAATTACAATGTTTCAATTTTAAATATGTGGAAAACAAGAAATATTCTGTATTGATGTGTGGAATGTTTTAAACTCTACAGATATGAGTTTAAATCCTCAAATCTACCAGTTAAGTGACAAATATATTGTACTAAACATGTTATACAGGTACAGGTTAATGTCTCTCAGTTATATACAACTTATAAACTGTCATTAAGCATATTGAAATAGACACAAAGAAGGTATGAAGAAATAAGCCTTATATTACATTCAAAGATTAGAAGTAGGCCTGTAAAGTATTATGTAGCATAACAAAAATATATGGGCATATTAATGTGAACCTGCACAGTGTATAGCAGCAGCAACAGCAGCAGTGACAGCAGACAAGCACAGGATGTTGTCACTGCAACAATTCAACAAGGTCAATAGAATGTTGCGAGGCAGGTTAGTTTTCTAAAACAGCATAGTAGTACTGCATAGACTAGTGCAGCGAGGGGCAAGGCAGATTGGCACACTGACAGTGGCAGTGGTGTTTTAGGATACACGATTGGTAATGTTGCATATGGACAACAAGTGCACTGCTGCAGACTATAAGTATAGGTCATTTTCGTAACAGATTTATTCCGAGTCTCACAGCCCAACCAGGATGATGTGGCCTTGTCAGGCAAGGATGCCACACAGATCTTGCCAGCAGAAGTCACCAGTTTGAGAGCACAACAGGGGCAAAAGCTCTATAAACTAAACCCCTCCCTGGACTTAGGTGTCACAGTATAATGGGGAAACATCAGGTCATTTCCAGCAGAACAGTTGACCCCTACCCAAGGGGAAACAGGTTGCTCTCTGTGCATTACCAGCTACTGTATCTTATTGCAAGATGGCATCTCTACATGGTGGGTGTTCCCTGTCGTGACACAGCTGGGTGTTAATAAGGATCACTCTGCCGGCATGAAAACCAAACAGCTGGCTTATGTAAATAGGCTGTCAGTGCAGTGAAATAGTGTGTTGGCATCACAGAGCATATAGGCAAGTAGACCTAGAATTCGGCGGTCAGCCAGCCAATGACCCAGAGTATCGAGCAGTGCAGATGCTTCAATTTACATTGTTACATTTGCAGCAGCCTTTCTCTGGAGCCTCCTGGGTTCCCAACTCACCCCCACCAACCGCTCCACCTTCTTGGCTCATAGCCACACCCCTCTGCACCAGGGGGCACTGTAATTTGGTTGAAACAGCACACCAAGAGAGTACTGGCACAGACATATGTTATATAGACAATATTACTTGAAGTGACGAAGAGGCAAAACGTGGAAGGGCAAAAGGGAGGAAGGAGTCGATGCATTGTGAGGAATGGGAAAGAGTTGTACTGCACTGCCTGAAGGGGGAAAAAAAGCACACAAAAAGGAAGAAATGAAATGAAACTTCACAGGTTGAGAAAGCATGTGATTTTATTTCAGTAACTACAAAGCAAAGTCAAAGTTACAAAGAACTTGGCTGTATGATCCCACTTATCAGTTCAATGTTACACCCACTCTTTCCTTGACACAGGAACTGATACAATTGGGCAGGGTGTCATAAGACCACTGTATTCTCTCCTGAGGCAAGCTGATCCACAAATGTTGCAACAGGTAACTGATTTCTCTGTTGCTGGCACTGGTACAGAGTTGACACCCAAATTGGTCCCACATATGGTCTATCAGGAACAGATCTTAGGAACTTACTGGTCACAAGAGCATTTCAACATCATGCAGACAGTTCAGAGAGACATGTGCCATGGGTTAACGAGTATTGGCCTGTTGAAAAGTAGCACCACGATACTGTCACATCAGAGGTAACACATGAGAAGGCAAAAGATGTCTGTGACATACTGTCATGCAGACAGAGTTGCCTCTATCACTTCCAGCTGTGACGTGAAATCATACCGATGGCTCTCCACAGAATGACACCACTGTCGCTCTACAAAATATTAGATGAATGGGACCCCTCCCCAGGTTATTTTTTTTTTTTTTTGTTTTAGGGCACAAAAACAACTAGGGTCATATGCACCCATGTCAGAACTGTAGAACACGAAGACAAAAAAGGAGTTAAAAACAACTACACATCAATTCCAATTGATGCTAGAGAAGACAGCCAAAAACAGGGATGCGGAGTAAGGTCTATAAAATAGGTCCTGAACTAAATATTAAATGTCCTTCGCCATATCACTATGACAGATAAAAAGTGAAACATGGTCAACAGCCCGTGTGTCGTTCGCCAAAAAGGCCAATAACTCAGACAGCAAACACAAACAAAAACTTAAGTGGTTAAAAAGAAAAAGGCAATCCGTCAGGAAATGGCGGACTGTCTAAGGTTGAGGGCAATGAGCAAAAAGTGGTGGGGGGCCACCACTTAACCAAAGCAATGGCTAAAAAGACAGTGCCCAGTACACAACATAGCTACAATGATCTACTCACAGCAAGAGGGCTGCGAGGAGGTCGTCCAAGCCACTGGGAGACCTTAATAGCCAGGACCTCATTCCCATGAAGGGAGGACCAGTGGTGATACCAAAGTGACAGCACCTGCTGACAGACGGCAACACAGACCTCACCGGAGGGAATGTACAAACTAGAGAGTTGAGGTACGAGAATTGCAGCCTTGGCAGCAGTGTCAGTGGCCTCGTTTCCTGTCAGACTGATGTGACCAGGAACCCGCATGAACATAACAGTGGCGCCATCAAGAGTGAGCAAGTAACAGCTTTCCTGGACCCCTTGCACTAAGGGATGGACAGTGTACCACACACAGAGACTTTGAAAGGCACAGAAAGTCAGAGAAGATGAGGCAATTGAAAAGCCCGTGTTGGCGGATGTATTGCATGGCCTGATACAGGGCTCACAGCTCTGCGGTAAATACTGAGCAGTGTTTAGGAGGCCGATACCGAAACACGTTGGTGCCAATGACGAAGGCACACCCCGGTACCATGATCAGACCGAGAGCCATCAGTATACACAAAGGTACTATCGCGAAGTTTCGTGTGAAGTTTGTGAAACTGAAGGCGATACAGAGAGGCTGGAGTAGTGCCCTTCGGGAAAGTGGCAGGTAGAGTGAAGTTAAGCAGTTGGAGCAAGAGCTGAAAGTGAACTCCAGGAGGTAACAGATAAGAGGGACGTGCCCCATACTAGCTATCAAAGGAGTCATCAAATAAGTAGGCATAGGATGGGTGGTCATACATGGCAGACAAACAGCATGCATATCTGCTGAGGAGAAAGTCATGGCGGTTGGGCAATGGTATTTTGGCAGCTTCTGCACACAGACTCTCAACTGGGCTAGTGTAAAAGGCACCAGGGGCCGAATGGTTGGTTGGTTGGTTGGTTGCTTTGTTTGTAGGTGGGAGAAGGGACCAAACTATGAAGTCATCTGTCCCTTGTTCCTAATAAAACAATGCCACAAGTGTGAGAATAAAAAGTACAAAATATATAACACAAATGGAACAAAAGGAGAAGGCACAAGAACAACAGGAAGGCAACGAACACTAAAAGCAACAAAAGAGGACAAGAAAACAACAGAGACGTGGCTAAAAGTGTGCAGTCCAGCAAGTGGTGGACAACTGTCATTTGGGAGCCACAGAGACACTTTTTTTTTTTTTGTTTGTTAGGGTTTAAGGGCGCTCAACTGCTGAGGTCATTAGCGCCCAGTCACTGTTGTTAGAGCACATGGAATCTAGTAAAACTCAAGGGGATGGGGGGGACACCAGAAGGACCTGACAAAGATGCAGATAAAATAAGTAAAAAGGTTAGATGTCTTTGGACAAACCAGTTAAAGTTATAAAACGCAGAATACGAGCAGCTGCTCGAGCGTCATCAGCTAAAACATCTGGTAAAGTAGATGGCAGGGACAGGACAACACGAAATTGACTAAAACGGGGA
This sequence comes from Schistocerca piceifrons, assembly GCF_021461385.2. Classification (NCBI taxonomy): domain Eukaryota; kingdom Metazoa; phylum Arthropoda; class Insecta; order Orthoptera; family Acrididae; genus Schistocerca; species Schistocerca piceifrons. The sequence continues at coordinate 127,228,100 of NC_060149.1, forward strand.
CATGACAATAAAACATGGCGCACTGTTAATGCCTGACCACAAGGGCACTGCGGGGCTGGGTCACCGGAGAGCAGGTAGCGGTGGCTAAACCGGCAATGCCCAATCCGCAACCTGGTCAGAAGGACCTCCTCTCGCCGAGATGGTCGGGAGGAGGTTGTCCAAGCAGTTGGGAGCTGTTTAACTGCCTGGAGCTTGTTTCCTTGGAGGGATGACCAAGCATCCCACCACAACGACACAAGCCTCTTACATACATCCCCACAAACGTCAGATGACGGGACACAATGGGAGGCTGGGCGAGGCAGGAGGACTGCAGCCTTGGCTGCAGCATCCGCAGCCTCATTCCCAGGCACTCCTACATGTCCGGGAACCCACAGAAAGCTGACAGAACCACCATTATCAGCGAAAGAATGGAGGGACTGCTGTATCCGTTGAATCAAGGGATGGACCGGATGGGGAGCTACAAGGCTCTGAAGAGCACTGAGTGAGTCAGAGCAAAGTACATACGATGAATGGCGGTGGCGGCGGGCATACTGAACGGCCTGATGGAGAGCAAAGAGCTCGGCCGTAAAGCTCGAACATTGGTCGAGGAGCCGGTATTTAAAGGTGGCGGCCCCGACGACAAAGGCACAGCCGACACCATCGTCAGTTTTGGAGCCATCAGTGTAAATAAAGGTGTGACCGGCAAGTCGAGCACGAAGTTCGACAAACCATGAGCAATACACTGCAGCCGGAGTACTCTCCTTCGGGAGGGAGCTGAGGTCGAGATAAATATGAACCGGAGCCTGGGGCCAAGGTGGTGTCAGGCTCTCACCCTCTCTGAAGGTGGTAGGGAGGGCAAAATCCAATTGTCGAAGCAGGCGACGGAAGCGGACTCCTGGGGGCAGCAGGGCAGACACATACAACCCGTACTGACGGTCGAGAGAATCGGCGAAGAAGGACTGGTAAGAGGGGTGGTCGGGCATAGACAACAGCCGGCAGGCCTACCGACACAGCAGTACGTCGCGCCGGTAGGTCAATGGTAATTCGGCAGCTTCAGCATAAAGACTCTCGACAGGACTAGTGTAGAAGGCTCCGGTCGCAAGACATATCCCCTGATGGTGGATGGAGTTGAGCCGGTGTAAGAGGGATGGCCGAGCGGACAAGTAGACGAAGCTCCCATAATCCAGCTTCGATCGGACAATGGACCGATACAAGCGAAGCAGGACAGTGCGATCCGCTCCCCAAGATGAACCGGTAAGAACTCTGAGGACATTAAGGGAACGAGTACAACGGGCTGCCAAATAAGAGACATGTGGAGACCAACACAGTTTCCTGTCCAACGTGAGCCCTAGAAACTTAGTTGTTTCCACGAATGGGAGAGCAACGGGACCGAGATGTAAGGATGGCGGAAGGAACGCTTTATATCGCCAAAAGTTGATACAAACCGTCTTCTCTTCAGAGAACCGGAAGCCATTTGCCACGCTCCATGAGTAGAGGCTGTCTAGACAACGCTGAAGGCAGCGCTCCAGGAGGCATGTTCTTTGGGCACTGCAGTAGATCGCGAAGTCATCAACAAAGAGAGAGCCTGAGACATTAGGTGGAATACAATCCATAATTGGATTGATCGCGATGGCAAAAAGGGCTACGCTCAAGACGGAGCCCTGAGGCACTCCATTCTCCTGGAGGAAGACGTCGGACAATACGGAACCCACACGTACTCTAAACTTTCGATCCGTTAAAAAGGAATCAATAAAAAGGGGCAGGCGACCGCGTAGGCCCCACCTGTGCATAGTGCGGAGGATACCTCCTCTCCAACAGGTATCATAAGCCTTCTCCAAGTCGAAGAACACGGCTACCGTTTGGCGCCTTCGCAAAAAGTTGTTCATGATGAATGTTGACAAGGTCACAAGGTGGTCAACAGTGGAGCAGCGGCGACGAAAGCCGCATTGGACATTAGTAAGTAGTCGTCGAGATTCAAGAATCCAGACTAACCGAGCATTAACCATGCGCTCCATCACCTTACAGACACAGCTTGTAAGAGAAATGGGGCGGTAACTAGAAGGAAGGTGTCTATCCTTCCCACGTTTGGGTATAGGAACAACGGCGGCGTCACGCCAACGCATGGGGACCTGACCTTCGGTCCAGATGCGATTGAAGGTACGAAGAAGGAAGCTTTTGCCCGCCGGAGAAAGGTGTGCCAGCATCTGAACGTGAATGGCATCTGGCCCCGGAGCAGAGGACCGAGACAGTGCAAGCGCACGTTCGAGCTCCCGCATAGTAAAGGGGGCATTATAAGTTTCCAGATTCAGCGAGTGGAAGGAAGGTCGCCGAGCCTCTTCAGCCTCTTTCCTGGGAAGGAAGGCAGGGTGGTAATGGGCGGAGTTCGAAACCTCCGCGAAAAAGCGGCCAAAGGCGTTGGAGACAGCCACAGAATCAACAAGGACCTCATTACCTGAGGTCAGGCCAGGTACCAAGGAGTGGGCCTTAATGCCCGACAGCCGGCGCAGGCCACCCCGAACGACGGAAGAGGGAGTAAAACTGTTAAAGGAGCTGGTGAAAGAGGCCCAACAAGCTTTTTTGCTGTCTTTGATGACTCTACGGCATTGCGCTCGGAGTTGTTTGTATTCAATACAATTCGCCAACGTAGGATGGCAGCGAAAGGTGCGTAAAGCACGTCGTCGAGCACGGATAGTGTCCCTACAAGCCTCGTTCCACCAGGGGACGGAAACGCGACGTGAAGAAGAGGTAGTACGAGGAATGGAACGTTCGGCAGCATTGATGATAACAGCCGTGAGGTATTCGACCTGACTGTCACAACTGAGAAAATCGTGGTCCGAAAAAGTCGCCAGGGAGGAGTAAAGTCCCCAGTCAGCTTTCGGTATGTTCCAGCGTGAAGGACGTGGGGATGGGGTGTTGTGCAGGAGACGAACGACACAGGGGAGTGGTCGCTCGAATAGGTGTCAGAAAGGACATACCACTCGAACCGACGGGCAAGAGTGGTAGAACAGATCGAGAGGTCCAAGTGGGAGTAGGTATGAGTAGAGTCCGAGAGGAAAGTCGGGGCGCCGGTATTGAGGCAGACAAGATTGAGATGGTTGAAGACATCTGCCAAGAGTGAGCCTCTTTGACAGGATGCAGGAGAGCCCCAAAGGGGATGATGGGCATTGAAGTCGCCAAACAATAAAAACGGCGGGGGAAGCTGAACGATCAGGTGCATCATGTCAGCCCGACTAACAGCAGATGACGGTGGAGTGTAGATGGTACAAACTGAAAGAGTAAAAGCAGAAAGAGTAATGCGGACAGCTATTGCTTGGAGTGGGGTGGTCAATTGGATGGGACGGTAATAGACATCGTCCCGAACGAGCAACATGACCCCACCATGAGCTGGGATACCGTCCACAGGGGTGAGGTCATACCGCTCCGAGGTATAGTGGGTAAAGGCAATACAGGCAGTCGGGCGCAACTTGGTTTCCTGGAGACCAAGGACGAGCGGACAGTGCAGGCGGAGGAGCAGTTGTAATTCGTCCCGATTAGATCGAATACCTCTTATGTTCCAATGAAACAACGCCATCGCTAGTCAAAAAGTTGGGGGAACGAGACGGGGGAAGAGCTGGTCACCTCGACGGCCGCGGAGGGCCAGGTTGCGAAGGAACAACGCTACAACCGACGGGAGGCGGATCCGGTTCCATCGACTCGTCGCCAGCTGCGGCCGCTGTCCCTGGTTGTGTAGGAGGGGCAGCATCATTTGCCGACGAGAGGCCAGCTGAGCGCCTGGCAGCAGAGCGTCCCGGCGAAACTGAGGACGGCCGGGAGCAGCGACTCACGGATGGAGCGTCAGACAAAACGCGCCGGGGTGGAGAGGGGGATAGAGACTTCTTCTTTGAGGCCTTCTTGGAAGGCCGAGGAGGCACAGGGATGGTGGGCTGGACCCGAAGAAGGTCCTCACGCGCGGGGTCCGTTTTGGAACGCCGGACCTCTGAAGCTGGAGTCCGGAACGCTTCCCCGATGGACGCCTGAGAAGAGGATCGCTTCTCAGGTGGCGGGGGGAGAGGAGGAGGAGGAGGAGGAGGAGGAAGGGTGGCCCTTGGGGCAGAGGGGGCCGGGGCCACGGGGGAGGAGGATTTGGAAGGGAGGGATTTGGGAGGCGGAGGCAGAGCCCCCTGATGGTCGGAGGAGGCGGAGGGGGGACAGGATAGGGGTGAGGATACCGCGGAAGGAGTGGACACAACTGAGGCAAACGAAGTGGTGAACGGCACGAGATGGAGGCGGTCATACTTCTTCCTGGCCTCAGAATAAGAGAGCCGATCCACAGTTTTGAGTTCTTGTATCTTCTTCTCCTTCTGATATGCGGGGCAGTTTGAAGATCTAGGCGAGTGGAGGCCAGGGCAATTAATGCACCGAGGTGGTGAGGTGCATGTATGTTCCTCACGAAGAGGAAATCCGCAATCGCCACAAAGGGGCTCAGCCTCACACCGTGACGACATGTGCCCAAAGTGCAAACACCAAAAACAGCGCATAGGAGGCGGGACGTAAGGTCGCACGTCGCACCGGTAGCACATCACCTTTACCGTCTCTGGGAGAACGTCCCCCTCGAAGGCGAGGATAAAGGCCCCGGTGTCGATGCGACGGTCTTTGGGGCCGCGCTGGACTCGCCGGACGAAATGCACGCCTCAGCGCTCCAGGTTGGCCCTGAGCTCCTCATCAGATTGTAGCAGGAGGTCACGATGAAAAATAACCCCCTGCGTCCTATTTAGTGCCAGATGCGGGACGATGGACACTGGGATGTCCCCTAGGCGGTCGCACGCCTGGAGCGCTGCTGACTGTGTGGCGGAGGTGGTCTTGATAAGAACGGACCCTGAACGCATCTTGCTGAGAGCCTCAATTTCCCCAAAGATGTCCTCAATGTGCTGAACAAAGAACATGGGCTTGGAGGTGGCGAACGTCCCCCCATCGGTTCGAGAACAGACCAAATAGCGGGGGGAAGTACTTCGCCCCAAGCCGGCGGGCCTGTCCCTCCTCCCAGGGAGTGGCCAAGGGGGAAAGGGCAGGAGAACCAGAACTAGAAACGGTACCTTTTCTTTTGAAAGACTCGGCCGCAGAGCAACCTGATACGTGTTGACGTTTCATCTGCGAAACGTCCGCCCCGATACCACCCACTCCGACCAGGGGCTCGCCACACGGGCGCCACCCAGCCTCAGCAAGGGCCACCTGGCAGGATGACCGTTGCCAGGAGTCCTGATGCCCCAAGGAGACTGGCATCTACTCCTTGGCCGACGTGGGGAGGGTGCAGCTCAGGTATCGGCAGTACGATCCCTGTGTTGTCAGGGGGCTACAACCTAGAGGGTACATGACGACCCCACCACAACGGGCTGGCTACTGTGCTGGATTTCTGGTGCCATGGAAAGTCCATCATGATCGCTGGTGCAGATGGAGACGCACTATGGGCGTAACTAGGACAACCCATCAGGCGTTTAGGCCCAATTTGAGGAATAGTGGGTATGGTTACAACGCCGGTTAAACGCTGAGTGCCAAGGTCTTAGTGCACTTAGGACCAGTGGTACACCCTTCCCCAAAAGGCTCGTACTTCTGTAGAATTTTGAAAAAAGGAGGTCAAACCCCAAGGGGGACCATCACATGGAAGGCCGAAACGGTTGAAACTCCTTTTAGTCGCCTCTTATGACAGGCAGGAATACCTCGGGCCTATTCTTACCCCTGACCCGCAGGGGGGACAGAGACACTGAGGTGGGTCCTCACGACGGAGTAGGTAACCATTCATTAGCCACATATGGCCAATGTGGAGCCAGCAGAGGGCAACAGATTCCCTGCAAGAGGCCTGCATGGAAGACTTCCACACATTCATAGTCTCCTTAATGACACACAGTTTGTTGTGTGTGCTGTTATGCGATTCCGTCTCCCAAAGCCGCAAAACCCTGCTGTGTAAGACAGAACGCAGGTCAGCTTCAGAGATGCCTATCCCCAGAAGTGGTTTCCGTGTCGCCTGTTTGGCCAGCCTGTCTGCAAGTTCATTGCCAGGGATTCCGATGTGTCCTGGGGTCCACACAAACACCACAGAATCGCAGGACTGTTACGGGGCATAGATGGACTCCTGAACGGATGCTACCAGAGGGTGGCGAGGGTAACACTGGTCAATAGCTTGTAGGCTGCTCAATGAGTCAGTACACAGGAGAAATGACTTGCCAGGGTATGAGCGGATGTACTCAAAAGCACGAGATATGGCCACCAGCTCCGCAGCGAAAACACTGCAGCCGACTGGCAAGGAGTCCTGCTCAATATGTCCTCCATGAACATATGTTAAGCCTACGTGACCATCAGCCATTGAGCCGTCGGCGTAAACCGCTGCAGAGTGCCGGAACACGTCAAGACTCAAGAGGAAGTGACAGCAGAGAGAGGCGGGGTTGACGGAGTCCTTAGGGCCATGCAAAAGGTCCAGCCAAAGCTGCAGCCGAGGCTTACACCAAGGAGGCGTACACGAACGTACCACAAGTAGAGATGGTAAAGGGAAGGACTCCAGTTCAGAGAGAATGGGACCGCATGCGAACTGCAATCGTTAGCCCCGATCTGGGACGCCGATGCAGGAGGTGGACTGCCACAGGCGGGAAAAGGAGACGGTAATTCGGACGCTCAGGGGAACTATGAATGTGTGCTGCATAACTGCAGAGCAGTTGCGCATGTCTGATCTGCAGTGGAAGGACACCAGCTTTCACCAGTACACTGGTCACCAGACTCGTCCTAAAAGCTCCTGCTGCTAATTGAAGCCCATAGTGGTGCACAGGGTCGAGTAAATGCAATGCTGAAGGCGTTGCTGAACCATAAACCACACTCCCATAATCAGTTCTGGATTGGACAAGGGCTCTGTAGAGCTGCAGCAGCGTACAGCAATCTGCACCCCAATTGGTGTTGCTCAGGCAATGGAGGGTATTGAGGTGCTGCCAGCACTTCTGCTTAAGCTGACGAAGATAAGGAAGCCAAGTCAACTGAGTGTCGAAAACCAGTCCTAGGAATTGATATGTCTCCACTACAGTGAGTGGATCGTCATTAAGGTAAAGTGCAGGTTCCGGATGAACGGTACGACGCTGACAAGTGCATGACACACGACTTTGCAGCTGACAACTGGAAGCCGTGGATGGCTCCCTGGAGGCGCCGCTCAGCAACAACAGTACTGGAGCAGCAGTACGAAAATGCAGAAGTCGTGTGCATACAGAGAAGGTGAGATGGAGGGGCCGACAGCTGCTGCTAAACTTTGAATGGCCACTAAAAATACACACACACACACACACACACACACACACACACACACACACACACGACTCCATTCTCCTGGATATGGATGGAACTATTGGAGTCACCAACTTGGACATTGAAAGTACGGAGTGACAGGAAGTTTTGGATAAAAATTGGGAGTGGTCCCCAGAGACACAACTCATACAATGTGGCAAGGATATGATGTCACCAAGTCGTGCCATATGCTTCAAGTAAGTCAAAAAAGACGGCAATCAGGTGTTGCCATCTGGCAAAGGCTGTTCTGATGGCAGACTCGATAGACAAAAGATTATCTGTGGTAGAGTCACCCTGGCGGAAGCCGCCCTGACATGGAACCAGCAAGCACCGTGACTCCAGGACCCAACCAAACCACCGACATACCATATGTTCCAGCAGCTTACAAAGAACGTTGGTGAGGCTGATGGGCCGATAGCTATCCACATCAAGCGGGTTTTTACTGGGTTTGATCTCCAGAATGATTGTGATCTCCCGCCATTGTAATGGAAAGACGTCATCGCACTAGAGCTGGTTGAAGATGATGAGAAGACGTCACTTGTAGTCAGACGAGAGATGTTTAATTATCTGGCTGTGGATGCGATCAGGCCCAGGAGCTGTGTCTGGGCAATGTGCAAGGGCACTGAGGATCTTCCACTCTGTAAATAGGGCGTTATAGGATTCACTGCAACATGTAGTGAATGAGAGGACGTTCCCTTCCAGCCGCGGTTTCAGTATGTGAAAGGCTGGGGATAATTCTCTGATGCAGAGGCTCATGCTAAGTGCCCAGCAAAGTGCTCGGCAATCGCATCTGCGTCAGTACATAACTTGCCATTTATGTTAACACCGGGGAGAGCTGTTTGGGTCTGGTACCCGAGAAGACGTTTGATCTTAGCCCAGACTTGGGAAGGTGACATGTGGCACCCAACGGTCGAGACACATCTCTCCCAACACACCTTCTTCCATTGTTTGATAAGGTAAGAAACACGGGTACAGAGCCGTTTAAAGGCTACGAGGTGCTCCAGGGAAGGGTTCCGCTTATGCTGCTGTAGAGCTCACCGACACTCCTTAATTGCTTCAGCGGCTTCCGGCGACCACTGGGCTAGTGACAGGAAGATGGGGAAGTCGTCACTAACACACACATCATCATGTGCTTACTAGTGGATAGATGGGAGAAGTCCTGGGCTGCAAATTGATAAATCAATGGCTGAGTAACTACCATGAGCCACACTGAAATGTGTGGCGGGCCCAGTATTTAAGAGGCAGAGGTCGAGTTGCGACAGTAAAGTTTCGACACCTCTGCCTCGGCCAGTAAGCATGGTACCACACCACATAGGGTTATGGGCATTAAAATCTCCCAGAAGTAGGAAAGGTTTAGGGAGTTGATCAATCAGCACAGCTAATACATTCAGGGGTACTGCACCATCTGGAGGAAGATATACATTGTGTCATCCTCATTCTGACAGCCATAGCTTCAAGAGGTGTTTAAAGGGGCACATGTTCACTACAGACCAAGTTTAGGACATAAACGCAAACTCCACCTGACACTATTATAGTCATTATGGTTCCTGTAATATCCATTATAGCCATGGAGAGCAGGGTCCACATTGCCGGGAACCAGGTTTTCTGGAGGGCAATGCAGATAGCAGGTGTAAAGCTTAACAGTTGCCGTAGCTCAGCCAGGCGGTGGAAAAAACCGTGAGACTGGGAAGGCTTGGAACATTCAATGAGGCAGTTTACGCCTCAGAGTCACCTGCTGCCACCGATTTATAGCCAGAGCAGTCTATATCCATTCTGTCCGAGGGTCTGGCAAGATCTAGGTCCTCAGCGGACACCAAAATCTCCACCCTGTCCTCAGCTGCAGAGCTTTTAGGTAGCAGTGGTGTGGATACCACCACAATTTCCTTGGTCTTAGAGGGTTTCTTTTTGGATATCCCTTGCTGCTCCTTTTGTTTCCCTGGCTGGGAGGACTTCATTGGCTCAGTCTCCGAGACTGAGGATGAGCATGAAGCCCTCTAACCAGCTGCTTTTGGGCTTTTCAGACACTGACGGGTGTCGTCTTTACCACTAGAGGAAACCTGGGAAGGGAGTGATTCAAAGGACCCCTTCCTAGCGAGAGAAGCCGAAGAAGACTTATGCTTCTCTGGCTTAGAAGTGGGGACAGATGTCACTGATGGTTGGAGGCTTAGAAGTGGGGACAGATGTCACTTATGGTTGGAGGGTGTTGCTCCCGAAGCACGCGGTGCAGGAGCAACAGGGAGGGTAATGCCCCCCCCCCCACCATCAAGGGGGCAGGTGTAGTCTTCCGGTTCTGAGGGGTGACCTTGGTTGGCGGAGCTTATGGTGCCAGAACTGTTGTAGCGGCGGCATAAGACAATGTCATACACACAGGATGCTGGCGTTCAAATTTTCTCTCAGCTTCAGTGTTAAGTCAGTTGGTCCAGGGTCTTGTACCCAATGGATTTCCTTTATTTATGGAGGATCCTTCAGTCAGGTGAGCAAGGCGAATGGTGCTCTCCACAGTCGACACAGATGGGAGGTGGGGCACATGGAGTGTTGGGATGCGATCGGCGTCTGCAATCTTGGCATGTGATGCTGGAAGTACTACGGGAAGACATATGGCTGAACTTCCAGCTCTTAAAGCACTGCATTGGGGGAGGGACATAGGGCTTTACATCACACCGGTAGACCATCACCTTGACCTAATCAGGCAATGTATCACCCTCAAAGGCCAAGACAGAGGCACCGGTGGCAACCTGATTATCCTTTGGACCCCGGTGGACACGCCAGATGAAATGTACATCTCATTGCTCTGAATTGGCGCGCAGCTCATCGTCAGACTGCAAAAGAAGGTCTCTGTGAAATATGATACCCTGGACCATATTTAAGCTCTTATGGGCTGTGATGGTTACAGAAACATCCCTCAGCTTGTCACAAGCGAGTAACTCTCGTGACTGGGCACAGGTTGCCGTTTTGATCACGACTGACCCAGATCTCATTTTGGACAAGCCCTCCACCTCTCTGAACTTGTCCTCTAAATGCTCAACAAAAAACTGAGGCTTCATCGTCATGAAAGATTCCCCATCAGCTCTCTAACATAAAAGGTACCGGGGCGAATAACATCTGCTGCCATCCTTAGCATGACATTCCTCCCATGGTGTGGCCAGGGAGGGGAACGATTTGGAGTCTTACTTCTGTGCATTGAATTGCGCTTGTGATCACTTAGAGACTGCTGGTGTTTCACCACCAGCAAGAGATGATGGATTACGCTTCATCCACTCTGATGCCACCCACTTCAACCAGGAGCCCTCCCCACGGGCGCCACCCAGCGGCAGCAAACGCCACCTGGCAGGATGGCCATTGCCAGGAGTCCCGATGCCCCAGGGGGATGGGCATCTACCCCTTGGCATACGTGAGGAGTTAACGGCGCAGCCATCAGCAGACCTTGTATGGTCAGGGGGCTACAACCAACAGGGTACATGGTGGCCCCACCACCACGGCCTGGCTGCTGTGCTGGATATCAGGTGCAAAGAAGTCCATGGTCATCGTCGACGCAGGAAGGTGTATTCGCCCAAGAGATGGAGAATGGGCAGGACTGCAATGTGACGATGAGAAAGTGGGCGAAAGATCTCAATGCACGATGGACACGATGCACCTTGTAAGGTGCCCTTCCCCAATTGGCTTGCTCTTCGGGAAAATTTTGAAGAATGGAGGTCAAACCCTACAAGGGACTATCACATGAAGGCCGAAATGTGTGAAACTCCTTTTAGTTGCCTCCTACAACAGGCAGGAATATCTTAGGCCTATTCTAACCCCCAGACCCACATGGGGGAGGAGGGGGGGGGGGGGGGGAGAATGGATGCCACGATGGTGGATAGTATTGAGACGGTGTAAGAGGACAGCCGTGCAGGTGCATAAACTAAACACCCATAGTTCCAAACAGACAAAGGAGGTTTGATCTCCTCCCCAGGAAGTACCACAGGTGACATGTAGGTCATTGAGGCACTGCATAGAGCAGGCCGCCAGGCAAGACATGTGGGAGAACCAAGAAAGGTTCTTATCGAGCATGAGCCCCCAGGAAATTTGTAGTTTCAACGAATGGAGAAGCAACAGGCCCAAGATGTAAAGACGGTGGAAGAAACCAATTGTGCCGTCAGAAAGTCATATAAACGGTTTTGTCAGTGGAAAAACAAAAGCCATTGTCAATGCTCCATGAGTAAAGATGATTGAGACATTGCTGAAGAGGCAAGTCCATGGAGAACTGCAATAGATCACAAAATTGTCAACAAAAAGGGAGTGAGAGATGCCCGGTGGGAGACAGGCCATTACAGGGTTAATGGCGATAGCAAAGAGGATGATGCTCAGTATGGAACCATGTGGCACACTTTTTTCCTGGATAAAGGTGTCTGACAAGGCATAACCCACAAGTAACTTGAAAACTCTGTCTTTTGTGACGAGATCATCAACTGCAGAACAGCGTGATTGAAATCCACATTGTGCAGTGGTTAGTAAATTGCGAGACTCTCGCCACCATACCAGCCGGGCATGAATAATATGTTCCATCACCTTGCAAACACAGCTGGTGAGAGAAATGGGGCAGCAGCTAGAAGGAAAGTGTTTGTCCTTACCGGGCTTGGGTATGGGTACGACAGTGGCTTCACATCAGCGTCTGGGAAACGTCCTTTCTGCCCGGATGCGATTGTTCACATGAAGGAGAAAGTGCATGCCTGCAAGAAAAAGGTGCTGCAACATCTGAATGTGAACAGTGTCTGGCCCTGGAGTGGAGGATCGGGATGAAGTGAGAGCATGATCTAACGCCCTCATAGTAAAGGTGAAATTGTAGCACTCATGATTCTGAGAAGAGTAGGGTATCGCCCGAGCCCCCTCTGCTTATTTCCGATTGACGAAAGCTGGGTGATAATGAGAGCAGCTCTCAATCTCTGGAAAATGGTGACCCAACCCAAGGCGTTGGAGATAGCAATACAGTCCACGATGACATTGTCTGCTACAGTCAGGCTGGAAATTGGGGAATAGATCTTGGTCCCAAAGAACTGTCAGAGATTGGCCCACACGACAGAAGACGGAGTGGAACTGTTAAAAGAAGTAGTAAGTGAAATCCAGCTAGATTTTTTGCTATCCCGAAGAATGAGACGACATTGTGCACACAATGGTTTATAATGAATGCAGTTTGCCATCGTAGAACGACAGTTAAAAATGCGGTGAGCATATCTCTGTGCACAAACTGTGTCGTGGCACGCTTCAGTCCACCTAGGGACCAGGACACGGTGTGGTAAAGGAGTAGTGTGAGGAATGGAACATTCTGCAGCAGAAAGGATAACATTTGTAAGACATTCTACATGTTCACCACAATTGCAGAAATGATGTTTGTCGAAGTTCACCAGGGAGGAGTGAAGCCTCCAATTGGGCTTAGATGCCGATGGCATTTGGGTGTGCACATAGGTGAGGTAGGAGTCAGCAGTCTGATAGCACTTTGGAAATGGTTGATTGACTACGTGTCGGAGAGAATGGACGACTCGAGATAATGGACACACTGGGCAGCACAGAAGGAGAGGTCCAACTGGGAATTTGTGTGCATGGAGTCTGAAAGAAACATTGATGCTCCCATGTTAAGGCACAGAAGGTTAAGATGATTGAGAAAGTCAGCCAAGAGGGCACCTCTTAGACAGGTTCTGGGAGAACCCCAAAGGGTATGGTGAACATTAAAGTCACCAAGCAGCAGAAAGGCATGAGCTAGTTTCCAAATAACCTGGAGAAAGTCTGCCCTGGTGACACTGAGTGACGGAGGGATGTAAACGGTACAAAGGGAAAAGGTCAAGTGAGGAAGGAGAAGGCAAACTGCAACAGCTTGAAGTTGGGTAGTCAGGGAGATGGCTTGACTATGAACATCATCCTGTATGAGCAGCACGACTCCCCCATGAGGTGGAATGCCGTCCTCGGGGGCAGGGGAAGGTCAAAACATACCGGGAAGAAATAAAAGAGCTCAAAGCAGTCATGGGGATGCTAGTTTGTTTCCTGGACGCAGAGAACAAGTGGAGGCTGCGATTCTAAGAGCACCCGTATATCCTCTTTGTTGGAGCAAAGGCTGTGAACATTCCATTTATGAAGAGTCATAACTAAGAAAGGGGAGGAGGGAAAAAAGGCAGGGGTGTCACCTCAGTGGCTGACGAGTGCCAGCTGTCAATGATGCACTGCTACAGGGCGCAGAGGCTGGAGGATCCTGTTCCACGAGATCTACAGAAGCGTTGGCATTCTTCCTTTGTCAATATGCAGAGTCCAGAGCAGAAAAATGGCTAAAGGTGTGCATCAATGACACGGAGGTTGTTCAGGCGATGGTACCACGTGGTGACACTACTGAAGAGGATCTTCGTGTTGGCAAAGAAGACTGTTTGCCTTTGTTTGACTTCTTGGAGCCTATCCAGTTCGCAGGGGAAGACTCAGATGTTTGTTGGCTGGAGGGACATGGGAAGTCTTTGTGGCAGTGTTCCTTCTGTCCTTTCTGGCCTGCCAGTCAAGTAGCAGGTGACTTCACCCCATGAGGTGCAAGTTTGATGGCTTGTTGCACAGCTGGAGGAGGAGATGGCAATGCTACCATGACACTGGGTGATTTTGCAACCGCAGTGCTGAATCTGAGGTCGCATGTCTGCGTGGCCATGTTCTCTGTGCAGCGAGATGAAGCAAGAACAGAACTGTATGTGCCGGATGGTAGAACATAGGTTTTGCGACTAGCCAGTAACATGCGAGCAGCTGGGTAAAGAAGTTTTTCCTTTACCTGGATCTCCAGGACAGCCCACTCATTGAGACACATGTGACAATTGAGAGAGGAGGCAGCATGGTAGCCATTGCAGTTGATGCAGTGGGGAGATGGAAGAGGACAATCGCCCTCGTGAGCATCCCTACCACAGGCTACACAGTTGGCCGGGTGTTGACAGGCCATTCAACTATGGTTGAAACGATGACACTGGTAGCAGTGCATTGGGTTCGGAATGTATGGTCAGACTGCAATGACTTCATAACCTGCTTTGATCTTGGACGGAAGTATCACTATAAAAAGTGAGACAAAGAGTGTGTGGGCACTAAGGATGTATCTATCTTTTTCATCACCCAATGGACTGCGGTGATACCCTGATCACAGAGGTACAATATGATGTCATTAGCATTCCACACTTCCAGGTCACGGCACCACTCCGAATGCAGCCATCTGTGTTGTGTTAATGGCTGTCTACACATGTTATGTTAATTCTCTAATCCAGCTGCTGCTAAATTCAGACTGTCAGAATATTGCAACGAGGTCATTACTTGTTCTCTGATGGCAGGCACAGATGTGAAGGAGTTATGATGAGCTTAATCCACCAGATAGTGATCCTCCTTTGTGGCAGTCAGATGTGATCGAATGGAACCTTGACAATTGGTATGCTTGCCGTATCATTCCCATGCAGTGTAACATCTGTCCACTGCCACATCTGAATGCCCTACAAATCTAGACCAGCCAGTGAAAATAGAAAACAACAATGAGGTCCATTTCAAACTCTGTTAAGCGCTGATAACACTGTCTTTCATGAATATGAGCCACCTCTGTCTCCTTCACAGTAATCACTCCACAGCTGACACTGTTTACACTTGTAATACGCCCTACAATACATGGTAACAACACTAAACACCAACAACAAGCTAATGCACTCTGGCTGCCATTCTACCTGTCACAAAGAATTGCAACCCTAATCATTTACTAAGCAGCCAATGGTGTGTACCTCGTATGGGTTATGTTTACATCAAACCACGTCACCTGGGTGTTTCACATTTTTTGACAGGCAGCATATTTAAAACAAACATATTTGCTCAGTGGAGAAAATCACATTTAATATCATAAGAAACTTACTTTTTCAGTCTCCAACTCCTTTCATGTTCAGCCATTCTAGTAGTTATAGCACTACCTGACTGTCCTACATATAATTTGCAACAGAAATCGCATGAAATTCTATAAACTGCTGTCTGTTCTAAAGGTGGAATCTAAACTGAATGTCAGCAACATTATTGTTAAGTGCAGAAAACTGGTGTGTATTTCCTGGACCTTAGTTAGCTGGCAAGTACCTGTGAAGTCCTACCTGTACATAATACGGGATTCTATTTGTTGTCAGTGTGATTTAGTGCCTTCTGGAGAAGGTACAGTAGTGATGTTACCCTCTGTCTTGTCTTTGTATTAATTATGTTATCAATTAGGACAGGGCTATCACCATTACTGTATGCAATTTCTTTAATTATTTTTAATTCATTTTCTGGATTTCAAACACTACTTATGCAATCCTGACTCAATTCTTAATGATCAAATATGTTCCACTCTTCATCCTTGCAAAGTAGCAGCCATTACTTGCCATGAGTTACCAGTCCTTTTATAAACAGTGTAACAGCTTCCCATTTCCCACATCCATTGACTCATATCTCCCCTATGCCCCTCCTCCTTTTGCCTCTTCTTCACTTTCACCAGTAATTTTGTCCATATAACATAGCAGTCCATGCCAGTACTCACTTGGCATACTGTTTTAAACTAATCTTCTTGTATGCCTACTTTTCATCTTTGAATATCAACATAGCATTTATTTGTTCATACCTTCATTGTGTGTATTTCAATATATGGAACAACAGTTTATCAGTTTATGTACAGTTAAGAGACCTTAACCAATATCTGTGCATCTTTTTTAGTACAATATGTTTATGTCAATCAATCAGTGGGTTTACAGATTTATACTCCTGTATTTAGAGTTCAAAACATTCAATATGTCATTACAGAATACTTCTTGTTTTGCACCCATATAAAAAAATGGGGCATTGTAAAGAGAGTTTTTCATATGCATCGACATAAAATGGTCACTTATCTTTGGAAATAACCATCTTTGTACAGATACAAGCTGTCTCTGATGTGCGGACACACTATCCAGTCTTAAATTGTCTGATGCTGGCAATCAGTACTGTTTATGTCAGTTTTTTTTTGTTTTTTTTTTAAATTTTCATGGGTATGGGTTCAAGTATAATGGAGGACTTCAATTATGACAACTAATTCTGCTATAAAAACTCCATACCCAGATAGGAGTGAGTTTTGATCATTGCCCCCAGAATCTGTGAAGGCATAGATGATGTAGCATCTGCCTTCAAATTATCAGCATATATAAGTGTTGAAATTTGCCACGAACTGAGAAAAACAAATACCAAAATGCAAATGGGCCCATATTTCCTTTGGGCCAACGGAAAGATGCAGGCAGATCTCTCTATGAGGTAGGCACTTGGTGGAGGGAGGGGGAGGATGGGGGGGGGGGGGGTTTGCAAAGATAACCTAATGGGAAGTGGGAGGGTTTTAATGGATCAAGGTGGTGGTCAGAGCAAAGGGACTCCAGATGAACTGCTATTGGTAGGCACCAGACCTAGATCACTCTTGTGGGAGTTGCATTCCCCCATCAGGGAAGAGGATATAGTGAGTTGGGTGTTCAGCGTAATTGTGAAAACACATTGCATAATTCAGTGGTAATTACTGATGTCTGATCTGTAGAGGAGGAAGTCCTGCCTCTGCAACGAGTCCATTCACAGGGCTCAACCAAAAAGTGCAAGTCACTAGTCAGATCCTGCAGTGGTAAACTGGGACTAGTAGCTGGAATGCCAAAGAGGTCTGCTTACCCATAAGCCGGATATCAACAATCTAGCCACAATGAGATTAGTGCTTTGTACACAGGTAAATGAATGGAGCAGTCTGTACAACAGGATGTGCAACTGAGGTAGTGGTAGTGGAGTGTGACGAGTTTCGTATGGCGCTTTTTTTTAAGCTCGCAAATTTATGATGGCTAGGTCCACTGAGAATAAAAAAAATAAATAAATAAAAAATTTTAAAAAATTCTGAAAACACCTTATGACCATACCACATTAAGCAGGTCATTACAAACAAAGTTCTGGATGTGGATGAATGGTTCTACAACAGCAAAAGTGCATAACACATGTTTTTGCAGTGAAAAACTAGAAACCATGGGTGAGAGCCTAGGACTGCGCTTTCCTGGTGATGCCTTGGAGCTGGTGTTCACATTCATGGTTGAAGACCTGTAATAAATACAGAAGTTGTCCACATACAGGGACAGTGAGACTATAGTCTAGAAAAAGGATCACTCTCAGCACAGACCTTTGTGTAACTCCTTTCTCCTGCATATGGAGGGTACTGTAGGATGATCCAACTCAGACACGAAAGAACTGGAGAATTAGAAAATATGGTACGGATGTGGTAATTTTGTGAGGTGTGCTGACCTTCCATATGTCAAAGCACACAGCAGTGAGGTGTACATAATAGGGAAATATGGTGTTATAGCAGACTCCAGTCACATTGAGGAGTCAGTAACAGATCGGCCTTCCCTAGATCCACATTGTCTGTTGGACCAAAAGCCCATCATCTCTGGAGTCCATCATAGCCACTGGTTTACCATTCATTTAAACAACTTACACAAAACGTCTGACAGCTTGACTGGTCTATAACTTTCCATTTCATGTGTGGTTTTACTCAGTTTCAAAACAGAGTATAGTGCTTTCCCTCCACTGGGTTGGAAACATACCAGATACGATTAAAGCATGGAAGTATGTAGTGTCAGTAATCCACAGTTAAATGATTTAACATTAGGCTGGGATTCCATCGGGTTCAGGCACCGTGTCCTGACCAAGGAGCAGGGTGCTGAGAAGTTCCCATTCCCTAAAAGGAATATTACGCAGTCCTTGATGCTGTAGTGGAGGATCGAGGGTAAAGTATAGGGTTCCTGCCCTTCCCCCCCCCCCCCCCCCCCCTCCCTCATATCCCCGACCATCAACATACAGATGAATTGGGGTAGCAATCAAGGGGCAGACATTAAGGGAAAGAATGATGCCTTCACCCTTGTTATAGATGGGGCTTAGTTTATGTGTTTGTAAAGCTGGTGATCATTTGAACTAGATGTAGGTGTTGACATATTTAATTTGCCTCAGAAGACAAAAGGCAGTTAAGGGTTTGTATTCCCGTAGTTTTTTTTTTTCCTTTTTTTTGGTAGACAAAGAGCAGAGTCCTCAAGTTGCTGCCAGAATATCACAGGGTAGGTAAAGATGCTTAACCACATTTCGGTTCTACATAATCTTTCAACAGCGACATTCCTTCTACATGAAAGCTGAATACAGATATTAATAAAACAGGAATTAAATCTGGATTAAATAAAAATGAAATTTTATTGAAATGACCACAATGTTAAAATAGTTACATACTTTTCTCCTTGCTCTTTGTTTTGGAGACACATTAGCTACATCGCCATAATCAGTAATTGAAGCAAACTTTATATATACAAAAACAATTGTCAAATTGGAGCTTACAGTGGGCCCACCATTAAGATAAGAAATGAAGCAGCTGGAGGATGGTGACTGCTTCATAAAAAAATTTCTCTGGGGGTTTCTAGGCTTTTACGTGTTGGGATTCTGTATTTCCTTCAACCAGTTTTTGTTTGAAGTTACAGCAAGTTATAGTTTAGTCATTTTCATGCCCAGTATTTATTTATTTAAAGCTGGCACATCAGATATTAGTGATTATTCAAACTACAGCAAAGATTTACAGTTTTATCAACAATTCTGTAAGCTATAATATCTGAAAGCACCTGGAAATTCCTTTTTTGCTGTTGTCTGACAATAATTTGTGCCATGCCGTGTCAGTGTGCAATAACCCTAATTACACCAGATATCATCACGGGAACATACTTTGACCTATTGTCACTGGAATGTAGTATGAGTAGATTTTAATCACAACAATGCATCATGACTCAAATCACACTCTCTTTACACTGGTCATTTTTTATTTTAAGCATGAAAATGAAAGAAGGTTGGTTAAGTAGTACTTTTCATTGACAAATACTCTGTGCATAGCACATGTCTTTGCAGTGAAAACTGGAAAACATGGGTGATAGCCTAGGACTGTGCTTTTCTGATGATACCTCAAAGATGGTTTATTATTATTATTATTATTATTATTATTATTATTACTATCATCATCATCATCATCATCATCATCGTTATGGTTTGATGCCTTTCACCTTCCCTCACACGACTCCATAAATAATCAACACCTATGGAATGGCTGCCAGTACTACGCCACATTCCACCCCCTCAACTTAGACACCTTATGAACAAATAAAAAAAGATCGTGGACAACAAAAATCTACGAATACATCAAGACATCGATGATGCAAACCATAACTGACTCCACTCTGGATGACTACCAATGATAACAGTTGGGCTGCTGTGGAAGAAGAGTTCCAACTTATTAATGCATGGACTGGACAACAAAATAATAAAATGCCAAGTATTACCCAAAAACTTCTGGGATTTGGCCTGCCACAGAAAACATGGTCAAAGGTAAAGAGAATTAGTATCCCAACATGATAGATATTTTTACACAAATGAGGTAAGCAACCATCCTCACTTTGCGAACTATCAATAACCACAGACCATCACACACATCACAGAAGGATGCCTCACAATACAATAGCAGACTTGAAGACTTACAGCTGGCAACTTCAAAGTTGATTGAGTATATAAATGCTATAGATATAGCAATTCCTTCAGAAAGAGTACATGAGGCTCTGCAAAACTTACAGAAGTAAATTGAGATACTGTTCTGTGTAGTTGTTACAGAGAACAAAACCTCCATCGTTATGAAGCCAGATACTTTCAGCATTCATGAAATTGCCGTCAAACCAGAGGAGTTGCGTGTTTTGAACAATTAACAAGCATCTGTTTGGAAGTCTAGTCAGATACCTACCTTTCGAAACCTGGATAATAACACACAAAACTTGGACACTTGCCTCTTTATGATGTTATCTTTAAATTAGCATTTAGAATAGATTACTGAACTTGAGTAAATTCATCTATTTTGCTACACTGGAGGAACCTCAAAACCAACGGTACCAACCTATGCAGCAACCTTCAAGATAAACTTCTTTCTACAGAAAGATTGTGTAAAGATGATATTTTACTTTTTGATAGTGACTGTGTTCCTATTTATGTATCTTTCTTTTTTTCTTTCAAAATAAGTCATCCTTTTCATCTAGGTCCACTTCTCCTTTCCAACACACTATACATACATACAGATTATGATACAGTATCCTGTTAACAGCATTTACAAATGTATCTTCTCTTTATATACATATATATTGAGGTAGCCTACTCTTACCATAGCTGTTATTCATACCTGGTTTTTAATTTGTTTTATGAACTGTATTTATTTTACTTCTCTGTACATAATCATTCACAACAGACTGTAAATTTATCTGAAGCACGTTTCATATGAAACACATTTTTTGATCATGTTTGTATTATAGAGACCTTTGTCTTTTTCACCTGCAGGGTGTATTAAGAAAACAGCCTTTGGATGTAGTATGGCTATAATTTTGTATGGACCTTCATGACAATGGGAAAACTTGCTTGCTTCTGCCTTTAATTGTGAACTGGGTGAAAACCTTTTACAGGCATCATGTCACTCAGTTTAAAATTGGAGACACTTTGTTTCAAATTCTGTTCTTGCACTCAACATAGTGTATGTAATTTTAAATTTGTTTCTACGTTTTCTTGTAAATTGCTAGTTATTACCTCTTCTATTTCAAGCCAAGAAAAATTTTAACAATGATTCTTCTATGAAATTATTATTCAGCACTACTTGTGGTGAAAGTCCAGTTGAAAAGAGACATAATTAACTAAGGACAACATGAGACTTCAGGACCAGCTATATCCAGGTCGTGTGTTTCACAGGACAACCATAGTGCCAGTAGTGCTAGTGTTTGTTTTCAATAAAGTCCAGAGACAGGTAGTGCTATTTTCATTGTTTTCTACAAGAAGCGTCTAGCAACCACAGTTTAGTCAACTATCAGCCGCCTTTAGTGAATTAGCAGTCTAGTTAAAAGTTGATTAACATTCTACAGTAAACTGATTTCTTAGGATGGATAGGATGTGTGACTGCTGTGTACAGACGCAGGAGCAGCTGGCCACTGTTCGCGAACAGCTGAACGTGTTGATGGCCACGGTCAGCCATCTTCAGGCTGCTGCCTCGGAGTGTAGCGGCAGTGGGGAGTCTAGTGTGTCGCATAGTACACCCCAGGTGTTACATGCTTCACCCACTGTCCCTGCTGTCGAGACATCTTCGCAGGTACCGGGCGCGGTTGGGCCACCCTCTCCCCAAGGGGGAGTGGTGGGTTCAGCGGCGTTCGCGGCGCACGAGGCAGAGGGTCAATGTGGAGGCTGGCCGTGTGGCGTCGCCCGCTCTGCCTGTGAGTGGACATGTGGCCGCTCCTTCAGCAAGGTCCGAGCAGGCACACAGGGGGAGGGGTTTATTAGTTATTGGGAGCTCCAACGTTAGGCGGGTGTTGGAGCCCCTTAGGGAAATAGAGGAAAGGTCGAGGAAGAAGGCCAGTGTTCACTGTGTCTGCTTGATGGGGGGTCTCATCTGAGATGTGGAGGAGGCCCTGCTGGCGGCGATAGAGAGCACTGGGTGCACCCGACTGCAAACTGTTGCTCATGTTGGCACCAATGACTCCTGCCGTCTGGGTTCAGAGGTCATCCTCAGTTCGTGCAGGCGGTTGGCGGAATTGGTGAAGGCGGAAAGCCTTGCTCGCGGGGTGGAATCTGACCTAACTATTTGTAGTATCGTTCCCAGAACCGATCGCGGTCCTCTGGTTTGGAGCCGAGTAGAAGGCTTAAACCAGAGGCTCAGACAATTCTGCGGAGATCTGGGGTGCAAATTTCTCGACCACCGCTATTAGGTGGAGAAATGTAGAGTCCCCCTGAATAGGTCAGGCGTGCACTACACGCCGGAAGCAGCTACAAGGGTAGCGGAGTACGTGTGGAGTGCACATGTGGGTTTTTCGGGTTAGAGGATTCCCTCCCTACGCCCGACAAGATGCCTCATGTGATGCGGCAAGGTAGCAGTAGGCAAAATGCAACAGGGAATAACAATATTAATGTGCTAATAGTAAACTGCAGGAGCGTCTATAGAAAGGTCCCAGAACTGCTCTCATTAATAAACGGTCACAATGCCCATATAGTACTAGGGACAGAAAGTTGGCTGAAACCAGACGTAAACAGTAATGAAATCCTAAACTCAGATTGGAATGTATACCGCAGAGACAGGCTGGACAGTGAAGGGGGAGGCATGTTTATAGCGATAAGAAGTGCAATAGTATCAAAGGAAATTGATGGAGATCCGAGATGTGAAATAATTCGGGTGAAGGTCACGGTTAAAGCAGGCTCAGCCATGGTAATTGGATGTCTCTATAGGCCCCCTGGCTCAGCAGCTGTTGTGGCTGAGCACCTGAAGGATAATTTGGAAAATATTTCGAGTAGATTTCCCCACCATGTTATAGTTCTGGGTGCAGATTTTAATTTGCCGGATATGAACTGGGAGACTCAAACGTTCATAACGGGTGGCAGGGACAAAGAATCCAGTGAAATTTTTTTAAGTGCTTTATCTGAAAATTACCTTGAGTAGTTAAACAGAGAACCGACTCGTGGCGATAACATATTAGACCTTCTGATGACAAACAGACCCGAACTATTTGAAACAGTTAATGCAGAACAGGGAATCAGCGATCATAAAGCGGTTACTGCATCCATGATTCCAGATGTAAATAGAAATATTAAAAAAGGTAGGAAGATTTTTCTGTTTAGCAAAAGTGACAAAAAACAGATTACGGAGTACCTGAAGGCTCAACACAAAAGTTTTGTCTCAAGTACAGACAGTGTTGAGGATCAGTGGACAAAGTTCAAAACCATCGTACAATATGCGTTAGATGAGTATGTGCCAAGCGAGATCGTAAGAGATGGAAAAGAGCCACCGTAGTACAACAACCGAGTTAGAAAACTGCTGCGGAAGCAAAGGGAACTTCACAGCAAACATAAACATAGCCAAAGCCTTGCAGACAAACAAAAATTACGCAAAGCGAAATGTAGTGTGAAGAGGGCTACGCGAGATGCGTTCAATGAATTCGAAAGTAAAGTTCTATGTACTGAATTGGCAGAGAATCCTAAGAAATTTTGGTCTTATGTCAAAGCGGTAGGTGGATCAAAACAAAATGTCCAGACACTCTGTGACCAAAATGGTACTGAAACAGAGGATGACAGACTAAAGGCCGAAATACTAAATGTCTTTTTCCAAAGCTGTTTCACAGAGGAAGACTGCACTGTAGTTCCTTCTCTAGATTGTCACACAGATGACAAAATGGTAAATATCGAAATAGATGACAGAGGGATACAGATACAATTAAAATCGCTCAAAAGAGGAAAGGCCGCTGGACCTGATGGGATACCAGTTCGATTTTACACAGAGTACGCGAAGGAACTTGCCCCCCTTCTTGCAGCGGTGTACCGTAGGTCTCTAGAAGAACGTAGCGTTCCAAAGGATTGGAAAAGGGCACAGGCCATCCCCGTTTTCAAGAAGGGACATCGAACAGATGTGCAGAACTATAGACCTAGATCTCTAACGTAGATCAGTTGTAGAATTTTGGAACACGTATTATGTTCAAATATAATGACTTTTCTGGAGACTAGAAATCTAGTCTGTAGGAATCAGCATGGGTTTCGAAAAAGACGGTCGTGTGAAACCCAGCTCGCGCTATTCGTCCACGAGATTCAGAGGGCCATAGACACGGGTTCCCAGGTAGATGCCGTGTTTCTGGACTTCTGCAAGGCGTTCAATACAGTTCCCCATAGTCGTTTAATGAACAAAGTAAGAGCATATGGACTATCAGACCAATTGTGTGATTGGATTGAAGAGTTCCTAGATAACAGAACACAAAATGTCATTCTCAATGGAGAGAAGTCTTCTGAAATAAGAGTGATTTCAAGTGTGCCACAGGGGAGTGTCATAGGACCGTTGCTATTCACAATATACATAAATGACCTTGTGGATGACATCGGAAATTCACTGAGGCTTTTTGCAGATGATGCTGTGGTGTATCGAGAGGTTGTAACAATGGAAAATTGTACTGAAATGCAGGAGGATCTGTAGCGAATGGGCGCATGGTGCAGGGAATAGCAATTGAATCTCAATGTAGACAAGTATAATGTGCTGCGAATACATAGAAAGAAAGATCCCTTATCATTTAGCTACAATATAGCAGGTTAGCAACTGGAGGCAGTTAATTCCATAAATTATCTGGGAGTAGGCATTAGGAGTGATCTAAAATGGAATGACCATATGAAATTAATCGTCGGTAATTCAGATGCGAGACTGAGATTCATTGGAAGAATCCTAAGGAAATGCAGTCCGAAAACAAAGGAAGTCGGTTACAGTACACTTGTTTGCCCACTGCTTGAATACTGCTCACCGGTGTGGGATCTGTACCAGATAGGGTTGATAGAAGAGATAGAGAAGATCCTACGGAGAGCCACGCGCTTCGTTACAGGATCATTTAGTAATTGCGAAAGTGTTACGGAGATGATAGCTAAACTCCAGTGGAAGACTCTGCAGGAGAGATGCTCAGTAGCTCGGTACGGGCTTTTGTTCAAGTTTCGAGAACATACCTTCACTGAAGAGTCAAGCAGTATATTGCTCCCTCCTACGTATATTCCGCGAAGAGACCATGAGGATAAAATCAGAGAGATTAGAGCCCACACAGAAGCATACCGACAATCCTTCTCTCCATGAACAATATGAGACTGGAATAGAAGGGAGAACCGATAGAGGTACTCAAGGTACCCTCCGCCACACACCGTCAGGTGGCTTGCGGAGTATGGATGTAAATGTAGATGAGAACAATAGAAATGACGATCTTCCTGTATCATTCATAGTTCTTTAGAGGGATTGGATTGTGGGTGGTATTTTGAAGTAAGTACATGTTTTACACCTTCCCACTCTAAAAATTCCTTGGAAGTATTGCTTATAAATTCAGTTTCATCATCAGTAAGTGATTTGGTTTACCTACATTCATACCCAATGCTTGCTTTGTCTAAGGTCTGTATGAAAACCACTACAGATATTTAAAACAGTGGGAAGTACCCTAAAAAGATAAGGCTTTCAATTGAACAAAAATGCAGTGCAGAGTCTAGAATCCTTATATAGGGGAACTTGCCAGTATCCATCTGTCAGACTGGAGAGGGGGGGGGGGGGGGGGAGGGGGGGGAGGGGGCTGTTTGTTCAAACTTAGATAGCAATTCTTCCATACTAACAGGTCTGTCTCTTTCAGTGTCAGTGTGCTTATTCAAAGTCCTACCATCTAATACCAATCAAACACATCCATTTCATTTTCTCACAACTAATTAGGGATTAATATATGTACTCAGACTATGTTCTATAATACCATTTTCAATCTTCTATTGCTATGTGAATACTCATATGTACAACACATGGTGTGCAAAAAAAGGCAGGCTTATCTTTCATGTTAAACATGTAATCACGTCACTCCAAGGGTTATCCAGACATACAGCTCAATAATTAAATAATATTTCCTATAGTTCATTTTTCTGTTTCTGGTTTAGTATGTTAGATTCCCCTGACTTAACAGAAAAGTAAATCTAGGGATACAGTTCAATTTTGATCGGATTTGAATAGGTTTTAGTATAGAGCAAAATAGGACATGCAAATTTTTTTATACATGCTCATATGGCTGTTAAGTGGTTAAACCACTACCTTGGGAAAAAATAATAATAATAATCAAGTGTAATATTTCCAGATGAATACCACTTGACAGTAACAGATATCAAAATTTCCAATGAAAGTTCTATGGTTTTCAATGTACATTACAGCAGAGTACCCTGATCGGTTGAAATGGTCCTCCCCCTATCTACTATTTTGTTTTTCATTTCAAAACTTTAATAGCAAAACGTATTGCATCATTAACACAAAATTCAATCATACACTACTGGCCATTAAAATTGCTACACCAAGAAGAAATGCAGATGATAAAAAGGTATTCATTGGACAAATATATTATACTAGAACTGACATGTGATTACATTTTCACGCAATTTGGGTGCATAGATCCTGAGAAATCAGTACCCAGAACAACCACCTCTGGCCATAATAACGGCCTTGATACGCCTGGACATTGAGACAAACAGAGCTTGGATTGAGTGTACGGGTACAGCTGCCCATGCAGCTTCAGCACGATACCACAGTTCTCAAGAGTAGTGACTGGCATATTGTGACTAGCCAGTTGCTCAGCTACCATTGACCAGACGTTTTCAATTGGTGAGAGATCTGGAGAATGTGCTGCCCAGAGCAGCAGTCTAACATTTTCTGTATCCAGAAAGGCACATACAGGATCTGCAACATGCAGTCGTGCATTATCCCGCTGAAATGTAGGGTTTCACAGGGATCGAATGAAGGGTAGAGCCACGGGTCATAACACATCTGAAATGTAACCTCCACTGTTCAAAGTGCCGTCAATGTGAACAAGAGGTGACCGAGACGTGTAACCAATGGCACCCCATACCATCACGCCGGGTGATATGCCCATATGGCGATGATGAATACATGCTTCCAATGTGCGTTCACTGCGATGGTGCCAAACATGGATGCAACCATCATGATGCAGTAAACAGAACCTGGATTCATCCAAAAAAATGACGTTTTGCCATTCGTGCACCCAGGTTCGGTGTCGAGTACAACATCACAGGCGCTCCTGTCTGTGATGCAGCGTCAAGGGTAACCGCAGCCATGGTCTCTGAACTCTTAGTCCATGCTGCTGCAAATGTCGTCGAACTGTTCGTGCAGATGGTTGTTATCTTGCAAACGTCCCCATCTGATGACTCAGGGATCGAGACGTGGCTGCACGATCCGTTACAGCCATGCAGGTACGATGCCTGTCATCTCGACTGCTAGTGATACGAGGCCATTGGGATCCAGCATGACGTTCCGTAATACCCTCCTGAACCCACCGATTCCATATTCTGCTAACAGTCATTGGATCTCGACCAACGCGAGCAGCAGTGTCGCGATACGATAAACCGCAATCGCAATAGGCTACAATCCAACCTTTATCAAAGTCAGAAACCTGATGGTACGCATTTCTCCTCCTTACAAGAGGGATGACAACAACGTTTCACCAGGCAACGCCGGTCAAGTGCTGTTTGAGTATGAGAAATCAGTTGGAAACTTTCCTCATGTCAGCACGTTGTAGGTGTGGCCACTGACGCCAACCTTGTGTGAATGCTCTGAAAAGCTAATCATTTGCATATCATAACATATTCTTCCTGTCGGTCAAATTTCGCGTCTGTATCACGTCATCTTCATGGTGTAGCAATTTTAATGGCCAGTAGTGTATATGATTAAGTGGTATTCCAAAGACACATTTGTTGGAAATAAGCTGTAACTAACTCTGTATTACTGTAGGTACGCCCAATGGGTGCATGTGTGCCCCAAGGCCAATTGTTATGCTGGGTTATACATTTTGATATTAGTCAAATGTTGAAATGTAAACAAGGTGTGTGTGTGTGTGTGTCTCTTATGGGTGAACAACAGCAAGGTAATCAGCACCATTACACTTATCTAAACAAATGAATGTGGAGATAAACTCAAATTGTTTCACACTCGTGCACTCAAAATGACCACAGAGTTACCGTATTTACTCGAATCTAAGCCGCACTTTTTTCCGGTTTTTGTAATCCAAAAGACTGCCTGCAGCTTAGAATTGAGTGCAAAGTAAGCCAAAGTTCTGAAAAATGTTGGTAGGTGCTGCCACAACGAACTTCTGCCGTCGAATATATGTAGCGCTACACAGGTATGCTTTGCACGCACAAAGATAAATACTGGTGCCAAAACCTCTGCATCAGTAAATAAATTAAAAGAAAAGGTAGAAGAATGTAAACATTGTGCCATGTATTCTTTCGTGTTTGCTGCTATCTCATTTAAATCCTGTCTGCCTAATAAACTACAAAACTAGAGTGAGACAACAGCAAACGCAGAAGAATATACATATCATGTCATGTTTACATTCGTATTATTCTTATGCTGAATAGTGATACAGTCAGAAATGAAGCACTGCAACTGACTAGATTTTTAAATCTAAGATGACTAATTTCTGTGCAGAATGTAATGTACTCAAGAGGCATCTGCAAAGATTTTCAAACTGAGAAAAATTTTTGCTAAACTCTCGTTCAGAACATCTTCTATCTTACACAGTCTATTATTTGGTTCTTGTTGATCATTATCAAAGAAAGCAGCAGTGTAAGTAACAACAAATAGCAGTCTCTTGCCATTGTTTTGCTTATGAGACAATTCCTCTCTCTCTCTCTTTTTTTTTTTTTTTTTTTTTTTTTTTTTTTTAAAAAAAGCCGCGGTAGCGCGCACAAAAGCAAGCCATGCTGTGAGCGGCAACAGGTCATAAACACTCATCATCAGAATGTGACAAACAATGCACGACACAGTACAATAATGCATTTTCAGCTTAGAGTGACAAACACCTATAACAAAGAGAACGACACTTGTCAGATCAAAGCTAAATAAGCAATCGATTCAAACCAGACGAAGCACGTGAAAATGGAAGGGTACCCGTATAAATACAGACGGAGCACCTGACACATAGCAATGGATACTTGATAAAGCTTAGCTGTTAAGCTTACGACTCGAACCAAACTACTGTAACTGTATCTTCATCTATTCGACCTCAATTTTGTTTCATGTTACAATGGACCAACTTCGTTTCGATTTGGAGGGGCAGTTTAAAACTTTTCTCTCACCTTGAATTTCGAGTCTCAAATTTCAGGAGTGGCTTAGATTCGGGAAAATTTTTTTTTCCTTGATTTCGAGTTTCATTTTTCAGGTGCGGCTTAGATTCAAGTGAGGCTTAGATTCGAGTGAATACGGTACTATCTCATGTGCACTACGCAAAATGAGAAAAAGAAGGAAAGTAGCTAGGCATTAAATTAAAACACAGAGAAAACAAAACACAGAAGAACTGAAAGGAAAGAACAGGGAAATGTGACTAGCTAATCATTTCAAAAAACTTCGGTAAGATAGTCACCTTGGTTTTTGTATTAATGTTCTAAAATCTTGTTAAAAATGTTGGATAATTCACAAAACTTAAAAACTCTAACCATATTTGCTTGAACATTACCTAAAATAGTGGGCAGATCCTTCGGCAAATCCGTCACAGCCCACTGGTTGGAAATTAGAATGTAGTACAATAAGATGTGGTGCACAGTTACCTGTACACCACAAGCACCACACATTGGAGCATCCTCTTGCTGGAGTAAGAAGCTATGCGTCATAAGGATGTGGCCTATGCAAAGACGAGTAAGGACTACCTCATTACTTCTACGTGACTGGAAGGAAGTATGCCACAGCCAAGTTGTGTGCTTTACTACACAGAGCTTATTGTCAGTTACTACCAGCCACTTGTCTTCCCATTGCTGCATGACACTGTACCTCAACAGTGAGGTAACAGCATGCAGGGGGATGGCACACTGGAAGAACTGAGAATCATAACATCTCCTTGGCTGCTAGATGAACCCTTTCATTACCTGTAATACATATGTGCCCTGGTACCCAGCAGAAGAAAGGCACTCCAAGATTGCATATAATTCTGCATCAAAGCCAGTAAATTCTTGAGGCATTCTGATCTTGAGGACACGATCTGGGAAAATGAGAGTGAACAACAGTGTCCCCCTGCTTAGGCCCATCCATAAAGACAGCTACATAGTTGTGGTTCTCAGATAAAATGTCAAAAAGTGTCACATTAAATACAGACAGATGTACAATCCCTCCTGTACTGCATTAAATCAAAAATTACTCTGGACCCCTGCAGCAGCCAGGGTGGCAGATGGTTAAAACCTGGATTTGGGGTGTACTTACTCCACATGTTGAACCATGCAGTACCAGATTTGGTCGCGATCGGGTGCAGTATCACGCGTCTCAGACAGAGCAGAGTCCAGATCGGACAAGAAGAAAGGGTAGCTGTAAGTCTCAGAAATGTTGGATCTGAAGTCAAATTGTCCCCTTTCTACAGTTGTACAGTAGCGACAAAATGTTGGATCCTGGCTGGCATTAGCAAGAGTTTGTGCAAAATTCTCTGCCAGTGTCTGAGTGATATCTCTGGGCACTGCTTGGAGACATCACTATTTCATCTCTGTTACTATTGGTAGATGACTGTTTACTGGAAATCCTCCTGATGGCTTCTCATACTTTTGTAGAACAAGTAAATGATTTATGGAGTCCAGTAAGGCTTGCCATGATGTTTTCTTGCTCTCCTGAATTACATGTCGAGCCTTGGCTCTTGCGACACTAAATGCTGTGAGGTTCCCTGCTGTCAGGCGGTACTTAAACTGCTGAAGTGCTGCATGCCTGGCCTGGATTGCTAAGTGGCAATCACCGGTCCACCAATGTACAGGTTGTTTCCAAAGATGACCTGAGGGCTTAGGGTTGGGTAAGTCAGTGACATGATGGATCACATGTGAAATGTGGTCCACCCATTCCTGGACATGGTTGTCGTGATCAAACACAGTAAACTGTGTAAACAGTGTCCAGTTAGCCCTGTTAACCATCCAGTGTGCTGGCTGCTCGTCACATAATGCTCCATTCAATAGGTGAATACAGAGTTGGAAGTGGTCATTTGAATGAAGGTTGTCAATGACTTCTCACTGAACAGAGTCTACAAGGGCAGGAGAGCACGAGGAGAGGTCAATGGCGGTGAATGACCCGGTGGATGTACCTGTGTTAAGGATGCACAGCTCGTGGGATGTCATTAGGCCCTCCAAATCCCGATCGTGAAGGAAAGTAGAGATCAAGCCCCAAAAAACATGACCATTGAAGTCACCCAGTAGGAGAAATCATCGGCGCAACTGGTCTATGAGATCTGTGAGAGCCTCAGAGTCTACCGCATTTTGCGGAGGCAGATAAAGGGCGCAAACAATGATCCTCTGACACACGCGAATTTCAATGGCAAAGGCTTGCAGGTCAGTAGCCAGGGGGAGAACAGCCCTTTCCTCAGTCATGTCATCCTTGCAATAGAGCGTATAGCCACAGAGTAAAGGGGCATCATATGCTTTAAAATATGTTTCCCGCAAACATGCAGTGCTGTGCTAGGAATTTCAGTTCCTCCACACGTGTCCAGAATCCATTAATTTTCCATTGTATAATGGGAGCCACCTATCTTGGGTTAACACTTTAAGCTTGGCTTTCTGCCAGGAAGGAGAGCCCACAATGGGTGGAGGCTCAGTCTTGAGGCAAGATGATTGCCGCAGTCCAACATCAAGTTCCATCACCTCTGAAGGACATTGAAGAGAGACGTCAGATAGGATTATGTCAATATTGTTGGACTGCGTACCTCCTGTCTCCTTCAGTGGGCGTTTACTCGCCTTCGAGTGATTTTCGGGTTAAGGTTGTGGGTGTAGCAGCACGGGGTGGTGCAAAAGACTTTACCTGTGGAACGGCAGGAAGTTCCACAATGTCTGCAACCACAGCCTGTCCTGAAGTTCTGGGGGGAGGGGCAGGCTTCAATGGAACTGCACCAGCACAAGTGCATTGACAAACGCAAGTGCTAGTGCTGAAACTCGCAACCTCCATTAGTGTAGCTGCATCAGCCTTCTGGACTGACTGTTTCAGAATGGAAGAAAATGAGGCAGTGAACGTGGGTGGCTGCATGGACTTTTATAATCTTGGCTTCACAATATGGGATGTGCTTTGACGTTTTCATTTCCTGTATCTCCTGCTCCTCAAGGAAAACTCCGCAGTTACTACTCCACACAGGGTTATTCCCAGAGCAGTTGACACATTTTGGGGACAGGAACAACCAATTCCATCATGGGAGGTTTCACCACATTTCACGAAAGTGGCTTCTCAATTACAACCAAGAGTAGTGTACCCAAAGGTCTGGCATTCAAAACACCACATTGGATTTGGGAAATAAGGCCATACACTTAGGCGTGGGGAACCTGCCATGAAACTCTCTGGTAGTTTTTTGCAGTTAAAAGTAAGGATAAAAAGAGTGATTTCACAAGATCGTCATCCAACCATTTCATAACATTTTGCATGCCTTCACGGGACCACTTAGCTTTCAGTTCTTCTTGGGGAATGCCAACTAGATCCCTGCAATCCACAACACCATTGCTGTAGTTCGAGGTGTTGTGCAATTCAGTATCTATCACATACTCCCCGAAGCACTGAGCTTTCTGAGGATTCTTTACTTGTGAGCTAGATGTTTCAACCAACCGAGCCCCATTGCACAAGTGCTTAACAGATTTTAAGGTGCCAGCAATGCTTTCTAAGCCTTTCTGTATGAAAATCAAGAAACTTTCTCAAAACTATCCTTTTTGCTTTTAACTATAAGAAACACATTCTGCAAAACAGCATGCAGTCTGTTACTATGGACTGAATCAGGACGACTGGCTATACAAGCCCT